>NC_083497.1:10637200-12022288 GCF_905332965.1 Bombus pascuorum | reverse complement strand
ATATAATAAATATAAATGGTTACAGATTATTTATGGGTAGAAGGTGATATTTGCGAAGTATCCATGCAACTTATTAATCCCTTACCGTTTGAACTTCACGTTTCCAATATGAGGCTTCTTACAAATGGTGTAGTATTCGAGTCAATTCCCGAAAGTATTACGCTTCCTGCCGAATCAGGACCAATTGCGGTAACATTAGCGGGCAGGCCTAAAGAAATTGGAGATTTAGAGATTCTCGGCTTTAGTACGCATACATTAGGGGTGAAATCAAATTGTAGATTAAGGTATATGGAGGGAATGGTTCACTCTCAATATACTGTCGAGGTAGTTCCAGCTTTACCGAGAATAGAAGTAGCTACAAGTTTACCTCAAACTGCAAGCTTTAGCTCTGGAGACAATATAGTGACTAGCGCAAGTATATCACTATATGGCGGAGAAAGGTACGTCTATTATAAATAATTATAATAACAAATATATGATCTTTATACTGGAACCTAACAGCCATTTCTACGCTGTAGCGCCGAATGTACTGTAACAATTACAAATATTGGCCAAGTTCCTATCGAAACAATCGAACTATCAATACAATCGACATTAGACACTATACTCGAAAGTAAAATATTTAAATGGAGCGATAAAAATTTTATGGCACAGTTACCCATACAACCCGGCGCTAGTGCTAGTCTTACATTGTATTTATATGCGGCTACAGATTTTATAGCACCTACATCGCGAAATGGTAATATGATCAATTGCTTCTATCTTTTTCTTTCAATACAATGACAGTGTAATAAATTGTTATATATTAAATATCTTTTAGATATTAGCAGCAGTACGTATCTCAGTCAGCCGAGCAGTTTAATGTCTCATTCAGGACACAGCTCGTTACCATCTAGATTAAGTTCCCCGTCGCATACTAAGAGACAATCCGAATTAACTTCCTCATTCAGATCAGGTTTAAGTTCTCATTCGGGCCATTCTTCTTTGGCAAGTTCGCGTTTATCCAAGCTCGCAGTTCCATTACATACTTCAAATGTTGTCGAAGGGCAATTGAAAATAAAGTACTCGGGTGGTACAGGTCTAACGGCAGGTTATTGTCGTATATCATCAGTTTTTATCACAATTGAAATGTTGCCTAGTGTACAAATTACAAGTTGGGATGTACTTCCAGCAGAAACGTAAGCGCTTAACGAAAGAGTCTTATCTCATATTTCGATCTAAATACGTATATGTATATTTCCAGGCCGTCACAGTTTTATCTCGTGTTAGATTTAACAAATATGACTAATCATGAAATGGAATTGCATTATACACAAACTAAATGTATATATATGGAGGGTAAAGAGCCTTGTAGAATTCCTGTGCCGGTTGATAGATGTCCACTTAATAAATTATCAATGGTAATGAAGAATATCTTTTATTCATTTTATAATAAAGAAATCTTATAATTAACAAATAGTTTCTGTTTTATTGATAGTTGAAAGGGGCAGGTGATATCGGAGAACTACAAAAAGTTTGTTCCGAACATATTGCTTCGTTAGTTGACTTACGGTGGCAATTATTGGGCACGGAATCGATCGGTAAAGCAACCCTTTCTGGCATTACTCTCACCCAAGATATGTTGGATCTCGTTAGAATGAGTCCCTTACAGTGGGGTATGTTTGAATAATTGTATAATTATGATTCTTTAATTTCCCTATATTAAATTGATAAATGTTTTTCAGAAATCAAAATAAACGATGCAACTGTAAAAGCACAAGATGAACTTACGTGTAGTTTAGGTGAATGCGTTAGTGTCGGAATAGGGATATGTAATGCTTTGGAACATCCACTGAGTGATCTTATGTTAACTATAAATTTTTATCAAGATCACCATAATGGTGTAAATAATTATCAATTAGAAACGAGATTATCCATTGCTGGCGCAAATAAAGTCATGCTTCCGGCAGTAAGTTATTTTAGTGATAAAGATATATACAATCCTAATAGTTGCATTTCCTTCTCTTTCTTTCTATTCTTTTTTAGTTACAAGAATATGGACGAGTTTATCACGAATGTCGTGTAGTATTCTTTACAGCTGGACAGTATAAAATAGATATTCAATGTAGTAGTAAAGAGTCAACTCCAAATACGCCAGTTCTTTGTTCGGAATTGATAAACGCTGGACATACGTGGCGTTATATACCACCGATAGAAATAACTGTCGATGATTACTGATGTAAATGAAATTATTAAATGTGTGATTTTGTAACATTTATTAGATAGACAGAAAAATAAAATGTATTTATGCTTTGTTATTATCACTGTATGCAGTAAGATGTAAAAACTTCTACTTTTTTTAATAAACTATCAAAGAATAGTTGGTTTTTATGAATATTCCATTCCAATATATTTATATTTTACATATTTACTTTACAGATACGTCGCTACACGCGCTGTCGGTAAAGAGCACATTTTTTCCATTGAGCACCGTACTCGAAATTCTATTTTGTTCTTCTGCAATTTCCTATATAGATTTCAATAAGGTTTCCTTCTCTTCGATTCAAAATTTTTTCGAATTTCGCGAAGATTATCTCAGAATAAATATAACCCCAATCCCAACTAAAGTCGCTGTTTAAATTTTCTTTAAAATCGAACCTTGTGAATTAGTTTTCTCGAACGTAACATGCGTTATTGCACAACTGTCTTGATCCATTTTTACTTATGAAAATAAGTTGATCAAACTGCGCGCCATATCCTAGGGACGTTTTTTACTCTTCAAAGATAGTTCTTTGCTGTAAATGGTTGGCCGTTCGTTACTAGTTACTAGTAGATATAGATATTTTTGGACTTTAGGTAAAATGGAAGGGTAGAAGATTACGGTCATATGAATCATTTATATGGCCGTGTCGAAGATATAGTTTATAGGGCAATCCTTTCGCTAGCTAATTCAAGGGCAGTGCTGCCAGTCACCTCAAGGCTACAATGCCATGTGATTTATAATTAAAACCTTATCAATATTGCCCTTGTGGCGAAGGTCAGGGCAGGAATGGTTGTTTGTGTTCATGTGTACATGTGTGTGAAATGAAAATGAGAATGTGTGGTCTCCTTTGTAATCGACGGAACTGCCTTTGAGCAAACTACAGAAGGTATTTACCCCATAGTATATTGGCTTTTTTTTTAAATATAAACTAGGACGTGTGGCTGATACTAAATTATTGTATTTCACTTTATCAAACTATATCAATACCACAATTTGATTATGGTATTTATGATTAATAGTTACATACATAAACTCGAATGCAAATAATAAATAATACATTTGTCGCGTTAAAACAAAGTACTGTATGTAACTTAACGATTCATACAAATCTAGTTATTTGTTTTACGTTAACTTATAGTTCAAATATAGTAATAATTAATAAAATCTTTATATGTTGGACAGATGTTGATAACTTACACGATACTTTTGTCATCACCATATTTACAAAATGGTGTTAATCCTCGTAACTATTCATTTAAATGGAGACATATAAATAGATGTACATATAATATACATACATATATTGTCTGACATTTAACATAGAAAAAATCAGAGTGCGGGTCATCTGCTTCAAGGCTTACTCGTTGAAAAAATACTGCGTTCTGTGATATGAAATTCGATTGGAACAATACGCGATTTATTTTCCTTCCATCGGCATATTATATCACAATGCCGCCTTTTACTGTTATTTTATTTCCATGCGCCTCGTTTGTACGACACGTAGTCACTGGTAATTTTAAAGAAAAGCATAAGCCAGAAGACAACACAGTGAATTGTTTTTTCCGAAAAATCGTTCGTGTGCAGAAAAATATGAGATGCATATATTTGCATGAAGTTACAGGCACTCAAATCAGCTACACTGTTATTCATTTTTTTTTCTCAATTTCTTTTTTTTTTCGGGTTTAACCCACGTCTTCGAGCTTATACTCTGAATCTCGTTTTAACGAGGCATGACGTTCTAAAGAGAAGTATTATTTGGCAACGGACATATTTAATGACACGATTATAATTGACTATCAGACTGCGTTACGCATACGTACAACTTAAAATAATAATGACGCGGGAATGTTAATTATTTAAAATATGCACTGCTTCGCTTTCATTTTCATTTTAAATCGCAAAATTTCCAACTCGTTAAATTAAATTGCACGTCATACGGAATCGTTTAAACTCGTCTTAAATATGGAACATGTACGTAGGACAATCGAAAGTTCGACGGCGGTATACTAGTGTGTATACTTCGTACGACTAATTAATTAACTATGGTTACTAGCTGCTTGGCAAAATGGTCAAGATTATGGGCAACGATCATGCATACAATGCAAAAATGGATCACGGATTAATACTGTACATACTAATATGTATATCTGAAAATTAACAAATTCTAGGTTAGGAGATTCTAGGAGAAAAATGACATCACGAAAAAACATTTATCTTAACGTTTGTACACTGATTTGTGAAATGTAAAATTGACTAGTGCTACGAATGGAAAATTTTAATTTTTCGGGTGCCTGCGGCCTCTAGCTGAATATTACCAAATATTCTTACTAAACAGAACGTTCAATTCAACGAAGGATACTTACTATGCACCTATACATATTGCACATGCCCTTTAACCAAACGTAGCTTTGTTATCTTAAAACATTTTACGCGTAAAATTAACTGTTAACCAAATAACCTTTCCTATTTGTAAGTATATCTAAAATTAAAATTATTATTATTATTGTACCTCTAAAAATGACTAAAAATTATGATTTTTAATATTCAGCCTATGAGGTGCCACGTTGACCTTTGCTACTATATGGATGGATTACATGTATTGGGCCTTTGCGGACATAAAAACTCTACATGAACAAGAGACCTCCCATATTTTATCGTTTCTTTCACTTATGATATATATACCGGATTTATGATACGCTACCGTCATAAATATAATCATAGTGGAGACTTTTTGACTTCAATGATTCGTACCTTTGTTTTATATTCGCTAAAACGTCTTGGAACACAATAGTTTTTCTTTTATATACGATTGTACGTTTCGCGCGTTACAAGTGTCTCCTTTCATGATGAAGTTAAAAGAAAAACTCGACACAGTTATCTTCATTGATAGCTTCCTTAGATTCTACTCTAGTTCACGTTTACCGACGAAATTTCACTTAGAGTCATCTTTTTTTTTTTTATAAAAATCTAATCTCCACAGAATAATTGAAACGTACTTTAATTATTCACATTGGGCACAATCACACACCGATTTCCATTAATATTCAGAATGCTTTTAACGTCGATCATTACACTTCGAACTTATGGATATTAATTCTATTTTATTTTCTATGCATATCCGTGTTCACAGTCGATGGCAGTTAAGCGCAGATCGGGCGAGTTTTCTGATGTTATTATTTTATATCTTTAAATATCGCGTCAAAAAATTTGAATAATCTAGCACTCCGTATTACACGTCTATCTACCATAGTATGAAAAATTATATCATTTATGGTAAACCTAGGATCTAACGTATCGATCTTAATCGTAAATTTTTATAACATTCTATGAGACTTATTGTATACCACTTAAGACTGACAGGACGCATTCGTAGATAAAGGGTTGGTTATTCATTTCACTCGTGTTTGACTTGCGCTTTGGTATGAACATCTGTTCCATAAGACTGCTTATTTCGTTATGAATAAATAAAACCGTAGAACAACCGTTTTAAATGAACCGGTTCAATATGAACTTTCCATGTATCTACGCGTTTCCATTCACTGATCTACCGTAAAACGTTTCGTGTACTACTACATTTATTATTAAATGTAAGTAGCAAAGTAAACGAGTAATGAAACGGAAATAATTAAATTATTATAGTTTAATGTAAGCAATATAGTTTAATATAGTTAAAGAAGAATGTTTTAAACAAGATACTGAAATAACGATAACTATGTTCAATTAAAAATCTGTCGCAGTAAACTCGAGTACTTCGCTGTTCTAATCACATTTGATATTGCACGATAAATTATATTAATTGCATAATTTCCAATATCGATACTTCGAAGAGCTGAAGACTTTTTATAATTAAACTTATTAAGAAGCACGTAAATGCACGTCAACGAAACAGATACGTTGTCTTCGATAATAAACGCAGTAAAAGATTAAGAAATTCCTCTAACTACAACGACGCAACATTTGGAGATCATAGGTGAAGAATATAATAAGTATATTTCTAATGATTCTCTGATTTTGACGTTACCTCACGATTACAATTTATTAGATTCAAACATGTAAATCTTTTAAAGTTAACGATGAATTGACGAAGTTTTGTGTAAGGCAAAGGTATAATTATTAAGTAAAAAGCAATATTTTGATATTACGACGAACAATAATTCTAAAATTTTAAAAACCAAATAAAAAGATAATTTTGGTAACACGAGGCGAATCTCGAAACTGTTTCTCTATAAAAAGTGTGAAATTTGACTTATCGTATTCTTCCCCTGCAGTCTTCGTTTGGCATTAGGAAATTGCGTTTATCGATTGTTCGCTCTTCAAGAGCAACAGGCAAGTCTTTCGAAGAAAATCGATCGCTCGATTTCATGGAACTATTCGTGTAAAAATGCATAAAACCAATAAACATACTTATCGTTTTTAAAAAATGTGTGGCGCTAATTGCAATTTCCACAAAGAAACGGGCCTCGCGAACACCGTCACCTGACCCTTTTCTTTCCCGCCAACTAAAAAAACATAAAGCGGTGCTGGTCCATACGATGGTGTCTCGGTTTCCTTGATGTCAGCCGCAGCAACCTTAGCTCGTTGTCTCTCGGCTCTCGACGCACTGACTGCTCTCCTCGACGGAGAACCTAATGGTAAACTTTTAGGCGGTGCTCTTGGTACCCTTTTGATTTCTTGAAGTTCTAATAATTCCGCAAACGTTTGCGAGGCCGATCTGCCCGGTTCGTCCTCCAAGACGCTGTCCGGTGGGCTGTTCAATAATCTCGCAAACTTGCCATCCTGAGATTGCTGCTGTTGCTGATGATGACTCTTCGTTTCATCCAATCCGAGGTAATTTGGATTACAAAAGCCGAATTGACCTTCGCGTATCGTCGATGGGGTAACTATGGGGCGATACTGTTTGCCCTTTCGTCCTGATTGCCAGTCGTCGTCAGCGAGTGGATCACCGGGACTACGAGCTTCTATACTCGCGTAGTCCGACGTCGATTCTTCACCTTCTTCTAAGTCAGCGAATCTAACCGACGCGGACGTAGGAATTTTTGACGTGGTCGGTGTTTTCGGTGTTTGTAGCGCCGCCTCGTAAAGGTGCGAGCTGTAACTCTCGCCTCGTGTCGGCTGACAGGCCTGATGTACAGCCGCGAAGTCTCTGGAAATTTCCAAGGATCTTCATCTCTGTATTCCTTATGTAACTATCGTTGCGAATGTAACGTAGTAGATTGTAAAGTAGGTGGAAGCGATATAATAAAGAACATTCCGTCGATAACGAAAGTTGACGAAGAATAGAACGCTGAGATAGTACGAATTTTACCAGAAAAATATATTTAATTTGAAATTAATAATTTACATCGATTACTAAAAATAAATAAAAACTAAAACGAAGGTGCTCTACTTTTGAACGCAAGTGTATACACGTATGGTTGTGATTACATCAGTCGTTGCTACCCATTAACACTATTTTACTGATTGTATCGCTTATCCATCCACCTAGTGACGCCTCCGCCTACAAAAATAGCAGTACGAAAGTGCACTTACCGCCTTTCCTCTTGAACTTCTATCAGCCTAGAGGTAGGAGGTTCCTTTCGTTCTTCGTTGTCGCTATTTTCGTCTGGGTCGACGAAAACAAGCCTGGCTGCTTCTACAGGTGTCAGGACCGGAGTGGGCAAGGTCAAAGCACGGAAATTCGGTACCGAGATAGGATCTCTCGTCATGCCGGAACCACCGGTTGCGTTGTTGCAATTGTTCATGTCCATGTTTTTATATGTTGTTTCCAGCGGTTTTTGTCTTCTACGAGCTAGCGTATTAGCGCTTCGTGATTTCACCATACCCGTAGATGGCTCGACAACCTCGGAGTCCACTTGCTGAAACGGATAGTACGTATTCGCCTGCAGGCAGGCTCATTTGTCACATGCGTTTTCTGTGCAGATATAAAGCTTGATACGTGTGCATATAATACGAGTACAAGGGAATGGTAAAAACAAACTATTTTTTTATAAGTATCCAGGCACTTTGATGCGTATTTTAACGGTATTCGATTTTCACCAGAGTATACAGATTAGGAGAACGTAATTATGTCGAAAATGCAGCAGAGTTCATTTTTATTGTAATTTAGAAATTACAGAATTTGAAAATAAGGAGCTTGTCGATTAACAAAATAATTTTGAAAGGTTTGAAGGAAATTAGAAACACAGTTGTATTATCGCATGTTAATTGACTTTTAAAAGTCAATTTAATCGCGTCATAATATTCTGTCGTACGTAACTATGGTAGTTACAAAGGATAAAATTACTGCAATTCGATTTATTCACAATTTTGTGATTAAAATACATCTTGTACAATATAGACAAGTGTCCGGATACTTAATATAAACATAACTAAAAAAGAAACATACCTCTTGCGGACTTTCCTCGTTGTCATCTTGGCCACTTAAAACCGAATAGCTGCACTTTGTCGGATGACTTAGCCGCGATAGATTAATTTGCGACAATTTCGAAATTTCTTTAAGAAAGCTCGGTCTAGCCGATGCTTCATTGGGTGATATCCTATTGTTACAAAGTCTCGTCCTTTGATTTCTCGGTTTTGGTTTCGAATTGTCGATATTGGTCCCTCGAATTATCAGTTCGGAAACTGCTAATGCAACGCTTTCCGCTCTTGGCTGGGGTTTAGGACCTGGCACTGATAATTTCTCCCACGTTTCCGTACCTTTCAAGAAGTTTCACACCTCGTATCTTTTTCGACGAACAAAATCGTTGTGCTACTAATGTTTGGATTTTTTACCGAAATGAAACCTCCATAGTTCGTTCGTAGCTAAACCACCGCTTTCTCCACCGAAAATTAGCATACAACTGGGAAGCCTGCAGGCTGCGTGTCCATGAAGAGGTCCTGGTCCTGGTTTGTTCTTCAACAGACACCAGGAAGCGGTCTTCACGTCCCATCGCCAGCAATCGCTTCTCTCTTGTAGGTCGGTCATACCCCCATAAATGTACATGGCGTCACCGTGTAAAACTGCGGAGTGTTTGTGCCTCGCTGCTGGCCCGCTTTCGCTGGAGGAAAGAAGATGCCACGATTCCGTTTCTAAAACGTACATTATCGATCGTATCGTCAGCCACCTTTCAAAATACGTACATCATTAATAGATTTCCAATTCTTACGCGCGTATGGGAAATTTCAAGATGCAAGAATATACACATAATATATAAAACAAAGTATAAGAAACGAAGTGCATTGGGTGAAACATTTTGTCTAAGTGCTATTCCTTTAATTGCGTCTACGAAGATATGAATTTGCATAAATGTTATCGGTTTAATCGTAAAAATTCTGAAGTTTTACCGAAATGGAATGCCCACAATTCTGGAGAGCTGCCACGTAGATCTTGATAACCACCGTAAATGAGCATCTGACCACGATGAACTAAAGCGGTATGGCCTCTTCGACCTCTGGGAACCGCACAGCCTCTCTGTGCTCTTACTTTCCTCCACATGTTGGTCTACAAATAACAAATTCTCGAATGCAAAGAAAAATCCTGATACTTTTTGTACTCGTCAAACGTTCGAGTATTTAGTTGATATTCAAACATGTTGAAGAAGAAAACTCTAGATCTGATCTTTAGTTTTCTCAAGCACTGAAGCCATCGACGGCGCATAGACAAAAGACTGCGTCGAAGGCAAACCACATTCGGTTCACTTGCAATTTTGGCTTCAGGGTTTTCTTCAGTCTTAGGATAATACTGCTAGCGTGTGGATCTGGACCAGCTCACATTGTATTCCAAACTTTGTACCTTCACTTTAATGTTCAATATATATATTTTCTACCTTACAATTTATTCACGCGTTTCTTTGTACCCACATACATCCAATAACCTTAACAAAACAAAGTATTGAAGCGCTTGTAGGCGTCTTTAAGAAGGAAACATTTTGAAATTTCATTGACATCGTAATAAACCCCAAGTGCCACAGTTATATTGGTAAAGTTGGACGATATTAGGCTTTTAGTCTTTTGGTAATCCTAGCGAGTATCAAAGGGTTAATCATTCGAGTCAGGTGACAATAGACCTGAGAATTCTCCAATTTCGACCAGACTGAAGGTTTCTGAATGACGGATATAACTGGGGTTGTACGTAACAAAAGGCACACAAGAGTTCTAATTCGTCATTCCCCTATTTTGTCGTTCGAGTAGATTCCAGCTTGATAGCATAGGTCTAATGACAGCTTCTTTGGCATTATCGTATTTTGAATTATTCAAAAAAAAGGGGGGAGGAATGACGTATAGAATAAAGAGAAGCATAAAATATAGTTACGTGGTTAAATGCATCGATCTATTTTTAATCGTTTACCTTGAAAAAATACTGATGAAAATATGTAGGACATAAGCAACGCACGATTTGTTTTCGAAGGATGGCAGGGCTCTCCTCTACTTACCTGTTCTATATTTAATAGAAACATAACCGATGTCCGTATGTATTATGACATGATATTTAAATACGAAGAACATAACAAGTCACATTTTCTACTTCGTATAGAAGGATAATTTTTAATTCCAATACATTGTTAACCAAATCTATGTATATCAAAACTACCTCTACATTTAAACTTCGGCATTAAATGTGTATTTTGTCATTCGTTCGTTTTCTCATGAAACCAATTACCAATATTGTTTCTGTGCGTTGTCATATGCGAGATAGCACCGACATTCGTATCTTTCGAAGCATAGTGGCGATCACAGCGAGCCTTTCGCTCCAGTCCGTCAATGTGTAGCGTCAAAGAGAAAGAAGCAAATGCGTTGGCTTAGCCAAGGGTCTGCGATCGTACATGCAAAGGAAGGAAGATGGAAGGACGGTATATAAGCTTTATAGCAGGGGTGCTGAAAGTAATTACGTAACTCCAAGTACGTGCCTAAAGTTGATAGGTCTGTATAGCCACTTGCGTCTACCCTGTATTACGGTACGAGGGGGTTGTGAAAGGGTGGAATACTAGCTAAATTCGCCATCCACGTTAAAACGCTGTAAAATTAGCGAGAGAACAGTTGGGTACCATCAATTACGCGAATCGCTGTAAAACTTTAAACAGACGCGCGATATATCGATGAATCTTCGCGTCTTCGAACTAAATCGAGCGGCTGCCATCAATTTACGCAAAAAAAAAAAAAAAATAGAAAAAAAAATTCGACGGGATGAAATTTCTCTTCCGACTTCGATTTACCGTACGCAAGAGAGAATTTTAACGAAGCTCGGAGGGAAGACGAGAAAGAGAGTGGAAAGAGAGCATACCACGAAGCAACCCCTCCGGCTTAACCAATCGGGTTCGCCTGACGGATTCGTAACGCGGATTTCAATAATACATTGCGAAGAGACAAGCAACGGGGAATATCCCAGGCCTTCGACATGGTCCAATGAATAAAAACAAACGGGCCAAGAGTAACCATAGCAACGCGGTAAAGAAAGTTCGGATTTTAGGGAAAATTAAAAAGAGAAAAGTAGGCGGGTCGCGTAATCTTAAGATCACGTGGGGAAAAACACGATAGGAGAAGAAATAGTTGAAGGAAGGAATGATCCGATAGATTCCAAGCTTTTTATCTGCGACCTTCATTTTCTTCGTGACTCTCCTCGATAATTTATAGAGAATTAAACGAAGACGTCATTTGTGTTCATACTTTCTAATATCCTCATTTTTCACAAGTGCATATTGCTGAAAGGTGAGGAATTATTAAAGTGAAACTGATACCACGTTTCATATGTGCCCTGGGTTTATCAATTTTTAATGGTATACAGGTTGAGGGAAGAGGGAACCCTTGGGAGGATAAGCGCCATTCAATTTCGAGGGTACGAAATGGAAGGAAGGGCTGTTGACACCAGCTGTTGTCAAAAAAATTACTCTTGTTAAACTGCAAGCATCAAAGGATCGTCACATGTTGTGGAATATCAAATATGGTAAATGATCGCATGGCAAAAACATGATAAACTTTATCGGTAAACGTTACAGCTCTTTAAAAGATAAAAAAACGTAAGTTATTATGTCTCTGCCTTGTAATCTCCAGTTATATCGATTTTTCACGTGACACAAGATAGTCGCTCTTCGGAACAAACAAATATATGGGACGGTGTGCGCATCGATCGATGGAACTCGATACCTTTGAAAGGTAATGGCGGTAAATTGGAGATGACAGTGACGAATGATGCATCCACGACGGTCAATCATCACGAGAATAACAAGATGGCGGCCAGAGACTCGTGATTGATCGCGATATACGTCGAAAAAACTTAAATCGAAATACGGGAGAAAATATAGTTCTACGTCTTCAACTTACTTTTACGTAAGAAATCACTTCCTTTTCGAATATACCACGATTTCTAGATCACTCTGTACATAGCATGATGGCACAGCTTGCGAAAGCCTTAATCACGTTATTCGATCTGCAAGGAGGGACACAAGAAATGGTGCATAGGGGCTGCTGATGACGCTGAAGACAGATGAAAGAATAATACCCAGAGGAAACCACAACATCGATAGAAACAACGTAAAAGACAGACTAAGACCCGACGTATCGGATGTACATGACAACTTGTCTTCTAGGGGAGTGGAAAAAGAGAGGGTTGGGTTCAGGAACCAGTAAACTACAACTAAGGACAACCATGAGACAAGCGTAGCAAACAATCGTACGAAAGCTATCGTTATACTGCATGAAGTGGCAAGAACTTTGAGGAAGAGCTATTGTCTAATAGCTCTCCTTCCAAACGAGCAACCAAGAACATTTCCCCTTTATTCGCTTTATACGTAGTTCCTAAAATCGTCGTTTTGTATCTTCGAACGAATTTCAGTAACGGGACTAAATGAAAAGCATCGGAGCAAGATATTGTCAATCAAGGCCTACATGGTCCTTCGTCTGGTTTGTTCAACCGAGGGTGTCGAAACCCTCGACGCCAGGAGCATCATAGGGCCAAATACCTCGGGGCTGCCGCGGCTCCGTCAAATCGAATCGCCTAAATTCGAATAAAACTAGATCTTCTTAATGAATTTAACCGGTACGCGTAGCTGACGGGAATGATAGTTTACGGGAATCTCATATAAATTTCCTATTGAAATTCATTTCCGTAATTATTTATATATATATCTCGTTATATATATATATACCTTATCTTACTTTACGTATAGTTATCTTATTATCTTAGACACTTATATCGTGGCAGTAAATAACATTGTTATTCATCTGAGTCGTAGATATTAGAAGTCTCGTTATTCGAATTTCAGTTGAAACCACTTTACTCGTGTGAACTCGTCATTTACGTGGCTTGAAATATCTTTTATCGAATATACTTGTATGTATACGTACGTATATCCCGATTTTCTCAAGAAGCAAGTTTCCAAAGACATTTTATTATTTTTAATTTTTATTATTTTTACTTCGAGCCGTAACGTCTGCCCGATTTCATTGGTATAAGCAACGCGAGTTCGTAATCAACACGCATCTCGATGCTTCCGATTCGATCGAACAAAGTTTACCGCGACACGTGTAACGTTCTTCGAGAGAGGGTGCAATCCGGTTTGCCTTGGGTGATACGTTACCTTGACATTGTAAACCCAAAGTGGCGTTTCCGTGCCTGCGGAAAAGCCGAGCTCACCCCCGAAAATGTAAAGGCAATCCTTGTAAGCTACCGCGCTGTGTTCCTGAAGTGCTGGCGGTCTTTCTCCCCCAGGATGCAATTCCTCCCATTTACTGTCGGCTGTAAAGAAAATAAAGAAAGGGTTAACCCGTCGGCTCGTTATTCCAAACGTTTTCATATTCCAGACTCTCTCTTTCTCTCTTTCTCTCTGTTTCTCTCTTTGCATCAAGCTGGATAAACAAGATTTACGCGACTCAGGCTTTGTGCATTTTTCCGCTAGGGGGATGATGAAGTCGCGATTAAAAGAATTGCAACAGAGTGAAGGAACAAAGAGGCTCGTCTTATCGGTGTCGCGTGTTTCGCATCCAGACGGTATGCTTAATTTAGTGGCTGCAGTTTTTTTAATGTATGCCGTTGTTGCACGCTTTAATTACCTGTTTCCGCTGTAACATGTAACGTGTATGCATACGGTTGTCCTAGTTTTTGCTAGGATAAAGAATGCCATGCCACTTAACGGCACAAGCGGTGCCCTTATTTTTCGGCATATCTTCAGAAACTCGCTTACGCTGCCAGCAATAAATATCAGAACACCTGCTCGTTACATATTTATTGGTAAGCTCCAACAAATTTCAAGTCCGTTTGAATATTCGGAATCGATTCGAGTCGGTTGTCGACGCTTTGTATGAAACCAGCCAATGTCTCGACACTGGCGAACGAGAGCGCACGGGTGTTCGTGTGAAATTACTACATCGATGCAACACCGTGCAAAATTAAAAGGAAGACACGCAAAGGGAATCGTAATCTCAGGGGTATCTGGAAATCTTTTTCGACGCGCTAAATCACACTTTCACCCGCCTCGGCAATCTGCTGCTCTGAAATAAATCCTCCAAGCGGTCGGGGCTTCTTAGAAACAGAGGGACGACGGCGAATGTTGCAGTGTGTTCGAGGGATTAAATGCAAGCAGTGCCAAGGACGCGAAGAAAAAAGAACGAAACGTACGAGAAATAATTATACCGCGACTCGCGTATTAAAACAAAAACCACAGGGTGTCTGTGCAATCATGGTGCACCCGAGTACGAAACGATTCCTCGTGAAAAAAGTAAGCGAAAAGTGCGGAATGAAAATTTTGCGTCGAGCAGATTTTCAAAATCGAGGACTTCACTCGAGGACGGAATCTCGTACGCAAAATTTTATTCTACATTTATAATTAATTTTTTCATAAAGAATTGCTTCTTGCGAGTCCATATTACGATTGCAAGGACACTTTGTACGCTGACGGAACATCGTTCTTCTTTTTGCAAGAATCAGAGCATGATTTTTACGTAATCTACGTAAAAGGAGATCGAATAAATCTAAATTCATTCAACGTTAAGTTGATGACGCTTTGAAGGGTGCGTTAAAACTTGTTCCTTTATTGCATGGGTTTAACAAGAGATAGACGTTCTTTTTTACCCTTCGGAAGTTTTACGAAAAGAGAAAAGGGACGCTCCCCTAATCCGCTCAGAAAAATAAAGGCAAAGGAAATCAGCGGGGCATGAAGTTACGTTATATCGTATGAATAAAGGAAGGACGAGATTTTTCTTGCCCGATGCCGAACAAAAGATTCTTTCTTCCACCTTCCACCTTCCACCTCTCGCTGTTCTTCTGTATTTTCCAACGAAAATCAAAAGAGTGTTCCTCTACGGTAAAAACGTTCGAATCGCAGCTTCGCACTGGAACGTGCTCGAGAACAAAGCGTACGAAATTTACGTAAGAAGCATAATGTGTTGGCTGAAGTAGTTGCGGCTCTCCTAGACTGACACTAGAGATGCCCGACATTGATTACGAACACGTGTCGTATCTAGCTAGCTACGAAGCTATGCACACCCTTTTGTTCGAAAAATGCTGTTCACGGGATAAAGTTCCGATGGCTTTGATGGCAGAAAAAGAAAATAATCGACTCGAAGTGAGTAGAAACGATCGATCCGCTATGGATCTCTAATCTTTATCAAACTCATCACAAATTAGGCATTCGATGTAAAAATGGATTAAGCCACGTGAGTATCAACGCGTTCTCGCACTTATTACAACTCCAAAGACAAATATTGCAAAATGTTACTTCGCTCGCCTTCATTCGACGAATGTTTATAATACTCTCGTTCGCGTTTAAGTTAACAGCTTGTTGAAAAATGTATTAAAGGAATCGATGTATCGACATACAACAATATCAAAGAAATACCTGCACGCTATTGCAGTTTTACTGTCGTCATTAATGTTTTAGGATAGATATCGATTTAATAAATAGAAAATAAAGGACAAGAACCCTTTGAAATCCCCACCGATCGCAAAAGAGGGTGAAACAAAACATACAAGGACGAAGGACTCTTACGGTTCTTCGAGGTATCACAATATTTTTGCAAGATCAAGTATCGACAATGCTATGCTTTTAAAACACGCTAGGGGGTTACTCTGATAGTATTTGCCCCCAGGAGACAAACCGCCAACATCCAACCCTTCCGATGTCGCTTTAATATTCACCCGAAGTCGTAGCCGAACAATCCCTTCTGATGAATAGGGCACCTCGTGGACGTACCATCGACCATTGCAAATTCATTTTAGGATTTCGCCTCGTATTTTGCGTACAACATCGAATTACCCACAGTAACGTGTTCTGGTTCGGATCATCGCACGATTTAAACGTTTCTTTCCTAAAAGAACGTAACGAGAACTTTGACCAATTTAAAATCCGCTCGCGTGAATTCGCTGGCTGATTCCGATATCGGTCGATGTAGAGACCACAGGGAATACGTTTAGCGTGTTGCCAGTCAAGCAGATCGAAACTTGGCTAGGCTCTACGTGGTCGGCTATTTAAGCCGAATAAGAGATGCTTCTATTTGATTCTTGGTAAACTTTTTCTGCTAAGACAAAGCGTGGTTTCCAGCAAATAATTCGCCATTGAAAAAACTGATCGATTTGAACGCGATGCTACGAAATGATTAATGCGATACGTCTCATAACTATAAAATCGCTTCAACATTTTCGATTCAATTTCCAATACACCGTCTCGCTTAGTATACTATCCTAACGTTTATCCGTTTTTAGATGATTCAGAAGGATAAACTTTAGCAATATAAATTTCCTACCGCTAAGACGCTTTTAAAATGTGTTGTTTCGCGTTTTAAGTCTCTTTTTCTCACAAAACATTGTTTACCAGAAGATTACTAATATCAAAAGCATGTAAAGTTCAATGAAATTGTTTCCTCCGTATGCGATAACTAACGAATTGAAAGACAAAGTTCATAAAAAATTTATGAATATATAAATGTCACTTAATTTTTACCTCTAGACACTCTACCTACGATATTTTTAACTCTTCTGAACTTGAAATGCGATTCATTCCATATATCAGAGAAATATCACTTGCACTTTGCTTTTAAAGGTCTCGTATAAGAATCGAAGTGTTTCGGTTGGTTTTACGCTTATGAGACGCAATAGCCAAACGCACGGTGCTGGTTATGACGCGTATAAGCCATGGATTATCACATGAGGGTGCAATTAATTCGCGTACGTCTGATCTCCGTGGAAACAGTCGTAATTGTGGAGTATCGCCGGCGGATTTAGTTGATATACGTGGGCTTTAATAATGGCGTATTATTGATCAGACTGAACCCCGTTTAAATTCCGTCGCGCACCCTCGTTCACCGAGCGAGATGGTAGGGTGCGTTGGTCAGAGATGTTGTTCGTGTACCGTATTCAAGTTACTCAGACGTCGTGTATTAATACCTCTTGTAATTACAAGGATTTTTTCCACCCACTAATTCCACTTTCCCTTCTCGCTTTCCATAATTCCGTCGTTAGTTGCAAAGCTCGCTACTAACTATTCGTACATATCGTCGAGTAAGAATTGAAAGCGATAGTAATTATCACTTACCGAGGCTGTATCGCCAGAGGTCTTTGAGAGGAAGATTGCCGTTTCGTCCGCCAAGGAGATATACGTGCCCTGCGAGCAAAGTAGCGCTGTGCTTGCTTCTGGAAGGTGGTGCGGGCCCATTTTCACTGCCAGCCGCAGTAACCGAGCTCCACATTTTCTTCCTGTAACAGAGAGATCTCGGAATTAGTTTCAGTGAATGAAACGATTTAACGAGTGTTTCATTCGTGATATACATGGAAATTGAGTGAAACTGGGAAAACTAGTTCGATTTGGAGTAAAAAGCAGACTGCGGATGTTGCTGCATTTTGCTGCATTAACAGACGAACCAAAAATAGTTCAATGAGAATTTAACAAATGTTGACGAAATGCACTTTCAAAATTATTACGCGGCCACTGTAATTTGGCTTATCGAGTATTTATTCATAAGATAACAAGAAAGATAAATTTATGTTTTGATGGTGCCGATACAGGAAAAATAAAATATAGAGAAACG
Source organism: Bombus pascuorum (assembly GCF_905332965.1). Taxonomy (NCBI): domain Eukaryota; kingdom Metazoa; phylum Arthropoda; class Insecta; order Hymenoptera; family Apidae; genus Bombus; species Bombus pascuorum. The sequence continues at coordinate 12,004,053 of NC_083497.1, read as the reverse complement.
AAATTATTACATAAAGTAGATTGTTTTTCTTCTTGTTTTAATAATCGCGAGTTGGACAGTAAGGAATACGATATTCTTAAATGCCTCGTATGTTGCCTTTAAACGCATCAACGGCTACGCAGACGTATTTGAAATTCAATTACCGAAGCTTCGAAATCGAGTTTCGGGTAAACGAATGCACCCTCACGCACCCCAAACACGCGTACGCAAATACGTCTGCCAAGCAATACGCTCGCCGGTAGACGCGCCGCGCCGGTACAAATGGGATTCCCCATGGTATACCTATACTCGTTTTGTACAGTAACACCAAGAAAACGTAGCGAAGGGAAATCTGTGAAAATACGGGGAAAATAACGAACGTACAGTGGCTGACGAAAGTATTTGAACGTTTAGATTGAAATTTCTTACGAATATACTATGTATGTTATACAAAATTTTTCGAAATTTCATTAGTACCATAACTAGGCACGACCACCGTGATTATATCGACAAAATCTGTAACCAATTTAATAACGCGAGTCACTTATTGCAAAGATATTCTTAGCAAAAAAAATCAGTATAAAATCAATAAAAAATACAGTATGAAATTTGAGAAAGTTTCGTGTAAGGCACGTAATGTACCCATACAAGTCTTCTATACTTTCATGGGTCACTTTATGACCTGCAATGTTGCTCAGGAAAGTTCTAAAGCACGCAAGTATTATTTATCGTTTTAGAGTTGAAACGCGAACCGTGGAAGAAATAGAAATATCTTTGCTAATGGAAATATTAATGAAAAAAGAGTGAAAGATCGAATAGCGCGTTAAACGAAGCAATTCCGTGTTGACATATCAATCTGGTTGAATAAATTAGGCTTTGAGGTGTAACCTCTGTAGTGGGCGGTCTAATTCAAATGAATGGAAATTCAACGATTCCCTCGTGAAACCGTGTTTAAATATAGGTGGAAAAGTTTCTCAAATATCAGTCGCTATTCGCAACTTCCTCGTATTTGTCGCATCGTTGCATAACTTGCATTTTCACACTTTGTCAAATCGATGGCAAATGGTGTCTGACCCGGAAACAAGAAACGTACGAAAACATGTCGTTTGTTCTCGTTGCTTTCGACGTCCATCCTACTGGAAGTATATTCAAAGACACAGTCATTTTAATCTTTTATGATGCATCGACGCTACGTTTGCGTCTGCTTCGGCAAAAATGACGACAGCGTTGAAATTGTGAAATCACTGGCAAGAAACAAATTCTTCGAGTGCGGACAAATTTTAGAACAAGCTCCGGTTCATAAATAATAGAACAGCTGAGCTCGCTTGCGCAATAATTTACTACCGAAACAACAATCCCAAAGATTTTATATAAGTTCCTAGTGATTTTTTTTTTAGTTTTATCTTATCTTCTTCTAGTTCAAGTGCTCTAAAAGTTAAGAACGAGCGTGTATAGTCAGACTCGATGGATTTTGTCCGGGCATATTTTCTCAACATCTCTCGTTTGCTCGAGTATTGTTTTATCACAGCAATATCCCTTCGACTGCTGGCTCTTGAGCACTCTACGGGGAAGCGTTTTCTTCCTGCAACCCCTAACAACGTTGGAAACCGGCGTGTTATCGACCGGTGGCGGGAATTTCATTTTTCCCAGGTTCGATATGCTACGAGCGCGACCGCCAAGATTCGACTAGATTTTGATCCCCCGACTCCCTTTTCGTTTGAAAGGCAGAGGGAGGAATCCTGCGTGGAGGGTGAGCGAAAAGCATCCTCTCTCGCTCGCTCTGCTTAACTCGATTCGCGAGGGGATGCGTTACCGCTACCGGCTTCCGACAAGGGAGCGTAGTCAGACAATTTCCTCTATCGCGTCGACACTCGCACTTCTCTTGATTCCTGTATTACTTGGCCCGATGTTCCTTTCCCGGCTGTTTCGCGTCGTTCGTCCAAGGACCTCTGTTTATGACGCATTGCATCTTACAGTCATAAAATCGTCGATAAACTTTCAATTCATAAATGAAACACCTAGAACCAAAGGAATGCAAGTGATACTTTTATGGCATTGCGTAAATCGCGATTTAACATTCAGAAGTGCCAAATCTTTCACTTTATGAATTATCGAATACGAAGAAAATCATTTTATCTCGCTTGAATCCGTCTGGCACCGATGATCTTTCTGTTTTTCCCTCAAAAAGACAGAGTATATTCACTGGAAGCAAGAGAAACGATAGAGAGGCAGTTTATTCTTGTTTCGTAACTGTAGAACCAACATAACGTTAAAATGGAATTACAACGATAACTTAGAAACACGTGGATCATCTGTTCTAATCGAGTGTCGATCTATAAAAGTTGAAAAGTTTAGGCTTCTTTCACAATTATGTATTTTGAATAAATCGATCAACTTTTTGTGACGAGGATTATTTACTTTAGACCACACATGCTGTCGCTAAAAACACTAAAAAGCCTTGCTGAATTACATGTACGGTCGTTACTCGTCGCTTGTTTTTGCTGTACTGTCTGATCGTTAGCAAGTCGTCAACGTGGCAGAAAAAGTTACGATTTTTTCGCGCGAAATTAATCTGTCGGACTTCATCGCGTTACCCCTAGCCAAGCGTTGTTAACTGCACGACTTTTTTCTACGTGATCTTTGAAATGGACGTAATGCACGGGGGAGAATCGAGCGTAAAGATCTTATGAAACATACGCGGGTGTCTGAACAGCGTCAACGAATACCGGGAGCGAGGAAAATACGACAACCGATATAATATCTCCGTCTACAGATTTTAAACAGCGGGCTCGCACCCTTCGTTCGAATACTAGCGAAGAAGGCAGGATTAGAGAAACGTGGCTGGTATTTTTCAGCGATTTCACAGTATCGATTCTTTCGTTGTCTACCACGGAAAAATATGTAGGTATTTCCAGCAGCTTATCCTCCTATACGTTCCACTATTTTTCCTCTTTTTTGCCCCGAGTCCATGTTTCTATACCAAACTCTGGTTGAGGCGATAACAAATCGCGATAAGTGAGATTTATGAATGTTAAAGGCTACGGTTTCCGAATTCCTTCCATACACACGCTACTTCATAATCTAGTACGAGCGGCATATTTGAAATATCAGAAGCTCTTAGCCGAGCGCTAACAAAATCTTTTAAGCGAACTTTCACCTAAGGTTCGTTAACGCATTCTTACGTCGGAGAATGAAGACTGAGTTCTCATTACAGCGGATGCACGTGCAAAGAACCACTTTTCGTTGTACACCTGCCCGTGTAATCTTTTTCTCCCTTGCCTTTCTTCCGCATCTTTTCCTGTTTCTGTTCAGCGGACGCCAACTAAAAGTCATCCGGCGCATGCAACGTTGCACACCCCATAGGATACAGAAAACTTCTCGCGTATCGCGTCGATCTTTGGACCCCTGTCGATTCGTCGAAGCGAATGAAAGCATTAACAATTCAAGCGTTGCTTAAGTGGCAATTCCCTTTAAATTAACGCCAATCTATATCGTGAATTCTTAATATCGAGTTACGAGTCGATCGAACTTTTCTCTTCTTTCTTCAAAACGTTTACAAAGTGTCGTGTGGCGGGGAATAAGAAGAAAGTAGGGGAAATCGTTCCCTGTCATCGCGTTACGATGTAAAACGTCCCTGCTGTTTGACGCGTGTTTTGAATGACATCCTCTAGAAACCCTCCAGCGTGTCACCAGTGTCACTTGCGGTAGGATCCATGTAACCCCACGTATTCCCTTGTATAATTACGTCCGATGTAAATCATCTAAACGAAGCTTATAAAACGTAATCCCAATCACCGTGCAACACGAATGTGTCCGATCATTTTTCCAGGACATTGAATTTCTCGTTTCGTTGGTTCGTATCTATGATTAGATCTTGAAGCTTTGGTATGTGACTGTATATATATTCGAGATTCAATTCGGTGCTTATTCGAACTCAACTAAATTGAAACCGCTTTACTAACATTTTTATTTGCTTCGCTTAAAATATTCCTTTAAGCCACGTACTCATTAAGCAAGTCGCTCGGGTCGAAGCATGTTGATCAATCTGAATGAGAAATAGATAAATTCGTTTGCAAGGAATTTTTAGAATAGAACGAAACCTTAAAATAAAATCGCAGAGCAACGTGATGCGAATTGATAATACTTGTTTCTGGATGGTCGCGGTATCGGTGCCCCTGAATAGAGTATTAGACCCGGTTAGGTTTCAATAAATGAAATTAATGCGGCGACAACAAAGATTCCGACAGTGTGCCGTCTGTCTCGTTCCTTCTGCACGATAGCAATTGCGTTGAGCGTGAGTTATTTCAAGTGCTGCCTAATATTCGTCAGTGCGAAGATATTTGTGTCAAACAAACGCGGTGAATGACCTCGATCAGATCAAAGAAATTGTTTTCACATTGAAATGCATATCCTTAAAAGACGACCAAACAGAAGTGTAGGATCGGCAAGAGATTTTCGCTCGACACGCGAAAATTTGTGAAAATGTAAAACATTATCTTCTTGCCAAAAGTATTGTTTAAGTTAAAGCACATTCATACTTGACTTTTCCAAACTGAACTATTTCGGAAATGCTGTCACCAGTGCGACATTGTTAATCTTAATTTTTATTTTGAGCCATAGAATTTTCCTAACTTCGATTGTATCACGAGCCTTAGACTCAAATTTTAGCTCATGCATCGCACAAATTTAAATCTGTTGCGTATTGTAGATAATGTTAAAGAATTTTCAGTTTGTTGTTGTAACGCGGTGTCGTGTCACGTATGTTGTTTCATATATTTATTTCAATAAAAAGTTACTCGTTATTCTCGAATAACTTCATTTTATTCGTAGTTTTACTGGAATAAAATTTTATTCGAACAATGTCCAACTTTGTATCACGGTTTATAAAGAAGATAGAACAGCATACTTGGCTAACATTACGTGAAGAACATTGATTTTCCGTGAGGTTAAGGACACCGTAAACCGCATCTTCACCACGTGACTTCGACTTCACTGACTTCATAATTTCTAAATATCATCTATTTTAATCCATTCAAGCTACGCGTTTAAACTCGTTTCCCCTTTATCCTCGAACGCCATTTATTTTTCACATTTGGCGTTAAGGATTTATACAAGAAAAATATTGCACGCAAAAAAGTTCCAAGTATCAGAGACAAAAGACCGCAATGTTTTCAGCTACTTCGACCCACGGTAAATCTCGAAGGAGCGGAAAACGTAACGAGTAGCGGGAATATTTGAAAAATGTTAAGAAGAACGAATTAATTATTAAGGTAGCCGGTAACGGTGGATGCCTGAGGGTAACGCAATTTTAACAAGCTTACCTCTCTACTCGGTAAACCCTCTATCTCGTTAGCTTTGGCGAATGCAACTTGTGACCCACATGCAAGCGACGATTAAATGCGACTAAGCCTGCCTTTACGGTGGTAAGAACATCGCTGAATGCTCCTCGGCGATTAACCTTTGATTCGGCGGAAACGCATCGTCTAATTGGTAGACCTTCGAATCTGTCGAATGACGTGGCCCAGAACGGTCAACAGAAGCAACAACGAAATCTCCGGTTCGTTCCCAGTGATGTCTTCAAATCGTCACAAACTCCACTTTCAACCTGTTGTTCCCAACGGCAGGTGTGACACGGTGAGCAAGAATACAGCCGACCGCGGTATTCGAGTTTACACAGAACACACGGCGGACAAAAGACAGGTTCATCCTTAAACTGCTTCACCGCGACATATTGACTGTATCCACCACTGGATATATCGTCAAGGTATTGCCAATGTTGATAAGAATCGTTCTATTGGCGCACGACGTACGAAGTGTCACTCGGGTCATTCAGTACCATTCAGAAATTCCATGCATCTTTTATCTCGCCGCGGCATCGAGTCATTGATAACCTTTGCCTCGGCTCCGATAAACGTCTTCTTCATTTACGGTCACTGCAAAGACGGGAGATGCATGGTACCGCGTAATGATCTCGTCAAACCGTAGGATCACCGCGATCAATCTTCGACGGAATGATTCACCGGGCAAACTTCGCCACGTTTCCTTGTTGCCATGGATGAAAAGAAAAGAAAAGCTAAGATGTGTCACGAGGACGGCACTCTGCGTGCTCGACGTTTCTTCCGTACTGCGTCCGGGTCGAGCACCTACCTCGTCGAGTCGTCATCGAGGACTCGACGCAGGCGCCTATAGGGAAACCACCCCCTGTTACCCGCAAACTCTAACGCTTCCATCCCCTCTGACTCGGCCAGGGGGTGAACATCCGAGTGTCGAACGCTTTTACTGTATTCCACGGTGGCAACGATACACAAGCATGAGCGTCATCAAGAGGACAATCGTACAGTATCATCTGTCTTTTTAAAGTCTCTACCAAAAAGAGGAGGAAAATTCGTTTCCTGCTTGTGGGTGTTGTAATACGGGAATAAATAAGAAAATTTCATTCGCACGGTGTTCGACTCAGACTTTTCAAGGTTGTGCACGTCGTCCTAACGAACGCCGATACGTTTCGCTGGAAAGTATAGTCGAAGAACATTGCGAACATTCGGATCGCTGTACATTTTGTTTTTAGTGCAAACATACATAGATGCACGTGGATTATAGTATGTATCGTAGGGATGATTTAAAGAGATTCCAAGATTGTTGGTTAGTAGCTCCGCGCTGTACAGGGGTAGAATTGTGTCTGAGTAAATTTCTATGACGATGTGAGGTTGGTTGGTTAAATTGCACATGCGCCAGCGTCGGTCTCCATGGAAACGGGATGCTAGCCACCGCGTGTGAATGCGTATTGATTACTCCACTCTTGCTCCATTCCACGATCTCTTGTTACTCGTCGTGTCTTCTCCTGTCACCCCGCCGACCCTGCTCTACCTCCTCTTTCTCCACTTTCTTTTCTCTCTTCCTCCTCGTTCGCGCAACGAATCATCCCGCTCCATCCACGACCTTTCCCCCTTTTTTCTTCTCCAAATTAGCTCCGTAATGTCTCTGCCCGCTCTTCACTCCCTTTGCATAGACCAGAAATCTTTTCTTTGCTAGCTTTTCTATCTCGCCACGAGTAACAGATCTCTTTCTCTAAAAGCAATCGTTTGTCTTTCGATTTCAAGTAAATCGAGCTGTATTCTGGGAAAAGGCGATACGCGCGGATCCATGACGAACCTGTACACAGAGCTGAAAATGACAGTGACGTTAAGTCAAAGTTTGGAGAATTTGAGCTGTTAGAAGCAATAATTTATGGAAGTACGAAAAACAGTTGTAACGTGATTATAAACGCAAATACATAAACCAGAATACAGTTTTATAAGAACTAGCAGCGAACTGACGTATACTATTCCGATTCTCTCAGCCAGACGATTATCGAATTTAAGCGTTCAAGTACTTTCGAGTATTTTTTAGTTGAATGATCGAATCATTATGAAATTCTTCCTTATTTTCTTCGTTTTCTATGTACGTTCTTTTCGTTATTGCTAGAACTTTCAACGCAATTTCCTCGATTCGTCGTTCTACCTTTTCCCAGAAAACTCGTCAGTTACAATCAAAATAACAAGATTGCCCCTCTATTACGCTCTTTGACCTCTCAGATCTTTTCCCTTGTAAATTAGGTGATTCTAACTGCTTTCTTTCGTCATATTTTTAAAACCCGCGTTTTCTTCTCTTGCAACCTTGCAAGTGGTTCACGCACAATGGACAGACAAATTTTGCACTATGTTGTAAGGGGATACATTTACTAAGATCGACAATCACCGACACAAAAAATATCTAGGCGGAACAGATTGCCCCATTGTGCATTGTAATGCCGATTATATTAAAAGGACGAAATTTTGATTCATCGATGATCGTACTCGATGGAATATTTCATAAAAAGTACCTTCCAACACGTTGGATTCTTAACCAACTCGTCTCACTTTCTTATACAATTTACCTAAAATTTCCTCAATGAGGATCAAGTCAATCTGTCTTTGTATTCCAGTACCAGCGAATGTATCGATGCACGACGTTGTGAAAAGTTGTGGGAAAAATCACTGAAAAGTTCCAAACAAAGAGAACGTAGAAAATTGCCAATTTGGTCTGTACGATGAAAATAAACTGACACGATGCAATTCTTTTTATGCATGGGAAAGTAAAAAGATTGAAGACTAATGTGTACGCTTCCTGAACTTTCAAGAAAATAATGATAATATCAACCAAACTATGTAGGTGCAATTAAAGAGCGCATTAACAAGAACGCAAGTACGATCCAGCACTAATGTGAAAGCGATAGATCCGAGTGTCTATCGCTTTCAAGATTTGACCTGTTGTTCCTTGTTCTATCAGAATGTGAAATTTCACTTAAAACTATGGTAACAAACGGACGTTAATTACACCCTTAGCGTGACGGTAAGGATATTGTTGGCTCACTCGTGACACTTATATTTTCACCGGCATGCTCGTACACATCTCTTGGTCATGCTTCGTGATTTACAGAGACGCAACTAAACACACAAATTTTTTCCATCGAAGATAATACGAATACGAAGTATAAATGAAAATAGGATACAAATATGAAAGTTAAAGAAAAAAATTATTATTAAAATAAGAATTTTTATCAACTATAACCGATGTACTTTTTACCGAATAATTTTTCTAATTGAAACGACGATGCAAAGAAAGCTTGGAAAGAGAGCCGCCAGTCCTGAAGGACAAACGCGCGACGATATTTCATGCGTGGCCACTATATATAAAGGTGAAACTCATGGAAAAGAACCACTTTTCTTTCCCCAGTCTTTACGCTAAAACGTATCTAGAAATTTTACTATCTCGTAGCGAATTGTTACCTAAGTAGATTTTTTATTAAGATGTCGCAACGATTCATTTGCGCTCTGCTAACGACTAGCGTTATTTGCTGTGCACTCGCGGAGAATAATGAATTCGCCGCGGCTTCTGAATTCGTTAAGAAACAGCTCACGAAAGATAAACTGTTGACGGACGTCGTACGCGCTAAAAATTCTTCCAAGACGCCATATCTGTATAGCGTAGTGTCTGATAACGCGCAACATGGACAGAAAAATTTGGATAAACATTCACGAACGATTATCAATCAGCGATTGGAATCTGATTCAAGAGATAAGTGAAGTATTGGAATAAAAATCTTTACATTTTTGAAACGTTCGCATCACGATGAATTGAAACGTGCAAGTTTCAGTTGCTGCGGACCCAGATACGGTTCCAATTCGTCAACGCGACCTGATTCGTATCACAGTAGGATCCCTGTGGACAATGGTCGATATCAAACTAAATTTACTGAACGTTTACCCACTGATAGGTGACTCTTTAAATTAGTATTACAATGCAGGATTGGGCACAATTAAGTAATCGAATAAAATTCAAGTTCGAATAATTATTCGAATAAAACTTTTGCTTTGTTGCTTTACTTCGAATTAACGTTATCCGAATGATAATGTATTTTGGAAAATTAATTATTTTCATGTCTATTTTATTTTGAAGCAGTTATGTAGTCTTTTGTTTATTATTTCTGCTTTAAACAAAAGGTATCCAATCTTGGTAAAGTATCGTGTGATTAATTTACGAAGGTGCAGATTTTCTATCGAAAACATAATACATACGCAGATACGGCTGGCAAACTCAAGGACCACCACCAGGTTTAAGCGGAAGACCCGGAAGTGGAAGTTACGCTGGAACTGCATTTTACGAAGGAGGTCATACAGGAGATAGGTAAGCAGTCATTAGGTTGATGTCTATGAAACGTCATTTTTTCCAAATGAAATTGTAATATTCAGGCTTGGATATCGTTTAAATAAAATATTTGAAAACTAATTGTAGATTATCTCTTTTTTAACATTTAAGTTAATCTCATACGGTTATTATTAGATTTGGTCCACGACCGAGTTATGGGAACGAAGGTTCACGCAAACCTGGTAGTTATGATTCCGGCGGAGGATATGGTTATGCTAGCAGTGGTTTCGGAGGATATAGCTTTAACCGACCAACTGGTTACGGAGGTGATTATGGAATTTCAGGGACCTTCGCTAATGGCGATGAATTCGGATCTGTGGAGTCAAATCGTCCAAATGGACATCCTCCTCCCCATCCGAATATTAACGCACACAAGGTAATGGTTGAATTTTAGAGACGAATCGAAATCTGATTTTAAAGAGGCCTGCACACGATCAGCAGTACTGAAGATAAAATTGTTTATACAGTTTGACAATAGTGCGTACTTTTTAGCGCATATTGATTGCTATTATTTGCATTAGGCCGTCGCTTTAAAGGCATTGGCAGGTGTTGCGTTAATTGGTGCAGCCGCCGCTTTAGCAACAAATCCTGTTCTTCTTCCGCTCGGAGTTGTATCAGGCAGAAAGAAACGATCGAGTTTGTCCATCAAAGACAGAAATGATTATATGAATTACATTTTAACAAACTTGAAAAGTAACGTTACCAAGGTTGTTTAGTCGTATTTGAACGATATCCTGTCCAACTATTGAGAAAGAGTGTACTTATTGGTTCTGAAGAGTCAATTCGTAAGAAATCGATATAAATGGACTGCAGATGTTAGTACACATGTATATTTTTATAGAATGCGAGTAGAAAAATAAAACCTTGATAGAAGTTTGTTAAATTATGCTTTTTTACTTTTACTACCATTCTCCATAGCTGGACAGTGTTTCTATTGTAATTTCTCATTCATTGATTCTAACTAATTATTCCATTTTAATATATTATACTATGTTATCGTTAAGTAGAATGATGAAGATGGAAAGAAAGTATCTCTCTCACCAACGTGTGTAGCTAGAGTCACGTGCGAGATTCAAAAGAATTACTGGATCAATCGTAAGAAGGACGCTAACTTTTTCAAAGAAATATCAGCATTGGAACATCGTCTTAACAATTTGTATATATATTTTTGTTTTTTGTTGTTACAGTAAACTATAGAAAAAATTCCGTAAGTTTTAATATTGTTACAGGCTTCTAAGTAATGTACTGGACGATGAACTTGTGAATATGCGCATTAGAAGATTAGTAAGAGCGGCAACCATTGTTGCCGTGAATGGAGACAACTGCAACGCATTTACTTGTACTCTTGTACAAATCAAAACAAGCAAGAATCTATCTGTTCTTAAACTATAGAATTTGTCAAAGAATTGTAACTGGATATTCTTCTAAATATAAAAACCGACGAAAAAATGAAGGCGTAAAATTTTCCACTGATACGAAACACTGTCATTATTATACTCATTTCTCGTGGAAACGGAGAAACCGTATGAAAATATAGGAATAAAACTAATATAACACAAAATATACATACGTATGCATGTTTGATAACTTAGAAAATAAAAACGAAACAATACCTCAACTTCTTGACGGCCCGCAGGCAACTGTGACTAAATTCTGCGAATGGAATCACGTAACACGTGTTGTGTATAATAGTGGGGTGCCATTCATGCGCGTAGTTATCCCCGCCAAATACGATTGACAATACTCTGTTATATAATTTCTATAGCTAATGAGTTAGTGTTTAAGGGCACACATAATATTATATAATTTCTCAAACCTCTTAAATAACGTTATTTTCTTAAATAACAGTATTCTAATCCCGTTAGTAATTTACTGTTACACTAAGAAATATCGGTCTCAGTAAAAGGCGGGTTTCCATATAAGCACTGCAACGCATTGACCGTTCGCACAAATATATTTATCCAGTGTATATACATTTGCTCTTCTATCAAATTGTTAGTTTTAGCAATAAAGGTTTCACACTTTAAGAAGACAGAATATAACTGACGTGTCCTTAATGAGAAACAACGTGGCATTTACGAGTTGCTGCGAACTTTTGTATATGACTCTCAGCTGAACAATTTTGATGAAAGCGAAACAATTTGAGTTCATTACCATTCAGCTGCAGTTGCGCGTAATATAAATGTAAAATACTTGGGAATACTTATTTTTTACTAGAACCTCGTCTGTCAATTCCTCGTACAAGTGCAATATCGTTTTATATATGTAAAATTAAGGTTATATCGGCAATGACTATGTCGATAGTGATACAACTGTCACAAGATAAATAATTCATTTTGTTATTGTGCGAGTGATTCTTCCGTTCAGAAATGTTTGTATGCCATTTGATCGGAGTATCTACGTTGGAGCATTTTGGAACAATATATCGATAATTATCGTATAATCCATGCTGGATAACGTTAAAAGTAAGCGTTAAAAATTAAAGAGTCGACGCTCGCATAAAAAGACCATCGATTACGGTGGAGGTTAAAAAAGTAAGGTGCATGAGATTGTTGTTGATCTTTCATATCGTTCTTCATGGGTATTAAAAGGAAAATGAATAAGGATGACAACGTGGAAGATGGAATCCACGAGTCAAAGCATGTGCACGAACGTTCGGATGTACGAGGTGACGAAAAGAATATAGCTATTCTTTTATTTTTATATCTGTTGCAAGGAATACCATTGGGATTATGCGGTTCTATTCCCATGTTGCTTCAGAACAGAGACGTGTCATATCGTCAGCAGGTAACTTCCTAGATTTATATTGGAATTGCTCCAGATAATATACAAATGTTGTTGTACCTCCAGGCTGAATTTAGCTTTGTGCAATGGCCCTTTTCTTTGAAACTGTTTTGGGCACCCATAGTAGACTCTGTGTTTTCACGAAGATTTGGAAGAAGAAAAACATGGCTAATTCCAACTCAATATTTAATGGGATTTTTCATGCTGTTATTATCCAGTCATGTAAATCAATGGTTGGGTAGTAAAACAATAAAACCAAACATAGAAATGTTGACTGTAATATTTTTTGTACTAAATGTTTTGGCTGCAACTCAAGATATTGTAGTAGATGGATGGGCACTGACTATGTTAAAAAGGTATAGATATAATTTGTAATTGTGAGACTATATGAGTTAATAATAGCTTCGATAAGTCTATATTTCTGTTTTGTATATTTAGGTGTAACGTGGGATATGCATCAATTTGCAACAGTGTAGGACAAACTGCTGGATATTTTATTGGTTATGTACTTTTCATGGCATTAGAATCTCCTGAATTTTGTAACAGTTATTTGAGATCTACACCTTCCAATGAAGGCATTTTAACTCTGCCTGGTAAAGTAATTTGAGCATTAATATTTGAAATGTTGACATAGGCACAATTGTGATTTAATATTCATTTGTATAGATTTTCTTTATTTCTGGGGATGGGTATTTATAATTATCACCACTTTACTTGCCTTTTTTAAACACGAAGATTCAGAGAAAATGCACAAAGACGAAGAATTGAATACAGATATCAAACATGCGTACAGATTACTTTGGAACATTGTCAAATTACCATCTATAAGAATAATCATTATATTTTTGTTAACTGCTAAGGTCAGTAAATATAATAAAATTCACATTTATATCATTAATAATAATTTAATTCTGCATCGCTTGCAGATAGGGTTTTCTGCTTGTGATGCTGTAACAGGTTTGAAGCTAGTAGAAGCTGGTATACCAAAAGAACAGTTTGCTCTTATGGCTGTGCCTATGATTCCATTACAAATAATGTTACCATTGGCAATATCAAAGTATACAGTAGGTCCAAGGCCCATGGATATATACATAAAGGCAATGCCTTATAGGTGATTAGAAGACAAATGTATGAAGTAGAATATTCCAAATAGGCATATAATAAATATTTGTAATTGATCTTGTAGACTTGCTTTTGGATTAATAGCAGTAGCTTTGGTATTTGTGACACCATATATTGTAACAGGGGGGTATGTTCCAGCCTACTACTTCATAGCTTTAATTGCTCTATATTTGATACACCAGGTGAGATATCGATACGAAATGAACTATAATTCGATCAATAATGGTAAGCGATTATAAAAACATATATATCATCTTCGCTTGTCATAGGTTTTCACAAGTAGTATGTTCGTGGCATCGATGGCATTTTTTGCAAAGATTAGCGATCCAGCTGTTGGTGGTACTTACATGACATTACTAAACACATTAAGTAATCTCGGAGCTAATTGGCCAGCAACGGCAGCTCTTTGGTTCGTTGATCCATTAACGTATCGACAATGCAGCACCGATCCCTCAAATGACTGTAGCACAATTTCGGAAAGGGAGGTTGGTGCCTGTTGTTTCGGCTTACAGATAATTGTTTAAAAGTTTTGAAAACATAAAATTTTTTCGTTTTCAGCTCTGCATGAACACGCACAATGGTACTTGTAACATGCAATTTGATGGATATTATGTAGAGAGTATCTTGTGCTTTATCATAGGACTTGTTTGGCTCAGATGGGGTCGACGGAAAATAGATCTGTTGCAAACAAGACCAATGTCTGCTTGGAAAATTATTCTTTCGAAGCAGAACAGATAACAGTATTGAATTTGTGTTGCAGTTTGCTAATACGGCACCTGCAATTATTACGAAATTGTTAGAAGTGTGCGAAAATTCGAACATATCGGAAACCCGATGCTCGGGACCAGTCGAGAAAAGCCGCATTCCAAAAGCATCCGTAATTTGAGATTGTCGGGATTCCTGAAAATTTCGGGATTCTTGAGCAAGTCAAGATTTTTGAAAATTATAAAATATTATATTTACGATATATTTCGCTATTGTTTTTACTTCGTATTCTAGTCTGTATAATTTTTTAATTTTCGAGAATTTCAAAATTCCCAGGAATTCTGACAGTACCGAATTACGAGATACTTTCGGGAACCCAACCAGACCCGATATTTTTGGGTTCTCGCACATCTCTGGAAATTGTACAAAGTCAATACGCTTATGTTGATTGCGTATCGGTTGCGTGTTCAGGTGATTTTCTACACGTCCATCAAGTGTTCCAATTCGATCAACGCAACATGAACTGAATTGTTTTCTAATTTCACGATATTTTTTGTTTCGTGTTCTTATTTGTTTAATTTTTTTTTAACGTAACAAATAATAAGCGGTATTTGTCGAAGGTTTGATACCTAATTTTATATGAATAATTTTTAACATTACTTCATATATTGGCACAATAACAACATCGAACAAGTACTGCATTCATTGTACAATTACTTAAATAGAGCACTGATGATTTTGGTTGTAGCATGTCGTTTATACCTAGTGATATGCCAAAAAAAATAAAACTGTGTCTTTTTCTATTTATGTCCTCATCCTTCCATGAAGATTGGTGATTTTAATTACGATGTAATGTAGCAAGCATTTACTACATATCTGTACTTTCGATTGGGTTTGGATAACTTAACGATAAAAATCGCGAACGGGTCTTGTAATTTATTATGTGTGAGTACATAATGCTAATAAAAGTTTTCCATACAAAGTATTCTACCTTTACTCTGCTTTTACCATATTCGTATTTTTTGAATTCATCGCGTAGAATTTAATGTGACAGTGCAAATAGGGATGATAGAAAAAAAGTTATCTTTCTGCGGCTTGATAGCCATTTTTTTATTTTATCTGCTATCACATCGTGAAAGGAACTGAAGAGATAAAACGGTATTCGTAGTATGCATTTAAGTACTATCTAGCATTTGCACGTAAATATTTTTTAAAAGCAGATATTTACGGGACAGGATCGGTAGTCGGTGAAAGGTGGTTCACTTAATCGCTTATCCACAACATCCAGGTCGTAAATCGGTTCGATGGTCTTTCTTGAAATTTGTTGCTCTTTTCTTGAGATGCGCCGATTCCGAGTGTATCGACTCGTGATTTGCAACTGTTGGCACAGTTAACGAGGATGTGTATGTTGTAGGCAATTCAAGAACGTGTTCATCTCCCTGCGATTTATATCGTTGCGTTAATTTTAATTTCTACCGTTAAGAAGAGGTTCGTTAACGGTATGTAGAAATAGATCTTTTTGAATGGAATTTTCTCTAGGAAAATTATACAAGAAACATAGCAAGATATTTACGGTTTTAGTCGATTCGGTATCCATAATGGTGCCGGGGCGAGACTCAACGAACAACGATAAATGTTGAACTTCATTTTCGATACTCCGTACACAAACGAAGGTAACGAACGTGGCGATCAGAATCAACTTGATAAACATGTTGCACGTTTCTACTTTGACTTCAAAATTCCTTCTAAAGCTTTCAAGTGTAAGGTTCACCTTTTTATATAGGTTAATACTTCCATGTTTGCTCGTAAATCTCTGCCAGACTGCATTATTAATGGCTTATGGAGGTTTAATCAAACGTCGATACATCAAATTTGAAGTACTTTAAAATCGCCTGTTTCTAGGAAATGTTGTCAAAGATATCGCTCGAAGAATAAACATATGGTTCATTTTGTGTTCGTGTACTTTAAAATGATATGCTGGTAGTGTAAAGTGAAGTTTAAAGAATTAATTACCATTGGAAAAATTCTGATTTTTCAATGACAAATATTTTATATTAGAAGACAAATATAGTACAGAACATCGACAATAATTTTTGGTACCATTCTTATGCACGGTTACACGAGCTTGATAACCACGTATAGTGCAGTATAGTTGCACGGCTAACTAGATTTTAATTCCACATATATTTTCACAATCTCTTCCTCGTGGCTGTCGTTTTTGTGTGGGTTCACGCAATCACCGATAATTAGTTTGCTGTACAGTATGCGTCGATAATTGCGCGTACATTGTAATTGCCCTTGCAATTTGCGGTACAATATTGGGATTTCGTCTCGCAGAAAATTTCTATGTAACGTTTCAATTGAATATTCTCTTCTTTATATGTATACTCTCTACTGTAAAGGTGAATCGTTTTCGAAAATCTTCGCAGATATTCAAGGCAGAAAGAAATGTTTCAAATATCATGTAAAAGTTTGCTGCAACGTAATATTCTAAGAACGAATCCTACTACATATTTACTTTCTTGTATAATAACTTGGCTTAGATAACTTGACTTATTTGAAACATTTCTAAGCGTCTGCAAATATTTGTATTCCTTGCAAGTTACTCGCGTAATCCTCAAGCGATGTATTCTTCGTAAATAAACGTTCACCATAAATCTTATTTAAGACGTGATATTATGGTATTTGCTAGGGTATTTTTCATCTATATAACATCTACGTCACTTTGACGGTAGTAATCTTTAAGATATCAATAGTATATACTTTCTTATGTAACATCGATTATATTATCTGCTATGGTAGTCGATCCTTGCTGGATCTGCTGAGCGGAGGACTGTCAAAATAACACACGCCATTAGTTATTTAAATTATACGGAAAGAAATAATTCGAGATACCGTATTAATCGACGTTTGTTTTACGTCAAACATGCATTAAAAACTTTTGAACGTAAGAGGTCGTGAATAAATTGGTGGACTAGGAACGGTCAACCCTAGAGACGTTTTATACTATGGAACAAGTGGAACAAGTAAAACACGTCGATTTAATCTCATAAAACGGGCGAAATTATAAATGAAGACTACAAAGAGAAAAGGGCATGATAAGTAGTCATATTTTCTATTTTCTCAGGGGAGCAGTTTCAAAATTCAATAGAGCAATCCACGAGCTTAGCAAATCCGTGTACAGATAATCTTAAAATTAATGCCCGCCATATAATAGCTGAATCTATTGTCATGCTTTTTTAGATTCGTATATCTTACTGTATAATTAGTCTATCCGTTCCCAAGGCACCATGTTTCGATCCTTGCAGCAGAACATTCAAATTTGCTCAAATAGACAATTGTTCTGCATGCCTTTCCAAAATCTGGTCTCCAAAAATACATTCTCCCTCTTTCTGCACATCTTAACTTTTTTTTGTTTTTTGTTTTTTTTTTTTTTTTTTTTTTTATTTTTTTTTTTTGCAACATCAAATTTATAAATGTTCCGAATATTTTATTATTCTTCTGGACCAGACGATGGGTTTCTAGAAATCAAATTTGTACTAAGAATATTATACCTTCTCTTCCCTTAGAGTCGACTGAATTTTACTATTGTACTATATCGTTAGATACACTTTGTTTTTTTGTGCATACGTATAAATACGCAACTAAACGTTTTAACGTACAATCAGCATACGATGAAATTTTGTATGCGCAACGAGAATTAATATATATCTGTAAAATATAAAAGAACTGTATATACGATAAACTTGTGCGCGATAAAATATAATTAAATAAAATATAAGGATTGAAATACTTTCAACTAAATTGCGATATAAAAATACGATATAATCGATCGACGAAAGTAATCGAGATAAATTACTAAAAAAGCACAGTCTTGCCTACATTGAAATCCTTCCAACATCCAGTTGCTTAATTCTTAAAGACAAAGTGACTCGAAAGGGATACAATTCGGCTTAGCATTTTACATAACATCGGTATGTACAAAGATCCCTCGGACATTCTAATCTCTAATTCAAATTGAGGTATATGTAAGAAAACAATGGTCAAATTCTGTAACATTTTTCCAATTCCCTACGTATTATAATTTACTTACATTCAGCGTTGATTGGCATAATTTTTACACAGTTCTGGCGAACTCTATGCTTCTAATGCACGAAATCTTCCTCGTTTAAGATCGGAACTTTATCGCTTTTCTGATTAACCCGTAACGTCGCTCCCCATTTCGCACCCCGACCAGCTTCCGAAGTCGCCATTAAGATCGAGTACGAATTTGGACCCGCTGCTTCTTTACTGTAGTGAATGCCATACAGGAAGTATATTAACATTCCTGCAACAAAGGTATAACGAGCGTGCGATATTATTGTGAAACAGTATTGACGATACTATTGACTCGTATGCAACTTTGACATATCAACCTACCGATTATCATCCACACAAGAAATCGTAGCCACGTTAAAAGCGACAAGTGAAACATTAGCCCAACGTTGAATAAGATACTCAGAGCTGGTACTATAGGTACCATAGGTACGCGGAATTTACCAGTAGGTGGACTCTGTTGGTGCGCAGAGATGACGATAAGACCTACGATTATGCTCGATTAGTTGGAGAACAAATGCGTGGCGTGGAGTGAAAATTTTAAAACTTACTGCCAATCAGTAATGTAACAACGTTTGTCAGAACGAAGTAGTCCCACCAGTCTGGTGCAAAATACGTTTGACATACCAGTATTAACAGATAACATAAAGAAATGCAACCTGCCGTATAAATCATTACGGAACCAGTGACCGCATCTCCAGGTTTGCAGTTGCCCAGGAAATTCACCAGCCAAACGTAACGTGATGTAAGTTTGCCAGTGCCCTCGCTCAGATCTAAGAGCTATAACGAACGTAAAAATTATAAAGAAAAGGATAGATAGGAAGACTAGATTTTCTTTGTATTCTTTTAGTCCGTAAGAACTAAAGACTTTGCACAGTCTAGTTAGTAAACAGTTATAAATGCTCGGTTCCTTCTCTCTTCTTTCTTTACCTCGGATTCGGCGGACGTGACGCTGTTACAGTCGCTGTTGGAATCCGCACCCTCGGTAGGAGGCGATGTCAAACTGCTCGGTGTACCAGCGTTCGATGGCGGCGGCGTAATTTTCTCAGGACGATATCTTAAGATAATTACGCTCGCTGAAACGATGGTATAGGCCAAGAAAGTACCGATAGACATAAATTCAACTAGATGTTGAAGGTCGAAGAGCAAGGCGATTAAGGCACTGACAGAGCCGCTGATAGCTAAGTTGAGAACCGGAACTTGAGTGCGTTTGCTAACGTGGCCCAGAAAACCAAAGAGTAGACCATCGTTCGCCATGGCATACATTGTCCGTGGCAATGAAAACAGGGATCCGAAGAGAGTCGTCGTCATTCCGCACAAAGCCCCAACACTGTTGCGGGTGAAAATTGTACACGGAGAAATTATTCCAACAAAGATGTTTCTTGCTTCGAATTTTAGGTAAGAATCGTTCGACGATTATCTCACCTTATCGCGTATTTCGCCCATGGTATTCCTCTCGATGAGAAAGCCTCGGGAAGCGCTGCTGTTGGATTGATGTTCCAATACGGCACGACTAAAGTTAAAGCGGCGCCGACCATCACGTACCCGATGGTTACGATTGCCATGGAAAATAGCGTTGCTCGTGGTATACTGTAGCTAGGATCGCGCGCTTCTTCGCCAGAGGTAGCTATAGAATCGAAGCCGACGAAAGCGTAGAAACATGTTGCGGCACCTGTTCGTGTGTAGGAAACGTATTAGAATAGAAGAATAGAATTTATTGGAAATGAACATGTACGAAGGAAAGTTGTCCAGTACAGAGCAAAGATAAATATTAACGTTGCATGATATTGCTTCCTTCTTTTATGAAGTTTCATCTATACTACAAATAACTGTTTAAATATTTAAATTTTACCAATCCACAGTAAAATAAAGAAGATATAGAAGCGTAGCAAAGAAGATATAGAATGGCTATTACTATACGATTTTCCCTCCATGTATAGATTCAAAAATACCTGCTAATACACCGCTGAATCCGTACGGCAAGAATCCTCCATTCTCACAGCTCCAATTAGAAAGTTTCGCATAATATATTCCCAGACCGATTACCAACCCCATCACGCCTAAATTTACGATAGTGAGCATAGAGTTGACCGTTGCCGAACATTTGACGCCCAATGCTAACAACATCGCGTAAGCTAGGCATAGACCAGCGGCTAAAAAATCTGGTATAGTTCCAAGTGGCTCTCCCATTGTGTACCCGTGCATTATTTGGCGGGTGTAATTGCTGATTGCTCCTCCTGCCAGAGAATCAACGTATCCGCTCCATGCCCTGGCTACGGACGCCGCACCTATTCCCGAGCATAAAAGTTCCGTGAAATTTATGAGACGGAATAGGCCGTAATCGAGAACAAATAACTTTACCGATCATATGCTCTAATATGATGTTCCATCCAATTACGAAAGCCCAGAATTCGCCGATGGAGATGTAGGTGTAAACGTATGCGCTGCCAGCTTTTGGAATTCTTGCACCAAATTCAGCGTAACATAACGCAGCTAACAAAGAAGCTATGCCAGCGAGCAGGAAGCTCAGGATTACACCTGGACCGGCTGTGCCATGAGCCACCGTTCCTGTCAAAACATAGATACCAGCGCCAACCATATGACCAACACCTGAAAAATACATTCATATATCCATATACGTAAACATGAACACAAAGAGATCATAAAGTTGCGCGAGAATTGTTCATTCTGGCAATATCAGGCATAAACGTCTCGTCGGGTTGTAACGCTATATCGCACGTATGCAATTAACATTTTTCCGGTTTTGAAACTACTTTATCGCCCACGAGTACGTGATATCGCGCGAGGTGGTCGTGCATGTTCTTACGATTAAAATAGCAGAAAAAGCATACTTACCAAGCAACGTAATATCGAACGTGGAAAGACATCTTTTCATTGGAGTTTCAAGTAAATCACCTTGAAGCTTTTTCGTGCGATTCATTTTGGAACACAGACCGGACATAACGTGCCCGAGGATCATTCGGCGAACCGATGGCATTCTGATTTCTTTTAAACAGATTCCTATTACAACATCATACTGTATCTGTATATGTATCATACTGATAAGAAGTACTTGAAAGCAAATGTTTGTTTAGCAAACGCATTGCCATTCCGCTAAATCATAAGCTTCATAAATGGTTTCTGTACTTACGTGGAATTGACTATGTTCGTATGCGAAATTTTTCGATGCTTGACTCGTTGTGACAGAATCTCAACTGTGACGAACACGATCTCACGACGGACGCTGAAATCTACGGAGAAGTCGCATGGCGCCTCTGTTAACACGCAGGCTCGGATATTCGATCGATTCAGCTGTGATAGAACTATTTATGTCACTCAGCCGTCAGAGTATGAATGAAGAGAATCTTTTAATCAACATTTTTATGACAATAAGCATGCTTAAAAAAAAAACCCATTCTATCGTGTTCCTGTAGTCGAATTTTTAATCGGCATTCGGAAAATTGATTTTCTTTTTAATCTATTTCTCAGCCACTAATTTATTTATTTACAAAACTTCCTGAATTTAGCTTTATAAACCGTTATAATTATCGATAGATCGAGATAAGCTCACAATCAATCTTTACTAAGCATTTTTACGAAATGTAATTGAAATTACATTATAATGTTCAATGTTGTGTAATGTTGCTCAATGAAATATGCGAATAAGGGTGGACAAGTGGTATCTGATATACATCATCTTTTTTCTAACCATAATATTATACTCTGCATAAAATTTTTAAGATAATATTATCGGTTGTTTGTTTAAGAAAATGTATCAGTTACAGATTAAATTATTCATAACAGAGATCATATCCTTTTTGAGTCATTCATCTAGGAACAATGCCATTCGCTCAAGGACTTAACGCAGGATATCGATAGCACCACATGGGAGCAGCACCGTCTAAGTTGTTATAATATGTATGTACGAAGAAGAAATGAAACTGCTCACGCTTGTGGTCCTGGTTTTTCTCGGACTAGTGCTGCACTACGCGGCCGTTACTGGAAGGTGATCTACGCTAGCATATACAAGAACCTATAAAGTTAGGGATCTGTCCTGTTTGATTAGCATGGACAAGAACCTATCTAATCGTACGGTTCTACAGAAATGTTTTCATAGTTATCTGAAATAGAAAAGAGTAAGAATAATTAATATTTATTATATGATTTTAGAGAAGAAAAGAAAATGTAATAATAATTGTAATATATTTTCCAGACACTATTTAGATTTAACATTAACTCTTGGCACTCGACATGTCGATTCCACTGGCATGAATATTTTTGATTATTATAAAATATTTTTAACATATTAACTTATTTTTTATGGCACGTTGCCAGTTTTGCAGTATACGGCTGATCGAGAGTGGTGTTCTTTCGTTTGCGAAGGTAAGTTTGTAACATGAAACTAAATAGGTTCCTGTCCATGCTGGCGTGCGTGCATGCAAACAGATCCTCAATTTTATAGGTTCTTGTATATGCTAACGTGGATCACCTTCGGCATTTGGCCGCATGGTGCAGCATCCGTACTGTGAAACAACTGGAACTACAGGCGTGAGCACTCTCTGTATGTACTTGTTTTACCGTTCGATATCGGAGTATTTAGAGTCGCATTTTCTTAGATGTGAAGTAACTTCTTGAAGAGTATTCGTGTAAGGTAAATCCGTTTCTCATCAGTGTCCTAAAATATCGTACAAATATTTAATGTTCGCAAATAAAAAATACGTATTTCAACGTTTCCCGTTATATTAGTGAGTTATAAAAGTGTTCTAACCTCTCTCTTCCCGTTGAAATGAAAACAATGAATATATAGCGTTAAAAAATAAATTTGAATAGCTTTAAAATAATACTGTAATGATATTAACCGATAGATTTTTGCGTTTCATATACCGTACTTGCTACTACGATAAATATAAATGAAAAATAACAGGTCATGAATTTGGCTTTCTGTTATGTATGTTGTGTCTTGATTCAAAGTCTATTAACAATGTATTCTCTTGATATTGTAAAGTGATTGTATCCAAAAGTAGGACAAGCAGAAACAAATTATAAATACATGATTTGCTTGAGTTCCCAGCTATTTTGGGATGGGAATGATTCTGGGATAAGTAAATAACTGTTAATATATTCACACTGTAGAAAATAACAAGATAAATATGAGTTATCACCGTGGTGGTGGTAATAAGCCAAAAGGCTTTGGATTCGCTGGCTTTCAAATGACTGGCACAAAAAGAAGTGGCTCTAACGTACCACCACCTCCACCAAATTCTACTCTAAGCAAGCAAGGCTATCATACTATGAATTCTATCACCGAAAATGCCTTATCTGCATGTTGGGGAATGCCAAAGAAGCGTAGCAAGACTGAGGAGGAGTGAGTATACGTTAAAGTTATAAGAAACCAAAAGCAACAACAACTTTAAATGTTAAATGTTACAATTAGGTACTTTGAGGATGATGACGATCCTCCGCCATTTTCCTTGGAATATATTCCGGCACCTGGATCTCCCACTTATGACTGGATGAAAAAATCAACTTCGAAAGAAGATAGCGATAGCGAGGAAGATCCACTAGATGCATTTATGGCTGGAATAGACGCAGAGGTTAAGAGAAACAATTACGAAGCACAATTGGCGGAGGACGAGCGCAAAGAAGAAAAATCCAAGGGATTTAGAGCGGATATCGATGGCGAGGACGACGAGGAAAGTTACTACAGGTAAGTGTTTTGTTGATTTTTTCGGCGAGCGAAGAGAAGATGCAGTAGTGTCTATTTAACTATAGTTCAGATTCATTGTGACAAATTAATTGATTGTGAACAGATATCTAATATTGAGTCGAGATTCATTTTTTAAAATTAACTTCTTGCGATCCACTTGCTATTCAACCAAACTCTGCTCATGTGCTACCAGTGGTTCACGACTTATTTACGCAGTTAATTAGTCATTGCTGTATTTGTTAAACAAAAAAAAAAAAAAAAAAGAAAGAGATGAAGAAATATCGGGTTATTCCATTGACAAGGTATATGGAAGAAAATCCAACTGCGGGTTTGCAACAAGAAGAATCTGATCAAGAGATCGACTACGATGAAGACGGGAATCCGATCGCTCCTCCAAAGAAGAAAGATATCGATCCCTTACCTCCTGTTGATCATAGCGAGATAAAATACGAATCTTTCGAGAAAAATTTTTATAACGTTCACGATGAGATCGCTAATTTAAGTAAACAACAAATCGACGATCTGAAGAAAACTTTGGGAATAAAGGTATCTGGTCCGTCTCCGCCGAATCCGGTTACCAGTTTCGGTCATTTTGGTTTCGATGATGCGTTAATAAAAGCTATTAGAAAAAACGAATATACTCAACCTACCCCTATCCAAGCTCAAGCAGTTCCGGCCGCATTGAGCGGCAGGGATATAATAGGTATAGCGAAAACCGGTAGCGGTAAAACAGCAGCCTTTATTTGGCCAATGTTAGTTCACATAATGGATCAAAGAGAATTGAAGGCAGGTGACGGACCCATCGGTTTAATTCTTGCTCCTACGAGAGAATTGTCACAACAGGTACTTGTTACGTTAAGGTGTAGCTTAAGCTATTATACTAAATTGATCGGAAGTTCTGTCGTCAGATTTTGCTCGTGGTTAGTATTTTATTTGGAGGTTTTCAGATGGTTAAAGCGTTATGTATATTATAACTATCAAAACATAGACCATTAAAAAATGGTTAATATTGTTGGAAAAAATTATCTTGACCCACTTATACAGTAACTCATCAGCTAATAACATTAACAGCAAAATTGACAAGTTGCAAGTGGATGGTTTGGCGATCTTCTAATTTTTCATCAATTCAATGCTATAGGAGCACCGAAAGAATATTTTAATTGTAATATCAGTTCAGATATTTCATTCGTTTCTTTCCAAAGAACAAAAACGACAGCGCTCTCCAATCAAGCTAATATGTATATAGGGATAGTTTCAGGCGCAAATTTATTCGGTTCGTTGTTGTATTCGTAGATTTACCAAGAAGCAAGGAAGTTCGGGAAAGTGTATAATATTCAAGTGTGCTGTTGCTACGGCGGTGGCAGCAAATGGGAGCAAAGTAAAGCATTGGAAGGGGGTGCGGAAATAGTAGTCGCAACGCCGGGTAGAATGATAGATTTAGTTAAAATGAAAGCAACGAATTTGACCAGAGTAACATTTCTAGTATTGGACGAAGCTGATAGAATGTTCGATATGGGTTTCGGTAAGCGCATCGTTTGCAATACAATTTTATAATCTTGCAACAGGGGAGAAAAACAAGTTTTCTTCGTCGATCGGTTGCGTCGTTGACGCGGTTGTTGGGAAACTTCTACACCTATTAATAATATTTTTATTTTGCTTGTTATCGCTCTGTTTGATTCCAGAGCCGCAAGTGCGTTCAATATGTAACCACGTAAGGCCAGACAGGCAAACGTTGTTGTTCAGCGCAACTTTCAAAAAGAGGGTAGAAAAGCTTGCGAGGGACGTTCTGACGGATCCGGTTAGGATAGTACAAGGGGACGTCGGTGAAGCGAATGCTGACGTCACGCAACACGTGATAGTGTTCAATAATAATCCTACCGGCAAATGGACTTGGTTGTTGCAGAATCTAGTTGAATTCTTGAGCTCTGGCAGTCTGTTGATTTTCGTAACTAAAAAGGTTGGCGATTATGACCGTGTTCGGTTCACTAGTACACTGCTGATGTTTATGCATTTGTGAGAAATTTTAATTCAAGTTTAATTTAGAACTGTGAAAATGTATAAAATGTACAGCGAGAAGAAGCTATAATGGGTATATCTAACTATGTCCATGAAACTATGAAATTATCTATATTGCATAAATATCCGCAAATTACTCGACAAATACAAAATATATATAGTGAATTTTTGCAACTGTATGGCATTATATTACCGTAGCTCAATGCGGAGGAACTTGCGAACAATCTGAAGTTGAAAGAATTTGACGTTATGCTGTTGCACGGTGATATGGATCAAATAGAAAGGAACAAAGTAATAACGGCTTTTAAAAAGAAGGAAGTTACTACACTGGTCGCTACTGACGTTGCTGGTAATTATCTTCTTGCCTTAAATCGGCTGGATCGATTAATCTTACTTGTAACGATTTCCTGAAACTCCTTTTCAATTTTTCCGTAGCTCGAGGTTTGGACATTCCACATATCAGAACCGTTGTTAATTACGACGTCGCACGAGACATAGATACTCATACACATAGGATAGGTAGAACTGGTCGAGCGGGTGAAAAAGGAACAGCGTATACCCTTGTAACAGAGAAAGACAAAGAATTCGCAGGTCACCTAGTTCGAAATTTGGAGGGTGCAAATCAGGAAGTACCAAAGAGTCTCATGGATTTAGCGATGCAAAGCGCTTGGTTCCGCAAGTCAAGGTTCAAAGGTGGGAAAGGGAAGAGTTTGAACGTTGGAGGGGCCGGACTTGGGTTTAGGGGAAGACCGGAAACATCTTCAACTTCGGTATTTATTCGTTAAAATTCCTCCAGTTTCCTTTTTCAGATCTTAATATAACGTTCCAAATTTGTTCATATTATTGTTTAGAGTTGTGGTTCCTCGTCGCAAGGATCTAAGGATATAAGCGAAGTCGTTAAAAAATTAGAAAGACATGGACCAGGTAGCGATCGGTTATCGGCCATGAAAGCTGCTTTCCGTAGTCAGTACAATTCTCAGGTAAGTCCTGTTTCGTTACGATCGTATAAATAACAACACATCATCGATCGAGTAGTGTTCCTTGTTAGTAGTAAGAAGTGATGAGGTTGAATCATTTAAATTTAGACGAAACGACTTTCTTAAAATTTAAACAAGCATCGCTATAACGTGTAGGATTTGGGATGATACATGTGATATGTGGGAATTTAATTGATTTTTAGTTCCGGGCATCGTCGGATCATACGTGGGAACAAACTATTACGCGGCCTTCGGTGATAATGCCCCCACCACCACCTGTACCTCCGAAACCAAATACGGAACAATCAAAGACTCAGGATGTACAAAGCACGAATATCGGGGGAGAAAGGAAGAGAGTGAGAAAGAGTCGGTGGGAATAAAACATTGATGACTGAAAATTGCGATTATTTTGTGTATATTAAGATATTATATTATTGCTGATAACATGTGAGCCGAAATGGCAATGCCAATTGTTTTTATATTATAATAAGATTTAATTTTACCAAATTTTTGCTTACCTCAAACTTCTTTTCCTACCTATACAAGTCGCCTATATAAGGCTGTATGACAGTGTTTCCCAACCTTTTTTGTTTGTGAAACATTGACGTAAGATGCTGGAGGTCCTCTCGTGAAGATCAAACTGGTATTCGTAGGAATTGAGAGGCATTAATTGGATTTTCTCGTGAAAGCTTTCCGAGACTACGATTGGCTCCGTTTCTTTCCAAGGCAAATAACGCGTGACATTTAACGGCAAGGAGTCTTTATTGCGATATCTTCGATACAAAATTGAACGAGTCGTTTAGAATCTAAATGAAATACATTATTAGATCGGCTTTTAAGAAGATGCTAGCTACTACGATATAATTGTGTTATCATTTTCGGCGCACCAATTGAATCCTGATTGCTACTATCTAAAGCTTCGATGGGCAACAGAGGTAACAGAGAGAATTAGTAGAGGCAAAGATGTATCGTAACAAGATAATCTCTCGTGAGTGAGCAATTTCTTTGAACGCAAGATTCGCGTTTCTCGCACGCTGTACATTGTCGCAACGTTCCTCGCAACGTGAGTTAAGCTACAAGACACCATCGATGTTTCTTTTCCTCTCGTTTTTATCGGTACCATATTTCCAGACGAAATTAGTTGCTTCGTTTTCTTGGTACCCACGTGTCCATCGATACTACGCACTTCGAAAAAAGTAGTTCTCGAAGGTCGCTCGATATGGAGATTAAGTCAAGGATAAGGCTATGACGATCAATCACGTTCGATCGCCTTGTTTGACCACACGACGCCCAGATGGGATGTTAATGACAGGTTTGTCGTTCCACTATTTGATGACACACGCTTGTAGATTATTTATCCGCCGGTTTGGTACACTCGAACACGACCGACGTAGCTACGTTACTTGGTTGATCTTACGATATTGTTGTCACCAAGGTTTGCCAACGTTCGCCAAGGTTTGAAGATCGTTAAATCGATTGTCTCGTTTCTGTCAAACGAACTCGGTCAAAGAGTTCGCGAAAAGAAATGTTCAGCTGTTCGATCTTCCGGCTTGAGTCACCGTAATATCGAGCAAGGCCAAGTTTCTATAATCAGTCTTCGTGGAAGGGAAGTGTATTTCTACGGGTTGATGTATTGGGGCATGGCAGGGCTGCTTTTCCTCCTAATCTTTCCATTTTGTTGCGATCCATTTAGCTGGTTAATAGGTTTCTTGTTCGCGTCATTGTTTTTGCTAAACTTCTCCATTGCTCTGCTGTAAGAACCCGTACAAACTCTACCCCAAAGCCTTTTGTCATCTGCGCATTGCTTGTTCCTTCCCTCGCTCGAAGTTCTCTGAATCTCGTGCCTTCTCTGGATTTTGCTGGGATCTTCTTTCTCCAAGGACGCGTTAGATCCCGCTGTACCACGTTGAACGTCTTCCCAAGAAGTGTTCGCATCCGAGTGCACGCTGGAAGGAGTAGGGCAACTGCTTTCGCTGGACAAAGACGAGGATCTCGCGAAAGACGGTGGTACAACCAATTTCATCTTATGATCCTCCTCCTTGGGACTCAAATTCAAAGGTGGCTCGCTTCGAGCTCGAGTACTCGATCTATTTTCTCCCTCGTTTTTATCCTGATTGTCGTTCAAGATTACCTTCGCGATGGACGTCCTTTTCCTTAAATTTTCCAAGTTCTCCCTCGGATTATTCTGAAAGCTGTCTACCCGTTGCAAGATGTCTTTCAAATTCACGTTCGCGCACTCTGTATTATATAGCGGCTTCGTTCGATCCGATTTTTGCACCTTCGAGTTCGTTTTACCGTTCACGGATACGGAAGTTGTTTTTCTAATCGAGTCCTGAGAATCGTCTTTCATATGGCACGCGACTTCTGGGTAGATATAATTTGGTAGCCTTTCTTTCTGACGAGGATTAGCGATCGTCCTATGAGTTTTGTCGCTCAATGGTTCCACCGTGATCGACCTGGCTCCCTTCACGCATTGCTTGTATTTTTCGTCTATCGTTGTATCGACATTGTCTTGAACCGTAGCTTCTTCGAAGATGTAGTCTTCGTTGATACCAATCGACGATGGACTCGACCATTGTTCGGAAGACGATTCAACCTGCTCTTTATCCTTTCGATCCTCCACAGTTTTGCTATCCGGTTTCCTATCATCGTTCTTAGAATCAGAAGCAACGTCGTTATCCTCGTTTTCGTCCTCGTTACCCGAATCGACGAAGTTCTTCAATATTCCCTCGTCTTTCTCGCTTTTCTTCCTCAACTCCTCCCAATTCTTCCGCGGCTTGTAACTCGTTTTTCGTCTAACGATCTTGCTTTCGCTGATGTTGATATCCGGAATGAATAACCTCAGAGCTTTCGTGCCGGTAGGGAAAGTGACTTCGTTCACTCTTTTCTCGGTCATTATCGCTTCCAAACTCGACCTCGAGGCGACTTCCTGGTGCTTGTTAAACGCGGATACGAGCTGCGCCACGGTGTACTTTGGCTCCTCATTTTCGGACTCGGTCGATCGGTCCTCCTTGTCGTCCGACGTGCCGGAATTGTTGGAGTGACTGGAAACGTCGGAATGTTGTCGTTGACAGGGTCGTTTTCCGGCCACCAGATTCGATTCGTTATCGCGATTCACCGGTGTTTCGTCCGAATCTTCGGTTAACGTATCCGACTCGATCGACTTCAACGAATCGAAATTCTCTTCGGACTCGAAAGCTTGTTCCCTCGATGCTTGCAGATCTTTCACGACTTCTTCTTGCAGCTCGGTTTTTACCGTGACTTCCGATTCTGTCGCGATCTTCTGCGAAGATTCTTTGCTCTCTCCATCCAAATGTTTCTTCGTCTCCGTTAAACTGGAAACATCATCGTAGGATCGGTGTTCTCCAGTGTCGCACGTGGTCTCGATCGACGTGTCCGATACGTTGGACGTATCGATTTCAGCACCTAATCGTTTGAAAATGGGTACCACATCCTCCGTTTTGGCTCGTTGGTAGCTCTTCCTTCTCCGTCTAAGACACTCGAGACTTCTGTAGATGTCCAAGACTCCTTGAGACTTGGACAACGATCTCAGCCCGTACAGTTTCTCCCGCGACTTGTTCATCACAGGATTTATCGTCATTCGCGGTTGTAAAGAAGTCGAGGTTGCGGAAGAGTTTTCATTGAGCAAACACGCCTGTGACTGGATTCGATTTAGGCTTCGTATTCTAGACAAAAGTCCTCGACTAAGACCGTGATTTAAGTTCGCCTGTGACCGACTTTGCGCTCGACTCAGCAAACCCTGGGTCTGTTCTTTGTTCAGCAAGCAACTCTGGCTGGTACAGCTCAGATTCGTCCTGGAAGAGTTGAGACTCGTTCGAGAATCGGCTGGACTTGGGAAATCTTCGCTACCCTCGAGACTAGATCGGCTTCCTGTGAGACGGTGACTCAGGCACATCTCGCTTTGACTTAGCAAACAGTCTTGCAAACTTTGATCGGAATGATTCGAGTCCTGAACTTCGCTCGATAGATTCGCCTGACTGCTCGCCTGGCTCAAAAGCGCCGCTCTTCGCAGGTTCTCGCGACTGACAACCCGCTCCAGAAGCACTTCTCTCGACTTCGACAGGTATCTTCGGAGATGTGGCGACGCCTGCGTAGGCGCGCCGCGTAGCCAATCGTGACGCAGGCATTGTTTCGCGGTCATTCGTGCGCTAAAATATAAGACAGTGGTTTTATCTTAACATCTACGTATTTCTTTCTCGAGCAAGGACGCAACTAACAATAAGTATTGTTGATAATCGAATAATTGTTAATATTTCAATAAACAGGGAGACTTTAAATATTTGATCGAGGTTCGAAGCAAGAAATCGCGTACGTCTGTAGATCGATCTGATCTAAGGATCAGAGCGACGTTTCTCGCCCTTTTATCGTCCTCTTAGCCATCTTTTCCATTGCTTTTATGTTTCGTAACTCACCTCGGGTCCAGCACCAAAAGCTTCGCGACGAAATCTTTCGCCTGCGCCGAGATGTCGCCGAACAATTCTTCGGGAAAATCTACTTCGCCTAGAGAGATGTTTTGAAACGTTTCTTGATCGGTTTCACCGCCGAATGGAGAAAATCCGGTTAAAAGAACGTAAGTCGTTACACCCACGGACCTTGAATCGAATAACGTTATTCGAATATGATCGGAGAATTACATAATTGGGAAACTTTCTGGGAAAAAAGACCAAGATTACTATCTTTCATGGATTCATCTATAGGCCATTTTTTTCAGAAAATCTCTCCACCGTGTTCTCTATCGTTTACGTACCACATATCGGCGGCCAACGTGATCGGCTCGTAGTGCAGAATTTCAGGAGCTGAAATTGGGAGAAATCGTGGAACGTTAAGCGAATGTTATTTGGTTGAATAGCCTCGTTCGAATTCGTGATATCATCTAGGAACGTCATATTTTTATTCGCAAACGAAAACTGATCGAACCTTGTGGGCGTCGATGATCGAAGGAATAATTGAATTTTAATTTACGCTTTAAACGACAGTGACGTACACGGTATACAAATTTTGTCGTACTTCGTCGTTAAAAATATCGAATTACGAGATCGAAATTCGCTACACGAGTAGAAAGTCTAAATCCTTCGCTTTGTAATTGCTGTCTTTCTCTGTGGTTGAACGCTATTCCTATTATAACTTCTCCATTCATCGAACCTCGCTAAAGATCCCATTACAATTTTTACCTTCACGTTAAGTAGACCGACAAAGATAAAAATAAAATAATCTCTCTCTGCCATTGTGTATAGTTGGACGCTAGTCCGATACGCACGTTAGCGCTCTAATTCGTGTGCGTAAATGTCAAATGCTTTTTAAATATTTAACACGCGTGAACGTCCGCGGTTTAATTATTAACGGGTAAGTTTCCTAGGTATGAAAAGTTAATAAAATTCGCGATGAGATCGAGTACGACGAGTTTGCTTGTGAATAAACCGAATAAAGAGCATCGGGACACGATCGCGATGACTGTGCTCGTTCATTTCGAGTGCTAAGCGCGATTAAGATATTCAACGATACGCGCTAGCTCTGTTATTCGACGAATCGATACGATCAACGAGGATAATGGCGCGCGTCAATTATATCGTTAACTATGCGGCCTACGACCGAGCTCTTTTCATTGAATAAGCTTTATATGCCGTTCTGCTGTTACGCGGCATATCATTCCGTTCGAGCGAAACGCGTCGTGAACAAAGAGAACGAGTCATCGTTCGTCCGACTCGAAATTAACGGCCATACAAAGAATGCGTGCGCATTTTAATAGTTGGCAACGATCCATGCGACGAAACTCGATTTAACAGAATTTCGATGACTGTTCCCCTTTGCTTTCGCCTGGAAATCCCAATGTCGACGGGCAACGCGGTGACGAGTTTTTAGACATTGAGAATAAAAGTGAGCAGAAGAACGTGCCACGTATTTCCTGATCGCGCATTGATCGAACATTGATTCAAGAGGCAAAAATCATCAGCGATGACAAGTTGGACAACGCGATCGCGCAAGGAAACTTAACGTGTCAGTTAATATCGATTATGTCCGCGATCTCGCTCGGACCAAAGATCGTCGATTAACGAGGCAAGATTATTAATTGCTAGCAATTAACTGGCAACTCGAGCAAAGTGCCGACACACCTGTTTACCTGTTTGATCGCAGTAAACTCGCGTTACAAAGTAATGCGCGCGATACATCATCCGTGTAGCGATAACGCAGATATTTACAGGATGTTTTAAAGATTTGAGGCGGGGTTTGATGTAAAATTTCTTAAAACAAGCAGCAAACAAAGATGATTAAATTGTTACCGATTTTTACCGAAAGATACATCTGTTGTCGCGACTATAAACGATTATCGAGGAGGCGCTAAAATGTCAAACGAGTACTAATGCTCGTGACCAATATAAGAGATCTGATGGATCTGTAGAAATAATAAGCCTGTTTTATATATATATTTTTCTCTCTCTCTATTACATGTTTCTAGACGTACTTCAACTTTTTGAAACACCCTATATATTTTCCAAGGGAACGAAAATTCGGAGGAACTGACGAAACCACCTGGCTCGTTCCTTCGGATGGAAATCACCTCTCGTTTGTCGGTTGGGTCTCGTTCGAGCTGTTCTTATTGGCATGCCATGAGATTGCACGCGATAAAACTACAAAATGAAGTCGTCTGGCGAAAAACGATTGCTTACCCACGTAATCCGGTGTGCCGAGGATTTCTCGGACCTCCGTCCCCTCTAATATCACTCTCGAGATCTCGAAGTCGCAGAGCTTCACCTCGCATTCCGGGAAGCTGCCCATCATTACCAAATTTTGCGGCTGAAACATAAAGCATCGACCGGTGAGTCGTTTCTTATTAGCTCGTTCGTTTTTTCGGTATCAATTAGCCGCCGTTAATTGACTCGTTAATTCAGCCCGAACGAGTCGTCGCTTTTTCTTCGCTTTAATTGAATTTCCAGCGTAAGTAATGCGTAAACAACGCATATGCGATCGAGCGATATATTTTTAACTCTGGCAATGAACGAAAAATGAGTTCGTTAATATTCAGACGAATTCGATTATAAAAACGGGTTCGAGCATTGTTCGAGTAATCTTCGTCGAGAAAATTCAGACGTCTCACGTCATTTCGATGGGTGAATTTCCATAGTAATTGAAATTAATAATTAAATATTCGTTTCTAGACGTTTCTTCAGTCTATTTTGTTTTCCAATTTTTTCGTAACTAAAGCTAATCAGAATATTGTATAGGTAAAAGTAGGAAAGAAACAGATTAGTTAAGTGGTTAAATAGGAAGTTAAATAGGAAGAGAACGATGCTTGCTTTTCCGATATAAAATTAAAATTCCTACCTGGTAGGATAATAAATTCCATCTCTGAAATGGAATCTAGATAAAAATCTAAATAGAAAATTCATTCCTCGATTACAATTTATATATATTCGAAGTTTAGCTATCCATCTTCTATAAAAACATGCATTTGCATCAACATCAGTCTAGCAATTACATCGATTGTAAATCTACCTTATCCTATGGCATAGTAATCACAAGATCTTGTTACTTTCGTTATAATTCCGTACTTTTGTCATAATTTTTTAATAAAACGTTCACGATAGAACTTCTTGTAATATTTTGTATCTTCGCTAGTAGATTATGCTTCGCAGTTCGCCCTGAATAAATCTTCATTCTTATTAATACTCGGAAAATATATTAACAAAGTTTGCCTGGAAAAACACCCTGTATAAAATCCTTCTGATAAACATTCTGCCCATACTGCGCCAGTAGATCGATTCCACTTTACGGTGATTCACAATTATCTTATTCCGTGAATCTCGTACTCGATGCGATGGAAAAAAAATCAGCTATGCCCGTTCACGTTCTTCAACGTCGTGCGCTTCGCGAATCCTCGATGATCTACGCGATCGATAAAAGATCTTGGGAGCTTCGGTCCATGCAAACGAGGCTACCTTAAACAACATCACCAACTAACGCGAGTTAATCGCGTCGCGTCGGATGTCGTCGTTCCTTTTACGCGTCGCGTCGCTTGCTCAGCGGGATATCTTGTATTTCTCTACCGTCACAATGTCGAAGCTGCTCGAGGATCGTCGAGCACGTCGTTAAACGACGCTTTCGGTGTTGCTTTCGCGTCAAAAGAATTTTGTACAACCTTTTTTAGATCGTTCGTAACAAGCGCGATCGTTCCACGTAAATTACAAGTGTTGTAGATTTACCGTATCGTTTACCAGATGCGTTGGTTCAACATCGATAAAATCTCGTTTGTACAACACGAAGTAGAAATTAATCAACGAATATTTCTCGTCACAGGCTAATAAGGAAACGTCTATAACGTGAAAAATTATTCGGATTAGCGTCAATCGCGGGAAATCTTTTATACTTATCTTTCCGCATACCTCGTTGTCAATGACAATAAAAAATAACGTACATGTATACGATACGAATGGTTATTGTTTCAGTTAGGCGCTTCATCGTGAATGCATTCCTCTGGAGCGCAGCAGAGTTCACGCCTGCCGTCGACGTAAAGTTAGAAAAGCCGGGATGGAAACTGAGACGAGAGAATGGGAGAAAAGGGCCGCGCGCGAGTACGAACAGCGTGGTTCGTGATTCGCGCTTCATCGAGGAGTACATCGCGATCATTTACATAAACACGGTAGATGCTGTTACGATAAATTCGTGCGCGCACAGCGAACAGAATAGAATATTAAGTTTCTCGTTGAACAAGCTCGTTGCGATCGAGGCTGCGATCTCTGCTGCGTAACCGTCGACTGTAACGCGAACGCGATTTTTCTCAAACGAGAGGACGCTTACGCGCTTTATTTGCACGACGAGAGTCGCATAAGAATGCAACCTATATTCGATCGAGCGCCGTCTCGCGAAGCCTAGATTTCCCAACGGCCGGTTCTTCGCGTTTCCTTATACACGTCACCCGTTGCGATTTCCCAGCCTAACAAGTACACACGTTAGAATCGCGATCGTTACGCTAGACCCACGCCTGTTGCCCGATCCCGCGCTCTCGAATCGCCGCTTAACGATCTCCGATCTACGAAATACACGCCGGTTACGTAAGCGGCTCTCTCGCGCGGGGACACCGCTTATTCCTCTCGTAGAATCTTCCTGGCTTTAACGTCCAGGTCCTTGGAAGATGTGACGACGGCGTGGGCGAATCTGAATATTCAAAGTATCTCTCGATAGTCCCGGCACGCGGCTAATAAATAATGACAAAAGACGTAAAAATAATTCCTCGGTCCGCTAGATGCGCAATTCAGCGAATGACGTTACAGAGGGACATACGGTGGCTCGCGAAAGTGTTACTTAACACAGGGAAATTTTTATGGATACGTTACGTGCATCGGGCGAAAGTATTTAAAATTTCATTATCGTTAATATAGTTCTCGGTATATGCCGCGTATTACGTACATCTCTATTCTAGATTGCTGGATCGAGATTATCAGGAAAACGAGACTGATCGATCAGAATTTTAAATTTATGCAAACACAGGTGAAAATTGACGGAAATTGCTTGTAAGAGTTATTGAAAAATAATGAACGGACAATTACGCGTATATGTAGTCGATATTTCAAGGTTTTCAACTAAAAGGATCGATATACATTGTCGATAAAATATCGTCGATATTTATCGACGAACTGCATTTTCGTCGAGAGCCTTGAAATATTGACAATGTTATTGATTTGTCTAACAGCGCCGTAAAATTTCAGACGACATTGTAACTCTTAACGATTATTCCAGTTTGCTTAAATTTACATAAATGTGCTTATGTTATCCTCTACATTGAAATACGCCAATAAAAAAAAAAGTCGACTTCTACAGGCTCTCCTTAATGATCGATGATATAGTTTAAGCTTCATGACTTATAAGAAATGAGATCAATCATGACAAATTTACTCGTGTTCTCGAATACACATGTCTCTGGTTCACCTCTCTTCTCCCTCTCTCTCTCTCTTTCTCTCTTATTTCGGACAAGCAGTCTCGAAGGAATCGAATCGAACGCGTTTCGAACGGACGTAGCTGAATCCTACGCGATCGAATCTCTCACAAGATCGACTCTCGCTACGTTGACCAAACAACTTTCGGCGTGGGCCGGACCCTCGTGTAACATATCGGAAATCTCTCCTCTGCTCGATGTGTTTGCCTCGATAAGAAGGTATTTACACGACGGTGAACTGTTAATTTTGTTCAACGTTCCACGATTTTAATCGAGTTAGTATAGAAACGGAGCGAACTTATTAAACATCCAGGGTTTCCCTTTTACGCGTGGTCGAAACGAGTCGCCGAGGCGTTTGATTAAGTTTCCTCTCCTCCTCTGTTCTGGCAAATGTCGCGAGACACCCAGAGGTGCTCCAGTTACGGTGAACAGGTTACCTGCCTCGTATCTACGAACAGAGATAGTGATTCATCGAGCTCCGACTATCTTGTTAACCAGAATGCGATTGTTCCTTCACGCTGGGAACGTGGGAGCTTCGTTTCTCGTCGCCGTATCTCTCAAGGATCGATCATCCCATTTGCCTTTTCTAATCGAGACGTAACAGCGAAGTCTCTGAGTCTTTCGATCGATTCAAGCAACTTAAATTATTCTTTCGAATTTCAGTTAATCGAGTCACTTTGACTCGAACAGGAGAGCAAGCCACGAAATATGCTTTGAATCTTTCGCGAAGAAAAATTGATCCTCTACAAACGCATAATAAAATAAATGTTGCAGAAAATTCAGAATTATGGTAGTTATTATGTAGTTCACGAATGAGTAGATCATGGATCTTTATGCGTGTTATCTGTTATCCGATGTGACTTTAGTAATACATAAACGCGCACGTTCGCGATATTGAAATTGTAAAGAGGAACATTTAGAAATTAACCTACGTTATGGTCATCGTACAGGCGACAGCTATCTCTCTAAACAAACAAGAGACGGAGGAGCTGCGCGTCGCTTTACAGCTGTCCTCTAACGTAACGCGCGATTCCTTCCTTTCTCTTTCACGGGAATTTCGCGAGTTATCAACAGTTGCTCCAGTTATGGCGGTCAGACATAGGTATCGAGCGTCCAGCGAGATAGGAACCGGGTGTGATTCACCGACGAAGTCTGGGCGTGGTCGCTCTACCGCGAAGAGCGTGGGGTCTCGCCGCGCTCTGTTTTTCCTCCTGGGAATTGTATCGATGCGATAGCTGCGTTTTTAACTCGCGAAAACCTTGCTTGGAAATTGAATTTTCGATAGATCGGTCGGTCGACTTTGAAACCTTTCCCGTGGCAATGTTTTCGATCGGTGAAAGTAAGGATGAGATCGAACGAAGAAGTTGGAACGCTTTCTACAAGACGCGACGCACCAGCATCCGCTGTATTCCTCTGTTTATTTTTCCATCTATCTATCTATCTCGATCTTTCTGGCACTAATCAATTTTTTAACATGGAATAAACGACGTCGGAAGAAATATTGAGCGAATCCCTGGAACGCTCCTTTCCACTACTACAACGTTGAAGAATAGAATTCGGTAAAGTAAATGTCCCGAAAAGAATTGCAAGCAAAACCTTGCGTTTACGTAACATTGTTTTTTATTTAATTAAGGATTTAAACTTGTACGTAGAAAGCTTATAATGAAAATTGAGAATTGTGTAACAGAAAATAATGGAAATTATGACTTTCCCCAGTCAGACAGCCGGTTTCAAAGACCATAGCGAGGCGAGGCGAGACAGCGTATCGCCTGGGGTGCAGTTTGCACCGGGAGACAATGTAATTGCATCGATTCGGCAGTGGATACAAAGAGGCGCAGCTGGTTTGCACGTACGTTCGCCAACACGGCAATGCATCGCACGTCCCTCGCCTGTCCTCTCCCTTTGATACGCGCCCCACTACATATATCCAAATACGGCGGTCGAACATTTATGGAGCGTTGGAATAATGCGAGTATCGTACACGACGCACGCAACGATCCTCTCGGTTCGTAGCAGCCCGCGAATCGTGAACCGTGGATCAACGCGCGATCTCCAACGCGCTCGAGAATTTGCACTGGCCAAGGTTGTTCATTGCCGCGTTTCTTCCACGGCGGATTAAACTCGAGAGTGTGAAGATCGTAACCAGTTGCCAAAATAGACTGGCAAGAAATAGGCTCGCTGTTGCTCGAACTAACGCGTTCGCTGTAACCGGCGTCCTTTTCAATTAATTCCACAGAGCTGTTAATATAGTCGTATATAGTCTCGGTTCTTGTGTGCCTCGAACGATGAATGGTCAGTGTGTTAACAATTTAATCTTAATTTCTTGTGCATGCCAACTTTTTTGCCTAATCTTATCCTTAGTTTTAACGAACTGAAACAATTTCATCTTTTAAGAAAAACATTGGCATAAAGTCGAAGCGAGATACCATGTACTTCGATAATATACACGAGTTGTAGGACATTTACTGCAAATGTATACTTAGTAAAAAATTAATATGCAGCCTGAACGTTGGTCTTAAACATGCAACGAACGCCAAAGATGGTCTCGTTAAATATCGTAACCTACTGATACAGCGAATAATTGATTGTTCAAGATCTTGAACATCTTGTAATTTCCACGTGCATTTTGAGATTTGGTGGTTCAAACTCTAGCGATATGACGATTATAGTTTTGTTTCATTAGAGATCCAATGCAAGGTGTTTTGTACGTATAATACATTTATAGAGAATACATTTCTATGAATGTTCAAATACTTTCGTGAGCGACTGTATGTACCTGTAGCGTAACACAAAGCGTGTATCGATGCAGGTCGTGAATTCGGCTCGGATAGCTGAATAAATGTAAATAAGTTTGGAGATCCTTGATAAAGGATTCTCGACGAGATTTACGTCGTCGATAAAAGTCGGCACGCGCTTGCATCCACTCGCGGCGCACGTAAAACGCGCGGGCAGGCGCCTTGGTCGAGGATGTTGTTCCGTGGTAAAGGCTCGTCGACCTTTCGCGAATTTCTCGCGAGGATAACAAGAAAGA
This sequence comes from Bombus pascuorum, assembly GCF_905332965.1. Taxonomy (NCBI): domain Eukaryota; kingdom Metazoa; phylum Arthropoda; class Insecta; order Hymenoptera; family Apidae; genus Bombus; species Bombus pascuorum. The sequence goes on along the minus strand of NC_083497.1, from coordinate 11,963,965 downwards.
GTCTTTTTTTGTCCGTGGCGAAGAAGAAGAAGAGACTCGGATGACCCCGTGAAATCGAGTCGTGCTTTACCGTAACTCTGAAATTCCTCTTCTTCCGCCCAAACACTCGTCGCAGTCGTTTTTATTCTTACAAATAGACCGCGGTCGTTGATGCGACTAGAGAAATGGAACTTTGATAGAAATTTGTCCAATCCATCAAACGTTACAGTAGCAACCGCATATATCGTAATTACCCGCAACAGAAACTAGCAATAGATTATTTTATAAAAATGAAGAGAACCAATTTTGCCCAAAAATAGCTCGCGCAATACGTAAAGTCGTCCTCGTCGTCGAAAAGTTAATGCATGACTGTGATTTTCGAGTCGATTCAAGAAACGCATACATCAAGTCTATACACAAAGCACAAAAGGCAAGCGCAGCAAATGAATTACAAATACTGCTCTTGTATGTTTAAAGCGGTAATATGCTGTGGCGCGTCACATACCCGTATATAGAATCTTTTAAAGATATTCTGCAATCGTGTTATACGACCACCGCATTATACGAGATCCTACTGCAATTTGAAAGTGTCCAGACATTTGTGCACATTAATGTATCCAAACACTCGAGTCTGCCATTTATACGAAATCCCACATTAACAGAGAGAGACTCTATTTAACGTTAAACGTCCCATCCCTTGTCGACGTCGAATATGATTCTGTACGTTGCTAAAGTATTATCAAGCGAATATCGATATCTCCGTGACGTATCAAGTACAGTATCGATTTAGCGTAAATGGAAGAAAGACCAATATCCGTGATAATCGGTACCAAGTAGCAAAAATTTCGTTACTTCTTATCGAGTGCTTCGATATCGAATTGATCGGACATCGTCAACAGCGATCGGTATCTCGTCGCTAGTTACGGATCGTAAGGGAGCCGTAAAATCTCGAGAGCAGCTTGCATCGAAACGCGAACCGACGAGTTTTCGCGAATGCCACATGCAACTCTTAATTACGTCGGCGCGATATTTTACGAGCGTTGTAGGTTCGCGTAAAAATCGTGGAAGCGGAGTTCGCCAAACTGGCTGTTATTGCCCGTTAAGAGAGACGATCGCCTCGGTGCGGTTCGAGCGACAAGCTGAAAATACACGACGCAGGCTTTATTCGACGACACGCGGCGCGTTCTCGCGCAAAGTCTTTTTTCCCCTGAGGAGCTCGCCGCCTAAAAGGCGTTTACGTTTCCGCGATTGTTGAAATAAAAGGCGCCCGAGTATCGAAAGGACGCAATAAATTGGCCGGCAACGAGCTGGAACACAGGGCCGCATTGGGCTTTCGTTTCCACGCCGTGTCCGAGTTCCAGTGACTTTTTTCGTCGCGTCTCGACGCTCGATGAGGACCCGAGTCCGGCCGAGTCGCGCGCTCCGTGTATCTCCCCTTTGTTCGGGTACCACGTAAAAGGCAATTCCAATTTGTTTACCGGCCGTTTATCGCGGAATCGGCTTGCTTCCATCGGAACGCGACCGGCCGCAATTAAGAAGCTGCCTTTTTACTAGCTTCGCGAATAGAAACGCGTCGTCGATGGTTAAATGGGTTTTCTGTTAATTAAAAGTGTTCCGTTGCTGATCTTAAAGGCTCGTTCGAGTTAACCAGTGTAGGTCGAGACTGATTTATTTATTCGACTCCTAGTTGCTTGTCTGTAGAAATATTCTTTCAAACTAACCTTCGTAAGCTTCGGATCAGCCGAGTTAATCGCTGAATCGAAGCAACATGAGTTCGAATATCTTGCAATCTCTCAACCAGTATAAAATTTCGATGAAGTCGTAAAACGTTTTATTAATGTAAATCTGCTGTAAGATTCAAACGATGTTGAGATTCTCTTAATTATCCCTCAACACGAAAGGAATTTGCCAGGTAATATAAAAGAATCCTCTTTAACCGAAGTTCCGTATCACCTTCAAACTTTATCATAACTCAACGATCCAGCTTCTACCGTACTGACAAAGTTTGTTTGTTAGATGTCGAGCAACCTTGTATAGAATTAATTTTTAATACAGCGTTCGTTACTATTATATAAATAAATCGTGATTCATCCACTGTACCGACATTCTAAACTTGTCTCTAGTTCTCGGAACGCTTTTATTCCGGGCAGTGTTTCCACTTTGCAAGATCGCGGAGCGGCGATCGAATTCTGTGAATTCTCCCGCGATGTTACGCTCACGCTGGACTTTGAGAAAACTCGAGTACGCTTTCGGCTTTGAGAAGAGGAAATCGTCGCAACTATTGGGTGACGCGACGCCGAGCGAAGTCGGTTCCGAGATCCGGATATACGAGAAGCGTGACAAGTTCGCTTCGACCTTTTATGGGTCGAACTTACCTTGATGTCCAAATGGGCGATATTTCTCTGGTGGAGGTAGGCGAGTCCTTCTACTAGCTGCCTCACAAAGTGTACCACGTCACCTTCGAGGGGCACCAAATCGCCGTCGATGAGCGTCTGTAGATCGCCACCAGGGGCGCTGGAAAGTTCAAAGTTCGATGAATTTCGCCTGTTATAAATAGTCAACTATTTATGTTTCTATTATTGCTGGGAATCTACCGAATCTTAAAACGATACAAGAAGTTCCACTCATCGTGTTCTTCTCCTGTAACCTTTATACGTTCCCTAGAAAGATACTCACTATTCCATTACGAGGATAATTTCTTTGGGCGTCTCGTAGACATCGTGAAGTCGAATGACGCGATGCGATTGCGAGCAGAGCGACAGCAAAGCGATCTCGTGTCTCAGCTCGGCGCTGCAATCCGCGTTGAATCGGTTTCTCGATGAGTACTTTGCAGCGTAGAGGATACCGGTCGACCGAGATCTGCATCGATAAACTTTCGCCCATTGTCCGCTGTGAAACAACATCGAATCGGTTATCGATCATTTTATCGCAAAATTAAACTAATGTTATAATATTATTGGCAAGGTGATAGGAATTACGGTCATTCCACGACTAATTACGCAATTAATTTCAAGTACCTGCTGTAAGTAATTTTATTCTGTTTATTTTCTTGTGTTTGTACTCGATATCAAAGGATCATTATCCGTAAATAAACGAACGAAATGAATTAAATTAATCATAAGAAGAAGGGATAGCCTGCGAATCTCTATTATCAGGATTACTCGATTAACTGCTTTCTCTCTGGATCCGTTCTGCTAAATACGATTCCACTGCAACCAGTGAGAGAGAAGAAGAGACGAATGTTATCGCTAAAGCGCACGAGACTCGTAAGAGAAAAGACGAAAGCAACTTCGAAATTTCGTTGGCCGTCAGTGAGATTTTTACGATCGTCTCGAACAATTCCGAGCGTCTCTGTTCGACAAGGTCGACGCCGCGGCGCCTCGCAAGGCTGCGCCCGCGACGCGTGTAAATCGACGCTGCGAACCGACCGCTTTTACGCGTCTCTGCCTCCGGTATCTTAACACGGCGAACTTTATTGCGCAAACGTCCCACGGCGCGTTACAAGCGTCTTCGTGGTTCGAAACTCACGCGCTGTGACCGCGTTCTCGAAAGTTCGAGACGCGAGCTGCAGGCGGAACGCTTGCAACGCATCCCCCGTTTGTATCGTTATTTTTTAACCCTCTGCCCTCGGCATATTTTTCATTCCCCTATTTTTTTTTTTTTTTTCGTACAACGCGACGGCGAGATTTCGAGGAAACATATATTTTTTTAAAATTCCTGATTTGTGTTAATTTAGTGCTAAATAATCACCAGTAATCTCTTTGTGTCTTATCAGAGGGAACATCCGAGATGTTTGCTAGTTTAACGATGGTGCCCTCAGAGGGGACAGTCGAGAGCAAAGGGTTAATCTTCCTGTTTATTCGTAGCTCTTCGTGTGCAACGGGTAACAAACAACAAACAATTATTCTATACTGCCATCCGTAAATATTGGGTTCTATTGGTAGACACATATATCCTTTACCATTATTGCAGAACTTTAACAAAAGCTTACTTTATTTAATATCTCGCATTATAAAGCACATATGGTGCGAGTGACTTAACAAACCTAGAATAAAACGATCAAAAAATAAAAAGAGGGAAAAGCATTCGATTTAAATTGACATTACGGAGTATTGAAATATTTATAGTGGACGGTGTACAGGGTGCTATCAAAAAGAAACCGGACTGGTTTCATAAAAGTTTTATTAACGAACTAACGGCCCAATTTTGGCTTCGGTTCCTTTCGAAGCAGTCTCTTTCCGCGCTAATACCGGAATGCGGAATGACCATCGTGTTGCTGCCCGTTAAAAATTTTCGTGTTGCGTAAGCCGTGTGCGCAGGAGCGTTGCCGTCACGCAGGAGCCAGTTTTTGTTTTTCCGCAATTGCGGTCTTACGAAACACGAAAATGTTTAACGGATAACGACACGACGGTCGTTCCATATCCTCCGTATTCTCCAGATTTAGTCCCTCGGGACTTCCTTCTTTCTCCTAAAATGAAATCGGATCTCCAGCGACGACGTTTCGACAGTGTGCGATAAAATACGAGAAAAGTCGCAACAGGTACTTGGCGCGACTGTGAAAAATGATCTCCAAAAATCATTCGAGACGTGACAGAACTGTTGGGATCGGCATATCGATGCGGCGGTGAACTACTTGGAATAGAATCAAAGCCAAAACTGAATTGGTTCGTTGATAAAACTTTTGCGAAAGCAGTCCGATTTCTTTTCGATGTCACCTCGTATTATATCGGAGCAGATGCTCTTAAACTTAGCGTATCTTGACTTAGCTTTCCGGCAGATTCCCGGCTAATGTTTTCTCCGAGAGTATGCATCCCGGAAGTGTTCGCAGCCCGTAAATTTCCAGGGAGAAAGTAGACGCCCTTGCGCGGCAATCGGCGAATACCCCTTCCCCTTTCGCACCGCAATTTCACCGACGTCCTTTAGTCGGAGCAGATAAGCGCGACAGTCGTAACGAGCATCTGATAGTGGGTGCAATTAACTTTAATCGTTTCCAATTTGAACGCACTGGCCTACACCGGACTGACGAGCCTCGATTTTCCAGGCCCCTCACCCTCGGTACCGTGGCAATTTTTGCGCCCCGTTTGCCGTGGATTCAAGGCCCGTTTCTTAAAGTAATTACCAGGTGTGCTCGGCTGCTCTCGGACCGTCGTTTGCTCGCGATACCGAATCGAAATCACGCGCACTGAATCACCGAGATCGGACGGATACGGGGAGATCCAAGCTATATACGGTCGATTCTGTGCGTTTGTTCCGACGATCGGGACGATCAAAAGCGTCGGCGATGATTAAAAATCGGGCCTTTGGCGATCTTCGGAAAATATTCGACTATTAAAGATTCCAATAGTCTTAGGGTGATTCGACGATCGAGAGATCAAAGAGTCGATAGTCTTGGGAAAATCTTACGATCGAAGATGGAAACTTTGTAAAAAATAGCGGGAAGATTTGAAGCATCGAGGATCGAATCGTGGGTAATCTTAGGAAAATTCGACAATCAGACAAACAGAGATTGAAAATGGACGATTTGATAATTGGAGAAAAATTCAATATCAAAACATTGGTGATGTTAGGGAACTCGATACGACGAGGCGTCGTAGTAGAATGGTCGTAGTAGAATCGTATCCTACGAGTTTTAAGGTGTATTATAATTATCGCTAAGTCGACAGTAGAGATGTCGAGAGTCCTCGAGTTCGCTGAATTATTAAGTCATCCTGAAAGTTTCCGTCGTTTTTGCTGTATCTGATTTTAACGTATAAATATTTCAAGTATGTACTATACAAATATGGTTGGACAGATTGTATCTCACACATCCTTTGTTTAAAATAGTGACTAGCTGATTTTTTCTATTCAGTATACTTTAAAGACCATATTTAGTCACGCGAAAGAGTAAGAAGCGAGTCTTGAAACAATTCCAATTGATGTTTAATTTTTCCGTTCAATCTGCGGTATATTAAACTCGCTCAATGAATACCAAATAGATTAAGTATACGTATATTAGAAAAAATCGTATCTCTATCATCGAAAATTCTATTCTAAATAAATACTTTTTTTTTTCATACAGCCCAAGAAACATTCAGTTGCGAAAAGAATATGTTCGCGAAATTAGTGCTCTGGGAAAACGTGTAATCAAATAACAATATGGAAAATATTTTTCAAAAAAATCCAAGTAGAATCACAACACATTCTACACAAGTAGAATCGTTTTAAATCGAACGGTTCGAAACTGCCGGAAACTTTCGAGATGGCCTAACGTAATATAGTCGTCGTTTCGCGTGGCGTTCAGTGCGTTTCTTCTTTTTGCGCGAAACATCCGTTTGCCTTTCGCGTCTCGGCCCCGTTTTTGGTTAGCGACAGCGCTCGCTAACGAGCCGGTCGCGACTCAAAAAAAGAGCCACCCTTTGAAACTTGCTAATTCGAGGCGAGTAAGTTTCGCAGATGCAAAATATTAACGGAGTCGGTATCGCGAAACGATTTTGCAGCAGCCATCGGTCGAGTCCGCTTCGTTAAAGATGCAAAGTCACGATCGGCAATTGCAACCGTTACCAATGGATTATCGACGCACACTGACAGTAGGTTACACCGCTTGTTTAAGTTTGTATTAACATACTCGATAAATATGAGACGAAGTAAAGTTCAGCGGAATTAACGATCGGTGTGCGTCGATCGCGGTGGAAAGTTACGAGCCGAGCGATTCCAACGACCAACGCGATTTCATTTTTACAACGACCGCATCTGGATTGAGTTTCATTGAAGCGAAGCTATTATCGCTGAGAGCCTCGAGTACCACTATCGAACGAGTGCATGTCAACACGAACAACGACGATTCATTGGTGGACGTATAGAAAATTTCTCGATCGACCGTCAATGGATTTATAACGTGACGCTTTCAATTGAACTATTAAACGTTGTATGTTACGGAATAGCGTTCTGTCACTTCTACTGTCAATTTGATATTAACTTTTGATGAACGTGTTTGCGCACTGATTTCCAAGTCATGCGTTAGATACCAGTCATACGTATTAGGATTCGCCGATGTACATATAGCGCAGAGATTGAACGACGACGATTAAACAGCAGATTTACGACTATTGTTTCTGCATTTATTTAAAAGTCTCGGAAATTTAAAGGTATAAGAAGTCCACAAAATACACCAATAAAATTCCCTGCATATAATAATTTGAGACCGAAACGTTTATCCAGTTCTATTCGTAAAAATATCAATTTGCCCAAACGATAACGATATCGATAAAAATTATTAAATTTTACTTTCTAATCGTTCTTTTACAAATCTATTACTCCATTTTCGCAGCGTATGCTTCCGAATGTAAAATACTAAATAGAATAAAATTTGTTAAAACTCTGCGATAAGTGTAACGTGTAAGTATCCTAATATCCATGACTGGTAGTATACACACGCGAATATAATTAAAATCGCGCGAATGTGAAACGTCTTACTTCGCGAACGGCTTCGGGTCGATCTCGTAATGCTCCGTGATAGGCCCCGTCTTGACGACTCTGGCAAGCTGCGCCTCTTGCACGAGAACCAACCCCTCCTTCACGTGTTTCTCGCTCCACTGCACCCTGCACCTTCCTCTGCATCTCTCCTCGTTGCCAGTCCTATCTCCTCCGCGTTTCGCCTTCGCGTTCGCACACTTGGCCGACGATGCTTGCAAGCTTCGACGCTGCGGTCGTGGCGATGTCTTCCTCGCGGACGACATTGTCGGTGACTGATGATGATTCGGCTGATAAATCATGTTATCCACGCAAGATTCTCCTCCCTTCGTTGCCTCGAGAACTTGTTCAACGAACGCGATCGAGCATAACGATAGAGCCCGCTCGAGGAGGGCAGTTTGTTTCAACGATGCGGTTTGGTCGATCACGACGCGCGACCAAGTCCCAGGGCATCGAGCGCTGGAACACAAATCGGATTCGTTAGAAACGATGTTCCACGTTCAACGAAATTCACCGGAAAGTCGTTTCTTGTATTTTGAACATTTAACTATCGACATATTCGTTGCGTGTGTTAAGGCTATGGTTTCAATGGATAAGCGTTCCGATAAACCGTCGCGTGTCGTCCCGAAGAATCTCAAGATCGAAATGCGTATACGTATTCGTAAAGATCTACTGTTGCTCGCGAAAGTAACGCTCGTAGAAACACGTTGTGAATACCGTTGAATACATTACGTGTGTTTTAGGAAACAGTTTGAAATTTCATTAGCACGGTGATGAGACATCAGCGTCACGATTAGAAGTTGGTAAAGCTTGAAACGATTCTGAGAATGGACATAAAAATAACGAAGTTTCTAGTGCAGAGACGAGAAAAATATTTAAACGACCGATTATCCGTTATACTAGGCACTGTCTCATTGAGAATGGGGAGACTCGTTCTACCAACGAATTTCGGCTGTTTCTCCTTAATTAATTTTCTTTGGTATCTTTATTCGTTATTGGATCAAAATTCGTAACAGGATCAAACTTTTCCAACAATCCAGTGCATATTCGATCGCTGTGGCGTGTTGGTCGGAACACGCGTCCACTGTAACCGTAGTAGCCCAACGCAATTCGACGAGTACCTGTGCTCGATTTCCCGTACACCAATACACGACCTCCGTTCCAAATAAACGATCCAAGTTTAGCGAAGTTACTTTCGATTTCACTTTGAACGAGCAACGATTGGGAACTCGCGAAACGCGGTCGCAACTCTCCAAGTGGAGGGACGAGCCACGAGCAACGAGTCAAAAGTTCACCGAGCTGGCAGGAGCATCGAAGTACGATTCGATGGGCTCGACGAAAGATGTCTGCGACGATGTTCGCATCTCGAGGCGAGCGACAGGGATCGTCGTCCGTTCGAGAGATCGCGAGCTTGACGGTCGAGCGCCGCGTCTGAAACTGGCCACGAGTTGGCGAGAGACCACAAGCTTCGACTTCGTTTCAGCTCGCTTCTCTTTTCTTTCTTGCTACGAAGTCGCTGGACCATAGACTACCGTTTCTCTCGTTCCCTCTTTCTTTCGAACCGTCCTCCTTGGTCGATCGTCTCCAGCCTCCCGCCTCTTCGACCTCTTCAGCTTCTCTCTCTCAGCTTCTCTTCCCCTCTTTCTCTCTCTCTCTTTTTCCTCTGCAAGTCTTCGAACTCTCCACTCTCGTATCCCACTCCTTCTTGCTCGCTGGAGTGGACACGAGCGTCGTCGTTGCTGTTGCTGCTCCTTTTAGTGCTGTTTACGCCGCAACGCCGCTGGTGTATACCAGCGTCTCTGACGTAGGTGGTATCCAGCAGAGGCACGCGATCGTAGATGTCCACCAGCCGGTGCATTATGCATGTGCATAAGTTGCGCTCTCAGGGAAGGAAAAAAACTCGCGGCGATCCGAGTCGCTTCCTTCCTAGGTCCTGTTCCCGCGTATTCAGGCTACTGTCGCGTAGCTACGCTGCGATTCTGCTTGCTCTCCGGATCCTCTCCTTGTCTTTTCGTGCTTTTTGCTCTCTCTTTTCCAGCGATCTACCCATCTAGTTGCGAATAACGCCGAGTTTCTGTGAAGTAAAGCCGGAAAGGATGCAAAAGCACCGAATGAAAACAATTCGTTTATTTGGAATTTTGCTGCCTTAAAGATCATAGATTCTAGATTTTCTAACTTATACCGTAATTCTTGCTATGTAAAACGAATTCTGTCGAAATTGATCATAATGAAATTTGAAGCTGTCTTTTTACGTTTCTACTCTAGCGTAGTGAACAAGATTCGATACGTTTCCGTGTATACTTTTTCTAGAAAATTCCTCGACTTGTTTCCTTCTTAACCAAACACCTGTACGCAGCAGACGACTACGAAGAACATAATGTCGATAGATCGAGCGAATCGTTTGAATCGAATGACGACTGTCAGAGAAACATTCGTCTGTTTAGATGGAGAGCTCGAGTCACGATAGTGAAACGAGATACGAGCACGATTGTAAAAGCGTTAATATGTTAATGAACGCGTGGGGGTCTTACCTTCGAGATTTCCATGCCCGATTACATCGCTTCTTGGAAACGAGTCGAGGTGTCGATCTCGATTCCAGCGGAGTACGCCAAGTTGCGCGTGCTTCGTCATATTTCCTATAGCGTCCAGCATTGTCTCCACTTTTCGAACCGTAAATTTCACTAAGATCGTTTTGATCGTTCGAAACGGGACTTCCTCGTCGGAACTTCTTTAACCTATATGGCGGATAAAGATTCCGCGTTCGCTGTTATGGATCGACTGCAATAACGACAAGGATGCTCGATCCCACACCGAAAGGATACGCAAAGGTCTTTCCTGATCGAGTCTTCTCTAAGGAGAAATCGATTAACGAGCCGTTCAAAAAGGTCCGAGGAATATATATAGAGATTTTACTCGTTTGTTACGAGACAATTAAACGTTTACGAGGTGTTTCTCGTAACTGGATCGAGCTGTAACATTGAAACGACGAAAGGTGGACGAAGCTTTTATTGGACAAACGTAACGTTCTGCATCGATGTGGTGTACATACAAAAAAGGTGAAATGTTCGATTTGCAAAAATATTTGGCATCTTTCGAACGTTTCTTCTTCCGAGGAAGACGCTATTCAAGACGATCTATGATGGCGTTGCGGAAGGTTGGATAGAATTTTCACTGTATATTCCAGAAACGATATTTTAGAAAATCTTAATACGTAGAACTATACACGGCAGTGTTTCTTTGTTGCATTGTCCTTTTACGTGTCGTTCTCTCATATCCGATATTAGTTAGAAAAATTCTTTTATTTGCCATTTTTGGAACAACGAAGCGAAAGATCGATCTGATCAGAAACTTGTACACGCCGTTCTAAACTCGTCTACTGAAATATTCGTCCGTCCTTCACCTTTTTAAGGTTTCGTCTTGGCCGAGCTGCGACAAACCTCTCTCTTCTCGCTTTGTTCTCTGATTCAACGAGTTTTGTCCGTACTCGGTCGATTTGCCATCGTGTTTCGCCCCGGCCGATTACGCGGTGTGACACGCGCGAATCACGAATACGTGGAACGTCGTATTCCCAGCAGTATTTGTTATCTAGCTGAGAAAACGTACATGCGTACGAATATCACATGATCGCGAGAGTGGTGACAAGCAATTAGTACCGACAATTAGCAACGACGTGTTCGATCGCGATCTCGCCAAGGATAATTGCTCGCTTATCCACCGCTCGTCTACTTTCAATGACGAATTCGCAAGCACTTTTTTGCAGCTTCCTATGACGTTCACCTTCGTGGCGTGAAACAAAATGTTCTCTTACGTGTCTCCCCTTTCACCGTACGTTAATTCGCCAGCTGTTGTTCGGAGATTCTGCGACAAAAAAATAGAAAACTATGAATACGTAATGTGTCCGAGTGAATGTTCCAGAGAACGCGTAAAATGGCAGACAAGACCTTTTGTCAGAGTCGGAGATGGTTCCATCGTCGTCAAGCAGTGTAAAGCTTCGATACGAACGAAGGCAAAGTTCGCACGACGTGTCTACGTTTCTGACAATTCGACGAAATCGTAGCCGTTGTCGATCGGATTAAGCGGAGAAACAGGTACGCGATAAACTGGAAATTAGACATAGAAAGTTAGAACACGATATTCAGATTGCTTACTCGACGTGCTGCGTAGACACCTACCTGGCAAACTCTAATAAATTTTATTTCAATCGCCGTCATTCTACGCTGTATAACGCGTATAACGCGAATTAACCAACAGATTTACAATAAAATAATTGGACGATAAAAGCAACGAAAAGCAGTGAAATTTTGCTAGATATGATCAGGTGTTCTATCACTTATGGCCGGCAGCGTACGTATTTCCTTGGCGGTAGCCAGTTCTCGATCAGTGATCTCGCGGAAAACCGCCATTTACGGAAAACCGCCATTAAAGTGGTAAGCGGGAGCGTGAAGCCGAGGCCGTGCATCTCTTCTCTCTGGACGAACGAAATCAATTACCCGACGACGATTGAACCTCGTCCGAACCGTCAAGCGAACGTCGCCGTAGTGCTTAATGATCTCTGTTTATAGGTTTACCCGGCAGGTGCAATAAATTCTAGCGGCGCGTCATTATTGGTACTCGGATGGCTCGTTATTCGCGGCAACGTCCTCGATTCGATACGTTGCGTTGACGCGTTTCGCGGCAATCAGATCGGAACGTCTCACTTTTATCGCGGAAAAACGAAAACCAGACTCTTCCAGTTCGCCTTCGAGACAACGTCTCGCTTAATTTATGCCGCTCGCTCGAGAAATGTTTAACGAAGGAAAGGACCGTTTAATTTCTGGAAAAAGCGTGTCGACCAATAAGCGTAACATCGATAGGATCGCTCCACGCTTCTGTAATAAATAACGTCGTTTTTGGGATGTTAGCGAACGTATAATTCACCGCGCGTCGTTTCCAAGTACACCTCGCGGTGAAATTAAAGGCTCGTTAATTATTCGCCGACGTATAATCGAATTTTGAATTATCGTGGCTCCGTGGATAAAGCGGAGAACAATCCGCGCCAGTTCCCTTGAAAGAGAAAAAGCTCCGCTTCAGGCGCTCTCAGCTTTTTCATAAGTACGAAATGAAAATTAAACAATTTCACTATCATCAAGACAAATACATTTTTTATGTATCTCATATATGCGTATATACTCGGCCGTTGTCACAATTCGTCGTACGATATGTTCTGAAGAAATTACGAAGTTGCAGCAGTTGGAAGATGCACGATTTTTCGACCAAAAGTTAACGATCCTTTAATTTTCCTGTCAAGTGTATTTGCATAGTCAGGTTGCTTGTTTTCATGGGTTTGGCGTTAACGGCACTAGTACATCGTCGTGTTTTATCTCTGCTGTTAAAAGGATAACTTATTGCCCAGCCATTCGACACAGTCGATCCAAGATTCGATTACGATAATAGCTTATTCGTTATCCAAATTTTTCGTTACGATAAATCGTCGAGAAGATAAAACGGACATCAAACTCGTATAAAAAATGGACGGGATCTTCTGGTAGCCAATTAGTCCGATGTTATTTATTACGACGCTGCGTTATCTGCAACTCGCCAACGCAACGTAGTTAAGCGTATTGCTGCGGCAATTAAACCGACGTTTCCTAGCGTTTAACGAGTCAAATACCTCTGTAAATTCAGGATCGCACGCGACGATGGAAATTTATTAATTTACAAATTTATATATTTTGCAGAGAATCCGATAAAATTAAAAGTAAGCATATACAACGCTATCGTGCATAAGTCAGGAAACACTTAGTGCACTTAGGATAAGTATAACCGAATGTTGCAATTAAGATTAACATAATAAACGGAGTTGATATTCGTTAACTGTGTGTATTATGTCATACTTGAAAGCTCGTTATTTCGTTCGAGTTAAATTTCGCTGTATTCTGCCCATTTTATTAGAAGTTACGTGATTCGATCGCTGTCACATTTGAACTCTACGCGAACCTTTCTCCGAGAAGATCAGAAATGTTCTTTTTCTAATTAACGCGCGGGAACGATCGGTCGAGATGACGGGTCGCGGAGACAGATTCAAACTCGTTAGATTCGCAAACGAGACAACCAGGCATTATTTACACAACGAAGGAGACATGCGCCAGTATTCACGGAGAATGCAAATTACCGACTACCATAAAGGACTGTATGATGCGTGCGCTGGTTGCTCCGTAATGCACGACGTGCACAGCATGCACGTGCAACTTCTCTACGATTTACGATCCAAGAATTAGACACAATAGGAACGACCGGCTCGTGTCTAATAACCGAGTTACAGCCATACTTGGCGTCCGATTAATGTCCACTGCCTCGATACATTGCCAGAATTTGCAACTTCTCCGTTCAAAAGGATTCGCGACATTTATCTCGTCCTGTCGTTAAATATTTTACCTTCCCGAAAGCCTGCACAACTTCTCGTTAAACCTCTTGCTTTCAATTCTTGCGCGAATCCTATGCCATCTTCTACGTCAAACGTCAAACCTCTCACGTCCCACGAGCAATACCCAATTGAGTAAATTACCATTGGATAAAAATTACCATTACAATTGGGTAAATTACCATAATACTTATAAATTTCCATATTAGATCTCACGATCTCTATCCCACGCTATTCACATACTCTATATCGAAAATTTAATATCTAACATCCACTGTCCTATATCCATTTCCTCGTTCTACATTTCATATTTCCTATGTGTATCTTATCTCGCAACTAGTATTCCTAACTCGTATCTTTTTTCTCATTCTACACATTTTATCTCTTCATACCGTACGATATATTTCATATTCTTTCTCGTATTCCATATCCCATATTCAATATCACTAAGAAATATCTTCACACTTTCACGGCGCATTATATTTATCCCACATTTAATGTACTTCTTTTTTATTCCTCACATTTCGTCTCTCCATTCCATTCGCCATATTTCAAATTCCCTTTCTCGTATTTCATATTCCATATTCAGTATCTTTAAGAAATATCTTTACACTTCCGCAGCGCATTATATTTATCCCACATTTAATTCCAAACCTGCACTTCTTTCTTATTCCCCACATTTTATCTCTTCATTTCATTCGCCATATTTCATATTTCCTTTCTCGTATTTCATATTCCATATTCAGTATCTTTAAGAAGTATCTTTACACTTCCGCAGCGCATTATATTTATTCCACATTTAATTCCAAACTCGTACTTCTTTTTTATTCCCCACATCTCATCTCTTCATACCGTGCGATATATTTCATATTCCCTTTCTCGTATTCCATATACCATATTCAGTATCTTTAAAAAATATTTTTACACTTCTGCAGCGCATTATATTTATCCCACATTTAATTCCAAACCCGTACTTCTTTTTTATTCCCCACATTTCATCTCTCCATTCCATTCGCCATATTTCATATTCCCTTTTTCGTATTCCATATTCCATATTCAATATCTCTAAGAAATATCTTTACACTTTCGCTGCGCATTATATTTATCCCACATTTAATTCCAAACTCATACTTTTTTTTTATTCCCCACATTTCATCTCTCCATTTCATTCACCATATTTCATATTCCCTTTTTCGTATTCCACATTCCATATTTAGTATCTTTAAGAAATATCTTTGCACTTCCGCAGCGCATTATATTTATCCCACATTTAGTTCCAATCCCATACTTTTCTTTTTATTCCCCACATTTCATCTCTCCATTCCATTCACCATATTTCATATTCCCTTTTTCGTATTCCACATTCCATATTTAGTATCTCTAAGAAATATCTTTACACTTTCGCAGCACACTACGTTCATTCCACGTTTAACATTTCATATTCTTTATCTCCTACCCATATCCCATATCCACTGTATCGTATATTCCGAATCCTATAGATCCAAGCGAATTATTAAAGAAAATCGTTTCTCGAAACTCAATTCGTTTCCCTTTTCCTCCGGCTTGCTATACGTTTGATATTTCTGATGGACATTAACGCGTGGTTTCGAGTCGTTTCCGTTAATGGAAGCTGCCTCAGGGCACACGATCGCTCGGCGTCTCCTGGCGCCTAGGAATTGCTAAATCAACGCCCGGGAAACGTTCGCGCAGCACCTGCCGAGGTCGAATAAGGCGACGCAGTCGTGCCTGCCGACTATGATTCGTTAATTAGCGTGTAGGTTAGCCCGCGAGTCCACGTCAAGAGTTTCAGTTATAGGGGAAAAAAAACTCTGACTGCAGCGTCGCGCGCCAACATTAAATGGTCGCCGACAAAAGCGGCGTGTTAGCACCGTAATTACAGGCCACCGCGATTCCATTTTTGTCCGAGCTGCTTTTGCGAATTTATACGCTTTTATTGTTCGCCTGGGTTACCCTTCACCGACCAAAATTCCTCGTTTCTACGTTTGAGTGTCTTGCAACCCGCCTTCCTCTGTCTCTTTCGTCGACGATTTTAAACGACGTTGAATTTCGTGGCTCGTTTCACGATGAAATTTCCAACGAGAAAAGATCAATGGACGAAGCTAAATGTCACGTTCGATCGCTTTCTTTGTTGCTTCTAATCCCTACGGCAGTTGCTTTAAACCTCCTGTTGATTCACAATTTGTTTAATCTTTACCGTATAAACGTGGGTCTCTCTTGTCAGAGTTACGGTAAAACAAATGTCCTTTCCATCGAGAGTACGAGTAAGAGAAATCTGCACGGTGCGTGGTCATACTGGTCGCAGATTGTGCAATGCGAGCAGAACAAGCTGGCAATTATACATCTCGTATCGAATAGTAAATCCCTTTCCGTTTACGCGAGCAACCATAAAACGCGCAAAGGTTGAACTTGCCGCGCTAGGCGTCAGATTAGAATGGGCTTAACAGTGACTTTTGTCTCGGCAGGAAATCCAACCAGTGAATCATCGTGTCACCTGGCTGCTATAAATGTCTACCTATTTATAGGATGAAAAGAAAACCGACGTTCTTGGGGAACGTTGGTTCTCTGTATGGAAAAAACTCGGACTCACCGAGTGTGACACTTTATCCACCATTTTCCGTATGTGAATGGTATCTGTTATCTGTGACTAGCAGTAGCTGGTAGTAGGTGTTACAATACCTATTCGTTTCATTTACTGGAAAACTCTGGTAAATTTTAAGAATTTCTATTTAGCCATTTATTTAAACTCCTGCGGGTATCATCCTTTTGTATTATCCTGTCTTTCGCTTGTGGCGTGCATTTACATGAAATATCGGTAGGCGTGCCAATACTCGTACGTAAAAATATGAGTATCAATGATTTGAACGAGTGATTTATTTCGCATGTTATTAAAATTAATACAATGACAGAGAAATATTTACAGAAGATCTTAATAGCATCTACATGCGCTATACTTCTCATCGTAATTGATCTCGAAATTAATAACATTACAATAATAGTGTAATAATAATAATAGTAATAATAATAGCAATAGTAATAATAATAATATTAATAATAATAATTGTAATGATAATAATAATAATAATAATAATAATAATAATAATAATAATAATGATAAATCGATTAGATCGGAGAACAGGGCGCGCCCGAGTGAAAGGGCAGAGAAACGGCACCCCTTCTGCGAGGGCCAACGATCGGACTAAACAGCCACGAGAATAAAACGCGACACGCGGGATAATTAAATACGATATCGGACAGAAAAGTAGACGGAAATAAATAATAACGCATTGGCCCCGAGAAATAGCAAACCGGCTCGCTTCGGATGCACGCCCTTTTTCTCTATCATCGTAGCAAAACTATATTACAGGTCTCTATGATTTTCTTTGATTCTCAGAGGCAATCGTGAAATCACGCAACACGCACTCTCACGTTCTTTCATTTGCTCATTATGTTCATACTCTACGACAAGATATTGTATTCGTGTCAGACGTCAGATATTCCCTGTGTGTCTCGTGTCGTGCGTTCGCGTATCTCGATAGTGTGCGTCTCGGAACTTCAAAGGACGAACGCCTCACACCGCGATAATAATTAGACTACGGATATTTATACAAATTCATAACTTTACGAAGAGATCGAGAATGCTGGGATCGTAGCAGAGATTTGTCTTGTTCGTTAAATATTATACAACAATTACGATATATTGGTGGTTGTTTCTTTTTCTAATAAAAATTATAATTCAATACATAAAATATATGGATAACGTTTAAATATTTATTTGTAATATTTCCTATATTTCACATCTTTCGCGAATAAAATATTTTACGATCTAGGAGGAAGATATCCGAAAGTATGTACACGAAGGGGAAGCGAGAAAGACAACTGGATTAAGTGATAATTAAACTTGCTACAAATGTATAAAAATCCGCAGTCTATTAACAATATTCGCGAAGTCGGAAAAGATTCGATTCCTCGATCTACGAGGAACTCGGTTACACGAAACAACGACGCAAAGCGATTCGGTCGATCGCGATTCCAAACGTATTTTCGATTTTCTATAGGCATCATCGCTGCTGCTTCGTCGGATGGTTGTTTCGACATCGACGCGCGATTCTCGTCATTTCGATCGTGTGCTCGTCCCTCCTGCTCGAACGTTCTCGTTCCTCCATCCCTGTGTAAATGTTTCTAAAGGCACTGTACGTTGAGAATTATACCGCGATTTAAAGCGGCTAGTCAGAGGGAAACGAACGAATTCGAACAAAAGCACGAGCAACTATATGACTAGTATTTACGGAACGTTCCCTTCTACCACGGAAGTGAAAGCTCCACGAGATTTTTTTCAGCGTTCGTCCTCGTACTTCGTCTACGTAGATATGTATACATTATACATTTATGTGTTTCGTACTCGCCAACTTGCGCAGAATTGAAAAAATCTGGATTTCGCTCGACGAGAGCTATCGATCGTTTCATTTCTCGCAACGAAACTCGCCCTGGATACATATTTCAATGGCTAAAAGACTCGTTTAGTACTAACGGCAGTAGTTTCGCGATGTATCTTGAGTCGTTGAGATGCGACAGATCCTAGATGTGTAGTAGGAGAAGAAAAGAGGCAGAAGGAAAGGCTTCTTCAAACGTCAACCTGTTAACCGAAGAAGGAACTCGAAAACGTGATTTCTCCATCTAGAAATCTCCTATCCCTTTACGCGTTGTTTCATTTTACTTAAGAATAAATATATCATTCGCGTCGTTTATTATTCGAAAGATCACAGAAGAGGAACACGATCAGTTTATCTTTGTTAATTTTATCACTCTCGCGTTTTTTAATGACGTAGCGTTTTAACATGCCATGGTTCGAAAAACTGGATCATCTTCGTCGATTTTCTGATTTAAATGTCACTTTACCGACTAAACAGGAGAATTATTAAAATAAGCGGTGATTGGTTTTGAAGCACTGGTAAGACCACGTGTATATTTTACTTTTCGTTTCAGGATTCTAGGAGCATTTGGTTAAACGTAATTCAGCTAACAGGTTCATTTTTGAGTGTTGCAGCGCGATATTTAGCAGGGCAGGTCGTTGTGATACGAGGCATCAGACCGATCTCCCTCGAGAGACGATATCGATCCAACGAGAAGAATTGGAGACGCCTAAAGCTAGTCTAGGCTCTCAATTTCGATCGATCGTCGGCACGATTGATTAAATCGTCCGTACGACTAAGGCACTCTATTCAGACTGGAGAGAGATTTCTTTGACTCGTTCACCCGACTCTTCTTGGAAGCATCGATTCGTTCTCTCACCACGCTCTTCCATCGTGCACGCGTTCATTTTTCTTCCGGCGTAACGAGCCGTGTTTCCGCGGAGAGAGATACGCTACTACGAACGGGACAGACAAAAGCAGGCACTACGAGTGCGCGGTTAATGCTTGCGATCAGTCGCGTACAGTTCACTGCCTGTACACGCAGAAATATTCATACGCGAGATTCTACCCCGTGTATCTCGTACATTTCTATATCTACATGCACGCGTATGCTTCGTTCACGCTACAGGACTTAACCCATCAAGAGCCAGCGTTGCAATTTATTTTTTCTTTTCAATTTACATTATAGAATTGTATCCCAGATTGCAGATCTTTATGCAGATTCATATTTTTCTCGACAGAATGAAAAAAATGATCGCATAGATGGAGAATTGTTTTACTTTTTAAATATTCTAACGAGTACGGTATCTTGGATATTTTATATACTTTTGCCCATTGTGTGAATTCTACGTATCTTTGCATCTTTTACTCTCGAGTGTTACTGGAGTTACTATCGCGAGTGAAATTTTCTTTCGATCTTACCGTTCTGTATAATAAATAACAAAGTAATGTTATTACTTGCAACAATAGCAATCAATAACCTTTTTTATTCTTAATTCTACTTTTTAAATTCAAAAACATTAAATTTTAAAAGTAAAAACACATTTAATCCCACTTCGTTATCTTTGTCAGTATCTTTGTTTACGAAAGATGTACTCTGGTAAATTTTCACTTACGATAGCCTCTAAGAGTTCAATTTCCCATAAGAGCATAAAAATCCACAGTCCAGCGAATACGATAGCGAATACCATGAATTTAATAGATTTTTATATGTGTTACCTTTACTGTTCTATTTATTGTGCTTGGTCATTAATGGCTTAAGCGACTGGGGCACGACTTCTCTTAAACGTATACGGTAAAGGCACCCATGTTATCGGATTGAAATTTTAGCGAGATCCGTGGAACGGAGCTCCAGGTAGTTCGAGTTACTGTTATCACGACGATCTATACAGCGACTAATAATATTATGGCTAGGTTGGGCAAACTCGCCGCTCAGCATCGAGCTGCTCGCGCGCCATTTTACTTTATACACGTTCGCTGTTACTCTAGAATTCCGAACAAAGTCTGACATATGCCTGACATTTACCCAGTTGCGTAACTATCGCAAGTGTCGACCTCGCGTGAAACATTGTTGAGAGAAGAGGCGAGACAAGAGAAGACGAGACGAACCAATCTTCCACTTTCGTAACGCGAGCAACTCGATGCATCGAACGCGTAACTCGCGTTTTTCTTTTTTTCTTTTTTTTTTTTTTCTTTTTTCTATCTCACAGTTCGAAAGGACGGCCGGTCAGTCTATCGGTAATGGCAGACAACGAGCTGTCGATACGTTTCGCTTGAAACTCTTGCTGCCACCTTAAATCCAATCTACATGCAATAATTTATACAATTATTTGAGTACACGTTGTAGAAAATTTCTGTGAATTTACCATGTGTGTTATACGAGACTTTTCGAAATTTCGATAGTACTATAAAATAGAACACGAGTACTCCAATTATATTAGCAATTCGGTCACGAAAATCGTGTCTCGTCGCAGTTCTAACAAAATTTTAAAACGTATCGTATAACCGGCACATAATAAATTTGTAAAAAGATCCTAAAAGTGCTCAAATATTTCCATAAACCACCGTACCACAATCAACTAATAAGCTCTTCTTTTTACTCTTGCGTTACATACGATAAAACCCTCGAAACTCGAGTAACGTGGTCCGGTCGACCGCCGTTCTCTCGTAGAATCTCGGTCGTCCGAATTTATATACAACATGCGTCACGAGCGATCGGTACTCGCAAGTTTTCTCGTTGTAATATTTACAGTTATCCCATAGCTTTCTATTTTCTTTTCAGCGTACTTCTTCGACTATCGATATCTCGCAACGCGTTCTTGAAACTACATTTACTGTACACCGTAACGTAATATGTACAAAGGATCCTGCTGCTGTCCATCGAGGACCCAGGACTCTGAAGCTGCTCGAGAAAGTCCTTCACGGACAGATCACGCGCTTACTCGCCTACGAAGCTCCATGAACCTGAAATCGTCGAATCCGTGCTTGCACCGATTCGCATTGTACTTCGCTGTATCTGGTGTATCTGCCAGCTCTTACAGGTTCACGAATTACAACTAAGTTTCCACCCCTTTCGCGAAGAGCTTCTAACCCAGTTTTACCATGGACTGTTGGGGGCGTGGAAGCTTTGCTGAACTTCGTGTTCGACGTTTCTGAAGAAAAACGGCTGAGAGCTTTGCTCACCACTCCGTTGCACTCTCTCGGCCAAACCCTCGTATGGTGCCTCTGTTCCCATCTGTCGGAAGGCGCTTCCGCAGCGGAAAATGGGAAACTGGCTCTACCTTGACTCTTTCCATACAAGATAAAATCCAACGAATCGTCTGAATAAATACTGCTTCGGTCGCTAGAGCTGTCCGTCGATATTTCTGAAACGGAATCGCTGCCACTGTCGCTGCATTGTTGCTCTTCGCCCAGGATGAATACCGGTGTGCATTTGAACACCTCTCCGGCTGGCATCGTGTGCGTGGCTGTCGCTCTCCTTTGCGTACTGCTTGTTACGTTTGAGGAAACTGTGGTACCGGATGACGGCACTGGCTCGATTATCATGATTTCTGTGCCGGAAAATTTCTGCGCCAGAGAATCCATGTTCCTCTTAAAAGTGTCCCTGCGATCCGAGCTCAGCCCGAATCTGGTGGGTTTGGGCGACAGTTTTGATTTTGAATATATGTTCTCCGTGTGCGAGGAAATTGCTCTGTTTGCCGAAGGTTTCATTTCCATGCCCTGACAAGCGTTCACCGCTTTCTGTTTCTCCGAGTCGTTCTTGGACGTGGATGATCCTGTCGTCGTTTGGTGTTCGGCGCTCGTGGTAGATTTGGAGAACGATTTTGTTTCCTGCGATGATTTATCTTGGATGGGAGACTGGTCCAACGCTGGGCGGCTGGATAAAGATAATGATGGTTGAGGGTCGTCGAACGAGCCGAACCATGGGTGTTGCAGACATTCCGTGACGGTCAAGCGTTCGCTGGAAAAGCAACGGATTAAGATTACCAATACGAAGCGAACAAATAAGAATTCGATTAACGTTTCAAAATTTGTCGTATTTAAAAAGTATAGATTTATTAGCTTTTTATCGGGGCAACTAATCTGAGTTACAACGAAAGCATTCTCGTTGCTTTTGTATCAAAACACATACATAGTTGTAATTTCTTTTCTTTTTTTTTTCTTTTTTTTTTTTTCGATCCCACAATGTGTCCCATTCTGTACAAACCATGGCGATTTCACGAATGGTCGCCATTTCCGGCACAAGTCACGGGACGTCTTGACTCCGGTAACAGGCCTCCTCTACGTAGTTGCGTAACGCGCGTTTCGTAGGGATGGAAAGGGAACGAAAACGACGCATATACATTCGACGATAAAACACACACGCTGGCAACGAGATAAGCCAACTTTCGCGTTGGAAGGGCGCGGATATTCCGGATGGAGACTTCCTTTCAGCTGTCCGACTGGTCGACGATAAGGAAATCTACGAGTTTTTCAGCGGAACTCGTTCGATGTGCCAACGTCCTTCTTCCCGTTTCGAAGAAAGTCGTCTCGATGGAATGTCGATCGTTTTGCTTCCACGTACGCGCGGATTCAGGAAGCCGAATGATCGAGTTTAAAGACTTTCGTCGTAGCTTCTAAACCTACAACGTCTCCTACACGATCAGATTTACCTCGAGGCATAACTTTGCGCGAGATCTCGCGAGAGACGAACTGGGTATCGCGATACCTACCAACAACTACGAGTTTCGAGGCAGCGAAGTTTCCTTTTAACATTCTATACAGTTCCTCGCGAAAATACCTATACGAACACTTGTACAAACCCCTTACGAATATATTATGAGCGTTATAAATAGACCGCATATTTTTATGCAAATTCACTCTTTTATGAATCTGATTAAGCAAACAGAATCTAAATAGAAATTGATGTCATCCATTGAACATCGTATTAAATATTGCATTATCGTACATTGCGTGGACTTGTGCAATTTCAAATTTCCTAACGCATACGAACTCGCAGTCTAGTTATAACGAGATTCGACTATCACGGCTATATTGGCATATTTTGAAACATAGTTACGGTATGTGGTCGAGAAAACTTTATGCACAAGTTTACGTTAAGTTCGTGGAAACTCGATATGACAAGTATGACCACGTTCTGACACGTTTTCTAAAATATTTCCACTAAGAATGCCTTTTTTGTACAAAAAATAACAGTTACGTATACGTGTGGTTCATTTTGCAAGTTAGGTCAGATCAAATGGGTGCCAATAGTTGTATCGACTGGATATGTATCAGTGTGGATACGTATCACGATAATTATTTCATCCGACGCGAATCTGCAGGATTGCCTCGAGGTAAATCATCGCTCAACGGCTGCTAAACTCGAGATCGTGTTATGAAAGAGACGAAGGAGTTCGCGTCTGACCTCGCGTTTATCGCTGGCGAAAAGGCGCCGGTGCCAGCGCCGCGACTTCGATGGAAGACTAAAGAGGTCGGCGGATAAGTATTATCGGAGAACGTGCTACTAAGAATTCCGGCACTGGTGAAAATAATGCCTTCGAGGAAGCGTGTCGCGCGACCTACCGAGAACGTTTACCGCTTACCGTTTACCTCGAAGCGAAAGAAGATAGGCCGCGTGGAGGCAGCGCGTGCATCTCGAGAACACTGTTAGTTAGGTCGAGTACGTTGGCATTATTTGGCTTCTAGGAACGAAAGCAATCGCGTTACGTTAGATCGCGACATTCCAACGACGATGCGCTGTCCGAGTCGACCGGTAACACGCTTTCCATCGGGGGACAGTCCAAAAAAGGCTCTGAATACCTTCGGAAGATACAGCTGGTTGACCAAGATGAAATTTGCCATGCATCAAAGAGGCGAGATGGTTCGTTTGATATATACGATCTCATTCGACTCCCTATATAAAGGATATGTCCGATTTTTATTTACAATTGCAAATTACTCGTAAATTACCTGCTGTATGAAAAATGATTCAAAGAAGATTTGGATGGTCTCGGGCAATTTGCTGTAATTATTTTTCTACAGATGGCTATAATTTTCAATGGACTGGTCCGTTGCTACTTTTTTTAAAAGTTAACGTTCCATGTTAATTATTACGGAATAAAATTACAGCGAAATAAATGGGGGATGATCATATATTTGACGAGTCAACAAACTTCATCTCGATCGATCACAGCAGCCATTCGCAGGAATATTTCCAATAAATTTGTACAGCAAGGAACAGAGATACAGATTCGCGGGAACATTCTCAAAGAATTCGAACAGCGAGAAACGGATACGTAGACGTATCTCGTTAGAATACTTACTTTGGATCCTTGACCATTAGCTTGCGCATGAGATCGCGCGCTTCCTCGGACACGTCTTCGAACAGATCGTCGGGGAAATCTAGGCGACATCGGCTGATGTTGCAGAACGTTTCCTGCTTCGTGTCTCCTCCGAACGGAGAACATCCCGTTAGCAACACGTACAACAGAACTCCGATGGACCACATGTCTGTTGCCAGGCTGATCGGCTCATAGTTCAACACTTCTGGG
The DNA here is from genome assembly GCF_905332965.1 of Bombus pascuorum. Classification (NCBI taxonomy): domain Eukaryota; kingdom Metazoa; phylum Arthropoda; class Insecta; order Hymenoptera; family Apidae; genus Bombus; species Bombus pascuorum. The sequence continues at coordinate 11,939,174 of NC_083497.1, read as the reverse complement.
GCTGAAACGATGGCGAGAGACGCGACTTGAGTGTGAAACCAGGAAAGGAAGCATCGAAAGGCGCGCGACGAAGAACAGGTCGTGGGAATGCAACGGTTTGTGACGTTGCATTGTCCAACGACGGTTTCGTTCGAGTTGGCTGTGCGACCGTTAGACCCAAGTCAAAAGCGATAGCAGAGAGTAATCGTAAATGGATGCTCTTCGTCGATGATCGACGTAAAGCCACGCGTGTGGTTTTCCTGCCCGCTCAAAAAGTGGCTTATTCTGTCCAATTATGCGATAGGTCTGTTTCTCTAATGGAATTACGCGGTATGAAACGAGAGTCGCGGACTCGATTCACCGTGCGAATACTGGCTAGTGGCGACGAGAAATAGGGGAACCCGGAGTAACACGACGAATTGTTTGTAATTTCTAAATTCGAGGCTGCGTAATTCTCTTATCGGATCGAAGACAGACAAATTCAAGGTCTGCAACAGAATGAAAGACGTTATCGTACTTTAGGTTCCCCTACTTACGAGTTCAACAGACAGTGGAAAATTTCGAGCACTATCGACGATCCAGCGAGCCACGGTTTAACGCGAATTCTTTTTCCGTTGCTGAAGTCAGGATTACTCACCGACGTAATCGGGCGTGCCCAGAATCTCCCGTATGTCCGCGCCATGGCTGATGTACCGCGAGATACCAAAGTCGCAAAGCTTCACGTCACAGTCTGGGAACTCGCCGGTCAGGACCAGATTTTGAGGCTGAAAGAAACGAACGAACAAGGTTAGAACCATAATTCGCCATAATAGAAGGAAGCTGTAGTTTCACGAAGAAGTAAAATCACGCGATGAAAAAGAGAATTTTTCTCGAGGCGGACGGTGGTCTCGCGACGACCAAGGCTTTCAAGAATCTCCACAGACCGCCAACGGAGACAAAAGAGCTCGTTATTTTCTTTCGTCGTTCCGTATAATTGCTTGCAGCTCGCGGACGCTCGGAAAGAAGATGGAACGATCATATTTTATCCCGAAGCAGCCGAAGCGTCCCCGATTAACCGTACGATGCGATCTACGCCCGAGACTTCGTGCTTCTTCAACGAGAACACCGTTTCATACTTTACCCAGACGACATTTACAGCGAGAATGAATTATTTAGAGCGATCTTGTCGCTACGATTATCAACTAGCTAAGAGCGTTTGATGCCAGTGAAAGAAGGGTGCGCGAGGGAATCGCGTTCGCAGCAAAAATGGTCCGACGCACGGCACAGCGGGTGCTGGGCGAACCGAACAACATGCATCGCAGTAGTTTTTTCCATCTGTCTTATCGTGATTTCAGCGATCATTACATGCCTTGTTCGTACGCGATGTCTTAACTTAATTGAAGCTATTTGATAAACGACAATTCGACGACGCATTTGTCACGTAATCGGGATAATTAATCGTAACCACCAACGAGCTCTCGTGCTTGCTTTTCCTTTTATTTGATCGGGTGAGTGCGAGGGAAGGATACGACAGGGTTATTTCAGTCGGAAGGATATTTGAGTCAAGGTAAGTGTAATTTGCTTTGTAATTCGACAATTACGAGTAATTGTTGTGCGATGTAGGGCAATTTGTCTTTGTACACTATCGCTCGAAAGTCCGTATACTTGTTTCTTTTTCATTTTTTCTTTTTTTTTTTTTTCTTTTTTGACCAAATTACGGATAAGAGGATGGTTGTAATCATCTTGATCTTTGCGAGTCGCTACTAAACCTTGCTTCTAATTAATTTACCAGTGATATCTACATTCTGATCAAATTCGTGTAATATCAAAGTGCTCGGATACTTTTGGTAGTGTGTAAAAAGTACGAATAATGGAGTGGTAACATCTGCTCGCAGAGGGAGCACGTTGGGTTGCAGCCACTGCAGGTGTGTTTTTCCCAATGGGTACAAAAACGTAGTTACCGATCTACAGTTAAACGTTCCAATGGCTACGCACAGTGGTACTTAATTAAAAGTATCGAACAAAAGCTAATTCCCTGTACCTCGCCCGCTGACTAATCGGTGCAATTAATCGCCACGCTCGAGTATTTCACGTGGCCATTTAATAAACTCGATAATGACGCTCCTTTGGACAGCGTTTAAAAGTTGAAACCGGTGACTCCTAAAAACATAATCGTCGCTCTAGCTAGGAGTTTGAAAAGCGTATTGTCGTTGACAATATATCAACAAAGGGAGCTTTCGTTCGTCCCCTTTCGTTCTTTTCGTCTCTCTTCCTCTCCCTATCGCTCTCTCTTTTAACTAGAACCTCGGATCCTGTTTCCTTCTCTGTTGTCTCTTTCTTCGCGTACAGCAGTCAAGCGCATTGTTCGATTGTTTCGAGAGGAAAGAATTCTCTCGGAAAGAGACGGGAAAAAACGATCGAGAAAGGGGCATGAATCGCTCGGCTAGGCCGCGCCACGACCTTTCTTATCGACGATCGTTTGCATTCGCGTATCGAGCCTTTCGGTGCCCGTTCGAACCAGACGCCCACGCATCCTCTTTCGCGCCTCTATTCGCTCGCGATTCCATCGCCTACGGTTTTCAGCTCGTGAGAGAATTATTTTAGAGAAACTGATAGGCTCGTAAGAAAAACGACGAAATTTGTGTCGATGATCTTTTTAAGTGACAATGTATTCTGATAGATAAAAGCGAGACTCGCGATACGGTGGTTTGTCCGTCACTATAAATCGTCTACAAATTCGATTCGCAACATCCGTTCTACGGAATCTTTGAATTTATGACGAAGGAAAGGACTCGTTGCGTTCTCTAGAAATTATTTAAACTTCTGGCAAAGAAACATTGATAGAACAAAGATAGAGAATAGCCGAACGAAAACGGGGAATTTTCGTTACATCAACTTTTCGATCCATCGGCTACTCTGCATGAACTTTAACACTGAGAAATGTCTCGGAGACGAGTCGCCAGAGCAAGGACAGCGAATCGACACCTGCGGAGAGACTCTCGTAACGCGTAGCGTGACAGAGACGTTTAAGGAAAAGCTTTTTCTTTCCGCTGCGATGTTCTAAACATTACCGTCGCGAGTCTTCGTCAACGTTCTACGAAACAGTGCCTGTCGCGACCAACAGCGTATAGAAGCGATTTCAAAAGTCCTCGATCGTCTCGCTTCGTGGAATACCACGTCGGTTAGAATATTCCTCCTCGCTCCTGCAGCGATTCACCTTCGAAGCTTCGATCGAGAAGTAAGATAGACGAAGAAAATTGGTAAAACACGCGAGGGGGGACGAGAAGACCAAGAAGGAACGATGGCGTGCACGCTCGTTCCGCTCGAGGATTCAGTTTGCGCGTTACGTTTCGTTATACCGAGTTACGAGTTGAACGTGACCGGACTGCGTCGCACGATGCTTGAAAAGTGCTCCTGTAAAGTCGAGGTCGTGGGACGTTTTGTTCGTGTGGCCCCTTTTGCTTTCGACACTCGTCCACTTCGTCCACTGAGTCCTATCAATGCGTTTTACTCTGCAGCTTCTCGTTTCTTGCTTCTTCATATCGTTCGCGCTCGAGGTTGCTCTTTAACGCTTTATATCGTGAAACCTTACAATACCATCGTCGCAAAAACGTCGCTGACACTTAGAACCCTCGTATTAATCGCAATTACTATGCATTTGGATTCTACGTTTGCATCAGCCACGTCCAGATAAATCCAAAAAATATTTATCTTTGGTATACGCGTTATTCGAACAATTTTCACGTATCTCGTACCTGTATTGTATCGTATCTACTAATGTTCGCGACAGTACCTGCGGAAAATGGTTCTTCGCGGACACCGATGGAAACACAGCTTTAGAACGAGACGAACGCTCTATCCAGAGCGGATCATTCGGAGAGAGAGAATCTGGCAAGTGTGTTTGGCAACGGACTCGTCCGAGTCCCGGAAGTCGTTCAATAAGGAACAAAGACATTTCCATAATTAGCCATTACGAAGTTCCTGCGTCATTCGAGTTTCGCGAACGTTCCTCGCCGTAACCGATGTAGGCGTCGCGATCGATTACCACGAATATTATTAACAAGCGCGTATTCTCCTTGGCAAATAGGATAATCGCTTCTTGATCGTTTCCTCGTCGAATCGAAGAACGGTCTGGATCGAGCCAGTTTAAATCATACGGATATTCCATCTCTGATTCGACCAATGAATGCTCGTTTACGGCGTCCGTTTCTAAATTTTACGAGAACGAGAGAGGTGCGGTCGCTCGCTCGCTCGCTCGGTTCAAAACGCCACGTTACGTGCGATGTATCGATCGAGCGTGTCTAGGAAAGTGTAACAGGTGAGCCGGTTCTCGGAGCTCGGTCTGTCGGATGTCGTCGTTTAACGTAACACAGAGAGCGATCGTAAAAACTGCAGGAAGGACGCGAACCATTAAGTCAGGGTTATCTACCTTTTCGAGAGAAAAACGTCGCTGCGGGTAATTCTCACGATGCCTCGGCGCATCTGCGATCGTTCTCTCTCGGTGTTGCATCGTCGAGGTCGACGATCGAATTTTCTCGATTAAAACTCGGCGGAGGATCGGAATGCGAAGCACGCGAAAGCGTCTGCACGAAGTTGCAAGGCTTTTTAGCCAACGGACAACGAATTTATGAGGATCTGTCTCTCGCGTTCATTGAAACTTCCGGCGGTTGAGAAAAGGGGGAAGCGACCCTACGCTCTGCGGCCAGACGCGAGAACACGCGTGTGCGTGTTCCATGTACGTGTTGGTAGACGTGAATGCAACACGCGCTCTACGAGGGAACGAGTTACGAGAAAGAATACATTAACCCTGCTGTTCTCCTCGAGCCTGTACCAAGTGAAACGCGTGTTATATTTTGATAGATATTATTAGAATATAGATAGTTTTTAAACGCTTAGATTCAATAAACCTCGATATTCCATGAGCTCGTATTTCGCTTATAGTAACGTTTATGAAGATGAATATTTCTGCTGCAGATTAATTTGCAAATATACCTTTGCAGCAAATATACCGTAACATCGCGAGCTGGACAGCGTTGGCGAAATTTCTTGTGTCTTTGAATAATTTCCAAGAAATAGCCGAATTGCATCGTGGAAACTAATGTTAACATTTACGTTTAAAATAAGTCTATATAAAAGTATCTTCGATTTTAGCAACGAAATATCGCTTGCCAGATTATACTAGGCGGTGGAACGATCTCTCAATACACGTTGAGCGTATCTGAATCGAGTTACCAATGATCCTAACAATACGCCTGTAGAATCCGAGTCATTTTGCAAAATCGATTCCACGTGAACGTAATTATATAGCGTACGCTACGAACATGCCGGTCGAAGCACAAATTTTATCGTTGCTCTATATGGTTAGAAGAATCTCGGTTGCATGATAGAAGCGTGTAGAAAAGGGAGAAAAGAGAGATCGGTCAGTCGCTTTTCCTTCGACGTATGAAATATCGCTGGTCTTTTTTCCTTAACTCGTATCGCGTTCGCTCGGAACGCGCCGTCTACGGGGCGGAGCTCGGTTATCCCATTAAGAGGCCGATGAATCGATTTCATCGAACGCGGCGTTCTGCCTAATGAACGAACCGCTTCGACGCTTGGCGCGCATCGATCGAGGGAACGCGAGCCACTGACCATGGCAGAAATGGAATTCTCGGTACAAGCTCGCTCCTTCGACTATCAAGGCTAGGCCCCGAGAGTTCATTGATGAATCTCTCCCTTTCTCTTCGGAGGTCAGTCGCCTCTCTTCCGTAGAAAATCCGTCGAAAAATCGATTCGCGAGAAAGCTTAGAATAACGAACGTTCGATAGAGAATATACAACGTTGGGGCTGTCGCGAGAACGTACCAATTTCAAACAACGCGATTATCGGAGATCGAAGGCAAATAGAGAAGTAGACGGTCTATGGCGCCAGTTTAGATATCGCGTTTATTATTGCATGCTTATCGAGATCGTTCAACCGCTCGTTTCCACGAGTTCGAAAGAGCTATGACATTCCGCGAACGGGAACGCGAACGATCGAACGATAGGATTGACGTGGGTAGAAAAGTTGTACGTGTTGATAGTCAAAATTGATCCTTTCACTTTTGATTAACCCAGCTGCGATTTTTTAAATTACGATCTCGCCTCTGGTTTCAACCGAGAAAAGCAGTTTTTATATTCTGCAACATCTTTAACGTGAAATTCGAGCCACAAACGACACATATTAATAACGCTACTTTCTTCCTTTCTTTAAACGTAAGACATTTTTTAACGACAAAAAAAAAAGAAAAAAAATACTTGGATAAAAACGAGGACGTGTTACAATAACCGTACCGTAAAACTCAAAAAGGACTTGGCCTTATATGAATTTCGTGTCCATTGATTAATATGTACGTCTCGTATGACAGACTTTAAAATAGAGAATACAAAGTGACGGCTCCGTTAATCTGTTTCGAGTAGACGCTCATTGTCGGTAATTAATCTATTCCGCGTTAATTGTAATATTGCTTCAAGACTTTGCATCAATTACAACGTTCTATTAATTGACTATCCGTGCGTTATCATTAAGACGAACGTCATACCATTATCGTTCTAGCCTTTTAAATACGAAGAGAACAATTTTCAAGAAATTCAGATAGCCCGTACGACTTGCGAATGAAACACTGAAAGGCTTGACGCGATGACGGAGGAGTTTCGTCCCCCTTGGTTCCAATTATCAACCGCGAGAAACCTATCGAGCGTGAGCGTGATTTTCCAGCAGCGTGAAACTGGCTTCGACGTCCCGGCGCCTGAAACCTCGTGGACGCCGGCCAACGAGGCCTCTTGGAACCGAGCCAAAGAATTCGCCTGCATTTTTCCATTCATAAACGCGAGATCTATATTTGGGTCAGGCATATCGCGCGAATTCGTGGCACAGGGATATTTTAAGATGAACCGGAGTGGATGGTGCACGGCCTCCGCGCGTGAGTTCGCCGAGTTCGAGGCGCGATCGAAGCGAGAGCGATGACTTTTCGAAAAGCGAACGCATCGAAACGGAAAGTTTCAAAACTGGAGTGTGCCATTTTTCCTTTCGAAACGGGCGCGGTCGTTTCTATTCGGCCACGCTCTCGCGATCTCGAACGACGCGACTGAAAATGAAACGCGGGTCAACGATTCAAAAACGCGTAGCCGGCTCGAGCGGCAAAACATTTTGATAGCAACGTTTTACGGCGACGCTAAACGATTTGCTCTCGCGAGCTCGACGATTTATCTACACGAAGGTACTTTAACGCTTTGCTGTGCGTTACGTCGAACTTCTTGAAATTTTATCGGCGTTGTCGTGAGACCCGATTATTATGATTACGTTGGTAACGTAACTAGACGTTCACTGCGATCATACGTTAGCAAAAAAATTAATTTACGACATAAACAGCGATCTTAAGACTGGACACTCTGGAAGATACGAATTTTATGCAATATTACTCTAATATTACCGCTTTCTTTGAATTGAAATATAATTATATAATTATACATTAGTATATACTAGTATTCAGTTCCAACGCATCATTTTAATTATAACTATTTATATACATGTGTAATATATTTATAGGTACACGCATTAGAAGCTGGTTATTCTAGTTAAGTGGCAGAAGATACAGAATCGCCCGTAATTCCCGGTTATCGGAAAATACGTGCAAACAAGAACAGAACCGATTCTTTCCGCCGTTAAAGCGAGCCATTTTACGTAGCTAGAACGCGCGAAATTATCTTATCGTTCGGAAAACATCGCGATAATTCTGGCGGATGCGTAATCCTCGGTCTCTGAGCAGAAAAGCCGATAAAGGAACGTTTCGAGTCGAGTCACGTGTTGTGCCAACGATTTAACGCACGAAACTCGACCTTATTTTATTTCCACCTCGATCGCAGTTTTTCACTCGGTAATTTAATTTGTGAGGCGATATCGATAACTCTCAGAAGAGAATTTAACAGCGTCGCGGCCAGCCTCTCGCTCGTCCATAATTTAGTTGCGTACCCGGTAACCTGTATCTCCGCAAATTGCTATCAATTTGCGAAAGGTGGGTAATTGGGTTGCGTAACCGCGATTATAATACGAGCCGCGTTGAGAAGAATAAAGGAAAAAAAAGGAGAGGAAGGCTGAAATATGCGAACCGCCACGTGTGTCGCCGAAGGAATATTATTAATACGACTCGTTTGCCTTGGCTCGCCCATATCGATCACGTCGATAATCGATAAACACGTACTCGTATATCTACGCCTGTGTTTCGTCGCGACGCGTCTCTTCGACGTCCTCTCGCGAAGCTGGTCCCGTATCGCGGTGTCACCGTGTGCACGTCGCAAATTGCAAATCGTTGCCACCGCCAAATAAGAAAAATGTCGCTGATCTCGCGCGCGTGTACCGCGCTCCGTGACGCGCACGTAAACCACGCTTATCTATCATCTCCGGGATGCATCGTCTCTCCTCTGACGCTTAGCGTAATTTAAAGCGATTTATTGGCAAAATCGAAAGATTCATCGACGGATAAAGCCAGGGTAATTATGCAAATACGAGGCTTCGTTTTTATCCACGTTATAGAAACTCTCTGTTTCGAGAGGGCCGTGGCGCTCCTACGAGAAACGAGATTCGTCCTCTTTACAAATTTAAATAGTTGAAATGCAACGTCTACGTATTTGAAAAGTTCGTCACGTTTTCACTATTAGCTTCTTTGAAATGATAAAGTGTTCGAACAGATGCCGCGAGTCTCTAAATGTGATAAATTTTACGAGCTGGCTGGTAAAAAGATAATGCGGCGAATATTGAATTATACCGCTGTTAAAGAGAACGAGCGATATAACTTTGCATAAATGGAAGCAAGACACGGGGTACTTGAAATATTTCGACGTATCTCGAAACGTGAAAAAAATGGAAAGACATTTTAATTAAAGAGGACAGAGATCTCGTTCTTTACTCTGGATATTATTCTCGGGGTGAAAAGGCTAAGAGGAGAGGCGCGTCGAGTTATTTTCGAGTCAAAGTTTCGCGGCGAGACGCGACTCCCTCGTGGCTGGTACAAAAATAATTTCGAGTAGGCAGAAACGTCGTATCGGAGCCAGTTTCGTCGGAATTCCATCGCGGTGATTCCTTCCCGTTCGTGCACGTGTCTCGCCGTTCTGCTTTATGATCTTTTTTTTTTTTAAACAAATACACGTTTTGCGATAAGAACGTACCAAGGAAACGCGCGTCTTCTCCTTTCTGCATTCCAACGAAAGCGTCCCCGCTTTCTAGCAAATATTTGAATTCGCGAGAAAGTCACTTTCCGAGACAACAATGCGAATGTGGGGAAACGACAAATTAATGCAACCCTCGTAGTACGCATCGTAGATTTAAATTCCCGATAGTATTCTTACGTTTCCCATAAACAGATCGATTCTATCGCTATAAGAATTAGCTAGAGCGCTCATTCGGCAAAAAAGATCATACGAGGCACAAAAAACACGCTAATAATTAAACCACCGATTTCTATTTTTCCATTTGTACGAACGTAATTGAAGAAACGCAATATTATCCTCTAAATATCGTAAAAAATACGCTACTATGCTGTTTTATATATTTTTGCATAATGTGTACGTAAATTGTATGCACTTTTGCATCTTCAAAGTTCCCATAAATGGTTAAAAATCCGCTGTCTACTAACAATATTAGTTCAATTGTGCAAGAAGATGTTAGTCACGGTAAAATCGATCGACGATCTAGCCACGGATCGATGCCCTCTTTAACGATGCGTAACATCGTCTCGACGTCGCGACGATGCAACAGTTTTCGCGCTCGAATCGAGATTTGGCAAAGCTCGCCCTGTTATACGGATACTTTTACATAACGATTTAGGTCGTTCGCACCGACCAAGAGGCCGGGCACGTTGCGTTGCTGAGAAACTGCCAGCACCGTCCTGAAACATCGTCGTTTCGTTGCCAACGAGTTTCTTTTCATCACCGAGTTCGGTCCTCGAGATTAGGCGCGACTCGGAGATCGTACGCTCGCTGTTCTAGTTTTTATCCGTGTCCTTTCATGGTCGTAAAGGTACGCGTGCCAATTCTCCGAGAAGGTTTTTCAACCCGACGGGAAAAATCTAGATAAGACTTATTTGCAGAAACCACAATCTACCAACTCTTATCGGATTCTTCGTTGTTTTTAATGTTCGGTAGATAAGAAACACTCTCGACCGGAATATTTCCTTCTGTCAAGCTTACTATACATGGTATTCCGAGTTTGCATTAATTATATTCATATTCTACGGATATAAATAAGAGGTGTTACAAGCACTGGCATAGCTACTCGTCGCATTTATGGGGAAACTTTAACAAACACGATTCCATCTTATATCTGGCCGCATGATGCGAACGAAATAACACATTTCTAGTGAAATAATAATAGAGAATAAACACAATGAAAAACGTTCGATTTAATACTAAGCAGATATCCCGATACTTATGATCGGCAGCGTAGGTCGTTTAAAGCTTCGTTAAAAAGTTAGAACAAAAATAGAAGATACGAAGGAACGGTAGTCTACTTGCCGTTGCTATGCTATACGATAAGAGAGTAAATTCGCAATCAATGTAATCGCTAAGTGTTAATACTTTCAAAGTGTTTGCCGTTCCCGTCGATAGAACATTGACGGCGATAAAGAATCGAATCTACGTACAGTACATATTATCCCGTGAAGTTTGCTTGAATTTAATTTCATCTGAATGACTCAGTCGACTATATTGATATTCTACTAACTTTATATATTGTTCGAACGACATTCTCACAAAGTTGTCAAATTTTGGCTAGAAAGATCTGCGACACCCTATATAGCGTAACAATTTTCTCGCAAGCATCGAATAACTTTCGACACTTACCTTAATGTCAAGATGAGCGACGTTCAGGGAATGCAGGAAGGCTATTCCACCTAAAATTTGCTTCAATAATCTGGCAACTTGTCGTTCTTCCGGAACTTCGTCTCTGTCCAGAATCATTTGCAATTCACCACCAGGAGCCCTATCGATTGAAAACAGTATATATATAACATATGTACGCGTTCTGGAATTCGGTCACAAAATGGAGAATCAGAGAAAATGCAACTTACAATTCCAAAACCAGGACCATCTCCGTGTTCGTTTCGAATACCTCGTGCAAGGACACCAGACGAGAACAGTTCGCCGCGGCATCCAGCACCGCGACTTCGTGCAAGGCTTCCGCTCTCAATTCCTGTGCCCGTCTCCTCTTCCTTAGAAATTTCGCGGCCCACTGCCTTCCGCTCGATCTCTCTCGACATCTTCTCACCGCCGCGTATTTGCCTCTGCGAACGGAATGAAAAGCGTTAAAAAAAAACGTCTTATATCTTTACAAATGTTCTTAAAAAAACATACGCAATGAAATATGAAAACGCAAAAAAATATGAAACGTAGGATAAATAGTACGCGACTAAAATCTGCTGGACGGAAAATAAATTTCTTTTCCAAGTTTCACTTAATTACCAATATTCTATAAAAATATGCGTTTGCACAGATATCCACGGTCTAATTATCGTGCGTTACATCTTGTACAATGCATTATATATTCAAATACAGGCGAGTTATTCAAATCTAAACCCCACAATCCATAAAAAAATTAATTAGAAACGCGTGTCTATCTCTGTTGAGCGTGACGAACAAAGACGTCACGAGTGAAGTAACGTTGCGCGAGGAAGTTGTACGCGTGAACGCTTTACTTTCGCTCTTTCATCAACGAGCAGATACAAACCCGTTATGCTCGCGCTTTTCTAATTGCACATAATGTATGGAAATTCTGCGTCTGACTTCGCGTTCTAATTTTCCACTCGGTAAACAACAAATAATCTATAAATTGTGCGGCTATATTTTCGAACGATACCCAGACGATCGACGATACCCTGTGTATCACGATCGCGTCGAAACGGTACGCTTGTAATCCGATGATCTAAACAACCTGTAGAAAGCGAAGTTGCGCGGGCAACGCTCTTGTCGACCGTCTCTTTCGATTCTCGGCCTCTAGTCCTAAGAACAACGGTGAAAGCATCACCGTTAATCGCACGAGTCTCGTTTCTTTTTGCAACGCCGAGACGTTTTTCCCGGTCCACGAACGACTCGTTCGGGAACGACCTCGAGATCGAACGAGGCCGATACAACAACGGAATTAGATGGAACGCCGTGTACGTTTCGTCACCGTATCGATGGCCGAATGATATGAAATTTCGTTTTTGTTCACTTCAAGTATTTGCGATCGATTATTTTTATAAATTATAAATAAATTTGGAAATGTTCTCCTTCTGTTTGTAAAAAATCTAATATGCATTAATAAAACTAGTACCATTAGTGCGTTACAATAAAATTTCGTGACTGTTAAATCTTGTAGAATTACTTCGTTACCTGACGAAGTCTATGCCTTTAAATGTTTTCGTTTCTAAGTTAAAAGCCAATTTAAGAAGGCACTCCTAAATTATTCTACTGTATAGAAACCATGCAAATATTGACATAGACTGTAAAATATATTATTGGTAGGTTTCTAACTGGTACTATAGAATTGCAGACTGGTACCCTCATAGAAAATGTAATAAAATCTGGTTACGGTTATTATCTTTCCTAGTAATTTTTTTCAATTGGCTTTAGTAGACATTATGTACTATTACTACGGTTTAACAGAAGCAAATACGGATTAACTCGGGGATATTTATGAGCGATAGCTTAAACCTGATATTTGGCTATCATGTTCGTACCTGTATTCGACTAATTACCAAATTAGGAGACCCGATAACAACAAAGGTTTACGATGGCAATCTGTATTCCTTGAATGTTTCAATTGCAGTATTTGACTTTACAGGCATAATCTCTTTCCATAATATCAGCCAACAATAGAATAGAGAACATCCTGGACGGGTGTCATGATTTTTCTGCATAGAGTTGCTCGTTACGAAGGACCCATGAAGCGAATGAGACGAGGAACGGACGTCGGTGTAAATGTCGTTAGAGAGCATTGTTACGAGGTCGGTATCCCGCAGAGTAAATCAGGGAACGACACGATGCCCTGCTTGGGTCGTCAACGATCAGGTATATCTGTTCAGGTATACTAGATGGAAGGGATATAGCGAGGTCATAAAATCGGTCAGTGGTTAAACTTTACAACTTTCAATGGTCGTAACAATTAATTTCAAAGCTATTGGACGTCATAAGGACCCGCAGGATCTATAGACCCTCGTTCACAGAAAGATGTCAACACAAAATCGTTTCTTCCCTTGCAATAATGTCTAAAATATATTTATTACGATAACCAAACAAAAGTATTCCAACGCTTAGAGAAATCTTTTCTAAATATGTTTTCTTATACGAAACACAATTATATTGGCGACGTTTAAACGAGTCTGAAAATATACACGAAACTTTTTACAAAATACTTGGTCGCGGAAACTTCTCTACACATTGTTCAACGTACTTTCTCAACGATTATACTTCGGCTGCAGCTAGATCGATTAATCGCCTTTAACGCTTAGTATTCTAATTTTACGAACGTCCTCGCTCGTTCACCTACTGGATAACTCGCGTGAATACTTCCGAGCGAAAAGCACGCTGCACGTCGCTTTAATTATCATCGACGACCATAAAACTGTTAACGAGCGCGCTGACTTTGCAGTCGGGAAAATTTTACGGTGCCGAGGCAGCGTGAGATCATTGATGCAATTATCGGTGGCATTACTCTGGATCGGCCGTAGCACGCGGAGGAATCGCGCCGTCGATAAAAAATCTCACGATACCTTCGGTGATAAAGTTCGTACACAAAAGTTGCACACAGTTCGCGTGCGCTCGGTTTCAAGATTTTTGTAGCTCGACCGGGTTATCTTCGCGGCTGTTCCGAGTATCGGCGTGGATGCTTTTCGCTTGATAAACTGGTTGCGAGATCGACGTCGCCGGACGGTTTAACTCGTGTCTTGGTACCTCTCTCTCGTTGATCAAGCGACCAGCTCGCTCTCCGACGAGTGAGAACCACGGCTTGTCTAGGTATGTAGGTTGGCAAATGCCAATAGTTGTCGACGATCGTGGTCAGACTCCACCGAACGGGCCCCTTATCTACGTTCTAATTACAGGCTGTTACACTGCCAGATCTATCTGACGTTAACGTCTGAACAAAGGGAAAAGAGAGGAACGCATCTAATGCAGTTCGTCTTCGATCTTTTGGAACTTTATATCGTCCCCTTTACGCCAAAGTCACGAGCCAAAGTGTGGATTTTCATTGCTTCGAAGGAAACGAAAGATTAGAAAGACTAACGAAAAGAGAACGCTTGAACCGATCGCTTCGACGAAGGCGTAACAAGATTGTGCGCTTTAGAAAGGAAAGGCAATCGTTTCCAGAGAATAGAAGATTGCGATAATTGGAGGTTATTTGAACTTTCATTTACCCGAGGGTTCTAATTTTCCAGCTAGACCCGGCAGCAGCATCGGACATCGCTATAATTATAGCGTCGCAATCGCTGTCGCCGTAATATCGGATTTACAGTTGCGCCATTAGGTGGCAAGAGATTGCGAGTATTGTTTTCAGGATATCTCGAGTTCGATACAATGAAATCGCTTCGCAGATTTCCCCGTTCCTAATAAAGCAACTAACCCTTCCACAACAGTGATACGGCCGATATAGCGAGTAAATATACCTTCGATCTCGTTCTTTCGATCGTACGAACTAAACTACGAAGCATATAAATCTGCGATCGCGTAACGTATTCATAAAATGTTCCAAAGGTGTAAACTTTGCAAAAGTTTTCAAGATTAACGGTAAAACAGGCCCAATAGGACTCGTGCGCATAGTCCTTTGTTTTTGAGAAATTAATCGAGAAATTATGTTTTTGGCGCGGTAACTTTTTATGCTTTAAATATTTTTACTACAATTTCCAGCTGTAATACACGTAATATCGATACATATTGTTACACAACATGTATTATACAACAATATGTAAAAATGTACGGTACTAATACAATGAGCAAAAATAATCGAAAATGTATTAAAGTAGATAGTGAAAACTTAGTACCAAAAGTATTTCTAAAGTAAAATACAAAGAAAACTTGGTAATTTTCGAAAACAAAGGACCTGACATTCGAGTCCTTTCGAGGCTGTTTTACCATCGACCTAAAACATCGAAAGCAGATACAATCGACTTATTCGAGATTTCGCGCTTCTCGCCATCTCTTTGTAGGTGTTCAAATACTTTCGTAAAGTTCGCGGAATATATGTATGCAGGATCGAACGACCGCAAGAGATAAACAGGGGCCACAGACGGAACATAACGTAGCGAAGCTTTCGATCGGGTCACCGGGTGAAACGCGATGGCGAACGAAGGTAAAGAGCCTAACGTGGATTTACGTAATGCACGTAAACGCTAGGAAACAAGTTCAGAAGTCGAGGAAGTGAACGCAGACCGAGTGTGCGCGCCGTGGCTGCATTGCTATGCACGTGATCTCGATTTCCCTGGTCGAGCCCAGGTCGAACTCCCACGCTCCGTTGTTACCGCTCGCGTATGCACGATTCTCGTAAAGATCGCGCCTTCTTCCAACAAATCGCATCTACCTTCGAGTCTAATTTGTCTTGGAAATGCGATGCATCGAGACTGTTGCTCAACACTCGCGCGATATTTCTTCCACGAAACGACCAACTGTACAAAATGTCCCTGTGTTTCTCTGTTCGAACTTCGTCAGCGTGTTCATCGCTGAACGGGAACACGTGGGACACCCTGTATAATCTCGCGTCTTAATCTCAACTCGGTGGAATCGAGCAACGTGTCTTCAAGATTTGCGCAACACCGTGCCACGTTCTTCTCGCCGGAGTCGCTCGAATAAACCTGGCAAATTACACGAACCAAGATATTTGCTCGTGTTAGGATGACGGGCAAGTCTCGGGGAACGACGTCAAGCGGAGAGCAAGAAATCGAAATTGTATTTTTCGTCCCGTCGAGGTAGCACCTGCGAGAACGGCCGCGCCGCGTTCGTTACGCCGGTGAACAAATTCCCCGTAATAGCGAGGAGGCAGCTGCGAGCTGTAGCCAACAGGTGGTGCGATAAATCGAGGCCGAAATTTTATTCACGACCGTTACAGAGAAGCTCGTTTCTAACTTAACGAACGAACGTGGACTCGTTCTCCAGGAAGAACTGCAGTTGTGATTAATGTGTCTGGATCGTGGATCTCCATGAATCTAATTGGGGTGGTCGTGTCGTACATGATACGATGTGTTCTTATGCATTCACTCACGATTCGAACATTTACCAATAATATTTTTTCGTGTCTACGCATCGTATGTGCCACGTGAAATATTTCACATTTATATATATATATTTATTTATTGAGAGAGAAATTACAAGATAAGAAGCTTTCGCCAAAATTGATAAGAGATTATTGCAAGTAATACAAGCAACGATATTTCGAATCTGTGAGCTTATCGGCAGATTGCGAAGCTTAATTTCGATATACTCTGGCTAAATGTTGAAAGAGATAATTTAAATAAAAAGCGTTCGGTTGTTTATTACCTCGGTCGGATATTCCAAACCATCTATCAACTAGAAAACTTGACTAAGAAACACGCGTATATCGATTAACGTTTTCTAGTTTCGATAAAACCGTCTCTGACCAAGTAAACGTTGTAGTCGTGAAATGTGATGAATTTTAAGTAGCTCGAATCCGAGTTCGATCGGAGCGCATGCCAGCCGAAGAAAACGAGGTTGGTTCGAAGTCTCTAACGAGGAGCCGCGGTCGGATTTCTCCGTGAAAATACAAAGTGCCGCTTGGCAACTCGTTGGAGGTTAATTACGTGGGCGCATTAAGTCCTGACCTTGAAAGGTATCGTGACAGAAACTCGACTTTCGTCTAAGCGAACGCGGAATCGCGCGAGCGTGACTGTCGTCGACAAAACCCAAGTCGACACACTTGCTGGACCACGTACATATTCGCCATTGGCGTAGCTCGTATTTACCGATTCATTAAGTCACAGGTACCGAACGTACGTCGTCTACGTTAAGTTTAAAAATACTTGCTTCGCATACTTATCTATGCAAAAGCGTCTCCGTCAAAAAGGTAAGCTAAACTGTACTAGGTCTTATACTACAATAATAATGCAAATATTTTTAAGCTCGGCGTAGCATAATTTGGCTCAGCTTTCGGGTGGATCCGCCGTTTTATCGATTTCATACAACGTTTTCACGAAAGACGGCGAACTACCACAAGCACGCGAGAGACTAAATTCACGTTTAGAGGAGTGGAATTTCTGCGTTCGATGAAAGGAGAGGACCTTCTATGGTAGCGGTGGAAGAAAACAAGCCTGATCAACGGGTTCCAACGAGAAATCACGGGATCTAGACGTTGCCGGCCTGGCGCTTCGGATTTCTCCGCGGAAATGTAAAATAGTTGGTTCGAGGTAGTTGATGCGTGCACGGGCGTCTCACGAGCCAACGTTCGGAACTGTTACACCGGAAATTAAAAAATTATATGTTTATCTTGTAACGTGTATTCGCTATCTTTCAAAAGTATCTGGATAATTACGCGTTTTCGACGAGATGTATTTCAATTACAAAATTACTGATAAATTGAACCGCGATGATTAAACTGCGGATGTTTATGAAAATTCATATTCCAAACATAATTAAAGACACGATATCTCAATAATCTTCGCCGCTCAAATATTATAACAAGTATTTTACGATGAATATATTTTACTACAAACTATTTTACTATGTACAATACATTTTTCCATATTATGGGCATCCAGTATACCTTTGCGCATTTCAGATTTCCTATAAACGTTCGTTAACAAATTTTCAAATCCCGCTACGAAACGGCGCGTGAAAGTCGCGTTTCCGATATAATCCTCGAGGCTGCGGCGCGATAAAATATCGACTTCGCGTTCTCGTGTTTCCTAAACGTTTCTACGTATTCGAGTTTCATTGCGCAACGATCGTTAATCCCTTAACCCGTTTCTGACGCACCGCATGCGTTTCCCAGGAAACACTGTCAAAAACTTTGTAAACGACTTCTCTGTATAACATTAACAGTGCAAGAAATCGATGTGCAATTATGTACGTCGCGTTGTTAAATTTATCGCAATTTCCCGTGATTTTTACTGCAAATTGGTAGCCTCTGTGAGAAAGGAAGGCAAATGTTGCCGGGGTGCGACGGTTTTTGTGGCGTTAAGGTCGTTAGAGGATAAACGGGAGATTTGCTGCAACAGCCAGATAGCAAGAAGCCCTCTACGCGGAGGTCTAGTCGCGAGGAGCGCGTTAAATCGATGCGCTCGCAATCCTATGACTACGTTCCGAGAAGAAAACGAAAGAACGGAACATCTCGAACCATGCAATTGCCGCGAAGACGAGGATGAAGCTAAAAGGCGAGATGTAGCGGGATAATTTGGCGAAGCTGAAGGTTCGTGATCGCGTTATCCGGCAATGCAAGGCAGTACGACTCTCGAGGAACAAAATTAATTAGCAATTTGTAGTAAATAAAATTGCTCCTGGAAGCGGTAATTGCAAACGTTACCGCGTATTTTTATATAGCTGCGATATTGGCAAGCAACGGTTCGAATTTACGAGCTCCTTGAACCACGGATAACGTCAAAGTTGTAACTCGAGGCGTCACGAAAGTATACCAAGCAGGAAACTGGACCGTTCCACTGTCGTGCTTCTCTGGTTAAAGAAACTCCTGGACATTTCCTGCTCTTCGATCTCCGCGGCCGGTACTGTAGATGAAAACGATATACGAGTAGTGCGATCCGAAAATCAGTGCTTAGCTGAAGTTTATACGTTTCGAGGATCGAATTTAATGCAAATATGAAATTAGTAGAAGCTTAAGAAAGTTATTTGCAAAATTTCTATCCTCTCGAATCTCTTTCCTGGAACGCAGAGATGCAGAAACTCAAAATTGCATAAGTAGTTATCGTCGACGGTCTAGCAGCTAACTTTCAAATAATTAAGACGTCGCAGCATACATATGCCGAGGCATTTCAGTAGCAAGCAAACGTGTTAACACAAAAGAGAATGATCATTCGCTTCTACAGCGTTCACGAGTCTATTATTATTTACAAGTACAAAGTATTATTATCTGCACGGTGATGAAAACGCAAACTAAAATTTATTGCACATTTCTCGGTCCAAGAGACGATCGCGTCTCATTTGATCGCTGCAGGATCCGTGGGAATATCGAGGAATAGTTTGCTCACGGTTTCGTGATCAACCTTAATATTTAAGAACGCAACAATACTTTCACTATGTTTGTTTCTCTTAAATAGCGCCAGCTACGTTATTATTTTTCCAGCGAGTCTCTGGTATCTGTGCTGGACTTAAAGCGTACTTAGGACCTCGCTGTATCATCCGACAGTGTCGCACGTTGAAGAAGCGCGAACCAATAGTCGCGATTCGCTTTTACATCTTCTTCCTTTGAATCTTTGGTTTCAGGGATGAACCAGTTACCCGACATCGAGTCTCGCAAATTTCTTCACAACGTGGAATAAAGTTCTAACCGAGGCTGAACGCGGTAGTGCCGCGAACTCCATAGAAAGTATACACTTTCACCGTAGTGGTATCTCCACGCAGTGCTGGATTTGTACGAGACGCGACGAGCAGCTCTTCGAAGCTTTTGCACGGTGATCGAGACAGAGAAAAGCACCGAGAGCTTGAGGCTGCGACCTCTTTGTGGCATACGTTTTCGCTTGGATGTTCCATACGCTCTTAAGCAAGGAACGACTTGCTTCCATAAATTCGTACGACGTGGATGTCGCTTTTTCTGTGCGTTTCAGATTACAGAACAAATCGGTGTAACTTCTGAACGATAAAGGAAACGTTATTTTTCATACTTCTCACCCATAGTTTTCGCCTTTTAAAAACGCGAAAAGAAACAAACTTTCCCTTCGGATTGGAGTCACCGAGTGGAAGGTCCAGCGTGACCTAAAATACGACGACTTGGCGTCGAGTGTCTGACGAGTGACCACATCGTAAGTCAGATATTACAACGTTTCGGTGGTGGTGCTCTCCTAAATTGGATGTCTGTTGTTTCTTCCCACGACCAGGGATCAACCGCAAAGTTCGAAACGGCGCGTTACTTAAAGCTACCGAGCATAGACACATTAAAACTATATACGTAGCCTGGTGTAAGATCAATGACCCAGGGTCAAGAGGAGAGGTAGGGGAGTCGAGCAAAGCGTTAAGTGCTCGTTGCCCTCTGGTGTAGAGCGGCGGACCAGGAAATCGGTGCTAACACCGGGATCAGAGTCTACGTCGTGCAACACAACCTTGTGTGTATCCATCGTCCTTTAAGGCATCCATTAGCTTCCTAACTACTAAACACACCGGTCAGTCCGACGACCTCGTGCTCCTACCCACCATCCGGTCTACGAAGTACCTTCTTCCACCTCTTCCCTTGAGGAGTTTGTGCCTTTTTATTTTCCTTACTCTTCCATCTTCGTCCACCGCTTCTACCGTTTTCTCCTTCCCCTTCGTCTCCCTCTCCGCTGCCTCTCCTTCTACCATCCTCTCCTTGTCCCGATACCGACGTTCGAGGGTCATCGACATCCGCGACTGGAGACATTGTACGCAACGTCGTTGCTCGGCTATCGCGGTTACGAGCTTGGCCACGCACCTTGCGCTAACGGTCGACATCCTTCGTACCTTGCATCTCTTTCATCTATGTAAGTAGCCCTTTCGATGGTTCGGAAGTTGGAAAGCTACAGAAAAGGTAGATTTATTTGGTGCGAGAAGCGTTTAGCTCAGATAGAGTCGGTTGCTGTGCTGGTCGAAATTAATTTTCATCGAACGCTAACGGTGTGATGTTGCAGACGATAAGTGGCTCGTAAAGTTCTACTAAAAATCGTCGACGGGAGGATACAGGAAGTTGAACGCAAGCGGTGGCTCAAAGTACACGTACGACTGATGTGGTAACAAGGTTTGGTGTTTGGCGCGCGCAGAGTAATCGCAAGGAGTAAACAGAAATATGGCAAAGTAAAATACGTTGCAGTAGCTCTTAATTTTTTGTTTGATGATCGAGAAGCTCGTGATGAGAAAGCACAGAAAGGACAGATAGAAAAAAACGTTCCAGTGCCCCTGAGAAGAGGAGGTTGCGCAACGTTGTGTAATCGGCCTAACGAGCTGCGAACGCAACTGGAACGAATTTCACCGCATTGGTAACGATGCAACGCTGGCCCGTTGCAGTAGTTGCACAATGGATTTGCATTCGAGAGAGAACCGATGCAGAGCCGGCGATCGTAGACGACGCGGTCGGTCTGCCTACCTATCTGCTAATTTCCTTAATTGCCAGCAGAGTCGAGTGTAATTAACGACGACCGGGGGCAACGAGTCGCTCTGGTTTCCGTACCATGGGGCCCCGTAATGAGATAAACTTAACCATCGGATGGCATCGAGATCGTTCCGTCCAGAATTAAGCGGTTCGCGTGAAACCAACTGCCTTACCAGCTCTATACGCTATAACGGAGAGGTTCTTAACCTTTTGTTTACCACCGATTTCCTATAAATAACTCTTTATTGTCTCAGACCCGCAAGACTTAGCTCGCAACTTCCATCCGTAACGTGTTAAATGTTTGCGTTTGAAACTCTCATCAACAACCTCCGAATTTCGATAGAAGCGAGTTACTATAAATAGACGAATACGCGCATTAAATATCTTTTATTGGAGTAAAAAAACAAGAACTTGCGTGTGCGATGACTTCCGTCCCCCGGGGCCCACAGACCACAGATTAAGAACCGACTATATGCTATGTTATAATATGTTATAATATAGACTATATAACATATACTATGGACTATAATATAAAACAAATGAGAAATTTTTCACTAATATTGAGTTGGTAACTAAGTGGTTGCGGATTTTGTCATTAGATGGTATCGACATACAGTATTGGTATACTACCGTTAGATTAGATTAGAATTATAAATTTCAGATTATCCAACTACATTGTTGGATTAAGGAAAATTCTCAGGATCTAGCAACAATTCGATGTGAAAATCATAGGAACAAACGTGATAAATACATTTTTGTGGATTTTCTGATGTTTATGGAGCTAGAAGGAAGCAATGATCGAAGAAGCGAGAATTTAGTTCGGCGAGAGTACAAACGCGGGATAACAGAAACGCATTATTGCGCGAGTCAAGCGGACACGTTCGCAGTCTTGCCGTCGATTGTCGCTCGTTAACGCCATTGTGCTGGTGGACTTGGACGCACAGCGGGTACACGCGTTACGCAATACACGCACTTGATACGGCTTGCGGCTGTCCAGGATGGAACGAGAAAAATACGAGGAATATCGTGTCGCGAGTCTGCCGCTGCCATTTAAGCGTCGCCGGCTAATCGACTAAACTTCGCTAAGAAGCGAAACTTCCAACGCAATCGTCCGGGCTTATAATCGAGTAATCGTATCTGCGTCGTGAATGAACCAAGATCTGGATAAATCTTTCATTAATCTTTTTAATCCCTCGACGCCAATCACTGTGACGGAGAAACTTTACCTGCGGCCAAAATTTGGAGTAATAACGGAGTTTCTGAAAATCCATCCGCTGATCGACTTCGGCTCTCGTAGAATTATAAATTTCAGATTATCCAGATACAGAATTCGTATTCGACGTTTCAAGAAAACAATTCTCATTCTCATAAATTTATGGATCATAAAGAAATACTTGTAAATCGTAAAAGTAGGACAAATTTTAGCAAATATAGTTCGTTATTGTCGTGTTTCTAAGTGGTTTAATTTACGCGATTGATCAGTATGGTTTCCGAGCGACTCGATGTTCATAGTTGACACAGGAATGACAAACGCTTCATTTCCTTTTTGCGAACTATAATCCTTGGTCTCGGGTCTGTTGCAGTTCCTGATTCTTCGCAAATGTCGCGAAAGAAGAAAGTAGCAGCAGGACGAGCTCTTAAACAGTCGTTTGAATTCCATGCCTCGTTCACAGTGGTACGAAAAGGAATTCAGCTGCGGTAATGTCACGGGAGCAGGTTTTGGAATCTTGCTGGCAAAAATGTATTTTTCTGCTTGTTGCTTCCATGCTAGAACACTTTTATCATTTTTACGGGATCGACTGCATTCCCGCAAACCGCTTCGAATCGTTTCATTCGAAACCTTCTGCGGTCGACCGCCGCAGAAATTTTTCTTTCTCTGCCTGCAGGATGATTATTACTCTGACACAAGATGATTCTCGGTCCTACGAAGGATCATATATACATATATATCTCGAACGAAGTTGTAATAATTTGTCGTGCCATAAAAACAATATAATTCAATTGTAATTCAACGTGTCTCCTTCATTGCTATCGTCGAATATGATACCAAACTTTTCTGTGGACCATATATGCTTTGATTCTCGCAATGTACGTATATGTATATTCCAACAATTTAATTTTTGACCTTTCGACAATGTCGAGAGTGCGTCGAAAGGTCATCGAGGATCTCGCAATTATATGGTCGACAGCAGTCAAAAGCCCGTTGACCAAATACCACGATCGTCTACCTTCTCTCGGAGAGTTTGTTCAGACGAGTAACATTTTTATCGGGCAACGAGCACGATGAAACTTTCACGCGAATCGTTCACCGGTGTTTATCCGTTGCCCGCCGAAGAACGAACGGAATGATATTTAACCTCCTCCGAGAACGGTTACAAAACGACCCGTTCCAGTTTCCTCCGGCTCCGTTTTCCTCTTTTTCTCCTCGTTCGTTGCTCTCGTAGCCATTAACCAACGGCTCAGCGAGTTTTCGCGCGATTCCTGTCTCTTGACTAGTTCGTTTCATCTCCAACGAGAAGGATAATTATACGCTGCTTCGAAAGAGACTAGGCGAATTCTAATATCGCGATTAAATGGGTCATAACAAAAGCCTACTCTTTTCTTCGATTTTCCAATCCTTTAAATTACATCATCGATCCACAGATCCTCGGAAACGATGTTACTTCAATCGATTGCTTTACAAACATCTTAACAATTTTTACGTAGAAATCGACGCTGTGGCACACGCCGTGACCTACGGTGTTATTTTTAGAAGCCTGATCTCGACAGGATTAATAATCGAATCAGATTAGCGCAGGGAGATTTTAATGCGCGGTAACCAGCCGTCGACCGGTTGGTCGATTTTGGTTCGATCGGCCCCTGGGTCCCTTCCTTCTCCCATCGACATCGATTTTTGCTCTTTTCAAACCGGGTCAGCAAACTGTGGCGACCGACGAAGGACGTCAAGGGAGTCCGTCTCCCCTCTTTGCCCGAGGCTTCCTCCTTTTCGTCCACGTACGTTCGCCAAACGCCTCGTGCGTCTCCCTCCGGTTAGTTTTTTTTCCTCGTGAAATTTAGAAGTCGACGCCCGTCCCTTCGTTCGTTCGTGACGAGCATTAATCCTGACAACGACCAAAGTATCCTCTTATTGGCGTTTTGCGGCGTTCCGTGGCTAAATCGGGACCCCCGAAGAAACCGATACTCCATACCAACGGATTTCTCGACCCCTATATCTCTCGTGATTTCTTTCGACCACGTTCCACCATACAACCTTCTCTTTCTTCCTCCTCGGTCCCTCGCATCTTCTCTCCTTTCTTATTATTTTTCTCTTTCTTTATATTTTCACGAAATCTATTAGGTTGGTAACTAAGTGATTGCGGATTTTGTCAATACCACCTGTTACGACCGTTCGCGGAGAGACGCGGTCTTGAGACGCTGACTGGAATGACTGACTGGACTGACTGACTGGAATGACTGATTCTTTTGTCTTTCGGGGAGACAACCCCCACCACCCTAGGATCACGCCACCGCACGCGCCAGTGAACAACACGTAGGCCGATTTCTTCGTAAAATTAAACAGATCTCAATCGAAGTCTCTGGAACTCGCGGCCAGACGGCAACCATATCGATACATTGTATCGATATACGACGTCGGCGGACCGCTGGCGACGGTTAGAAACACGACATTGAAGGGGCGCCGCGACAATGTACGGACTTCTGGTTGCCAGCCTGTCCGCGGTATGTGATCCGGTGGAGGAGAGTGTTACTCGACGTAACACCACCTAATGACGATCAATCACTTAGTTGCCAACCCGATACAACGGCGAATCTATCGAGCGAGATGCAAGTCTCGCGGAAGATACAGTAATTGCGCTTCGTTGCAACGATGCTCGATCGAGATACAGGGGAGGGAACGTCAGCTTTATTTTCGCAAGGCATCAAAGTAGACTCGGTTTATTTGCGATCGTCGATGGGAAGTTTTGAAGGGTACCAAACTGGTCGGTCCGCACCAGCCATACTTCAACGATCGACAGCAGGAAGTCGCCGTGCGGTCGAGATGAACGATCGTCGGATCGACCGGTCCACCTCTCCTTCTTTTCCTTCTTTCTCTTTTCCCTTTCGTGATACCTACTTTTCTATCCGATAGTTCCATGAGACTTATCCGCTTCTATCAGTATGCGGATGTTCGTCATCTTCGACGCTCGGATATTTACAGAAAGTGGCATTCTCCGAGTTGGCTTTTAGTCACAGTAATTAAAACTAGAACGATACTTTGGCCTTATTGCCAGCTTGTCTTGAAAAAACGTTTCTTTCGTATCGCTACTGCTTCGAAAACGAAACGTACTATTATATGGCGCTCGTGGTGGACGCGCACGATGCCATCGACTAACAGTTATCGGCCATGTTAGTCACAGTTAGAGGGAGAATTTCCATAAACGTCGTCGCTATCGATGGCTACTGTCGATGAATCATAATTAGCCGAGGAAGATGTTGCGTTAAATCAAGGCGTGCCGTGTGTCTCTCCTGTATGAAAACCAAATCAAGTCGCGTGAGTCAGGCACGAGCAAGTACAATACTTCTGTACCACGCGTCGTGGACACCAGTTTACAATGTGCGATGACCGACGCGAAACGTGGGCGACCAAAGGTATCGTGTCTTGCCAAAAGATCTTCGCCCTCGCTTCGTACCGTTCGAGTTTCGTTTAGGACGATAAAGTTCGTTGACCCTGCGTTTTCTGTTTTCACGGTGTTCGAAAAGACTTCTCTTTCGTTCCGAACGATAGACCGCGGATATTTCTAGGAATTCGCGTTTTCGCTTTTTACGAACACGACAGGAAACATTTTCTTTCGCGTTGCGTCAAGAGAGATTAAATAATTTCTATGGATTGTTTTCGAAACGCAGACACACGGTCAGAGACGTTCTGTCGATTCACAGCGACCTTGCAGGATACCGTTGTCAGAAATCGGTGACCAATAACATAAATTAACACCCACGAAAATTTCGTCGCGGCGAAGAACGACAAGATGAAAGGAGGGAAAAGGGAAAAGCTCGCCTGTAACCTTTCGCTCGTTGCTATGTATGTAGAAAGATAATCGTGAAGCAATCTCCCGAGCGACGCCTTACGCGTAACGATAACGAATTATCAGTGTCGACTAATCATAGGTATACTTTGTCACAATGAGGATCCCTGTTACCGGTATCTCCTGTAAATACGTCCGAGCGATACGTACCTGCAACAAACACGACAAACTTGTCGTTAGTTCAGCCGCGGGTAATTCTGCTGAAAAGTATGATATATATGCTACCGTTCATAAGTACATATTTGGACACTTGATACAATTTCTGTCTGTTTAATGTTGAAACCCTAAATCAATTGAAATATCTGTTTCTAACAAGCCTAGCAGATCATAGTACAGAATTAACGGTAGAGAAACGTTCTACGATCGTGATTTTGAAAATATAGACAGTAGCGTATACGTAACATCGGATCAGCAATTTTTTAAACGTCCAACTTAAAAGTCTATAATTGTTCGAACATAGAAAATAATCGTAATTATACATTCTACCGCTTGTCTCGTTCGGTACATTCCTCTGTTAACGATTCTAGGGTTAAGGTTTGGTACATCGAACTCGCTCGTATGCAAATTAACCGGGAGGAGAAGAGAGAATCGAGCGTTGTTGCTCTCTGGTTCTTGGGTTCGGATTCGAAGAGCTGGAACCTGGGCCGAGGAGGAGACACGATCGAGCATTCTCGTGCACAGGAGGAACGCGTTCACGCGAGAAGAGAACGCCGGTTATCCTCGACACGTTACGCCGTATACGTGTAGGAAGGAGCTATCGAAAATCTCAAATCCCACTAACCTCGTTGGCGAGCTACCAAGGCGATGGTGCACACGCCTTCGGTACGGATTTCTTTACGGCCTGCTGGGAATTTATTTCTTCTTTACGTGCGACGGATATATATTCGCGATAGCAGCCACCGCAGGTAGCCGTACGTAAGAGAAACGCGAATCGCGAAACAACGCCGAGAACCGTGTGCTTCCAGTGTCTCTTCGCATCGAAACGCTTCCTTACAACGCTTCCACGACCGAGCCAACACGCCGATACCTCTTCCACGTTGATAACTTTTTCTTTCGCTGTGTATATCGTACGAGAGGTTTTTAATTCGCGATTTCGCGGCTAATAAAGTGCACGCGTGTTCCTCCACCCACGGAAAAAAAACGAAAACCAATGTTGCGATCGATGTACGCGCGATCTGATCGATTCGTGAACCAATTACGAGTGCACTTTGATTCGTGTCTCGCTTGTAACGTTCGATTTTACGAGGTACGTTCGAGAATATTCGAGTATTGGAAACCGATATTTCCCATCGGACTGAGTTTCTTTTATATCGAATTATATTGGAACTCGTTATCTTTTTCGTATTCCAATATGAGTAGGTTACAAAACCTTCAAGGCATTTTTCAAACGTAGCTCGAGATTTACTTTTATACGAGCTGGAACAATTTTGAATTTAGAGGATGGCGATGGAAAGAATGGTGATGTTAAAAGATAAGGATCGGTCTAGACAAGCGTTTCTCGATAGCGTGTTTTCGATATCGACCATACGAGTAATAAAGCAATTATCTCGGTGTAAGATTAGAAATCATTACAAATGTTCGTCACTTTTTGCTTAATCTAGGTAATGTGTAAATACAGGTAACACGATAGCATATTACCTATTTATTCTACTAGGAATAACTCCAAAAGCACATCGGGTGAAATTAACTGGTTTTCATATCCAGCCGACGTGAAACTTGGAATCGCTCGAAGAAGGGGCATCGATCGCGGAATGGTCGGAGCAATCGGCCGCGTTAAACGGATGCTAGAAACTCGGCCGTGTGACGTAACGTCGCTTTGCAGAGAGACTAACGATTATTACCTTCCCCCTTGAGTTGCCGGTCTTCGTCGTTGCCAGCGAAAGCCGGCGACCACGTGAAACTGTGACAAGTACTAAAGCGTGTCGCAATTACCTTAGAGACGATACTTCAACGAGGATCCGCTACTCGCTTTTGTATCGCGCGTACTTTACGATTTTCTTCGTTCTTCTAAACACGAATGCGGCCGTATTCGAGGCACGTACGTTACCGGACCGGAGCATGACAAATATGTAACGCGCTCTTGTTCAAACTGTCTCGAGGATCCGTTCTAAGTTTCTAAGGCTATGGTTAAAGTGGTTGCCTGTGGTTTGACGAATTGTCGTCCTCGATGATGGGACGTCTAAAGAACGACGTAACTGACTCGTAATTTACATACGTACGCTAAGATTTTCTTATATTTTTTCGTTAATTTTCCAATCTCCAATCTTTCTTTAATTCTCGAGACGCAAATGATTTATCGCAAGAGCATAACGTTAAATCACGGTAGATTCTACAGTGAACTAAAGATACAGCGTTTGTAAACCTATCACTGTCCTGTAGCATTCGATGAAAAATCTGGTTGGTTAAAGCGGGACCAAATAACCAAAGTCTACCGTATTCGATGGTGGCGTTTGAACGTGTTCGTCGGAAGGTTGAGTTAACTTTTCTCGAGGAACGTTTTTCGACGAACGGATCTTTTTCGAGGAATTCGCGTGGATTTCGAGAGTCTCCGTGACGAAAGGTACGCGTTCGATCAGCTGAATTCATTAAGAGTCAGCACGCTGCTCGATATGAGAGAAGTATATACGTCTTAAGCGAATACGCCGGAGAACCGGTTATCAATTACCACCGATTCGAGGCCGTTCGCAAAACAATCAGCAAAAATTCAGACCTCAGTGGTCACGCGTCGAAACGCAACTTAATCGCGGCGAAACTCTACGACGATTCGCGGATATTTACTGTCATTCGTTGCGCGCAATTAGCATCTTAAATGGAATACATCTATATCTCGAGCCATGTAAGCAACGAGTTCTATACTTATTTTTCATATTTATAAATCGTTCACTTCACCAAAACGTTCGAATCATCGACAACTTCAACGTCTTAAACATGTAACGCACAAACACAAATACGATCGCTGCAAGTGCAAATAGATATTTTGCTTATTTTAATTACTCGTCTTTTCGCAAATTCGGAACGAATTAAATTACGTATAGATAATTTTATATCTTGCAAAGGATACGTCGCATTCGATGGTTGATTTTACTATTGTGACACTATTATATAATTCTATTGGTAAATAAAGAAAAATTTATCACGTTAGGAACCTTCGAATATAAAATCTGTATTTTTCCCCTTGCAATAAATTCGTTTTTTAAATATCTGAGCTGTTTCTCTACTCTTTGGAAAATAACAGGAATACTACGTATCGTTTAAATCGATTTCTATATTATTTCACTTACGTGTACACGTCTGAACCGCTCGAACCGAGAAGAACGAATAACAGAGTTGTAACAACGACCGCCAACTGTCGTGTCACGATACCATAACAATAATCCGCGCATGACAACAAGTGTCGCGATTACACTAATTCCGTGTCTGTTTCAACACTCTTCAACGGTTGCTTTTTTCTAGGAATCGTATCGTCTCTTTGTTTTTCTTCGCGATATCACGCAGCGTGAAATAAAATTAACCGCAGGCGAAATACATACCTGCGCGGAAATATCATCGCGATAACACTCGTTATGCTCGTTGCGCTCCACCGCTCTTTTTTACCTTTCGCGTTTTTCGTTTTTCGATGGTTGGAATCGCGACGTGAGAAGTGGCTTTTTCACACGGTCTCGTTGGGCGGCAGCGATCGATGGGAAACGAGGATGAAAAGTAAATCGCGGTATATCGGAGCTGCAGTTAGCTTATCCCCTTCAAGGATGTTCTATTCTTGGAAGCTGCATCTATTAACCGTTAGACGTTATGGCTTCTTTCCTGATGAATCCGCGATATTTTACCGCGTTCTCCGCATTGCTATTTCAATTTATTGCTATTGCTTGACTTTAATTACCTTCCGATACTCCTCGACTTTTCTTTTACTCGCCATCTAATATTATTATTCGTCGTACTTGTGAACGTAAAAGACGCGTTTCTCTTTCGCGATTGAATCGCGGCTGCGTGTGACTTTGCGACGAAAAAGAAGTTTCGCGATGAAAAAATTTACGATGAGAAGTTGTTAGCCATCGTCGTAACGACAGAATTGTAAAAGTTTTCCCAGCGCGCGAATAAAAATACATCATCGTATCGCGTTGGCGAAAGTTAAATGTTCCAAATAAATGATACGCAAACAGACATAATAAATAAAGACAGAATGTTCGAGGAAGCGAACAATAAAGTGGCAAGGTTATTAGCGTAAGTAGAAGTAAACCATTCGCGGGATGCTTAATGAGTTTCTCCACTCAGCTATTAACTCGAGACACCGACGTGGCCACGATTTATAGCCGTGGTGAAAAATCGAGAGAAACGTATCTGGTTTTGTCGGCGAGACGCGTGGGCGTCTGTATTTCGGTTAAGAGGAAGCAAACTGCCTGCCAACCGAAAAAACAGGACCAACGACAAACCCGATCGTGCGTCTCGTTCTCCATGAATTTATAATGCTTCGTTTAATTGCGAGTTGGAGAATGGATGTCCTCGAGCCGAGCGAACGAAGAAAGGAAAAAAATAGTGGAAATTCGACGACTGTTTGACGGAACGAGATAGTTGGACGAGAGGCGAGTGCGTCGATGCGGTAAAGGGATCGCATCCGGGGCAAGGCGGGACCTGCATCCGGCCTGAAAACGGATGAGACCTGGCATTCAAGTGCAAATCGTTTCACAGCATTGTGCTCGAGAGCTGGAGACCGTGGTAATGGCAAAGACGCTCCTACCTTTGCCACCGACGAGGGAGGAATTCGAGAAACCAGACGAATCGACGCCACCCTGCCTGAAATTCCACGATCAAAGACTAATTGAACGTTTGCCTCGTAAGAAATACCTTTATCTTAAATAGAAATTGATTTATCTATCGCGGTGATACGACATTGATTTATTTGCCTCTACCAGTAACCTTTTATTTCATAATTATACGATGGAAGTTGTTAAGAGACAGCCAAGTTAACAGGTTCGATGCCACTCTCCTCAAATCCGTCTTCCATTTTCTATCCATTTTATCTACGACGTATAACGAGACAGATTTCCTTTCTATTACACGATTAACCGTAATGACGGACGATGTACGCGGTCGAGCAACGAGGCGAACATTATCGGACGTTTGCTATTTTATGTTTATGCGAGACTGCATTCTTCCTACGAGGCTTAATTGGAATATTCCTGTTCCATTATTGCCGGCCAAAGTCCGGCTTGGCTTCGTCTTGCCATCTTTCTACTAAAATATTTACATAATGCCGGTAATTGACTGTTCGATCGAGACCTTATAATTTAACATGGACGCTATGACAAATCGCTTCGAGCCCGAAGCGATCCGCCCACATAGGCAAACGAAGACGCGTTGCTACGTGCCACGAACCAATTGTTTTCAGCATTTGTATTCTCCACTCGATTTCAACTCTCTTTGCAATCTCCTTTTGCTTTCCACGAAATAATGGAAACGTAATGAAAATCGATGGAATTTTTGCCGCCGACAAGCGACAAAGATATCGACGATCGGCAAACGTATGCACAGTAGCCCGTTAAAATCGCCGGTGCAGATAACACAGTCGTTTCGTACAGCCTCCTTTGAACGAAGGCGAGTCAAGTGCGCGACCTTTCATAATCAGCTAATGAACGCGAGCCTAACCGCTAGGATCGATCAATTCCGGTGTTTTCAGCGCGGATTACGCGTACGACCGTCACATTCGAATCAATTTGCAGCGATTCGATGGACGCGGTGGCAAAGAGGCGAGTCGTGACACGTTTGACTCGTTCGCTTGGAAACAGCAAGAGAGGAAACGAAGAAAGGGAAAGAAACGGAGGAAGAAGGCGGGCGAGTAAGGGTATAAAGCGCCGAACCTGCCAAGGAATAACTTCACGCATGCTTCCCACGTGACTCAGCCGGTCGAACATAGATACGTATCGTTGGTGAGCCCTCCGCGTACAACCTGCACGCACGATGCGTGGCGAACGTCGACGTTTCGTTTCGACTGACCGTGCGCTCGTGACTCAACCGAACCACTAACCCTTTGCTTGTTTCACCTCTCCCTTGTCCCTCGAATTTTCGCTTTTTCTCCCCTCGCGAACGCTGACCAAAGGGCCTAACTGTGCTCGTAGTGCGCTTTTCGGATATTTATCGTACAAGTGTCTCGACAGCCAAACTTTGATCAACCGTGCTTCTCAAAGATTTCTTAATTTCCATCTGTCTTTTCTCCTTACGAAGTTAGTAAAATGTCCTATCCGAAGCTAACAACGAATTATTTGCCTGTACACTTGCGTGTAACAATTACGCAGGCAATCGAAAAATAACGTCTAATATTTGAGATAGAAGGAAAGAGAAAAGAGAGGACATTTTTACAAAGCGGTGCAACCGATGACTCGTCTTCGGCAACTTGGCTCTGTCGTTTCTACCTTTCTAGGAAGTATCTTCGTCATTGTAAAAAATACAGATACCATGATGTAACACGTGGATCGTTTCGTGTCTCGTTCATCTAACGATTCGTGATTACGAAACAAAAGTCGCGTTCCTTTCTCCGATGTGTCGAGTGTTTTGACAGGGGTCTGAACGCGAAGACCGTGAGTCACAACGCGATTGGTATATGCGGTATGTACGTCCAAGCGAGTTAACGTTCACGTGTGATTCAACATCGACCAGGGTCCGGTCGAAATTCCTCGGCGCAGTTCTGCCTGCGTGCCTTCTCGCTCGCTTCTGCATACAAAAGGCTACTAGTCGTGAGAACCGAGAACCGGCTAATCTGTAAACCGCGACTCTTTCACAGAATTATCGATTCCAGCTTAAGGCGGAGACAATTTGTCCCTGGCATATCCTTCGTCACAAATTAGCAGGTATCGTTTGCTTAACAGAGATCTAAGCCATAAAATGATTTATTTCCTTAGCTACCTACCCTATTTACTTATTTACTTTATTTACTTATTTACTTATTTACAAAGGTTGGTTATTAGCTTTATCGTTAAAAAGAATTTCTTCGATCTGAGGGAAATATGTATATTCTAATTAATTTACTCTAAGGGTAACAAGAGGATTTTAATGACATGGTTGAAAGTGTGGAAACAACCAATTAAGTTCGTGTAAGCTTTTTCAGGAATGATTTTCGATAAAACGAGCAATATTTTGGAAATTTTCAGGAGCATGGAAGAACACGCGTTTAGCTTCGGAACAAAAAGACAATTTCTAGGACGAAATTTTCAAACTGCCGATAGATAGAAAAAGAAGCTATTGCTCATTTTCTGACGAAACGCTACGTCTTTCTTCGCCGCTAATTTCCTGGAAAATAATAGGATACAATAATAGAGGATTACGAAGGTGGAAGTACGTGGATAATCGCGAATTGCAGAAGTAAATAGCGATTTACGAGCAGCCAGGTATTTCGTAAAAACGTCACGGCGGAAAGTGTCGCAAGTTTTCGCGGTGAAATAAGGTCGTCCACGAGCGTCGTATATAACACGCGCTACGCCGAGATCTATGCTAGAAGGGTTCTTATTTGCAGGTTAGATATCGGTGATACTTAATCGCGTTTCGAAGGAAACCGAGACTATAAATCAGACAGCTTTCAAAACTAGCTACATGGCATGGACATGCTCTCATTAATACCACACATCGGCCACGGTAATTGGACGGTCTTTTAGCGGTACGATCGGCAACTTTCAGCCTATATAATCGGCAAACCCACGCACGAATTCGCGTATCCTACACCGTGACACGAGATCGTTGCTCTGTCGCCATCGCTCTCCAACGATATCGTGCCTTCGACACAGTGCTCGTGACAAAACTAGGAAAGGTGTTCGGTCGAGGTGATCGTGAATCGCTCTCCTTCGAGAATCGTGGCCGTTACACGATACGATCGCCAGCAACTTCTTAACCGCGATCCACCATGTTTCGACGATCGTTAACATCGTTGCTCGTTTCCATAGCTTAGACGAATATTTCGTAATTGCTTGATCGTTTAAATGGCACGTAACTATATCCTTCGTACGGAAGGAACGTTTTTCGTGATGCAAAGAAGACAGGTTAGAATTTGAATTATTTTATTTAGCGCGATAACTGTACGCATCTGGACAATGGACTTGAAAATTTGCAATGGAGTGTTTGAACGAACGGAATCTTCGACGTAGCAAACATCGCGCGTTCCCGAGTGAACGGTATTCGTTGTTAGGCGACGAGTTCACACACATAGTTAGCGAGCATACGTAATTCGTGAACTTTTAACGAACACCGACGTGGACTTCGCACTGCGACAACGGATCGTCTCTTCGGACATCGTCGAGTTCTCCGATGGAAACGTTCAAAGGATAACACCGAGAGATTTATCGCGAAAGGATATCTCTCGATGTCAGAAACGAACGAGCTATCGCGTAGAAGCAAATGATTCGAGGGAGTGGAGCACGCGCCTCGCGAACTCTGCCCGCCCCTTGATCCCATTAGCGAGAATCCCGAGACTCAGGTATTTCGTTCTTACTGGGAAGGAACGCCTTTTACAACGTGACCCCGTATTTCGTCGAGACAAGACACGAAGGATGAAAGAGACGAGATGACTTCTCGCGAGCCGCAGCCGCAACGCGTCTTCGTTTATCGGGCTCGTTCGTGAGGAGGCCTACTTTGCACGTGGCCTACTTGCGGAAGACCGGCGGTCACGCGAGAAGGCATTGAGCCGACACGCGTCTCCAGTCGACGAATCGGTTTTGACCTCGAACCGAATCGGAAGTAACGTTCTCCGCTAGAATCTTTTCGCGCGTAACAAACCGTCGTGAATAATTCCTGTAGCCGCGTATCTACCGCGATGAACCGCGATTTAACGGGCAAGACGAAGAGAAACGCGTCGGCTTGCCGTGGTGACGGTCACCGCGATGTCAAGCATAGACTTGCAGACTGAAAGAGTGGCGCGAAGAAGGAGGCTGTCTCACGCGAGACGTGTCCTCACCTCGGTGTCGCGACGATCGGGGACCCAGAGACCTGAATAACCGTAGCCGGCGGGCCCGGCAGGGCAGAGTAACGGTCCACGGATGAAGGTTACTCGCATTATCCACGGACCGATATCTCTCTCTCTCTCTCTCTCTCTCTTTCTTTTTCTCTCTCTCTCTCTCTGGCCAAGATCGAGCTCGATCGATGGATCTAGGGAGCACCCATCGTCACCTAGATGGACTCGTTCGGATGAAACTTGGCAAAATACGGAAATTTAAAGAGCACGACGAGTACGCCGATCTGTCTGCACTTTGATCTTCCAGCGGAGATGGCTGGATAAGCCGGATCCGTAGCCAAAAAATATTTCGGCGCGCCGTAAAGTTTCACTCGGACGAATATTACGAGTCTTTGAAAGCGGATGAAAGGAAGGGTTTTCTTTTCTGGCGGTGTTCCAGTAAACGCTGCTTCGTGTAGGGCTTGTGAAAGAAAGAAAACAGAGAGAGAAAGAGAGAGAGAAAGAGAGAGGCTTTAGCGATGCGTGGAGAAGAGAGGAGAGAGGAGAGCGTTCGGAAGGATGCTGGGTGGTTTCACAGGAAAGGCACATTTCGAGCGAAATTCCGAAGGGATTACTCACTCGTTCTGGCACGACACAGCCGGACTACGCGAGTAAAAGGCCGAAGCTGCGGCTCTCGCAGGTATAGAGAACGTCGAAAATAACGTCGTTCCATCGACGAGGATCTCACCGACAAAAGGTGAAACCCTCGGAAACACTGCGGGATTTGTGTTCGACGGAATGCTTCCTCGAAGAGAGAAAGGGCGCGCTCAGCGCTTTTACTGCGTCCGTTAAAAACTCATTCCCTTTCGTTTCGCCCTCGTGCCACTTGCCTCTTCGTGCCACTTCTTCCTCGCAGTTTGCAACATGAACGATGCACGGATACGCGTACTTCACCGGGGAAACTCGTTCCGAGCCTCCTAAAATGCGAAAGCGAGTCGACAAGGAGCCTCGCTGTATCCTCGTAAAATTAATGCCTGATAATTCGTCGCTCGGGCATTCGACTGTCGAAGACGGTTCTACCAGCGTTCGCATTCGAAGCAGGATTATTCGAGGCAAATAATTTGCTTCTTAATTCGCTAAATTCTCTTACGAACTATTGTTAAACCATCTACGTTCGCCTCGTTATAAGTAGCGTGATAAACAGCGAAATAAACGTATCGCGTACGTTGACGATTAATTCACTAGGAGCGTATAATTTCCACTCATCAAAAGGAAAGTTTGTTCAACCAATATCGCTATTCTTAGTCGTAATTATCTTGCTTGGCTAGCGTGTGTACATATTCAACAAGTACAAGTTTGACGATTCTGTGCAGAATTCGAGATCGAATTTTGATATCGATGTCGAAGCTTAGGTGACTCGAATAAGCCAGCCTTGCTACGAGCCCTGGTAACTGGTAAACAGGTCCTCCGCCAAAGGCAAAATTTACTGTGCCGTCGAAATGGCCAGAGGTCACAAAACGAGTTCCGTTTTATTACAGACGCGAATCGTGCTGCCCCGCATCCATCGCCTACTTCCTGCGGCGCGTTCACCACCCAGCTCTTTCATGATATATCCTTCTTCGACGTGCCTCCAGCTATCCACGCGTCCAAGCGCAGATCTCTCGTTGTTCCATTGTCAATTTCGCTGTTCGTCGTTCGAGAGGAGTTACACGTTTGCGACACACTTTCCGACGTGTTTTGCCCTTCGGTATAACGTTTCTCTGTCTAACGGTCTTTTGGTAGTCGATGACGTATCAAGAGCGCAATCACTCGAGCCGAGTAACGGGAGAAGAATTTTTCGTCGATCGTTTTGGCCAACTGCCGCGTTATCGCTGGTTAACTAGCCAAGAAGCAATTATCCGGTTGTCACTAACTCGATAAGCTGGCCGATTGTAGTTCAAGGTCTACCGAAAGGCGCTTTGGTTTCTTACGCTCGATAAAACCACGTTTATTCGTAATCGATAATAGAAACGATCTGTACGTACGATAATTATAACGTTACTTCTTAATACGCTTGTCACCATCGACGAACACGTTGCGTCGGTACAATTACGTAAGCGATACCATTGACGCAACTGTCGCGCTTTTATTTTCGGCTTGCTCCCGTAAAGTCCACTAGAAAATTAAACAAAGCAGTTATGGATATAAAACGGACCATAAAACGTCTCGATGCGCGCGTATTCGGACGGCTGTTGCCGGATAGGAAGAGATATATGAAACGTTGCTGGAACGGCAATGGGATATCGAGCAACGAAGGAAGCAGAGGAGCGAAGGGAAGAGTCGTTTGATGAGAAGCGGAAGTAAACTCGTAGAAAGGCGTCATAAAACCGTGAAAACCGCTTTTTTTAGGGTTGTTCTCCGGATTTCCTCGAATCGAAAGCGCGCTGGCGCCAATGATAATGCAGCGCTCACTCCTCTGGAATGCACGGCTGTCGCGTAGCCGAGGGAATGCGTGTGTGCAGTGCACGCGCCTGCGATATATTTGTATACTCGTGCATTCGCCCGGCGATCGACGAATCTGGAAGCGAGCCGAGGCAGACCGTCGACCAACAGCCACCGTCCAAACCTTTCGATCTTTAAATTTAGCCTTCGAATCGCGACCACCTTTCCTCGCTTGCTCACCTCTTTGGTATTCCACCGGCGCGCGGAAATTCACCTTGTCCGGTGATTAAAACTCTCTCGACATTGCTGCATAGCTTCTTCTCAAACCATTTTCCGAGGGAAGTAAATCTCCGAAGAATCCGAATTTCCGGTGACTGTACAAGCGACGGATGTTTCTTGGAAAATGAACGAACAAAGAGAGAAAGATAGAGGGAGAGAAGAGAGAGAGAGAGGAGAAATACCAGCGGAGTAATGTTTGCTCATCAAACAGGATATTCGATTAAAATGCCAGAGACTGGAATAAGCAAACGATTCCAAAAATAGTCTGCATCGGTTTATTCCATTCTGCTATCTACGTGGTGCTGCTACGTTTCTGTACGATGGTGTGTTCTGTTCTCGCGAGAACCCCATGTATCCGGGGCAGTTTTTGCGATCCATGACG
Organism: Bombus pascuorum; assembly: GCF_905332965.1. Classification (NCBI taxonomy): domain Eukaryota; kingdom Metazoa; phylum Arthropoda; class Insecta; order Hymenoptera; family Apidae; genus Bombus; species Bombus pascuorum. The sequence goes on along the minus strand of NC_083497.1, from coordinate 11,900,905 downwards.
TTAGAACGCGTGGCAGAACGCGAGATATTCTGACGCATCCGTTACTAAGACGAACGAGCAAAAGTCGAAGGTCGTTTTTCTTCTGCCGATGCTCGTGGCTCGAGGCTGATTCTTCGCCGCGACGACGCAGAATTCCACGCGCTGCGTAAAGCTGGATTTAAATCGTGGAAGATACGGAGACAGCGCGGGAGACATCGGTGGCAGGTTCGATCGAAATGGCATGCAAACGGTGAAAGGCGGTAAAATTTCACTCCTCGATTCGTTTGAGGATTCCCTCTTCCTCTCCCTCGTCCAAGGCGTTTATATGCCGATTTCGCGGCATTCACAGACCGAACCGAGAAAAGTTTCACGTCAACAACAGGGAGGACTGGTTTGGCTTCGCTTTTTAATCCACTCGATCTTCTGGACGCCGACTCGCGCGGGAATCTAGGTTTGTAGAGCTGCGACGAACACGGCCGCGACAGGGTTGACGGAACGAACAGCCCTATCCACTTTCGTTCCTAATCGATTTAACATAGTGAACGAGAAAGCTGCGCTAGTCCAAGCAGAAGATGGTAGCGATAAACCCAGGCCATAAAATCGATCAGTAGGTAAAAGTTTACAGGTTTCGAGGGCTAAAAACCAAGGAAAACGACCCTCGCTCTGTGTTCGCTTTATCAAGCTTCGAATCTGTCGTTTACTCGTACTCCTTCTTGGCCCTTTGTCATCGAGTTCTTAAAGAAAGAAAAATAAGAACGGAATAGAAGAAGTTGGCCGCTTTACTTTACGGCCCGACCATTTCCACTTGAAATATTTATCGCGATCGACCGTATTACGTTGACACGGAGCTCGAAAAGGACTCGTGACCGGGAATTTACGTCGAAAGGGCAAAGATAAACGCGCGAGTAATAGATCTTGACGTTAGAGCGGAGAACAAAGGGAACGGATTGGCACGGATAGGTGCCGTTTCACCTACGTGACACGTGTGGAGCAAGCCGCGCATATACACAGTCCAATTAAAACCTACGCGCGATTACTAACGCATCTCGACGCGTACACCGAAATACCGTGAAATTTTCTCACGCGAATCTACGCGTGTATCTGCGTACGAAACAGTCGTGTGCGTGAGTGCGTCGCGGTGGACGCGTCGCGATCGAAGGTGAGCGCCCACGTGGCGCTTTCGAGGCTGCCTTTTAACGGAGTTTCCTCTCCGGTACCCGCTCTTCCCTCTTGTCCGTCAGAAACGGCCTGTCGTACCCATTACTCGCGATGACACAATAACAACGACAAAGGCCATCGTCGAGCCGCTTACGCAAGGACGCGTGGAAGGTAAGAGGCGACTCGATTAAGCGGATATTAGTCAGGTCGCGATTCGTTGCCGCTCGTCCAAGTACTTGCTGTACGGAGATATCAGCTTGTTCGGAAAATTCGCAGCGAAAGTTAAGAGAGTTTCGTTTAGAATCGCAGCGCATTTCGACCTCCGCAACTTTACGTGTCTTCTCTTGCAAATCCGCTATGAAGCGTTAGAGAATTCGCTGATCGTGAATTCTTTCAAACAAATGTTGCAGGCTTCTAGAGTATTTAATTTCTCGAAGAAGTTTCGCGAACACCGCGCTGAATAATAACGAGCTATTTCACATCCTCATAACGAAATTAATATATTTTTCCATTTTATCGGACCGGTTAGGGATTTGTAAAAATTCTTTCCAATTTTCCACAATGCGTACGCTTCCATCCAGTGGATGGTTTCTCTCGATGGAATAAACTTTTACATCCCAAGACGGCTATTTTCCGATGGACCACGAGAGATCGAGCGTATCCGTAGATCGCGGCTCGAAACGTTGGCGAGCAACAGTGCACGGCTTTCAGCTGGAGCGGAACGGAGGAACGTTTAAATCGGCGCCACGTCTACGGCCTCGGCGACGTTCACCGTCCCGGAGAGAAAACTGTGCTAACTAAACGTGATCCAGAGGCAACCGGCGATCGTTCTCGCGTACATATTCTCGTGTACACGTTTACGTCTCGCTGCGTGTAACTCGTTCGCATCTTCCAACGAACTTTCGACGTTGTTTGGTAAATGAGTTATTCCAAATTGCAGAAATGTGTAAGTTCAACGGGGTTCGAAGTAGTTAGGGTGTAAATGGTTGCTCTTTTCCGTAAATCCTAATGCTCGTAAACATGGAAGAATCGGCCATTATTTCGCTCGACAGAGCGTTAAATAGGGATTAAGGGTTATCCAGATATATTCTCAATGAGACCGACCAACAGACTATTAATAACGTCTACATGAAGCCAGTCATCAAACTGTTATTATCTAACTGTTGTTACAAGTATTGTGTATAGCACCAAGATAATTACAGCCTCTAGCTATTATTATTTGCTATTATCCAATTAGGATCACATAGAAAAATTATACTTTCGTAACTACGATATTATGTTATAAATGACAAATGATGTTTTACGATTATCCAAGTTATTATTTGATTCTGAGACGTGTGATGGTTAATTTTGTATTCGACGATATTACAGATCCAAATACGATATAAAGTCTATTTCATCGGAGAATACGAAACTATAACTACCCTGTTAATTATCGCATAGATTCGAATCTGATTTTGAAATATTCTCGAAAATTCAACGTGTTTGCCGAAACAACGAAAAATATTAGACTTACCAAAAAGGATAATAAATTATCGGAAGTGTTTCGACTTCGACATGCTAAAAATATCTTGAGGCTTACCTGCAACAAAAACAAGACACGCGCATATAATAAGTATAGCAGCGTGTAATGAAGCAATCGAGAAAAAGTGAAAATTACAAGCGCATAAAAGGTAAAAAGATAGCAAGTTTCGAGTGGAAAGCAAGCGACTGGCATGACGCCACACGGTTAGCGCCATAGGATGACATTGGGAGGGGAAGGCAATAATTACAAAGAGTCGTATAATTATCGCAGTGCGTGGAATCGAAAGAAAGATCCCCGAGCTACGCCCATCCCACGACGATTTCTCGACATTCGGGTCATCATCGACTAACCATCCTACGTAAAAATGTAAAAATATTCCATAGACGGATACTTTTGCGAGTTAAACGCGTTTAACCAGACATCTACGTTATCGGAGAAAAAATACCCGCGCATTCGAATATTTCCTTTTGCCAGATATATTTTCATTAAAAAATTATTAAATTCAACGAGCGTAATTATTGTATCCTTTGTAATCAGCATAAGAGAAGAGCACGAGGGCCTACGATTTTTCTAAACTGGCAATTTGTATCGAGAAAAATTACATTTCTAATTCTCCGAGTTTGTAATAATAATTAACTTTTTCATCCACTTGCACGCTTCGATAAAATTCAGAAACTGTTACTATAAATCAAGCAGAGTATCGGAACGTCTATGGACGAGTGCACCGGTAACCGGCTAATAGTTGTTCGTCGTTTTATTCTGTTTGGAAAACGCTATTAAACGAAAGTTGAAATAGAATATAGGGCAGATATCCTACGGACGAAGTTCTCTATCGATGAAAAAAGAAAAATGTGACTAAAACGATTCGCAAACGGTTTAATACGATTTCGCGTGAAAAGGAGGTTGTGCCTTCGCTCGTTAATATATGCAAAGGTATTCGTCGAGCTATCGGAAGAGGAAACGGCAAGATCGTTCGATTTCAAGGAAGGAGTCGCAGAGAAACGAGGACACGTCCCAACCTGGTAAACGAGAACGTTAAAGCGTACGTACGGCTTACGAAAGAGGAAGCGACAGTTAGACAGTTCGTGTCATCGTGTTCCGTACTACGTAGACCTTTCGTCTTAACGGGTCGAGTGTCCATTTCCGATCTACTTTCGCGAATATATATATATATATATATATATATATATATATATATATATATGTATATATTTGGCTCGTCATTTTCATCTTTCATAAATGCAAATCCTTTGGATAGAACAACTTACGATAAAACGATTCTGCGCAAAGCGGCGGAGTCGATGGTCGAACGAACTTTGCTCGTTGATCGATCAGAGTTACGAACGAATCGATTTCGAAATCGGACAACGGCGCAGATACTCGCGATTGCGATTGCGACGGCGATCGAGTCGATTTCTCTCGAGTGGCCGCGCTGTACCAAAATATCGTAATAATTTCTTTCCGAGGCGGATCGAAAAATTCGCCAACGTGGGACGAAAAGCTGTTACGACATTGCCAATATCTGTCGCTATGCAGCGATAAACGAAGAGGGCGATAAATCGAGCGAAATAACTGGCCACACCTGTGCATGGTATAGACGCTATATAGTAGGTGGGCATGTAAAATTGTCTCTGGCACGGTCACGCACGTTCGACTTCTGCAAAACTGTATTTTACGTCGGGACGATCATGAACGAGACCATTCGCGTGCAATTCGTGCAAGCCTGCTCATGATCCGGAAAGAAAAAAAGAAAGAAATAGGAAAGAATAAACGAAGAAAATATGGATGAAATCTCTTGCGACAATTCCCGCCTACGTATTCCTACGTATATCAACGACGTTTATTTCCTTCTGGTTTGCTGTCCTTTCTCTTGGAATGCGGTGTACTTACGATGGAATGTCATATCCCGTGTCACGGCTACAGACACCACAGGTGTGACTGCAATTTTTACGTTTCACCTTACATTCTTCCGGAGAAAAGAATCTGAACGTTGCGTCGAACGTTGCTTTTTGCTCGTGTTTCGATACGATGTCGGCTTTTTCCTCCTTCTTCTCTCATTTCTCTCTCTCTCTCTCTCTCTCTCTCTTTGAATTAAAGGCGCGATACTCTAAAATCACGGAGACAGGCTTTCGGGATTATTTAGTCGCAGGAACGGAGAAAACCATGGAGACCAGTGATTGCGTGCGAGAAACGCGCCGCAGACTGGCTCGTCAGCTGTCAGTCCCTGGAACGAGGAATGTGCGTGTCGAGGGGAACGAATTCTCGCGTTTCTGCTGATGACCGGTGTTTTCTGTTGCTAGGCTTGAAAAGACCGGACCACGAACAACGCGTAAACTTTTCACGGCGCACCTTTCACGACCGCGGTCGCGGTGCACCAACCACGTACTGGCAGGCAATTGCGAAAATCCGACGCAACCACTTCCAAATATGTATACCGTTGCACGTGTTCTGTAACACTCGGTGACTTCGCCTAACCGAATCGATCCAAACCCGACATTTGCCACGAATCGCGTTAGGACTGATGTAAACTAGACATTTTTTTCTAGCGTGATTTATCGTAGCGAACACGTGCTGTTTCCTAAGAGACAAAATAACGTTTTTTGTCCGTTATGTGACATTTTTGTCCGTAATCGTGTAGGTATATACGTGTAGTAAATGGGCAGCTTGACAGCTAACGAACGTAAGTCAGTGTGTTTCGTAAAAAAAAGTCTACTTAGATATTATTTAAAATGTTATTTACAAAGGGAAGCGAGCATCGTGCCCCTGTCATTCGTGCAACGTACAAATTAACGACGATCCACGAAATCGTGCGCGAGATTACCGGTTCACAGCGACAGCACGAATTCGTGATTCATAAAGCGATGTAGGTCAGGTTTGTAGAAGTTTACTATGACTAGATCGATGACGAATACACCTTGTGTACGATAACGAAACGCCGGCTCCGGAATCTGCTCGTTCAAGGCTCTTCGTTTCGGCGTTACACCAATGACGTCAGCCGCGTGAAAGTTTCGCGCGTAACTCGTATCGCGATTAAATCGCGTCCAAGTCTGCGCGTATGCCACAGACCGGTGAAATATATCGTAGGAGCAACAGGTCGTGCGTAACCGAAGCCTGAGTGTCTTTCCGGAGGAAAGGCGGAAGAAACTCGCGGCAAACCGTTCATGAATATCGCTTAAAAGTTTTCCCCGATTTCGCGATGCTATCGATGAATGGTGTCGAGCTCTATGGCTCGATGCGAACAAGCGGATTTCGTTGAGCGACCGTTTCACCTACATTATAGAATCGGTCGCCGTGATACTTTGTTCTTATCTTCCAGTGTATCGCAAAATTATAGATTCAACTAAAATTTATCACGCTGTTCTTTCAAGAAAAAAAAAAAACAAAAAAAACCTGACGCGCGACATCGTTTCGATCACCGTGAAAGTTGAAAAAACCGATAACTTGCAACTTGATGTCAATTTATCGACGCTGTTAACTGCGACGACAAAAGGACGAGTGGCCTTCCGAAGCAAAGTAAAGGACCGCACGTCGAGATACTCCGATCGAATCTACCCGATCGATTGACCCGCATTGCGTTACAAGGGCCGTATACAGAGCTGGCCATGATGTTTACAGGCATGTAGTGTGCATCGTATAGCATCGAATCTGGGACAGAGAAAGAGAGAGGACACCGGTAAAGCGATATCGTCGGACTATATCGACTACGGTTGGCCGGAGCAGCCGCCGGAGGTGTAAGTGGCTCGAGAGACACGAATTCGCCCTTGGGATTCCTGCGAGGCGTGGGTGATCGGCTTTGTCCAGCGTCGATCGGAGAACGATCCAACGGTTTATCCGACTCCTCTCTTTCTTCCCTCGGCGAATCGACTTTTAACGTTTCGTTTTATTGATCTAGCGTTATTTACTTTTGCTATAACCTTGTTTCTATCCTCTTTGAAAAAAAAAAAAAAAATATCAAGATCATTAACCTTCACAGGATGGAGGCTGAGTCAATTTTCACACGTGCAAATATGTTACTTATCGTTGTCGTTTCGTAAGATGCCTAGCATCGACTTGCAAGACTTCAGCAGCATTGTAGAAATGCTCTTTATGCATATCGATCGTTTTGTATTTTAAACAAAGTTATAGGCATCATATAGCGATAAGAATCCTTTCTCTTCTTCGCTGTATCGTTATGAAATGAGACATTGAACGCTCGTCACAATAATGATCCATCCGTTATTGTAAGATTACAATTCATTGGCATTCGACCGTTCAGAGTGGCCGCCACATTTTACGAATGGAAAGTGAAAATGGAAGAATAATAGAATAATAGTACGAGAATGTTAATTGGCAATATATATCTGGAGGTACGAAAACTGCGTATCTCGAGAAAACGGCGATATCGTAACGAACGAAGGAAGCAACCAATTCCTGCGTTGTTCTTTCCGCAAACTATCGCTTACACATCTAGAACGAGCGTCAAGGTACGATTGATTCGCGCAATTTCTTTACTTTGGGCTTAGCTTATCAGATCACGCGGTACCCAGGTAATAATCTACAATTACAAAGCCTACGTATCTGGTTCTGGTTCGAGTTACGTACGAACCGCGCGTGCTGATCATTCGCCTAATTGCAACCCTGTTATTGGGGGTAGTCGAACGATCTCGAGATGAGAATCGATCGAACGATTCGAAAGCTTGAAATTACCCGTGAATCACGGATGATCGACTTATTATCCGGATATTTCTTCCACAGCTAAATAACCAGACCGCTTTGGTTAAGATTAATTGCTAGGCTTTGGAAAATGAAAAATAGATATCGTATCTGTTTAGGTTTAAGGATAATAATCGGGTGATCTGGGCGGTACGCGAAAGGAAACAGGGGTAGATATCTTGCGATACGATAGAAAATGCGGGCAAGGTTATTCCCTTTCCAATGCACGCCACAATGGATACGCGGAACCGCAACGATCGACGATATATGTTGCTGGCGAAGTAGGACACCTTCGAGCGGGATGGTTAGACACGCTGAAACATACTTTCCAATGATTTCTGGATGCTACACGACCGAGATTAATTTTACGACCCTGTTCGGATTAGTCAAATTACCTTCGACCGAGTAATTTAAATTCCAACAAACTTAAAATCTCCCTATGAGGAAAACTCGTGTTTACCAGACTCGAAATATCTTCACGAGTGTTCTTATTAGTCAACTCGTTTCATTTCCAATAATTTCATACATTTTACCAATGTAAATCCGTTCATATTGGTCTCCAATATTACCAATATAATCATAATACGATCAGGACTCGTTATACTGCTAATGAAACTGCGAGACGTTTCGCCTGGCGCGTATAGCATATTTAAGTTTGTGGATATCCCAACGTTCATATAATACGTGTTCGTACGAAGCTTCTACGAGCGTTCGAGTATTTCCATAATCCGCTGTAACTACTTCCTTTTTATTTGCCATTAGGTGTCCTCTTGAAATCAGGTTATTCGAACACAAACGATTCGAACTGAAGCGACTCGTTTAAATCCAAGGCGATCGTGCAACGTAACGAGAACTTTTCGATGCGAAAGAAAGGAAAATTTGAAGAGAGAACAGAAGCGCGGATGGCGAACGTTGGAAGGATAATCGAATCTGCATATCGTTAGCCTCGATCGAGGTTTCGTCTTTCGACCACGCTACATAAGGACAAGGTTACCTATCTTTGATCGAACGCTCGATACACAAGAACGCTCTTGTGCTGGTATTGGGTTTTTCGATTCGACTGCTCGACATCAAGACGGGTAAATACTCCGGATGGCTTTTTATCGTGAAAGAAACGAAATGCCGGTCGATTCGTATCGTCGTTCGCGTCGCATCGCTCGCTCGAGTTGGCCGACCTTCACCCGGCTACCGTCGCCATTATGCTCGTTACACACCGGTCGTGGTTGTAATTTACGGTTAACCGAACGGAAACCGAAGGGGAGCGACCGCGTTGTAGTAACGAGGTCGTCGCGTATGTGGTCTTAACGAACAAGCTACGACTCTCTCTTTCTCTTTTTCTTTTTCTTTCTCTTGCCCTGACTCTTTCACGATATCGCCCGTACAAATTCGTCCGTTGCTACTTTCCGCGGCTTCTACGGCGCATGCGAGTATAACTTGGGCATCGGTAACGAGAAAACAAGAATAACACGTCCAACTGGCAGATCGTGCCTTAATATACGTATGTTCATACAGGGTGTTTCGTTTACCTCGTATTCCTAAAAACGGTTTAGCTATCTCGTAGTTCGACCATGGAAAACGCTAAGCGATCTTCTCGTCTTCTGTGTCTTGTTTTTCGTACGGAGATTACGAGAGAATTATACGACGAGCACCCACGTCGAGTTATGGAACGCGTCGATCGACGTGTCGAAAGATATTCAGTTTCATCCACAAAAACGATGACGATCGTCAATTGGATGCTCGTCGTTCTGTATCAGCTAATTTCGTTCTCACGCTATTACTTCGTCTTTCAGAACTTACCGAGATATTCAAGAATTCAAAATAATCGAAGCACCCTGTATGCTGAGAGACATTACGGATAATCACGTTGCAATTGCTTGCGAGGTTCCTTCGACGATCGCATCGTTATTATTGTTTACGACTTCGCAGCGCGAGTCGGTTAAAACGAAACGAAAAGCTGCGAGGGATGCACACGATTCCTTTCGGTGCGGATAAAGACGCTAGCAATGAGAAAGAAGGAGACGCAGGATACGAGAGGAGAAGGCGCATTTTGCGCGTCGTTTAACCCTAATAACTATGAATGGAAGCGCTGGCCAAACTTGTCTTTCATTTCGTTGAAAGAACACGCAGCGCGTGCAGAGAGAAAAGAGGAAGAAAACGAGCGTAGGCGTCGAGTATGCCACGGAACAACGAGCAATCTCGTTTTCAAGCATGCGAGAGTGTTTCCCAGCTCGAAACCAAGACGCGATTCAAGAGTCTGAAAAAATTCGATCGTTTCGAGAGGATACGAATCGAACGTAATTTCTCGTGAATTTCTGCGTGACGAATTTCAAGAGAAGTCGTTGAACTAAGAAGCTCGGCAAAGGCTGCACTTTCGGAGAAAGCATTTTTTTTTTAACGATTTATCCAACATCGCGTAACGTCTTTGTTGCGACACTGATTCATCCTTAACGAAGCAATCTAAAAAACCACGATACGCGTTCGAGTCGTGAGCATAGGACACACGGCGCAACGGTTCGAAAGAAGCGTCCTGGCAGGAAGAAATCGTGATCCATAGATCACGGGGATCGCGAACGATCCAGCGTCGCCCTTCTCCATCGTGCCCGACTTCCAAGCCTAACCTCTATGTCGTAATATCGCAACAACTATACAACACCTCTCTCTGCCTTTCGTAGCAGTTCTCGTGAGAGCTCGCGATCGATCTCGATCCATAGATCATTCCGGCAGGACGCTTCTCGCCCGATTGAGATTCGCTGATTTCCCGTACTCCGGCGAGATACCACCGCGAATCTACCGTGTCTCGTTCGAACGCACGAATCCAGAACGAGATCTGGATCTTGCTGTGTTTCACCGTGGCGAGCTAGAAATCGAACCCGAACGGAAATTTTTCTTCCCCTCGAAACGATATCTTTATTCGAAGGTCGGTGGAAAGAAAAGGACTGCAACACCTGCGACGACCAAAGGGAGTATTCGTTGCTTTGTAACGGGCACGAATAACAGCCTGTCTAAATACGGTACCAGTGAATAACGATGGCTGGAATTTCTCGTTATTTCTCAAGAGTCACGGCTCGTCTACGACTCTGGGTGGCTTCTTCTTCCCTCGAACTCGTACAACACGATCCACGAGAAGAGAGTTATCGATCGGATGAGCGAGCAACGCGCCAGTGAACGGACAATGATCACGGCGACCTTGAGAAGAAGGCAACGTTTGTTCGTTGATGTAGCTCGTTCGCGGCTCGTACCATCGTATTTTCTCACCCGTGAAGCGATCGAGCCATAGTACTTTTTACCAAAGGAGAGAGTTCGCGACGAACCAACGCGAGATCTCGGTCCGCGGCGACCGTTCCGATCGACTGACCCGATAAATATAATTAAGGAGACGGGAAGCTGAAGAGCCCTCTCGACACGGAACGCCACGACCGCTTTATCGTCCGCTGTATCTGTATCGCCGATAATCGCCGTTATCGTGCAGAAGGGATGTTAATAAGATGTCGCAGAACCTCGCTGAGTCACGACTTCCCCTTTCCTTCGACGACTAACGACCGCCCAACCGATTGTCAAAACAACAGATCTCCCTGTTCGCTGAAACGAACGTGTCTGTCTCTTGGTCGAATGCAGTACCACCGATGTACGATGGTCCGAGGAAAACGTTCCTCGGCGAAAATTGAAAAACGCTTTTATATCCACTTTCTATCGGCTAAAGCTCCGTCAACTTATTAGCAGAGTCAGTTTATACGATGTGATTCGATTATTTATCATAAGTCGCATTTAAAATTTACACGCTCATGTTAACAAGTGTGTAAGCTTTCGTATAAAAGAAATCGCACGTCTATCACTTTTAATTAATCTTTATAAACTTTCTCGACAAATTTTCTCTTCAAATTGTTCTAGGATGTCTAAAGAGATGGGAACGCGAAGAAGAAGCGAGAAGAGCTACAAGATTAAACGTTAAAGTTGAAAGTTGAATTTTGATCACGAAATGTCGTTTTCCAAACCATTGTCCACTGTTACATTGAAGGAGGAAAATGCGACAACGAGGAACGGAAGGAAAGGAAGAAGAACCGGAGCGTTAGCTGCCTTTTATCGAACTCGCATTCTTTCGAACGAAAAAAGAGCATTGTTATGTTAAGTGAAAGGAAGCACCACGGTACGAGAAGTATCCTCGAGAGCAAAGGACACGCAGAACCGTCTACGAATGCCTGGAGCCAATAGGATCAGCAGGGAGCACAGCTGTTGCTCGTCTCGGAGACAGCTGCCGGAGTCTCGTACGGGACGTGCCACGAGTAGAAATTCTGTCTAGGGTGAAGAAAAATCGTGAAAGAATCAGCCCATAACTCCGCCCGAACGGAAATCTGTCGAGAGGATCGACAGGGTGGGCTGGCTACGAATTTAGATCGAAATCCAGACGAAATTTTTTACTAACGATAAGCTCTCGAAACTAGTCTGGAATCCATGTTATTTCATACGACAGTAAGGAGTTTACAAATCTCGTAACTGAAATCAGCCAGATATTTCCAATTCTTACATTTTGTGATTTATACGACGAGGAACAAAGTATGGAGAATGGTTGAAGTTACGTTTCCGCAGAAATGAATTAACTAGGCTGCGGATGTTTGCAGAGGAAATTGAAAAGCGCGAGAATGCATAAAGTGTGTACAATATATAAAAATAATGGATCGTCCGAACCAAAATTTCTCGCTATCGGATACGATGGTTCGTCGAATAACTTCTTATTTACCTATACCCTGTATTAATTATGCTGGCGAAACACGAAATCGCATAAACATCCTCGAAGTAACGATAATATTGGGTTTACGAGGAACGACCAATCAGATCCAAGTTGCCTGCAGGTTTCTCTTTCCGATCGCTGTACGGTATGATTTTCGAGATTCTTATTGCATTATAAAAAGTGAAATGGATCGTGTACCGTGAACGACTCGCGTGTCGAAGCTCCGATGCACGGTTCGAAACACGTCGTCGCCCTTAACCGTTTCGAACAAAGACCACGGAATACGACAAACCGGATACGCGGTATCCCTTTGCTAGGAGATGAAGCGACCAAGCGACGCGCTCCGAGATCTCGTTTTTCCCCCTCGGTGGAAGGTCATCGACGACCAGCTCGCGAGCAAGCCTCCAACAAGTAGGCAGCCTGGCTGTCGCACTAATTGCAGGTGCCGTTACCGTTACTTTCCAGATGGCATGCCCGTTTCCGTCGCGTTACCTCGTACGCTCCAACCAGAGCGCTCTTGGCGAACGTAACCAGAGAGGAGTTGGCCGTTTGGCTATTTCTTCGCCACTCTCTTCTTTGACAACCCGTCAATGGACAAAACCATACACGTATTAAATCATAACAAGCCTGTTATAAATAATAAAAGTCAAGGCTAATCGCTGTTTTAGTTAATTGCATCCACGCGGCTACGTACTCCGTAAATTACGGAAATTATGGATATGAATTTGTAAGCGTTTTCTTGCAAGCGTCTAACATGGAATCCTTAATTTATGTTTTTATAATTCTTACAAATGAGTTTTCTAAATTTTTGCTGCGTAGTCTTCCGCTAACCCATAATTCTCGGCCACTAATCTTTAATTATCTAAACGATTATTACGCGTCGTATGAAACCAACGCGTATTTTAATGCTTACGAACCTACGATATAGTATACGTGGTTTACCGTATGTTGCTTACAGGAAATCCCACTTGAACAGCAGCGAGAACGCGCCTCTCGACTCTCGAACGACACAGAAAAAGTAGATGCGTTTCTTTTTAGACTTTCCGCGACCCAACGCAATTATAGAACGGAATATCGATGTTTCCGCGTTTACCGAGTGGTTTGTCCACCGTTCCAGGTAAGTCGTTGGGCTCGTGCGTTCGACCGACGTAAGACGAAGACACACTGCAACCTATCTACCTATTATAAGGGTATAAATATCGAGTGGCAAGTGCATAGCGGACGGTCTCTGCATTCTCAGTCCGGCCACAAGCTATTTTCAACCCACGCTAAACTCTCTCGCTCTCTCGCTCTCTTCTGCTTTGCACGATCCCCACTTGTCTTCGTATATTCTAAGACGCGACCCGATACCATAAAAAGCATCTGCCCGCGTCCCACTCTTACACAGCTACAAAATATCTTTCTGCCGATTGAATTTGCTCCTCTTCGCCGATGGCTCGTTAAAACGCCAACCGACATACGGAACAAATCGGTGCACAGCTATTCCATCCAACAGGCTTTGCTTTTGCATTTCTTTTCGCATTTGTCTCTGCATCTCGCTACTTTTTTCGATATATTATATTCTACGCTTAAATTAATACGTATAAGATAAATTACGAGAAGAATAAAAAAAACCTTTCGATACAACAGCGAATACGACAGATTGGAACGGATTGTAATTTAATAAAAATAAAAATTTAATAAGGTAATAATAATTAACGATAGAGAAGGAACTTTGTTAGACCACTCATCGATCTATATTGTCGACCTGTGATCGTCTACGATATTTCTATAGTAATAGTTATACATAAAATAACAATAATAATAATAATAATAGGATCATTTGTTTTTTTAGTTTCACGGTGCAGTTATTATAGCATGCTCGTTATTTTAAATGATATAGGTACTGTCGCGCCGCATCGATTACCATTTTCCCCGTGCTCACAAGAAATCCACTTACTCTCTGAGTCACGAGAAATGAATTTGTCTGTATCCTAAAGTATAGCACGTACATAAGCTCCAGCTTCTCCGACGACCGTGCCTCTCTAATCAACGAGGCGAAATGTTTACGTAGGGAAATACCGTGCGTGTGATTCATAATACTATCTGCAATTAGTTTGCGATCTCACACCTGAACAAGGAAAAACAGAAGCACCTTCTAGTTGTGATATTTCATTGACGAAAAGGCGAAGCGAAAAAATAATTAATCTACGTCAAATCGATCCACGTTACGTCAAACTATGGATGGAATGTCCCTTGTTTTAAATCTTTTTAAACTCTCGAGTCGAATGCTATTTGATTTCTACAAGGTGAACTTAATCGCCATATCGATCTACTTCGTAATTTCGAAAGTAGACAAAAGCGACGACAAATATTTTTTTTTCTTTTTAATTTACCTCGAAATTTGATGTTTTATCTCATCCTCTTGCTATACACAACTGGTAAACGTAAGCATGTTGTTTTTTTCGGAAAAATCAACATTAATCATTGGAATGCGGATGTTAATGCAAATTAAAAAAAAAAAAAAATAAATGAAACTCAAGCAGGAATACGTTCCATCTGTTGTCGTAAGAAATATTCCACTTTGCATATATTTTATATATACGCTTTAGGCATTTTTATACCTAAAAGTCCACAGTCTACTAATCACGCATCCGGATAAAACCAAAAACCGCAGCCGACCAGTTCGGCTTCCAAGAGGTTCGTTTTGCGGCGAGAGATGGGAGGGAAGAGTGTGAGTCGATATAAAATTCCAAGACCGTGACGAACGAATACGAATAACGATGAAAAATCGTCAAGGCAAATGTCTGTCGTAGGCGATAAAACGCCTAGCGTATAGCGAGGGTAAGTATCGATTACGCGCTCAAAATCTTTTAATCGGAGAGAACGAAACGGCGCACATTTGCTTTTCAGTTTACATTCGCGAATGGCACCCTATAAGCCGATATAGCC
This sequence comes from Bombus pascuorum, assembly GCF_905332965.1. Classification (NCBI taxonomy): domain Eukaryota; kingdom Metazoa; phylum Arthropoda; class Insecta; order Hymenoptera; family Apidae; genus Bombus; species Bombus pascuorum. Next base: position 11,885,894 of record NC_083497.1, on the reverse strand, counting down.
ATAATCATAATATTTATATCGGGATCCCTCTCTCGCTAAAGTTTATGACGCGGCGCGGCGTCGCGCTGGTGGTTCGTAACTCGAGACAGAATTAAATATCTGAATCGTACTCCACTCGTTTTACCTTTAGCGAACGACTAATTCGATGTAACAATTCCGCAAGAAAAAGGAACAATAAAATGCGGTGAATAAAAAGTGCCATTTAACAATCGCCGTGCCATTCTCCTTTTGGATGCACGATTCTCCCTGGAATCTTACGTAAGCCAGACTTTTACGAAGAATCGCCGCGGTTGTTTGCATTCCTTTCCTTAATAACGTACGCGAGTTTATATCGAGGTTTCGCATGCATCATACAGTTGGTCAAACAATTTAAAGGATCGTTTCCTCGAATCGCACGTACACGCAATTAATATCAATTCTTAAACTGTTAGACGCACACACGACTGCGAGCAACGACTGACTGCTAGGCAACAGCAGATCGGTAAACAACATATTTCCAAGTAATTTCGACCTACGCGCGTTCATAACGTTAAAGTACAGTTCGAAATAAGTTGCACGGGGCTGTATACTTTCGTGAGCTACTATATAATTCTCCGTTCTTCGATACGAAAGCACTGTACGACTGGCGTGTATAAATCTCGAATGCAGCAGGTGTTTAGTAAGCAGCTGTTATTTTGCATTCGTAGCTAACGCCTAACGACCGACGATCCTGATTGACGGCTGCATAAATCTTTGCAACGGTTAACACCTTTGTGGAATATCTCGAACGTATCCGGTCACTGAAAGAATACTAATAGCGGGTCGTCGTGAAAGAACTGTCGAGTTACGTCGTTAGAGCTTGATTCGGATGATAAATATTAATACCGTCTTGCGATTCACCGCGCGTCCCCGCTCTCTCTCTCTCTCTCTCTCTCTTTCTCTATTGAAAATCACATAGTTTGGGTACGTTTGTATCGACGATGTGTGCAATCGACATCGTCGAAACGGATTACATGTACGTAACGAGAACGATGTTGATACGTGTAATAACAACAAACAACGTAGCTGGTGGCCTACATTATCGCCGAGTGCAACGAGAATATCGTTTACAGCAGTGCACTACCTACCCACTTCCAATAAGCAGCAAACAAAAGGACCGCGAATGGAAATGGCACTGGAGCAAATCGAGGATGAATGCGCGATTGACCATAATAGGATCTCTCGACTATTTCAGGCAAATTTTGTCACGGTAAACGCATCCTGCGAGTATTATATCGTTGAAAAAAATATTTAGCGGAAAATATTACGCCGTAACTTGACGCGACTTTGCATACGCGGCGCACACCTCGCGATGAAAACTTTTCCTTTCGCAACGGAATTCGAAGCACGTGACCTTCGTGATTATTTGCTCCAAAACTGTAACTTTAAACGTCGATACGCACGCGTCTCGTCGTTACGCGATTTTGCAAAATCTTTCGACCTTCGCGACTGTCGAAACATCGCGATAATACTAATGTACGGTTTGTTGATTCTTTCGAGCCGCTTTATCGCTGCTTTACGGCCGACGTAATATAAAAAATAACATTTTCGTTTTTCCATACACAACGACGACGAGAAATTTACGGTAGAACGATAGATGTTAGAAACGAATTAAACTGTGTCGTTTATATCGCGCCATTCCATTCGACAATTTCTCTACGACGATCTCGTGTGCACAAAGGAGGAAGGTTCGTTCGGAGCACACGGAGAATCGTATTCGCAGATGCTCATCGACCTTGAACAGTTTCGGAGGAACGTTTCCAGCTATTCACGGTAGTCTCCTATCTCTTCTCTTTTCTTTTCTTTCGCTGCTTCCTAAGAAGCAACGGAATTTTCAAGAAACGAGAGAAAAAGGATACTTGGCGTAGACTAGAGCAGACGGAGGTCGTAAAAGAGTATCGGCGCGCGATGTCTCGACCTCGATGTTTCGCGGTAGGGGCACTTTCTTCGGTAGGGTCCAGAATCGAGTTAAGGGTGCCCCAAGGCCCTACTCGAACGTTCTATCGCTACAACTTTTTTCTTTTCTTTCTCGAACCCTATTCCAAAGGTTTTTACACGTCGTCTGCTTCGAGTCGCGAAACAGCGATGTCTCTAAAGGAAAGCATTTCAACACGGTAGCCAAACAAAACAAAGTTGGAAGAGGTACGCGAATAGAGAGAGAAAGACAAGAAGGAAGAAGATATAAACAATTTTAATTAACGGAGCTCGATGCGCGCGATAGATCGGTGACCTAGCGAGGACACACGTAGGGAAAAAACGATCTATGTTCTATGTTGAGAATCGGAAACATATACGTAGACGCGGTAACCTCGTTACACAAAGAAACGATGAGAAGAGATAGAGAATGGCGTGCAGACGAGACGAAGCGAGAAGAGGAAGAGAAGCAAGACTGGACTTACCGTGCGAAAGGTTGTTCCTCGACCTCGTACAGTTCCTCGAGGGTCTGTTTCGAGAGAAGTCTCTCCAGCCTCTGGGGCGTGGGAGCGAGATGCCCTGGGATGCTGGTAGTCTCGAACAAGCTGTCCGCCGTCATGGCCGCTACCCGGTCGACGGTACGTCAACTGAACCAAACGCAAAAGATGCACGGATAATCCCAAATTTTTCTGTTGCTCGGTCGTAGCGTCACGACCGCCAAAGTAGATAACCAGCAGACACACGGGTAGTCTCGTTGTAGTCGAGTCACACAAAAGAATAAAAAAAAAAAAAAAAAAGAAAAGAAGGAGAAGGAGACGGAGGAAGACTATGGAGATTTCACTTGTTGCAATCACAGCCAGCAATACTCGCGTAAATATCCTCCGTATTCACAGGCAAACGTTAGAAAGGAAGTAGTAAGAAAAAAGGGAAGGTGTTTTCTCTCTGCTTCGGTCACTGCGTTTACACGGACTACGGGTTTACTCACGCCGATATAACGCGAACAACGATGAAACCAATCACCACGTCACTGTCGCGATTACAGGCACGCGTTTCATCTTGCTGCACGTTTTGTACGATGATCGTCGTCGATTTGAGGCGACGTCGAACGCACAAGTTTAGCCCCAGTGCACGCACCGATCGCGAAACGAAGCACGCGCTTCTATCGTGCGAGTGTTTAGCACGCACAACCACTCGTCACGATGGTTGGCCAACAATTGAACCTTCCGCCGAAGCTTCGTGCGATTCCCCACTCTCGATTCTCGAAGCGCCTTCGCTATCTCTAACGTGGTGGGGGAAAACGTACCCCCACCTATAACAAAACTCGGTGACAGTACCGAACCGAACCGAAGCGATCCGAACAGATCCGAAACCGAACGAGTAAACTTACTCTTTGCACCAACTTCGAACCCGAGAGAGAAAGAACTTGACAGGCATGCACCGACCGACCGACCGACCGACCGACCACTTCCTCTTCTCTCTCTCGCTCTCCATTCCTTCTCTCGCGCGTATTTCGCCTATGTTTCTTTATCATCCTCCTTCTCCGTCCCCCCACGCGTCTTTCAAGCTTCGCAAACCGATCTTACGATTAATAAGCAATATCACGAGCCTATATACGATTCGATAACGAGATCTCCGAGACCGCGAGCTGCTCCATTTTTGCCACTCTCCACCCGGAGATTTCAATGCCGTGCTTTCCGAACAGAAAACGATTCAGCAGCGTTCTCTTCGCAGGCGAGACGCAAACAAAACGCGACTCTTTCTACGTTATTATCGTGCGATATCTCGCGTTAATAAAACCGTTTTAAAGCTAGTTTAACGAGCTAGTAAAGCATCGACGACGAATAAATCGAATAGCTTACGACCGATCGAGTAAACGGAACTCACCTTGGACTAGCGAAGAAACGCGGAGAGCCAGGGGGCTTGTAAAGCGTGCCAGGATCTTGTCAACTACCGTACATGATTATGGCGACCGAGCATGAATAATTGAATGTATAATTTATCGATTTCGCGGCGAAAGAGCGGCAGCAACGATCCGGAGAAAGAGAGGGGCCGCGGAGTCGTGGCTATGCGCGCCTCTGCATTATAGATCTCCTAATATGTCGGTGCAGCTTCCAATGCCGATATAAATCAGCTAAATCTCGATAAGGATAACCGTTGTCTCCGCGCTCTATGACGCGGTTCTATCCGCACGAGCCTCGAATCCAGCCTCGTCGCTCAAACGTCGCGGAATTCGGAAATCCAATTAACGAATCGTTTATTCTCCCGACGGCTGTTCCTCTAATTGTCAGATGGAAGAACAGACGTGTCAGTCGAGTACGTTCGAATAACTTCCATCAAAGTCTACGTAATATCCTATTAGGAAATTTGACCAGACGGACGAAGAGTTAGCCGAACGCATTTCTTAACAGGATCTTGCGAAACACGCGGACGAGTTTCTCAATCGAGTTATCTGGCGCTTTCGATGAGTCTACCTGACGCAATTAACGCATACCATCGAGATAATATTTCCGTTTGAATGAAATTGATTTGCAAAATACGGCCTCATCGACAATGCATCTGGTAATACCAGATTCAACTAGGTTACAGATAGCGGAGGAGCGAGTTCGCGCTTCTTAATAGACTTTCGGTGGAACTGATGGAAGCAGCTGGTTTCCTTCGACTTATCTAATTGTAAATCCATCCGAACGCTGACCACCCATTTCGAGCGAGATCGTACGTTTGCCTCCGGGAACCGCAGCTTCGCTTAATATCTTCGCTGAAATACGACTACTAGAATTGCATATTTTTTCAGCGGCAATGATTTTATGTACCTTAACAAAGTAACGCGTAAAATAATTTACGCTTTCCAATAATATTACGTTTATGTCCGTTTTATGCATATCTTACTGCCCGATCCTCGATGGTTCGTTAACGGAATGAAAAAATTAGAATATCGAAGTATAGTACGCGAAGATTACACGCACACTGAATCTTCGAGAGTAGCACTCTAAGGATGGCAGACGCGTGAAACCATTCTGAAAAGATATCGTCAAAGATTTCTTGAATCGACGAGTCAATCATAAGGATATGCGTTCTACGCATCTGCATATACATCTTAGCGATGATACTCGGCTGATTCATCGCGCGACCAGTAATCTACGTGCACAACCAGTTTCCTAGGATAGCAGTCGTAATCGATGGTCCTGCGAAAGGTTGCGGCGCAGGCTGTTGCCATCGAGTCGAGCGAGCGAAGTGCTATTTCCTTCCCGATTTCACGGACATTCGGCTCCATTAATACCACGAGCAACAGTTAGCGACGTCTGTACGCAACGACGATTAGTTGGTTGAAATCGGCTCGGTGATCGAGGCAAAGGGGTTATTTCGAACATGATCTATCGACCGATTCGTCGGAAATAATATTTCTAACCGCGCGAAATCGTATTTTCCTCGCTCATCTCGGAATACCGATAATTAATATCGACTGTGCTGGTTTTAATGATCATCCATCTTAATACCAAACGAACGTATTCTTTCGTTCTCCGCGTAGTGTACATCGATAACCGTTTCTATCCGTGGAACGAGACGTATTTTTCTCCCGCTTTATGATAAAAGTACGTGTAATACGTTACACGATGAAAGTCTGCCACGCGATCCGGACACAAAGGCGCAATCAAGAGAGAGAACTATCACTCTCCCCCACCCCTCCTCCCCCTAATTCATCGTTGCACGATTTGCTCCGCGTTTTCTCAGGGATTATTTGGCACGCGATCCCACGCGCGTCGACAGAAGACAACGAACGCGCTCCAAGTTGCTGGAAAGTACATACCATGGCTATACACAATTACATAGCAGTGTATCGTGTACGAAAAGTATCGGAAGGCTCTTTTTATCATCGATGGAATGTGGTTTAATGACAATCTTCGACAAACATCGAAAGAATTTTTCCATAGCGACGGTACTACAAATAGTTCAAAGGTATTAGCGATAACGACTTCCGTTTTATCAATGACAAACGTCAGGTAGAATATAATAAATATTATAAGAATGAAATCATGTAGCTACCATAAAGATAGCAAAAGATTGTGACCCACGATTATCGATACGTTGTTAAACAAAGACTTGTACATATATATACAACGGAAGATTACGACATCGCATTCTGAACAAACTAATACCATTGTTACAAATCGATTGAAACGTCCAAACAGTTATGAAAGATAACGTAGATACGTTTTCATGCTTACATCTTCGATCCTCGAACAGCAGTTTGATACACGAACGTCGATCGTTATGGGAGTGCGCGTGTCGATTTTGGCTATTTTCTATTCGATTTTCACAAACAGATGTCGATCGTTCGTGAACGCAGCTTCCCTTCGAAACGCGGACAAGGAGGTTTCAACGCAGAGGGGATCCTGGCAACTTTCCCTCCTACGCATCGACCGCAAGCCGAGGAAAGGAGAGAAGAGAAGGCGCTGGCATGCGAGAGAGCCTTTCTAATCCATCCAGCGAGTTGATGTTTTCGTGTCAGATAGTAGATGGTAACGGAGTGCTGCCTAGCAGAAGGGGCAAGGACGGCCGAGGCCGACCATGCCCAACAACATGGCAGGAAGTCAACTCGGAGAAAGAAAGGGAGGAAGCTGATCGACGATCAACTGACACTGACGGGTACCTGGCTACTATTCGGTGTATATGTCTCTACGTATGTGTTCCGTTGAACCTCGTATTGGCATCAGAGTCCAGAACCCTCGTGCGCGATAATACGATCTAATCTAAAAATGAAGGATATTAGCAAACCCGGTGAAGTACAAACTATAGATTATAGGCGTTGCTCTTACGATTTCTTAATGTTTCGTTAAATACGACAATCGGGAATTTGTAAAATTTTGTTTGTTTCTCTATCGCCTAGGCCGACTCTCCCTAAGTTTCGAAAGCGACGACGAGGAAATTCATCGATGACAGAGATGAAAAATCTAAAGCTAGACAGGAAATGCGTCGGAAACGGCTGGTATCCTTTCTCACGTGCCTGTTTCACGGAAGGAGTTCAAGAACACGATGGAACATTGTAGGTAAACGAGAATATTATAATTCGGTGGAAAGAATAGGTTCGCTGCTTAGTATCGCGTTGCCTCACGACCCACATTCATAGCGTATTATCATAGCTTATCGTAGCTTATCACGGACATTGGCAACAAATGCAAGCCACGTGCTACCAGAGCCTTTGTATTTTATCGAGTCTCGTTTCCGAATAAACTTTGCACAGGATAGACGAGGCTCGCAAGGCTCCTTTTATTCCAACAGTTTGCAAATATCTAGAATAAAAATTACAGATACATCGGATCTCTCTAACGTGTCTTGGCATTCAGCAGAACGAATCTTTGTTTGCGTTAAGCCGTACAACCTGCTCGCCTGATTCGCCTCGATACACGCGAGAATTCCATGCTAATACGGCAGAATCATAATTTACGTCTGCAGGTAAGTAGGTACGTGTATGTGTATGACAGAGACTCGGTACTCGGGCTTTCACAGCCGTTTGAAAAGGTGGTTTCTTTATGCGAACGACTGGGAACTTTATCCCGGCCTTGAAGAAGCTGTTCCGGATCCTTTGTTCGGCATTCTCTGGAAGTAGCTTTTTTTTGGATTTGCAGCTAGCGATAAGAATCCAGATGCCGGAACATTATCCCCCGATAGGCATTTTAAGAAACTGTGTTTACCCAGCGAACTATCTTCAACGTAAATCAAAGTGCCACATTTTCGGGGAAAATCGACGACCATTTGTCTGTTCTTTAAACAGGTAAGAAATCGATAAAATTCGCCGAGTACATATTTCTAATTCTATCCTTTTTTTTTAATTTTAACCGATCCTACCTGCAGTTATACATAGTCATTCGTGAAAGGATTAGTTTTAATAAAATAAATTATATAACTGACGTAATCGATATTATTCAGTAGACGCAATGCTTTCGACCCTAATCATACTTACTAATTAACTAAATTTTTTTTTTTTTTTTTTTTTTTTTTTTTTTTTTTTTTTTTATTTTATTTTGGTTATTTTACAATTTGTCCTTGCGGACATTTGGTAAAGTGTTATATCTTGTTGGTGAAGAAAAAAAAAATATAAATAAAAAATAATATAGCATGTGGGCGGCTACCCCCAGCGGAGTGCCAGCTTCGTTTTTTTTTTTTTTTTTCTAAGTTATATCTTTTATGAGGTCTATGGGGTGTTTCCTTTTTAGTCTTCTTGCGATGTTTGTTGTGTTGCACGTTTCAGCTGCCAGATGGTTCGGGTGTGTTTCTATTCTTGTTCTGTATCTTGTTGCGAATCTGGTAATCTCCTCCTTGACCGTTGGTATTCCGAGGTCTTTCCTTATGTCCTCGTTTCTAACGTACCACGGGGCGTTTACCATTGTTCTAAGGATTTTGGCTTGGATTGTTTCTATTTTGTTTATATGGCTCATTGCTGCTGTTCCCCGTAGTGGAATTCCGTATGTCCAGATTGGCTTTATGATTATTTTGTATATTTTCAGTTTGTTTTCTGTGCTTAGTTTGGATTTTCGGCTTGTTAGCCAGTGCATTTGTCTCCTTGCTAACTGTATCTTGTCTATTATTGATTTGATGTGCTGTTTCCATGTGAAATGTGTATCTATGTGAAGTCCAAGGTATTTGACTTGCCTTGTTTGTGTTATTTGCGTGCCGTTCAGGAAGATGTTTGGTGTTATCTGTTTTCTCAATGTGAATGTAATGTGGTTGCATTTTTTTTGTCTGGGTGGTTCAACTGTGATTATTGTGTTTAAGATTTGTTTAATGTCATAGATTTCCTTGTTGTTTTTGTTCGGTTCTAGTTCTATTAGGAACAGCGGTAGTGGTTGTTTGGTATCAAATCTCGTTATGTTGTTTATTGCTCTTACCTGGTGTCCGATTTTGGCTAGTTCGTCGCATATGTTGCTTGTGTTTGTTCTTGGGTGTAGCCCTCTGATAACTGCTTTATAGCTTTTGTCAGTTTTGATCTGGTAGGTGTGGTACCCGGCGTTTTTTTCTTTTAGCACTTTTACCACTTTTCTGTAGGTTTCTGGGGCGTTGGTTTGCACTTTTACCTGGTCCAGTTTTAATTGTTTTATTGAGTAGTTTTCTTTGCCTGCCGTATTGTTTAGCAGTTCGAGGAGGGGGTCTATTACTTGCGCATCGATGTATATTGGCGGTGGTTTGGGGTTGTGTGTTATTGGTTTTTCAGTTGTTTCAGTTGTTTCTGGTTCCTTCTCTTGTGGTAGTATGCTGAAGGGGTTTTGTAGTGGGATTTCTTGGAGCCACTGCTTACTTTCTGTTTCTGCAGCCCTCCTAGTATTTGCGTTTGTTGTAATTTTTCTTCTTTTGCTGGGAGTTACGACCTTCCAGCTTTCGTCTTGTTGTGTTAGATCGTTGTTGGTGGTGTTTCTCTCGTCACTCATCTGAGTCATATCCATTTCGGTTTCTGTGCATTCATGGATTTCCATGGTTTTGTATATGGCGTATGATTCACCGTTGTTTGATATCCTGAGCGGTGGCACTCGTTGCATTGCTTTGTTTTCCCCGCTTTTCGCACTTTCGGGGGCACTTTTTTCCACGTCCGATTTCGACGGAGAGACCTCTCCGGGCACCAGGCACGTCTGCACTCTTCGGCAGTCGAAAGGGAACTAATTAACTAAATGGTAAAAATATTTTTTGCAATAAAATTTGTCTGAAATTTTAGCACATTGTGTCGCTTTTACGAAAACCTCCGACAAAGGTTCGTTAATATCATAAATTTCTTCGTTAATATTCTCAATATTTTCTAATTAGTCAATCCGTTATTAACAATCAATGAAACGTACTTGCTTTCGCAGGCTGAAAGAAAATTCAATCCTGAAAACCTTCGTGAAACTCGAATCGTTGTTGCCAAGTTAAGCTTCGAAAATCATACGTATGCCAAACGTGTTACGCCCGGATACCCGCAGTCATAAATGAAATTTGAATTAATGCGTGTCCTGCGTTACGTTCGTACACCAGTAGTATGACCCTGGGAGTCCCCACAGTCGCAAGAGATTTATGTTGTCATTCGTCGCAGAAGTTATTGTTCCCGTGAGGTTTTGTGCGTTCACCACGCGTCCGTAAACACTCGATAAACGCATATGTAACACACGCCGTCGGCTTGCCAATCAAGAACAATATCGAAGTTATTTTAGACTATCTTTTCGGCCTGTATCCGTGCAAAATTTTCACATGGAGATCCGCTCAAGACGGGCTATTATTTGAACAACATAGAAAAATTTACACAGCTCCCTTCGTGTCTCGTTCGGAGTAAGTTCGTTTCTTATTTTTTCTGGACGATATTAGGGCGCGTTATCTGTATTCAAAACATTCTTTTACCAAAAGTAAATCTGGAGCAAACTCCTGATTACAATCTATATCCGAAGGAAATGAAGATACCATGGAAACTTGGTAGATAATACGGTCGAGTTATCGATGAAGTCCAAGATTTGCTCGAATATGACACATTGTTCGTCTTTTGTGAATGTAAACACTTTCACTCAAAAGCTCTGCAATAATCACCGTATCACAGTTGGAGAAATTCAGATAATCCCGAAAGATACGATACAGCATTATCAGCTGTATATTTACTATTTGTAACTTGATATTTCATCGATATCGATCTTCGATTATGTTTGTACTGTTAAACTTTTACTTGGAATACCAAGTTTCATATGCGCCAATCTAATCTCACGGTGTTCTTCATAAAAGTATGCCAGCATGGATCGATAGGTTTTTAATCCAATAGAAAGTAAATGTAATAGGTCGTGGTCGGTTAAAAATTCTATCGCGTGCTAACGCTTGCAGACGTGTGCACGCCCATGGCGAAACAAAGCCCACGAGGGTGCGAAAAGGGAAGACGAGTGTAATGGAAGCGAACTCGTGCTCGTGCAACTGTATCACAGATACCTTTTACTCGGATGGCCTTATATTTATAAATATACGCGTGTGGATGCGTGTCAGAAGCCAGGAAGAGGGTGGCGGTGCAACGACACAAAGGACTTAATTGTATTGCTCGGTGACTCGCGTGGTTTACACGGTCGATGGCCTGGAAATGGTTATTCCTATCGTAGAGTACGCGTGGAAACGCACACGCGTTTTGTAGTCCCTCGAGAATTCATATTGGAAACATTCGTCCTCGTTAACAATTAGCTCGAAGAACTTTCTGTCCGCACAGCTAGGGGAAATTTCGTTATTTACGAGCAACTTTTCATTAGAGGGATACTTGGTTCAGTGTTAATTGTAATTCTCATGCACGGACAAAGGTTTTCGTTCAAAGAATTTGCTACACCATCGAGAATTGTGCAGACAAAGCGTCGCTTTGTCGATTTAGTTCCACTAGCGCCGTTTCGTAGTTGGCAACAGACAGAAAGTCAACGTGCTGTCATTGAAAAAATGTCTACCGCGGATGCTCTCGTCCCCTTTGTCGAACCCCCGCGATGCGTCGAGACGGTGCACGGTATCTCTCGTCAAAGCAAGGGAAATGTGTCTATCCCGATATTTTCGTATCAAAGACCCGCCTGCCTCTTTGTCGGTAGCCTTTATCGACCAATGCACAGACATTTTGGTCGATACCAGACACACAGATTATCAAACTGCTTATATCGGTTAAAGGTTTTCCCTTAACTTTAACGACACGCGTTATTTTTATCGCAGCTTGTCTTTGCGACGTTCGTAGCAGTGAATTGAACGTAAAATTATTCTATTCTCTGTGGTATATGTGTGTCTCTTTACTAATACTAATCCCTTAATGCACGAACTTTACCTCGATTTATTAATAGGAATGATTACGTTTTTTCTCTTTTTTTTTTTGTAATAAAAAACAACTAGCGATACATTTTTATAAAATGCATAGATAGTATCGTAAGACGTAGTTTGAATCCATAAAGATCAATGGCTAAAATAATCAATGGCTAAATTAAAAGCAATCTATGCACTGATACACGACGGTTAAACGGTTAAGTATACGTCTCGTTAATCATTATTGTTTTGTTTTTCGTAACCTCGTACGATATTCTACTCCGTACAGCGATTACATATCGTAAAATAAAAATCATAAATACATGTTTCGTGAATAAAAAAGAAATCTTGTTTCATCGGAACAACGCTCGTACATATATTGGCTTTTATAACTACGAAACGAAACGAAAGACTGAAATTGGAAAATTATAGAATATTTTCTATATTACGATTGGTATCGTTCGGTCACCGCGTATCGTTGCAAAGTCATCAGAATGGAAAAAAATTGAAGAAGGACTGTTTGTACACACACGCGCGAACAGGTTGAACAACAGATCGAAATTTTGATGGGTTTGGTAATTTTTTAACGACCATCCAGGTTCATCCGATTTCTTTTAAATATTTTAAAATACTTACATGCGACACAGCGGTATTTAATATGACAAAAACGTCAAAAAGTTCCGTTTAGCATAATATTCCATAACTTTGAAATTTCTGACATGATACGAAGACTCATAGGAAATCACCGTTTCTTATTCTTATTTAAATGAAACGACCAGTCGTCGCTGTGTAACAACAAAGTGATTTATTAGTCCTCCGCGAAGGACGTGACGCTTCTGCTTCGTCGCAGTTGCGACATGACGCAACGAAAGAAATCGGTTGAACAATACGCGTGCATGCGTAACTTGCTTACGGGCCTTTATTAGATACAGCGGAAGTGAAACCGAAAGATTTCTGCTACATCGGAGATCATAATTGGTCGACGCATGACGCACTACCATTACCGAATCGTTATATTTCCAGGTTTAGTGAAAGTGTATTTTTAAGTCGAGTCGGACCCTTAAAATAACCTAAGCGGCACGTGATGATATTAGACAAGACGACAGATGTTGCACGTGCGAATGCATAGCTCGAGGTCGTCCGTTGCCTGGACAATAAGAGGAGCCTGTGCTGTCTGGCGCGGCGTAATCCGCTCCACGTGTTCGTAACAGGATCTCTTCGCCTATATGTAATCGTGGCAGTCCAAATCGCGATTACACAAGACGACACGCTTTTTACACAATAGGTGACGTCGTGAAAACACTAAATTTCAATTGGATGTGGATAAAAGTTCTGTCAGAATCCTATATTAATGGAAGAGGGCGACAGAACGTTTTCTAAAGGGTCGGCGCGGATATTTTTAGTTGAAGATTTTTAATACCTCTCTTAATATAGCTACATTGCCATACTCTGTTGGTAGTAACGTAGCACTGATTTGCCACAAACGAAAGGAAGAAAATATGATGTTTGGTTGAAAGATGGTTCGTAGATTATTCGAGTATTGGGAAAGTGATTCTGCGATTCTAAAGATCGTAATCTAAAAGAAGTTAAAATCCGCTCCTCATATATTTAGAGATCTATCGAAGCTGTATTAGAATGTCGCGACATTTATTCACGTTCGTAAATCACGATCGTAAGCGTATCGTTCCTGGTTCTTGAATCATTATCACGAATCGGTGTTCCCAAGTAGCGTGTCAGGATCTTTAAGAGGGTCTGCAACGTGTTCTCGATAAGCGGCGCAATCTATTTCCGGCCGCACGAGCCACAGGCGCCAGACATTAGGCATTCCACGTTCGTCTATGGCTGCTAGTGATCGGTTACTGACTTAGACCGAGGACATACAGCATACAGCATGTGCGCCGGTGTACGATGCAACTCGGCTCCCTGTCACTCGGCTCGTTTTCCTATTAATTCCGCGCGGCTCGCAAAGGAAGCACGCTGGAGTCGGATATATGGCGCCATGCATCGTCGGGAATATCTCGCGTCTGAATCACCCGACTCCTGCTTTAAGACCGTCATTTTCTTCGATGTGCGCTTATCTTACGTCTATTCTAACGATTGATTTCGTTTGTCCCGTGTGACAACGTCATTTGGCGTGTACGCGAATGGACACGATGTTGTAATATCTGGTTTACGATAAAGCGTCTTCCCCGATAAACAACGCCAAGTCATCGTGTTTTAAATCTTATATCACATTGGACCTTCGACACGGTGACTCAAATCCAAAGGGAAAGCCAGATCCTTTCGTTTTACGATTATAAAAGTGCACAACACTTAGCTCGAGTATCGCTATACGGAAGATTTACCGAAATCCTCGAAACGCTTTAGGCTATTACGGTGAATGGTGTTTTTTCTTCTTCCTTTCCTCTCTTTTTTTTTTTTTTTTTTTTTTTTTTTTTTAAGAAATAGCCTTCTGACAAGTGCGTCGAGATAATCAAATAAGTATCATTCGTTACGTACAGTGTGGCTTGAGAGAAAGTATTCGATCGGTTAAAAAGGCTTATAGTGGATGTGTGTTACACGAAACCTTTTCACATTTCGCTAATGGGACTAATCTGTGCGACGAGACGCGATCATCGTGAACGTATCGGCGATATTTAGAACCAACGTGAACGCGTGTAGAGGCTACAAGAAGGACGCGGCTGATGTAAAAGTCGGAAAACCGACAGAAATAGACTTGTCATCCTTTCTTCCGTGGTATTCGTGTTTGATGAGTCGATGCCGAAGAGAGGAAAGCACGTGTCATTGTTAACAAAGGAGGCGAAAAAAGACGCAGAGGGGAATCGGCGACGCAACCTAAATAGGAAGTGCGCCTGGACGCTAAGCGTTGACGGTGTATCATCGGTGGTCGGATCCACGGCCGCGGTCGCGCCGATTTCAGCAGCTGGCAGATTTTGAGCGGACATACTCATCGTCCCACCTAAAATTACGCAACCGTATTTAGCGAGGTGATTCAACCAGAAGTAGGGCCAGAGCCAAAGGCGAGCTCTCTCGCTGGGGAGCTTTACGCTACCTACCTATAGCTCTACCTACCTATACGTGGGCCGACCACGAGTGCGTTACACGGGATGCACCATGGTGTACAAATAAGATGGAACCCTCGAGAAAACACGTACACAGTTGTTGAGGACAAGCGTGCACTCACGCGCTCTCGCGTAGTGATTCATGCCGTGGAACGCGAGAAACACGACCTAACCGCGCTGTCCGTTAGAGAACCGTTCTATTTCTATTTCGGGCGAACCGTGATGTCCATTCGGTCTGTTTGTGACCGTTAATAGAAGGAGACTCGCGGGCCAGGTCCGTATTCTTTCACCGAAGTGTTGTTCCACACCTTTTGAATTTCCCTTTGCTCGCTTCCCCTTCAACGTTACCATCGATCCATGAAACTGAACGTTTGAACACTTCAAGAAACAGCGACATCGATCGCTAACCTTCTCGTCGTTCAATGGCACGAAATTCTTTTCCTTAGGGACCAAGTCGACCGTAATCGAGCAGTCGAAGAACAATACTGGAAAATCAGGAAATTGCGATGGATTGAAACGAGAAAATATCCGAGGAACACGAAGAGTATTATCGAAATATCATGTTTCACATACGATCGAAACGATTCGGTAAACTATCGACCAGAGGTATATATCTATTTAGTTTCGTTAACAAATTATTGAAAGACAAAGTTGGTATCGCATCGTTGAACGCGTGCGGGCTATTCTTCGTGCTCTTTCCAATTAAATTTAACTCTTGCTCCTCCGCGTGCACAACAGCTGATCTCTCGATGTCCTTATCCCGTTACGTATGCCGAGGATCTTCGGATACGTCAGCCACTTTGCATATCTTATTTCCACCGACGCTTTCACCGAATGCGAGTGAAAATAGAAAATCGTGGGTTTCAGAACGCGAATTTAAATAACGAAGTTATTGGTCAGCGAGGGAGAAACGGTTGGGATATTTCTTCGCTCAGCAGCCACCGATATTTTCGCATTCCGTCGAAACCGATATCCGCAAGTTGTCTCGACCAATTTTTGTTTTTTTTTTTTTTATTTTGTAACATGACTTTTAAACAGGCCCGATAAAAACATTTCGTTGTACGTACATGGATTAACGATAGCATTCTTGCGGGACGTATCGCGTGTTACCGAACGGAAAAACGCAATAAGAACACGGCTATAACATCTGATTAAATTCTAATGACGGGATGCGCGATACCTCTTAACTTTCATGAGGAAGTCTCGTGTAGGAACGAGGAAAGTAAGAATTTTACTCGATGCTTTGCTCGTCGTCACGGTAATTTTACGATTGTTGTGACTATCAACGTATTGGTAACGTTACTTCCGGCAACTTCTCTCAACCGTACGAATCGTAATATTCCCACGAAAAAACAATAGCTTTTGGATTATCGTCGCAGGGAGAGAAACAGTCGCCGTGGATACGTCTTAAACGCCAGCGAATCGTAGAACATTCGGCACGAGTACCTAGTAGATAGTTATTTTAGTCAACTATTTGGCAGGCCACGTACTTGCCAAGTATTTTCCAAGTTCTATTAACCTCGTGTTTCGTGTCGAACTAGCCTCTATTACATAAATATCAGCTTCTTCCTACACGACCGGCTCGTACAGTCGATTCCTGCTTATCCGGTCCCGTTTTAACCCATTAAATTAAACCCATTGACCCATTAAAGCACAGGCTAACATTGTTGCATTATCGCATATATTACCGCAACGTTTCTCTTTCATTATATCCTTTTCTGTTAATTTGCATCGATGAATCCTGTACGGTAGAAATAAAATAAACAGGATTTATTGTTTGTATTCGCAAACGAAGAATCCCTGACTTACAAATGATGCACAGTTGGTATATATCATGGATCGTTCGTTTAACCAATCAGACGACTCCGGTTGACGTGTGTGTACTGTGTTTTAAATCCTGCCTGGATAGCAACAAGAAGCATCAATGGAAGCCGCGGAATCGTCACTATTTTATGAACGGCGATGAAGAAGAAGAATTCTCGGAAATTGAAACGCCGAAACGACGCTGACTTCCGGTTTCCTGGGTGGTTTTCTCTATGCCATATTGGTAACACCGATCACGCATTCGAGTTTCCGGTGATTGCCAACCACTTTAAAGCCTACGCAGCTTTTAGGACGTCTCGAAGAAACGTATAAATCAAACGCGAGATCTCGATCGAGTCTCACGGGTCGCTATGAAACGATATTTCCGAATGCTCGACAGAACGTTCGATGAATATCAATCGGATATCGACGAGGGGTGATCGTTTTCGACAAAAGAACCTTCGAGTCGTCGCATTTTCTCGCGTATCGTTCACATTTTTCTCGAGAAAAGGACGACATTTTGCATGCTTGCTGCATGATTCATTGGCTGATAAATATTTATTTTATGCGAATCGCTTAACCGCGGTGATTCAAGAGAGCCAAGCCCGCGACGCGTTTCTATACTCGCCGTTGCCGGGTAATTACGAAGATCGGTCACGGATGCGCCGCGTAACAAATCCGTTAGAATTTTTCCAAACGTAAATCAACGCGCGTTGTCACTGTATTTGCAGGTTTCTCTCTTAAGAGGGAAGAAATTATGGGGGAAAGTTGATCGGTTTCGATTAAAAAAAAAAAAAAAAAAAAAAAGAAAAAAGAAAAATATGGTAACCTGAGACGAGAATCATCGTCCTTTTTGTTCGAATACGCGTTCTATGTGTTTGGTAAGAAACAGTCGTGGAATTTCTATGGCACGAGACGATACGAAGACTGTTAAGGCTGAACGAATGCCTGCCCCGCGAACTCCTATAATCGAAGCAATCCTTCAACGCACCTGGTGCAGGTGCGGTGTATAGGGCTGTTCAGTGGAACTATGCGACCGCGTGCCTGATTGGCTTCTGTGAAATTCGAACGAAAATCGCACGAGACGCGCATCTGTCCCGTCGACCAGATTAAAGAAACTAACTACTGCGTTTTAAATACCGCATCGTTCGACTACGGTATCTTTTCTTATTGAAATTCCTTTATTCTGTCCCAGCGCTGACTTGCAAAACGTCTTTAACGAAGCTCCTTACTTACGATAGTTCTTTAATTAAGGAGATACGAGAGGAAAAAGAGGCAGAGAAAGGCGAGATCTCGCAGGCCAGTTAAACTTATGTATATTGCATTGACTAGTGAATTATTTCGTTTATTTTTTGTTTATATCTCTTATATTACCTCTCGTACGGTATGTTACGACGAACATTTTAGACAACAAACTTGCAGCCGTTATTATCTATCGCAAAGCTGATTCATTTTGCGTGCACGCAATTTACGCTTTAGTTCCTTCCCTCATTGTACGCCAGTTATACATATAATTATTTGCGTAACGACCGAGCCTAACGATAAGGAAAGCCTTTGATTACCGCATCTACCGACAAATTTAAATCGTCCTGAAACCTTGCAAACGATTGTTTTTTACGCGACCGATTAGATGGCAATATAACCACACTGTTATGATCATTCTTAAAAGGAAATCTCTGTCCCTTTCTCACAGTATCGTGAAACGAGGGACGCACCGAGTTTCCACCGACTTAGCCCCGTTTAATACGTTTGCTCCGTATTTTCCAAGCGATTACCTGGATAATTACAGAGCGCTTCCACGGTTTTCTCCACGAGTTGTACAATATTCGAACCGGTTGCCGCGTACGTACTGTCGTTGTCGCAATTATACTGTCGGCAATCGCGAGAGAAAGAGCTTCCGACCGATTCACCGCAGGAAATTATAACACGTATCCCGACTTTTGTAGAAGGACGGTTTAAGCATCCGATACGCCGTCAACCGATCATCCATTTTTCCGTTCTTCGCATGTGAAACAGACAGCCGAAAAGATCAAGGCTTTACGAGAATTTACTGCAGGATTTTCATGATTTATGCAACTTCGTCGGAACATCGCGCTGTGCTGAAAAGAAGTTGGACGTATCGCGCATTGTACTCCGACAATAGCACATGTAGGAGAGTGCGAGAACACGAGGAGAATGTTCTTCGAAGACGGGGAATCATCGTCCTCTCTGACCACCGAGATTACGAGTTTTTTCGACACTTTTTCTTTCTTGGGATATATCGAAGGACGATGACCTTGAATAAGGTAAAAAACGTTTTCGACATTTATCACGATGTAGATTAAGTAATCGGACCTCAACGAAGAAAACTCGTCCGATTTTATCGAGCGATCGAATGCTGAAAGAATGGAACTCGTATCTCGAATTTTTGTCAAACCATACGTGTAATATATATTACATAACAGATAATATTATATATTATTATTAATATTAATTACCGAGAACACTGATTAATTGATAATTTCGAGATAATATTTAAGAAAAAATTAGAACAAACAAACGAGAAAGATCGTTGTATTTTAACTGAAAAACTGTCGTTTCTGTTTAATATTAGTGTCTGGGAAATAGTTCATAATATGGTTGAATCTCGTGTATTACACCAACTTCTAAATTATACTTATACGTTTATCCGTAATCTCGTCTTAATATCATTCTCGCTTCAACAACAACGTTATTTCGTATCGTGGATTATTTCACGCGTAAAGGGTTCAGACTCGTAAGTAAAATTACGTTAAAGTTAAATAAAATAAATGGTCCTTTGTCGTTTGAAAGCAAGGTCATTTGATTATCCGAACAATGTTTGTCACGGCTAGTTCGAATAATCGGGGTTCCACAGCGGTACTCGTAACAAAAAGAAATGCATCTGTTACAGGATGGCAGGAACGATTCCCGTTGTAGTTTCCACCAATTATTTTCTCGTCAAAGTTCTCGGAGGGTTGTATGCTCACGTTTGCTCACGAACGATAGCGGCGGTCGACAATCGCGGTACGCTCACACGCCGAGAAATAAGTTCCCCGCTGGACGAACTATTAATAAGAGAGGCCGTTCAATTGGGTTTTAACAGCCGAAGCAATAATAGAGGATCGTTAAAGGTCTGCGTAGACACCTACTTAACCGGCCATTTACCGATGCCGCTGCACGCGAAGGAATTTATTGTCCCGCTTGCAACACCACGTTACTATTACAGCAGTCCAATTTACGATAAAATATTTACCATGCTGCCTGATAAATGCCGGCATCCGCGGTAACGTAAGCGACGCGATAATGATATTTTAAGTGCGGATAGCGAGGGTACGTACGATCGTGAACGCGCATACTGTCTTCCCTTCTATTTCATTCGATCGCGTCTAAATAATCCTTCTCTTCTCCTCCGAAGATTTAGAAGAAGATTTGCATTCTCCGAACGCGTACAATCATCGATCGTAGAATACGCGCCACGTTTGGAAGATTCTCTTTCCAAGATCGACGTCTACGACATCGTTATATCGTATCGGGTCGGCAACTAACGATCGCGGATGTTGTCATTAGGTTGTATTGACAAAATCCGCGATCGCTTAGACGCCAACCCAATAGATAAACTACGGATTTTTATGCAAACTTACACTTTAACGACCGCAAGAAATAAAAATTATAAACGCTATAACTTGTACGTTTTAGATCATTTTGCATATTAAGCGTATACCGCGCATCTTTGAACATTTAAATTTCGCATAAACGCTATCTCGAGTCAGTAGAGATACGAGCTATAAATCGAAGCAAGAGAAGAAGACACTATCGGTTGTTATTAATACACACGTATATCTGACGTAGAAACGAAGAGAGAATTCGTAATCTGGTAGGTGTACGAAAAAGTTTATCAGTGCCAAGAGGTATGGAAAACTTGGACATTTAAAAAATACTGCTTTGACGTTCGACGTAAATGGGAACGATAGTAGAGACGGATGCTTGCAGATAACAGAGCGATAAATGACACAAACTTACTGGACGAGTCAAATACGAATTTCGTGACATCGTTTGATCATCGCTCGAGATGCATCGCGTTCTTGCCCGCAGGAGCAGAACGAGGTAGGATAATTTTGCGAGGTGAATGGCCACGATTCGGCCAGTTCTTCCTCCGACTAAATTGGATTCGGATGTGGTCCGTTCACGTTGACGAGGGATGACGAGCAACGACACGCTTCGAGGAAAGTCCAATGACAGTAATTGGACGCGACACCGTGCGTCCTGTGCTGGTCGCGAGCTTACTCTTGGTCTTAGTCTCTCGTCGAATTTCAAGAATGTAAAACTCGTCTATAAGCCAATGATAAAATCTGGAAGACTTAACGTTGCTAGCGTACGAGCTACGGTGCGCATTATCGTGGATATCTGGCATGCTGGAGGCCACGAATTCGCTAATCGTCATCTCGTGTACGTTCTACAACGTTTTCACAGCAAAAACGGTTATCGTTTACTAGGCTCGAGGGGTACTCGATTTAATAAGCATCATCGCTAGCGATCGCCTCGGAACCGTGTTCAAAGGTTACAACTTGCCCGGACTCGGTCGCGAGTATAAAATACTCGACATTATGGCGACTATATTTCACTGCCTGGTATTACACGCTAGCATTGGCTTCAAACCTCGCGATAAATAAGCGATACCTCGGGGAGGAAGAGGCTTATATTAATTATCCCAGCGGGGCAGACGCATCAACCTCCCTTGAGATCGCGCTGGAAACACTCGAGGCACCCGTGACCTCGACCCTTTCGACCGTGGCAAAAATCTCCGCTCCGTAACTGTTGCATAATGTTACTAACGCGAGGCGATTTCGTTTCTTTTAAAATTCTATCCTTTCGAACAATCCTACCTAACTTTAGCAAGAATCCGAGAATCTTGATAAATTTATTCGTACAAGATCGGGAAAGTTTTCGCTAAGATCGGAATGATTTCGATGAAATCAATGCAACGAAGGAAGATCATCGAGCAAGATGATGCGTGTACATTGTGTCGAAAATAAACCTACTGCTCAAACCACAAAAATCCATGTAAAAACAAAGAGATGGACAAGTATGGTTTTACCATATTATTACATCTTCATCGATATGTAATATTATATAATGTATAAACACTATAATAAAATACAGTAATGCGAATATGCTCTGTGCAGCTATTGTGTGTAATGGAGATGGTAAAACGAAGGAGAAGAAAGTGAGATATAAATTTTACAGAGCTAGGTGTCTGGGTCGTGCCCTCCGGGACGCGAGAACTGCTGTCACTTGTGTCTCCTCTAGGCCGATAAGCCACATGGAAATTTCACTCGCGATCGCAGATACTCGATATCGTCGTGTCGAGGCGATCCTTCCGGACAATCGAGAAGATCGTCGAAGAAACTCAACATCAACGGCCGTTTCTCCTCCGGCGACTGCTCATGATCTTGATCGAAGCAACGTCGAGTTTCAGTTAGAAATGGCATCGACTTTGATCGCGTGTCGATAATGAATGCCGATTCCGTTATGTACGACAAAGGTCCTTCGCATCATTGAACGGCCAAGCTGCAAATCATCATGCTGCGAACATCCCGTTTTTAATAGCACACCTGTTTAAGAAAAACCGTTTCCGTGGCTAGCGTTACTTTCGCAGTTCGAAATTAAATCTAATTTATCAGAGCGTATCGCTGTTTCACGTCGTAGCTAACGCTTTTTCATTACGTTCGATTATTGGATAAAAAGTTCGAAGCAGAGTTATTCCTTCTGTGCACAGCTCAAGATTGAATTTTAAGTTTGCCGAAGCTTAGGCGAGTCAAGAAAGACTAGCTTACCGTATTTTACGACGTCGATTTTTATTTCGACGCAGCCCGCGGTTCACAAGGTTTGCGCAACAACGGTACAAAGCGATGCATTTTATCGCATAGGTTTGCTACGGATAACTGTTCGGTTTGGTCGATTCCCGATCTCCCTTCCGGTTCTTCGTGGATTCCCCGTAGGGAAAAAAAGACCATGTTCACAGAACGGTACGAAAGATGTACAAATCGACCCACGCAATTTCATTCTCGGAAGAGAGCATCTTTTGTCGTAAAAGTCGAGATACTGGGCAGTCCGAGATAACAGTCGCGATAACTAGATAAGGGGTTGGCCAAGTATGTAGATGTTGGCCCCAATAACGGTACGGATTTCCCACACGATTCTGACATTCCTCTGCTCGAGCACGTTGCTTCCTGCTTCGGCTGCACAGTGAATCGTAGTTCGCGACTGCATATGGAAATCGATGAGAATCCTACGACTATCGGAATTCTCTGTGAAAGACGGTTAAATCGTGGAAGAAGAGGCCAGAACTAGACACACGGCAAACCCAAGGTTCGTCGTTAAACGAAAGATGCGCCGTCCTGGTTTTTTCTTTGGAATTATCTTTATCATAATACGCGATTTGTCAACAAGTCCGTAACGATGGAAATAAATTTTACAAAGAGATAACAATGTCCGAGAATTTTCGATCATAAAACTTAACTAAAACAAGCCCTATCAATTCTCCTTCGTGTGTTTCGTAATTATAATAGCATTCGCGATATAGCAGAATGTCTAATTAAAGCGTGAAATGAAATCTGTGGAAAAATTGCAATCAGAAATCAATAAAGATCCTACCGCTTATTAAGCTCCTATCAATGAACAGTCGACTCGAGTACGAAGGTATCGAGAAACACCTGGACGATGATGAGTTCTCCTCTCAGATATCTCGCTGCTTACTCGTCTTAAGGAATATTATTCGCATGGAAGAACTTAGAAAAACATGTTCCAGCATAAACGTAGAAGTGTATCAGAGGATACCTAATTACTTCGTTATTCGATAATTTATCGTTCTCATCTTGACCGTTTTTTGTTCAACGAGTCATCGAATTAACGTCGGTAACATCGTTGGACAACTCTCTAAATGCGCATCGCGGGAATACATTTCGATAAAGTATCGATTAAAAGCTGGAAGGCAATGGAATAATAATCGAAGTTGATGGATTAATAAGTAGGTTTCTGGTTCTTCTGATAACGTCGCGTATCGTGGCAAAAAGTTAATGGTGCGCTAAGATAGGTAAAACCTCGGTTAAATTTGCAATGATAATTAGAAGAAATGGATTTCTAAACAGACCGTTCGATGTGCTCGTTGAACAAATGGTAAAATTATTGGAACTGGTTGGCCATCTTTAAGCGAAAGACGAAAATTTGAAACGTCTATGTCGATGAATTCTTCGTAATGCCACGATCTTTCTCCAAAGATCCAATTATAAATGCAAAGCAGTTTAGTTAAAGTAGTTATAGTGCTTAAGAATTATGTATGTTATAAACGCGGGAGGTACTTTACTTACCGGTTAATGGCAATTTTATTCTCGTTTGCGTAGCTCGGGACACGTCATTTGCTCTGACTGACACCTAATCGCGACCAAAAGTCCATTACCATATTCATAGAATCTCATTATTACTCGTATGCGTCGTTCTCTTTGGATTTCGAGTTGCTCATTTCCCTTTATAGCGATTCATCGCCACGAATAATCATATTAGAAATAAATGTCGTGTCTCGATAAAATATTTTCTTCGTTTCTTTCGAGCGATTTAACTTTTACGTACACCAACTTGATCTCTTTCTCTCTTCTACGCGGATATATTCAGTTTTCGTTAGAACGTGACTGTTCTGTGTTTGATTACTAATGGAAAGGGAATATACGATACGTAATATAGCAATGACTAGTCTAATCAGACGTAAGATAGGAATTGTGATGACGGCGAACCAAAGAAGCGATATCTCTTGTAATTCGTAAGGAAAGCGATAAACACGTTGTCCATTAGGCTCCCACCCTGAGAAATAGATAAAAAGATCAATTCGTTATCGATGCCGAAAAGGAAAGGCGAAAAGTTTCAAGGACATACGCGCAGCCACTATATACGGGTTGCTGGTATTTCGGTGCAACTGTACGCTGTCCGGTCGTAAATGAAAGTGAAAATAAATTGCTCGGACGGTTCCACCACAAAATGCAATTTACTCCATTCATGGAGCCAGGTCCTTCGCGTACTCGAAGGTATATGTGTACATCGAAACGATGCTCTGCTCTCGACCACACGGCAGACACCTAAATTACGTTTCGTGGCCGATTCACTTTCTTTTTCCCTGCTGTCTCGTATCTCTTTTCACGAAACGCTTTAGGAGTACACACCTCGAATACCGACGAAGAACATAATTTCTTTACGGTCTTTACTTGAAATATCCTATCCATCGTTTCAAAACATCCGCATCCTTTCTACCTATCCTTGTTTTCCTTCGTCCAATCTAAAACGTTTAGTCGTTAATACAAAACTATCTTGGATTTGCCATTTTCTTGCATACAGCGACGATATACCGATACTTAAAGAGTTAAGAGGGGGGAAACACGCGTGGAATTTAAAATATTTGTAAAAAATGTTAGATAAGACGTTGGAATCAAAGAGGTCAGAATTTCTTTGGAAACTGCTCGTTCGAGTCGTGGCCATTTCTCTCAACCAATACGAGATACAAAACGAATAGAGAAGGATTGTGCTAGCCGAGCACTCGGACAGGGTACGGTGACGCGACATGTGCCGGACTCGTCTAGATCGCTGCAGCTCACCGTTAAGCCGGTATTTAACTTTTTAGCTGGTACGCTTGGATCGCGAATAAATTAGCCAGATGGCATCCATGGTATTATTATGTTATTACCGTTTGACTTCGTACAGCACGAATGGCAGCGAACGCTGCGGCGTTGCTGTTCCTTTTGTCTATTAATTTATCGTCGCGAAGAAAATTCTTTTACAACGCGTAACACTCGAGGGTCCGCGCACTCTATAAACGGATGCTTAATAGCCTCGATACCTAGCCAGATAACGATTATGAGTCGAACTTCTCTACGTTTGCTTTGGACCCCGGTATTATCCCCATGAATATTACTCTTCATAAAGTTGGGTGTCACGCGCGTGAACCGTATTTACGATCCGTACGAGTACACGCCCGCCCGATCGTACACCGGATTATACTTATTAAGTTCTCCGCCATTAACTTCTTCGGCGCGATTCTGCAGACTCTAGAAAGTGAAAATCGTCGGAATCACGGGGACACTGTCCCCGTCTATTTTCCTTGATCCCATCTTCAGCCGCGAGCCTCTGGCCGGTCACGCGTGAATATTAAAAGTATCATCTCCGCGGCTGTGAGAGGCACGTGTGTCGCGTGGGAGATACACGTGGTATGAAAAGTCCACCCGGAGGAGTTGAAACCGCATTCCAGGTGACGTCTGGCGCCAAAAGTGGTTCCCAACTGCGTCGCGACGATGCTCGACGTGGACGAGGTACATGAGCCTATGCGTCCGCGTGATTGGCAACGAGATGAACTTTCTACCGGAAAGGGAACCCTCGACGTTGAAGGCTAACGACTATAACCGTAACCACGGTCCACGTATATGTGTATCAATTATCGCTTTTAAGCTTTCGACGCGTGTAAAAAGCGAGGAACTTGTGCGCGTAATTTTGGATACGCTCGTTTATCTTTTAGATGCAGAGAAAGTTTCATATTCGTAGAAAGTGAATTTAATTACGAGGGATACACCGTCATCGGGTTCCTGTAAATAAGAGTGAACGAAGGAGGCACGGTAGAGTTTATGATAATGCGAGTTAATCGCGAACGAAGAGATCGGACTCGGTGAAGTGTTTTACGTTGGAAATGGAGATTGATGGAATCGTCTGCTTTCTGTGTACGCGCCTTTGTTTGATCATCGCTTGTCATTTATCATTCGATTAGTCGTACAACGAGGTGGGTTCGGCTAGGTGATTAAGCTCATTGTTCTCCGTGTAAATATCTCGTGACGTTGGTACTGATGTATTTACACCTCCGTTCATAATTAGGATAATTACGAAGGACACAGGTAAACCTAACAGATTATCTGGAAACTGTTCGAATTTTCAAAGCTTATTTAACTTTGAGAATCGTAATGTTATTATCGGACTTATTATTTCGCTACATAAATTACGTTTCATCGCGAATTGCGAATCACCGGACTATGCTTTAATAAAAAATACGATAAACGCGACATTCGCTATCTACCATTTGTAATTTATCTCGATTTACCAATATTATTAGTCGATTCAGCAACGTATGACTGTCTTGAATTTCGACCTTGACGAGAAAATGATTTTCACGGAACTTGGCACCAAATAGAGGTGTCGATCTCGCGTTCGAAGAAAGAACACGAAATATCCCTCCAGCTCGATAATGGAAACCACTTTTACGAGTTGGCGAGTAATCGAGGATTTCGCTTTTTGCGATCGGTCTTCCGTAGCGGGCATTTATTACCGCGAGCAAGGTGAGATATGGCGTTGCGAAGTGGAAATAAGCCAAACGCACGGAATGCACGACTGTGTACATTTGCGAGCACGGGTTCACGAGTAGGTGTGCGTATATGCCATCGATGTTACCCCCTTAGATTCCAAGATACCAATCCGGTTTATGAGCCTCGGATAGAATCCGCTGTCCGACCGTGTATAAAAATAGAAATGCCTCTCCCAATGTAGGATTGAGTTGTCAGACAGTCACCCCTCGAACCACAACGCGATTTACGCCGGGACGAAGACAGAGAAAAACGAGGAAAGGGAAAAGTAACGGAAAATGAAAAGAGAGTGGAGAATCATGACGCGATATCCTGTATGTATAGACTTGCGAGAAGGTGTTATTTTTCTTCGCTTCTGTACGAGAAAACATTTTCAAAGATATTAGCAGCGTAAAACTATGTTTGCGTTGTTAAATTTATCACAAAGATCGAACTATACTCGTTAAAATATTTCAACGCTTAACGTGGAAAACCGTTTTGCCAACCGAATACACTCGGATGACCTGTACGTATTTTATCGTGTCGTTGCGAGAGTGGAATCTGAAAATTTTTTATCTGTCACGTTGCTAGATATCGAGACTGTCGGAAACTGTCATACAGCCTAGATGGTAACGAGAATCGAAAGATAGAGATAATTAAAGCAGCAGATCAAAGCGTGGAGTGGCCGGCCGCGTCGTTGACGCGCAAACACGAACGGCTCCCAACTCCGAAGTATCCTGATAAATAAAACATAGTCACGATGAAGCCACGATCGATCGATGTTGAATTTTATTTTACTGCCAGAACTTTCCGATAACAAGCAGTGACGAATAATTTTGCATTCAAAAAATGTACGTTAGTGAAGAGAGAAAAAGAACAACTATGTTATTCCAAACCGATGAGATTACTTTTGCAACGACGAATATACGAATTCCTTATAATTTAATGCGATTTCGAATTAAACAATTGCTAAGAAATTTTAATAATTTTCTGACGATTTATCAGACCTATCCTATCTTTTCGTGCATGCCTTGGTACTTGCGTACGAGGGTGTACGCATCCGTATTGTTCCAAGGACAACCACGATTGTCGTTCTTCCTAAGTATCCGGGGAGAAGATACTTGGCGAGTCGTTGACATTAAACATAACTACCATACTGGCGCGTATGTTTTTGAACCAAGGCTATCGGATACACATATAGGTAATACAACCGTGACCCTTTGAATATTTTGCACGGAGAACAACGAACCAAACGAGTCGAGGTCGCCAAACGACGGTCTCCATTTTTTTTCCACGCAAACGACCTGATCCTTCAAGGATGTCTCTTAGCGTTTTACTGCTTTCGTTAGTAGTACGTTGGAGAGCTTACAAGCGAATTGAAAAATTATTTCAAAATTATTTCGGAATATCGCCGAGATATATCCGTTGCGTGTCGTCTCTCATCTTTATACGAAAAGCCTGTGAATAAATTTCCAGTAAATTTCAATCTCGACCATCTTTAAAATCGATTACGATCGGAGGTTGCTTTCTTCCTGCATCGTCTCCAAAGACTCCAGATATTAATGATAATTTATATCTTCGACTCGGTTGAACACGCGCTGTAGGGAGTGTCATCGGCAAGTAGGTAGAAGTATAAGGCGACCTTTCAACGCCCCCGTAGGACGTTTTTTACGGAATAAGAAGAAGTAATGACAATGCCGAGCGGATGTACAATGGCGCCCCCTGGATAATGACAATGTTTCAGGCTGAATGCCAAAGAATGCCGGTTAGAAGGAAGGTCGTTGGCCGTACGACATTCGTGCATTCGTTCGTAATTGTTATGCACCAGACATCAGTAAGCCGTGTACCAAGTTGAAACGCGGTACCTAGAAAATATATTCCGTGGAAGAAAAATACTCCACCTCGGGCAGCTTCCTAACTACAGTGCGCACCGTACAATATATCCAGAATTTTTCACCGGGTTTAATCACAGGGAGCAAACGACGTTCTGAATGCGCATGGAAAATATCGTGCAGGTTTTTCATCGGCGCGATTACGATGCAAGACACGGTCGATGCGGTAATTTGACATAAACGGCGTGCGCAACAAACCTACATCTACATTTTTGAATATTTCCAAGTCTTACCATAATTAAAACGCTTCGATCGGTTACGATTGATTTATCGACCATGCAGTCGCGCGTGTCGCCTTTGAATCAGCGTCCAAGCGACGCAACGACTTTGATACCATTGCGTTCTCCGCTAACGTAATGTTACGCGAATTATGTAACGATAAAACTGCAGCGCGTGCGAGGCGGACGTTAAACGTTCCACAGTCACGACGACACACAGTCGCGTAATTGCAAAGTGCGCTTGTATTTCTACCGCGAATAAACGGCGCGCTGTAAAGCTGCGTCCTCGATGTAGTAACAACAAGGAGCAGCAACTACTTTGGCAATCGTTTAGAGTACAGAACGCATCACCGATTTTGACGAAATTGAGGTAGGTATGTGGTCAAGCTGGACGTATCGAATAATTCTTCTATACAGGTGTATATAATTTCCTGCCCAACTTATTCAGTTTGCAAATTATACGCAAAAGTGCTTTTAATACTGTACAGAATGTTTCCACAAGTTGATACCCGTTGAACATCGTTTGGAATATGCAAGACCAGGCAACAGAGAGTTCCTTGTTGTTGCAGCGTGGACGCGGTTACCGTTTAAAATTCGTACTTTCCATTTCTACGCCAAGGTGAACGCTGCCTTCTAATAAACTATAGCTTCTAGTAAAATATAGAATTACCAAGGTACTTAACTTTCGCCGGTAGATATCGAACCTTCATAGACCGGCACCAGATTACGCAAGGGTTTGCATGAAAAGAGCTCACCTATCCGCGAGATCTGCAACAGATAGCTCGTATCTAAATAGACGTCCAACGTTCGCTTTCGAATCGATTCGACGTTAGTCGATCCGCCGGTATACAGGGTGTTCCACGTTTTTGCTACAAAACGGATCTTCACGCCGCTTAATATTCAATACGTTGCCATTCTTGACACAATACGTTGTCGACCCTACGCTGAAACTGTCTTTCCATTCGATGTTGATGTTAAATATTCGTTCTCGCCATTCTCTCGAGCGCTTAATACGGTACAACGAACGTAAATAAATACGTATTTCGGGCAAAACCTGAACTGTGGCGAATCTACTCGCCTAATCGCAAAGGTTAATCAATGGCTAAACCGCTTAGGGCATTGAAACGGAAAAAAAGGAAAAGATCGAGGCTGGTAAATTACCGGAGGATTTTGACGATTTACGCAGGTACGGCATTAATTCGACACGCATTCGTGTAGTTTCTAATCGTTACGCGAACTTGAGGAACCGAAACCGTAGCAAGAGATCATCGGATAACGATGGGAATAACCATCGATCACGTTGCTTTGGACGTAACAGAGAACAATGCCCGACAGTTCGTATATTTAACGAGGAAAATGTTTTAATCACCAAGAATACCAATTTTTTCTCATCTTTCGCATTTCTTTTCCCGGAGTATATCGAAGAAGGAACTCTCGCGTAAACCAAGAACACATTCTCGACATTCGTTGTAGGGCAGATCAGGCATCAAAGATAGTACCCTTGCAAAGATACTATTGTATTTCCATAAATCATATTGCAGGTTCCCTTTCAATTGACTTCAAGTTTTCTTTACTCAGCTGAGAACGGTAGCCTTCGAACTTTTAGTGGCCATCGTAAACTATTTGTACTAAGGTATTTTTAAACGGAAGCAAACAAAAAATACCAGGAAGCCATATAGCAGGTCAAAACGTAGCCATTGACGAGTCTTTCAGACTGCCCAAATGGCAGTTAGAATTGTAACAATACCCATCAAAGCTAGAAAGTTTAGAGCAACGTATGAATTCTGTGAATCCTCAACTGGTTATTCATGAAAATTTACGATTTATTGAGAGACAAAAACACATAATTATTGGAATATTGACTGTCCCGATAATCCCCAGAGCTAATAAAGCGCTATCTATAGCGTAAGACCGTTGTTTGCACAAGGTTACTCTGTTAAGATCCATGAGTTTTCTAATTCTCTTGCTTTAGACCGATATCTGATAAAAGAGCAAATAAGTATTGCTACAGCTCTCAGGAAAGCGAGTTATATTACATAATGGCTAAAAAGAAGTATTTTAATACGAGCGATGAAATAAATTAAATTTCGTTTGAAAACAAACGATAGATCCACCATGTTTCATAGGAAACGAATAATAGTTCGTTTAATTTAGCTGTTACGTGACTTATTTCATCTGTAGTCTTCGTATGTTAGCTGGTTTTTACAAAGAAGAACCTAAGACACCATGTATAGCTCAAGCTGCAGCGTTCGTTTTCTCCAACTCTAATGGTTACTTTCGTTAGATCGGTAATGGTGTTTCGGTTGCATACGGATGGCAATGCGTCTACCAAGTACATGCAACGAGAATGACGGGTAGAAAACATCGAGTGATCGCGTAACGAACGCAAAGGAATTTGAATCTGTTGCACGACTAGCTAATGGAGGCAGTTGAACGCACCGACAAAGCCGACTTCGCCCACGGCCTTAAAACGCTGCCAGCTTTGTTCTTGTTGTCGCTATTGTCAGTGTTACCTGTTGTTCGTGCTTGGAAACCTGCAACACAACGCTGCCAACGGCGACGCGAACGATTCGCATAATACTTTAGCGATATGTTACACGCATGTTACGCGTTCGAAACATTCGGTTTATGAACGAGGAAACTGTATCGTTTGCCTAACAGACCGACAATGAGCGTTTATTCCCTCCTCGATTTGCTTCGAATTATAATCCGAGAGGAGCGTGTCTATCAAGTTCACGTGATATTTAAAATGCGCAGGAATGTACGAAATATCAAAGAAATGTTTCTGTTGTTGCGTTCGCAAAGATACGTATATTTTAATAAAATTCGTTGATCAAATGTATCGTTAACGAGAATCAAAGTTCTCACACTCTCGACGAGATTCGGCACGCGAAATAAATTCTTTCGTGAATTCTGGTCGTTCGTCATTCACCGATCGAGTCGCAGCGGTTGGTAAGTGAGAGGCTAAGTATGTACGAGGTGGAAAAGTTCCTTGGCGAGGTGACGTTTCTCGCAATAGCCTGCGGCGTCGATTACGGGCTGAGTTTACATTCGCGGAACGGCCTTATTTGCGAATTGCACGAACATCTATCGAGCGAGTATTGCGTCCCTTGCGTAATACGATTACCGATGTTCTTTTTTTTTTCTTTTTAATCCATTACCCAATGCAAGTGCACAGAGAGCCTGTGAAAGTTAGCAGTCTCGAACGACTGGGATCTTTAGAAAGGCGAGCCGATTGTTCCCGCGAGCGTAGTATAATAAATATATCGATATACGTATACTACCAAAAATTACGCAGCTACCTATTGTTAGGCGAAGACAAAGCTGCACACTGTGCGAGTCGCCGTCTGTTGCGTTCCGCGGCAGTGTCTGTTACGCGAAAGGGCTGTGTGCACGGAGTTGCAGAGAGCCGCATTGTGACGACCTAGTAGGAAAACACGCGGAACAACTCGCATTCTTTCCTAGCTAGACGGGATCGCGCGTCGCAATAGGTGCACCGGTGAGAGGGAAAGAAAGAGGAACGTTGCCCAGTCGAACGTTGCACTCGATCAAAGAGCTGCTGCTTGCACGTTACAAATCGCACGCGTACGTTCGAACGAACCGTGGCAAATCGAAACGACCTCCGATAAATCGAACCGGCATTGTGCGCCACCGGAACACAATCGTCGGACGTAAGCAGCTACCTTGCGTATACTCTCGACGCCGTTTGGATATCGGTTCTCGAAAGATCGACAAAGTTTATAAGTCGCGGTTCAGAAGGTTTCGCGACACGAACCAATTGAGAGAAGATGCGTACGATAAGACGTAATCTATCAGACCTCAAGGCGATCCGACTTTTTACTGGAACGACAATTACGCTGACGCGCGACCTGATCGCAACTAGGCGAGCTTCTTGGAGATTCGTTTAATTGCCATCAATTAATACGCCTTGACTTATTGAGATCATTTTAATCTGCATGCTCTGTGTTCTCTGTATTGCTTGAGTCGACCGATTTCTCGAATTGTCAATGATACGTTTATTAAAAATATCGTTCCGAAAGTCAAAGACCATGTAGTTTCGTGCAACGTTTCATCGTATGGTGTACCTCGCAATTGACGTTTCTATGAATTTTTCCAACAACTTAACGCGCTTAAATACCGTTTCATAATCGACTTCTACTTGCAATTTTGCTATGACGTATACGAATCGCTACGTAGAATTAACGTTTATATATAAATAATTGACGATATGTTTCCGTGTATCGAGTCGCACTGTTTACAAAGTAAGTTCTTTCGGTTGGTGTTTACGTAATGCTGCATCGAGATTTAACCTCGTTCGACGCAGATGAACCGCGTTACGACATCTGGTTAATGTTTAACGATCAAAGCGATCCAAAGAATACTACAGCCTGACCACATGGTGTATCGCATCTCGATATCGACCAATTAATTCGCATGAATCGAACCACAGATAAGAGATGTTGATCGTCCTCGATCGAAGTCTCGCAGTCTAGCTCGTTAATCGATCTTTAAACGACGTTACGTTGCGATTCAACGACCATCTAACGGACAATACTTGAGTGCATGACACATATCGTTTGCTTTTCCTCTGCGAGATGATCTTTGGAAGAGAAACTGGCTTTATTTTTAAAGAATGATGAGAGAAACTCGACGAATTAAGAATACGTTACGAGTTGAAATGCACAAACTCAAAAGTTTTAAGAGTGCTCGATAAAGTTTACTTAAAATCTGAGTTCAAATCGTAAGGAAAATGATTCTTGTCCGTATCTATTTATTTGTAATCAGAAGAACCGTATGTAATTACTCGCAGCCATGTGGGCCGTAAAGAAAGAGATAGATATCGAATTCAGAGGCTCGAGCTAGTAACCCCGGTTTTAGAAATTCTCGTAGAACCAGATGCTGCGTACGGGTAACAGCGTGTTCACGGTAATAAGTTATCGAGCAATTTCCATGGAATCTGGCTGTTTGCTTCGCGCAGAGGCAAAGCGAGTCTCGGTAAATTGCTCGTCGTTTTAACGAAGGCGTTCCATTTCGTCTCACGCATTGATTCGTCCTCCGAGGAGTCGTCTCCTTCCCTTGCTCGTTGATTGCACGTTCGAGTCTCAGCAAATAGACCTCCGGTTTTTCGAGTTGGTTCACTCGCGTTCCTGGCTACAGACGTTGCTTTCCTGCTTTCTTCCATATGTTTTAGACATACGTATCTAAGTATACTATTTTTCGCTGTTATTCAAACCCACGAAGTTTCCTCCAAATCTTACAAATAACGAACTATGTTTTTCTACATACATAGGCACATATGCTGTATTTTATCGCATTACATCGCAAATCGAAGCTCCACTTCGACAAATATACTTTACTTCCTCGAAACTTAATAAGTCAATGGGTTATCTATCTAATCTCGTTAGAGGACGTATCTGTCAACGGGAAGGCCGTCTATATGACGGGCATTTGACAGACAGATTATTTTCCAACACCTTTCCAAGAGAGATTTACGACGTTCGTAAAGGAAGCAGGCGCGTTAAAAACAGGCGAGCAAGAGAAAGCATTTCGTTTATAAAGGGATCGAGTTACTCGACGAACAAACGAACGCATTCGTCCGAAGGCTGGCAAGTTTTCGAGAGATGTTGTCGCCTCGATGAGTTTTATATCGATCATCACGGTGAAAGCGGAGGCGTGTACAATCGCGTTATATTCGGAATACGAATACTTTACGGACAAAAAGGAAAAGTCCACTTGGGTAATTCTCTCTGATACGGCGTTGGAGCTGGCTTTTACGCGAGTAATCCAAGGTCCCGACGACTGACTTATAGCAAACAATTCGCGTCCACGGAACGAAAGCTCGCGTTACAGCGTAAACCGTACGACTATTCCCGTTCCATCATTAGACATGATTTATTTCAGGACCTCGGAACCTCTTCCTCTTCCTGGTAGAAACGACTTACTCTACCGGCCGGTTCTTTGTTCCATTGCGTATCTTGTTGCACTTTTTCCGTTTATTTACACAAGTTCAAGACTTTCCCAAATTCGTTAGGTCTGGACTTGGCTCGTGCTAACATTCGTTTGGCTATTTCGCTTCTTTCTACGCGTAATCGAAAAGAACGATCGGAGTGAGAAGCGACCTTCGTAAACGCGGTATTATTCCACGTGACTCGTTTCATTCTTTCGCTATGACTATGACAAATGACCTGTCTCATGGGCCTCCGTGAAGCTACCTTTGCATAGGGAGCGAGCGTTATTCCCATGCGAAGGACATCGCGCGCCGTTTTAAGTCGACTACAACACGGTTTCACCGCACTTCCTGGATCTGAATCGTTGGAGATAATTTATGTGCCGGTTCTGGTCTGTTTCTGTACCAGTACCGTATGCAAATGTACCGATCGATTAATCGAGAAGAGACGAGGCTCTTTCTTGGAAAATAAGATATCGTCGCGGCGATTATTAAACTAGCTCGCGTATCCTGCGATTAACGAGATTCCGAGTTCGCGTTCCACGCTTTCTGGGACGACCCGTCCGTCGATGCTATCGCGACAAACGACAAAGTACATACGTAGTTAGAGTTGACGATACTCGGTGACCCGACCAAGAATGTAGGCGATTTCTCGGAGCAGACGCAATTAGCGGGATTAAATCGTTCGCGGTTGTTACCATACATCCGATAACGAGCGATGGAATTTAGCGTTTAAAATTCATAAGGCGAACGCGCGCCAGCTAGTTTTAGACTAGTTAGAGACTACAGTTCTTTTAGAAGATGTCGACCTCGCCGTCCGTCCTTATAGAATCTTTCGTTTCAACGGTAATTACAGTTATCCGCTACTCGCGCGTTCTATACGTGGGAAACGCGAGCTTGTGAATTCTTTCAAAATCAACCACTAACTTTTACAAGTCGGATACCGCGTTTTTTAAAGTACAGCAATACGTATTTCGTCTTGATTAAATTTAAATTTACACGTTGACGCGATAAATCCAAGTCGATTATTCGACACAGATAGATGCTCCAATTGTTTCCTGGCGTTACTTTTCCTTCGTTCTAAGGAATATCGGACAGCGTAAGGAGCAATATAAAAGTCGCAAAATATAAGAAAATTATTGCTCGACCATTCTTTTGGAAAGACGACAACTAATACGAATCTGTTGGAAAAATGAGAAACTTTCCGTAACTATTCACTTCTCTCTCCTTTTCTTCGATTTTCTTCACAGCGAGCGGTATGTCGCGAAAGCTACGGAACGGAAGCAGACGGAACAAAGTAAGGGAAGACCGGCTTTGTCACGCTGTCACGAATTCGACTTTCGAACGGATCAGCAAAATGGTTAAAGGTGATACGATCCGCAACCTTTGTAGGTCGCTCGGGCGATATCACTTTCGCTGGCAAACAAGCAGATTCCGTATCGTTCACCTTTGACCCGCCTTTCCCTTCTGCACGATGTGACAACACCGTGATGATAAATATTCAATTCGCATCGTGACGAGAGCCCCTTTTGTTTCGTATATAATCGGCTTTTCTAATTAATTAATTGTTCGGTTGGTTCACGGGGCCACACGGTCGAGCCTTCCTAGCCTCCACTTCCTATTTCCAACTGGAATTTCCCACGCGAGACTTTTTCTCTCGGAGCTGCCGAGCTGCAACGATTGACTTTTCGCCGGCCATTCACCCAACTGCAATATCTTTCGAATATGCCATTAAAATTGAATTTAAATAAAACACGAAAAAGATAGTGTCCGAAGAAAACAATGGGGAGTGCTTTATTCTTCTTGGAAACGTTCTTTAAATCTTCAATTTTACAACGCTCTCTTATCTGACCTTTTATCATCGAGTCGTAATTCAAATCTCTCCGATAATGTTTTGTTTCTAGACTGCTTGGCATCGTTCAATGGTAATAATATTGACACTCCACAGTAATAACCTCCGACCTCGTTAACGCGTTTAGTACCACAGTTGCATATAATTTTGCTATTTCTTATTTTTTTTTTTTTTCTTGTTATTATTGAAGTCTATCGAAATCGTGGTTGATTAATCCTTTCGCTTTTCCTTGACGCGCAATTACGAGTAAAGAAGAATCTTAACGGCTCGATAACGCATAGTCATTAGAAACGAACATCGATCGATCGATAATAGAAATAAAAAGACGAGGGATAAAGTCCGTGTTGACAATTACGAGCGAATTTTATGCTTCGTAAGTGTCAAGCTCAAAGTACAGGTATGCGTGATCCAATAGGATGAACAGCAATTGATAACATTGATAAAAGACGCATATCGACGCATTATCGACGACAGCGATCGAAGACCAGAGTGATGAAACACGACAAGATTGCTTACAAATTCTGCTAGCATAAACATAAAAATCGTAGAAAAATCGTATGATTATGACAAAATAGTATGAAATGTCTCGTATAACGCGTACGATAAATACGTAAAAACGTTCTACGACGAATGTTCAAGTATTATCATAAATCACTGTACATTATATCGAAGTACATTTTCTTAACCATTAAATTACTTATTTTTGCCGCTTATAGTCTTCGTAACGAACGGAGAATGGTAAAAATTTTCGTGCTAGTCCCAACAACAAACACCCGATGTACGACCTGATTTAACGTACAGGTGCACGAAGCTCGCAATTGAAAATAGGCTTGCACGTGAACTGATTTCACACATGTCGGAGCACGTGCAGCTGGGCACAGCGCGTGTACATTTCTCTCTGGCATAACTCTGGATCGCGTGGGCAATGCCTTATAGGTATTGTGATCGCCGATTGCAAAAGATCGGTGACCTCTTTTCAGATCGACTGCCTCTACACTGCGGATCCTGTTCGATGGTAACGATTTGCTAGGAACGATAAAGATCTATAGAAGCGAACGTTTAAGTTGACGCCGATACCTTTTTCTCGCGAGCATAACTTTCACGCTAAATGCTATTTCACGAGGTTTCTTCGTTGTCCCTGGCTCGTTGACGAAGATATTTTTAAGCCGCATACCATTCGATTTTTCGTAATTGCCCGCCAGAGCTCGCGAAGCTGTTCGACCGAACGCCCAAGACCATAGAGGATGCATACTTTCACGTGGCAACAGGAAGAAGAGGGCTGAGGAAAGCCAGAGGCAGTACCGAAAGGGAGAAAGGGACGGAGAAAGAGAAGCTACGGGTCGATAAAAGGAGAAAGAGGAAGCGCGGTTCAGAGAGAGCCGCGTGACGGGCTCCGAAGCGGAGTTAAAAAAGAAATAGAGTGTCGGTGACGAAGGGGAGAAAGGGGAGACGGAAGAAGGGAAAAAGGGGAGAACATTAGAGTCGACCTTGAAAGGAACCTTGCAAGGCCGTTACGCTTACCTCTGGACCGTCTCGAGCTACTGCTTCCACGGCTTGGATCTCGCTTGCGATACGATACGGAGAAAGCTCATGAAAACCGACATCTTTTATTCGTCTAGTTTTACGAACTCGAAATCGATCGTGTGAACACAGGGATTTGTGAAAGAATCGCATTCCAACGTCGATCGAAACGTCGTAGATTCTGTCGGGTTTATTACGAGTAAAACGTTAGACGTTGCTCGTCAACGAAAATTCCAACACTTTCGTGCGACCTTGTGTTTGAAACGTTGCGATATTTTTGGGGAACAACGTTGTAAATTCTATCAGAGTTATACGATGAAACGTATTTTTACTAGAACATAAAAATACTTTTCGCTGTTAGATACGTCTCTCGTAAAACGAAACAATAAGATTGACGATTTGGTTAACGAAGATGGACAGTTAGAAATAGCTTCGAGACGAAGCTGTTTTATTAGATCGGTATTCCCGAGAGTGTATAAAACACTCGGCAGTCGTGTATCCTCGGCGTACTCGAGTCGGCGGAAGATAGACGAAGTGTAGATAAAGCGATAAATTCACGTAATCACAACATCACGATGAGAGCTTATCGTTGGCTATCCTTATCAATTACGACGTCAGCAAGGCCGATTGACGTCCTTGAGGTACGTTTCTATACGAGCGAATATACGTACGAATTGGCGCGTGACTTTATACACGCGCGATGATCTACGTACTCGACGTAGGAGGACGAGTAACTGCGTCTGATCGGTACGTCTATCAAGCACAACTGAATTTGGTAGCGACAAAACGAAAATCGCGTCAACTCGACCGTCAAGGTTAATTGGATTTCAAATTGAACGAGTTTCGCCGTGTCGAAAAATCGCCATGCGGTTTTTTCCAGCTTCGTGATCGTTTATAAAACAGGAATTCCAAGTTCGTTCGCTTCCTTGCTCGCCAACTCACGTACGATAGTCGCACGAACGTTGGATAGACGCGAGCCGTTCCATAAATATTCGTTAACTTCTAATAAGTGTTCCTTTCCATTCCGGCGTAACTACTCCGCGAGGAAGCTCGGCTAGATAATAGCCTGTGTCTGTAATTACGTGGCGGATGAACTTAGTCGAGAGTATTCTCGGGGTTAACGATGAAACTAACCCCGGAATACCGTAGATACCGCATTAAGATGGCTCTCTGTGCTTTCGTCTGCTCGCTATCGGATAAAGGCTTTCGATCAACCGAGTATTCCCAACGAGGGATATACCGAACCAGAAT
Organism: Bombus pascuorum; assembly: GCF_905332965.1. NCBI lineage: Eukaryota > Metazoa > Arthropoda > Insecta > Hymenoptera > Apidae > Bombus > Bombus pascuorum. The sequence continues at coordinate 11,846,293 of NC_083497.1, read as the reverse complement.
CTCTCGAATATGCTAATCGAGAAGAAGTATCTTGCGAGTAACTCGACGTTTGCAAACTATCGTAAATACAGGAAATATATTTGAAAGCGATACTCTTTGATCTAATTCCGGTCTCTGATCTTATCTCAGCTACGTGCATGTACATATAGTTAGCAGACATTGATAAAATACAAGAGCGGTATAGTTCAACGATGAGGGAAAACTATACTTGGTCCTGGTTGCTTGTCCGAATTCGAACGATCTAAATTTAAAAATTAATCGCGATATTCCGTCATATGTGTCTGTGGTAACTACGAATACGAGTAACGACGAATGAAATCATCGCTGTCTGATCACAATTTTCTAATCGAAATACGAATCTTATCGAAGAGAGACAAATGTCGGAATGCTTGAGGACGGTAATGGTAAGAATGGACAAGATCCCGGTCGGAGGACCAGAAGATCCAACGATCGTTACGCAAGATTTCGTTCTCCGGGTTTGCTGTCGAGTTATTCGTCGACTAGCGGTTGGTTTATTTGCTGGGCCGGTCGGGTGGGTTAGTTGCCTGCACGGCAACACGGCAATACGGCAACTGCGAAGACGGTCGCCCAGGCACGAACAAGAAGTAAAGGAGAACGTCCTTGCAAGGCCGGCCGCCGACGCCCGAGAATCGAGCCTCTCTCTTTCGCTGTGCTTCTCGTTCCCTCTGCTTCATCAACCTCTTTTCCTCTTTCGTTGGCCGGTTCGTTCGCTTCGGCATGCTTCTCGCTCGCTCCTCCCGATTCCTCTCTCGATTCCTCTCCCGATCCCACTTTCCATCCCCATCTATACACATCGCATCCATCCAGCCTTTCCGATCCTTCGTCCGCAAGTCTACACGTTCGCCAGTTACACGAGGCTATGTAACATGCGTTCTATCCATCCTGTTTGCTTATATATGTAGAAAACTGTCGTCTCACCTAGCCGAGTGTAGTTACCAACGTGCATCCTGCATTCCGATCTAACCGAGGCCGGGATAAGAGTCGGAGCGCGGCGAGATCGCGTGAGAAAACCGGGGGTTCGAGTTAATTCCTTTGACAATGACTGGGTACCGACTTCGTGGAAAGCCGAACCTTTCCTATCGAACCTATCCACTTGCCTACGACCGTTTCTCACGCGAGCGTAAAACACCGCTGGAAAATCTTTCCACGACTTGAACTAACTTTTGCGCATAGCGGCTTTTTCAAACTGATCAGCTGAGAATCGTCGCGGTGTAAGCGAGGTAATCGCTGTTGTAGAACACCGTCCTCCGTTTATTATTTTACAACGTGTAGTATAGTTTCTCTATAGTGTAGTATTGTAATTCGATTAATTGCAAAGCTAGAGGAACGATGATTTTAAGTTTTGGATAAATTCAAAATTCTGACGCACGTCGTTGTAATTTTCAGCTTGCGATTTACGGTTCGTTATGACTGAAAAAGTATCGTGAAAACATTGAAAAGTTTGAGCTTCCTATAAGTCTGGTGAGAATGATCTTCGTACGGTTATACGTCTTCTTGGAACGTCGATGAACGTTCATTTACAGGACAGCCTCGCGAAGAAAGCAGTTTGTTCCTTTGTTTAGCACGCAACAGTCACGACAAAGCGTTAAATAAAAGTCGATGAACCTTCCTCATAAATATGTGCGTTCCGAAATTGTCCGTTGCGTAAAATAACACGTTACATGCTTGTCACGTATTAACGTCGCTCGGTGCCGATCAGGTTTTCGCATACATGGCGAAACCAATCTTTACAGGGACGTTACTTATTCATTATCGTTATAAATGTCTTTCTTCCTACATAAAACGAGAATTCCTTTTTTGCGCGTAAATATTACGCATTAATGGCGTAAGACGTTAATTACACCGGCTCGCAAAGTTTTTATTAACGGTAGATATTTCCACGGATCCTTATATATTTTTCCATGCTGAGTTACGTGGTTACACTTTTTATCGCTTAATAATTATTGAATTCATAGGTATTTCGTTAATAATGGTATGTGTATGTAATTCGTACGATTAGAGACATAGCACGTTATGACGTTTAGAAATCATTTTCCTGGATTTCCATTTGAATGTTTTTCCTAGAAAACCTGATTAACGCGAACTACTAATACGACGAACGACTCCATTAATATATTTCGGATACGGAAAAACGATATCGGGCCAAAGTAAAGTTGTGATACGATGGCCGATTATAAATGACAGGTCATCGTCGATTATCGCTTTCTAGGTAACAGATTACTGGTTAATAGATACTTGAAATTATATGAATCACTAACTACTAACCCATTAAGGATCAAGCTGTGATATAATGTGTAAAAATTGCGTAAATAGCATCGTTAACATCGTTAAAAGTAAAACAACGAGTTAAATAAGTCGTAGCTACAAAAAGCGTATTGGTATGAGCTGTACGTCACTAAAAAGATTTGGCGTAAGAAAGACAATCTCGTCGCATTTTTCGATTCAGCAGAAAAAATACACAGAAAGTCACATATTAAAACTCGTTTCATAAGAAGTAAGAGATATTTTGTAAACCAATGTCATCGGATCGAATTCCTCAACGTCTAGTCCACCGGTTGTGCAAACCTTTTGGAAAGAAATCTGTTCGCGTTTGGCACGTACCGAGGTCGCTTCAAGTATACGAACATAGCGCAACGCGGTTCGGTGAATGAGAAATTTTACAAAAGTTCCGCTCGACCATTGAGAATATCGTGACTTTTCGTAGGTGTGTGAGAGTGACGCACGTAATGGATTTGCACGGCTGCAAGTAGGCGCAAATCTATGAATGCAAACGCCACGCAATGCACTCGTTCATGCGGCCCACTTCGTGCTTCATCGCTGGCAGAAATGTGCATGTGCACTTGTGGCTTGTTGCGCAGTGGTTGCTACTCTGAAAAGTGTGGGCGTCGATACCGATCGATCGACTATACCGTTGTCATTCGCATGAATCGCGCTTTTATAAATACATGGCGGGCAAACCAGCGTTTAGTACCAGCGGGACAGATTCATATTTTGCGCATTGACGACCAGCGAACGTAACAAAGATTTCGAGAAACCGAGATTATCGATACAGCTGATTATGTTTCTGCGCGATAGATAGGCTGTTGAAAAAATGGAAGCATGATAGGTTGAATCTAGATGCGAAAAAGCCAATATAAGTAATAAATTGTTTTCGAACAAATCTCTAATTAAATCTTACTCGTACGAACACGTTACGCGCCCGCGTGAGAATATATTTTTTAATTTGATAAATGTACGATACAAAATCCGATAGAGCGATAATAAATTTAGGGTGCAAGGGGTTAAATCGAAAGAAGACGTTTTTACAATAGAAAGGGATCGTTTGAACTGTGTCAAATCAAATTAAATCACGTAAAAGAGGAATTGGATCTTTGTACAAACCACGTCGAATAGAAATCGTGTAAAAGTAGAATTAAGTGTACTTTTCCTGCGCGTTATTCATCGATTTCCCAATATTCCAGTGATTCCAAAGAAGTACAAAAACCAGCTACGTACGCATCTGGTAATATATTCTTGGTGGTGGAATAAGTTAAACACCAGATATATCGAGAGCCAGTTGCAATTTGTTAATGCGCAGAAGAAATATTCCGGATAGGCATCTTCGCGACCTGATAAATCTCGAAGCAGCTCGAGGTTCGATACGGTCTGTAATTACGGCACGTAACGAAAGTGTTACGTGTAGGTGCTTTGAAAGCCTTGGGGCTGAGAATCAGGTATCTAAGGGCGTGCCCAGACCGAGACGACTTTTATTGTCGGCAATATCGTTGACCGCATCTGTAGCAATTTTTTAATCGACAAATGAATAATCGTTCACCTATTCGTTTCACACCGTCCCATATGATTTATCGCAAATAAATAAACTAAATAAGTCGATTGTGAAAAATGCATTCCACCTGCGATCTCTCAGAGACAAAGAGACCACCTCCATTCTTATTTCCGTCGATTGTTTCTTACGGAAACGATGAATATCGTATAGAATTGAAAGTGACAAATAAATAGAAAGTCAAGGCAGGTTAATTTATACTCGTAATAATACATATTATCGCCAAGATATTCCGTCGAATATTACGTTCGTAGTTTACTGATCATCGGTATCTTATTCGACGTGTCAACTTGAAACTGAAGTTACGGAGGGAACTGTGCGAATGCACAATAACAATGCTTTACACGTTGATAAGTAACCAGGGTAAAAATAAACGATTCAAGGTATCGAGGCCTACGTGCGCAAATTATCTCTCTTTTCGTATTCGATGAGCATTAGATTAGATATCGAATTCTATGAAATGAACATTTTGTAATTGCACCTTATCGACTCAAGCACTTGTATGTATATATAGTGCCATACAGATGTATACAACGAAACGTTTGAAGATCATTTTTCAGAACGTCGTTCAAACAATTCACGTTACTGTAAATAATCTTCGATATTGAAAGTTCTACTGTATTTCAAAAGAAATACCAATTAAGAAACGAGATCAATAACTGCACACTTATCGATTGTTTAGATATTCCACGCGACAATGGTTACAATGATTTTGCCACGTCGTCGCGTACGGTCAGTAGCACTCGCATAAACTCGAATCGATAGAAGCTATCTGTCGGAATGGCTCGATAAATATCGTCAGGACCAAAAGTAATTGTGAAATATTCAAAACGCGATACGCTCCGGATCGTGTCTCGTGACAATTCCGTCGAGTCTAGCCAAATTGATTTATATTCGCGCATTCGTTGACGCGTTACCATCGATTATCGATCGAATGTTGCGTTTGCAGAGGAAATAAATTACGACCAATTAAAAGTTAAAATTGACTCTGTCAAGCTGATCGACCGAATCGAGTCGAAAAGATTTAGAAGCTTTAGAAGCGCTAATTAAATTTCTCTTTTACGTTGATCGTACAGAAATATCCTACTATGTGCTATCAAGCAGCTGCAAAGTTATATAACTTATTGCATTATAACATAATGCTAAGGAACATTTCTTCTGTTTGATTAGCGAGTTATACACGCGTACTGTGTGTATAGGATCGTACAAGTTTTGGTTGGCGCGAAGATTGATTGATGAGATTTATGGCACGCATATCGCGCTATTATCGAGGTAGGCAGAAGGTGAAAGTAAAGAAATGGAAAATACGCGCTGTTCGTCGAATTACTACCATGTACCATTCGAGTATCGATAACCAGATGGTAGAAAAGATGAAATCTGTCTGTCAAAAATGGCAATCGTTCGTGACAGATGTGATTATTTTCTAAGATTCGTTCAGAAACCAAACAACAAATATCCGTAAAATGTGTTTCGTATTTTTCGTACAATTGCGAACGAAATTATCGAACGACCTGATAGATCGACTAAAGATTCGTCCGAGCGCGGAATGTAGCGGTGTTCGAGCTGTACTTACGATAGACCAGTGATCTGCGGCTTGCCAGGGAAGAAAAGTCGAGATCGACAACCACTGGATCTTGGAACGATGCACACGTGTGGTCAGTTTAATAAGAGACTGCATATCGCGTTACGTAGCCGTATAGCGACGTGTCCTGGATACGCTTGATTGTCGTATTCTCTTCCAACCGAGTTCATGCAAAATTCAATGCGATATCCGAAACAGCGTAAAAATGGATTGCATTTCGTGCAGCGGGCAATCGAATCGAATGGACCACGAACAATCGTATCGTTGCCACGGCTCTCCTTCCTGCTGGTCTATTAAACTTTGCGCAACCCACGTTTCGTGGTATTTATCGAGGTCGAATCCAGCAGCGTTCCAAGCGTGGGCCTTAACCTGCCACAATTCGATCGTAATTTTACGACAAAGTGGCCAAACAATTCGATAAAATTCGACGAAAGAACAGACTCCGAGAAGATCGACGTTTCGTTTTACGAATGCAACGGTTGCTCTTTGCGAAATTAATTCGAACGATTCTTTGCGTCTACTCTACGCGCTTTCTTGATTAAAGTGCTTTTTCATAGCTGATATGAAACGTTTGCTATTTGTTTCCAAGTTAACGTCGTTGTATTATACATTTTTCGCAATACCACGATGAATATTCAAAGAACGCGCACAAAAATGTATTTGAGATGTATAAACGAAAAATAATTGATATTCTATTTATATTCTATACCTACTTATACCTATTTATATTCTCGCCACTGTAGATCGCGACGATTCTACCTACCAAGTTGTCTACCTACTCCACTGATCGACCTACGGCTGCGATAGATATTTACGTGTGACTGTTCCGCCTTAAGCCTGTCTGAATTTAACTAGAGTATTCAGGTTGCGCAAACATTTTTCCACTAATGACGGAGAGTAATGCGTTACCGGCAAATCTCTAAGCTCTCTAGAAATATAATAATATCAGGTCAGCCTGCAAAATTCCCCTGCTTCTGAATAAAATTAAAGGATACGAACGGCCAGTTTCAAAGAAGTCATGTGCCATTAAAATAGATAGCTTGAAACTGCGGAATCTCGAAGAATAATCCAATACGTTCAAATTCCCATTTCTTATCAAGATCGTTATCGTTATGCTTTATTTGCTTATTGTTAGCTATATTTTCGAATAAGACGCGAAATCGTGTACGTTCTACGCAAGCGTATACGTAGGTTCGAACGCGGAGAACAGAATAAGAGTAAGAGTAATGTTTATCGTAGAACGTAGGGAAAAGAGAGGGGAAGAACGAGCAAAAGTACTGTTACTCGGACAAAGGCTACCCACGTTTATGGTCAGCTTGCTATAAAAGCGGCTGCTTCGCGCACACCCAGTTCTTCCTGCAGTTTATTGCTATTGGAAACGGTTCAAGAAATCTCGTTGCCGTGTAATGCGTTTACAGAATGACGCTTCATTTTTCCTTATCTCCTTAGGTTCTCGCGCGACGCGACGTTTCTCGCGGAAACCGTTACTAAAGTTCACGCAATGTACATATATCCTGGCATTTTCTCATTCTGTCTATATACTTTCGATTTTAAGATTCCGCTGAATTTCATTGGTAAAACCCAGTAACACACTCTAACATCTTTCGTTTATCTCGGATTCTTTAATCCTTTGATAGCATCGTAGGATAACACGAAGAGTTCGCAACGAACGATTTAAAAGCTAGTCGTTTCTTTATCATCACCATTTTACGTATCTTTGATATCGAATATAGAAGATATAATAATTTCTGCTTGCTATAGGAAATAAATATATATCGGTAATTACGCTACGTGTGGCGAGATTTAACGCTAGAACAATCTGCTCGGATGGAAGATGAACGAAGCATGTTGCATAGGAGGAACTTTTTAACGATTTACTTCGTTCGTTGAAGAATAGTTGAGAGATTCGAGTTAGTCATGGTTCAGAGAATTCTAGCGGAACTTGTAGTATAATAGATTAACACGCTACAACGTGTGGACAATGCATGCGTGATCATGCTCTTCCGATTGCATTGTGGCAATCCCGTGGAATTATCGGAGATGCAAAGAGGCGAATCTGTAATTTATGAATTCGCCGATGAGGTCTGGGTCAATTGAAAATTGCGCTATTACTTCTACCTCCCTTTATCCTTGATCTCGTGTACCAATCGCGATCCATAAACGATACCTTTATTTTTGGCCACCATAGGTTCGAACAAGCAGAGATTCTCAGACTTGCACGAGATCGACCATAAAACTTTTTTCCCCGAGGTTCGTGTTCTCGCGTTGCTATACATAGGATAGGCCTGAAACTTTTTTCTCAAACCATCCCACCTTTGCTCGTCGTCCTCCTACTCCTTCATCTTCTCTACCTTGCCAAACTACATGGCGGCAGGCGAACAAAGAGAATCTTGAAAGAAGAATCTCGTGTTCGAGAAGGTAGAAGAGTCGGTCGATATCTTTTTCGCACGGGAGGTACCGAACCTTTCAACAGGCCAGGATAATCTCGTAAAACGATAATTCACTAAATAACGATACCGTCGGTTTATTAAAAATTGCCAATCTTTGAGATATCAGCAAAAACTAATTCTAAAAGTAAACTATCCGTTACGTATTATGGGATGGGAGTGCCATGGTCGTATAATAAAATTAACGACAAGAATCTTGCAATCTACAAGAATATAGCTGTATGCATACACAGTTTCTCAGGCGAGCTAATTGAATTCGATCGAAGTAACGAAGCTACAGACGGACAAAACTCGACGCTAAAAACGTTAACCCAGATCGATGATCACGCGTCAATGCACCAGGCTGTATCTTACCTTGCTAACAGAAACACGACGAGGTCTTCGATGAACGACATACATACGTGTCCTTTCGACTACAAGCCGTGTCAAATAAAATGTTACACCCGCATATGGGACACGGATCTCGCGTTACATGTCGGCCACACCGCAAGGTCATCGATAGATAGGATCTAACGCAGAAATGTGACCGACGACGAAGCAGTTCGACCACTCTAAAACTCTTTTTTTTTTCTTTTTTTCTTGCGAGAGGTCTTCCTCTCTTCCTCTTAACTGTCTAGTTAAGATAATTTTAAATCATTTTTGTTAGTTTTTTGTCTCTATGTTCGATTAGGGGGGATAAAGCGTTGTCGATGCTTCTGGCCACAAATCGCTAGATCCGGTATTTAATACGAATGTCTCGCATTCCTCTGCGCGTATCCAGCGAATCTTCCTCTACCCAGCATAGACAGAATCAAAGGGACGAAACCGCGATACAACGGCAGCAACAACGGGCGGCCAATAAGTAACGATAGAGCATTAACTTGCCTCGACAGTGGCGGTGCACCATAATACACGTCGGGTGTATACAGCGCTTGAGCAACACCTACAAATAGAAGTCGTAGAACAAGCCAGGGCCCTGTTGCACGCTACTTTATGACTACCAGGACACAGAGTTCGCGGGCATTACTTTCGAACCATTAGCTTGCGCACACTAAGCTTTGCTCCGTCTATACTCGATACCAATTTGTATTTGTAGCTCGAGAAGGGGAATTATTTTCTCGTTTGCAAGAATATTCGGATAACGTTCGATACTACGAGAGATCGTTGACTAACTGGCCGAAATTACAGGGAAATCGATCGATTCTGACAGAGGGTAAGTCGAATATCTTTGTTCAAGATGAAAAAATGTTTATATTTATCGGTTATTTTCAACTAATTATATCGTTAGAGCAAGGTAACATATTTCATTCGCAAGCCTTCCGCTCGAAATTCCTCTGTTCACTGACGCATAACGTGCGCAGTGATTTGCATATTTGAAAGTGAACGAGTGATTTTCGCCCCAAGGGAACGTGACACAAAGATATAGACAACTTCGAAGCTGCATTACGTCAGTTCCTTCGAGGTATCCGAGACTTTTCGCAAAATGACGCGAACTTGTTCGTTTTAAAAACCTCACGAGATTTTCTATCGTACGTTGAACATAAACCTGCATGCATAATACATCCGCTCAGAAGCATTGGAACACATGGTTTCATAGAACACGCGATAATTGATTCAACGAAACCATTAATCGATCGATTTTACAGCGAAGACGTACAAGATAACGATCCGAGAATTTGTAAAAATTATTTGCAAGGGTAATAAATGACACACGGCTTCGAGATCCAACGAATCATTGATACTCTATTACGGCATCACCCTGGTGTTACACGGGTTGAACTCGAGCCACGTGTCTACAGAATCTTACGTTACATCCCTAAATCCTGATACGAAGTATTTGCTGACTGGTCGCCGTTGTAATTTTACTCGAAACATCGCGTTTCATGTTTGTATAATGTAACGATGAAACGAGTAATCAATGGTAATGGAACGTTAGCTTCTCGTACGCTGTGTACAAGTGGCGCGATAAACAAATAAGCGAATCTACGTTCTACCACGTGGCATCGATTCACAAAGTAAGCCATTGATAAATCAGCAGCTGCGATTAGCATAGCAATTATTTCGACATTGCGGCGTGGTTACAAAAATTGTTAGGAGAGAAGACAGGCAGCGCAGCATCGATCGAAGAGCGATTTACCGGGAAACACGATCCGTGGTAACGCGTTACCAGGGCGTATAGAAGCGCATCCTCGATTTTCAATTTTGCCAGCAGGCAAAGACTTAAGATACCACCAAATAAACCAGTCAACGTCCCGACAGCAGCGTATACCACCGACAACAGTGCATACCACCGCGTGGCGGGTACCTAACAAGCGCGAGTCTTCGAGCTAAGGTAACACGAGAGGGCCACCAGCGTCGCGAGAGTCTCCGGTTTCGAATTTGTCTAAAGTAATTAAAACCCTACACGAGGCTTTGCCGCACGTTATGCCTGCAAATCGACGTTCTTCACGAGGGTGGTTGTTCTTTTCGCCAACACCACCCCGAGAGATTTTAAAACGACCAACGATGCTCACCTTCTCCTAACCTGAGTTATAGAAAGGGCAACGTTATACACGTATCCTCCGTTTCGTAACGTTAGAACTTGGAAAAAGGAAGGATTAGGAAATTTATCGCTTTTCTGCGAAGGGAAGGAAAACGGCTGCGTTTTTCTCTTGTTCGTGGCGCGAGTACATCGATGCAGGGTAAACAGAAGAAATGAGAGAAGAAAATAAATGGCCAGCTGTTTAGCAAGCTACCTTGGTCACCCAGCTGGGGATACGTGATGTCACGCGTTGTGTCTCACCGTTACCCCGAGAATTGTATGCAGAGGAGGAATTCGATTGTCTCCAAATTGAGGAGCACTTATCTCGGCACGTGACTCCGCGTCGACGAGAGACAAACGCTTCGTCTTTTTCTCCAGAGTGTTGTCCCTTCTTTGAACAATCGGCGGTATAATAAAACGTTTTTCAGGCTATCGATGTTGCCGTGAAGAATAGAGATGTTGCAGGTAGAACAGAGATACACGCGAGCACGGAATTTATACGTGTTGCGAGGAGATCGTGATACGATACAGTCCCTGGTCATCGCAACTTTCTCAATATCTTTTACCCTTTTGATAAAGCTGCGGGTGTGATCGAGCGCCAATAGTACGGTATACGTACATACGCGTGCTATTTCATCGACTAATGCTAATTCCTAATTCATCGACTCACGAATCGGATATCCTTCCTGAGAGAAGGAGGGTATCAAGGTTCGTCAAACCCATAGTCGCGTCTCCACGTGAATGGCACGCCCTGAACCATGTCTGGCATAACACGAACCGGCGTTCTTGGAAGAAAAGACGAGGGACAAAAGCAAGCCGCGCCATAAATAATGCTACGAATCCACTGTTACGAGAGAGACGTTCGTCCGTTTGTTTTTGCGATCACGTACGCGTTTAATTGAATTTTGAACCGGATAGAGAACATTCTGTGCATTACGTAGCCATAATTTCCTACGGGGAAATAACTCGTACCCATGAAAAAGTGAAAAAAGTTCGTCCGATGTTAATGTTCTCAGTCATGGCCGTTTTAATTGAATAGCACGCGTAGTATACCGATGAAAAGACAGAGTGGGATACGTTCGCGTGGGCGTGGATACCGCGATTATCGAAGACACCCTTGGTGGATGAAGACGTCAGGATTTGACGGGCTTACAATGGAGTATAAATTACCGATGTTAGGAAACGATGATGACGGTGGTAGCGAAAACTCTTATCGTAGACTGTAGACTATACGCGCGTATACGTTTAAAGGTATATGCACCGACGATAAACGTCACTGGAACCTAGGCTTTTATCAAGCATAGGTGAGGAGCGATTTAAGTACCGGAGGGATGTGCAACACGCTCATACACGGCTTCGAGGATCATCGCGACTTCCTGGAACGCCTACGAACCGTTCGACCTCCGAAGACGAGCCACGATCAAAGAGGTCATCGCGGTATCGAGTCTCGACCTTCGTGCCCGACCTTTCGATCCTTCGAGGACAATGAATTCACGGTTGTATCGTAAATCCTTGCCGTTCCTCCAAAGTCATGAAATAATCTCACCAACGAGGGGAAAATTTGACGTCTCATCGAGCCACGTACCCATCATCGAAAGTTATATATTTTTCGATAACCGAAAGACGCGAATGTTCAAAGCGTACAGTCTCGCGCGTGGTTTTGCAATAAATCGTAAACGACTCACCGTTTCACACGACATTGCTTAAAGCGTAGGCAGCTCTGGTGTAGCAATATGGCGCCGTGCCCGGCCGTCCTTTCGTCCCACCTGAACGTATAAAATAGGCAATGCGGTTAATTAACGAGCATTACGTTAGGTGCCAATCTGCATAATTAGCGGCCTGCGCGCTCCACCGAGTGCATTTGTCATTTATATCGTATTTTATCGTATCATAATGTTTACGTGGTGTTTTAAAGGAATGCCGAGCGTTGAATCCGTAAAGAATTATATTCCACCACTTGCACGCATTTATCCTATTTAAATCGGGCATTTCTAACGCGTAAATTTATAGTTTCGTGCTTTCGATCTTGTATACAAAGGCTATACCATTTCTCAAGATATATTTCTACGGCATGTTATCTTTTCGATCTGAAATGCTAGCCGAGCGGAAGGAACGCATTGCTGTAATTGTTGTAGAAAGTGAATCACACGAATCACTCGAATCACGAGATTCTATGTAGAAAGAGAGCAAAGAAAAGACAGGAAAAGACACCGACCCCCTTAAGCGAGATTCCTACTGGTTACTACCTTACGTCTACCTGTTATTGCGGCTACAGAGCTGCATTCCAGCTGAATCTAAATGCCTCTGTCACGGCTCGCAATAACCGTAATGGCAGGAACACGATGTTCCTGCTTCTGGGTGAGCGTGTTCCGCGGCTACGTCACTTTGGACGCACAAATGAGTACCTTTCCTCGTATCCCGCGTCCCAAAACTTTACCCTCCACGAATCACGTCTACCATCGTCTGAAATCGTCGAGGGTGGAATGCGGAACGGATGATTATTTTGCGCGTGAACTTTTCGCGTCTGGCCATTAACTTCTTCCGCGATAACGAGAAATATGTCTTAGAATTATCTACCGAAAAGAAACGACTCGCCGACATTGGCAAGCCGTGTCGTTGATATCGAGACGATCATAATGATAAATCAAGGCTCGACCGTTTCGAGATATCGATGATAAAAGTCGGAACTGAGCACGAACGCGACTCACGTTTATGCTTCGGCAAACCCGTAACGTAGTTTCGTTCGCTGATAATAAGAACGTTCCTCGAGTTAATCAGCCTCGTATAAGGTCCAGGTTATCCTGCATGGTGTGCACAATGCCTCGGACGAGTTCGCGCATCCGTCGTAAGTGGATCTCTACCCGATGGGTCTTACGTGACAACAACGTTTAGATGGTTGCCGCGCGATAAGCCGGAGAAAACTAGATCTTCGACTATAATAAAGGTGGCTTGAAATCGCAGACCCATCAAGACGAATCTCGCCAGCAAACAAGAGTCGCGATAAGGAATCATCAATGAGAAAGATGATGAACCACGTAAAATCTGACCGCGATGTTAAGAAAATCTTTTTGCACTGTATCCAATAGAAATGAAATATTCTTTCACAATAAGTGAATAAGAAAAGAAAGAAAGCAAAAATATTTTTGTCACGGAACCTATCAGTCTTTAATACGTTCGATATGCCCTTTCGCTCGATCATCGAATGAAAAGTGAATCGAAGTTCGCGCCTAACGTGCGTATCATCTAGAAGGTGATAGGAATTAAGTTAGATTCGTAGAAACGCGATTAGCCAGAAACGCTAATAGACTCGGTCTTGAGAGGAAGAATCGCGCGTTGCGCCATGCGAAAATTAGAAAGGCACATGCACTACCAATTGCGATCGTGTCTCTGTTCTCGGTCGTGAGTTTTCTACGTACATAACGCCGCGTCCAACGATTTCTTAATTACGGCAATTATGTTGTCGAATCGAACGGAAAATCGAAGGTAAAACAATTACAAACGATCTGTATATGAATACAAAAGATAGGATACGTGTTATCGAGTTTTGATAGCAAAAGGAAGCTTCGAATCGCCGTTTATCCTGCGAATAATGCCGTTTCGGTATCGCGCGACACTATACGTTTCTCCTTTTTCTCTGTACAGACGAAGCAGACTGCATGTACTTTCTTCGGCCTCGATCCCCTTGCGGGAACCTCGCTTACGTATCGCTTTCGCAATCGTTATTAGACGTTGTTGCGCAAGCAAGAGCGCTCTGTCCTATATGAAATATCGCCCGCATTCAATCTCAGCCGCGGATACGTTGTAATTAGCGTGCAAGACACTGCGTGGAAGCAGAGCCTCTAACGTACCGTGAATACGCGATATCGCGGCTCGCAGGACACGAGTGTCTGCAAAAATTCAGATGCCATTTCAGATAGGTGCTAGGAGATTCGCCACGGCGTTACACCGCTGCAACTTTACGGCAAGCTCACGACATACCAATCTTCGCCTTGGTCTGCCTCCAGTTATTCATCCGTGGCTGGCTTTTACATCGTATTAACGCTCCTCCTATAATAAGTCATGCGGCTGCTTATCGGCGCAACGATAGAAACCAAAACAGTGTTAACGATTTTCCTATTCGAAGATTCACGGATCGACGCGCCGATAAATCTTTCGATACAAATGCGTAATACATTGAGAAAAGGTAATTGCAGCATGAAAAGGTATCGAGAAATGATCTAATCGTTCGCTAACAGCAGATGTGCTGACAGATGGTCGGGACTAAGGCTGTTCTGAAACACGCGCGCTACTACTTGCCTCGGGTCGGTATAATCAAGAGACTATAAACTAACTCGGTTAAATCTCTCCCCTTTATTTTTCACGTCACGGTAAACCTATTACTCTACAAGGATGTCCCGTAATCTATACATCCTGTTCTTCCTTTAATACTAATACCTCCCAGTCGCACTTATACTTGTGTATAGCAGAACAGTATCGACTCCTTACCGATCGCTGTCAATGTTCGACCATATCCAACTTCCGTTGTTTTCAAAGACCTATGTTTATCGAGTTGCAGCTCACGTATCGTTACGTCAGTCTTTTAACTCGACGACGAAACGTAGCATTGCCGGATTCCATGGAAAAACCTAACCCCGCTGTTGCTACGCTAAACGCGCGTATGTTATCTTTAATCTTCCATGACCGAGCGACGTGTGCTTCATCGAGAGTCAACGCGTACGCGTTCAGTGCCAACTCAATTAACGCGATTGCGACAACGATAAATCGTTTAACTTCTTTCCTACCTCTGCCTCTTTCTGCCTTCTACAGGCGTGTGGTTCGAATTAAGAAAATTACCGGTATAATAGGAGACACGAACAAAGGAACTCTGAAAATCCCTTTACAACGACGGTTCATTGGCTAGAATCCATTAGAAAGCAACTAAAGAGTTTCTCCTATTATGAAATCTATTCACATTCGTTTCATGAATTACACCGTGTCCGTAGCGTTCGGAACAATCCGATTAAGTAAGTACGACAATCTTACGAACAAAGAGACGCGAGCTTAAATATAGCTATTTAGCAGCCGGGCTAAGTTTATCTTTATTGAGGTTTACGCTGGTCCCCGTCGACCTCGTTACTGCACCAAGTAAATTACTCGCGTCTCTAACAAACATCATCGTTTATCGCTATTTTTTATAATCACAGTCCTCGGACCGCTTTTATCGTTAACAATTACCTTGTTTATGGGCTGGAATAAAAAGACCATAATTATTAACGATAAGTTTGGTTTTATACCAAATCCTGCATAGATGTGCTTCTTGTATTTAAATATATCTTTGTAATCTGTTTTCACCGAACGGGTCACGCGGTATCTGTGTTTGCACGCATGTGCGTAAATGTAAGTAAGCTGTATGCGATTACGCGAAGAAATACATAAGATGGTACGTACACAGCGGCAAATGACGATTACTCCAACAGGATCGCGTGCTCCAGTAAGCTAACACGTTGCATTAGAGCTGCTGCTTGCTCGGCTATCAACGTGTTACATACTTTGCACAAATACGCGATCGAATCATTTAGCGTTATTTACCGACTGATCACGCGTATTATACAAACCTGCGAACGGATAGCCACAGGTTAATTGAATTAAAAATGGCAGACGTCTTGGTAAGAACTCGATCGTGAAAGAACAAGATTTTACATCGCAAAGAGATTAAGCGGATCTTGGTCGGACCAGTGGATTCTTCAACCAGTGATATTCGTTTTTACGCCTAGTGCTTTAATCACCAGATAGATACCTGTTTGGGAAACAGCGTTTGCTTCGTCTACTGCCTATAATTATCACAACCAACGTACTCACTTATTTTTACATTTCTTATAATTAGATTCGAATATAAGAATTACTTTTTACTTGCAGAAATCTTCGACGATAGGATCGAACATGTATAGTCGCTACACTCTGTTCTAAAAAGGATCGGAGGACATTACGAAAACTGATCTTGCGAATGACATCGGTATTTCGAAACACGCGATAAGAAATGCCATAAGATAGCAAATCTATTCCGTAGCCCGGTTGGGATTCAAAATCGTGATGGTGTTGACAAGACGTGTCCATCGAGATAAATCATTGGCCCGACTCGGTTGGTCACGAGCGGTGACATGTTTCGTACCCCCCTATCAGGACGAGTCTATTAAATCTGCAACAGGACGGAATGTCTGCCACGGTCATTACCATTCCGCCAAGTCGTAAGTTATCTTCGCTGACAGTGGGCGCGCATAGAAATGTCTTCGGCCGTGATACCTCCTGACTTCTTCTTCTTCTTCTTCTTCTTCTGGCTGTTCTCCTTGTTTTTCTTTTCCTTCCTTCCACTTCTCATTCTGTTCGAGGCCGTCTTTGGTCACACTGTCAGCCGCCGACATCCGTATCAGTCTTTACACTCCAGATAGCGCAATCTTTTTGCTGTATTATCTATCTTCTTGTAAAACTTGCAATAAGACCCGAAGAACTTTTTTCCTATGAAAACTGTTGCTTTTATACCGAAGATCGCCACTTGCCATTCAACCATCTTAACCAAGCCTATCAAAGGTTTAGATTCGTAGAGGTATTGGACGGTCCGCGCTGTAACTGATTCGTATAAAATTTGCATCACATTCCAGGCAACCCTTGCCAGTGCCAGTAATAGTGGTCGTGCATCGTAGGTAGATCTTTGAGGAGATCTCACCTCGGCACCTCCGCAAAACTTACGGACACGAACGTAAAGAAAAGAAAAGAAAAGGAAGGGAAAGAACAGCGGCGGAGAGGAAGACATGGAAGAAGAAGAAGAAGAAGAAGAAGAAGAAGAAGAAGACGAGTAACCAGAGCATGGAGAAGAAAAGAGAAAGAGAAAAAGAAGGAGGTAGAACAAGAGCCGCGGACCTTTTCGAGTCCTTCCAATTCTCTCGTGACCATAAAGGTTTTGTTGCAGCCGGATCGCCGTCCAGTCGAACGGTAAATCAAGATGGTTGCTTTACGTAATGGAGTTGCACCGGCCACATCTTAATTAGGAAAAATCTGGAAGCACATCCGTTTCCAGCTCGCCGATGTTAGGTGGAGTTAAGGCGCCCATTGCATTCTCATTAACCGTCTGCTTTTGAATACATTCTATACACCGCACAGCGAATCGCTCGTTACACTATTTATCTTGAGCCTCTGTTTCGTAGAAAACAGACTCGTGGTCGTAATAACACGACCACATGCGTGATACCTGTTGTGGAATCTATCAGCTACCTATTCAACGCGATGAAAAATATGCTATTAAACGTTGTTCATTCAACACTCTCCCTTGAAATATCATTATCGGGCTACGAATTTTTATGCAATTTCATATTTCTTTTTACGAGTACGTCTATAGAAATGGAATTTAAATACCGATTTATTTCGTTTATTATTCCACTTTGTGTTTTATTTTATATAGTTTTACATGTTACGAGTCGTAGATACTTTTTTTTTACATTTGACTCTTCCATAGATCCGTTCTCGAAAAATCTGTACAAATGGGAGCCACGTGGAAGAAGATACCAAGTGTATATCTCGCGACAAGTTTATCACGGTCAGATAAAACAATAACTTCGTTCCAAGGTAAGGAAAAGTTAATAAGTTCGCGTTGCTAGCATCGATTCGCGTACATTCGTACTTGTATTCATACCTATAACCACGATGGAGATCGCGATCGTTCATTGTCGAAAATTTTCCGAATTCTTTGCAGGTTAGTCGATAATCGCGGTCGCTGGTTTTCACCCTACGGGGATGCCAAGATGAACGTTGGTCCAAATTTACGTGAGATATTCAATTACGACTATTAGCCAACTATTTGTGAAACATCGTGATGACTTCCGAGATAAATGGCGAGGCCTCGTGTCTCCAGCGTCTTCATCAAGAAGTACGAAATACGATTATCCCGTTCTACTTAACCCTTATACCATTTACTGTATTTCCGTGTAGGCTTTTAATTGTTTAGAAACATTTCCAAACAAGATCATCGAATTGAACGACTTCGTCAACGAGTACATGCCGGAATCTGTTAGAAATAATAAATTCAACGAACCTCCGATCGATCGGAAAGTCAAGTGCCAATCTACGCTTTCCGCCGCGAAAAATTGCGATCTAAGTAGCATCTCAGACTTCGGCGGTAATTATTGACCCTTAAAGGCTGTCACGGGTGAAAATTCATTTCGATCAACAAATTAACCAGGTTTAACCAAATGGAATTGAATCTTTTATCGTTGTTCGCGATACTACGCGAAGACTAAACAACGTTATCGTTCGCGGTGGTATTATTACACGACGATAGTACTAAAAGGAAATTCGCACGGGGTGAAATTTTACTCGTGATAGCCTTTGAGGGTTAATGAAAATACAAGTCACGTGTACGCGCGTAATGGACTTTTGCGCTGATTCCTGCAGTTTCCAGTTACTACTCTCTCTCGATGTGCGATCGCAATCGATCGCGACATGGAATCTGTAAAAGAAAATACTATCGATCGCGAGGTATAACTGGTTGTAACGTACGTCGAAGACCTGGACCGCTTGGACAACTTTTAGCATTTATAGTCAGCAGCGTGGCGACATGTACAAAGAAAATCGTCGTTACTCCGTCACAGTACATCGTGGACAACATAATTCCAACATTCTTTCAAAAGTAGGTACAAACGAGGAGTATTAGAAATTAAGCGGAAGGAGCAAACTAAAGGATACTTTTTTTTTTTTATAAAGGCGAGAGTTGAAAAACGCACAGTGTGGACCGCCGAATTGGAATAGCTCTCTTTCGACTTACGTAACTACGGTAAAAAAAGACACCACGATTATTGGGAAACTTATCGACATCATGAGACCTGCTGTAGTGAAACTCATTAACGACACTACGACCGTAAGGATTCTCATAAATTCCTTGCGCATGTAATTACGCGTTTCCTTCTCTCTCTCCCTCTCTATCTATCTATCTATCTATCTATCTGTCTATCTATCTATCTATCTTTCTCTCTCTCTTCGATGAAACAAAACGTGTACAAATCTACTTCAGTTGAAACGCTGGCTACAAGCAATTGCTTTGACCGCTACATCGCCTCCGATCGAACTAACGAATGCAACTCGTAACACTGAAACCATCGACTGTTGGGCTTACGAGCTGTTCTTTCATCTCAAGTACCTTCAAGTGAATCGCGGACGACGGACCACCGACAAAGTAATCCTTACAGCTAATTGTAACTCTTGCCTACCTCTGCCGCGATATAGAGGAGAACGCGTTAATTTCGCTTTCGAATCAACGCGATCGTAACAACGATTTTCAATTGCACTTTCAACCTTGTTAATGAAACTCTCGCTGTTCCGTTAGGTAATGGCCGAGGCGGAGTCGAAACCTAACGATGTGATTCACGCTAACTTATGGCACCGATTAGTTCAGCTCCGCGATAATTACATTATTCTGTACGAGACTTTAAAGAACTACGATAAAATTCGTGATCTCGATTCGGAGAAACGCCAAGAATAACAACGTAATGGCCAGTTACAGCGAATGTCGAGCGCAGGAAACACAGATTCGGTTTAATGCATCCACTAATTCCCTTCGGATAAGCGATTTAGACATTTCGCTCTGTACAGTTTTCCAAAGAACATTAATGCAAACTGTACAGCAGGTTTAACTCGAATAGAAGGTCCGTCGGTCGAACCTCTCGCCCGTTTGTTTCGACACGATTCAGCTGACATGGCACGCTATTGTAGCTAACATTTAAACTTCGTGCCAAGGAAGGGAACGCAGGCGCAGGCTACGGAATTTTTACTTTGCCGAGATTGCACCACCCGACCTGCAGTCACCATTCGCTCCATCGACTTTTTTCCACCGAGTAATAGCGTAACCTACTTCACCAGATAAAACGTCAGACACTTTTTACGGCCAAGCAATACTATCGAGTCTTAATATCTAGGATCTAGCCCGGCTCATAGCGAGACCGATATCGGTGTAATTTCGATCGTACAAATTTTAATAGCTATAGATTTCGCAATAGAAACGATTTTCTTTTTTTTCTTTTTTTAGTCGTCGAACAAAGATCGTTTGCGAAACGTATATAGGGATACAAAAGATCAGCGTTACGATGTTTCCAGTGAAACGAGTTTACGAGGAACCAGCCATCGGACGCGATAGAATTATTAATCATTCACCGACAAACGCATGCTGCACGCGTCCATTTATGTTTTGGCGTTCTCCGATCGTTTCGTATTCAACCAACGTGAGCAACACTTGTCATACCATATAGGTTAATATGGTATTTAAAATCCCTTTCTCGAATTACCATCTTATACATTTTTACGGTGATGAATTGTCATATTATAACGGATGAAACGTAAACGGGGAAATAAAACGTGGCTAGTTGAGGGATATGCAGAATTCAAACACAGAGTCCATTCTTCTATTCCCACGATAAATGCAGCGGCAAATCTTTCTCTAGATAGAGGGAGTGTCAGTGCACATCATGGTAACTGGTATAGTCGTATACAGCTATAGAACGGTATCGCAAAAGAGATTGTGTTGCTTCTAGATATTGTTGAGACGGTATAAAATTCACAAGGAAAGGAATTATATCGTAGTCTAAGTGGAGCCAATAAAAAATGTTTTAAAAGGTTTAAAGAACTGCGTTTACCGTACGATATCTCGCAGGGAAACTTTCGGTGCCGATACTTTTGTTCGTCACTGTACTTTTCATCTTCGTGATCGGTTGGTGCTCCTATAATCTAACTACGAATCATTAGACGTGGTGTCATAAAGCAACGCTCATGGACGTTATTACGCCATTAATGTCGAAACGCTGACAGTACCTCACGGTATTAAATTCTTACGACCGTTAAGCAGTTATAAATCGAAATTATTTGTTATTCGTTAAGAAGAGGATGGAATCGGTAATTTGTAAGAACATTTCCTTTCGTTCTCTTTGCTTGCAAATAGAAAATGTCAGGAAGGGAATACATCTAAGAACGGTTTTCCCATTTAAGCCGATGTGTTAGATATCCGTCAGTACATCTAGGCAAAGGTAAGAGCGTTAAACGAGTACCGACCCCAACTAACCTATGATCTTGGTTGATAGTTGATCGGGAGTTAAGCTCCGCTCCATCCATAACAGCTTCGAACGAAATCCCTCGTGTGGCTCCATCGTGCGAACGAACGGTAGTCACGACTCTGATTACGTAGCGTGTAAAACACCAAGGAGCCGTGCGAGAGGAAAAATAAGCGGACAGAAAGAGAAGGATCATCAAAGGAACGAGAAAACTAGATAAGAGATAAAACAAAATTTATATGCTACGAGATAAGCTATAATTAAATTCATTTCGATTTCCATTTTTCCTTTATATATTATCTATTAAATATACCTTATGTCGGGTTTTTCTTGCAAACGTATAATTATTATATTCCTCGACGTTATAATTTTATTTAGAAAAAGTCTCGAGGCATTTGATATTAAAATGAGAACGTACATCGCGAATAGAATCGAAGGGCAAATTCGAAAGATCGGTCGAAGAGGAAGAGAAGCGTCGTTGAATCTAAGGAAAAGCACAAAGATCGTGGTCATGAGATCATAGAGAGACGGGACTACCGAGATCCAGAGGGACCGTTAGAGTTAACGATGAGTTCGCTTCCCTTCTCTCCCTCTTTGCGATCTTTCCGCTTCGCAATTCTACGAGTGGATATATCCGCGATACCGCGGTAGCTCGTGGAGGCGGTTAACAAGACGAACGATCTCTCTAGGAAGACGACAATCACAACGGGAAAAGACGATTGCATAATTTACTCCGAATTTCGCCATGTTCGATAAAATCCAGTTCCGTACTTCAGGATAAAAAACGCTTTTTCTATTTTCAACGTGTATACACTGGATCGCTATCGTTCGTAGAAGATCTCCGTGGAAAGGATCTTCCAACGATCGTTTCTCTCGTTACAACGCGAACTTCGAAGACCGATGTATTCCTTTTTAAGATTTACGGTACGAGATGGAAACAAGTACACGATAAATCGGCTAAAAAAATTGTTCGTTTCTCGGTTGGACTTGAAACGAGAAAATTGTAAAGTCGAAAATAAATCATTTTCCAGCCATGAACTTCCTTTCCTTCCCTTCGCTCGCGAAATCTGTTTTCGAAAATCTCTCGCGTGGTTTGGCTAATGTTATTATAGAAAAATTTAATTTATAAATTTTGTTCGTTTATGTTTCTTTAAAAATATGGTTTGCTATATAGATCTATTTATAGTCTAGTATTAAGTGATCTAATATCAGTGATATAATACCTAAGAACACACAGATACGATTGCACTTTATCGTTACGATATTGATACGATGATAAACGGTTCGATTTGATATCAATTAAAACGCATGTATCGCTAAATACATTCGAGTCGCTGTATGCAACATATAATTTTGAACTATACTATCGTTCTCAGAATGACAAGAATCGAGTGTCTCTGAATGCTGGAATGCTGCTTTAAATCAAGATTTGTGGCACGGTAGAAAGGAAAATGATTTTATAATAATCATCAAAGCTGTACGCTTTATCTGCTGTATCCGTTTTTTACCATCTGGTAAAACAGAATCGTGGGTGTGTTCCATGAGCATGCTACTCGGAAACAATGTGACATTATGGTAAATGACTGGGACCATTGTTGTCAAGGAACGTTTACTACGTATACGTATATTGTTCTATTCCATCCAATATAATCGAATGTTTCCGAGAGTGGACCAAGTTTTACATTCGGGGTAATGGTAATCACGAATGAAAAAGACGAATTTCAAGCAATACCTATATTTTCTAAATTGGTGATGAAAATCTGGCGACTTTTCTCCGAAGAACGGAATAATTTATAATCCAGGAAAACACGCGTGGGTCTAGAATTTCAGTCGAGTATCAAACCACATTCGCGTGTCTTCGTTTACCGCGTTATACGCAAGAGCGGTCACCGAGAGATACGTATAGATTGTCCTCAACGCGCGCCAAACACTCCAACACCGATCCATGAAAATATAAATCAGAGCAGCGCATTCGTCGCTGAGGCTACGACGAGTTTTCTACTCTTACGTAATTCGTGTTTATTGCGTGATCGATTCTACGATCATAAACAATATTATCCGAGTTGATAGAATTTGTGAAATAAAACAAGTATAATTAGAGTAAACATAAACGAGACGGCGCATTTCAGACATTGGTATTTCAAACGTAAAAGGGTAAAGCGACGGCTCCATTGCCTTTACACGAGAACCGTATATGAGATAAACATGATAAATCCATCGTGTTGCAAGAACGAAGAAGAAGACATCCTGTTACATTTAAAGACAACGAAAGTTCTTACCCTAGTTAAAAAACGAAAGTTCTGTATATTCCTTTGCTGCCCGCGATACATGAGTTTATGGATATATCAGGTTCTTAACCTTTTTCCTAGTACCCAAGCGTAAAAAACATCTATAAAGTTAATGGTCGTTTAGTGCTTGTTGTTAAATATACACGGATCACGGTACAGGAATTACGCTTAGTTACGAACGATTAGAAAGTTCATTGCAGAAAAATATTACTCGTGTTACGATTAGATACTACCATTATTATTATTGTTGTTGATGATATTATTATTGTCATCATTATCATCATCATCATCATCGGTATTATTATAGCGGATCTCAGCAACTATCAAAAAGTTGATGAAGGTATCCGTGCGGTAAGCCGCAGAGTACCGTGAGCTCCGACTACTCATTAACAACGTATATCAGTATGTAGTCGTAATGTGACGTGATGCAACCTGAACTTATCGAAACGATGTGTCGTAATCCTAGTCTCATAAAATTTCTTCTGAAAGCCCCGGTTTTTTAAAATCTCGATCGAAAATTGCTTACTAGAAAGTAATTTTATCGCGCGATAAGTACTACAACATGACGATTTCGTTCATATTATTTCGATATTCGTTATGTTTTTCTATAGTTCGTTATCTAACGAATGATACGGTTGATGGTAATTATTGTTCTCCGTAAAGCAGCACCAGTATCAAGGCAAGAAACGCATCCCGTTACAAAGATCTCATTAACGTAGTTGGTCTATAGCCGCAGAAGTATTACGATTGAAAACTGGTCATGAAACGCGACACTTTCCACCTTACCAAAGATATTGTGTAACCATGGCTGTATATTTCGCTAAATGTTCATAGAGAATCGAATATCTCGTGATCACGCGGCGGATTTTGTCCCTGGACGAAATCTGGTTCCTCGTAAGAAATTATACTTTGCGAGTCAGCCAAATATCGATAAACCGTTGTGTCTGACGGTGTTCCGTCTCGATTAAAGCAAACACGTGAGATTATAACACCATCGCTATGGAAGGAAGAATTATTTTTTAATCGAAATCGTAAAGTATTAGGGGAACGACAGTCGATCAACTTGCATCTTGAACGAACTAAAGAAACTCTATTTTACTTGTTGCTCGAAACGTATTTATTTTTCAAGTACACCGAAGACTTTCAATAGTTGAAGTTCATCAAAGCAATCGAAAAAATAGAAGGGATCTCTTGAACGTAGGTATAATACATACGTTACTATATAACTAGTTTCTAAGTCCACGATTATCTAATAATTTCTCGTGCTAAAACTCGCTTAAATATGACGTCTCCAAACGAGAATATCAGCTCGCGTTAAGTGCAAGTTTACGAGATACAAAACGCCTCTTCTTACCGTGAAACTACCGGATTTCCAACTTAGCATACTCGCAGCATTGTTCATATTTACATTTAAATCTGCACAATTACGGTTGTCCATGCATCTTGGCCATTATACAAAGATATTGCCTAGACATTCTAAAATAAGCACGCGTGAATCCCTGCCGCGATATAGCGAAGAGCCGAGTGGAATATGCGATTATGCAAAATTGGTATTCGCGGTGGGGTTCCTTGTGTTGATCTTAAATTACGCGAGTTCTTGACGGAGGGACACCCATGACTATTATAATTTATAATTATTCTTGAATGTTTTTACCGTATACGAAAAGATGAAAGATTTCAGGACAGAACGTTATAAACGATGAATCCTCGACGTCACAATACGCTTATTATTTCATTTTTAACATTCAGCTTGTTTACAACGTCGCGTCGCTATTACAAATGCAATACGCGTTTCGTAGAGGAATATTTTATACCTTGTTTGCTACCAACTCAGATAGTCGTACAGAATTTTGAAGAAGAAAACGATGATTTAATCATTTTCGTTCCACGGTTTCCATTAAATTGTCCAATAAGTTCGCGTCGTTTGTTCCTCTGCTAATTAAAAGTTTAATGTTCTCAACGCTTAAGAAAAACGAGCTAACGAAGAAACGAAGCATCTAACACTTGCGACTTTACCCCAAAAATTTCAACCGAAGCGAAGTATGTGAAAATAGGAGTATGCACGTATAACTGGATACAAGTGCCTCGAGTGGCAACGCGTAGTTCTCTTCTCAGCCCTCACGAGTATCGTCAAGTTCAAGGATGCCTGCGAGGTCTAGGTTCACTAAAGACAGCCGCGCTCTGCTGCATGAAAGAAAGAGATTCTTCTCTTTCAGTTCCACTCTCGTATCTAAGGATTCGAGCAGCGATGCCTCGAGCAGATACGCACATTGTTTTAAAAGTGCATGGTACATTGCCTCGCTATGTACGTATTAAACGATGAAACGTGTTTCGGTAAAGGCAATGCCGCGGTAAGAATTCTTTTCCAAGACGTTTGCTAGAATTCTTCTAAAAGTCACGTTTCCAAGTATTACGGTTAAAAACGGTGTAGAAATTTATTCGAAATGCCTTTGTATCGAATCAAATGTAAATTCGTTTGAAATTTAATTTCATATCGATCTAGAAGAAAAAAACAGACTTTTTAATTTCTAAAAGTTCGCAAAGCAAGGAATTAAGTTCGAGCGTTTGGTGTATCGAAAAATAATCGAGACAGCTCGGTACGTTGCATTTAACTTTGAATTCCACGACTATGATTCCTATAGTCGTGAAAACATCGAAAACGTGCGTGTCAATCTAGAAGAAAAAGCCAATCTGGTTGCCACGGCATCATAAACAAGCCACGCTTGGTGCGATTCCGACGCATGAACTATGCCTTTGCCCTTAAAAGCTCCTGGCAACAATGCTCTCGCCTTGGCCCAAGAAGCAGGATCTCTGCGGAGGATCGCAGAGGCGCCAATGGCGGTGATGTAGGTGGATCTGAATGCACCATAGAAAGAGGGAGGTAAATAGTGAAAGGAGAAAAGAGAGAAAACTAGTGGACGATCTGCGAGGTTAGGCGCAGTCGCGGTGCAAAGTCACTGCACTCCTATGCCCCGTTGCGCACCGCTGAGAGAGCTCCACGCGAGCAGCCGTATTGCCGCGAGAGTACAGCCGGTTTGCTGGCTCGAGGTATTTTTCATTGACAATGAGAGAAAATAGGATATACATACCCCGTCCGCTAATACCGACGGGGTAAAAAGTTCGCTCGAACTATTATTAGAACCGTACTTAAATAAGATTATGTGGATTGTAGGGACAGGTATGCACGCTGACGGCACACTATCTTCTGCCGCGCTATGCAACTCGGCAGATAACTCTGCGAGTAACGCCGTAACGAATCGACTTAATATCGCCTCGAAGCACACCAATAACTGCCCCGCGATCTATCGATTTCTCTTCGATACACAGTTTGACTTTGGTTTCGCTTTATCGAGAGACAGAGCGGAGCGGAGCGAGCGAGCGAGCGAGCGATCGAATATACGAACGAAATGGATGATCCGCGATCGTATTCCCAAGCATCGAGCAGCATCTGAGCATGTTAGCGGAAAGATTTCGTAGAATTTTCCCGATGTCGAGCAATGGTACGTTGCTCTGTGCCCTATCCTACATCGAAAAACCGTAAGCTCTTCACGATATTCCGCGCATCTAGCCTCAAGTGCTTCTTCGAACGCGGAAGCTTCTTGCGGGGGAGTGCACATGCAGAACCACGTCGTACGGCCGGTCGGCCGCTCAGCCGGCCTCCTCGGAAGGTCGTGCCATTCAGCGGCCGTTCACCCATCATCCCTTTCTTTTTCTGCTCTTCCCCTTCTTCTTTTTCCTCTACCTATCTCGGGTATAGCCAATACCCACTATTGTTACTATACATATCACCGGCGAAGCATATAGTCTATCAGGGTGGAAAACGGATCCTATACTTTCGACCAACCGGCACAAAAATTCTACTAGGACGTAACCTATCGATACCATGATTTTTCGTTGTAACCGCAACGAACGATACCGAGATTCGCGAGTACGTTTGAAAACCGATTGAAAATCGAAGAGGTAGAAACGAAGGTGAGGTATGTAGGGTGACTGTCGGTTGATACGATTAACGTCTTAACTCGCTGATATTTGGCATATCGGCAAATGGTCTCAGCTCGGACATTCACCTCCCGCCCATTTGTCCTGCTGTATCCTCTTATCTTCCTAATACATCCTCATAACCGGTCCTTAGAATACGTTGATCGTTCGAGCGAACGCCTTAGGTGACGAATTAGCGGCTATGAAAAATTACGATCGCGCTAATGAATTTGTATCACCGGCGTTAAACCGAAAATATTACGCTTGCTAACTGGTAATACGGTACTCCGTATTTACCAGTTTCTTTAACACATTGTTCGTAATGGAAAGGAAACCGGGAGGAAAACGCATATGAAACGATTAACGAGAGAAAATGTGCTATATGGTGACACGGTCGGAGGGATTCAAAGGATTTTCTCACGCAACGTAACATTAAGACGGATTCTTTCTCGACTATTACACTTGGAGCGATTTCTCTTCTTAATCGCAATGTATGATGTCCTCCAATCTACGTCCTTGAGCAGAAGAACGGCCGATCGATACTACGCAATCCTCGATAACCTCTTTGATTAGAAGAATTCAACAAGAAAGAGCCAGACGGCGCCAGCCTTGCCAGAGAAAAAGCGATCGTGTGAGGCGTTCTAATGCTCGAATACCAACAAGCTTATGTATTTCTAGATGGTAGAATCGTTGAGCTCGTTCGATCGATGTTGACAGTTATACGAATACCTACGATCGCGTGGATCGTTGGATCGATTAAAACATTTTGTCGACGCAACTTGCATCGTAAAAATATCGAATCCCGATCGAAGAAATACACTAATACGCTCGTACTGCTTCCATTTATTTCCCGGCGGCTAACTTTTATTCGCGGTTCTGCAATTAAATCGCGTTTTATCGAGGATAAGCAAACGTGTGTGTGCGAATACTTTTGAACGATAGTATACGTCGAAAATGCAGTACGAAGCAGCGGTATGTGAATGGAATTTCTAAACGAACCCCGGATTTTAGTTGACCAACGGCCGTCGTTAAATATACCAGTTAACGTAAGTTCGCTCTCATTAGGCGAGAAAAACTTTGTACGTGTATTTTTCAGATTTCAGAAGCCGTTAACATCGTTGTAATTAAAGCAATTATCGATAGACACCAAGTTTTTAGCGCATGATGGACACAAATTGCGGAGACGAGAATACGAGCAGATGGGTATTGCAACTATTATGTCGTGAGAAACTATGCGATTAATTTCCTGCTCCGCAAGTTGCTGGCGTTACCAACATACCTAAGTTACAGTAGCAAGAACCACGTAAAAGCGTACACATCCTCGATGATGTTCTGTCAAAGACGAATCAGAGAAACGTCCGATTTTCAAACTTCCTCCGGTAATGATCCATTTGATTAAAAAATTACAAATTCTAGTATTTACATCGCTGAAAATTACTATGTAATCTACTATGAGATTTTTATCGACGAAAAAGACAATCGTGCCTATCTTTAATTGTTTTCTTTTCCACTTGGTTTACCGCTTTATATGCGTCGATAGCACGTTGAAACTCATCGTTCCCATCAGAACGATTCTCATCGCTTACACCATCAAGGTCGACTGGTGGTGTTTATAGCAGAAAGATGGATAGTTACTCGAAGCTATTTAAGCAGTGCATTAGCTGCAATCGAGGTTTCATTAAAAGCATCGGATTATGCGTCGAATCAATGGATCGGCGTAATGGAATCGAAAAAACGAATAGTGGAATAAGAGACGTACGATGAAAAAGGAGGAGCATGTGTTAATAACGATATAAGAGGAACGAGTTTGCGTGGCAGTACAATTCGATGAAGATGGTGCGTAGGTATGGTAGCACACACAGGACCAAACAACGACTCTTTAAATAGGAACGTTTAACCTCGAAACCATTGGAAAAATAATGCAATTTTCAAGCCTGAAAGCTATATATTATCGTTTGAATTAAATTCACTGGATAATAGCCGCATGCAATCTATAAACTAATAAATCATTATGCTTTTTAGATCATCGAGCAACCAAACCTCCTGAATCACCGTGCGATGCTTTTGTTTTCTACTTTGTATTTATTATATTTTTGTTATGCTGTTCGCCGTAGTTATGGTTGAATCGCGCTGGAATGTAGGGAGTTTAAGACTTGCTTAGCGAAGATTTGCAATAGGCAACACCCGCGCGTTCTCCCTCTCTTGGTAACTTCGCAATAATCCCTTCTGCCAAAGAGTTGCCAGCTGCAGTCGTCCGTATCTTGTCTGCAGTCGCCGCGCACACTTGGGAACACCATGGCGTGTCGGGAATGCGGAAAGGACGAGTTTCTTCTACTTTTGTTGCACGTATCTACCTGGTAACCTGAGACACGGTGATGCGGTGGCTCTTCGAAAACCGCGTTCGCTTCTAGAATCTTTGAGACCAGGGTTGTATTTGTCCTTATCAGATCCAAAGACTTCCTTCTTTAGGCAACGCTAGTTAAGTTGCTTACTATACACAACTACAACAAGCGAGTAAATTCGAGACTCGCGAAACGAAACCAACGGACTTGTTATAATTAGAGCATCACCGTTATATCTATGCGCATACGCGATAATAATGTCGATAGAGTATAAGACGGAACAAGCATGTTCATATAGCAAACGTTCAAATTAGATTGGTGTAAATGAAATGTCGCTTTATTAAATGAAACTTTAACCGTAGTTTCTTAAACGTTATACATATATTTCGAAAACTTTATACATATATTTGTTCGAAGCCATTTTTACGTGATTCGATGAACTTTCTCGATGATTGTTTTTTTAATAAAAAAAAAAAAAAAAAACTGGTGTACGAAAGATAATATTTGGTACTTTCGATTATCGCTTGTTAAGAAGATGTACGAGGCGAATTTATTTGACCGCACGGATCGGTATGTTGCAGGCATACTTCCGAAGAAATGTTTTCGTGTCCAAGAGCAAGAGTCTGCGAAGAGTTAAGGATGTCATCTTGTTTTCTCAATAATTTTTTTACTTCATTACCTCTCCAAGTTTAATAGCTTCCTTTAAACAAGGTATAGCTGCTTTAAGAAGCTCGCATTCGTAATCGCTCAAAGGTGGAATACCCAAATATCTTTGAATTCCATTAGGACCTAATTCCAAGGGAGCAGCGAAATATGTTAGTTGTGGCATCATGCATGATCTGACATATGCATATTCCACAACGTTTCTTTCGTGTCGTAAGGCTAAATAATTCAATAACGAAATGTCAATTTCAGATCTAATTATGAAAAATATTGTGTATTTGATGTACACTCCCGTCCGTAAAACAGGAAACACTTGCTAATTTACATCGTGAGATGAAAAACAACCATAACCGTGTGATAAAGAATGGCTTTGAAAAACTTGGTAAATAAAAACTTGTTTTCAATGATAATGAATAATTAATAATAGTAATAATAGCTACAACGTTCATTTATATCTATTTTTAGATAAACTAAGAATTCTGTAATTTATGGACGGTAGCGTAACGATACCTTTACAAAGAGACATGCAAAATCTTGCAGCCGCAAAAGACAGAGTTAAAAATGTTTTCTCTTTAACTTTGCTTGATGTGAGTAACTCTTCGTTGGGTATTCTTACAGCCTGTGTCAATCTCCTAGCCTCTATCTAATTAATCAATGGACTAATCGATTACTCGGTGATAATCAGAAAGGCACTGTGAAACGTTTAGTGAAATTTTTACAACCTGAGATAATTCGGTGGAAGGTTTTGCTTGAGAGAAAAGTGGAATACACGTTTTCGGACAACCTCCGCCAATTACAGGTACTATCATACATTCTGGTTCGACGCCCATAAATTTTGCAGCGAAGGTATTCGCTCTAAGACAATTATAATTAATTACACCGAAAAGACGATTGTACTCGTAAATTCCAGCCTTTTTGTACATTTCCATTGCCAGAGGTATTAAACTATTTATCGGATTCATTACGACTGCGACCATAGCCTAAAGTAAAAAAGGCCAAAGATATTCGCCATAGAAGTCGACATTGAAATTGATGCCTTGCAGATCGGACCTTAAAAAGGTTTACAGAGCTAAATTTGGTCGGAAATAAAATAGACAAGGCACGGAGAGGAACACATCATCGACATCGCTATAAAGGAAATGGTATGTAGATGACCAAAGACAAATATCCTTGTCCTTGTCTGAAATCGTCACGAAGAATGTCGAAAACAACCTGCTCGTAATTGATGAAGCTGTGAGGGCGTTAAAAGCCGAGGTCAACTACTACATATAAAAAAACAGCGGCCAACCATCTAGAAAACACGGCGTAGTGCCATTATACGAATCCATAACGCATCTTTATTGTCTCGATTATAAGCCTAAATACCCTATAAAACATCCATTTATTACTGAAATAAAATGCTACAAAATTTTACTACGAAGTAAATGTGTTCTATACCAAAACAATTAATAACTTTTTCATTACTGTTTTATACCTGTATGAAGAAACATTTATTATACGTCGTTATTATGTGCTTCGTTTAAAAAAAAACAAAGGTCTGTTTCAAAAGGTGTAGGAAAATTTGTATGTGTGACTATATTTCTCACGAGTAAAATATCTAAGAGATACTCTTTCATAATAAAAAGAACGTAATCATTAATCGGCCTAGTTCGTTACCTGAGGTGAAAATTTAATAACGTTCGGCAGTAGATCCGATAGCCTATCTGCATTAGATTTCAAGACTTCGTGTTGGTTCTCTTTGATCCTGTCATCTGCTACGATCATTACTATTTTCGCTCCTTCGAGCGTGTGCTCGAGACTCGTTTCAGGATAATTACACGTACTAACCTTGCACCTCGTGTCGATATAATTCAAATCCAGCGCAAGACCATAAACGCATTTATTATCGAAAATTGCCAGTTCATCGATCAGAGGTGACTGTTTCAGAAACAGTGAAAGACTATTCCCTATATCGTGACAACGTAATCAGTATGTAAAATATACAGTAGAAAAAGGAAGAGAATGTAACCTAAATTACCAGTCTTGCTAGCAGCACCCAAAATAGCTACTTTCATAGATTTCGACGAGAAGGCATTAATTTGTGTACTAGTAATTTGAAAAGCATTCTTTTCAGTCAGAGAATAAAAATATCTGCCGTGAGAAATACGCCATGTCAAATATCGAAAAGTACGAATCGTTATAGATGAAAACATTGTCGTTAAATTTTATAAAGGCCTACTGAACGAGATAAAGTTCTCATTTCCTTAAATGAAAGTTAGCTGACTTATGTTGACTAAAGTGGTCGTGGTGCCATCTTTTGTATTTGCTTTAACTATTATACGATGATACCGTAGAAAACTTTTCTTCGAATAATAATTCATGTTCATTTTACTTTCATATACATATGTATAGCCCCTAGAATTTTTCCCACCATTTCTGTCTATTCATCTGTATTATCATTAGATTTTTCATTGTAGTAACACATGAGACATGGAATATAATAATCTTCGGGGAGGCCGCAAGCGGCAAAACGATCTCGTTCGTCTGGAATACCATTTTCTGTCAAAGTTAAATCGATATTCAAATCCTTCCCTTCGAACTTCCACGTATAAGACTTTCCATTTTCGTTATAAATAAGAGCACGTTCTTGAATACGTCTAATGGAATCTTCCTCACAGACCTTTACGAAATTCTTTCATTAACACGTCGATTGTAAACACCTTTTATTACAATAAAATAAAGATTTGTTTCTTTGAACGATAAACGTCTAGTATTCTACCATTATAATAACTTGTACTCCGACGAGGACATTTAAAATTCTACATGGACGTGCATTTTTGGTTAAGTATCCTTTTTTATATTTTTCATCGAGCCACCAAGGACATTTATCTAATGGTCGCCAAGTACTGCAAGGTACTACGGAAGGTGTTACATCCGGAATCGGACCATGAGGACAATATGGTACCAATACTCCCGTAACGGGATGTATGTAATGTTTAATATCATTTTTTTCGTGATCAAACCAATGACTTATATCTTTACCAGCATAAGCTAATATTGGTTTGATCTCCCTTTTATTCGCCCAAATTTTACAAAGATCAGTCAAATCATACACTACGTCATGATACGAAATCCAGCAATCAATTTCTGTATTATGAACAGCAATTTCTGTCGGTAGAAAATACTCGACTGCCTTGGACGCGTCATCTGTAAAATCTTTACCAATTCTACAAATATGTTTTTCCTTCAACAAACAAGATCGACTTATAAATGACATTTTACGAAATCTGCTATATCCGCTATTATATTTTCTCCTTTTTACTGAAATTTGTCGTGGGTGATTTTCATTTGAATGTACTATATAATATAAATAAATAAATAAATAAATATATATACATACATACATGTACTTTAAAGCAATGTTAAGCAATTATGTCGAAACATTTTAAATGAAGAAAACATTCGCGCGATAAGATAATTTTTTTATTTTAACACGTCAAATATGACTGCTGCAATTTTGAGATAGTCAAAAGTATTGAATTAACATTCGATTAAACATCATAGAGACAGATCACAATTGACCTTGTGATATATTTACACTATGCTTTATTATGTAAATATGTAAAAAACAATAAACACATATAATCCTTAACATGCCCAAAAAATGCTGCTCAATAAATGACAGAATTTACTATCTTCATGTTAGTCTTATTCCACGAAAAAACTAGACGGATCATAGGCAAACTTGATAACTAGAGAAATAGTCGTCGAGGAAAAAATATTAAATCGTGGAGTGTCAGTAGGTATGCAAAGTGACAATCATCGATCATAATGTAAGATGATATTTTTTCAGAAATTGATCGACTAATGTCATAAGTATTGAATTTTGCTAGGAACTTTTAGATTATACTGTTGGTTTCCTAAGTTACTTTCAAGCTGAAGGCAGTCACTGCATTGTGACTATTGCAGGCGATTGAATGGCTGCCTCGTCCAAAGAGTGCACATTCTGTTTTGCTGTAATTAATTTTACGTTAGTTGGTGATTTAGGCGTAAAATATTCTGTGCCTCGTATAATTTGGTAAGTCTTTCGATGCATTTTACTGGTCTCTAAAAAGATGATACATGTAGTAGATATGCTATTATAGTACTCTCGTTTCTAAGAAACGTGCTCATAAAATTTACGGCCGGTTATTTATTTTTTGCTGAACGTCATATTTAATGGTTCTTTTCAAAACATCATTTAGGTCATTTGTCAAATAATATAAAATATGCACGTATATATTTTCAAATAAATTTCCCATATGAATCAAATATCTATAATGTACAGTAGTTGTCAGAACTTATACTGGGTTGTGACATACTATAATAGCATTTACACGCAGCGATATCTTTAGATATTATTTGTAACAGGGTGGTTTGTATATCTTTTCCATCTGTTAAAATGAGAAGCTTATAACATCAGTTTCATATAGTAAAAAAACTTTATATTTGTAATTGTAGTGTGTAATCCAATTTTACTCATCTGTTTTCAATAACATGAAAATGATGCAGTAATTAATAAACAATGAACTTGAGGTAGTATGCAACTTAGAATTACTTCCTAATAAACTGCTGATCTAACTTCAAATGATAATATAAAAGATAATTTTTTTAAATTATTTCCTTTATTATTGACTACAATCACATAATTTTCCTCTGCCACATTTTTTTTAATTTTAACAAATGGAAAAACTTTTCTTTATTCTGTTCTTTGTTACATTATAGCAGCTAAGTTTGAGTATACTTTCAGGCAAGCTAAAAATAGATTTATGTGTTATTTTATTATTTGTTTACTTATATTTGATTTCTCATTGAATTTATCACATCCTTATAGGATTATTCAAATCACCGCAATAGCAATAGCAATAGCAATACAAGAAATTTTGAAATGGAAAAAAGCGCGGACGGATTATTGTTTCGCGCAGAGAGAAATAATGGAGCTAACGAGGCAACATTGGGCATGGCATGTGTTGATGAAAAAGTGGCCATTCTGGATGCAGGGGCACAATATGGTAAAGTGATAGATCGAAAAATTCGTGAACTAAATGTGCACAGTGAAATTCTGCCCCTGGATACATCTGCATTTACTCTCCAAGAAAAGGGTTATAAGTAAGATCACAAATCATATGTTTTTATATTAGAAACTGGATATTTATATATATATATATATACATATGTATATAGGAATATACAAACACTAATTATATTCTTTTGAATATATATTTTTAGAGCTATCATAATTTCTGGAGGTCCAAGTTCAGTATATGCAGAAGATGCACCTAAATATGACGCAGACATCTTCAGAATAGGAATTCCAGTACTAGGTATTTGTTATGGAATGCAAATGATGAATAAAGAATTTGGCGGTACAGTAATAAGTAAAGAAGGCAGAGAAGATGGTCAGTTTCCCATTGAAATAGACTCCAAGTGCCTATTATTTAAGTAAGTGAGTCGAAACAAATGATCCATTCCATGCTTTTGCCTTTAAATATAAGATATTTAAAAAATGAATAATTTGTTAGGGGCTTGGAGAAAGAGCAAATGGTATTGTTAACACATGGAGACAGTATAGATAGGGTGGCTGATAGCTTTCATATCACTGGGAGATCATCAAACTTTATAGCAGGAATAGCAAGTGATAAAATGAATTTGTATGGAGTACAATTTCACCCAGAAGTAGATCTTACACCTAATGGAAAGACAATGTTACACAATTTTTTGTTTGGTATTGCTGGCCTCACTGGTAATTATACGCTGCGCGGTCGGGAGGCTCAGTGTATCCAGTATATCAAAGATACAGTTGGCAACAAAAAAGTTTTGGTAAGATACAGGTTTATATAATCAGCATTTAGGTAATTTTATTAGAAATTTACTAGAATTCGTATTCCTTGAAAAGATTCGTAGAATTGTTGAAAATATTTGAAAAACGTAGTATAATGTATGATAAAATGTGATTGTCAATTAAAATAGAAAAAAAACAATCATAGTTATTAGTGAGTGGCGGTGTGGATTCTACGGTATGTGCAGCACTATTACATAAAGCTTTAAATAAGGAACAAGTCATAGCTTTGCATATCAATAATGGCTTTATGCGGAAAGGAGAGACACAATTTGTGGAACAAAGTTTAGCACAATTGGGAATTCGATTAAGAGTCGTCAATGCCGGTCGCTGCTTCATGCAAGGAACTACATCTGTACCGTTGGATAACGTTACTCCAGTAACCAATGCAAATACTATAAATAACAAAGGAATATGTGGAACAGCAACTAGCCCAAGAACTAGATTAACTAAAATGTTGTGTGCGACAACCAACCCAGAAGAGAAACGAAAAATTATAGGAGATGTTTTTGTGAGAGTAGCCAATGAAGCAATGGCAGAGATGGGTTTGAAGCCAGAAGAAGTGTTTCTTGGACAAGGCACTCTCAGGCCTGACCTTATAGAAAGTGCGAGTGCATTAGCTAGTGGTAAATTAATAGTCGTAAATGCATTGTTCTTTCATATCTGTTAGAAGCAACAAATTTACATAAAATATAAACACTTCTATCAGGTAAAGCAGATGCGATAAAAACGCATCACAATGACAGTGAACTCGTTAGAGCTCTAAGAGCACAAGGTCATATAGTAGAACCTTTAAAAGATTTTCATAAGGACGAAGTAAGACAATTAGGATGTGATCTTGGATTACCAGCATCACTGGTTGCTCGTCATCCGTATCCCGGCCCTGGACTTGCTGTACGCATTCTATGTGCAGATGAACCTTATATGGACAAGGACTTTTCAGAAACGCAGGTATTTTCGTTTACGGTATCGATAAAATGAATAATAAAGAACACTTTCTTCATAAAAGATCCATAAAATAACACATTAATAATTCGATCCAAGGTGATAGTTAAAATAATGGCCGAATACGAACAAATGCTTCAAAAGAAACACGGATTACTAAATCGTGTAGAAGGTGCGACTAGTGAATCTGAACGCCAATATTTACGACAGCTTTCGAGTTACCGACATATTTCTGCAACACTCTTGCCTATACGCAGTGTAGGAGTACAGGTATAATGTTCATCATTTACGAATAATCTGATTAATAAACCCAGCTGACTGATTACAAGGATTAAAACATTTACTGTACAATGTAGGGAGATCGAAGAAGTTACAGCTATGTAGTAGGGTTATCTAGCGAAGAAAATTTGTCCGAGGGTATAGATTGGAAGGATCTATTGTTCCTCGCAAAACTAATTCCGCGAGTATGTCATAATGTAAATCGTGTGTGCTTCATTTTTGGTCCTCATCTACATCATTCTGTAACGGATATTACACCAACTCATCTTACATCGAATGTGATAGCTACGCTTCGACAAGCAGATCACGTAGCAAACTTAGTATTAGCTACTAATGGTTGTATGGGAGCAATCAGTCAAATGCCAGTAGTTTTAATTCCCATACATTTCGATCGCGACGCTGCTTCTCGAATACCCTCATGTCAACGTTCAGTTGTTCTTAGGCCATTCGTTACTAATGATTTTATGACTGGCACACCAGCTATTCCTGGGAAGGAATTGCCACTACATGTAAGTTTGATATATATATGTGTGTGTATACATATTCGATATAATAGATATAAGAATAAGAAGTCAATACTTCTTTTTTTCCATAGGTGGTGAAGAAATTGGTGACCGAAATATCTTCAATACCCGGTATCTCGCGTGTTTTATACGACTTAACATCTAAACCGCCAGGAACTACCGAATGGGAGTAGTAAACGCTCATCTCTAACTCACCCCTTTCTATTTTTTCACCTTCCCAGCGCGTAACAACTACAAAGTAAAAAATATATTTAAAAATATATATATATATATATTACAAAAATACGTACGAATTCGAAGTTTATGACTTCTTACCGATTTATATGAAACCTTTGAGCATAGTTCTTTCAGAAAAAAATATGTTCTCGATTGTAAATTAATATGTTACCTAAAGAATACTGATACTGTGTTCAATGAAATTGAAGGTAAGTATCATGTTTGCTTGTAAATAGGTTTCTTATTAACCTCATTGTAAAAATATTAATTTATTAAATTTCGAAAAATTTACATTACATCACTGTTACATTGCAAAAGGTTGCATTTGATTGGTGGTACCATGAGGTTACTGTTATATTCAATTTGCATATAATGTTGAACGTATTTTACTGTTTTCCTATATGTCCCATGCCAAATGCAATTTCCAGTTTTTGTCATACATCTAAAAATACGAACATAAATAAGTTAATGTATTATCTTTAATATCATTTTTATTTATCAATCATAACTGAGTAAAATGATATCTATTCCCTGAATCCTCTGTGTTATATTACTCAATATCCACCTATTACAAGGGTGTGCGTATGAAATTTGTATAATAGCAAAATTACCTATGCATGGTTTTCAATAATACATGTAAATCTTCGATGCGTCTTTTCTCCGGCAGCATGCTAAGAAATGTCGCAAGCGATAAAAAGTCTACTTCATTCACGATTTTAGAATTAGTGATCCACGTTTGTATTTGTATTTTTACCTGCAACCGTATATTTTATACTTCCATTAATTCTACGAAACTTATGTTTAAACGGGTGACATCATGACCAGCCGGATTATCAAGCATGCATATCGAACACTCGCTCCTTCATAAGTGACTTGCTTGAAATTAAATTACCATCCGATCGCTTTAACATTTTTTAACTCATCCAACAAAATGTATCAAAGAAAGAAAATAATCTATAGTGATAAATAACAGCTACCTGTTTCAGAGGTAGATTAAGTAAACGATTTACGAGGTCAATTAAAATATCTTGATGTTGGTTCGCGCTGTCATTATCTTCTGAAATAGTACGATTATGAGAAAGAATAGCCTCCGTATCATCCCTAGTAGTTGGATCATTCTCAGATTCGGTTTTTCCCACGGGAGGCATTATGAATTTTGCAATACCGGTATTTGTTTTACTCTTCGATATCTGTTCAAGTTCATTTACGTTTTTCGATGCTTTGTTTAATGTATGTCCGTTCTTCTTTTTATTTTTAGAATGTGTCGCTTTGCCATTTTTATTGTTATTTTTATTTTTGGAATTAGGTTCCCCTTTTTTAATCTGTTTCGTGTTTTCGTTATTTCTTACCAATCCATTACTATTCGTCCCATCCTTTCTTATTTTCGAATTATATTCTGCATTTTTAGCAGTGCAATACATTTGAACATCGCGTCTTAGATCTTCCGATAATGCAGCTAAAAACTCTGGATCTACTTGTGAATAAGATATATTTTGCTCATCGCATTTAATTTCTGTAGAAGTTACTGCTTTACTGGTTAAAGATTTGCTACTTTTATTTGTATTTGCATTCGTCTGATTTTGATTTCTATTAGCACTGTATTCATTAAGAATTTCATTTCGTATATCTTCAGGTAGTTCTATTAAAACAGACATGTCGATCTCTTGAATAGGTGGCATTTCCACCTTTGGTCTGGAGAGGCCAGGTTTTATTTGTTTAAAGAAATTCTCATGACGCATTTGCACACTTTTCTGTGGCTGTGTTTTGTTCGTATTTTGTACGCTAACAGTTCCTCCATCTTTATTATCATCTGATAATCCTTTACTTTTATTAGGATACAAAATTTCATTTCTTATTTCCTCCGGCAGTTCGGAAAGGACTGATTCGTTGATACCAGATGGAACGTGCAATTTTTGCTCATTATTAACGTCGTTAGAAACTACTGCGACAACATCCGAATGTGTTAAGGGTTGAACTTCGTTGCCTTTATTTGTTTCAATAGTTTGTTGAACTGTGCTACTTGGTTTATTTTTAATGAAATTTAATAAAGTCGTACCACGGGATTTATTTTTTAATATTTCTAGTTTAGATATTTGTATACCGATGCCCCTTGCATCTTCAGGCACTTTTTGTATTTGATTCCAAAGTATAATAACTTCCCTAAAGTAAACACGAATAAATTATTCTATTGCTTTAGGCAGAAATATTAAAACGATTTTTGACTTACTTTGTTATAATATCGACATCGTTAACGGGAGAGATAAGATTTTTTGATCTCGTTATGTAATCGCATAAACCATGTCCCATAAATTTTTCAGTTTCTTTAGGTGCTTCTTTTGCTCTAATTAAAAGTTTTAAGGTGATGCATCTACCTTTTGCGTTAATTTTATTTAATCGATTACATACTTCGTGACATAACTTTTTTAGAAAGTCTATTGCATCATCGTTGCTTTCAAACCTTATTCCGTAATTTACCTCTGCCGAAACAGATTTTCTAACGTGTTCTAGATTAAGCTTTGAATGATCTACACCGCGACACATGTTATATAATATATCACCCGTTTTTTTGCCAAATTCTTTCTGTAACGTCGCTAATGAGATTGCTTGCAACTCTGCACATGTTCGTACATTAAGATTGTTTAATTTATGTGTTGTTGTCCACCCAACCCCTAATTTAAATAATTAAGATTGTTAAACAAATATAGAATATACATAGCATTATCAATTAACTGAATTAACCCCCAAAATACCCTACCTGGCAAGTCTTGCACATTGAAGGTGCTAACACAATCACTAATATGTTCCTGTTGTATATAAAACTGACCATCTGGCTTTGCTTTTCTTGTTGCTAATCTTGCCAATAATTTATTGCTTCCAAACCCTGTTGATACAGGACAGCCAGTTTTCTCTTTTATTTCCTGTCGAATTATAGTTGCAAATTCCATTGGTGTTAAAGAAGATTCTTCCAATATTTTTGTACAGTCTGCATACATTTCATCACAACTAACTGCTTCAATATCTAATGTGTATGATGCTACAATATCGTACAACATGTAGGAAACTTCTGTATAGCCTTCAAAATTATATGGTACTGGTTTTAAATTAGGACATATTTTTAATGCCTCTCCTAAGAACATGCCATTTTTTACGCCAGCTTTCCTTGCTTCATAAGAGCAAGATGCTATTTCTGATAATGAACCGTGTTCTCCATCCTTATTGCCTTTTGCATGTGTTACTGCAATCGGTAAGCCTCTCAACTCTGGCCTATCTCTAAGACCAACTGAGACAAAGAAACAATCCATATCTATGTGCATTATAACACAATCTTGACTATCTATCACCTTGTTTTCCTCTTGTAAATCATTTGGGACAATATTAAATTCTAATTGAGAACCAAATGATGATCTATTCAATCTAACATCTTTTAATCTAATAAGACCTGGAAATTCTCCATTATTTTTATCTCTCAGTTCATTAACATACTCTTTAAATGTTGCTCCCATTGTTGCAATGTGATGTAATCGTGAATTATTATAAAATTCTGATATGAATTCCGAATTTTTTGTCGAATGAGTATCTCTTGAACTCATTGGTAATACAGGATTGAAGGTATTTTCTTGTATAGAAGCATGTTTTATTGTTTCAGTTCTACTATTACCAATTTTTAAACTATTTACTTCATTATTTCTTTGTACATTATGTGTTTGAAAAGTATCATCTGTTTTATTTCCTCTATTTTGTATTGCACACTTTAATTGTGGTTGTACATCTGTACAATGAGAATAAAGCAAATACTTTTGAAAATTCAAAATTCTACCAGCTTTTATACTATCCACAATCCATTCAGATTTACATATAGGAATTGGGTTTTGACTTTTCATATATAACGTTATTTTTGAATATGGCAAATTAGATGCAATAATATGAGTTGTTGCTTTTGGCCTCATATAGTGGTGATACGTGCCCCCATGTTGCATCATTAAATGACGAAGTTCATCTGCAGTTGGATTAGTGTAACCATTTACAAAAATTGCTATTCCTTCAAATATATTGGACGTTTTAATTTCATTGTCTGCTTCATTGTGAAATTGTTCTTCTAGTTTCGCTTGCTTTGCAGCCATGTATCCACCCTAAAATTATTCCATTATTCTATTCCACATTTAATTTGTTTACTTTTATTAAAAAGTTCTAAATGTTTTTTACATACCCAATCTTCAAATCCATCTTCCCCCCAAGCTTTGTTTTTCCTTTTTTTTGACATTATAACAAATTTTATATCATATAAGAGGAGTATGAAATTCTTTAAAATGAAACTATCATATAATTATCGTGTTCCATATGTATATACACCGACTTTTTATATTTGATAAAAATATTCATTGTCATATAACCTTACGCAAATGAAATACCTTGTTGAACATTCTGAACATAATTTAAATACACGAACCAACCATTAAAATAGCATTGGAAATATATTATATAGAACAGAAATTATTCATATTAATTAGTTTTTTCAATATTATACATAACATTGCAACCTTTGCGATAAATATAATACGTAACGATAAATCACCTCATGCTGTCTTTACATATTAACCACTTGTATTAAACGTCGTATTCAAACGATTCTTCCGAGGAGAGTTATTAGATAATTTATTTATCTCTCATTGAAGACCACATTAATATACACAAAAATAACATTTTTTGTTTATTAAACAATTATATATACAATTTAAGTAGTATATATATATACATGTAAAACTGATAGTAACTATATACTCGTTACTTAATATTTATACATCCCAATGTCTCATTCGTAGTTTCAAATTTTATGAAATGATATTTATTGTAGACAAATAATTTATAATTTTGTAATATTAAGTTTTTATACATATGTGTAGATATAAAATCATAAAATATACAGTTTTTATAATAATAACAATTAAAAAAATAAAAATCATACAAAACGATACTTTATCTGCCAAGAATGTTAGTAGAATGTATTGTTTTCGTAAAGTAATAAGAAGATTTATTTATCGACGTAAACAGGTGTATGATTTGTTACGTATGTATGTACTGTAACCTAATCTTTGATGGACTTTAAGCTGAGGTTTGCATGAGTTATCAAGGTATTCAACATTTAAAATATAAAATTAATAATTATTGTGCGTGCATTATGTACGAGATACATGTATAATATCTATCAAATATTAATACACAAACAAAAGCTATATTGAAAGAGTGAACATTCAGTCTAAGCATATAACTTGAAAAAGGTTAAATATAAAACGAAACAAGGGAAAAAATGCTGCTTAGACAGTTTGATAATTCACTGCATGCTTGTGTATTAAAGTGCACCATATGTTCTGTAAAAATCACGCATTTGTTCTACAAAAACAAATGTCAAGACAGTATGTGGACCTAGACGAGCATAATAAGGAAAGAAACCTTTCCACAATGAAAATATTCCTTCATTTCGGCACACCTGAATTATAACATCTACTGCACCTTTAAATTCTGGTTTACCATCCACAATTTTCATATTTTGAATCCTGCAAGTCATTAACAATGCAAAGTGTGAAAGCGTTTTCATTAACTGTTTCACTAATTTACTTTTTTTGAAACTTTACCTTGTTTTAGCAATATCAACTGGCATAGAGGCAGTGGTAGTTACTAAACCTGATATCATAGAACTTACAAAATGTAGTGTAATATTGTTTTCAAAATATCCTATCCAAATATATAAAAAAACATTATCCCAGTGTGAATCATTTGATTCTTACTTATTTACATGTTTACAAACCAGTGTTAAGTAACATTTCTTTAGATTGAGAATATGATGCCAATTGAGCTGCATTTACAACCATAGCCCTTCCCATTGTTGGAACAGTACCTCTCCACAATGCTAAAAATCCCTCCTCTTTGACTATTCGAACTAATGCATTAAATGCATTTTTATAATTGCGTCT
This sequence comes from Bombus pascuorum, assembly GCF_905332965.1. Classification (NCBI taxonomy): domain Eukaryota; kingdom Metazoa; phylum Arthropoda; class Insecta; order Hymenoptera; family Apidae; genus Bombus; species Bombus pascuorum. The sequence goes on along the minus strand of NC_083497.1, from coordinate 11,801,796 downwards.
CTCAGCTAAAAATACATCATTACTAAGAATTGGAAAACCTCTGTTCAATATTCAACTAACAATGAGCATACCAATAGGTAGTCTACCATCGGCAGTCATTCTAATTAAAGCAATTTCAGCTGGAGTACCGACAAATGCTGCTACACAACCAGCAGTACAACCTATCAATACTTTCATTATAAAATTTGGTTGGCTGTCTTTTCTAAACAAATATCACAAGAAATATTAAATGACTGTATTTGGTACATGATAGCTTTTTTTACATTGGCCATGTTCTCAATATACATGTACTCACGAAATTAATTGTGACAGCCATTCATATGTACCAAGTCTTGTAGTTGTATATGAAGCTTGACGCAATAAACCAGCAGATAAGCCTGCATATAAAGCTACAGCACCTTCATTTTTTAAGATTGAAGATATTACATTTATCGTTGATGTCTTAGTACCACTTAGTTGCATTCGATTTTTTATTAAATCTAATGGTTGAACAACACATGTTGCAGCCATTCTAAAATAAAGTAATCGATTAAATTTAGCTTTCTAATCATTGATAGTAAAATGGCCATGAAACTATTTCTATATAGGAAGATATGAAAGCTAATACAGACTCTTATGTAAGTTATAATATCTATTTTAAAATATCATCAGATACGAATATTTCATAAAAATATATGCAAATATGTTAAATTTATTTTTGATAGCTAAAATTAATACTTGAATCAAAGAAAGTGTTCTGACAATTGTCTTTTGCTTGAATTTCCTAGAATGTCTATATACAATGTATATTGTGTTCTTAATCAAATGAATGAACTAAGATGATAAAAATAACAAACCCTGCTGTTCCCCCAAAAAGGAAGTTTATTGAAGTTGGCACTGTCTTTTGATTACTCATTTTAACAATATTGTATGACACTTATATTGACAATTAAAAGGTAATTTTTAATTTAGATGTTGCCTAAAATGTTGTAGAAACAAACGTGATATTTACAAAATTTTAAAAGCAGAAAAGTAAGCACCGGTTCGATATAGACTTGTTGAGAGCACTAAAATGATCTAAATGGAAGATTATCAAATTTCCGAGAAATTTCATCCTTCGCTTACCCTTTCCCATACCAGCCCATACTGAATTATCAATTTTTTGTATTTTAGCGACATCTCGTAGCACAAAGTTACTTATGATATGTACCACACTTGATAAAGAATTTTGATAAACTCAACTATCACTAGATAAGAGCCATAATAACGATTGTGATAACAATGATAATAAAATAATACCGATAATGCAGAATTATTTTACATAAAAATTGTTAATTATTAGTTTAATAATGATAGTTTAATTTCATAAAATTTTATTGTTTAAATTATATATTCAAAAAATTTTTGAATGTCGACTATCGATAATACACGCATTCATATATATGTACATATATATGTATTAAGTGAGTGAGAGAGGGGAGAGGGGAGACGGTTACTTCTGTAAAGAGATAATAAAATCATAAAAAGAAGATAGTCTTAAAATTTATTAAGACGTGTATAAAAATGAATAATATAATTTAGATATTACGTAATTTTTAATTTGTTACATTTTATTAGAAAAGAACAAGAATATTTCATTGGTTGAAATTTAAGTGAATTTAAATTAAATTTTTAGTATTTCTTGACTTTATTAAATAATTAAAAAATTGTTCAAAAAATTTTGTCTCATTAATTATCATGAAGCGCTCTTTCTATAATCAAATTTATCATCAAACGAATCTATATATATACCCATACAGAATTTCTAGAAACACGATAGTTAATTCGTAATACTGTCTCACTCACTTTATTTTGGTGTAAAAGAAAGTAATAGAAAATAACAGGAAACTCACCATTCGTTGAGAGCTTCTTATTGCAGGTGGTGACCATAAGAGACGCAGATCCTAAATAGCTGCCATGAAAGAAAAGATATAGTTTAATAAATTACTAATATTACATGTAAGAACCCGTCATTTGAAAGACGAGTGAAGAACGAAGAATTAAAATAGTATTTAAAAATAAACGAGAGAAAATTATGAGGCAGAAAAATTTGTTGCCATAGGCACGCCAAATTTCGAGAATTTTCGCATAATAGCTGCAATGAAATTATATTTAAATATTTTTCAACATTACATTGAATATTTGAAAAAACTTACCACAATCACTTCGTTTCCATGTACTGCATGTTTTCTTTACATTTCCGAACATTATGTATTTCAAATTTGCAAAATTTTTAAACAATTTGTTAAGAAATTTACGGAGACCGAAAATGTCGCGTACCGAATTAGTAACTGAAACTGTGAGATTATGTGAACACTACGTGTGACATTCAAAAAGTCGTGCAAAAATATGAAAATATAGGGAACACATCGATGGAAAAGATTATTCAAAATGAATCAGAGATATTGATAAATGTAAAAAATTAAATTAAAAATGTAAACTGTATTTTTCTCATTAGTTTTATGTTTGTTCAATTTTATATAATTTTCATTTTAATAATTTATGAACTTTGTTGACTTAGATAGTAACCCGTCCTAAATTAACGTACGTGTGCAGTTTCCTGCCGACGCGACGCGAACTTTATTAGAGTGATTTGTGAGTGTGATTGGAAAAAAGGGATGACAAGCTACTGTAACAAAACACTTGAGAAAAGCTCCTTTTCGTGGACAGGTAAGTCGAGTACAATCACGTAACATACATAATATGGTTATAAATCGGTACAAAACAGAAAATATTGATATACATATATATCGATCAAAGAGTAGAATATCATGATCCTTGTTGCAAGTGCGACGCCAATGATTCCTACTTTGTTTTGTAATATGTGACTTTCTTGTTCAAACAATGATTAATTTGACGTATTTATACAAAATATACAAAGCTATATGTATTATTGATCTTTTTTTTGTGAAATGTGATTTTACAGCATAGTACTGAAGTTGAAAATTTGTAACATATGCATACTTCAGAGATGTGTACATACATATATATTATGTATGTGTATGATTTACGATCGAAATCTTTATATGTATATGAATATCGATTATGTTTTTAAGAATCTTGTTCTATATGTAGTCATTTGATCTTCTTCGATACTTGATTCATTGTTTCATGTATCGAAACATGCTCAGTAACAATAAGTACATATAGTCGAGATTCGAGATCGTACCGCTGATTTACAACGATATGCAAATATGGCGAATGGAAGCCATATTGAAAAATATTCCGTTACTTGTTTAAATAACATTTGAAGATAATGTTATTAATATTAGAGTTTAGAATAGATTAACAGAGTATTTCGATATTTTAAATCCATATGTAAAAAATATGAAATAAGATTCAAAAGTAACATGTGATTACACGAAAGAAAATTTAGACCAAACATTTCTGTAATTATTTTTATTTCTTCCTTTTTTATAATGAGACGAGTGAACAAAGAACCAATTGTACGATACACACTGTACAGTAAGCAGATAACAATATTTACAAACGTCTGAAAGATTTTAGCAGGTTGACTCTTCTTTTGTTAATTGTATTTGCTGCTCAGTTTTTTGTTATACCGAAAAGAATAATATGCACATTAAATTAATAGCATTTTTCCGCCCGAAATAATCGATGAAGAGTTCGTACGTGTACGATAGGCGTATTTTAGCCAAGTTATTTAAAAGAGACATTTTGAAGATTATTTATTAACATTAGTATTTTCAAGATCCCATCAATCGTAATGTAATTATAAATATATTCTATCATTTTCGAATTATATGCCTCTCTTTCTGTACAATATTTATATTTGCGATTGATATAACATAACTCGATATTTGACGCCCCTGGAAAATTGCACTCGACAATTAGGTATAAAAACGATGTAAAATGTTTTGTTCGGACAGTATGTATGTATATGTATTTTTTCACGATTCAATCTGAATGTGGCTTTCAAAGGTGTTTTGTAATTTGATATACCAAGACTATACGGAAAATCATAGGCGTCAGTTACGTAGAAACCATATATTCCTACATTCTAGATTATCTTTGGTACGCAAGAATAGTGAGAACAGTAAGTTTTTATTTTAAGGCCGTTGATTTAAAGTTTTCTAACTAGATTGGTTAAAAAGTGTACCATAAAAAATTTAATTAAATTTAGCTATATCTCTGATAATTTGATATTTCTTTCCTTCTATGTTTCGCATAAACTTATTTAACCAACAATAAGTTCATACAGGGAAGTGGTGATAGTGTACATACGCCTGTATGTATACGTGTATCTGTACATGTATACATTAGATGCATAAATTTATGTTGTATCATATCATACATAAACAACAATTTTCTTTTTCCTCTTCATTTTCAATCTAATAGTTAAATTAAAATTATTATACTGTACCGTGATTGCACGGTTTAGTACGTTATCCTTAAAATTCGTCAACTTGGAGCACACTGAAATGTGCGTTAAGGAATAATCATATTTTGTGCTTACTGACATTTTCATACATGTTAAGATGACAAATGTTTCTTTCGTAGTTAGTTTCTCGGAGAGTGTAAAAAGTAGTAGAATACGTGAGAGTAGGTTAAGTATTACAATATGTTTAGCTTGAATTATAAGGTGAGGAGCATAGAAATAGTATAACAAAATATATGAAATATTTATAAAACAGCTGCTTTCATTGACATTTGTGAAATTATGATATAATAAATACAAATATCGTACTTTATACGTTTTATCTCTATGATGTAATATATTCGTACGATTATTTTAGAAAACATTGGTATTGCATCATTGTTTGTGCGCTCAAGGAATGAGAATGTAAGTAGGTTAAACGATTGATCATCTTATGTTTCAATTCTTATATTCGTTAAAATCAAATTCTAGGTACTGAATCGTAGGTGTCCGATATCATAAGTAGACGAATAATTTTTTGATGTTTCACAAATGACGATGAAAGATGAACGAATACAATTGTTGTGCATGGCCAAAGCCGTGCCTTATCACATATTTTTAATAGCGATATACTATTTACATTGAATTTGTTCAAGAAATACTTACAATTGGATATATCTCCCGCGTAATAATCTCGTATGATACATTAATTTTAAAATCAATCATTTGAATAACCTTCTTCATTAACGTACTTGTCTTACCTACCTTGAAATCAACATCTTTACTGCGATGATAAATACTACTTTACAATAACTACTGTCTAATTTGGACGTCAGCGGATACATCGAAATTTGTTGTGCATATTATTGCTACGCTAGAGTTTAAAACTTCGTTCTCCCCGATAGATCTTAAAGTCTTTTAAAGCGAAGACTTTGAACGTTGAACGTTCTTCTCACATATGTGAAAGTGAAAACACGAATGCTCTTAAGTAATACGTTTTACTGATTTATTTACAGCAAAATTACTGCAAGAGAACATCTTTAAATAAAACGACATAGTTTCTGCTAACTAGGTATAATCAATCACAGCGACACGTATGCGTATGGAATGACAGAAGCAAAAAGTTTCTATAAAAAAAAGTAGATTTTCAATATTTTATATCGTTATTCGAATTTTAAATATCCTCGATAATAATATAAGAATTAGTTAAAAAATACTTTTTCAAAATATTTTTTAGATCATGAAAAAATGTACCAACAATTCACTTCGCATACGATATATTTTTTAGATTAAAATTTATGATTGTACACGTATTCCATTCTAGAGATTCGGATTAGACGATGAGATATCGAGTCCCTAAATAAATGTAAATGTCTCTCGGATGAGCAAGGTTATAGATATACTCGTACGTGTATTTATAGCTTATCAATGCTGGCGATCTTCTCATTTTTCTCTCTTTGGACATGTTTCGTGTCGTAAAAAATTCTTATATCATTGCTATACTATACAGAAATTTATTCAATTATCGTAGAATTGTTTTTGGGATGAAGACAATGTCGATCGTTCGTTGCTAACTATCGATTGAATTCAAGTATTCCAATCAGTAAAAAAATGACCAAACTGTTGATTCTAGATTTCATAGGAGTCGAAATACAGGTGATAAAAAATGAACGAATTTGAACACTTAAAATGAGTGGTTTTGTTTCTCGTTGCTCTATTTTAGTCATGAAATTTGTCTTTTGCTCTTATCTCGTGTACAAACATCTCGTCTTCCTGGGTTACGTGTTCTTCTAAGGCTTATAACCCTGATATGTTTCTGGAAACGTTCAGCTATCGAAGGGATCGAATTTCAACGATCGAGATTCAGGAAGTCGGCGTAGAGTGCTAAACGCTGGATATAAAGACGCGTTCTCGGCATCGCCGGCACTAAATCTGTGCGATAATTTGTTCTCGCGATCCCACGTCGAGTTTGTTGGTTTATATAAACGAGGAATGTGTCGATCTCCATGGTTATTACCGTAAACGAAATCAGCGTTTCCTGAAACAATAACTTTCCTGTATATTACAAGTTTCCAAAAGACAGCAATCTAAAAATTTAACTCTGCTGTTCTTGTCGTTCATTCGTCGCAATCGTATTCCTTCTAATCGCAACGACGAAAAGTTTGATATTTTAAAAATACTTGTAGAATTCATATTTCAACTGCTTGCACATTTTTCGATAATAAATGAAAAAAAGAAATTAAATTCGAATGGTTACCTTGCGCGAGAGACGGTGATTGCGGCGGTGTCCCAACAATAGGCGACAAGGGCTCGTATGGCGGTGGCGGAGGTGAAGACGGCGATGGTGTAGGAGACGGTGGTTGTCTCGAAAGAGTATCCGGATCGAGTTCGAGGATCCTTAGAACTCGTTGAGGATTTGCTCGAATCCACGACTCGAACAGATCCACAGGCCAGTCGGTTTGCGTGGATGCGTCTGACATTCTTCTAGGTGGGTCCCAACATATAGCATCTGGCGGATGAGACGAACTTCTCGCCAAAACGCCACTCCCACGACTCGCCGGCGTTGGCAAATTTGGATTACTTTGAGGCGAACACGCTAATATTTGCAGAGCTTGAATGGCATTCCTCACCTATTTTTATACGAAACAATCGGGAACGTTAGACCAGTTGAGAGTGGAACGAACGTTTACCGCAATATTTACCTCGTAACTCAACGTGGCAACGTCTTGGTGTAACGTTGAAAATTGTGTGTCGAGTCTCTCCACCGATCCTCGAATATGTTCCTCCATTGATTCTTGAGCGATTACCTGAGCCGCTCTCCCTCTTACTAGAACTCCTCTTCCGGTTCTTCTTGCTTCTCTATAGTCATCCCTATTATACGATGTAGGATATTTGAAGAATTTCTTAAGAGTGAAAAAATGTGGTGAAAGCTCACCTGAACTTAGCATGCCTAGGACTCGTCGTGTGTAAAGGCGATTTATTTGGTGGTGATAAAGGTGAAGTCTCTCCTTCGTCAGGCACATTTTCGTCGTCTTCGCTAATCGATGGTAACGTTAACGATGGTCCGTTCATATCTGACTCTTGCTAAACGTAGATAATTAAGAAACATTCGTATGAATCTTTGCTTCTTCTTACCTTTACTATTGGACGCTGTCGATATGAATATCGGATTTCAGAACCTTCGTGCAAACAGAGTTTATAAAACGGTAGTGTACGCAATGTTTGTTTCAGTCAGTAATTTGCCATTAATTTGTACATTTTGATATTTTGCTGTTACAAGAAACGTATGGAAATGTCCAGATACTTTTGACCGGTATTTATTATACGAGTAGATTTATGGGTTGATTTTTCAGAAAGCTCTTCAATTACCGACACTGTGATATTAAATATTAATACTTACCTCAGCTTCGTATCCCTCTCGTATATTGTAAGTGAGATCATGTTGTATATCATTTGCAAATTGATGCTGATACTCGGGATACAGTCGAAGTACCTCGACTAATCCATGCATATTTATGCATTTCAAATCACAATAAGTCAACGCTTTAACGTCACAACTTGATTTGACTACTACGTCCGCGGCTCCTCCGCCACCTGCTCCACCACCGTTACTGCCGTGTTGCAGATGAACGTTTATGTCACAACCTACTAGATCGCCTTTGCCTTTAAACGAAATCAAACACCCCGTGTGAGACTTCGATCCTCATTTTTCGAATATAATAAAAGCTACGAACACCGTGATATCGTACCTAAAATCGCGACGACCATGTTGTTTTGCACAACTTCCATCGAGCCGTTGCATAAATAATATATGTACGAGAGTGCATCTCCTTTGTGAATTAAAAATTCGCCGGGGGCACAAAAATTATTTTTAATGCGAAGAGAAAGCAGTTTCAGACAACCCTGAGAAGCAGCTTCGAATATCGGTAAATTTAATATTTCGCGATGTAAATGCATCGAAACATCACCCCGGAGTTCCTCGGGAAATTGTTTCAAGGTCTAAAAGCAGTAAATCTCGCGTAATCGTGACTAATTGTGAATTACAATACGTTTGGCAATTTTATATGATTTTATATGACAGCGTAATCGAAAGGCTCATAATAAAAATCTCTTGTCGGATTTTTCCATCTTTTAGGTAACAGTGATCGAAATACATTGCACAGATATTGCAACAGATCGTTGGAGTATTCCTTTGGTTTGCTGGAAAAGAAGAAACGCGAACAAGAATGCTTTTCTTTATAAGCCTTTGAATTATCGCGTTTACGTGGTTTACCTCGTGTATATCGATACCGTGATTTAAAGACCACATAGTTTGGAAATAGTCTTGCATTCGCTGTTTCAGTTCTTCGGGGATCTGATGCAATACGAAAAAATCCTTGAGATCCCGCAGTTTTGTTTGGTATAGCGATCTTCTAGAGTAAATTCTTTGAATAATCGCTGTCACGTTACCAAACACGACGGCATGCATCAGAGCTGTAGCATACACGATATGTACAATGTGGAAACATTTTCTATCGTAAATTTTCCATTCAAAGTTTATTCCGTATTAATTAATATTATTTCCCCCTAATACACGTGTATGCAAATTCTTATAATGATTAAATACGCGTGCAGCAACTAATAATACTTGGTTAATTAACTTGAATAATTAATTGGTAATCCTTACGGAATAACATATAACATATTGATCGATGATGATTACTGACCACCAATGAGCATCGTGCAAATGGAGAAGAACTTTTCGGAGAATGTATTGGCCGACACATTTCCAAATCCTACCGATGTTAAACTACTGCATGTAAAGTACAACGCTGTGATGTAACTTTCCGCGTGCGTTACGTTCTCCACGGAGATTTTTAGCCTCTCTGCCAGCGTGTGAATCCAGCCTGTAAAATGCGTCCGATCAAAGTCGATTCGAACGTCAGTAGTTCATTCTCTATCGAATATTTCTATAATCGTCGCGTTCATATAATTGCGTTGTATGTCCCCTTTGAGTTGTTTAATCGGATATTATTCATTTACGCGAACGGATTGAACAATAGGGTATTAAACGGTAGTATTACGAGAGTATGCCTAGAGGCAAACGTCTGCAGTTAAATTATACGATACACTTTCTCGTAAGAGAAAAATTTGTAGTCTAATACGACTACAGTTTCAATTTTCTTCGGGCATCGATTCTATCTAGAACGTAGTGCTCTCCAAAACAAAATTCCTTGAATCGAAACATGCAACATCAATCTGTATATCTAAATATGTAGACACGGAGCATTTTGTTCAAAATGTACGGTTGTTGCTTAACTCTTGCGTAGGCGATCAAACTGTTCACGCACGATGAATATCCCATTACGATGTATCAGATATATTAGATAAGTATCGATGATTCGACTTTCGTACATTTCCAAAACTTTCTATTTCTCCTTCTTATAATTCTATCAAATATTATTTTAAACGATTTGAGCGGTAAAATACTTGACGTTACAACGCTGCCCTGCTATGGACGCATCTTTAGAAAATTCTGATCATTTCACAAAATTGCAGTAAAATTTAATAGTATATTAAAAAGATCAATAATGCAGTTATTACAGAATGTAATAAACGCGAGCCGGGAAAGAAGCAATTGTTTTATAAAGCTCCATCGTTCGCAGCGTTGATGGTTAAAGTTGTAAAAAGTTACGTCTGCTAACGACGAATTGATTTTTTAACAAACGCCGCCTGCTAGCTTGGGTAAAATAGAATTCCACGCTAGAGTCGCTCGCTCCTGTTACTCGCATATTTCTGTTGCAGTAATGCGATAAACGGAACCTTATCTTATTTATGTAAAATATACAGATCCACGACGTACTAAAAACCATATGAAAACGCGAAAAAGCTGTCATGAATGCCGAAGACCGTATGTGTTTGTGCAAGAAGCACGTAAATAAATTTGAAATTTTAATACTTAAAGTTTTATGCGCGAATTTTTATTTGTTAGACCCGAATTGACGTAAAAAGGTGGAAAGAATAATTTCCAAGGCAATTTCGTAATATTCGTATTGATTTTCATGAGAACACGTATAAAATTCTTAAGGAAAATTTACAACTACCTTTTTGCGCGAATATTCTTTTGTCCATATAAATGTTAAAGAGGAAGGTACTATATCTCGACTCGCAGATATTCAAGCGTTTCATTGAACTTAACTTCAACTGTAAAAGTTTCGTGAATTTGTGTCTTATAAAAATGATATTATTATATGAAGATCGAACTTACCGAGATCCCAATCATCGTCGTTTCTCAACCTTTCTTTTTCCGCGATAACGAACCAAATGCAAGCCAACCAATGTGCCACCAAGATAAAGAAAAGCATTAACATAGTCAGAATGACGGCACTGTACTGCGAATATCTATCCATCTTTTGAAGTAATCGCGCGAGCCTTAGTAATCTTGTCAGCTTCACTAAATGAATATTACCATGTCCTGATTCCTATGATAAAAGATGCGCTATTAATAAACATGAAATACGTTAATCGAAGTATTTAGATCGATGATATTAGTTGTAATTCGTTTCGATACTAAATATGTACATACTAATTTATCGAAAAAATAGTATTGCAGCAAATCGATGTTAGATTTCCATATGTTAAATATCCGCTTTGATAATAATCGACGTTAATTACGTATTCTTGTACATACGTTATAGACTCACGACGACTAGATTGTACCATTCATGTCGAGATATGTCGTTCGATTCAAGCTGATATGTGACCGTGTTCCGGAGAGAACGCGAAGCTTGGAATCGGTATGTCGTTCAATTTAATAATACGCGGACCTTCCCTAAATGAACTTCATTCACAACTCGTTTTCAAATGTACAAATAGCATATCGTACACGTGTCTTCCTTACGTTTCTCAACAGGACATCCAGAGATTTTGAGTTAGAAAAGAAACTTTATTATTCGCAATCGAGATACGGATTTTACAAGGCAATTTTAAGTTAACTTGCAGTTTGCAACACGAGTATATTAGTACGCGTGGTATAAAAGTTTCAGGGTCGAAATATTTGAGTAGTTTGAAATAGTTACGAATTACTCACCTCGCCGCTGTAAACGTCAGAAGCATAGAGAAAATCAAAAGGCAAAGCAGCGACAAGATCGACGAAAAACCAACCCTTTAAATAGTTCACGGCTATACTTTTGCTGTTGCTGACAACTTCACCTTTTCTGCTTACGTACGTTGTTCTAAAGTTTAAAATGATATCTGCGGAAAGATGTGTGATTTTAACTATTGTTTGCTTTCGTCTTCGATAATTTTAATTGAAGACCGGAGGAGGAAAGTTCGATAAAAGGGTGAAAATCATGCGTTTAACTTTAAAATGAAATAGGCAGACGATTTTGGTAACACGAAATTGTTGGATGATGTACCGAATCTTAAAACTGTTGCTCTGTAAAACGTGTAAAACGTGACCTATCGTCTTTCTCCCAACTTTTTAATTAATTCTAATCCTACAAACTTTGATCATACCGCAGAATAGAAATTTTAGCGAGTAGAAACATCGGACCTCTGTTTGTGTTTTGATCAAAGAGACAAACTACTCTTGCGATCCCTTCCCTTCCCTTATTGAGTTTCTCGACGCGAAAATGCAGCGCGTTAAGGAACTTTATTTCCGCAGGATGAACTGCTTTTAATCTCGTTAGCAAACAGGATTTCTATCTCAACATTCGCTCATCATACTTATTTACGAATTGGCTAAACGAGCCCAAGTAATTTCATATCAAGTTATGCATACGAATACTAGATTTTCGAATACAGATAAATTGAGAGGAACGATACGCATCAACTGATAAAATCCTCCTTTCACAGGATGTTCTAATTTTCTCTACCTAAAATTCATCAGTATATTTTTCTAGATATAAATACGAAATACGAAAATTTTATTATAACATAGACGTAATGTAATACGATTTTTTATTCGACTGGACGTTCTGAGAAAATCAGGTTGGACAAGTTTAAACTGCCCTATATTGTACTCACAAATAAAATTATGATTTCTATCCTCGAAGAGATACGATCTCGTCGAACACCAGTGAAGAGTTCTTACTTTGGACATCGTTATTCGATATTCGCTTTGAATATAAATCAATTCAGTGTTTGTAGAGCGAATGTCGCATTACTTGCGAAAACTGACTCAAGAGGAATTCGCTGCATCGTGAAAATTGAAATAAAACCAATATTACTAGCGCGGTAACAGAACTTCTTGTTTTCTTTTGTATATTGGTCTTATATGAATAAATAAACAAATATATCGAGATTAAATTACATTTCTCTGCATTCGCGCGAGGAAAATTGCACTGAATGGAGCTAGTAGTTGAAACCAACGATTGCACAGGTACAAGGCGGATTGGAAACAGGGAAGCGAGGAATCGTTGCTTTCGAACTTAACGAGCTTCTCGAATTACCAATTGGATGAGAAGAGTACCATTCGTGTTCCTTTTTGGCTGAATTACTTTAAAAGCATCGCCAATCGATATATCGAACTGTCTCTGATTAGTAATTTTAGGCTGATTACGATAAAGGTCTGTTCTCTCCTCGGCCCTTCAATATTTTAAATCAGTCCCGAACGAGACAAATAAGTTGAAGAAATGATACCCACCGGTTATAAAGAGCGCTTCGACAACAACGTCGCTAACCATCGTAGGCCTATCGATGTTAATGAAACTCGCGTTAAAAGGGACGACGATCGCCACGTAAAACGTCGCAAGGAGTATTAACCAGTCCCAGCAAGACTTAAAGCCACCGTAATGGCTTAGGATGAACTGAGATTTTTTGATTCCCGTCGTTTTGTATTCTGGCAAGGGTGGTGCAGTGGAATGCAGAAGGTTCTATAATAATAGTACAACATACGTGAAAGCTTTCTGTGGTAGGAAAAATATTCAGATATTTTCGTGAATCGCTAAATGTGAATATAAATATAAACGTAAATGTTTTCAAGGTAAATGAAATGGTTCAAGCCGTTCTTAGAAGTGATTAAAACGGGAATGGCAGCACTTACATTATTCAATTTAATTTTGTGCTTATTGTCCTGTTTGTAATGGCCTGATAATTGATAAAGGACGGCGCGACTCCTTCTTCTGCCATAATTAGCTGGAGGCGCTTCTGGATCGAGACCGCCATTTGCATCTGAAATATATATATATATATATATATATATCGCCGTATAGACTTTACCCCTTTGTACAGTTTAAAACTGTACGCTGTATGCAATCAAGAAGTTGGACGAAGAATGTATATTTATATTTAATTATTTATATGTAAGCGATAATGTCGTATCGGTTAACACTTTTTTTCCTTTGATCTTGGATAATTTTTTTTGTCGGGAAAAAATAGCGTACACCGTAAAAGTATCTCCCATTCCTATGGAATACGTACATACGTAGCTTTTCTAGGTCAATTTTGTAAATGACTAACACGTGCAATGCCATTACGCGTAAATTCTACAAGAAAAGCAAACTATTGGAAGCTTCTGATTTGTGCTATTTGGTGTCTTTGCTTTCGTAATAATCGTTGCATTAGGTATTTACGTGCAGCGTGTAGCGTGATCGCGGTGTAAGAAGCACGAAACGTTAGATACGTTGAAAAAGTATGTACATTGGGAACGTTTAATCCATACCCGATGTATGGTCCGTGCTCGGATACTTTGGAATGCAATTCATCAGTCACGTCGATCGAAATGCATTCCAGAGAAAATCGTTTCGTCAGACTGAGTTCAGCAGCGAAGCTTGGCTAGAACTCACCACTATCGTGCAACTCACACAGCTGAAGGTTCTTCGTGTGGGTGATATCCTTATGCGAAGCCAGAAACAGAACGACGTCGCCCTTTTCATTTTTGATCGGAACAATATCGAGCAGACAGTCGAATGGACTTCCTGCAATCAAAGTCACATTCTAAATTTCGATTAAAACGTCGATCATCTGAAATTTATAAGCAAAAACGCTTTTCCTTCTGTTTTCTCTCTTTTCTTTTTTTTCTTTTCTTTTTTAATTCTAGCTATGAATTTTTCATTTCTACTGTCAATGGTTCGAACGCAAAAAGCCAATAGTAAAACTCGTATCAGAAACATAGACAGGTGGTGTTGTACAAACACGATAGAACCGATTTGATCCAATCGATTATCTTGATTAAATGTATTCTGCTGCACCTGTGTTATTTTTGCATGCATTTACATCATACCATTGTGACCAGTAACGTTAAATCACACTTTTTCACCATTATTATAAATCATACGATTATTTCATGTAGCAACATTGATATTAAATCTCGGCGAATAAAATTCGCGAGATAGTATTTTTACATTTTATTAAAATATATTTACATGAATAATTTTATGAATCCTTTAGTGAATTTTTCATTAAATGAGTTACAATCTATATGTGTGCCTATATATTGTACCGTCGTTGAAAAATCAACGACAATGCGAAGATTTTTATGGTGAAAAATTTCAATAATAATAACTTTGGAAAATAATTTCAATGTAATTAAATAACAAATTATCAGGGCGTTAAAACGCATCTATTCGTGCGTAATATGTCATATTTAGTGAAATCTGGTTTTGCCAGGATATTCCACAAATTGGTTTCTAAGGGATCAATTTGAATTACCATTAATTAGGAGAATTATCTCCATTCTGTAACCAAATGTTAGATTGCTAAACATTGGTAATCACCCAATTCCTTGCTTGGCAAGTCGAACGTCTGTGATTGAAATGGATCGTTTTCTAACGCGGAAGAAAGAACGAACGAAGCTTACCGGTCTTTTTATAGAATACGACTTCCATCTTCAGCTCTGTTTTGCTCTCGAGGCTCTTGTCGATCATCGCTCTTTCCTCTTCTTTCGTTTCCGGGCCATAGAGAAACTTGCAAGCGCAACCCTTTTGCATGATTTGCGCTCGCGCGAATCCTGTCAGCTCGCAGAAACCGTCAGAGCAATAAACGATCGGGTAGAGCGACGGAACCTGTGCATTTCCCAGCACAAAGTTGCTGTCTGCGAACAAAGGCGAATATTCCATTAAAGCAAACAACTACCATAACGTGGTTTCTATTTAATCTTTTTTACTTAACCACCTATTTATTCTCGAGTTTTCATTATAAACTACATACATCGAACATTATACAGTACGTCAGGAAAATATTCTTTTATGAATAGATCGTGTGTATCATAAGAAATATTTTATAAATTTTACTGCTGCTGTTACAGCGAGACTGGAATACGAAAATCGGGTAACGGTTGCTCGAAAAGAGAAGAAAGAAAATATTAGTTAAACGCAATGAATGGCCATAGATTAATCGGATTAATGTATAAATCTATGTGACTGTCGTCGTCGAACTTTGCGAGGCTCGAGCCAAAACAATTTTAAATCGCAGTTGATTCGCTACCCGTGGCGAAGTTGCACAAGACGCGTATAAATAGAGGTCTCTCCATGATCCTGAACATTATCTTTTTGAATACAAGTATTATCGGGTCGCAGCATTAAATCGAGCATTTGTTACTAATAGCGCACGGTATTAGTAAAAAAAAAAAGTTTTAATCTCAGAATGCGCGAATCTGCAAAAGCTTTTATACAAATAAAAGGTACAAGATATTTAAACCAAGAATAAAATGCATTCGCATAAAATGGTGACGAATATACGATACACAACAGCAATTCTGACAAAAATATGTTTGCAAGCAAACAATAATTTCAGTTATATTGTCAGAAAAACTTGTACTTATTTATATCGTACCCTCTATTGTATGTGTTCGTTGTTATTTCCCGTTAGCGAGAACATGGATCTTGCCAATTAACTTTCCATATATCGCGTCCATTTTTTCGATTACTCTTTATTTCACAATTTCGTCATACTGAAGAAAAAAAAATCGGAAAGAAAGGAGAAGGGAAGTCTGATTGAACCGTCGATTAGCTTTAAATAAGCGCAAAGAAGTAAGTGATACGTGTTTTTCGTCGAATTTGTTGGTGAAAGCTATTCGACGAAAGTTATAGTACCTCGCTATATTGCGTATGTTATACGAAAGAAATTTTATTTGCACTTTAACGAGATGATATTATCATAATCACATTGACAAAGTTTGAAACAAATATAAATACGTATACAAAAGTTACAAAATATTTATTGTAGATATATTTCGTAGAGATCATGATATGTATATATGTTTGCAATAAATATCTCGTAATCTCTATGTGGATTTTCAGATTGAGTTTAAATTTTATCATAATTATGACGAATTGATTACGATGCTAATGAAGTCTCAAAATGTTTCATATAACACACATATTAGTACACGTGTAGGTACATAATCGTTCAAATACTTTCACTACGCTACGTTCTTCCGAAATACAATTATCGAAATTGAGAAAAGTAAACAAGATTTCGATGATTACGTGAACGTAATGCACGCCTGCATCATATGGTGGTTCATTGGTTAATAGCTTTGTCAACGTCACTGACGTCACGCATAATTTCTTTCAGGGTGACGACGATGCTATTTTTAATTTTACGCTCACCCCTGAAACACTTTCATCTTCCCACAGCCTTTTGTGAGACTTCAACTCTCGACGCTTCCTTGTTTCTTCAAAATAAAATTAATGACTGTCTGTTTATCAAAAGGGTTCGGTCTAATTTCATCTTCTTTTAATTATCGTTAATTCCTCGACGAGTGTATTTAAGTTTGGATTTTTAATGAAAGTACGCTGGAGAATTGCTCGAGATAAATGCATGGACAGAAACTTTTTCTTTCGGTGAACGATCACGTCTAAACAATCTCGCGCAATTTTTTAACGGATCATGGTGATTGA
This sequence comes from Bombus pascuorum, assembly GCF_905332965.1. Lineage (NCBI taxonomy): Eukaryota > Metazoa > Arthropoda > Insecta > Hymenoptera > Apidae > Bombus > Bombus pascuorum. The sequence continues at coordinate 11,784,579 of NC_083497.1, read as the reverse complement.
CGATTAAGCCACCCTTTATGCAGCGTGGAAAATAGTGATTGTCACATGTTCGGTAGGGAGTTCAGTTACGAAGGGTTGTAAGATAAAAATATGATTTAGGGGTAAAGTTTAAATATTAATTTATTTTAATTTGCTGGTCATCTTTTCTTATTTGCATCGTGTTCTTTGTCTTTGATTTCATTTAGATTTAATTCTACTGCAGTCAAATTTTCATGTCTGAACGTCGTTCTCGTTTCACCGTATAAAAAGATTTCTAACGATTTAAGAGAATTTTCAATATAAAATTAAGATTAAATTCTCTTGAATTCGCCTGCAGCTTTTTACACCTAAGACATTTTTTAACGATAGAACTCGGGATTAAAAACGCGCAAATAAATGTAATTCGTAGAATTCGTAATTACAAACTAATTTTGATTCGAGAAAATACACGTACGTTTGACCAAGATTCAAAATACGATTAAAGAGCCGATGCTTCTTTGAAAACGTCAGGATTTCTACGCATTTGTCATGGGAATGATAAATTGTAATTATATCTGATATATATAGAAGTATCGTATAAAGCAAACGTTTCTACGATCTCAGGCAGGATGAGAGGGATAATTAAGCGACAGACACAGCGGGTTCGCAGTTCCTCTTTAATTACGGACGTTCTTCACAGACCTTATTACATGTGCTTTTCTCCTCGGCTATGTTTACTTATTTCTAATAAATATATACGAAATCGTCTTTCGAATTTGTGGTTCTGCTACACGCAGGTATACAAACACGTACATACGTATACGCGTAATACGAAATCGTCGTTCGAATTTCCAGCTGTACTATTCACAGGTACACTAACACGTTCAAACTGTCAGCTACGAGAACGACAGGGTTTACGATCACATCGCATCAGTTGCTAAAAGCAGCGTAACACGCTACAGTTTCAGTCGGATCTTGACAAAGACTAATGGAGTCGATTGTCTCGCTTACGCTTAGGAACCTATGGAGCATAGATTAGTGCCAGAAAAATGTTCTATTCTTTGTTATAAGGAATGAAAATCTGAAAGAACGTTTGAGTTTCTTTTAAGAATTCACACGTTGACGGATCGCTAACAACAAGAGACACACACGGCTGTCTTTAAGGTTGCTTGACGACGATACAAGGACGCGTATGTAAATAGGATTTTGTTGCAGTTTTCTAAATTCGTGCGAGAAAAAACTTGTAATCCTAGTAAATAAACCGAACGTCGTAAATAACGAAGGAGCACGGTAAAAATAGCAGTAGACCGTGAAAAGTGCATTTTAAATAAATATAGATTTTATGATGGTAGCTATGCATGGGAGAAAATCTGCATCGAGAAAAACAAACAGGGAGAGAAGCTGTGCTTGCTTTTGTCGAATATGCGAGAGTCATATTCGACTATGTGAATATCTCGAACGTTTGTTTATCGCGAGTTTTCTCTGTATCTAGGTTCCAGAGATTATGAACGTGTATTTGGTGCATATTATATACTTTTTACGCTTGGGTGTTAATTAAATGTAAAAAATGAGCACGTACTCAGAGGCAATTAAACCGTTATGAAATAGGAAGCGCTGTTTTATCCCGAGTGAGATTTCAATTTTCCGTGTAATGGTCAGTTATCTTTAAATATGGTATTATCTTCAACTGATTAATTAGTAAGCACTGTAAAAAACAAACGAGTTAAAATAATTAAAAAGAGTAAATTATATCAGAAGTTTCAGTCGTCATTTTTTTTTATTGTTAGCTACGTTCGAATGGATAATTATGATAGCTCTTTTTACATTCTCGAAATCGATAAAAATTTCATAATACCTCAAGTAGTTTATTAGAAAATACACCTGGTACCTATGGATTTACCGTAGGGTTACAAGCGTTGTTTTCAGAAACTTCCTAATGTGCTTTTTTTATATAAATAATTTTCCGGCCACTTTTGCACAATATACCAGGCCATCCTTTCACAGGCATTAGAACATTTACGCGCAATTAGGAACCTGAATAATTATTAGAAGACTCATAAAATCTTTAAGAATCGTTGCATCGTTTGAAACTTCCAGCTACGGAAAATCCACAGATTTGTATCAACCTCGTTAATTATGTATAGTTATCATTTGTTCTATAATTCTTGCAAACAGTTTTCGTTAAAATTTACTCTATGTTTAGAACCGTTATCTACGCAGAACTAAAATTCCAATCGTTTTCCACATAATCTAGGTCGTTTATCGTGTTTCGTACGCGATCATTATACGCCCTAATATCAGTGAACGTGAATGCACAAATTTGAAGCAGTAAGAACGATATGATACGTTGCGTTTCAGGATAAATCGATAAAAAACCGTGATTTAAAACTCAATCAAATGGTCGGAGGGTATTTTTCAAGCCGCAAGCGTATTCATCGAGAGTGAGGGAGAGAGAGAGAGAGAGAGAGAGAGAGAGAGAGAGAGAGAGAGATCATGCAAGTTTTCATGTTTTCATATTGAAAAACGATAACTACATCGTAAGTTGTTAGTCATATTTTCAGAATAACCGCAAAATAATTAAATGGATACGACACACGTGTTACCGTAGCTATTGTGATTAATTCAGCTAAAGTTACGTCCAGCTAGATGCTTTTATCGTAACATTTACGTTATTTGGGAACGATTTGGATATTTTGTACTTGTAGATATAATGCGCGTTTTTAGATCTTAATTTTAATTCTTCTCGTTTTATATTTATAATTTATCCTACCCTTGTTATTAAGGGTAGCCTGTCATAATTATTCCTACGACTATTTACGTACGATTATTTGAATAATTAAAAATGCCCGAAATTCCTGACAAACAATTGGATGCGTCAACAGTATCGATTCTTGTATAGTTTTTACGGAGAAGTGAAATTAAGTAAAGGTGATAATGGTAGAAATGAAGAAAAGTATGAAAGATAGGTATATTGTACTGCGCATTCAATTTTATTGCAATTTACGTTTATGATGTATCTCAAATCGATATATGAAAATGCCGTATTTTGAAGTCAGCTAGATTACATATTAATATTGACTTTTACAAAAAAAAGGAACAGGTATTTTGAGGAAAGAACAAATTGAACACAATTGTTCGGTTGGATAATTAATATTATAGTGAATCGATAGAAAGATTAATTTTTCTAGGAATGATCCTAGAAAGATAAATTTAACACAATCCGACACTACACTTGAAGGCGACGCTGCATGAGAGAAACGCACGAATTGATGACGCTGAACGTTAATTTTGCTGCAGACCTCATAAGTGGAATGCAAATTGAAATGTTTATAAATATCTATAATCAAGGGAATGGAATTATCTGTTAAATATTACAGAGAGTTTTATATCCTGGATATTTTATATACTTTTACATATTTATTCAAAGAGTTAAATGAAGAGCTAAAGCGTAACCTTTTAATTAACCTTTTAATAAAAATTCATTCGTAAAACAAACAGATTGAGTTCACAAAGGGATTAAGAAAACGTGATACTTTATTGTAAATTTAGGAACGTGTCGAACGTATCATGTTCGCGTGGTAATGAAAATTTCGCATTTGTGTTTAACTATGACGATATCGTGGCCATTGCGGATTAAATGGCATTATTCAAACATGTCGACCTTACGCTTTATATCACGTATCATGGACTCTGTCAAAGTATTTGCAAATAAAGGGGAAACTTGCGTTTCATACGTTTCTCCGAGTATCGTCGCTTTTTCATTTTCAGTCTTAATGGATTACAGCACGTGTAACATTTTCGATGGGACTGTTTCTTCGTAATAAGACAGGTAAGACCGTAGCAGTTGAACGTTTAACGGATGAATCCAATACAATTCCGATACGACATTAATTGTAGAAAATACAAGAAAGTGGTTCAATCAAACTTGAAATTACGGTGCGGATCGGGCAAGGTAGAGAAAATCTAGCAGTAAATTATAGCGACTCGTTTTCGATACAGTTAAGAGTTCCCCGTGGAAAAAGTAGTCGTTTATATCGAATTGGCGGTATGGAAGCAATGTCGATTTCCTTTTCCGAAGACGATACGGAAAAACTTCGAAAGATGGTGGAATACAATCGTACGACGTAATAAGTATCGCATTGGATTAAATAAAATAATTACGTCGTGGTAAATTATTTCATTTTTATATCCATAAAACTAACGTTATTTTCTCTTTAATTCAACAAACCCGCCATGTATTATGCCGGCAATTTGAATCATCGAAACATGATCGATTAATCCAAATTCGTATTTGAAGATTCAACATGAATTATTTTTTCTTTTCGAAGAGGAAAGGAGAGTTTTAATTTGTTTTCGAACGAGATCAGTTACATTTTGTAATCACGTAAAATTGCAAGTATTGTTACGGACGTAATATTCTTGAAAGGATTGTGACAAAGGTCGACCTCCATTGTAAGATGAGTCACATCTTCTCTGTATCTAAGAAAAATCTTCGTGTTACGTTTCGTTTTTTTCACAGTGGGGGCTTCTGTTTCAGGGTCATATATATAGCATAGCGATCTTATAAATAATACAAGGAACTTTTTATCTGTTGTTCTCTATAGATGATCTATACTCGAAATTTGTCGAAAATTTTTGCGCGACTAGAAACGACATTTCATATTTATACTCTTCGTTCTTCGATGCGATTTAACGAGGAAGGCCGAGAGTCTCATTACCAGTGGAACTTTATCACCCATGATTGAGGTCGCTGACGATGATAACTTAGCAATTTCCACTAAGGTCGTAGTGTACCGCTCCCCTTAATCAGATTTCTACAAAATTTCGAATACGTGGAATTGTGAAGCAAATGAAATGGTTAGATTCTTGTTCCGTGCTTTAAATTGGTTCATTTCGCAAAAGTCTCTCCAGGGGTAGGCAACTTTCCCTCGGAATATGGAAACACAAAAGTCCAATATTCCAGAAACCAATTGCTGTTAGACGCAAAGAACTGGCCCACTTACGAGACATATCTTTTCCAATACTTGCCTTTGTATAAGTACGTCCCGTGGAAACAGCAACTGGATGAGATTTCAAATATCATCTTCACTTTATAATTTAATAAAATTTCAGTTACTTCGTCTTACTTCGAGTATAGACTGGTGAACATATAAATATTTAGCTAACTATATAAAAGGTAAAAGGTTTTATTTCCGTTTCTTTTCTCTAGTATGAGATTTAAAAATACATTTCTTGTGCTTCGAAGAGAATAAATGTAGAACGGCTTTCGAATATTTACTCTCAATAATAATTACGAATTAGGTTAGATAGAGTTTGAAATGGCGAAATTACTTACACAGTTAATTACCTTTTGTATTAAAAGTAACGACATTTAGTGGGATCGCTAAAGTTAACTTTCGTTAAAGTGAAACTTTCATTTTTAGATTGATTTTAAGTTTTATAATGTAATATAGAAATTTTATAATATTGCTACTCGTATATAATTACAGTGTTAATGAAATTTCAAAAAGTTTTCTATAACATATATTATATATTCATAAAAGTTTTCCATCTTGAGCGTTCAAAGTACTTTTGCCAGACTTTTGTATGCTCGTTACTATATATCATTTAAAAACATTATTCTTTATTAACACAACCATGTAGTTAAAACAGAGAAAGAAAAGTAACACTGAAATTTTCTTTGAAACACCATTTGAAATAAAGGGCGATTTCTATTCACTCGATGGTGTCTGCTATATTTTCTCTTACCCCACAAGTTAGGTCTCCCTTTGCTTTAGAATACCTTTCTCGGGCCGGAATATGAAGCGATTAAGCTTTCCTATCGAGTAGCTTAACCATATACCTTTTGAAAAAATTTGCCCACCGTCTTTTCATTTAAGACCATCCTGAAAGGATTTTCATTTATCGAACGATGAATGCGTTTCATGGAAGAAATGAAACGATAATTGACGATTTCCCCGTTGCTCATAAACCGTGGCACATCTGCAGAAACAATGTCATGTAATTGCCTCTTAGTTGTCTCATTTTCGATGCGATATCGTTTTATTACCATAAACGGCGTAAACCATAAACGATTTATTCCTGTTCGAACCACTTATGCGGTTAGATATACTTTCATTGAACAAAGACTATAACTTAAATCGATAAATGTATGTGTCTTTCTCGGAAACGCCCTGCGTCGTTACTTTTACTCGCAATGTTGAGTGTCACGATAAGATAAGTGTCATTGATATTGTACAGTCATTAGGTATCGCCGCGTCGATCGATAACTGAATTTTTTTTTTTTGTTTCTTAATGTCACTTTATAGACAGAAAGGAATATCGAAAAATGAAAAGAACATGCCATTGTTAGGTCCGAAAGCTTTACAAAATAAACCAAAATTGCATAACAATTCGACTATTTCATTTGAAAATATGCCGAGCATTTAAATGTGTATTTAGCATGGATCCGTAAGCTCCTTTCATGAAAGTTCCTAAATTTTCCTCGCGGCAAGAATATCACGCAGTTAGCGTAACCTACAAGTTAAAGATGGACTACAATATTTACTCACACGTCGCTTGTAATTTATGTTAGGATACATTCACACTATATATATTTGCACGAGATTCTAGCTAGTTTTGTCTTCGGAATTTGATTCGCCTTTAGACTTACGTATCCCTACGAATTCTCATTTACCCAATATCCCGTATCAATCCTAACTTTGAACACAGTTGCTAGACAAGTTACATGCTTATCCACTTGCGAAGCTTGTGAAATTTACCATAGCCTGACGCTACATTGCAATTAATTCTTAGTACGTAGAGGAATTACGCGCTCCTGTACAAGCTGCCAAATCGATAGCAATTGAGAGCTTTTGAGAGGTTCGTATCGTAACAAAAACATTAGCTCCGGAAATATATTTGCCACGAAGTTTTCAATTATGCGAATTTCGACAGAAATTTCGACGATTAATAAATTAATAAATGATATTATTATGCGTAAAAAGAAGCGGTAAGAAATTAAAAAATAAAATTTTACCAAAATGTATATAATTTCGTTGCAAAATTGTGGCGTGTTAGGTGTTTACAATTTTTTTAATTCACAATTATTTTTACTTTTTTTTTTTTTTTTTTTAAGAATGCTTCACAACTATAAGAATGTTACTTCGTTAGTAGCAGTAGCAGTATTTCTATTACAAACACCATGTATATATATATAATAGATACAAAAGTCTGTTGGAAATGCTTATCATTTGACGCATTTATCTGTGAAGAACCCGACTATTAGAATGTTTTGAGGTCATACTGTGATATGCAGTTTCGAATTCGATGAAAGTGTATGCAAGTTGTGTCGCTGTTATACGCGCGTATAAATGTCGTGACAGGTATGTATAGTGGTTTGAAATATTCGTATACCAGTCGAGAAGTGACGTTCACGTAGAATTTTGAAACCGTCAAAAATATTGAATGAAGTTACGTTTTTAATTCCTTCGTACTTTTGTACGCTCTTCTTGTTAAGTTTTATATTTACTTTTCATGCTTCTGTCGTAATTAGAGATCCTCGCTAAATAAGTAGTGTTACGTGTTTCTACTTTCTGTCTGGCGTTTACTCGGTCGTTACTACTTCGGAGAAACAGGTTTCAACGTTTTGTAGCGACACAGAAGAAGAGAAAGGTGATTTTCGTAAATATTAACCCTCAAGCGACGTGTTACGGACCAAATCGTTAAAAAAAAAGAGATACGTATGTGTATTTTCTTCCATAAATTTTCCATTTCTTTCTTTTTGTAGGAATATTGCAGGTTTTTGATACCCTTACGATGCAAGAACAGTCATTAATTGAACTCTTTTTTCCTGATTAATTATCGTCGATGGGACTCACTTTGTACGAGTTTCGAAGATTAAGTAACAAGTATTTTTCATTATAATTTCATAGTTTGAATAGTTAGGGCATCGAAACTAATAAAAATTTTCATAATGAATGCATTGGAAATTTGCTTGAGGGTCTCCGAGGGAGAAGCAAAAGCGACGCAGAGGTAATAGATGAATCATACGTCCCTGGAAAAATTACTGTTTGCAAGTTTCCAGCCGTCTCTTATAAAATTGTTTTCCTTCTTTGGTACAAGATGATCATCAATTTTTTCTCTCGAGGAATGATATTAAGCAAATGATCGATGATAATCACTAGGATAATAAATAGGTCATCCGTGCAAAGAGAAGCTTTCTTTTGACCTCTCTTATTTCCCACTTATTCGCCACTCAACATTTACTGTTACTCGGTCGTTTTTAATGGGCTATTTTCTTTCGTGAAACAAAGCAGCTTTTTTCTATAACTTGCATGAAGCGTTTCTTCCAAAATGTAAAACATCCTTTCATTTCAAGCGAAAATACAAGAGCGGTTTTTCTACATCGAAGAAAGTGAAATTAATTTCCGCCATACTTCTGGTAAGAGGGAGATGTCATATATCTCAGGTCAAGGAAATTTAACAAAATTGCACAACAATGTTACTTGTGTATTGTATGCAGGGATTTCCAGGGCAAAATTAAATTATTTACGATTTGAAAAATGAGACTCATGTTTTCGTACATGAAACTTCTTCATTTTCTTCGCGTTTACAATCGGTTTTATAAATATTCTTCAGATATATCGTAACATATTGTACCGTCGAACAAAAATTTTATACAAATTATTTTTTACAAACTATTTGTCATCTGAGGTTCGAGAAATGCTTTCTAGAATTATGAATTATATATTTATTAGAGTAGAATTTATTATAATTATGAATATATATATATATAATTTAGTAGAGTTACGAACGTATTTGTAGAAATGTTGCAAAAGGATATTCTCGAGGCAGAGATACGAAGCATTTCTTTCTGATTAGAATTACAACAAAACTACTTTCGTAGTGTTATAAAATTTGATTTGATATAATTTACAAAAATGTATAAAAGGAAATGGAAAACGAAAGGAACAGATAAGAAGTGAATATCTTTTTTCGTTCGAACGTCTAGTTGAATTTATCAGAATCAGATTGTAAGCACGTATGGTGGGAGGGAACGAAGGGAGGGAATAACGTCGATTTTCACGGCGTCGATGTTAGATTAATATTCTATGCCCTGTCTGGGGTCGACGGACTCTGTAATAAAACTAGGGGATATTCATATTCCACGGCCAAGAGGGTTGTACATCTTTGCGAACTGAATGTTGAAACACCGTGTTGTCACGCAGTTCACTATACTTGAACTTGCATGAAAGTTTCCCTATACATTTTTGTCGCTGTTGAAAATTATTTCAAGTTTGAATAAAAAATAAAATGAAATAACTATATACTTCGTATCGCAGCATTTGCATATACAAAGGATCAAAGATCAATTTTTTACCGAAAACCTTTTTAAAGGCTTCTACGGTTAGCTATTGGTGCGTATACGAATATACACGGTCGTTAAACGGGATAGATTTGCTGGTTTTGAATAGATACAACATATACATACGTTTATACGCAACGACAAATGAACGTACTCGATAACGCGATATTTTCTGTTGCCTCTTGTATACGGTGAAATTTTTTCGCTAAAGTGGTTCTTTTGAATCGATAAAAAAAAAGATGCAGATAGACGTGAAAAAATCTTTGCTACAACGAATATTCCAATCGGTCCTCCATGAGTCTTGGTCAGCAAAGACAAACGAGTGTTTGAACAGTCGTCAACCATCCTTTACCCCAGTTGGCGATGCGCCAAACACGCTCGGAGAAAGAAAGAGAGTGCCAAAAATATCCTCGGATAGGTACTTCGAATGTCGTTAACGAGCAATTATTTCCCTTTTCTCCCGTCGAAATCAACGTGTTCACAATGGAAATGTCACGAACTTCAATTCAAACGCATTTTCTTTTTCATCGATCTCTCACCTGATTGAAATCCTTCGGATCAATCCGTAATACGCGTGAAAAATTCATTCTTATAAAAGTTTGGCATACGCGCTCTCGCTTAAAAATCTTTTATTTCTTATCTTTAATAAAATTTCGATACCTATTTCATGTTAATTATGAACCTTAAATTCTATGAATTTTCTAGTAAATTTAAGTTAAAATTAAAGTAAAAAATAATATTTTAATTAACTGCCTTCCTCGTTTCATTTATAGTTTCATTATATTTTAAAAGATCGTTGATTTATAATTTTTCCAAGTTGATACGATAACTGTCCTAAATCTTTCGAGCCAGAGTTCATTTACGTAATATCACGATATTTTTGCTGTCCAAGTTGAATGACAAATACTATTATGTCGTTAAGTGTTTCGGTCTTAACGATGCTATTATTTTTACTAATTATTTCACGAAGAAGGGAACACAGAATGTTTGCGTTTTCTGGCGAGAAATCGAGTTTGTAGAGAAACTGTAGTATTTGATGGAACACCAAGATCGAGCGTAATAGCATAATTCTAGGGTCGTCGTATCCTCTTGAAGCGACGAAGCATCGCACTATAACGACACGATCGCCTCGCAAGTGTGGTAAACAAGCAAGTGCCCGGTGCTTGATCGGTACTCTAAGTTATTTGAACTAACGCAAACATAGTTTGGCGCGTGATCGAGCAGATCGAATTTATCTCGAAGATGGATTTTCATTACGGAAAACATGGAATGGGAAATATCCTGGTAATATTGAACAAGTTGAAAAACTACCTACTTACACTACCTGCTTTTATTCTTCTTATCGTGCAGTTTTATACAAATTCTCACCTATGTGTGTCGTGTTAAGCGCAAAACAAGACATATCCTGTTTTTCCGAATGTGAGTTTGTAGGATCATTTTATTCGAAAAAGCTGTATTAAACACACCGAAACGAACGAGTTAAAATAACGTAGAAAACTTTGTTGTTACGCTGAACATCTCGTACTCGCAGCTGTTTTAAATATTACTTATTTTTTCTATATATTATGTGCATATTATACGCATATAATTTTTATATCTATATTATATGTATCTACACTTTCAAATTTTCCGCCGCTCTACTTATGATTTACAAGTGCCAGAATGAAAATGAAGTTTCCTGTTTTAATACGTTAAGCAGTTTTAATCGTCTCAGACCTAGGGACCGTGTGTTACCGTCAAATTAATTCTTACGCAGATGCTAGTACAATATTACGCAAGTGTGGCGCTGTATGGAAGAGTGGGACACGTTTTAAGGCCTGAAAATAACGGCTTATGCAAATACGCGTATGTAATATGAACAGTACCTGGTTGAAAGTAAATGTCGTCGATTTAAACACCTCGATTAAATCAAACTGCACCGCCGAGGATTAGTTAGATAGATAGGAATGCAATTTCGTCAGCATCTCGAAAGAGGGAAAAGATGCGATTCCATTACTTTCCTAGGACGTAACTTTCCTGTAATTCCCTTACGAAGATGATGACGACGATTCGTAGCCCCTTTCTCGTAATTAGTTTTTCTTGGCTCGTAGGCCCGAAGTTTTTATCAGTATATTGGCGGGCTTCTAATTTCGTATCCATTGCACGAATCTTTTCCGAAGAAATGGCTCTAGGGAGCCTAAGCTAAGCGGATGATCTTAAATGCAAAACTCGTTTCAAAAGATTGCAGGATGTTATTGTACAAATATGCGATCGTGCGCCGAATTCAGCGTACGCGGCTGTTTTCATCGCGCTAGGTAATCGTTCGCGTGTTTTTCAATAACAGCAACCGTAAACGCGTAGCTTTTAATTCTTATTGGTCTACCACTCTGTCGCAAGCGACTCGTAAGTACTCGTTTGTTTTATCAAAAGTCGAAAGTTAAAGACAAGGGATCGCGTCAAGGCACCGACGACACGTTCAGTTTAGATTACTTTTCTCTTAGACCCAAGAACGCTATCTTTGTACGACAAAGGGAAAGGTTGAAGATAATCAAGTTGGTGTCTCGGGGGAAGCTCGGAATAGCCAATGTTACGAAAGATGATCTCGTTCGATTCCTTCTTTCCACTATTTTACGAATTGCTGTCGAACTGTAAGCACTCTCACGTTACGGTTATCACGATGAAAGTTTACTAAGGCTCGAATACACCAGAGGCAATTCGGTTTCGCGCGTTATTAACATTGCTAGGCATAATATCGATATACGAATTAACGACGACAACGTCAATAGACGCGGCAAGTATGTACCAAGAGACTCTTCTGTATTAATTTGCAGCTTGATCGAGCGTTTGGTAAATAGCGACACGTGCCGATAGTCCGAACTTATTAAACACCGTGACGGAAGACGGAAGCGATAAGACAAAGGCAAACACGTTGTAACATATAAAATTTTATACAACCAGATATAATTCAAGATCGTTTTAAATTTCAAATTGTTTCTTCAAACGAAAGGTCTCGATGAAAGATAGATAATATATATATACATGTCTGATCGAATGACGGTACACAGGTAATCGATCACGCGTTGCGTTCCTTTTCACAAACCACTAGACCCGCTTGAGACTTTTTATATTGACAAATCGTTTCGTTCTAATCCAACGACGCGTAAACGAGGGTCGCCTTGGAGCGTTAGGATTGAGCCTAATCGAATGGTACGATGCTACGTTCCTTTGCACCCCTAAAAAGCTTATGTGTATGTGCTTCTGTTACGTGGTTGGAATTCTATTATATAATATTTTCCTACAGCTATGCTCGGGTCAATCCATCTTGCCCGAGACATGTCTTCATACTTTTAATATAGATATTTTCTATATACACTATCATGCGTCGGTATTTGGACTACATGATATCGTAAACGTAGATGTAAGATATGTTTCATATGAAACTTTATAATCTGGTTTTTATCTTTTGTTTTGTTTAGAGAATTATATACAGTTAATTAATGCTTGCGATTCGTGACTTGTAAAATTCCGCTAATGACATTAGTTCGATCGCGTGCAAGATACGGACGAATAAGTAAACGGCGTCAAGTTATATCTTTCTGGAATTTCGTAATCTTTTTTGTGAAATGGCATAATCGCGTAATTTGTGATTTCTGAAATTTACTTGTGACGTTTCATTTACTTTTTAATTAAACTCGTTACGTATATCAAGAAGCAAACACGTCTATTAACACTGACAACCTGTATAGCTTGTGTACGAGTGACCGAAGTTTTTCAATTCGTCTATTTTTGAAATAATTGAATAAGCTGATTTGATCGGATGATTTTGTTGAATATACTTACGGGTTCCATCGAAACGTGTGGCGATAGTATCTAAGAAAGTATTTTGTGGGGCGAGGAGGCCCTTCCTGACCGGCATTGGGGCCGCCCCGCCGCGCTGTCAGGCGCTCGAATCTGTAAAATAGCGAAGAGAATTTTGTTTCAGTCCAAGTCATGCGATATTCTTGCACCAATTATGCGCTCGACATGTATGCACACACTTACACATACCTAAAATGTAAATGCGCATATTCGGATAGAAAGCTTGCGATCGTTTGTGCTTTATGCATAAGCGTGCCTAAAGCTTGGGAATATATGCATGAGGAAAAAAGCTCTAAGTCTTCGATAGGTAGGTCAGTGGTCCAATGAAAATAAAGGATTGCGTGTAGTGCGGTAGTTGCAGTGATAGATGATTGCGGTTTAAGCAAACTAGAATGAAGTTATTTTTAGGCAAGAGTTTTAATTTAACACGTTCCGAAAGCGGCCACACAGCTTGTATAGAATATGTACTTCGATCTTTTTCTTATTCTATTTTTACACGTCGATCTTTGCGATTCTCTGTGGTTCTCTTTAACGTGACTTTAATCTTTTCTTTCGTTTCAGATATATACGCGTAAATTATGTTTTTGAAAGCCGTGAAATAGTCGTATATTTTTTGACAGGAAATTTCACGTACGTTCCTTGTTCGTGTAATTTTATGAGTAGACGCAGAAATGCATTTGCAGCAACAGGGATCTCGTTGAAAAGCGTGGAAGTCGGTGATATTCATAGCTTTTCATTATTGGACAGTTCTATTGTTACTCACGTTCTTCAATGGTATTTGTGATTTCTGGAATTAATCCAACTGAAGTTATACTTTTCTTTCATCCGAATTATCCATGGATACGAGTCGTTAATTTATAATTGTAGTAATATAGTTCGCAGAGAATCTAATGTTTACATTATCGCGATACTATGTCACCTTATCATAATATTGTAACTTGAACGCGGCTACGATCGAAACATATTCTACATACCGAGTTAAAATTTGGTTACAGGTTCGATAAAACTCTTCGATTATTTCTGAGAACGCTGAAAATAATATTCATTCGATTCAACGAGGATAAATCAAAAGGAGAGAGGATGTCAATTTTTAATGATGAGTTATTTATTTGTAAATAAACAATAATATCATTCGCGAATGAAAAATTAAAATGAAACACGTTATATATATATATATATATATATTAAAAATTATATTAAAAACGCATAGCGAACCAATTAAGCATTAATGCCTGTTTCTGTGCTTTTTGTCATTATTCAGTGCGGAAACATTCATTTTGACTTGCTTGCCAGCAAGTGCAATTAACCTACGGCTTTGTATAAAATAACCCGTCTAAAGATTAACGTGCGATTTAATTTATTTGCTTCTTTTTGCGGGAAAATTAAAAAAGAAAGCTGGAACGTAGCATTTCATTTATTCGCGAAACAGGTGTGATTGATTTATAAAGCAAATCTATATATCCGTATAGCGATTCGGGCAATGTAACAGGTGTGAGAAGAGGATACGGTATAGGACATATTCATTACGTGTTTATCCTCTTGTGCAAAATAGACTCATTTGCCAAACGACTCTGATCAGTCACTCGCTTCGTTACAAAAAATTGAGCGTAATGTTTTAAAAGAATTGAATCGAAACATTCTAAAAAATATCTACATTCTAAGGATCCTCTGCTCAAGGATCATCGTTTACATCGGTTACGATACGTATCTACCGTTTGCTACCTAATAGATCGAACAACACTGCCATCGTTTCCACATTTTCAAGCTACTAATTACATTTTTACGAAGCACATTTTAGTCTTTAGACACAAAACACGGTCTTATAGAATTATGACAAAGAAATCTAGGGTAAGCGGTGATTCGTTTAAAATGACGTTTGTGTACGCGGAAGAGATTGCATCTCGTTGTTCAATTTGCATGCAAATAGTCGAGTATTGAAATTAGCAAGTAGAATCAGTGACAGATACAGACCTTATCGAGAAAAAAGTTCTACCTCAGTGGCAGAACATATTAGGCATTGTATCGTAAACACTACACCTATTTTTGTATCCTCTGCTTTAGATATCTCACTAATGTACACTGATCACGTTCCAGGAGAATCGCGTATTCGTCCCGTTACGACTGATTCGAGGCTTTATCGCGACATTACCGAAGAAATCGGGAAACACGCGGAACGTTTGCTGGTACTCGCATAACTGACCGAGCCGAGGGGAGAAATTCTCTCTATCCTGATGGCCCGGGCTCCTGGCTGACTTGCGCTCCGCGCACCTAAGCGCAACATGTGGTAAACCGTTGAAGGTATACACCCATACACTTATTCTACTCTGTACATGCAAGCAGGTTCGTACGTGTACTCTGATAAGTACACTAATGCGAAACTGTGTAACCTGCACACGCACGCGCGTTGATCGTTTCCAAACGCGTGTGTACCGCGAGCCATAAAACAGGGTCAAGATTTCAACCGAGGATCAAACATGCTGGTTGCACAGTCTTTGATGATTATCTCAGGCAGCATGATTGATGGCTCGTGTCCTGTTCGAGAAAACAATCGAACGATCGTTGATGTAAATACGAGCTTTTTGATCACGTTCGAAACCTCAAATACATCTTACTTAACGATATGATTTATCGGCTACGATGTATTGAATAAGAAATTAAGAAACCTCCCGCGTTCTTTGAGCCATTTTCGGATCGTACTTTCTTATCGGTAGACTCGTCATTGCGCGATCTCTCGTTTCAATCTTATGCCAAGGATTTCCTTAGAAGTCCTTTCTTCGATACAAACGAAAGTGAGACGTAGAAGCTTCGAATATCATAACGGTTGAACGATGAAAACACGGCTTGGAATTTTTCTTTGTGATACGTTGAAAGATTAAAAGATTTCGTCGAGGTAAAATTAGACTAATTCCTGAATCTAACTTATGGAACGAAATTGTGGAAATCTAATATTTTATGCCTAGCTTTGACGCGAAACGCAATTCGTAAACAGATTTGACCTCTTCATACGAGAAGAAACTAATTAAACTGTTATTATGTTTTGTAGAGCAGACAGGATAAAAATATTGTCATCGCGTAGTATTAGTTTCTTGAACAGAAGTAAACTTTTGTAAAAGATTATAGTAGGAATTAACGCATTACCGTTTTATGGAAAAGACGATACGGAATCCAGGACGAATTATTTAAAAGAAAAAGATGCTCGAAAGACTTTGAAAACGTTCTGTTTATTTCAGCGAATTTTTCCTCTCGTTATACGAACGTGCTTTGCTTAGAATTACCTTAAATAACTTAGAATGTCTCGTGTCTTTGTCTAGGATTTGCGACGAAACAAGATTCTTATTTTGTTAGCTTTCGTTCTAAGAAAACGCAACAAATCAACGCATGGATAGCATTAAATATCATATACATAATATCCTGAACGTTATGAAAATGGTAATATCGAAGCATGTATGATACCCGCCTCTAGTGAGTAGGATATTCTATAGTCACATATGCATATTGCTCCTATAAAGGAATTCATTGTTCCTTTAAAGCCCGTGTTAGTAGACTATATATGAATTTGCTTCTTATCACGGTATCCTGAATTTTCCAACGAGTTTCCGTCGACAGAGAAATTTAAATTTACTTCGATAGTTTCGCTACGAAGATTTTGTCGTTTATCGGCTAATCGCAACACGATGTACAATTCTGAGTGCATAAATAGGAACAGAACTATCCATTCGAAATTACAGCGGATATTTAAAGAACACATAATTTTCAGACTGAAACGTATAAACGAAAATAAATAATTCGAGTTAAATTATCAGAAGAACGTGTACCTATTATCGTACCTATTTATGCCGCCACTATATATACTGCCTCTTTATTATATATCCGTGTTTATTTAGATCAAAGTTATTTCTTTCCCAATCAACCTGTTTCCACGGAATATATGCGAGTAGAAAGTACCGTAATAAATGAAACGCGATCATAGATCGGGAGCTCAGAAAATTACCATCGTTGTGATTTCATGCACCGTTTCATCGACTTTTCCCTCAACTCGATATATGTATTTGTGGTGATTGTACGTATGAGTATATATTGAATGAAACGTTAACTTAGGTCAGTTTCGTAGTATTGTATAATATGGCCGCACCGAACAGGGTCGATGACTGTATTTGCGTGTTAGCCCATCGTGAACAGAGCATGCAATCTGTAGGCGTCTCTGATATAGATCGTTGTAAAAAATATCCCCTTCGACTGTTTAATTCTATAGTCTGTAGGTTCAGCGAAACATGGACAGTAGAATCGGTATGTGACATGGCAGACGCGACAGGAGTCAGGAGATTCAGACCAATAAAGAATCAATGGTGTCTTATTAGAGTATCGTCCTCGTATCATTTTCATTTTTGTATTAATTTTCGTTATTTGTACGTATACATTTTTTCAACCGTCTGTAATAAAATTTTCCCGTTCGTTTGTCATCCTCGCGAGTTAAATATTCTTTGCTCGAACGAAAAAGAGTTTCTTCAAACCTGATGTACGTAAAAGGCAATCCGACATGTCGGCCTATTTTCAGGCACGAATTCAGCAGCGACGTCAATGCACTTGCGAGAGTAGCGCTTGGAGGTAACATATCAGCTTGCAATCAGTTGGTAATCCCCCGTTTCATAGAAAAAATTTCAATACGTCAATTCCTTCGATACTTTCGCGATCAAAATCTATTTCGATCTCTTCTCGAATTTTTTTCTCAGCTTTTTTCTTAAGTGGATTTCACCTACTTATAGAACCCCACTTCGTCTGCTACAATGGTGTTCGATACATTTTCTATAATAATCCAAGTAGGGATCCCTTAGCCAGAAGGTCTGTATAAAGTGCGCGAGACTAAAATTTTCCACGAAGTGGAAAATATATTTATTTTTCTATCGTATACGCTACAACGGATACGAACGTGGAATTTCAAACACGAATTTACAATTGTTCACCGTGTCGAGAGAAATATCAACTCATGATACAAGTGAATGAATGTTTTCTGCTTATATAAGATGGAAACGTAACAGCGAATAATATGTAGCAAGAAACGCGATATTGATAAGCTGAAGAAAAAATAATCTATAAAAAAAATGCCTGTGTTGCACGAAAATTGTCAGTGTCAGTGGGTTATCCGGGCAGCACGGGGTATAGACGGCGCGTGGTCACGAAGCAGGGTCCATATAATCGATACTCCACTACTTCGAATACCTGACTCCGTAGGGAGGGATGGAGAAAAGGAGACGGATTGAGATAAAAAAGAGGCAAGAAGGTTCT
Source organism: Bombus pascuorum (assembly GCF_905332965.1). Lineage (NCBI taxonomy): Eukaryota > Metazoa > Arthropoda > Insecta > Hymenoptera > Apidae > Bombus > Bombus pascuorum. The sequence goes on along the minus strand of NC_083497.1, from coordinate 11,766,155 downwards.
AAGGATACTTACCATTCTTTTCCCTCCTGGTTTACTCAAGAATCTTCCTTGCTTCCCCAAGGAATGTTCGAAACAACAAAAAGTCGTACGAACAATTTCACCATCAACGATGGTAAAATTAACGAGTCCATTTTCCGTCGTCTTACCTCCCGTTCTATTCAACCCTTACTTTTCTTTTACCTTTGAACGAGAAACTGACATATTTCTGCACCGTAGTTTTCTCGCAACGAGAAAAATTTGTGCGAAGAATTGTGCTCAGAATAAATGTATATTATATAAATATATACGTTATAATAAAAGTACATGCTCGAAACGTTTATTTTGGTTTAAGCACGGAATGTATGGCAGCTTTCTGGATGCGCTTTTGGGTCGCGGGGAAGTTATTCCGAGGTTAGCCGACCTCTTGAAAGCTCAAAGGAGTTATTACATCTTTGTACAAACAACGCGATCGTTGCGGACAGAAATTTCCTATTACTTAAACGTCTGAGACATTAGAAATTTTTAATAAGTCTTTGAAGCCGATAGCTCCGGTACTATTATATTGAATTCGATTGTGATTCTACCACCCACGCCGAGGGATTATGTTATAAATATCTATCAATAAGTTCTTTGGTTCCACGTGATCCTGGTGTGCGAATATCTCTACCGGTGAACGAGGTTGCTAAGATCTCCGCCGTGGCAAATAACTCGCTGACGTTTAACATCTGTAATTCTCTTTTAGATACCGGTAGGCCTGGTCTGTGTTTTCCAGTGGTGCCAGGTGCGATGGCCGGACGGTATAACGACGTAACGGCTGCCGCATTGCCGATGTCGTGTCTACAGTAACTACGGTACATGGGGTACGTGTACCCTCGTGTACCTACGCCAACCTCTGACTCTCTCTAGAGGTGGACGACTTATCGACCTGGTGCTAGTCAGGCCTACCACCTTTATCTCGTCAGCAGGTTCAATCACGAAATTTATTACACGATTTGATCGCGTGGGTTTTATCAAACTTAAATCAATTTGAAATCGAGCTGACCGAGGAAACGCGAAACAGAACGATCCCATGCGATAATGGTTAATTTTCGTTTCGTTCGTTGCTGATCGTACCGAAAATATTTTCGTAACCGAATCCTTTTAACTATATTATAACGTATACTATCGATGCTAAGATTAAACGGAGAGAAGATGAAAAGATCTTGGAAATGTCGACAGATTTGCGATATGTGTTCTACTCTTTAGCTCGCATTCCCAAGAGAGGGTAGTACCTTCGTAGTGTTTGACGAGAGGCCCTTGTCCTTCTAGGTCGTCTCTTAGAGTGTTTGCGAATTAGGCCGCGACCCCGTCTCCGTCGTCGCGAACCACGATGGTTCTGTGGTAGTGGTTGCAGAGGGGGCTGGCTGTGCCGCGAAATTAGAACGTTGCATTCGTGAGGGTCGTCGCTGTCTCGCTCCCGTGGCGGGGCATCAATAGGAATAATACGAGGAACTATGCGATGCAGCTCGCACATAGGTAGACGCGAGTGTAACGACCTTACACCCCCGCAGGTAGCGGGATCGATGGGCTTCAACTGCGAGCAACCTCACATCCGCAGCTCCTACCGTGGGCCAACTTCCTCCACCGTGTTGGCTGTCCCACTTTTCTGTCGCATTTTACTACTACGATGTAACGTTGTTTCGCACCTTACGGCCACTGCTTGTCGACGATAAGCGAACTTGTACTGTTTCGAATAGAGACGGTTCCGCTGCGACAGACAATACCTAGCAACGAGGCAAGGATTCTCAAACACAGAAAATCATCGGATGTTTCATTAAAATTTGAAAATTCACTGTTGGAAATAACTTGGTATATAAATAGGGTGAATGAAATCAACTAGTTATTTGTTTAAAATATATTGTAAACGTTTCTCATAATGATAGTACGATCTGAGAATTTTGGAATCAAATTTCATAGAAACGATAATGAATTAAAGTCGATCGTATCGTGAAGTTTTATTCCCATTCCTCTGTTGAGTAGAATACGCTAGTATTGTGTTAGGTGCATGCTGATATGGCAAACGCTTCACTAAGAAAGCAAGTGCGTTATTTACTCCAACAATGGAGTTACATGTAGTAATCGTGACGTAGATTATATCGTGATTGTTGCAAAGGTGTACTCGTTACGTATATTCCATTTTATAAAATAGATTTCCTCGCAAAAAATGTTAAAAAACATGATCCTTTTACTTCTTCTATACGAAATGGTTAAAATTCAAAATAGATCGCGCGAGAAACATTCAAAAGATTCTTATTTTCACATGATATTATATAAATATAGAAGATAAAATATTATATAGAGTAAGATCGATGTTTTTGAACTATCGAACGAAAAAATTCTATCTAGGATTGTTTCTTTGAGAACTTTCTACGTTAGTACGAATATACAATTTCACCAAGACATTATCACATAATTCTAAGTAAATTTCATATTTATGTCTAACTCCTCGAAGACGGTCAATAATCCATCTTAATTCGCTTTAAAAGCTTTCAAAGTTTTCAAATTTGCTTTAAAAAAATTATCACATACATATTACAAAACACCTCCGTTGGTGAACTAACAAAATTTACATATCAAGGTCGAATATCAAGTCGTTCTTGAATTCTGCTTTAACCTCGTCCTTGGCAGTATCATCCGAGTTGCTCGAACGAATTTCATTCGTTTCTTCTTTGATACTCGTTACAGTCTCAGAGACTTCTGTATTTTTTTGATTTGCTTTGAACTTATCACGTTCCTCCGTTTCGGAAGTTTCGCTTTCGCTCATTCTACGTTCATAAGCACGCCTTTTATTTCGTAATTTACGTTGGTTCTTTTTACGCTGACCAAGAATACTGGAATTCGATCTAAAAAATTAAACAGGTTGATCGATGTACATGATTATTAAAAAAGAAAGTATCGATACAATCGTTATTGTGATAGTACCTGAATAGTTTTCGCGATACTACGTCGTTGAATCGTACTGTCTTTTTTAAGCTGGAACAATCTAATTCAGAATTTAGATCCGGTATCGAATCGTAATGGTAATCTATAGACGATGCAACCGTTCCAATTTCATCGGCACTCGATTCGGATACTGAACGCGAAAGATTATGATGGCGTTGCGATCTTAATATACTTTTTGGGAATGTACCTGTTATATTATTACTTGTCAACTCATCTCCGCTGCACTCTGAAACAGATCTAGTCTTCGTTATAGTATGACAAAGCTTTGGTCTTTCTTTCATCGATGTTGTACTGTGTCGTTCAGCTTCGTCCTTCGTATCTAAATGATTCGGGCTAATATTTATAACGACACCATCATCCTCTGTTCGCACGTCGATTTTTCGATCTGCCTCGAACTCATCGTCCTCAGTCTGTAAAGCACGAGTCGATTAGTACAAGATAATCTTTCGCTTTGATTTTTATAGATATTTAAAATACTGACCGTTAATTCTTCTAGTTGATTCTTCAAAGACGCAACGGTAGGGAAATGTTTCTGTTCCATGAACTCTTCGTTTATACCAACGTAGTACTCTGCTAAATTTTCCACATCTGTTAACGTAATAGTAAATACAACATTGTTATCCCACGGTTCGACCGTGACCGAATGGGGATTTACAGAATTCTCGGTTATTTTTAAACATAACGAATAGTGCTGTGGAAAAAATCCTGTACCTACAGATGTTAGTAAAGTGTGTATCCCTAAATTATTTTGTAAAATTCTATAGCGAATAGAATCTGGATTGACATTTTTTACATTTACAGTAATCGTTAATTGATTCTTATATATATTACAAATAAACGTTGGCAGTGAATACTTAATGCTAGGATCTAAAAATGTGTTTATATTTTTTTTGCTAGTCCGTAGTGTTGTATCACTAGAATCTTCTACATTTTCGCTCTCATATTCCGTTTTTGTAGTTGCAAGCACTGTTTCACATTCTTCAACTAATTTAGGCGTAGAGTTACTCTTATGACTCTGACTAGGAGAATCTTCTGTAGAATCTTCTAGTAGTAGCGGCACAGTATTACCAAAGTTACAAGGATCACTATCTACTCTACTGTCCTCTTTGGTATTAGATACCAATACCACTGGTTGTATAACTGGTAGCGTAACAACAAGCTTCTTGTGTTTTGCATCGAACTTAGCATTACCCCTTTCCGCATCCACACGATAAGGTAGAGGAAGCTCCAATAAATATTTTGCAGGTTTTACGCTCTTTATGCTGAGATAACGTTCTTGTACATCTAGAGAAGCATCGGTGGCAGTTTTTAATAGAGGTAGATCTACAGTGATGATTAATCTCTTAGGTACCGTAGCATTCATTTTTGCGTTTCTGTTAGTGCTAAAATCTTCCAGCTCTACGTCGGATTGGTGTTTTATAGAAAATTTTGGCGTGGTAAATTTGTTATCCATCTCTGTACTTTTATTTGCTTTTTTGTTATAATATTTGGTAGAAGGTGACCGCTTTGGCACTTTCTCCATACGCTTGGGTCGTGTTTGTCTGCTCTTGTCGTAACTGGCCATTAGCTTCTGATAGATCTCTGGTTCTATGTCCAATTCCTCTTCGGGTTGACTCTTGGATGGTTTTCTGATCACAGTTGGATGGCATATTCCTTTGTATCTCATGTGTGGAAACTTTATATTTTTCCTATCCAATTTGACCTAATACATTCAGTAAAAATCAAATGATAAGGACGCACAAACAAGTAACTGTGTACAATGATCCAAGAAAATAGTGGTACTTACATTAAAATTATTTTCGACACCATCTATAGCCGTGCTATTAACGATTTTACGAAGTTCGGAGTGTTTCGTCGATAGGAAAATGGTATCAGGATGAAATATCACATCGAAGACTTTGCAACGTACATTTTTTTTGTCAAGGTCATCGCGAGGTGGTGTTAACAAGTAAGGAATAGACCATTGTTGTCCACGATGACCTTGTTCGAAGGAAGGTTGACTGCTTGGCGGATCTGTAAGTTCGCTCGTGCAAATATTTAGGAAACATTTTTTTTCTCCGTTTACGCTGGTTTTTATGACGTAACTAGGTTGTGGGGCAACGAATGTAACGTCGACGCCCCGTTTCTTCTCTAACAACGTAATTTCTTTTTGATAGACCTCCATATTTTTCGGATCAGTCACCTCTTCCACGTATTCGATCAACATCTTGCGGAATTCCTCCTTTTTCAAGCACTCGGTCAAATTTTTCAGCTCCTCTTTGGTCACGTCTAAATCTTCCCAATTTTTCCTATGTATATCGTAAGCGTCCATCTTTCAGCGCAATCAGTGTTTACAAATAAAGTCGTAGTAGAATGATCGCGAATCGCTATACCACGTGGACTGTTGCGCCACTACGCCGGCCGGTTGAATAGCGGTCAAACACGGAACTTCGAAACGTCTAATGGCGTTCGCGCCACATTTTTCTAGTATTCTCTATTCTAGCGCTATGTATATCTCTCTTTTTTATATTTACTGTTAAAAGAAAACCTTTTTTTTCCGACCTCTGACAAGACACTTTACTTTTTTTCACTGGGAGAGACAGTATCACGTTGGAATATCGTGTAAATCTGCTTAATTTCAACGTTTCCAATCCTCAGTCGTACATCCTCTTTTGCTGCTTAAGCAAATGCCGGTGTATCGAACAAACATCAACGGCGTTACGAAGGTCGATAGAAGCATCGAATAGCAAAGAAGTAGAATCATCATTTAGCATGAAAGAGTTGCGCTGCCTTTCACCGTTTTTCCTATCTCACTTTATGAATATGTATGTCGGTGGATGCACTACAAAATTTGTAACAGAAACGAAGGATGCAACCTAGTCGAACAGGAATTGATCTACATTCTAAATGTCGTATGGAAATGGTTTGTTATTTCGCACTTTCCAAGAATTTAAAGCTACAAAAGTTTAATGCGTATAACAACCAGAAATCTATAATATACCCAATGTAAAGTACTTTCTATAATACTTAGCGGATGAAACAAATTTTTATTTAGCTCGCAGCTCCTTCGTTACGCTCGTAAGAATATCAAAATGCTTGTATTCTACTTGTATTCCAGTCTATTCTGTCGATATCTCGAGTCGGTTAAACCTCTCAGATGTTTAGTTGAAAACCCCGGTTTATGCATACAGCGAACGCGATAAATGCATCTGGAAAAGCTAAGTTTCGCTTTTCGTGAGATCCACTATTGGTGGGAGTTTAGGTGAAGATGTGGGGATCAAGCAGTACGAAGTCTCTGACCCACTGACATTCTCTTTAGTTACTTGGTAGAAACAAACGCTGATAATCCGTGACTCAGACTTTCGATGTTCGTGATCAGGATTATTAGCAAAATAGTATCCGAAGAAGAAAGATAGCCGTCATCGAAGGATCACAACCAGTCGAGTCTCGTTTTGAGATGCGGCGAAATCGTGGTTTGCTAACTAGTGTCGCTGTTTGCTTGACAGTTCTCTTCATTGTTTTAAACTCGAAATCAACAGTGGAAACTGTAAACAATACAGGAAGTAGCATAGAAAAGCCTTACGCTGGAGAACAGGAAGTCCATAAAGGTCAGGTAAATTGTATCCAATTAAACGATTCAGACGATGGCAAACTAGGTATTTCAATGTATGTGTACGTATGCGGTGAAATCTTTCATTTTCTATGAAATATTTTTGACTTTCGATACAATTTGATATGGTACGGTTTGAGAATTGTTTTCTCTTCCAATAGGATACTGGTCGCGTTTAGATTGTACTGCAGTGAAAGTGCGTCTGTGAACGATGTAATTATTGGAAAGCGATCTTTCCCTTTTACGATTTACAAACGAGTTTATTGCGTATGATAGAGAATTGGAGAGTTTCTTGATTACGTATAATACTTTACACATTTTTTTGATTTTATTAATAGACTAGAGATTTTTATACATTCGTGGGAAAAGATGGAAAAATGCATATAATATGCAACGATAAATAAAATATTCAAATTACAATAGTACGCGTTATAATATTTATTAAGTAAAACAAATCATTGTCTAGCTTCTACTCTTTTAGCCGTTTTCATGTAAACTTGAATTTCCATGTATAAATTCATCGCAATCTGTCAGATTATTTATTAATTTAAACTATTAGCTTGTTGCTGCCGCTATGATACAACGATTATTAATATGATTTACTGTATAGACGTATCGATACGTTACACCTTCTCTTGCTGAATTGGGTGCTCGTGGAAGTTTGCCTAAAATGAATCAACATGTTTTAATGCTGACGCGTGTACCTGATGCTGGAGCTGAATTGTTAGTCTTGATCCTACAACGTCTGCAGGGTTACAATGCGTTTAAACATATACGATTACCACCTGGTGATCATGGGCTTCTATCAACTCTGCAAGAGGTATAATCTCGTACACGACGTTCATAAGATAGTTTTTGAATTACTGTTCTCGATATTAATGCTCGTCCAATAACACGAAATAATGGTAGTACTATTTCAAATGGCAACTGCATAGATCGAATGCCGAACAATAACGTAAGAAATATGAATCAGCTGCTGATTCATTGGCCGCATAAATCTTGGGAAAATTTAATCATAGTACCATGTAGTGGTTGTTGCACTTTACGCTCATGTCAGAGTCGGTTTTCAGTGTTGCAATCGAAGTTGTGCCACTTTCATCTTTCCAATTAAAGTAGCCGAGTCGGAAATACCTATTTGGAGCAAGTCTAGCTAAAGCCAGATAGAGGTGGCGCGACTGCGCGAAATACGATAGGAAAGTTGATAAATGTTAAAAGATTCGATGTATTTTCAGTATGGTAAATAATCATCGTGACATTTTTAGTTTGCAATTTTAGACGATACAGGAGACGCCGGTTGTTCAGCGTTTCTCAGTTTATAAATAACTTTGGCTAACTATTTTGTAGGAACTGTTAGTAGAAGAAATTACTAATATCATTAGACAGGAAGCGATTCCTTTGAGTTTCGACGGAGATGTTAGATTCCTGAACTTCTCCAAGTTCGGAAGAGAGTCTCCGACGTTTATTTCCCTAGTGAGAAATCCTATATGTGCTCACAATTTGCGGAGGTAAAAATCAAATTTCTTTTCGGTAGAATTTTTCGTTTTATTTGTATTTTGTCAATTCTTATTGGTATATTATGAACGTAAATAAGCTTACGTGGTGCACAGCTATTATTTGTACTTAAAGATGCATTTGTTACTTTTCAGATATCGTGAAAGGCGAACTGACATGCTTCATAGAGCCATACCTACGTTCTGTGGTCAAGATCCTCGATGCGCGTGAGTATTTAATAAATTACATCTTTGTAGCACATGGTAACTTTTTTATTTAAATGTATCGCGTATCAATTGTAGAAAGATAAATAACAAATGGGCGTTAGAACGAGCAAAGGCAAATATCGTTGAATGGTACCCTGTTGTCGGTATATTAAATTATATGGAACAATCCATAGATGTACTGGAATACAAATTTCCATATTTCTTTCGAGGTGCTAAACGTAGTTACAGAAAGATTCGTAAGTAATTATAATAAGGTATACTTAGGCGGTAAGGTTTCAGATTCAATCTAGGTTCAATTCATTTCATTTAGAGCCGAGGAAAAGACACCTTTCCGATCCAACACTTACGCTGAGATCACGAGAAAGAGATATTTTATTTAAGCTTCTCGAGGATGAGATAAAATTTTATCAATGGCTAAAATATCGACTTTTGAACGAAACATTGATCGACATTGATTAAAGCCATGAAATTTATACGATGATAGGTGTCTAGTTTCAAAATATACCAAAGATATTAAATATTCCAATAATAATGATTTTATACAGAAATAAATTTGATTAAAAATTTTTTTAGGAAAGAAGGTATGATCACGGATTCTTTCCCTTTTGTATTTTTACTGTAGTATAAACGAGAGACAGATAGAACTATTGTACTGTTCTAAACTGTGCAGAGCGCAACGAAATATCTAATTTTTTTCAGGATTTTAGTTCCTGTAAAATTAGAATACTGTACAGAAACAATATGCATCTCATTTGCTTAGAGTCGACTCCACTTGCTTAGTGAGAATTCCTAGAAAATATATGATATACGGGAGAAACTACTTTTCAATCTTCGTAGTGTATAATTTATTAATTTTTACATTTTTATTATAAATTTGTCGTAACAGTAGCAATAATTTATACGTTCTCCATATCAGCGTTACACTTATGTTTCTATAATAGCTGTTTTCAACGTGTAAACTACGTTAAAGTATCCTCGTTGTCTTTCGATGCACTGGTAGAAATTTCCTCTCTGATAATACTCATAGGGTAGATAACGATAGAAACTTTTATTGAGCAGTGATCATCGATTGAGAATAATCACAGCACGTACAAAAATTATGTCATGCGAAGTTCCAAATACGTAATTTTTGTTATCGTAATATACAATAATCTATAGTAATTCGTTTAAACTTGATATTAATTACATTTATTAGCATATAATTATAAGTATAAGAATCTAAGCCTTTTCCCCCTTTAAGCATGATATAAAGAGGATATTTCGTTGATATTCGGTACGTACGACGCAAAATACGATAAAATACCTATATTATAACTGGATTAGATAGTTATCTTTATAATTGTAATATTTTAAATGTACAAAGCAAGCGTCAAACACGATTTTACTATTCTCGAGGGAGGAGGTATTAGATGGTTATATTTTAAAGAAATATATTTAGAATAAATATGGAAATATACAAAGAAACATTAGAAAACGTACAATGATCGTGATTTGTGGTTTACTGATTATTCCGAGTGGTAGAAAGCAGCGTATTATATCATCAAGCTCATATCATTTATTTACATCTATTGTTGTTTAGAAATGCAAGTTACCGTCATTAAGATCTTGTATAAAATAAAAGAAAAGGTATATGTACTATCTATACGTAATTACCAACATTGATACGATAGAATTGACAAATAACCTTGATCGTATAAGCATAGGATATTTTATCTTTATAGCATAATAGAACATATAAAAATATCTATTTGAGTCAAATTCGAAATCTTGCTATAAAAACGTTACTATCGATACCAACTATGATATTATACGATCTTAAATTGAACGAAAAGTGAAATTAAGAAGTATCAGAAAGCGATTTTGATCTTTTCATGCGCAAATCGCGCGTGCAACAAAACATGGCGATCATGTTGATGTACAAATGAACGAGCAACAACATGAGTAAAACGTGCCATCACTTTTTCTTTGCATCCTTTAATCCGGCACCAGCGTTAAACTTGAAGAAAACGATGTCTCCGTCTTCGACGACGTAATTTCGTCCTTGTTGCCTATATTTTCCGGCGGCCTATAGTAAAAGGAAAAGAAAATGATTAATATAGCCACATTTACATATACGTATAATAGAACAGTTGGAAAATAAAAGCAACGAAAAGCATTCGATTGGTGTTAAATATCACACGGTACGATACTCACTTTTACCGCTGCTTCCGATCCTTCGTTTTTAAAATCGTCAAATTTCATGACTTCAGCCATGATGAATCCCTTCTCAAAATCTGTGTGAATCTTCCCAGCAGCTTGAGGTGCTTTTGTACCTTTCTGAAGTAACGAAAGATTCACGGATAAGATCACGAAAGAACATTGAAAAAGATCATTTTGATTTACCTGAATCGTCCATGCTTTCACTTCATCGTGTCCCGCTGTAAAGAAGTACTGTAGTTGCAACGCTTTGTATCCTTGAACGATAATCTTGTCAAGCGCGCTAAAAACGATTCGTAAGATGAGACAGCAAATTTTCAACTCGTATTAGAAAAAAGAAGGCGGGAGGGGAGGGGGGGCAGAAAAAAATGAATTCTTGGTTCAAAGAAGGGGTGGCCAAAAAACAGGACTGTGGAATATGATTGTCTCGAACCGAATATCGTCTAATGACAGGGTACAAGAAGGGAAGCCATCCTGTTCCGTGAGCCCGACGAACTTCGAGACTTCAGAGAATACACATAAAGCTGAACGACTTAATACCGCAATTTTATCACTCTAACTCTGTCCGAGATCTACTTCGGCGCCTTGGTTATCTGCGGTCTCGAAATAAAATCGCGGTATCTAGAAATCTTTCGTTTGTCCCCTGTGATTACCAAGAGAACCTACCTTATACGATCATTTCGAGGGATCGACAAAATTTGCCGAAGAATTTAGATTTCTAACCATCAATGCTAGATTATAGGTATCATTGGTAACGATTTTATATTTTCCACGCTAGCTATAATTATGCAATCCCCCTCGGTCCAAAATAATCGCAACATAAATTTATATAACGAACAAAATTTGTCCTTATCCAACTCATTATAGTTCTGTAGGTCGATTACTTTTATCGGTATAACATATAGTATGTTACAGTGTAACAATGTTGAAAACGTACGCGAACTTGATCGAGTTTACCGTGCATAACACGGGTTGAGTTTGTTCGCGAATGACCCACTAGCCAACTGAACCGGTTGATCCTCATTCCACTCGTCTCCCTGGTTATACCGGTGTGCCCGGGAGGATAGGAGGGGTTTTTATGCAATTTTGCAAGAATTTGAATAGCCGTTCGTAAAAATATAATGCGCCACAGTAAAGATGCCGCAGTTTTTATTGGTCACCCTACATGAAAGTAGGGCTAGTCTAGACGCTTAAACCGAGCCCTCCATTGTTATTACCATTAGTAGATAACCTGGTGCATAGCTAAATATGGGAACCTGACTTTCTTAGGTTTTAAAGCAAGCAGGGGAGGATTAGGCTTTACGAATTTTACGATTTTTACGTTCGTCCTTCTCCCTTCCTTTCACTCTCTCTCTCTTTTTCTTTTCTTTTAAATTCACGCAACACACTGCTTATTTTGGCGGTCGTTTCATTTGCAAGTATAAAGATAGTTTCGCGTTCATTTAAAAGTTACAGATAGAGCTATGTAACGAATTATAGACACTGTTACTCACCTAGTAACTTTGTTTTCTTCTTGATATTTCGCACGCTCTGCGTCATCCATATCGAAAAGTTTATTTTCGAAAGTTCCACTAAATGGGATTAAAATAGCTCCTGGATCGTTCTTATCAACCCATTCTTTGATTTTGATTAACCTGAAATTTACGTGTGAGTGTTTAGACATAAGAAAAATTGATATGTTAATTAATATATCAATGATCTACTGTAGTTTGTTTAAAGCGTTAAATAATGATAATATACATATAAATCTCAGATAATAAACGATATATACATACCATTTATTCTTCTTACGTATGTAATCCTTTTCGGACAGATTAACTAAATAAATGACTGGCTTTGACGTGAGGAATAAATATTTATTGAGAACCTCGATCTAAAAACACGAACGATCAGAATAACATCGAAATAGCATTAAAATTTTTCATTTGCAAAGCGATACGATTAACTTACGTCAGTAGCACTCCAGTCGGCAAACCTGATATGCCTCTTTTCATCCACCATTATACCTTTCACTTTCAATAACGTATCCTGCACAGAAAAGCACTCGATTATATCTGTAAGCGTTAGCTTTCTCCAACGGATTGTATTTTTTACCACTACCGTGCGAAAATACTGGATTCGAAAAAGATCAGTGTTCCGCTAACGATAATAGTCGGCCAGACGAGTAAGTTCGTAAGTAAGTACGCTACCAAGTGGAATAATCCCGAGATCGAACTCTGATTAGAGGATTGTACACTAACGAAACGCCTCTCTATTACTTTGACCGAGAGAGAAGACGAGGAGGTAGCTTGGAACTCTCGAAAAGTTTTAGCAAATTGCAAAGTCTAGAACGAGGGAAGAGATCGGAAATTGCCGTGGGTCAATCCACGGAAAGAGGGTAATTCGATTGATTCGTTCTAGGAAGCAGTGTACCGACCGCGCTCTCTTAATTTCCTCGGTAATTTCGTTCAGACTCTACGATATGCCTACATTTACAATGATTTCCTTCGTTTCTCAATCCGAACGTCAAAAGAGAACGAGTTTCTTTAAACGTCCTAATGTATTTCTTTCGATGTGCAGGGTTAACGACGTTAAAACGCATCAAATCTTCAAACATAAATTACTACTTACGTATTCAGGCTTTAGTTTCTTGTCGTTTCCTCGGACAACGAGCTTCTCCAACTTCTCCAGATGACCATTTAAAAACTCGATATCTTTCAACCGTAATTCCTCGCTAATTATCTCGAGATCTCTCACGGGATTCACGTCTCCTTCCACGTGAGTAACGTCGTCGTCGTCGAACGCTCCTACGTCACGCATCGTCGAAAATACGATATTAATTCGCTTAGTTTCGGAAATTTATTTTCTCGAATCGATGCAGTTCTATGAAAACTGTTAACGAAACTTGGCGTCTATAAGCTACTCGTGCGTGTTGCGAGATAAAACTCGTGTCCATGATTGCATGTGCAATGCACGGAAGGAGCAAACACGATGATAAACTAATCTCTCGATCTCATCGGCAACGCTACCTTCCCTTTAACGTAATCGATTTTATCAGTTATTGTTCATCTGGGACAGCAACGTCGTCGCTTGCTCCTATATAAAGAGTTTCGTATCGAATCGAACGTTTATGCTAGACTTACGGCAAAGATGAAAAATCCCATCGCAAGCGTTGATGTGCGATAAGAAATTGTTTCCCAGGCCTTGTCCCTCCGCGGCACCTTTGACCAAGCCAGCAATATCCACGACATTTAAGAAAGCTGGAACTTTGCTGAAACCGTAAATAAGGACGCGTTTTATCGCGATTCTCGATTCGTTCAAGAAGCAAAAGTCGCGAACTCTGTTGAGTTGACTCTGTCTCAAGAGATCGAACTTTGGAGGGTGGTTTCAGCCTTCGAACCTGAGTCACCGTGGCTAAAAGATACACGTATATATATATCTACTATTTTCGGCTGTTCCTCGTGCCTACAAAGTTTCATCCAAATCGGAGCCGGGAGCATTCGCGACTTTTTCTTGTAAGTACGAATAGAATACGACTGATGATGTATTTACACTGTAACATGCACGCGCCTAGAATTTAAACGAGGGTGTCGCAGTGACAACGAGCTGTATTTAAATGCTAATGCAAGTAGCATCATTAAACAATTAGCCTTTGAAGAGAGGCGTTAGTAAAATGAGCAAGAAGGGGAGTGCCATGTTAGGTGGCTTTCATTAGGGATCGTTGAATCATCTGACACGTGACAGCCATTCGGACTTTGCAGTGTCGTTGGCCGTTGGAGACAGTGTTTCGGTGTTGGGTGCCATGGGTGACCAGGATGGAAGACACGCTCTTTGATCTAACACGGTAGCGAGTTTTAATCTCTTCAAATTAGTTGAATTCCAAGGAAAGCACGTGTCGCAAAGCAAACTCGATTCGTCTTTCACTCGATAATTTTTCGTTACTTCGTTATACTTTGAAGTTCATCGATTCTATGCCGCTCCCTCCCTCCCTCCCTCTCTCTCTCTCTCTTTCTCTTTTGCGCTCTGCCATGGTTAAGTTTAACTGTTTACCAGCGACAACAGCGTCGAAGAATATTTTACCGTGAACCGAACATACGCTTTGCTTTCCAATCTTCCTGCTGCTCTGTACATTCAATCTCGTCGTGTGAACGAGCCAGCGTGATAACGCGAGGCACGGTAAACACGGCTTTCATCGACAAGTTGATGCATACCACAGCACGTATAGCGGTTTCTATGTGTTTCGGTGGAACTTTCATCGCGTTTGATTAGTTTCGAGTGTCACGTGAAATTTTAATTAATCTTTTCTAGCCCCTCCTCGGAGGGCATACATTGATCTTTCTAACGCAAAATAATCCAGTCAATATCGCATATAAATTTAAGTTTTAGAAATATCTAACGAAATGTTATCTTAAATAATAGTATGCCACAAGCGAGTAAAAGAAAAACGTACGCGAAGTCGGCTGATATTCAACGTGAGTTATACGTCGCGTAGACGAATTTTGTCGAATCTGCATTGCAGATCACGTACCGCTTTCTCTCCTCCCTATCCCTGCCTTGTGAAAATAGAAGCAAAGGAGTATGGAAATGTCAATGGTTATTCCAACTCGTTTCCCATTGCGAGGGCACATTTTCTGGTAGACTCGTCACTTTTGTTCAATAATACAGTAACGCGTATCATATATTTGTCGTTACGATCGAACAATATTTTCACCGGTATGTAGTAGCAGGTTTGATACGTACCTAGCTGGCTTAAAATATTCGCACAGGTAATCGAATCTTGCGTCAGGAACGGGTACGCGACGTGCTGAAAGATAAAATCTAGTTAGACGACAAATACCGTCAATTTTTCTTAACAAATAACACGCGTCATCGTATATTCACACGGGGAATAAAGAAATAATAGGATATTGGAAAAAGATGTTCCAGTCAGACAGTAGATTATCTATACGTTGTTTATTGTCTATTTACAAATTGTTTATTAGACTGAGATATAAAGTTTTATAATAATATTTGGATACGATTAAAGTACAAAATATTTAATTTATTCGTCCTATGATTCGTCGTCGAGATTCGATAAATTGTGTAATAGAAAATAACAGGACATATTATCTATTCACATTGTGTTTATCGGTTTTCCATCATCGGGATCGGCTAAAATTTGTGTCGGTGATGTTCGACGAAACGAAATTGAAGTAGACTTAGGTAAATATATACGGGATAACATAGACAATTGTCCAGTGAATCTGTAAGTAGGATTATTACCCTGATTTTTATATACAGGTGCATGTATGAAAGGGTTTATCCTTTTCTTCATCGTTCGGGTCGCTGCTTTGATAATCATTTCACGACTGTACATTCTTCTGCTAATTGTTTTGTACAACTCAGTTTCTTTTAAATCGCAACGTGTGTTACGAGCCTTTAAGTATACACCGATGTAAACGGCGGCGGTAGCCGAAGGCGATAAACCTGGTAATTTCGGCCGATCTACGCTGATTTCGTTTACAGCTTTGATTATTAACTTGCAAACCGTTTGTTCCAAGAAACCAACATTTGGCAGAGATTTTACGTCGATCGTTGGCATCGTATATAAAAATTTCATTTGAACGTTCGCGTATTTATCGGGTTGCGCGATAAATTTATCGCGGCAATCTTCCGTACAGAACAGGTATAGATTGTCTTTGTACAAAACTGCTGTAACTATTTTGCCAGGTACAAGTTTGCGACTTGGTAATCCATCGAAGTACGTTACTAGGCAAAATCCTCTGACTTGCAACCGTCTAGCCCAACACGAATGTTGCAAGTCGATCGTTTCGGTTAAAATTCGCGGACGATCTGCCGGTGGATACGAATTGTTCGCTGGTGGAAGATATTTTTGTGGGTTTTGAATAAATTCATCGGTATGTTGCGGACAAATCCAGTAGAAGTGTTCCCTAAACTGAATCGTGCCTCGATGATCCGGAGGTCCTGAAGTCTTCATCGTGTTCTCGTAGTACAAGCAAAGAGGACAATAGGACTCGAACCGGCTTTGTCGCCTCCTAAATTCGTACGGCGAGACGCTCATATATTTCAAGCTGTGAATTTTATCGTAATCACTTTCACGAAAGTACGATCTGATGATCGTGTATCTGGAACATACGCGTCGATCAGCTTGGCTCCACACGTACCACATACATTTAGTCGCGTCTAATTCTATTACGTTCTGAGTGAAACTTTTTAACCAAGTTCGAAAGTGTCCCTGATCGACTTCCCAAACGGCATAACGATGAGATAAAAAGCTACTCGAGAAGCTAGGTGGTTTTATCGTTCGATCGTCGGATGCGCGAGACGAACGGTCGAGACAAAAAGCTAGATTCGCTTTCAGGTCGAGAGTGATCATTGGTTGAAGACCTAGAAACGTCAGTTGCTCGTATTCTTTGCGGTTTAAGGGAAAACCATCGAGCACGAAACCTTGAGAAATCACGTTAGGATCGATGGAATACATTTCAACGGCACGGTTTACGCATTCCGTTGGAACCGTTCGACCTGCACGAAGCGAAGATTCCGTCGATCGCGCCCACTCTGTCCAAGGAAAATATTTGACGATGTAACGTAGAGCGGCTCCTCGCGTTATCACTTTCACGCCATATTTGTTGGCAAATCGTTGTGCAAGAGTCGTTTTCCCGCATTTCGGTGGGCCAATGATAGAGAGCCGGAATGGAATAATAGGTGCGCAAGAATCTCGTTCGAGATATTCGAACGGACTGTCTAAAAATGCGGTCTGCGCGTCTTTGCCGCCGAAGAAGTAGACGAATTGTCTGTGTATGACGGGATAAATCTCCTGCACAGATTCCAGTGGCAGAAACATTTGCAGAGGAACGTTATTTTGACGCAACTGCACGGGACACCAGCGGCCAAAGGAACTTGAAAGATAATAGCCGCAATCAAGCAGAGTGTCGGCTGTTTCAAGATCGATGGTATAGATCTTCTCCAGGATAGAGATATCTCGACGAACGTAAGGCTCGAGAATTCTCATAATTCGCAGTAAAACGTCTTTTACATCTGCTTCGGCATCCATTACGATATACGGTATCGATTCATTTTCTAGAAGGCTCCGAATAGCAGCTATCTTTTGAGAGTCGGTTTCATACTTGCTGAAAAATTCCTGCTCGATTCTTCGTCTCGCTGTTTCCAAATCTTCCCAGTCGGTGAACAGCACAGGCTCAGGATTCTCTCGATACCACGTTTCTTCTAATTCAAACCTTCTCACTTCCATCTCTTCCAAATCCGTATCATCGCTCAGCGTGTATTCCTCCACGAGTATGTCGTCTTCGTTCTTGTATTCGTGCTCCGCGTTGTCATCTTCTTCCCCGATATATTCTTGACTGATCATCTCACGCAGCATCTTTTTCATCCAAATATCTCGATCTCTTCGATAATCCTTGACCTGCGTATCGTATCGTAATTGTTCGATACGTTTCTTCTCTTCCAAATTTTGTTCCCACGACGCGAGTAATTTCGGTATTACTCTGTCCGATACCGTCTCTCTACCGCAACGAAGTTCTATTATTATCTCGGGCACCGTGTACTCTCTTACAGCAGTTTCCACGTCTTGCGGACAACTTGGAAACTGATCGAACACTGCACCGGGTTCGCTGTAAAGTCCTTCGAAAAATCGCGATAAACATTCGTCGTGCATTCTTTCCGGAAGAAGCACACTACCGTCTCTCCAATAACTTCGAATAAATGTCAGAATTGTATCAGAGTCGCTGTTGTATCTCTCGTCGCTCAGATCTGCTGGCAATTCTACCTCATTGGGAAGTTCGTTTGACAAAACAAGAACGTCTCTGTGGGATAATGGTCGCATTCCACGGGATCCCATATACGCAGTGAAACAATTAAAGTAATCTATATGAAGCAGACCATATTCTCGAGATATCGCGTCTGACAACGTGCTTTTCCCACTTCCTGATGGACCAATGATACTCATACGAAGGGGTGGAATTAAAGATAAAGGCCTTTTCAATGGAAGACCCAATTTTTGCGGGCCACGTAAAAATTCCTCGAGAGCTGTGACACTAGATAGATGGTATATCTTATCCATAAAAATAGCGCTGAACTCTTCTTTGCCTTTCCAGAATATATTATATCTTAATAACGCTACTGGACAGTAGTAATTAGTGTCTCCAAAGCGACGATTATCTTCCTTAGAAGGTAATTCCGCCGTTTCCCTTTCACCTTCCCTTTCTTCTTCTTCTTCCTCGATATTTTCCGTATCATCGGTCATACCGATATATTCTGCAAGATCTTTTTCTCTTTCCTTCTCCTCGTCAGTCATAACTCTTGCTTTATCCATGTAACGATCCTTAATTCGATCCATGACGTATTTCGAGACATCGGTGATTTTACCAACGTCGCAGGTAATAAGATTTCTACAAGTATCCATCGCTCTTTCTCGTATCGTTTCCCAATCCGATTCAAACCTCTGAATGTGTCTAATATACTCGACCAGACCTTGCACATCTTCCTCGCCCCCTTCATCTCCAAGGTCTTCGAAGCTTTCTTCGAATTGCTCATCCTTTTCGATGCCACGAATTTTGCGCCATTTTGATATCAAATAATCGTAAGGATCCTGGTCGAACAAAAGAATCGCATCCTCGAAGATAATCTCCGAATCTTCGACGATTGTTTTCCAAGAATCGATATTGGGATACATACCATCTACGATGTAACCTCCGTCTCTCCATGTTTCAATATCGATTTCTTCTCTCGGCACGCTCCGTATAGCTTCCACAATCGCATGATCCGACGAATAAATATACGAGTTAACGTTGGCCGAAGATTTTCCGATTTCCTTCGCGTTTATTATCGTACCTTTTAACGCTCGTGCCAATTCGTCGCAGAGATCAGATTTGCCAGAATAGTCAGGTCCAAATACTACGATTTTACAGGTTGGGCGGGGAGACAGAGGAGAAATAAAAGTTCTTGGATTTTCGATAAACAAATCAGCAGCCTCGTTCGACGAAAGAAAGAAGACTTTGTTCATAAATCGAACTGCGTGTTTCGCTAATCCTTCCGCTGTCCTTCCCTTTGTTAATTCGACGGGACAAAGAAAATTCCAGGACGACAGTCTCCAAGGGAATAGAGGCGAAACGGTTTCTCTGTTTCTCAGGTCTTGAAACGCTTCTTCGTTCGACTTATCTTCAAATTCGTCGCCAGTTACGGGTATCACTGGCGATTCACCCTCGAATTCTAACGCAGCGTGATCCGCGAATCTTCGTGGAAGAATTACACGCGGCACTGGCAATGTGCGCATCCGTGAGATAAAAATTTGAAACATTAGCGATACAGGTGTACGACCATCCACGCGAATTATGTTCTGTGGGTTGTACAGCAAGATCCATTTCTCGATCGTGGGCAGTGCCAGACGTTTGTACATTGCACATTGCGATTCTACGTTGGATCTGCCGTCAGAAGGTCGTTTCAGTAAGTATTTCCCCTGGTTCTCGTCTAAAACTCGTTCTTCCTTCGTCAACTCTTGATACAATTCGAAGGAAACGTTCATGTTATTCTGCATTTTGTTATGAGAAAATAACATCTCGATATGTCTGCTCATACCAGCGAAACTCGTGTCTACGGTGCGACCAGTTGTCGGATCTATACGAAAATGTGCACGCTTTGTCGTCGTGTCCGCGTCAGGACACATTACGTAAATGATTATCGATGGTTTTATGGGCCACGTTGCGAAAATATCTTCGATCTGACTTGAAATAAAATGTTCGTAACGTGGATTTTCCAATACGATACATACTTGATTCTTTGCCTTCTGATCGCGAGAAGTCGAAATATCTTTGCTATTATCCGATACATCGTGATGTTTGATCGGTTCTTCGTTCGCTGTATTACAGGTTCTAGGAACCGACGTGTTAAAAACCTTCATAAAATTCTCGTCATTTTCTGGATCCAGCTTCTCGGTGGAAATATTTGGGTAAGAAGAATAATCGAGCGTCTCGTTTGGAATTAACGGCAATCCTTCTACAACGTACCCTTTGTGAAACACGTCCCTTTTATTGAGACGACTCGCTATCAAATTCATGATAATTTCTGGACCTAAACATTCACCTGTTTTCAACACGTCTGCCATGAATTTACCTTTTTCGCTGTTTTGCTGGATTTCCTGTTTCATAAGCGACAACGGAGAAATCAAAATGCAATTCCAAGAGTCCGCGATCATGGTCGCAAGTTTCGTAGTGTTCAAATCAGGTTTTCCCAGAACGACGAAACAAGTTGGTTCGCTTGCCAGATATTTGTTTCTCGCTTCGGTTTCGTCATAGGGATCGCGAATCTCGTGAGGTTCTTGAGAAGGTTCAAAGTGTGCCCGGACATTTCCATACTCTCTGGACTCGCATTTGGCGGGAAATCTAGTAAATGGATTCGTATCTTCGTGGAAGACGTAGTAAGAGTTAGCTTTTGGATACACACATCGATGAGCTTCGGGCCAGGAAGGAGAATACTTCTGGCGAGGATATCCTTTGATGAATCGGAAGAAACTCTTTTTTATAATAAACGATGAATCTGCGTAAAACTTCTCGTGCTCATCTTCCTCTTCTTCTTTTATCTTGGGACGCGATGTTTTATCACACATCGTTGGATATATATCATGTTTAGGTTACTATATAAATCTTTTACACAGAGTTGCGAACAAACGACATGCGATTTAATATCAGGTTAAATATTTGCAGCGGCAGACGCGAAGTACGATTAAAGTTATTAGGTCGGAGCATCTAAAAAATGTTGCTTTGTATAGTAAAAATTGAATTAAATTTCAATTCGATTATATCATGCGCTGTACAAGAGATTTTCTATGACGTACAACACGATATCGCTATTACGATTATTAGACTGCGAATGTATATGCAATCATGGATGAAATTTAAAGGTAAAGTTAATATAATACAGAAAGATACAGAAAATTTCCTAAGCGAAGTGCTCGTTGTAACTTTTAGTAAGCGAAACGAGTCTCCATTTCTTTACTTTCTTTTTGTACCTTACTTGCAGAAATATAAATTTGCACAGCAATCCGCAGTCTATGATAAACATGCATAATAAAAAGGTATGAATACTTATTTTCATTGGGATCGATGGTGCAGAAGGGGAAGTTCTCAGCAGCAGCCTGGCTTTTCGTGAGAACGTTGAAGAAGGTTGATTTTCCTACGTTAGGTATGCCTACTATACCAACTTTCAAATTGGTACCTACGCGGCCAATAAGCGGCTTCCTTTCAGGTTCTTCGATTTTCTTTGGCGCCATTCTATGACAGAAATATAAATCTATCGTCATTGCACACATTCGTACGAAACCGTATCGCGATTTCAAGAATCCAACCACCGATTAGAAGCAAATGTTGTAACACGTTTGTCGAAGGTTCGGTTCGATTCGAAAAGTTCCATTCATTTCCACAGCGACGCTATTCGCTTCACAATGGCCAGGTTTACCGATTCGTCTTTGTCTACGTACTAACGCAGCATGCAAAAATGACCGCGTCTGCATATTTATAGGGAGAGAGGGGGCTGATATATCAGTTTGCATGAACAGAAATGAAAATGATCCAACATCGGCCACGCCCTTGTTCCTCCAACCCTCGGAATCTTTAACAGTCCACCATGTTTCACCTACCTATGCACGCAGTGCCCCCCGGCCTCTTGATACTTCGAACAGAATCAAGGCACGGCGGACAGAGCTGAGTAGAATGAAGCAAGAGAGCAGAGTCGAGAGAGTCGGCTTCTCAAACATCGGGTCGCTTTCGAGCGCTCGGGGTGACTAATTATATTAATGCGGACGGCACATCAAGCGATTGCTGTATTTACCGCAAGATTGCCCCCCTTCTTTCTTTTCATCCTTCGCTCGCTGTACAACGGGGCCCGCGCCATATCAAAAGGATGAAACAGGTACGAGACGCCTACGGGAGGCGAAGGGAGAGAGCCGGGGAAGGCCAAGGGAAGCAAAGGGAGGCGAACGAAAGTGCGGAGAAGCGAATTCGACGAGAAAGAAGAAGGGACGAGGTGGATTCTCCTGAGCAAAGATGCGAGGGAGGAGGAATACGTCGGGTAAGGGGACCGACGATTACTGGGCACCAAAGCCGCGAATCACCGGCATCACGCCGGGAATCTGCAACCGCGCCTTAGGCCGCCAATCCGCCACCGACTTTGCGATTCCTCTTCCTCTGTCTCGTCTTTCCGATCCCTCTCTCTACCCTTCCTTTCTCGTTCCTTTTCACACGATCAGCCATCCCGACTGGCTTTCCTCTTCCTCTCCGTCTATCCCCGAAACTATCTACTCTCTCGAACAGTTTAACTCGAAACCGCGCCACCTCCAACCGTTCTTCATCACGGTACCCACGAAATTTGCAGATTACGATAATGGAAGAGAAGAAAGGACCCGCCCGCGATGCTACTCAACAGTCGCTCTGGCGCCGTGGTATCACCGTCGCCTCTGCTTTTACGACATTGTCTCGCCTCCGCTTTATCGATCACTTCTTCCACCTCTTCTACCTTTACCTCGATAGAAATATAGCAATACATTATTAAAGGCGATAGTTTCTCGAGTTAGAACGAATCGAGTGAAACGTACGTGATATAAATTTTGAAATTTGAAATTCGAAAAAGGCGCCAATCTTTAGTACCGTATCGGTTGGATTGGGGGTGCTTCGAGCTTTAGGTGTATTGTACAGTGCTGCCGCGTAGCACTAGATACTCGAACCAAACGCAAGATGCACACCAGATCTTAACCTTACTTTAGAAGAAGAGCGAGTTATTTATAGATTGCTAACTTTAACAATTTCCAGTTATTTGTTTTTTAACATTCTTACAGTATGCTCGAGTCGTTCGTTCGTACGTAAGAGCCACGTGTATGTTTCTATCAGCACAACAAACGTTGCATCATTTTTGCATGCACGTACGTTACCTGCTTCTGTGGAAATTATATGAAAATCTACGAGAATAACGCTGTTCTCTGCCGCTACGGAGATGATTAGATAATTAAGTATCGATTAAATACCTCGAGTATTTTTCGTATTCTTCCTAGGTAAATATCACTGCACAACGCGTGGCAAAGATAGGAACACAGCACTGCACTGTCGTCGACGTCACACGTTCGACCGGCCTTTAGTAGTGAAACAGGTATCTATATTACCAGCCGAGAGTTTTGTCGATTGGATAAAAGAAGATTAAATAAAGGAAGAAGGGACAACGAAGCTACAAATTAAAATAAAAAAATGAGCAATCAAGTACGCTTTGAATTATAGCTCGAACAATAGTATCGTATTCCTTTCATTTGTTTTTTTCCATTATTATATACTATTATCCGCTGTTTTGATATTTAATTACTTCTTGCTATTTCTGAAACGATTTCTTCGTTCGTTTCAATGATCTGTTCCTGAAGTATCTATTCGCAAACGAGTTCATTATAATTCTAGGAATAGCTTTGTGGAATGAAACGCTACCTTTAATCCGTGGGAGAAAAAGGGGCCATCAGAGGGGGTTGATTGCAATGCTTTCGTGGAAACCATAAACACGCACGCTCCTCCCCAAACAAATGTGCAAAACCACTTCAACGTTAAAAAATACTCGTGATTGAAATCATAGCGTAAAACTGTGATTTCGTCCAAGCGGAATTAAAGCTCCTTTTAAACCCTATCGTTGATGCAACTAACACTGCAAACGCCATAGTTTATTCTTCGCTTTCACGAGTTCGACAATTTTCTAACGTCAACTCAGTTGTGATTCGTTACGTAACGCAACATCCATGCAAAGAGGAGCGTTGTGCTCCGAAAGACGAGCGCGATTATTGGAGTCTAATTCGACGGTGTGCGTATGTGATGGGAACGCACGCCGTTGATCACCGGAGGGCCGTAATTCGAAGGATAATATTAAGATTGCCTCGGAATGGAGAAAAAAGGATAACCGAGTATGCAGATGTGTGCGTGTATGCGTGCCTTTATGTCTGGCGCCGTGAGACTGGATGAGGGAAGGATGCGACGATCGTTGACACCGACATTGTATTTCAACGAGAACTTTGTTTCTTACCTCAGAAAGGAAAATGATTGTTACGCATAAAGAGTTTTCCTCGTGCTCTCTTAATTTCCAAAATTGCTTAATTCGCTTTAATTGCAAGAACGCATAACGTTCACCGTGGAAGCCGAACGTATTATGTAATTTGCATAAGTTGGTGAGATTTCAATTACGCCACAGACATATTTCTTGCGAGCACGATATTGCGTTAACTGATGTTTCATTTGGCGAACAGATTTCTAACATTGTGTCGACCTTGTGCCGTATGATTATTTCAATTATTTTATTACGAACCGTATCAATCTCGGCCCATATAATGCATATAATCAGAAGGCTATTATTCCACGAGCGCACGGCTGGCGGAAAGGACCTTTCTCCTACCTCTGTTCGGCCCCGTAGTCCGTACCATCTCAACTCGCTCGTTTTCGTGATATTGTAATTTGAAGACCGCAAACTCGCTGACGTCACTGGTGCACTGGAGCATCTTGCCAGCGTAGCGCACGATCGAACCTCTTCTTCCTTCTGCCCTTTCTTATTGCTTCGACAATTTCGATGAAAAGCATATTAAAGCCCGGCGAATTATAGGAATTTCGGCAGATTAGATATGCGCCGAATTGAAGGATTGCGTTACTAATTCCGGCGAAAACGCCGACGCGCTGCTCGTTGCTTCAAGATTTATTTGACCACGATGCACCACCGGGTTGCAACCAACGAATAATCTTATTAGTTGCGACGTAGTTGCGTAAGAAATTTTGTATCCGAATCATGTTCGCGTTAAACCATGTTCCGGAAGACGCAAATACGAAGAAAGCGAATTCTAACTTGTTGGAACCGCAATACCTGGCCATTGAATCAGAACCATTCGGAGCATTCAATATTTATTAGCTTTTTAGTCGATCGAGAGGTACGAGCAAATGTAAATGGCAAAGTTACGAAGCAGACGGCAAAGAAATGTAATAAAATCTGTACTACGGTAAATAAAAAGTAACTTGCTCGTTCGAAGCAGCGGTCGAAGCAGCGATCGAAGCGGCAGTCTCTCGAAGAAAGGGAAAAGATTGAAGAAAGAAAGGGCATTTAATATCTGTTCAAATAGTACACACCTTACGGACTGTCAATTACTTAAAAGCGATTGCACACCGTAATATTCGAGCAAGTCAGTCGTTTGGTCGCGGCGTTCTCGAATATACCGAGTGTTTTTATTACTAGAAAAAATAGAAGACGGACCGTAAATGGAGCACCGAATAACAGGGTGCGAGAAATAAGAACAGAGTTTGCATTGGTAGATAATAAATGTAGAAAACGATCGTTTAATGAGAAACATGCAGGACTCGTCTTTACGAGGAAATAACATCGAAACTATCGAGCGTGGGCCAATTAGACGGCGCATAAAATTTTTGTTTCGTATCCCGCTATAATACGCGCACTGCAATCACCGTTAAAGATGACTTAATCGACGTCTACGTTAATTGATATCCTTATTTAACATTCCAAACTAGAAAAGTAGGTGCATGAAACTGCCAATTAACTTTAAATTCGACGTTCATATTCTCGAGTTTCTCGCCTCCGTCGTATCGGTATTGGAAACGAGGTAGAGAGAAAAGACATTTATAAGATGATTTATGGCAAGAAGCGAGTAACTGTCGACAGGCATGATAATCTCTATGATATAGGAAGGTCGTAAAATCGGTCAAATGTCAAACTTTACACGCGCATGGTATTTGAACAAGTAAATTGATACGTAATTGGTACGAAACTTTAATTGTTAGATCTACCGAGTGCATTGACGCTTTCTGAACCATGATAATTACAGACATAAAATTATTAAAGCGTAACGATAAGCAACTGGAAAATTATCCCATTTTGTTTTACGCGGCACGTATTATATGTATAAAATGGTAATTTCACTTTTAACTTGATTTAGGTCCGATGGAAAGCTTTTGGTGTACCTATCATTGTACACGTCATCGCACATGATGCTTCAAGAATCATGCGTATAAGTGGATTCAATAACTCGATATTAACCAGCGACTTGGTCCACTTAACGCGAATAAAATTGAAAAAAATGTTGCTGGAAGATAACGATGTTGTAATAACTTCCCAGCAAGTCGGATAAACGCTAGAAACGGTTCATTGGCTGCATTACGAGCTCATAAAATACGATGCTGCTTCCACGTTGCATCCGCTGTTTCATGTTTTTACGAGGCAAATTGAAGATTATAGAATGACCGCTCTCGCTTTTCTCAGCTGTTGCTGCATCGTTTAGGAGCATTATAACTCGCCGTTTCCTTTCTTCTTTTGCATAACCATATTCGGGACACGACTGACCGTAGGAAAAGGGAAATTACGCAGGAAGATACGGAGCGATTAGAAAGAATTTCTTAGGTAACGAGTCGTCGGAGATTGTCTAAAAAATGTTAGAATCGTGGAAATACTTTGCCTCCGACAACTCTTTCGTTAAGAAGTAACGTTATCTTCTAATTTAGGATACGTTGCTGTGCTTTTATGCTTTCGGGGAGGAAGGAAACGCGAAATAAAATCGAAAAACAGCACGTTAATGTGGAAATCATTGGATTTTTATCCTAGGAAACTTTCAAATTATACACGTTCAGGATGAAACAGATTATAAACACTGTATCGAGATAGACTAGAAGAACATCCCTAATAACTAATTGCATAGGGGCGTAAAGAAGCCTTGATAATTCTTCGAGCATGTAGCCACGCAATTAAGGTGTAACGTTTCGAAGTTCTGGTCGTAAACAACACGGGCAAAGTAGCGGAACCTCCGAGGCTCGGTTCCGCCCGTCAATTGTTACCAATTGTTACCAATCAGAGTAATACGTGTCATTATAGCGAGAAGGTTAGCAGCAATACGCACAACGATCATTCTGTCATGTACCTACACAACAGATTGCCCCGACAACAATATTAATTTGGATAATTATCAACGGGTAATCACGTTGTTCGCATTCTACACGCGTCAACTCGAATCAACGAATACGTTCTACGATTTCATTAATTATTTTTTGTCGATGTTTCGCTCATCGAAGTATCACGAACGATCGCCATATCGTGTTAATAGTTACGCGGTAAACGAGTGTGATACGTTGCTTTGTCCCACCGGCAACGTAGATATAATAATATCCTACACCTGTGGGATTAATCGATAAGGTGTTAATAATATCTCAAGGCTGTTGATGCTATTAATTAGAACAAACTATAAAAATATTATCTCGCGTTATTATAACGCGCGTAAATCGTATACACCTGTTATTATATCTGGACGCGCGCAATGATTAAAATTAATTAGTGAGACACAGAGAAAATTCGTTTCTTAACACGCTTTTAACTGTCGCTGTTCAACGGACAATTTGTTGAAAATTAATTAACACAACGCATACGATGGTGCAACAGTGAGTTTTACAGCGCAGAAATCCGGTGTTTCAGTCTGCCAACGTGTTCTCCGCCTATCGTTGTTTCGAGATTTTCTAGATACTTGATCTACTCTCTTGCCGTTGCGTAGTTTCACAAACTGATTCCTGCAGATCCGTTGCAAATTCGCGCGAACGGTGTCTGCGATTCTTTTGGGATAATCGACAATTTCCAACGTTTGAATTAATCGGAGCGACGATATTTGTTTTACGCTCTGTCAGCTAACTTATTAAAGAGCAGTATACGCACACACGGTATATATCGTAATGTTATAAATTCCTTTGAATGTTTCCAGAAAAGAAATAAGAAGAAGAAACAGAAATTTCTATAGTTACGAAATTCCAAATTAATGGAGACGAAACAATTTCAGATAGTAACATTTATAAGTAACATTATTCGTGTAATTTAATTTGGACAGAAATGAAAGAAGGTAGAGGATCGATAAAGGAAAGAAATGATTTTACCCAAGAGTTGACTCGTCCCGATGAGTTAAACGGGTTAAAAGAAAGCGACATATTTGACGCTACGTAACATCTTCGACATTGGTAGGCATCGCGCGCGTTCGCGATGTTACAGTTTTGTTGCTTGTGCATCGTTCCGCGAGTATTACGCGAGAATGAAGATGAGGCATCGATCTTTGATTTTGCATAGCTGGAACGATCCGGTCTGATTGGAGCACGGGCTGAGCTGTTTTAACCAGTGAACAGCAGCGGATCAAAAACGATTCGAAAGTCGCGATGTATCGCGCTGCTTGTACAGCTATAAGAAGAAGTAGTAGTAGAAGAAGAAGAAGAAGAAGAAGAAAACCAACGCGTTCGTGCATCGCGTGGCAGAAACTGAACCAACCAGTGGCCACGCCTCCTTAGACAGCCGCCAGCCAACAATTAAGATTTGATCGACAAAAATGGTTGAGGCAAAATGGCGCTGGCCACTGAATACGTAATGCTCATGGACGAGACTGGCCGACCTGCTGGCGGAACCGGCACAACACGTGCTTCCTTGCATCCGGACTGCAGTCAGACTCGCGTTTATGATTAGAGGGTAACTCTGTAACTTACAACGACTATCGTGCCTCGGTACAACCTCTTCTGCGAAGGAAACATTGTTACAAAATTTACGCTGCTTATCGTGTTCGACTACGATCCCATGGTTAGCACCGATAGCCTCGAAGGTTCCGAATTTTTTGCCGTTGCTTATCGTTTGCATAAGACTATCGCAAACAGGAAAGGATAATTGGGTAAAAATAGTTTTACGGGACAAAGCGTAAAGTTCGCGAGAACCGTGTGCCCCTAAATGCAGGCAACCGCTAAGGCGTGCGTGCGTGTAAGTACGTGTAGGAATCGGCCGGAGAAAAAGTCGCGCGGTAAAAGTGGATTGTACGAGGTTGGTAAATTGCAATACACGGGAACTAGGAAACGACGCAGAACCTTAGTAAAATATTCACGAGAAGATAGACTCGGAAAGATACAATGATACAGAAATTGCGGCGTTCTCCGTTAACGTGACACGGCAGCAAACGCGTAGCGCGTGTTGCGACGCCAGGAGTACATCGTTACGTCGAGTCATAAATCATATTGATAGCAACGTACAACGTTTTCATCGTTCACACACATTGCGCGCGGTGGATGTGTTGGTGATTAATGTACTTTGATAGATGCGCGTACGAATATCCATCGGTATATAACTCTACCTGTCGATTGGCAAGATTGGATCTGCCTTCCGTTCAGTCAGCCTTTCTTTTTATTTTTTGCCCGCTTGTACGAGTCCATCGTACACCACCGACATTCCTTTTTCCCCTTTGGACGAAAGAAGAGTCTCGAGACCGGATTAAAATTGCAGGAGCGATTTCGCGAACTCACGATATCGGCGAAAATGCGGCAGAGGCTCTAATCATGGCGGATACACGCCGCGGTAGCTGCTACCACGTTTTACCCCTTAACTCAAGACTCTCATTACACTAATGTCCCACCAATCACGGACCCTCCGCCGTCTGCACCCCCCTCCAAACCCTACACTTTTTCTCAATCGCTCGAATCAGAATCATGCAAACTGTTGCAAAAATCGAATAACGTCAGCTCTGGTTGGAACACGCAGCGAACGGCCGGCATCCGCGACTTATCATCGACTTTCGCGCCCGTGGAAACGTCGCGTAGCCAACAAACCTTTGTTTGACCGCGTTTGCCTGTTTCGTGCGCGAAACACCGGGACAAAACGATAGGTCGTTGCGTTAATGAGTCCGTTACGTATTAATTTCACGATTTTACGATTCCGCATTGGCCAAATGAACGGGCGTCTCGCATAGAACGCGGTCTTTTGCACCGTTCAAACGTTACAACGGCCCATCGGAGTCTTTAACAGGGTACTTCGCGAAATAGCCGAAGAAACGCTCTTTAGCATACCGGCAGGGCCAACCGTTAAGCCGGTCGTTAAGTTTATGGGGGAGCGCGAGATGCGAGAGGTTGGCAATTAGATGCCTTCTGTGAACACTGTGATCTTCGCCACGCGAAAGAAAACGACCGTGTGCAAAGCTCCCGAGTCTTTTTAGAAGATGCATACTTTGCCCGGTCAGACAAGGAAATTGAAATACGAAAATCGCTTTGCTCGTGCTCTCGCGAGCACCGTGTTCTACCGATCGCGCGAGTTTCTTTTTCTTCCGATTTCACGTTGGTATACGAGCGACCGAAAGGAAACCATAAACGCGCGCGGATAGAGGAGAAGGAGTCCATCGTCGGAAGATTTTTGCACGCGTTCGTATCAACCACTCGCCGTGGATTTCCTTCGGTAAAGTGGAATAAACGGAAAACATGGAACGTGATCGATGTAATTGCGCGGATAGGCTCGTTTGCGACTTAGTCGCGGTTGAAACGTTGCTTTCCATCTCGGACGTGAACATGAATTTTTCATGCGGCCGCCCTTTACTTACTTTTTACGTACCTACGTGTCACCTGTCCGTGTAATCATGAAAATGATCGGGATTTGCCGGTCGATCTGGACGCGTATAAAAACGGAAAAATCTTGCGCTGACTTTCGGCGAGATGGTCGACCGGTAAGTCGGCTGCCTTGATAAAATAATTGCTCGCGTCGTTGCAACGATCTTGCGCAATGATTACGCGAATCGGGAAAAATAAAGAAGAGAACACGGAGAAAGAAAGAGGCGAGGACGGTTTCTATCGGCACGGTGAAAATGGCGCTGGAAGAGACGACCAAAGGCAACTATGGAAGGGCCCGAGAGCAGCCAACCACTTATCATTAGCCGCATCTTCTACCGAGCAGTCAGGGTAATTGTTTCCTCCGGTTTATAGTTTTATTCCGACTCACCGGCGCGATGATATCTCTCCTCGTTTTATATTCCTCCAGGCTATATCAAACCATCATGGCCGTCTACTTTTCTGCGTCCCTTTCTGCCTTTCTTTCCCTCCACCTCGCTCGCAATTTCGCTCTTCTTCTCTGTGTAAACGGATGCTTCTTTCCCTCCACGCGATCGCGTTTAACCTCATCCTTCGCTCCACGTTCTACAGTGTATATACTTTTGACAATCTTTCCTCCGCTAATTACAGAACAAAAGGAATTCTGGCGCGTTGCGTGCGATGGAACGAATCGTCTCGTTCGTGTCGATATCGAGGGATCGGGCTGGCAAGGATGCACCGTGTGCGTAACATGGACGATTAAGCGATACGTGCATCGAGTCGCTCGAGTTTGCAACATAACCAGCATGTAGCCATACTATGTAGCTTGGCAACTCGGTGCTAGGGACATGGGACCATTTTCTCCAGAGGAAGAAAGAAAAAGGGAATCTCTTTAATAGCGCGCCATCTTCGAAAAAGGGGTTGGCTCGGTTCTGATGGTAGCATTAACCTCGCCTAGTCGCGCGATATGGAAATATCCAAGCCACGTATAATAACATGGCATCGAGCGGTTCTTTCGGTAAACGGCGACGAAGAACTGGACGCAAAGTATTTTCGTGGAAACCGAGCGATCGGGTGGTGGCTGCGGCGTACTCGTTTTGCTTGGAAATTAAGAGTCTCGCGTACGAGGGCGGCGCTGGAAACAGGGCCTATCGTTTAAGCCGGATCTCCATGCGAGATTACTGCCCCCGGGGGTGGCAGCTACGGCGTCGGTGGAGGTGGTAGTGCTGGTACCGATATTGGTAGTTGTGGTAGTTTACTCGAAAGGCGGACCCTTAGGGTTCCCCACCCATTCATGATCTACCACACTGCTAGATAGAGAAGACTCACTGGAAAACTCTAACATCGTCAATGATCCTACCGTTTCTTCTTCGATGTTTCGTCGATGTATCTATACGGTTCGAGTACGTGAAAATATTCCAACACTTGTAGGCATCTTTTATACATAGTAGAAAACATTCTGAAATTTCATTAGAATACCACTGTAACGAAACGAAATATCCTAGATGCGTCGTAGTTATATCGGTAAAGTTTGAAACAAATTCGAAATCGCACGTAGAAGCTACGAGACATTCGGAAGAGATCGCCAAAGCATTTGAACGATCCATCATTCGTTACGTTGATAAGTTTCGATATTTTCCTTCAATGTTATAGTTTAAAGTGGCTATTCGTGCCGTGTACTATTTGCCAAATATATATTTCCAGTAAATCGTTCGTGTCTTCCACGTTCTATTTTCAGATCAGTTGCAAGTTTGACCAATATAATCCGAATGAAATGGAAGGAACGAAATTCTATAAAAAGAAGCATCGGGTCAAACTGGCTAGACTTTCAGTGACGTATATTCCGATGCCGATAATTTTAAATACTTGATAAGTTGTCACCGTAGCGAGAAAAAACAAAGGGAGTCATTTGAATTGAAATAACAGAGTAGAAAAATATCGGGTTATGAAAATGGCACTTTTTAAGTATACACGAGGTTCGACGTGTAACTTTGTATACGTTAGAGAGAGAATAATCCTATATATCTTCAAGGTTGTCCTCGATGACAGGTATCGGTGGCTTTGGAGCTAAGGTGATCCTATTTGTGAAATTTTAGTCAGTCTGTGTTTGGAATTCGAAGGTGTCGCGTCGACCGTGTATTTCGTTTGCATAGAAGACGAGAAGGGAGTGTTAAGGGAGCACGCGTTCGCGTGAATACACTGTTATTCGAAAACGAATAACGCGTGCTACCCCCTGCATCCCTAGGGGTGTGTCGGGGGCGTGATAGTTGCAGCTGCACACTCATGCTTTGCACGCGTCTTCTGTACCGGACCCGTATATCGCTCGGAGAAGTGTGAACGAGAAATATTTATTAATTTGCGTAATGAGTAGAATTTTATATGGATACAACGCAGTTTGTGCGGAAATTTCTCTTTGGTTCGTGGCAGAGGGAGACTGTTTACCCGATTTTACTAACTGTATTCGTGCTACGATCGATTATCGCGTGTTGTTACTTTGATCGATCTATTGGGTTGGCAACTAAGTAATCGCGGATTTTGTCATTAGGTGGTAATTAACCGTACGCGAATGTTACTGAAACGAACGAATTAATACCAGCGATCAAAGCTAACGATCGAAAGCGTTAATTGCCGCTTTCTCGTCAATTTCTTACAGACAACGATCATTTTCTTACACAGTAGCATTTAAAAATAAATTTCGTCGAGTCACAGGTCTGTGTTCGCGTGTATTTTATATTCGCTCGTTATTTTATATTACCGTACGAATCTTATCGAAGAGTGTAACTCGTTGATCAAACAAGTAAATAAGTAAATAATCTACGATAGCTCTAACAAAGGATAAAATCGTTTCGGACCTTTCTATTCGCGATTTTGTAACTAAATTACATTCTATGGAAAAGTAAGCAAGTGTCCGCGTACTTTTGAGCGACAGTGTACGATCGTCGGTGATGGCGCAGTGACGCGTACGTACAAATTGACAAACAGAAGTTAAGGTTCGAAGCGTGTACGCCCTAAAAATACAATATATCGAGACTCGTGCGATGGGCATGACCGTCGACTCCCACTAGAACCGATGGTCCTGTTGCCGAATAATAAGCGCTTCTATCCGACAACGAGCGTCGAAAGAAGAATGACGAATGCCGACCAGCAGCAACCCCATTAGGTAAAGAATCAGCTATTAAAGTGCGGCGGAGGGAGGAGCGGGTTTTTAGGGTGCTGGTAAAAGGGTCTCGAGTGACAGGAAGAACGAAACGAGAAAGTGTGTTCTCCGTTTTCAGGAGACTTCCGGCTCCTTTGAGGAAATTTAGCCGTCTTTGAACTCTGCGCTCCTTTCATGGAACTTTGTCAAGCTCCTTCGACGAAGCTTCCACGAATTGCCGTAAAATTTAGCGACGATAATCGCACTTTCAACGTAATCAAATATCTAGTATGTATAATAGCTATTAAAAAACAAAAAGAAGAAAAAGAAGAAAGAAAACGTTTCAAATTATACGGTATATTACAATCGTTTTTATCATAATTAT
The DNA here is from genome assembly GCF_905332965.1 of Bombus pascuorum. NCBI lineage: Eukaryota > Metazoa > Arthropoda > Insecta > Hymenoptera > Apidae > Bombus > Bombus pascuorum. The sequence continues at coordinate 11,731,813 of NC_083497.1, read as the reverse complement.
AATCGATGGAGAAAGTGCGATATAAATGTCCAAGGTTCGCAAATCGGAAGGAAAAATGGCAGTTGTCGATCACGATTATTACACTGTGATCATTTATTCCTTACTGTGGAACATTTATTCGTTATTATTCACTGATTTGTGGGAAATTTAAATATGCAAAAGCGAACTTGAAATATACCAAATGTTCGACTAAAGTAATATTTAAATGACGAAAGAAATCTCCATTTGGATTACGCTGGTACAGTTTTATTCATAAAAGTATAAATTTGCATAAATATGCACAATCTACTAATTACAATCCAATGAACGGATTTAACCTGAAATCTTTCGAATCTCGAAGAACTGTTACTAACCTGTTTTTCTTGTTGAAACTGATTAATGATACCTCGAAGATTAATTAATTCTCATGCCCCTGCAGGCTGCTTAAATCACAATCTGTCTTTCACATCGCTATAATTCTTAGTATTTTATCTCTGATCCTGTTAATCGTCTATACGTATGACGTTGGGAATTCATTTACCAACTCTTTCAATATTTCGAAAAGCCTACAGCGCGGTTCGTAATTATTCGAACAGTACACCTTTCATATATCTTACTTTCCTTCTATCAAACAAAAAGCTAAATAAGAATTTTAAGATATACGAGTGTTTGCTGGAACAACGAAAGCTGTTTCTCGATCCTATTATCGATGTCTCGAGTTCAAATTATCAAAGTTTCCCTCGACTGTCGCAATTTATGTTATTTTTACTCTAGTGAAAGTTTATTGCCATTTATTAAATAACCGAGAATAAGGATAGTTCGTAAAACGGTAGTTGGTCTTTCGCTTCTGTTTGAATACATCTGATCAAATTTCCTACAAATCTGTTGCCGACCGTGTACGTTTCGATGCCGAATAATCGTTCTTCTACCGGTACGAATTCTAATGCGGCATCGGGCACGTAATGACTGCAATCATCGGGAACGATACAATGGTATCTGATCGAATCACGAAATAAGCATGTTGTTTTCTAAAGCAGTATGTGTGTACCATTCGGTATCCTTCGGCAGCTGATGTCCCGAAAAAGCCACGTGTATCTCTGATAATCGTAGAAAGCAATTGGCACTTGGTAACTTTCCTCCTTTCGCTAAAAAATTCGTGTGTATCTTTAAATCACAGCTGCAAGAAACAGAGGTAAAAATTACCGTGAAATCTGTCCGATTTAGCCATTTAGGTAGACGTTTCGATGTCCACCTTTGCTTCTCGTAAAACGATATATACTTTCCACGGTATACAAATTTTGATACGCCCACGGACGCTTCCTGTCCGATACGTTTTACACTTTTATTATGTTTCTCGGACCAGGTACGATAGCAAGACGGAACATTGTGTCGCTATCCTGTTAGGACTTTTTCTGATCTAGGAAACCGACTAGGAAAATCGATACAATAAGAACGGGACCCGTCGCTCGCCACGGAAATCCAGCTTCACAAAGAAAACCAGACTAGTAAATATATTCACTAGCTACGATTCCAGAGTACTGTTACATTTGCTTTGAATTTCTCGAGACGTCGATTTCCAAAGCTTCGAAATATTTCTTTGGTACTCGCGTCGCCTCGTAATTCGTTAAATTCAATTACGAGAGATATATCTATATATATATGATAAAATAGATTTGTCGAGGTTAGCAGAGTTTGGCGAATCTTTCACCAGATTTTACATTTCATTTTCGTAGTAGCAAGCATTTTGTAGTCGCTAAATGCAGTCGACGCAGATCGTTTGGAAATACGTCATGCAACGAGTTGGATTATTCTGTGCAAAGTTGCAGACCGAGTTTTGAGATATCTAATCTTAGCTGACTTGGATAAACCTGCTTCACCCTTATTTTCCGGTATAGCGAGTCCAGTTCGATAACGTCGATTTTACCAACAAACGTACGTAAATGAACATCCTTTCTGAATAATAAGACCGTGGTTTCGTGGCATTCATTGTTTCCCTGTGCCGTGACGCAATCGTGCCTATAATTAACCACACAGGAAGGATGTATAATACACGAATAGATCTCTGTCGCTCATTTACGGGAACGTCGTCTATCATACTCTTATTACGTTAGACCGCCCACGAACACGGACAATCGTACATTTCGCGTATTTCGCCTACTTCGATGTCAGGTATTTCGCGTATATCGAACTAAAATCGCGAGTACTCGCCTATGCTCGTTTCACGTATCAGCATCGAACGTTATCTCACGCTGCGTGCAAGATCTCATAAAATCGTAGACATCCTTTCTGGCATGCGCGTGCAACGGGTACATTAATGTCCATCTCGTTAGGTTTCTTGCGGGGTGGCAATTATTACACGTAGGACGAGCGTTCGCCTATCGTCCAGTTTTTCCGCGGACGCGATTTTGCACGGCGGAACGTTCGCAAAACTGCGCGATGCCCGCGTATCCTGCCTCATTTGCGTCTTTAATCGCTCGCTACCAACGTAATTACCATTATTTGTCGAACAAAAATAGAGTTCCACGGAGCGTAATGAGGATTTTGTATCGAGGTTACCGTGTACGCGTGCAGGAGCCTTGTTATCTGCCTCATCGTTCAGATGAACCCTGCCTTCGCATAAGATATGCGCGGCAAGGGTGGAAAGAACTCGAGCGTTTTCTTGCCGCGTCACGTTGTAAAATGTGTTTAAATCTTGCTACGAAAGCGGTCTATCGCGGGCTATCATTAGAATCACCGGTATATGCTACCTACGTCTTACGCGGATAATTATACTCAGCGACGATCGAAATGGCAAACAAACGGGCTGTTGTAAATTTTCGTTGCGCGTTACAACGCAGCGAATAGGGCTCGGAGTTTAATTAAAATCTCCCTTACAGGAAAGATGGTGATCGCAGAACGCGAATAATATTCCGCGGTCGCGTGATTAAACGTCGTCGCTGCGGTATCTATCAAAAGAACCGAATCATCCCTTTTTATCGCTGTTGTCTCTATTAGCGAAGATTACAAACTTTTCTTGCACGCGGCATGTTTTAAACGAACTCGTATTTGCTTGATAAATAATTCTCGCTGTATGATACTCTTATTAAGCGAAATCTACGAATCACGAAACGTTCGAGAAAGAAAGACAAACAGGTAGCATGGATTATGTTGTTTCAACGATTCGTAGTATACTACGGCTCGTTATAGGAGGGTTATAGCGCGCATTACCGAGCAGAGAGGGGTTCGTCCGTTTTATCTTTGCCTATCTGCGAAGAGCGGTAACGAAGGTCGAGCCATTCGACTCGTAATGACGAGGCCAAGATCGTAAATTACGGCGGCGAGTGGAACGGAGATCGGCGGAGAAAAAGAGCGAAGCTTCGACTGTCGATGAAAGAGAAGTTGGAACCGTTGCTGGCACTAGCGATCGCGTCGTTCCTCCATAGAACCACCGCCGCTAGGTATTATACGCTGGAAACGCAGTTTGTCTTATCGTCCGTCATCTAGCAATGGCGAGAGGAGCGTTGCTTTACGACTAATGGACTTGCACCGGTAAATCACCGAGCACAATACGCGCCAGCCTGCGTACAATTTACGAGGGTCCACCAAACAGCATCGATTCTCTCGTCCTATAAAAGATCGGGACGTGGAAGTTGAAAGTGGTGGCCGCCGCGCGTACTCCAAAGGGAAACGTAGAACGCGGAACGTGAAACTCGAGAATGTTTCAAACTTCTACTCTCGGTCAACGGGATCTACGAGTCTTTAGAAACGGCGCGACGTTGAATACGATGCTGTAAATCACGGTCCACGTAAATAGCCACGCGAGGAACGATGGTTTCTTAACACCTCGTCAACGACGAACAACCTGGACAACGGCGGGGATTATGGTTGCGCTAACTTTACGATACGACGGTTCGCGTTTTATAGAATACGCCTTTATTAAGCGAAACATGGTGGAAAGGCAAATAAAAGGACGCAGAAATACGTGCAATTACATATGCGTAGAGGGGACCGTGAATTTTACAAGAGTTTCGATAAAGTTACGCGTACGAGGCTTATAATTTCGCGAGAACGTTTGTCCGGAATAATAATACCAATCACCGGTCCGAGATTTCATTTGCTAAGTTCAAGAGTTTCAATTACTGTACGGTGAACGTCCATCAATTTACGGTTGCAGCATTACCGCGTTCGGACGATCCCGGATGCAACGGGAGATGCTTCTCGATCCAGGCGCGATCTCATCTTAAAAAGCACTTTCGATACTTCAGAGCGAAAAGCACTTAGGGAACGCCTCGGGTACAGTATAATGGTAATAATAACGTTATCGAGGTTTTGTTCAAGGAGACGATAAATGTTTAGCGACGGATGGTTACGGCCACGTAAACAAGGTTCCGGGGGCGTGAGTAAATCTATAAAGGACCAAGGCATTTCTCTTGCACACTGATTCACCTTCTGCGCTTCTTTTATCTACGTTACACGATAATCTCCTGGCAAAGCCGGATTCTTACAATTTTCTTCGTTTTCTCGTCGTCGTCGTCGTCGTCGTCGTCGTCGTCGAAAGAGAATTTTAGATTTTCAGAGAAATGCCGTTCCACGTCTCTCCAGCGGATAGTATCGTCGTCGGAAATCGGTGGCATCGAATAGAAAGTATTTTCTACAAGTGGCTAACGATCCTTTCGGTTTACAACACGAATGGTACTTGACCAGCAAAGTGGCTAATTAACTTAGGTATTTCGTAATCGATCGGACGATGGAAACGTTGGTCGGCCAAAGTTCCCACTAGTCACTTCTTCGTTCTCCAAGCCATTGTGTTCCCTGACAGCTTCTATTTCTTTTTACGGATTAACGAGACGTACGTAAATGGTAAAAGGTGACGGTTCCAATCGAATTAACTGTCTTTTAATCCTCCTCTGTCAGCCACTCCACGTTCTCTTCCTTTGTTTTCCTCGTTCGCAAGAACCAAGCGCAATGTACCCAGGCGATTAAAAGAATTTCAATTTCAGAAAGCGACTAGTTCGCGCGTAGATCTTGAACTAAGCGACTCTTGATTTTGCCTGCAGTGGCTTTTGTCCATTAGACGGATAAGATCTCTCGCTGGTTGATTGGACCTTTACTCTCTCGACCCCAATTTCTATCTACACCCATCGTCGCAAGTACCTTTGCCAAGCCGGCTTTGTCGGACTACGAAACGCGATACTTAACTCGTTGATAAGATCGCGAAAATGTCGCACCTCTCTAATCACAAACCATCTCACCAGTCGGAGAAAATGAAGGTTCGTTCCAGAGGAGGAAATTTTAACGGACCAAATGAATGCCTTTTGCGAATTATCAGTCTTCTCGGGAAATGTTTAAAGGCTTGGAATTCGATTGTTCGGACCATTCTACCGGCCCTTAAGGTACCTGAATTCGTTCCCTTCGTTAAGATGATCGATGAACACCTTCCCGTTTGTTTATCCTTCTTTCCGTTTCGTTCGCCACGGTCAAACGCGAGATTATCCCATTTAAAATCGCCGCTTTCCCTCGATCGAGAACGAATTAGTAACGCCATCCGGATTTCCACTCGTTTCGAATCGTCTCGATCGGTATGCGTCGCCTAATAGCGACATTTACGGTGTTCTAAAAAACAATCTTTTTTTTTATTTCGTCGTACGATATATTAACTAGTGCACGAAGTAAATTTTGAAACTCAGTTTCGAAACTTGATGAAGGGTTAGCGAGGAGAATCGAGTAATGAGTTGGAGGAGCCCTGGCGCCACTGGCTTCGTCATAGTTTTATTTCTTCCAGCTCACTTTTTGTCGCCGTCGCTTCCTCAAAGCTGATTGGTCGATTTTTCTAATTACGTCGACGTTCCGCGCGTACGAAAGGTGACTTGACTTTGCAGCGAACTAATTCTTCGACAGCGTGATAAGATCGCGGACAATTCAAAACCAACGATTTCGATAATAATCTTGGGACTCTTTGAAAAATGGGTTTCCATAAGACGAAACGGACGATCGAGTAAATTGCGGTGCAAGTTTTACTTCTAGTTTCTGAATACTAACTATGCTTAACTCGATAACGAGCTTCCTTTTGTTTTTGTTCTCGTGTATCTCGTAAAATTGTGCTTCTTACATTGACGAAATACAGTTTCGCAACGAGTCGTGCTACGCTGTGAAAAGACTCAAACTCTTTAGTCATCGTGGTGCAACAGGAAAAAAATGAAAGTATATGGAGAAGCTTGTCCACCACAGCAACGGACGTTCCTCGTTCGTCGTTCATCGGCGAGCAAATTCTATTAAAACACGCGAAAACCCTATTGGAAGTTCATCGTAGGACGGATATTGACGGATCGAAGGGTCCGACTTTGAGGTGTCCTGTCGTGCTTCGTATTACTATTGGATTATGCAGCCAAAATCGAGGTTCTAGGTACGAGCCGCGGCGAGAAGACGAGGGTCTGACTGCCGTTTCATTGTGTCGGCTTCTGCCCTTTGCTTCTCTCGATAAAGGATAGCATTAGTAATGGGTTTTAATTACTTTATAATGAGGCCATGATTTGGCTTTCTGACTGGCGCCGAGATTGGAGGTACAGAAAAACAGAGGCTGTGCCGCGGCTCGCGATTTACTGGCAGCTTGATGGCTTCATACTTGATTTCCTAAAGAACAAAGACGCTGGACCTTGAATGAACCACTTTTTCGGTGAAAAATAAAACGATACGTCCCTGTCGCGTTGCTCTTTTTTCCCCTCGACATTTCGTTGCACGAGCTTCGCGAAACTTTCGAGCGTTCGTACTTGGCGCGATATTCTTTGACCGGCGACGTGGCACGACTGTTCTTAATTGAAAGAACGTGACACGGTCGGGGATGATACGGGTATGAAAAGGAAATATCCACGTCGATGAGACACGCGTTGTTCGCGGCTGTAGCGCCTATTAACAATTCTGAGCAGCTCATTTAGATACCTGTGTGCTCAGCATCCTCTCCCTTGAAGAGAGACAAGCGAAGAGAACGAGAAGAGTGACTAATGCGTCTGTGGCTACCTGAAAAAGCGACCATGCGGCGAACCATCAAAGGATTCGTTGGCGCCGCCTGCGTTCACCGAAGAACCACGTCGACGTCTTACACGATGACTTACATCGGACTTTACACGTTGTTATTCCTTTGTTTCGCACGGAAAATTCCCTCCGACGGAGATAAGTCGGCGAATGCCAAGAAGGTACAGAGTGTGAAAGAGTTGTCGCGTATCGAAGGAACGATCTCTTTTGCGACAAATTGATCGCTTACGGATAGAATTCTTCGTGTTTACCACTGTTAGGTTATTTTCACTCTTTGCTTGCCTTCTCACACTTGACTTATCTTCGATCTCAATTAATCGTTTTTTCTCAGACTATTAGCGCTCGGGAACAACGATCGTTAGTTTCTTTCAGTTCCTAGCGGAATTCGCGGAATGATGAATTATATACAAGATACTTTTTGTAGCCTTACGTTTAATTTACGATTAATTTATTGCCCCGAGGCAGACTGAATCGCGATAAATTTCACACGTAAATCGAATGCAAATTACAAATAAATTACACCCCTATTCATCGTTTGACTGGCATGCAACTTCTGTGAAACAATTTCCCTCTGGCTTCGCATCGCTCCCTGTTCCTCTCTTTCTCCGTTTCGCCTGTCCCGTCTATCCGCCACCTCTCTCTTCCCTCGCTCGTCAGAGTCTCGCGTATCAATCAACTAATTGCTCTATGAGCCAATTATATCGTTATTTAATTAATTACAAACGCGCAATTGCCGCTACGCCACCGCCGACGCTGGCTCGACGCCCTCTGCTTTCTGCTCCATGCCAACTAATTACAACCCGTTCCTCGATTTCTGAATTGCCGTTACCGTTACTCTGTCTTTCTATCAGTTATCTTGCGCGTTCGTGATTCGCAGGTACCGTAGAGAATCGTCAGCCCTCCCTTGCAAACTAGAATTCACTTGCCACCAGCCGCAGAAAATGCGAATCGAAAATAGGACGACTCGGTGCTTCAATTATCTCAACTCTGTTTAACAACCCTCCTTGTATTATTCTCGATTCTGTTCGCGTGCCAGCCTCGATACGCATAAATTCACTTGCGGCGCCATTTTTACCGTTATGTATCATATCATTGCGTTTACTTGGAAATCAAGGATAATTATCGAGGAAAGGCGAAAGGGATAAAGAAAGACTCGTTACGAGTTTATATTCAAAGTGGATTTTTCAAGATGCCACGTACATATGTAGAATTCTTCCGTGTTGATAATTGGTTGATAGAGGGGAATAAAAGAAAAAAAAAAAAAAAAAAAAAACGTTTTCTAGTTGAACATCTGTACTCGCAATCGATACTACTTATTGTCAGTCTGTTATTACTCACGGGCCAAGGCTTACGAATCGTATACACAAGGAAGTGGTAGATCCCTACGTCGAGGAGTTGTAAACGTAAGCGTATCATTATCGCCGTGAAGGTACGCTCAGACTACATCGGTTTTCCCATTATCAGCCCTTTCAAAGTATATCGATCTTACCAAACTTGTCAACCGGTGCAGTCACCGTTCTTGTCTGTACGGAAAACTAAAATTACAGCGGTACGTACTACGATTCGAACCGAACATTACTCTCGTTTTTCCCTCCTTTTTGCGAATACTATGCGCTTCTGAAATTTGATCTCAGTTTCTCGAAACACTCCGCGTGACTTTCTTTGTCACGGGAATCGAGCTACTTTCGGTTCGCCGGTTATTCGCGACAAACGCAAAAAGACACTTTGCGCCGTTCATCCACCACGTTATTGTCCTATTTGCGTTTATATGGAAACTTTTAACAAAAACCATAACTTTCTATGATCATGGAAGCCGTATTCTTGCGTGGTTTTTCTTGTTAGAATCGGAAAATGATAACCCGCGTGGCGTATCGTCGTGAAAATCATAGTCGGAATAAAAGAGGGGAAAAAAGAACGGAGGACCACAGGGAAGATATTTTTTCGGCCGATGCCTATAGACTTTATGCCCTGTCGTAAACCTGCACTCTTTCTCCTGCTGTAGAAGGCGGTGTCTTCTGCCACCTTCGACTATAAAAGGTAACCGATCCTGTTCCCTGTGGCTAATGAGCCGTGTGTGTGTTTATACGATTTGCGATTCGACTACCGGATCCTGTTGGCCCCTGTCCCATCCTTAATTGGAATTTATTAAATACCACTTGATTCAAATTCATTAAAAAAAAAAAAAAAAAAGATCGTCGCATCAAAGAAGCGGTCGACTCGTTCCTCGTGATACGACCTCTACCGTCTAACGAATTACGATTAACATCGCGGTCAGTTATTAAAATCGTAGCGTTCATCTCGATGGAAAATAATATTTACGACGGTAACGGAGAATCTATAGAACCGAGAAGGAATGGGCTCTCAACGAGTGAAAAGGAAGGACTCGCTGGTCTGGAATTAAAGCGTACCACCCAGTGACGCCCTGGACCACCTAGGGGTCGACAGGGGCGTTGGTACGAGGCGTCCTTGATACGCCCCTGCGCGTGCTGTAAGAACTTCCCTGGAGCCGGTAGCTCTACACGCGTCATTCACTCGTGGATAAAGATTGCTCCCGTCGCTCTACGAAGCGCAAGTACCAGCCAAAATCGGAATTATTCTGGCAGGGGCGAGGGCGTGCCCCTGGACTGCCCTTCGACATTCAACGCGACGACGACACCCGTTACCTTCGTTCTGCTCTCTTTATTTATAACGTAGCAAGCCGAGGTTAGGATTTGAGTCATTTAGCTTTGAAGTCTTAAAATTCCATCCTGATCTTGGTACGGAATGATCAACTTTGTTGCGTGTTATAAGATATCAGTTTCTGTAGCATAGCAACCAAGAGGAACGAGGACATATCGCGTGTCCTATTTAACATCTTTTTGTTTTTCAAGATTCTTTGAAACGTTCGAAGTTTCCCCGCTTTCTATCTTTCAAGTAGATTTATGTTGTACAGACTATTAGGAAATAACGACCAAGTATTTCAACGTTAACCTTACCAGGTCCGGAGAAATGACCGGTTTCAAAGTTTAATTTACAGTTGCATATTCATCGTTATTCCTTTTGTTCGTCTAACTTTATGTAAATTCTTATATTATCTTATATAATCTTATATCATTGGGCCTGGTAAGGTTCGTGTTAAATTGCAGGCTGGGAGGGATTAAACTTTAGCTTCCTTCGACGTCAGAATGGTAGATGGGACGTTCCAAGGAGTCGATACCTCCGTGAGCTTTCAACATTATTTCGCGTACCGACTAGGATCCATAGAACTTACTGTTCGTTAATCGATCGTTTCGAGCAACGCATTGGTCGTTGGTCCAGACTAAAACGAAACGTTTTACTTGACGTTTTGAAAACCGTGCTTTTGCGGCCAACTGTTGCCTCCCAGATGACGACGCTCGTCTTCCACAGAAAATATAACGAAGCGACCGTATCTCCAACATCTGGAGGACCGCTCCTTTGCGGTCTGTCGTCGTGACACGGGAAATCGAGGCACCATGTGTTAACACGTGTTTAACACGACACCTTTCGTTCTTCGATTCAAATCTCAACGTGAGTACCGCCGTCGAATCTTATATTTGCGCTTGAGGTAAAAGTCTGATTATTCCTGGGATCGCGATAGCTTCCTGAGGAATTTTAGTTCGCCGACAAAAGCAACGGAAAAGAAGTCGTAATAAGGGTAGAGTAGGCGGAGTTTCATCCAGCGAGGATACCGCGAAGGATTTTCCTTTGTTCTACCGACATCCGTTTGGTCGAAACGTGGTCCGAAAAGGAACCCCGTCTCGAAACGCAATATTTCTTCCATTCGTTAAGCGCCGTAACAAATCGTTTAATCTCTGCCAGGCCCTCGCACGATGCATAGAAAACAAATATGGAAAGAGAGAACGGCTGCCGATCGTTGAAGCCGCGGTTATAGTCGATCGACTATCGTGCTTCGATTAATAAAGAAGGCCGAGCGAGAATGTCTCAAAAGGATTTGACACGCGTTCAATGAGAAACGGTCACCCAACGTACCGCGTGTCCTCGTAATCGGATCCGAGTACTTTTATATCTTCTATCGACGGACCATTCAGGCGCCAGTTCAGCTGTTTCCGGTGGGCGTTCACGTGAAAACGGGTTCGCGATTCTTTCGGTACCGGCCGAAATGCAACGCGCGCAACCCTCCGCTGCGTAGTTGCAGACGTCCCATGGTAAAAGAAAAGAAATGAAAAAAAAAGAAAAAAGAGTGGAAAGAAATAAAGAAGAGGCACAAAGAGAAAGGGAAAAGAGCGCGCGAGAGCAGAGAGCGAGAAGAAAACGCTTGTAGCGGGTCCGCAAAGCAGCAAAGGGTGGCCGCGTACAGTTCTTGCGCATATCTCAGGGGCGTAACCGGTGACCTCCTGCCGATGGGGCACGCCGGGTACTTCAGGGTGCCCCTACATCGAATTATCGTCGCAGGAGGTGCCGCACCGAACTATCCCTCCTCTTTCGCTCGTTTCGCTTCTCTCTTCCCTTAACGGTGGACGCCGCGATGATTGCTGGTGTCTCGAGTTTCCTCTCAGCACGTGCGACCGCCTGCCTACGTCCCACCGTGAGACTTGCCAACTTATTGTCTTCGTTGTTTGCTCGGTTTACTAGCGCCCCGTTCACACCTTGCTACGTCGACCGACGCGTCTCGTTCCTGCATTCCCGTCTATACTATTCCCCTATATACGATCCTATGTACGCGGCGAACCTTCGTCGAGCGAAGAGTCGTTAGCGGATCAGGTACGCGAGAACCTGACTCGGTGAGTATGTATATATATTGCCGTTCGTGGAAATCGGAACACCTTCTAGTCGCATGGAATGTAATAATTGGATCAGAAGTACGTACCTGCGATAACGGATCCGGAATATGTGGTAGAAATTAAGAAGAAGAGAAATAACGAATTAAAGTTAGTATATCGAAAGACGCTTGTCCATTCGCGTTAATTCAATTTGTGTAGGTAGCTAAATAGACCGAGAAGGAAGATTAACGAATTAATAGATTAGAAAGCTTACAGTGTATAACTTTGTTTCGAAAGAACGTAAGCAAATCGTATTATGGTACGAAATCGCGTGTCGGAATCAGCGAGTGGAAATCGCGAGCTATAAAATCATAGATCTGGAACAGTAACGTCTGTGCACGACAGAAGCCGATAAAGATTCTCTACGAGTCGAATGTTGCCAATTCGTTTACTAGAGATTCATGGCGCAACGCTTGAGACACAACAGCTTCGCCTCGGCTGTGTTAATAACGATCGGCGACGAAAATGATCTTTTCGCGTTGGATAAGACATCCACGTGCCGAAACTGCAATTGCGCGCAGTTTGAGGGCCGCGATTAATCTGGAGATTAAAGCGAGAAACTTTGACGGATGTAATTGACGTGGAGAAAGGCCGAGGGCCCCGCACAGCCAGAGAAGGTAAATAAGAATGGTAATTATTGTAATCTGCGCGCAGTGGGAGGACAGCTGGGAGGTCCTGCTACTCTCCTCGCTTCAGCCGTATCTAATATCGGCCGCTACCGCGAAATTATCTTCTCAGGAGGTCCATTCTTCTAATTTGTATTATTATTTAAGTCGTCTATAATTGAGATTACGTCGTGAACGTGGAAGACACCGTTGTCACGCCTCGCGTCTGTTAAATACGTTTTACGTCTCGAAAACGATTCCACGCGTTTACGCCATATCCAGCGACGTATAATTATCCTGATTGTTCGAAATGAAAACGAGTTACACGCGACGAGTAAGAAGTCGCGATTCGATCGCGGCCGGCCTTTCGATTATCATCGAAATTGTTCGTACGCGATTACCGTGCCACTCGGTGGATAACTTACAAAGGGGACAAGCATTTTTCGATAGCTCGTTTTTACGTGAATTCCCTCTGCCATTATTTGTCGTATTTACCGCGTATGATTGTATGTTTTCCAAGATATCTCGAAATGATTGCACATCGGCTATACATTCTCTACCTTGCCATTTTCCTATTACGTACAGTTACGTTGCGACGATGCGCTATATTATCGTGAACGCAATACGTCGAATACAATCCCTGTCGAATAACGATGAATTTCTACCGACGTATTTACATATCGTTTCTCGACAAAATTCGCTGTCGTTTCTTCCCTACGCGCATAACCGTCAGCTATCGATAACGTGTTCGCGTTTCCGTCCAACGTATCTGAAATATCAGTCACAATCTTGTTTATTACTTTCCTCCTCTCTTTCTCTGAAGGCTGAAGTTAAAATTTATTTACTCGGCGAGCAATTCGCCAATATGGTGGCGAGAACGGACGATAATTAGCGTTACGAAATTAATAAAACTGGCGGTGCAATCGCGTGTCACGATTCATCGTGAATGCGATTCGACACGAGCAAGAGGTGCGCGCGTCTCAGGTGAGCTATCAGGTTGTTCAGGTATCGTCCTGCCCCGTGAACACCATTGGTTGAGAAAAGACCACGCCTGCTCACCTGCAACTAACGCGTTTCATAGTGGGGGCAAGACTTACCAGGCACTGACGTCACAAAAGTCACGCTACTCCTGCCAGGTAAACGTTGCCGGAGACGCTGTCTCGTCTCGTGACATTTTTCTGTCATGCATCGATAGATCGCGTCGATCGTTGCTACGTATATCAAGAGACAAAGTAGCCGCACGATGTTACCGCAACGTGTAAACCAGCGTACGTAACTTACCGACGTGGAGTGAAATCGATAGCAGTTTCACGACTTTTCCCGAAAGAAAATTGATCGGTTCGTCGGTGGAGAAAAAAGGACGGTGCGTAGCTGGAGAATTAAAGGGAATGGCTGTTGATTCAGCGAAGGTTTCGTGGCGCGGAGGAACGCGTGGAACCCTAACGTGTATGAAAATTCATGAGCGCCTGAAGTCAAAGGCAGTTGATATCCATATTCAGAAAATGGCGTCGTTAACATTAAATGGGTACCATTATGCGCGGCTACCAATACACGCTCGGATCAACAGTCGCGTGCATGTGCAACAAGCCGGTTACGACTCCCAGGGGTGCCGGTGCGGCGTAGAAACGAACGTTCGTAGCTCGGAACGTGCACGTAGATACGTCGGCGTCTCTGAGGCGCACCACGTCTCTCCACGACATTGCTGTTTGGCATGCGACGATAGAAGTCGCTTCGACCGCGCTATCATTTCGAGCCGTTCCATTCGAAAAGGGTGTGACTCGGGGTGTAATTTAAAAAAAGAAAACGAGAACCGATTACTTTGAGATTACCGCACAATACAACGCCATTAGCTCGCCTATCCTTTCACGGTGCGTGTACTAGACCGGCATACGGTAATTATTTGCCATCGCCACCGTGGTTTCGCCTAATATCGAGCGCGGAGGCGAGATCCCGGCTTTAGCTGTGTATTAGCGATCGTTTTTCCAATAGCCGCCGCCTACCTTCCACCTCGTGCTGCTCGATTTCCGATCCGTGTTGCGGCGTTTTCACCGCTGATTACACATTCCGCCGATCAAAGAGAACTTGGCTGTCTTTAAAAAGGAAAAAAGCAACCAACGCCAACGATCGATTCTTTATGCGCAAAGTCCTTTAGAATTCTCTAGCTTCCTCTCGAAACTCGTGAAAATCGTGCACGAGTCAAAGGTGTGTTCCAACGAAGAAGAACTCGCTTCCAGTCAATATTGACGTATGCAGAACAGGGATAACGGAGATATTGGATGTTTCCGGCGGATTCGAGAAACGGGACGAATCTCTTCGTCCCTTGCGTCGCTCTTTTACCCCCTGTTTCGCTAGATTTGCCTTTATAGTCAGAGCGCCATTGTGGCATGTTCGGTGGAGCAAATGCACATCGGCTGCTCTTGGATGGGACTGTCGCGTTCATACGTAAGCTTCGATACTTGGTCGCTCGTGTATACGTACACACAGTGCCAATTCGTCTGTGTGCAACGGGTGGTACGCATACACCCTGTAGTGCGTGTATTTACATATCAAAGTGACGGTCTGTCGCACCCTACAGCCACCCTGCGCCAATCCGTTAACCCATAGCGCGTTTAGAGAATCGTTTCAGACTCTCGCGACTCTCCTCGTTGTTACTTGGAACGCGTTTCCGTAGCAAAAGTTCGCGTCTTTGCGGTTAAAATTCCAAAAGTGTGATCCGACAGGCATGCGACTTTCTTTTCGGAAGTAATCGAATGGCCGCAGTATTAATCGATAGATCGAGGATGACCGTGCACTTATGGGATATTTAAAGCTGCAATAATGTATCGCGATAACGTATAGAACGTAATTAATATCTAGGCAAAAATATATAAAATATCTAATTATACTTCCCTGAGAAAAAAAAAATAAATTAATAATATAAATCACGATACTCGTTGTGATATTCGGTAGATGAAAGAATTTCTATTTAGATCCCATTTCTTTGAACGTATTTATACAAGTCTTCAGGCTATTAATTAAGTAGCAGATTAAAAGGGTAGCCAGGACCTATGACGGTGAATTATTAAGGGATCAGACTGGAAATTTTCAATAGGAAGTTATCGGTGCTCGATCATTCGATGATCAACAGAGTATACCGCGTATACCGCGCATAGTAGTCAATAACATCCATCACCGTCTCGCAAATTTGTCAACGCCGAGAGGCGACCGAGCGATTAGCTTGGGGGTGCCCGATTCATAGGCTCCCCATAGGCCTGCTCTTCCCAGGTTCCCACGTTGGAAGGGTGCAGCATCACGATAAACACCCCGTCTCCTTTAATTCACGATCAAATCCTCCTGGTAAAAGCCACGTCGTCTACTCCGGTAAATCCATGGAAAATCACCGCCAGACCGTTGAGAAACTATCAATATATTCCAAATTTTATCGCGAGGCTGTGTACGAAACGTTTCTTCGAAGTTTGAATTTATCAGCGATGATAATATTTCAGCGCGTAAATTATTTTAAAGGAATCTGTAACAGCTTTGCTTCGACAGCGTTTTCTAAATTCGATGATTTTCTAAAATCTGGAATAGCAAGTAGTTAGTTATGGAATCGAATTATTCGAATGGAAATTACCGTTTGCTCGAACTTTTATTAGAAGAGAGAAGATCTTTCACCAACGTGATGTAATAATTCATTTAGCCCGGACGTATTAAAAATTTCCCGACCGAAATCCGAATAAAAGGAACAGGCTCGAAGCACAGCGGTTACGAGTTTCTCCGATTACAGCTTATTAGAGCTCCTACAACGTAGGTTTTTCCGTTTTGTAGATTCTACGCAATAGAAATGAGAGCGGTGTCGAATTGCATCGGGCTAATCTTGCGAGGCCGGCGTTCGATTTCCCAACAAAAAATCGCCTAGTCTGACTGCGAAGCTCGACGAAGCTAAATTAGCCTTATTAGAGGGGGAAGGCAATGCCTAAAAACGTTTCTCGCTTTGATTCGCCGGTCGTTAGATCATCCTACTAAAACATTTCGCTAAAATATTTTACTAGGAGAAGATTGCACGATAATGAGAGGAAAGGACGAGGCGCTGGCTTCGAACGTATCGCATTAACGTAATAACGTTGCATCGTTAGCGTCAAGTTTAGTAGATTAAGCGCGTAGATTCAGTCTCCTCGAAATCAGTCGCTGTAGTTGCGCGCGTGATTAAAGATAATTAAAGTTTTATGATGGAAGCGGCTACCTCTATCGCGAGATAGAAGCAAAAGTTAAGAAGAGAAGAAGGGAACTGCGAATAACTGCGAGAAGGAGTTGTTGCCTAGGAATCGAGTTTTTTCCTTCGTATCGAGAGCGGTGCTGATGTTTTCAGTGCGGTTAATCCGAATCGTAAACGGTAATTTGCGGAAGCAGGTGGCTCGTTTGAAACATAGAGGCGAAATATGTTCTTTGCCGTATGGTTGAAAGGAATCCATCGTTGAGCTCAAGTACGGACAACGTGAAAATCGCTAGGTACTTTACGAAGTCTGGTAAACGTTACTCTTGTACGATCGAGGGATAGAGTTGTTATCGAAAGAGCGAAGCAGAAACTTGTCTTCGGCTCATTTCCGAGCGCGGCTAAATTCGTCCGTGTGGCCTGCATAGGTTTACCGTATCGTTAAGACCCTCGCGGTAAAAGTAGAATAACTGGATACCGAATTCCGTTAGTGACTTGTATTTTCGTAACTGTATGTACGTATGTCCGGTATTTAAACGACGAATGTCTCGATATCGTTGAATATCGTAGGAAACCAGTTTGTGAGAAACGATCGATATAATTCTCGGCCGATCGAACGAACGATAGCTTCCGTCTACGAGACTTTTACGCGCATCGGTCGGCTAGCTGGGTGCAGTGGCTCCGGATCACGGATGATCTCGGCGACCTGCTGCTTCGGGGTCAAGGTAGGCCTCCGCCAATGGGTTCCCGCCGATCGAATACAGAAAATCAGCGGAACGACTTAATAAGACACGATTGCGGGACGATTGCTTCACCCTGCCGCTGTGTGACGATTTGCATACACGATTATAGACCGCGGAAGGCTGAACGAAGGAGAGGAAAAAAGGTCGAATTCCTTGGGAGAGGCAGGTCGAGGCGAAATGCCAAAAATGTAGCTATATCCGCCTGCATAGGTACTGCGCTTTACTCGAGTGCCACTATACCATTACATTCTCCGCAAACATCTGCTCGGTAACTCGGTTACTTTCTCACCGAGATGTACGCGAGTTACGCACAGTTTCGTGTCGACGATGTACATCGTCACTCGCGATACCTATCGAGAAACTTTCTCACATTTCCTACGAATTAAATACTTTTCTTTTCTAGATGTCTTTTTATCGCTTACTGCTTCACGCGTATCGTACCTATATATGCTCCGCAGCAAAAATTGCTATAATCTTTTTCGACAAATGTAACGAGCGTTTCAATGCCTATAACGTGCGTTATCGATCAAAATTTCGTATTGATGTAAGATGACGATCAAAAACCTACATATGGCAGAAACTGTTTGTAGGAATTACATATAGAAGAATGACGAATTAACAATTATATATTGATTTTGCAATTTCTTGCCCAAATCTTATTGGAACATTTCGAGTCAATTGATAATAGCTATCGACGGTCGTGTAGCCGAAGATCGGTCGTCGAATCGATCGCGTTCACGCGTCCAGGAAAGATATTATCGTACGAGAGTGAAAATAGAGAAGAGGTTGGTTTCCACGATTATTCTCGGAGACACCTTTTATACAGACATCAGGATCGGTAGCAGAGTCGTTGTTGGGAGGACCGGCGAACGTTGCCGGGGCGGCGTTCCAACGGATACGCGCATCACATGAATTAGAGTGCGCGTATGGTCTTTTATTAGATTCGCCACCGGGGTAATAACAGCTCGATAATTTCGTTGCGAGAGGACGTAATGACGATGCCGGAGATGGAGGGGAAGCAGCGAGCCCGGAAAAAGAACGGATCGCAGTTGATCGCGCTTTTGCGACAACACGCGACGCCGGCGTGACTTTGAACGTAACTTTTCCAGCCACGGTATTGGATCGTTGTGGTGAAAAAGCAAGTAAGCGTTCGCGACTCAGACCTCCGTTCGACGGAGAAGCGGCGAAGGTAGGTTTTAACGACCGTCGAGGAGGCATCGTTAACGTTCCTTAATTGCGAAATAATTGCGGAACCTAGCCTAAAGGAGACCGATAAAGCGGTTTCCAGACGAGGCGGTCGCTCGATTTGACGAAATTCATGTAAAACGCGGGAAGAAGAACGATCGCCGAGCGATGGCGATCGTTCGTTGGAGGAACGCGAGTCTCGGCAACGAACTACCGTAACGAGCGAACTCGTTCTCGAATTGCTCGCGAAGTCGAGGGTGAATCGAAGCGGTTCAGGTCGATAATCAATTATGTTCGTGAAACGTATACGGCGATTACGCTGTGCACCGCTGCTGAGCAAATTTCAATTACGGTGCACAGCGTACTTGCGCGCGGTTCTTTCGTTCCCGGGGGAATTATCGGGCCGCGTCGACCGATTTTCTACGAGCAACCGCACACCATCCACTCCTTCGATAAGATCGTGATAAAGCGAAATCTCTTCTCGCGGAACGGAGGAAAAAAAGGATCGGACCGCCGCCGCCGCGTTTTATGCAATTCTACACCGGAGGGAGAAAAAAAAAAAAAAGGAAGAGGAACGTTCTTCGAAACTGTTGCGTGATAGAAAATGATTACTCATAGTTGTGCAACGAGCGGCTAATCTATGCAAAACAGGAAAACGAATCATTACCGAGATCCTCGGTTTATCGCGCATCAAACCGCATCCGGTTTCAGCCAGACGATATTCCGTGGACGTATCGGCTGACTTGGATCGCGAGATGGACGTTTCGGTGCATGGAAGACGGGCGTAGCGTGGGTGGAAAGATCAGATTCTGTCACCCGAGGTGGCTCACGAGCAAGGCGGCAACATCAAAGGCCGCGGCAACGATTCGTGCGAGTCCATCATAAGCTTTCGCGAGCCTTCGGTCTCTCGGCGTGGATCGAGACGTGACGCGAGCCAAGCGATTTATTTGCCATTGCCGCTCCTCATTTCATGCGACGTGCCGCACACTCGATGCGATTCTTCGTTCTCGGTCGCCTGGGATACTTCGCAAGGACGGTAACATTGTTTTATTCCTGAACGAACGATTTACTTCTATACTTTCGCCAATCGATCGAATTGAAAACGATTCTGTAAATTTTTCCGTAAAAATATATAGATACAGAGAAAGGCGGCCTTACATTGAAAAAGGAAATACGACGAATCGTTCGTGGCGCCCGATTGAGACGTAAGACGGACTTTCTCTGAAAGGCAGTCCAGGTTGAGGTTCTCGGAGGTTGCCTGCCAATTCATCCGAAGCAGTTGTACTCTTGCAGGCTTCTCCGCCTATCCACGCGACTCTCGAAGGCACCCACGAACACGAGCGAAGCCTGTAATTCGCGTGATGAGGCCGCTCGATCGCGACACTCGAGGACAAAAATGTCTGCGCGAATCAAGGTTGAAGGCTTGGCAAACGACCGTGTCCTCCAAGAAGAAGCAACGTTGATAGCTTCTCTTCCCTTCAACCCCTGTAAGCACAATTTTCTTTCCCTCTCGTTTCTCTTTTTCTTTCAAAACCGCATTTACAACTTGCCAGTCTGAGACTTTAACGCGAAATGGCAAACGATTCGTCGGGAAAAATTGGAATTTTCAATTATTCGTCATCTTATCGTTTCCCTCGTCCTTCGCTTTTTACGCGATGGGACCCTACAATATCTTCGGGGATGATCTCGCGTGCAGATGCGGCTTTCGAGCGGTGCTGCCATCTCTCAGCTCCGCGTTCGAACCGTGGCTGCGAGATTCGAGCAATCGGAGAGCCGGAGAAAAGAAATTGGCTGCCCTGGTCGTCGTGGGTGCAATCGCTTTGGGAATGTTAATCGTCGATAATCCTCGAGTCAGCCGGTGGTCCGCGAGATCGACATTACGTTTTCAATTTTCGAGCGTACGAAGTGTGCAAAAACACTCGTTACATTGTCATCCTTTTCGCGAATGTTCGCTGACGATCTCCTCCGTTTCTCCGTTCTTCTTCCATCTACTATAGAATATAATGTCTACCTTCAAGCGATATTAGAACAATGCCATGGAAAATGAAAAAAATGTAGCAATTTTCCTTTCTATCGTCTTCGCAACCTCGTTGCGTATCATTACGTATCTTAAAATCATCCATCGCGTGCATGTTTGCCGATGATTTCTTTCGTTTAGTAAGAAGTATAATGTCCACTTTCAAACGATATTAGAAGAGTAGCACGGAAGATAAAAAAGCGTAGCGTGAGCAATGCCAACGTTTTTACAGCCTTGTTGCGTATCATTACGCATCTCGAAGTCATCCTTTTCGCGAATATCCGCTTCGATTTCTTCCTCCTCTCATTTCTCCCGTCCACTACGACCACCATATTTCGATATTAGAACAGTAGCGTGAAAGATGAAAAAATGTAGCGCGAGCACAGCCATCTTTCTTGCAATCTTGTTGCGTATCGTTACGCATCTTTAAGTTATCCTTCTCGCGAATGTTCGCTGCAGATTTTCCCCATTTCTCGCTTCTCGTGTCTACTACGAACACTATATTTCGATGTTAGAACAGTAGCGTGGAAGATGAAAAAATATAGCGCGAGCATAGCCATCTTGCAACCTTGTTGCGTATCGTTACGCATCTCGAAGTTATCCTTTTCGCGAATGTCCGCTTCGATTTCTTTCTCCTCTCATTTCTCCCGTCCATTACGAACACCATATTTCGATGTTAGAACAGTAGCGTGGAAGATGAAAAAATATAGCGCAAGCGTAGCCATCGTTCTTGCAACCTTGTTGCGTATCGTTACGCATCTTCGAGTTATCCTTCTCGCGAATGTTCGCTGCAGATTTTCCCCATTTCTCGCTTCTCGTGTCTACTACGAACACCATATTTCAAGCGATATTGGAACAGTAACGTGGAAGATGAAAAAATGTAGCGAGAGCAATGCCCATCGTTTTCACAACCTTGTTGCGTATCGGTCGAACGCGTTAACGAGGATCGTTTCATCGGCGATTAACCCTCACCCTGACTGACCCCTGGGCCAGTATTTGCGGGCCTCTTTCGGAAATTGGTTCGTCGTTCTTGCCAATTTCCGTAGATTGCTGTCCGTCCCCCTCTTCGCTCTCGATCTTGCCTCGCTTTCTTTTCTTCGTCGATTCGCTGTGGCCGTCGTTCGCTACAAATTGTGTAAATTTGCCGGCTAACTATTTATCTTTATGACCGAACGACGAACCCGATCTTTCTCCCTTCGGAACGCGTTCAACGTTTCCGCGGATCGCTGGACTTCTTCGTGGTCGTAACCGTCGTTACGCCGTCTTTTCTTTTCAATGAACGCCAACTTCGTTTCCAGGAAACGAATTCTTGCATCGTTACGAATCGCTATTAACGTTTTGTCGTGATAATTCAAACGGAAGGCACAGGAAAGTTCTTTGGATGGAATCGTGAAACTTAGATTCCGTCTGACACGATCTCCCTAATATTTTTAGATGTTTCTTTGCTGTTTCCATAATGGAGAAGCGAATCATACGGTGCAAACGTTCTTTATTTTCCGATGTCTTTGCAATTTCGCAAAACGTGCTACAGCTTACCGATCGCGATTAACTTTTATCTAAATATTCGTAAAAACAGAACAAACGTGTATATTTCACGATCTAATAATTTGGAAACATTTGGGGTTCTGTATCGTCAATGTGCCACGTAACAACGTCTTAAGCGAATTTTCACCAAACATGCGTGTCCTTTCGAACAAAGTTCCATTTATCCTAAGTTTTATCGTCTCCTGGTTACAGCTTCCTTCCGTTTCAAGTATCATTCATGGATGGAAATCGACGTGCATGTGTCGTCGGCACGTGGCCGATTTGTCAGAAACTTTCAACCATATCCGTACTGTTCGACAATGGAGCGAAAGGAGAATCACGCACGGAACAGGGAGAAGGGCAAGGGATGAATCGGTGATTCGTAGGTCGCGCGACACCCTACTCACGACCCCTGCGGACGTATTAGCCTTATGGTGAAAAGGTATGCGGCGTGGTCGGGCCTGGAGCAAACAGGAAATAGTTCGGAGCTTGGTAAGATCGGGGTTGATCCAGAATGTCCAGTTTATCGTCAGCCATTTTC
The DNA here is from genome assembly GCF_905332965.1 of Bombus pascuorum. Classification (NCBI taxonomy): domain Eukaryota; kingdom Metazoa; phylum Arthropoda; class Insecta; order Hymenoptera; family Apidae; genus Bombus; species Bombus pascuorum. The sequence continues at coordinate 11,709,238 of NC_083497.1, read as the reverse complement.
TGGAGCGTCCACCTCAAGTACCCGGTTGCCACGGCCTTGGGCAGTAGTGGCCACTTAGCCGCTCCCTAATGATGGAAACGAGTTGCCGAGGGTCGGCCGAGTACGAGGGATTCGACCCTCCCGACTTCGGCAATCGTTACGTTTATCCTGACCAAAGGATACTTTCTACCGAATGGAAAGGGGTGAGGTAGGCGGTCGTAAAAACGGACCCAAGTAGAAGGTTTGCGCAAGAGATCGTAACGAACGCTTCTCTCGTTGTAGCGACCTTTGAATCGACCTACTTGCACTGGTCAGAGAAGCGTTTGCTGGATTTCATCGTTTATCGAGCAACAACTATTCTATTGGTTTGCAATCGTGTTTGTTACGAGGTGAGCTAGTAAACAGGAAATACAATAGCTACGAAAAGCATCGAGACACACACAATATGTGACACACAATATGATACACACAAAATTGATTGTCAATCAAGCTTAAGATTAGAATTATTTTTCCTATCGGGTTCCACATTTCATTTTCGCCATATCAAATATTTGTAGTCGTACGAGAGAGATTATTACCAAATGATACGAACTTTGATTCGTGTGAATCTAATTAATCGGTACGTGAATGATATAGTAAATACAACTCGATACTTTTGCAGTCATAGGACAGAGCTGACAGGTATGAAACGTTTCAAGTTGAAACGAGTATATCCGGAGGTGAACACGCAGAATTGTTTGGTAACGTTGGTACAACGTTTCGTGAACCTACGGTGTAGGATATCAACGTATCTGCGTACTACAACGATATTCATGCCGTTTCTCTGGTACATGCCTCGAAAATACGCTTATATTGGAAGGAAGGAAACACATGGTGATAAACAGGCATTCTGTTTAGTTACACAGAGAACTCGAGCGAGACCCGAGGGGTTCTCGAGTATCGGAACGAATGATATTTATCGTGCGGGCAAATCTGAAGTCTGGTCGAATCCCAAGGGTGGTCCACGCGCGTCTGTGCCTCTCGATAAATAATATCCACAGAATGGTCATAAAGTGAAAATAGTACGGACGTTTATCCGTGAGGAAAACCGCAGGGAAAATGTAAACGGCTCGCAACGAGCCATGATTTTTTTACGACCGTGAAAAACACTTCTTTTTCCCGGGCAAAGTCGATACCTTCGAATGGGAAAGGTTGCCCAATTTTTATTTACGACCACGAAGAATCTCGCGTCTTCTTAGCGGAGATAATTTTCAGAGGATGATTGTCAGAGACCGCAATGCGTCAAAAAACGCGGCTTAATCCCTTTGGTTTCCTATGAATCGGATCCCCGACGGTTCGTTCTGAATGAACCGAAGGTGAGCTATTAGCGTCCTGCTTGGTCAGATGAATGAACGGTCGCTCTTTTTCGATCCTTGCGAGTCGCACAGGTTGCGTCCCGCTGAGAAACCCGTAGTCCCAATTCTTACGGGTTGCTATACGTATCGCCACCTATCGACATTCGATACTAATTGCCCTTCTCTACCTTTTATCCATCCAATCTTTTCAGGGCTACGTTTGCGTAACCTATTTTACCTTCGGATATATAAAAATAGCTTTGATAGCTAATTGCACGGATCATGATTATTACATGGCAGGTTACGGTGGAAACGTACGCGTGGCAATTCTGCTCGAACGAGTATTAGTTATAGTAGTATCACTGAAGCAAGAAGTCGTGATTACACGAAGGGGCTGAACCTAATTGCGCCATTAAACTATCTGTAATGAACGTGTCACGTACGAGTTCCATATCGTACGGATAAGCGTCGCGTTGATCCACGAATAGTCTGATTTTTATGCGTTTATCTGAAATTGAAGCGCGTAATATGCTGTTCAAATTTGTATACTGTAAATTCTTGAAACTTTGATCTACACCGCTACGATCGCTCAATCCGTACAGAATTCGTGGATGTAGAATTACGAACCAATTCTTCGGCTCAGAAATATTCAATTATCGGGGCGAAATTATCAATAAAATATGAAAACGTGAACGACGGAAGAATATCGTACACAATGGTGTTTTGTACGTATAGCGTACAGTCAGACAAATGTGGTAATCGTCCAGTTTCCAGTAGAGAATTCCCGAACGAAAGCAGCGTGCGTGTAGAGATAAAAATGGTCGATGGAATGGCTGGTTTTTGTAGGTTGTCCGTGCATCCTTGGGCGATTCCTCTGTCGCCAGTGTGCAATTTAATGATCATTTCGCAGATGAGGGAGCCGATAAAGCACACCGGCGCACGGCGAGCGAGTCGAAATCGCAGCTCGCGAGATGCATGCTCCGACGTTATTTGTTACGTGCATAACGTACTATATACGGGATTGCGTGTAAAGAAGCATATATTCCCGGATGATTTATCGTCTTTTGGATGAAGAAGTCAGACGACAGGACGCGGGGGAAAGAAAGAACAGGAAAAAATACTGGCTGAAGCGAGAGAGCGGTAGCGTGGCGCAACGGACGAACAGCACGGAACGTGCACAGCGTTATACTGCACAGTCACTTTGAAAGAATCGCGGTACGCGTTTATCTTTACTCCGCCCCAGCCGTTAATTGCATTCTGTCCTCGCCAAAACAGATATTCGTCCGTTGAACAGATCCTGCCTGGGAAAGAACGCTTCTTTAAATCACACAGCGATCCTATCGTCGCTCGAAAGAAGAATACGCTCGTTTACTTTCGATAAACGTTCCGAGGTGTTGTCAAGCTCGGTTCGCGCGCTTTGTCGCCAACACGACGACGAAGGGAAACCGTCATGGTCCTGTCGTTAATAAGCTCGGCAGTTCGCACTTCCAGAAACAATTATTCGGGATGGCTGTTCGCGCATTCCGCGCTGCTCCCGATGTATATATATCGGACGAAGTGCGGATATGCCATAAATACTCGGGCGAAGCAGTATATCTCTTTCGCGTTGGTCCACGCCCAGAGCACATGCTGTCGGAGACACCTACGGCCCCCCTCTTCTCCTCCAGGAATCTTCTTAAGCTTCTTCTTGGGCCTCGACGAGGCCGTAAACCCCGTTCTCGGATCGCCAGAAATCCATCGCTACCATCGCGCTCGCCTGCGAACCTTGTCCGACGAATTCTCCACGGTGTCGAGCTGTTTGACACCTGACCTCGACGCCGTGTGTTTCTTTCTGCGCGACGTCCAACCCCTTTCCACCGAACCGATTCTCAAAAGCCAACGAGCATCGCCATCGGAACGTTCGGATCAGAATTAGATTCTCCTAACTGGAGACACGGTGTTTCTTTGTTGGAAAATTTTCCGGATTACGCTGTTTTCGAGGATCGCCTAGTGTTTTTGACAATAGCGTAGCGAGTAATTCGTCATCGGTCTTTACAGCGTCGAATTCCTTAAAGGATCGTAAAGCGCAGATGGACCAGAAAGAAGGACGCGCTTCCTCCTGACGGTCTCTCCCGACCGACTCATAAAATAAGCCTAGCGTAGACAGAAATCCGTTGGTTGGGTCTGGCCGAGGCGTTACGGAGGGCCAACTTTATCGCCCGGTGAACTCGTAACTCTTACGAGCAGTTCTTCACACCAGCGACACCGTACCGAGCCTCTACCCATTTCGAGACATTTTTACGTGATTTCGGAGACGCCCGATCGGTTATTTTCGGCAACCGTGCGAGCCACGGAAGCTTCCAGATCGTCCGAGCCTTCTCACGTGCTTCAACACACGATTATACGCCAATAGGGAATGCGTTTGGTATGTTGGCCACGATTTGACGAACGACTCTGGTGAAATACCGCGATGCAACGTGGTAGAAGCGTCGATAGATTTTTCTTTCGATTCCTTTTTCCTTCTTTTCTCTCGATTCTTCCTTGCAGCTATTCACTGTATACAGCGCGCTAGATTACCGCAACAGCATGAGAAGGACACGGTGTAGCCGCGTGAAAAGGGGCTGCATTGTTCGGCTACTCGAAAGATTTCTCGACTCGTCAATGGCCAACCATGTCGTGTCCTCTTTCCTACGAGGACGCGAACGAAAGGTACACCGTACGCAGGTTTTCCTGCCCGAACTATCGCAGGGATACCATTTGTCATCATAGCGCATTATGGTCGCGCCTCTACGCCACGAAAATACCGCGGTCAGGAATTTCTATCCTCTCTGTGTGTTCGAAAGGGAGAGCGATCCGCGTCGAACATTGTTGCTCGGCATTTCGCACCGATTCAGTTTGATTTATGCATTCCGGTCCGGGCTGGAGAAACCAGCCAGCAGCCCGACAATACACCGAGCCGAAAAAGAAACCACGGAAATGTCATCCTCTATTTTGGGGTGCGGCGTTTTGGTACCCCCGTTCGGTGGCGGCAATAAAGGACCAAGTTAGACGCTCGGGGGCATCCTCGCGGCTCTCCGCTCGAGCATCTGCCAATATTTGTCATCTATTATCGGCGTTGCCTTGTAAACAGCGCTTTACGATCCGCTTGTTAAATGCCCCGTAGCACGTGCAACGGACCAGCCGATCGTCTTACAATCGATGATCGTTCGCCAGTTTCCTTTAATCCCGAACAAAACGATGCCGATTAATTGCACGTAAAGACGATTCGTCCTGGCGTGCCGCTGATACCTTCCTTTCGTGTATCGTCTTCATACGTTCGTATCGATACATTTCGCTCAACGAATAACGCACACATCTTCGCAAATTACACGTCTACCTGTGTGTTCCAGGTATTATATTTCATCTTTACTACCGCGAGATCATTTACGTTTAACGATCGCTTAATGAAATACATCTTTGGATTATAGCTGTAGCCGGGGACCATCTGTCCGCGGTCGTTAGTACAGCGCGACCAGACTAATCTTTTCGACTTTTTACGATCGTTCTACGTCGATTATTAAATCCGTGGGACGGTCGACCGGCTCCGTAGCGCGAACACGCCAGGACGATACGCGCAATTCGCAAGCGGAAGGAGGATTCCGAGTCGCAAAGGCCTATCTGCGGTTGCATGCGTGTATAACTCTCTTTCCATCGACCGGTCGTGCTATTATTCCTTCAGGCATATGTGTGACAGCTATTCAAAGGAAACGCTTCCGAAGACATTGGACGCCGAACGCGTTTCCCCATCTGTTGCCATTGCGTCGCCAGCGCTGCCCTCCGAGAATTACAGTTACCTTATTGTTGCCTGACGGCGAACAAAAACCTTCTCGCAAGATACACGAACGAAGAGGAAGTCAGAGGAGTGCGATTCTCCGACTGAACTGGTCGTATACGCGTACACAATCGATACGTAGCGAAGACACGCGATATCAACGACATCCTTGGGAAATTTCGTTTTATTAGGGTACGAGTATACCTCGAGATACCGCGCGTCTTGTGATCGACGCTTTTGGAGTAGGGAATTTCGAATGTTGGGAAAAAAAAAACGGCTCGTCGAACGATCATTTTCGCGAACAATATGCAAACAGGTTGCGAACACGTAACGAATTGTTCGTAAACACCGGTGCGGAAACGTCATAAGGTATCTTTTGTCGTCCGCTTCCGACGTTTCTTCGATCCGATTTCTAAAACTACATCTTTGTTGCTGTACGGCTCGCGGAGACTTTGACCGTCTGCGAGTTGCTGAGAAAATAGTAGAGTGATCGTAAAATGTACGCAAACATGTTACGCGTACTGTACGCAAACGCTATTTGCAAGCGTGTGTACTAATGAGTATCCATGTTGAAAAACAAGAGAGACGTAAAAAGGATATGCAATAAGCAGGCTGACAAACACGAGCAACGTTTCCTTATTTAAGCGTAGGATTTACGACGCGGCCGATATCCTCCTAGTCGCGTTATTTATGCACAAGTGGAATGAGATGTGCCGGGTGCCACCCTGACCCACCTGGGGGCGGAATCGCCTCCGCCCTAGCCGCCCCCGGGCGTATTCGGGTCGTGCGAACGTTGCACGGTACCGCAGGATATCGTTCGACTCGTTTAGCAACAAGACGCGACGATATATCGTAATCCCATTCCCCTTCGAACTTCCCTCTCGTTTCCACGGAACGCCGAATCACCGAAAACCGTATTACGCGTAACGTGCTGCGCAGATACGAAGGGCTAGACATCGGTGACCGGTTCGAGGCGCCATTACTTTTCCTCGATCTCCGCGTATTCGGCGTTATATATGCCGAACAATGCCTACGGGCGCGTAATGACCAGCCCGTATTGTGTCTCCTCGCGTAGCTCTCGCACGATCCCGTATGTCATAGGCGCGAGTCGTCGAATGTCACGGGGAAATCGTGTCTAGAGAATCGTGTCTCGTGAATGCATTCTAGCTACACGTACGGCATGAATGCACGCGTGCACTCGTGTACGTCGTATGTGTATGCGTACCTTTATGGGTACATCGACGGAGACCTCTTACATGGCCATAGTTCAGAGGCGTGGTAGGTTCACTCCCAGGTGCGTCTCGTCCCGGGACGTACAATGCCACGTAGGAAACGACACCATCGGACACGCCCCGATCTACGTGCCCTAATATTCACTCGTGTCGTACCCCGTGTCGCACAGGGGTCGTCAGGCAGATGCACTGATACGTACACGGCTATAGATATTAAAAACGAGCGAATAAATAATCGAAACTGGGTCGACTACGATCTGTTAAATAAAGCTTAAAGGAGAAAGGGATGGTTACGTTTCTGGGATACGATCGCAATTATCGGAGGGGATATGTGTTTCTCGTGCAGTTTGCGCGTCGCGAGATTGCCAGACCTCGAGGAAACAGATGCGACGAACGTTGCGGTTTCGCGGCAGACGACGCTGCAGATGCGGCGAGTCGCGAATCGCGCGACCATTCAGGCCACCCGACCGACAGGCCGTACAACCGGTCGATAAGAGTAGAAAAGGTTAGTAAAAGGAAATGGAAAAAAGTACGAAGAACCGCGGCACCAGCGAAAGTTGACCAATTGATACACATATGCGCGACCGCAGAGCATGCGAGATCCGCTGCTGCATCCTGTATTTAGTCGCATCTGACCCAGTTGCGTCGGTTCGCTCCAGAATTCCAGAAGCAGAAAAGAAGTTGGATAACCGCCGATCTGCCTTCCGTTTCAATGCTGCCGTGCCGTCCCGCGCCAGTTTCACCTCATTTCCCTTGCGAATTTCTTTCATCTCTTAGATTCGAGCGATCCGTTCGACCGATGCATTGTCCCCGGTGGTTCCAGCGAAAGAACGCATTTAATGCAAAATAGGACCGCCGACAATAGCATTATAATTGCGCGGTTCTTTGTCGTTCAGGCACAACAGATTTCTTCGTGCCCGCCTCTCTTCTGTTCGCGGCCTCCAAGAACTTTGTACATTCGCGAAAGTTTTTGACCTCGTTTAACCGCGGCCCGACCAAAACGAACGAAAAGTTCCACGGCTATTGTCGGCTAGAACCACTCCGACGACTTTCCCGTCGCGAACAATCCGGACGAATCGTCGCGAACTTTTCCACGATGCACAAAGCCCAGGAATTAAAGTTCTTCCTTGAATTCGACGTCACTCCTCCGCGCCTTCAGTTCCATCGTCTCGACGTAGCACGTACATATACGGACGTACGCGTCCAAAACTCAAATATCCGGAAAAATGGATGGGAAAAGGCGTTGCTGACAAAAGTTATGTGGTGTAGTCGAAGCGGCGTGTAAAGTTGACGTTGCAATTTTCGGACGGATCAAATTCGAAGTATCCTTTCGTATCATTCGTATTTGCCATAAAAATTTGAGCGTCTCCGGTCAAACGCGACATACATTCTGGTTCTAAGTATTTTGACCGAGGATATCTAGACATGGGATGTTTGTCGGAAAGTCCAAACAAATTGTATTCTTCGTCCGATGTTTCGCGTTATATATGGTCATCTTTGCTCTTCGCGTTTCTCATTCAATTTCTTTCGAGTCGAAATATTCGTGAAATTACGTAATTGCAGCGATATATGTTTAATTATGTCGTGGAAGAACTGCGTTTATACGACGAATTACGTTAGAAGCGGACGTTATCACGAGATAATTGCGTGGCGTTTAAACGACAATTAAAAGGCTCGTAGGAAAAATAATCTTTTTCTAGAACAAGGAAAAGATCTTTAACGTCTGTTCGGTACTTTTCGAATCTTCTACGCGAAACGTTCGTCGTATCGCGCGATTTTCGCGAGTGTATCTAATAGCTACATACGTCGCAACAGGATCGTGGTTGATTTCATTAGGAATTTATGAATCTGATATGCGTCACGCTCATAGAAAATTCCACGTTTAAACCGTCGGACGAGCCCCAAGTCGGTTTGCAAACTTAGTTTCGCAGTTCCTGCGTACACGGTCGAGTCATGAACGTGGACGTGGACGAATGACAGGCTTTCCGTTGAATCCGTTTGGCCGTATATCCGCGAGAGAGCGAGAGAGGAGCTAGGCACCGCGGTCAGCTCGAAAACGAGGAAGTGACGTCGGGCGAATCGATGATTATAATTAGTGGCCGATATACCGGAACAGGAACGGACTGATTACGGTAATCAGTGGCACGCAGTCGCACGCGGAATGATTCACAGTGGCATAAGGACGCGCCTCGAGCGAGAAAGCGAGAGGTCGGCTTGGCTAGATGGGAAAGGGAGGAAACGAGAAAACGATGGAAACGCGATGGAAGGAAAGAGGAAAGACCGAAAGACCTGCAAAGGGAAGAGGAGGCTGGTCTCCTCGCCACGCATGCGCGTGCACAACTCTTTCCGTGAGCGACTATTATTATATACCGTATATAGTGGCGAACAAAAGGGTCCCCATATGGCGACTCGCGGACTAATGTATGTCATTAGACGCATTACTCTATGATAATTAAACGTCTATATGCGCGGCATTGTTACGCTCGTACTTTGCGCCGCATTACCGGAATGACACGTTGCGCTGCAGTGCTTCGGATGTCGTGAACGATTCGCTTGCCCGCTTCCACGCGCGTTTTCATTTCAACCTCCTAGGACCGACACGGGCACCGGTAGGAATCCACCGCGGGAAAATACGAAACAGCTCGTTTTCCCGATTGAAACCGAGCAGGAAACGTTTCTCGCGTCGCCCGCCAACTGCTATACGGTCCCTGACAACGATGCTGGAAAATGAACGATCTGAATCGACCCGATTTTTTTCTTCCTCAAATTGCATCTTCTCCTTTGCCATATTTACGCTGCTAATCAGAACTAGGAGCGATGGAAATTCGTTGGTGTTAAGTTTTAATCGAGTTTCAAGACGTACAAATGCATAGCAGTTTGCAATCTGCTTGTAGAGAATCTGTCTTCTTAACGATGTCCTTCGATGGCACAATCGTGCCACGCGAAACCTTATGGACGATTTATGCGACGAGGTCGGACGGATTCAGGGTTGTGCTCGTTTCGTGCATCCAGCCGCACGATATTTCACGCGCATTGTCGAACAAGGCATAGAACGAATTTGGGTAAAGTCGTTATCGACTTTCAACAAACGTGAAAAGACGTCGTTCTCGGTAGGTTTGTAACGCGACCACCATTCAGGATGCGGCCACTTCTTTGTGATCACACAAGTACTCTCGAAAGTCGACCCGGTGGGTCTAGAAATAAAAGAGGCCAATAGGAAGACCCAAACAAATTCGTTGCGTGAATACTCTCGGCCTGACCGAGGAAACTCTTCGGCAAGTGTCCTCGCCTAAAAGTTTCCTCTTGTCCTATTTATGTGCACCTTCGTTGATAAGTATATACTAAGCGTACATACTTGAGTATAATATCAAGTAAGTACATACTTGGCTTTTTACAAGAAGTCACAAGTAGACCGCGGATTTTATGCATTTACGAGAAATTTGAAAGTGTAGAAATGCAAAGTGCAGAATCCAAGTAATTTGCAAGAAAGTATGAAATATCCGGAGTATAGTATCTTTTGTAATATTTAGTACCCAGTAGCTGGGTGAAACAATTTTAATTTCCATAATTATATTCGTAAAGTGGCGAATCTGTATAAAAATTCTCAGTCAAACGATGAATATCCGAAACACGAAATTATTACAAAAGATTATGGGTGGCATTTCCATAGAAGAACATTGAAATAAAAATTACACGTTAGAGTACGTATACGTTCCTCTGATTCGAACAGAGTGTATATTTGTTCGAATAAAAGCGATTTCTGCCCTCGCGTTTTATCCATATTTTCGTTTAACGTAACGAATTACAAAGGACAGTTGGATTGCCTTAAGAGAGACCGATCGAAAGCAAACACATGTCCTCGTATATTACTGGTGTCTGTACACGCCCCTTGCTCATAGAACGATCGTAGGAAAATCATTGGGATTTGTCGCGAAGCTAGAGGGGTGCGAAAGCGATCGTTTTCGGCCGCCGATTATTATTTTCCTATTCACACGCGGGGCGTACCGTTCGACTAGCCATGCTTTTCCATTGCGAAATGAGAAAGCCGCGTCTCTCGAACGATTACGTGGGATAGAAGCAAAGGCGGATATTGTAGAACGCGAGACGTAAAAGTTGCCTGTGCGACCACCCTTGCCCGCCTCTGCAAACAAACGAGCAATTGCTTCCACGTTGGTATTACACGGCCAAGGGAAAATCGAAGCATATTTTCCACGAAGCGAGAAAGTACGCGCGCAGTTGGGAAATTACAGTCGTTGCGTCGACTGATAACTGCTCGCCGTTCAATTTGCCGATTCGTTTTGGCGAAACCGTCGCAAAGTAGGAATTTCATCGTGCAAAGTTGCAGCTGCACGTTAAACGTGTCGTTTGGTCGATCGCGTTTTACAGAACGAGGAAATTCTTTCGCAAAAGTAGGTTCTTCCCTGTTAGGAAAGCGTGGAAATTTAATGCTTGCTTCGGCTTATGTGAAACAACGTGCATCGTGAGGCTCGGTTTACTCCGAACGTCTGTCACGATTAAACGAATAAAAATCTTAACTCGGAAACAGATTAGATAAAATTGATGGTGTTTTTGGAGAAAAACAGACTAAGTTGTATCGTGAATTGAGAAAATTACGGCAAAAGTCTTAGCTTTAGTTTGACAAGCTGTTGGTATTTATGAATTTTATTACAAAGAGATGAAATTGTTTAAACTACGAGTTATCCTATCCGACACGAAATTATAAAATTACAATTTGCATCTCGTTAGTTTATTAAGATCACTGATTGTAAAATTAATTTGGTACCTTGATGGTAGGATTCGGATGTTTTTAAAATGTCTCTGTACCGTCTTAAGAGCGAGAGAAGGTCGTCCAACGCAGAATTTCCGCGTGTTTCTCTTTTTGCGTTTCAAGCTCGATTCAATTAGGACTAATTCCATGTTTCAGAGAACGGCAATAACAGAAGCAATATCCAAGGTCCACGAGTATTATGCGATTCGCTCGACAAAGTAACTCGATCAAAGTCTTTTTCATCGAGTTGTGTCAAGCCGGCAAGCAGTCACTTCATCGAGAATATAACATTGTTCGATCGCGCGAACCTAATTACCTGTATCCTGCGAATATTCTCGATCGTGTAATCGGCGTTAGCGTATACACGATCCGATATCCAGGCCAGAAATGGCGAAATCGTTTTCGGTAAAGCTGTCGCATCGAATCGTTCGAGGCTCGGGGAAACGTTTTCTGACGTGGTCAGCGAGTTGCGAAATGCGCGGTGACGCGGCTTAATCGCGACGAAAATACAAACAAAAGCGGCAGGTGGCGAAGTACAAAGAAGAAAAAGTGCTTTTAATTGCTGAACAATGAGTCCGCTGTGTGCCACACCTTCACGCATTGTCTTGCGCTTTAGCAGATTACTTACGCCGACTGGTCAGAGTGAATGTCGGTGACGACCAATAGAATTGCCCGACAATTAGTGGCCCGTGCTACCGACAAATTGTTCTTACCGAGAAAAAAAATTACGCGCGAAATCCTTTTACAGGTTCTTCCTTCTTCGAAGTCTCTTCCTTCGAGCGTGAATTTTCTACGAGCGAATATAACCGAACCAAAGGTGTATCCTTTCTAAATCGAAACGCTCGGGTCGGGCGGAGCAACGCGCGTAAGATCGTAGATCGTAACGCATGGCGCGTGGCGCGCTTGTTCGGCGATTAGAAACGGTTCGTTGATATCGTTTAAGGAAGCGGTATCGTTGGCGAACGAACGAACGCCTTGGCACAATCGCGATTTATTTCGCGGCGGTAAACCGGCGGCAAATCGCTTGGTTTAAACTACGTTGCACGCACGAATGAGCTCATTGATTTCTAATTAACGGTTAGATGGAAGAACAATCGCGATATAATTTCTCGTGTCCGGTAGAATAAAAGCGGCGGCGACAATACAAATTCCCCGGGGTCTCGGCGTGTGTCTCCCCGGAGAAGCATGACAGGGGGGCGTACACGGTTTCAGAAATTCGTCTTTGGGTCAGGCCTCTCCGGTCTTTCTCTTTCACGTGAAAAATGCCAGATGTTTCGCATGTGGCGGACGTAACGTGCAATGCTGTTGTTCCGCCTCTGTCACGGCAATGCCTTATTCATACACGCGGTCGCGAATTCAGATCGGCCCGAGGCCTCGAGGCTGTCGAACCGCGAGCCACGCACACACGATATAACGCGCGTCGTCCTACCGTCCGCCGGCTCCACCTCGCTCTCTTCTCCTCTTCGTCCTTCGTTTCATTCCGCTCCGCGCTCCATTCCACGCAACTCACCGAGTCGAGTCCAAGTCGAGTCGAATCCGAGTCGAGTCTAAGTGGAGTGGAGCGGAGTGGAGTCGAGTCGAGTCGGTTCTTTCTTCCGGCATCGCAAAAACGATCGCGTCCCGTTTCTTTTTCTCCCCGACCGTCCAAAGAGAGTTCAACGACAGCGTCGGATTCGAACGTCTCGCTTCTCCATCACGGAATCACCGATTTAATGGAACCGATTTCGTGCAAGTCCAAGTCGAAATGGATCTCTGGAATCGTCCTCGTCTGGTAATATCCCCGAGTAACTGTGAAAACCGCGATCGAATCGGCTTTTCTCTCCTTTTCTTATGGATCTTCTTGCCCTTCTCTTTCGCTAAATTGGCTTCGATCTTTCGTCCACGGAGCTCGGGCCCGATACTTTTTACGCAGTTTCCTATTCCAAAGTCCCGTTCTCTCTCTCTTTCTCTCTCTCTCTCGTTCGCGTTGTTGCTTCTTTATCCGTGGTATCTTCACGCTGTATTACGTACTTCCTCGTGTTAAAGCCTCGACGATGGTTCATTATACGAGACTCGTCTATCGGAATCGATCACTCGTCCGGTGGGCGTACATTCGACGAAGGAGGTCCTCGAGGTTGACGCGCAACGTCGGCCCGGCAACGTATAACGCCTCGGATTTATTCAATAACGACGATCGTTAAGGTCGCTCCGAGGGGGGCGGGTCGTGGCCCTTCCGACATTCGACGCCAGACACGTGCTCCCTCCGCCGACCTAACGCGCTTTCAACGCCAACTACCTTCGAGTTCCGAGCTTATTAACGATGGATCGTCTTCCGATATCCTTTCGATCCGTCGAGACGGTTTTGTTTTTCCCCTCGTTAGAACGTCCTCGGGTCCGTGACGCTTTAATTGGCAGACGAACATCCTGCACTCGCGTTGTGACGTTTTTGGACTTGGTGCGAGTTTCGTTTTGGAAATACGCAGAAATAAATTGGTAACAGAGAGGAAAGAAATAGCTTTGGGACGTTTTAAAGATGACTGGCAATGTTTTACGAACGTTCTGAATATGTTTGTCGGATATATAATATTAACGAACATATAATGTAACGTGCTTAGCAGAGCGTCGTTGAGAAGCCCTTAGGCTATCGATATATAATTATCGCCGATACAACGTTGTCGACATTTATCGACAAACTGTATCTTCGTTGAGAACTTTGAAATATTGGCAATGTTATCGGTCGCCATGCAAAAGGATGTCCAAGATGTTTCCTACGATTCGTCTTCTTCATCGGACAGATTTTTATTCCAAATGACAGTATCTACTGTAACACGCTGTTCAACGTTTTGTCGCTCTTCTTGAATCTTTTCATCGAAACGAACGAAACTAAAAACACGGTAGTTACTTACAACGAGAGTCTAACAACAAGTAGAATAATCTAATTGACGCAACGTATGTACAGCGACAAAAATGCTTTGGTATTGGCTTCACTTTTCCAGCTACGTTTACAAATTCTATTAGAATTTTTATAAAAATCCGCAGGCTGTCGATAACTCCTGAAGTAATGATTACCCGTAATATCCATGGAACCTACAGCTAAGAGAAATTACCCGACGAAGAAGCAACGTGGATGATAAAGTGATGGGGAAATCACGAATGCCTCGATACCGATGTCGCGAATCGTCGAAGATGCTCGCGATGTCAACATCCATTCGCCACATCCGTCCGCAATTTCTTTTTTACCTCGCTTTTCCCTTTCTTCTTTTTTGTTGGTTGCAGTGCCGTAACACGAGGAACAGCCACTCGCTCGTGGCGAGATAAAAATACGGCCGAAAGGGTATTAGTCATGTTGCGATGGCCCGTGGGGTTTCGAGAGGAGCGCGCGTGTATCCGTCCAACTTTCCTCTCTCTCTCTCTCTCTCTCTTTTTCATGCAGGCTGACTCGTACGTGTGTTAACTAGATCGCCAGGAAGCGGAGCCGCTAAATCACGCGGGATACGAACAAACCCGGAACGGAGCAGACCGGTCACCAATACGAGAACCAATTCACGCACACGGTCCGAACTACGCGCGAACTACCAACGCGTGGTCTCTGCCTCTCTCTCTCTTTCTCTCTCTCTCTTCTTCGACCCTTCCCTTTCGACCCGCTCGTTTCTCTTTCCCTCTGGCAGCTTGTGTGTATATTCTGCCGCGCCGCTCCGAGCGCAGACGTATCAATTAACTCCGGAACTCGACGGCCATCTCGACTAATTTCCATCCATTCTCCACATACCTACTCGATGTGCCATGAAATTATCGGCCGATAGCCGAGCTCCGCTACCGTGCCATTCTTTCTCGCGCCTCTCTATCCTATTCAAAAACGTCCCATTCTGGAGCATTGGATTTTTTCGCGGGCTGTAGCAAGCTCGGATCAAGTTTCGCTCTAAGGATAGGGTGTTCCTATTCGGACGGTTAGCCGAATTTTCTATATTTTGCTTTCTGTGAAATATGGTAAACCGTAACATCGATACCACGGCATAGAAGACATTTCTTTTTCCCTATATTTTCTGTTTTTCTTAATCATTCCAAGAAATTTAGCAAAACGCGAGTCGTAGATGGCCAGTGACAGTGAAAACGTGTGAAACGATTCGTTTCTTTTCGTCGCATCCCTTTAATACATTCGCCTTTTTATTCATGCCTACGTTGCATCGTTTCAACTTAACTGGAATTAGGCTCTTGGTAATAATCGATCCGTTTAATGCAACAGTGGTGCAAGTAAAAATGATGACTACCGGATAATGATAGATAAAGTAAACATTCTGTAAGAACACCGAATTGTTCACTGAACATGATACGAACACTGAACACTTATTCTGCTATCCACCGAGAAACTAAGGAAGATATATAACACGATTTGTGCGCAAAAAACGGGACGAAGCTTATATTCTCGAGATGTGTAATTAAACTAAAATAGGTAAAAGACCAACTTGCATCGCATTTGCGTTGAACGTATCGAATGAATAAATTGCGATACATTAAAAAAAAAATTAAAAAATAAATCATGCGTGTTTCTTTAAAGACGATCTAATCACGATTACTTGGCACGATCAAGATCCTAGCGGATAGGAACTCGAGTTCTGCTGCACTCGTCTAACCGCGCTACGGATGAAATAGTCGAAGATCCATTTAGCACGGTGGCAGCAGCAGCATCGTTGCTAGTAAAGAGCAGAGACAAATGACTGCGAATCGAAATCGGTCGCGACCGTTCACAAGTCGAGGGCGACACGGTCGCGTACGAGGTGTTAATCGACTTGCCTCGAAATGATCGTTTGTCAGATCCACGAGCGACCGCGTGCCAGCCGGTCGGTTTCGTTCGTCGGAACGATTTATGGCTGCCGAGAGTCGACCATGCGAGTCAGCCGGAAGTCGCGGTGCCCTTTGTTCCTCTGTTCTTTCTTGCGCGTACCGTCCCAGGCTCCGTTTATCGCATTTACATTCTCCGTTCCTTGCTTCCTCGCCCACTCGTCCCGCTCAGATTATTGAATCAGATATAGGACGGAATTGAATTGATTTCTGACAGTCATCCTGCGATCCTCCGCTCTCGCAGGTATACAAGGTGTTCAAATAAGTTGAAACTCAAAGTGCACGTTTGGTATTTCTTTGTTCTTCTTGGTTTCGTCGTATTCGATGCTATGACAATTCGATCTTCCGTCGATAAATCGTTACGGATATCTCGCGCTACTTTTTACCTTCTTCTCTGTTCGAAATTCAAATATTTGTTGAATCTGCAGTTTATAAAATGAATATCACTTCTTCTGACGATGACATCTAGATTTTTTAATCATACGATAACTCGATACAGCGATAAAGTACGAAATAATTGTATGCGAATGTAAAAGATTGTGTAAAAGCGTAAAATACAAAAAGAATATTAAACAAATGCTTGACTTTCCCTCTCGTAATCATAATGTTAAAACGTAATAAGTGAAACCTATGAACTTGGCTAAAGAGAAATTGAAATATTGCGCCAACGTAAGATTCTATCTTACTAATTTAATCATCTACGTAACGTTTCTTTCGCGTTCTTCCCAGTCCTCCCTTTCCTCCTTTAATTTTTAATAGACTCTGCGTCTTGACTTTAATAGACTGTACATCGGGAAATGCTTCTGTTCGACCGATCTGTAAGGAATAGAAGAGAAAAGCTAACGTACGAGTTACCACAATCAGTCGCGGCACAAACCGTCCAGCGGTTGTCGGAACACGTTTGATGTTAAATCTTCAGAACTGACAGGCGATAAAACGACGTCGGCAGACCAGAGTCGGAGTTACAGAAATATGATGTAGCGATTTAAACGCGTCGCACGACATCGGAGCGGCGGCGTTATTCGTCATTCTAAACATAGTTCGTTCGAAAGACGAGAAATAAAGGCTTTTCCCCGTGCAATCTGCTCGAATGGATGGAAAGCGAACGGGTTAACGAATCTCGTGTGGAATGCGATCGCTGAAAGATGAACGCGGCACGGGAACGTAGCTGGAATAATTTGATCGTGAATCGGCAGCAGCGGCTGGTAATTAGTTTAGGCAGACCGTTTCAATTAGGGTAAATTCCCGTAACGAAGTTATTGCCGGACGATGTTGATTCACTGGCCTGACCAGGAGGAATATCGCAGCGTCACTGTCGGCTCCCTACGCGAGTGTCGTATGAACCAACCAGATACTTTAATGACCTTTAACGACGAGCAATTAGCTGGAATCGGACGGCTGACGTTATCGGTTTTGCGTTACAGCGGAGACCAACGTGTCTCTCTGTCCACGTTCGTTAGGGCGAAACGCGTAATCGATCGCTTCTCTCCCTCCCTCGATTTTCTACGATTTTAACCCGTAATTGGATCATCGAGAATCTATGTAACTTTTATCCTTCGATGGGCTGTAATAAAATGACGAAGAATTTCCAACGAACGATTTAGGAAATAATTGCATATTTTTTTGTTCTCCGGAATTTTTATATCTTCGACAGTATCGGATGGGAAAGAATTTGCGGATATATACGACTTTAACTTTTTGACAAGGCGTAATAAAAAGAGAAACATTCCCTGTACGATAGCCTAGAACGAATTATAGCTAAACACACAGCATAAAACTATTTAAGATGCGAAAAACGATAAATGTTTCAAATGTTGAAAGCAAAGTATCTATTATAATTTTTAACAAGTAAGACGACTTTCTATTTGAGTTCTACATATTTCTTGAGTCGTGTTCGTAAAAATATAAATGCGCACAAAGACGAACGGCTCGGTCGTAATTTACATGACATTTGAGCGATCAGTTGGAGGGTGATCCACTCGAGTAACCTAATCTAGAACCGCGTGATAATCTGTTTGGTCGTGACACGACGGCTGGAAAGTTGAAAAGACACCGAATTTCTTTAACTTAGACTCGGAGGTCCTTCACGAGGCCGCGGCACTTTGGTAACAAGACTACTCGTGCGCCCTTCGCTGAGAAGTTGCGCGCGTGTATCTCAGGCTCGTGCACGCGTGTGCGTTCCTCTCGAAAACGCGTAGCACGACGCATGTGTTTCGTAGTCTCGTTCGGTGGCCTGGATAGATCGTCGTTAACCACATGCCCCGCTCTCGTTAGTCTCCTTTATTAGGTACGTCGTTGAGCCGCGTATCAGGATCCTACGACAGCCTAATCTGTTCGCTCGTTACGCGCCACCGAGATTACCCGCCAGAATTTCCGTTTCATCCTAGATTCGCAGATACTCGCGCTTGTTGGTCGATAACGTGCCATGGAAACTTGGAAATGATCGAATTCGAGATGACATCTGGGAATTTGGAATACGATCGGCGAAGAAATGGTCTAGGTTTGTGGGAAATATATTATCGTCCATTAATATCCAAATACTTTAGCATTAATATCCAAAGGTCCTTGCAGATACGTTCTTTTGGGTCTGGCTTACCACTACCATGAAGCATCGAATGTACATACAATCGACTCATTCGAGATTTCGCAATTCTTGCTACCTACTTACTTGCTAGTAAAACTATCCTCTGTCTAACACCTTTTCGTTTCTTAAAGTATATAAATTGAAACATTTGAGAATTTGCTTGTGTATTTCACTTTTTAAGTAGAGATTTGTATAATGTGCAGGTTATTACAAAATAATGACTAGGTGAGTGTGGATTAATGTTTATTGTATTTAAATTGAACAAAACAAAAAAAAAGACAAGGTACGTCCAGTTATCTTTAAATCATGAGGTATGTATGTAGATGCTAATTGCTAGTTAGGTATACTCTATGGTAAAACGCGTGAATTATTATGAAGATCTTTCTTTATTTTGTATATATAAAGAGAGCTTCCTTTAGAAGCATTATGATTATCGAATAAAATTTGCCTAATATTTAAAAAAAAGTAGAAGCGGAAGTTTTACCACAAAATTTGCTCGATGCTAAATTTTGTTTCATGGATCCTTTCCCCAGAAATTTCCCCAATTTATATTTCAGCTTTTTCATGGATTCCATCAGCAACTCTGAACATACGTTCAACCAGAGGAGATGCAGACAAAAGATGAGAAAAGGTAGTTTAATTAAATTTGCAAATGTTTGTCGCAATGGAAGAAACGACACGCTGCATCCCTGTTTAGTTTGCAAAAGGAACAAAAAGTAAAGAAGGCGGGCCAGCTTTTGTAAACACGAAACCATGATATTCTCCAGAACCAGATCGAGTCGTTAGTTTTACGAGGTTTGTTAGCGGACTCGTAGGGTGGTCAAAGATACTTGCTGCCAGGCTTTTTCGACCTTTTGTCCTTTCCTCAACTGACGACCATTATCCCTTCCACTCGTCTTGCCTCGCTAGCCACTAAGCACTGATTTGATAACTGGCCGCGAATTCTCAGTATTCTCGGTATTTCCTTATTTTAAACTTTAATCAGATAAAATAATTTTATCCGCGTTTCAATCGATCTATGAAAATATTCTCTGTTCTTTCGTTAACTGACGACCATCGTCCCTTCCACTGTCCTTGGCTCGCTGGCCAGTAAGCCTTGTTTCTCTGACTGACCGCGAATTCTCAGGAATATGACGCATAGCGTCCAACTAATAATATAATATGTAAAAATAAGGAAATACAAATATTTCCCTATTTTGACTATTAATGAAATAAATTAATTTCATCCACGTTCCGATGAATCTGTACAAATTTTCTCGAGCTGTTCCTTCAACTGACGATCCTTATTGTCCTTTGCACTTCTCCAATTTCGCTGGTCACTAACCCTCCTAAGCCTTGTTTTGCCAACTGACCGTAAATTCTTAGAAGTATGACGAGTAGCTTTCAACTTACGATATAATATGAAAATGTGGAAACAGTAATGTTTCCCTATTTTAAGCTATGAATGAAATAAATTAATTTCATCCACGTTCCAATGAATCTGTACAAATTTTCTCGTGTTGTTTCCTCAACTGACGACCCTTATTGTCCTTTGCACCTCTTCAATTTCGCTGGTCACTAAGCCTAAGCCCTGTTTTGCCAACTGGTTGTAAATTCTTAGAAGTATGACGAGTAGTTTTCAACTTACGATATAATATGAAAATGTGGAAACAATAATGTTTCCCTACTTTAAGCTATGAATGAAATAAATTAATTTCATCCACGTTCCAATGAATCTGTACAAATTTTCTCGAGCTGTTCCTTCAACTGACGATCCTTATTATCCTTTGCACTTCTCCAATTTCGCTGGTCACTAACCCTCCTAAGCCTTGTTTTGCCAACTGACCGTAAATTCTTAGAAGTATGATGAGTAGCTTTCAACTTACGATATAATATGAAAGTGTGGAAACAATAATGTTTTCCTACTTTAAGCTATGAATGAAATAAATTAATTTCATCCACGTTCCAATGAATCTGTACAAATTTTCTCGTGTTGTTTCCTCAACTAACGATCATTATTGTTCTTCCTACTTCTCTTAGTTCCCTGACCATTAAGCCTTGATTCTGTTTTGCTTGTAGCCGACATTAAAAAGGATAAAGACTTCAAAGAAGAATATTCTGTCTAAAATTAGTATTTCCTCGGATCTGTTTCCGTAAAGAATTCATGTAAAAATAATAATTGTCCCATTTGTCGTTACGCAATAAAATATGTAACACTCCTTATAATATTTTTTAACGTTTAACGTATAATTATTAACACAATTATATACACACATAAAATGTAATTATAGCAATTATGTAACTTTGTATTACTTTAAATAACGTGTACTTCTATGGAATAAATGCGATCATTATTTAAGACAGCTTTCGTGCATATCCTCGATCTGTTGGATGTAAATTAATTTCGAAAAATTCGAATACCCATAATATACCGCAATTTACGTACAGTATAAAACAGGTAAATAATTAACAGGTAAACATAAACAGGTCAGTAATTAGCAGATAAGTACAAAACGAAGCACACCGCATGCTAACGACTAGAGTTAAAAAGTGCAATCACAAACCACCTCCTTACATATCGTATTCCCCTGATACAAATACTCAATTTTAGGATAAAAGTATTTGCCTGTATTCGAGAAATTGCACCTCAAAAATTTTTCGAAAATATGCTCTGTATCAGGAGAATCGTTTTATGAAAGGATTTCGCTTCCTTGCTCATCGTGTTCTCCCAAAAGAAATCCTTAAGTTTGAGACAAAAAACGATTTCTAAAATTGCCATTCGAGGTATTTTTCCAACAATTATCCTATTGAGACATTTGTCGAATGGCTTTTACGTGTCGACGCTTTACACATCACATTCTCCTGATAGATAAGTGCTACGCGTTACTTACCTGTCATACCTGCCTCGATTATACTTACCTCTTCTCGCGAATCAGCATATTTTATAATACGTGGGTATAGGCCATGTTTAAAAGTTCTCTTAAATCTAAAGCTCTTAGGACGCGAACGAATGGATTCTTAAGTAAATCGTTTAGTGCGTTAGATCGCGATTACTATTGTTTTTTTTTTCTCTGGAATGGAGCGATAGGAGAGAATGTAGAAAGGGGCTGTTAATAAAAACACGTTGTGTCATTTATCTATAGTTTAATTCGTCGAATTACTTTTACATTGCAAGAATCTAGTAGAAAAAGTGACGATATAAAAGTTAATAGAAAAATGTTATCTCGAATCGATTTTCAAAATGCCTAGCTGTCTGTGTAGATAGGAACTCGATTTATTTGTCGGAATCTGTGACAGAAAGAAACAGATGTGATTACCTTTCAGAGTTACTAATTTGTTAGAATTTAATCTTAAAGTTAAGATGAATAATCTGTGGAAGACACAATGTTTATGTTAAAGTAATAATCAGTGATATTTATTAAACAGAATTACAGAACCTGATGTATATAAGCGAGTGATATAATTAACAACGTATGTAAGAATTGTCGATTGCTGGCCAGTTACTCTCAGACTAGACTTAAGTAGTGACCCATGATCCCTTAAATACTTTGAACCCCACTCTCTATGCAATAATGAGTATAACCTACTTAAGTGTCCTGTTCAAATACCTGTGTGGGTATCTGTGTAAAGGTATTTATGCCTATGCGTGCAATATCGTTGTGTTCCAACATAATTTATTTCTTTATGTTAATTATTCACCATATACAAGAAATGAAATAAAGCGTTGAAAATTAAACGCATCTTCACCGTCTAAAATCCTAAAATATCTAAAATTTCACGATCCGAGTATAAATATGTAAATCTGCTCGCTTACCTTTCGATTTCTCCTTCGATTTGCAATTCCCCTTCTCCATAGCTGAAAATCCTCATGGCGTGGATTTCTGTACATCTGGTTTAGTAGTCTTAATGGCGCAACATTAGGGATAATCTGTGTGGTTGGAGGCGAAGGAAACGAGCGAATGCGTGCATACGTAGGAGGATGGCAAACATACCGGCGATCGTATCCGAACGGAGGAGAAATGGTCGTCGAGTTGGAAGAGCGAAGGTCGTAAAGGCGCGATGATCTGTGGGTAGAAAAGGAGAGCAGTGGCTGGTACCGAGGGGGTCGCAAATTGAATAACAAACGTTCGACCCTCGTTGGTTAAATTACCGAAAAAGCCATCCCCTGGGCTTGTATAAGGCTCGAACATTAACCGCACCCCCCGCAGATCGCGGCGTCTCTATGCTTCGAACCCTCTACTACTGCTTTGCATAACGATCTTATTTCGTAATCTCTGCCATATTGATCCGATTTAAAGAACGTAACTTTAGAGAACGTAAAACGGGTGTTCGCTACTGGACTCTGTTATGTCTCGCTCAAAGTCAAACGACGGTGGTTTAAGTATTTCTACGTTTATAGGAATATTTTTTGAATATATCGTACGACAGATTCGTATGTCACGGTACAATTGTCGTTGGTAAAATTTGGAACGAATACGAAGATGGACGTGGAAAGTATATATTATAGGACTGCGGAAAGTACTTGCACGCGATCGTACTTATTGGTAAGATTTACGTACTGATCAATGGAGTCCGAAGTACGATAAAGTTGGCGTTGGTTAGCGATACTTCATCGCTAATCGATCAACGAAACGCTACTGAAAATAACAATTTATCAAGCTCCGTCCCGTTCAAGGTGGTTGATATCGCTTCAATTTTACTCGAATCTCGCAACCACGTTGCAATTCGAGTAAAACGACAAATTCACATTAGCGAAGTCTTTCAAATTATGTAGTGGAAGACAAGTGACTTGATTAACGAGGATGAGAGAAAGAATTTGGAATGTTTCGAGTCGAATAAATAGTATTCAAATAAATCATGTTTCAAAGTTACTTGAATTAACGTAAACGAGGCTTTACCGTCTGTCACTGTCAGATTGTTCAATTTCCTCCGTACGGATCATTCTCTATCATCTAATTACCTTGTCCCTTTCGAACGAACCACGAAGAATCGCGCGATCCGTTTTTACCATGCTCCGCTATAGAAAATGTAGTTCGATTCGGTGGATTTTCTTCGAGCACGCGATTAAAAGTAAATTACGCGTGGACGTAGCGCTCGGGAACCGAGGGTAATTAAATTTATCGAAGCTTATAAGGCTGCATGTCGCGTATATACGTCATTATTTAGGCATTAGCGAAGGAAGGGCTCGGGCCAGGGTTCGAACAAGCCGAGTCATCCTCGGTAATAACGGCGAGTGCTCGGATACGTAGCGAGCGGTCTTTGGACCGGCAGAAATAGGCCAACAGGAATATATCGGGGAGTGGATAAAAACCCTTTTCGGGTTAATCACGGTAAGGAGATCGTCGGGAGAAAAAGAGAACCGCCGCGGCCGATTTCGTTCGCGAACCGACAAAGGGAGAAACCGCTGGCTAATAATTTTAATGCAAATTGCGCGTGCAACTAAGTTATTAATCTTTTGTTTCGTCGAACGCGTGTAGAGCGTTAACGAGGAGAGTGCGAGACCTTCGGATCAACGATTTAGTCGAAACTATGTACAGCGGTAAATTTTTTCACTTTGTGAAACATCGTACGTACAGGAATAAACTGAGCTTTAAGTTTCCAAGTTACGGATAATATATTCTTTGATATATTTTCTTCGTGTCACTCTATTGCTTGTCGAACGTATTAACTCAACTTTGTTATATATATTAATGAGAAACATCAGTCTGTTGGTTGGCATAGTTGATTAGAGATAAAGTCTCGACTACAGGTCATGTTCTGCTTCTTGCAATTTTAGAAAATACATTCGAAAGTATAATATACTTTTTATGTAAACGATAAACGAAACGTAATCACGAATATTTGCAAAAATATTGATTATCTGTCTATACAATTTAGACGTTCGTGGAGAGAGATTTTAACAGTTAGAACTCAAAGTAAGATGCAAAATTAGGATAGATAAAATGACGTTGGGAATTTTACTTTTGAGAAAATCGGTTTTAAAGATCAAAAATAAGATATTATTTGTCAGTGTCACAACTAATCGATCAGCGATATTTCTCTTAATTTTTTTAATTATTACGATTCAATTCCCAATTCTACGAGAGATTTCTATCCTTTCGTTGAGTTTTCTGTTCCAAAATTGTATTGCTACAAAATTCAACTTGGAGAAATTGGATTACCACATTGTACAGTGAAATTTCTTCGTAAATGTGTCGAGTTCCTGGTTAACTCTCAGCTAAATACCTCAATTCTACTTTTGTATCAACGCGGAGAACTTCTACGTAATCGTTGACCCTAAAATCTTCCACTTTCCTCGGAAATCGCGATCAGCGAATCGAATACGTATTTCGAGGTCGGATGTTACTCGTTAGGAGGGCTGACAATGAGAACGACTGGAATTGATGAACTTACTGTGTCGCCGATTACGATAGAACCGTATCGATTGAAGGTGCATCCTTCGTCGATGGGGAGCGAGGGGGATGCGATACGCAACCAGGACGTCTTCCGCGGACGGCGTTACAGGTTCACCAAAGCGTCGCAGCAGCAGGAGCTGGGGCAGAGCTAAGGGACGATAGACGTTTAGTGGAGAAACACGATCACGAAGAGAGAATCATCCAGGCACATCGTTACTCACAAAAGCATCGTTTATTTTCTCTTTATCTCTCTTAAAATGAATTTATAATTTTTATAATAATACATCAATAATAATTATTAATAATAATTAATGATAATAATTAATAATTAATTAATTAATCAATTAATTAATTCATAATAATTAATCCATAATATAGTGATATCAAGATCGAAGGGAGTTCGTCGATCGACGCGTGAATCACGTCCGAGATTCAAGTTCCAAACGCAATCTAGGGGGGAAACGACCGTAATATAACGTTTTACGGTCTCCTCTTTGATACGATGAAACCTGGTTCTTCAGGATTCGCGACGTTTGGAACCTGCTCGGAGCAAAATCTGTGAATGCTGTACGATTCGAGGATCGTACGCGCGACGTTCGTTGAGTCGGTTTTCTGATCGCACGCCCCCCAAAATTCTCGGGGGAGGTTGAAGACAAACACGAGAACGATACGACACGCGCGCAACGCGTCTTTCATGCATTTTCTTTAATTGTTTTGCGCGTGTGTAATGTGTGTAGGTGGGTGTGTGTAGGTGTGTATGTGTGTGTGCGTGCGTGTGTATATGGGTGTGTGTCTACGAACGTATCAGTGTATGATACAGGACGACAGTGCGTTATATAGAATTTTTTTTACACCGCTTAACATTACACCGCATAATTAATATAATAACTTTCTCACGCGCTATGTATAAGTATTTACAAGTAACGGAGAGTCGGTAAGTATCTCGGGTGCGTGGCTGAAGGCTCGAACCGTGGTTAAAAGGACGAGGGAGAGAGAAGAAGAGGATCGGTGGACGAGGCAGCGATCGCGACTGTACAGAGAGACTCGTTCGAGCGGAAAGACGAAGAATCGAACGAAATCGAATTCGTCGAATAGCGTGGAAAGTCGAAAGGTCGGGGGCGGGGAGGGGGGGACGAGCGTCGTTTAGTCGAAGCATCGTTCGAGAGGATCGCTGCCCGATCTACCGATGGGGAAAATACAGGTAGCAGGGGGGGGGGGGCAGAGAATGGTCGACCGATGGAACGAAGGGCTTAGTAAAGTGACGACGCGTCAACCTAGAGACTATGTACAGGCGCGGGGGACGAGGGTGAGGGAGTCTGCGCGGTCCCCGGCGTGCCAGGATTCTGTTGCACGGAATAGGAATTACTTTGACGCGAGTGCTGTTGCTGTTGATGTTGGTGTTGATGGTGATGGTGGTGATGGTGGTGATGGTGATGATGGTTCTGGTGTTGGTGATGGGTAGGAGCGGCGTTTGCGGAGGCAGAGGTGGAGGTGGCGTGATGGTGAGCGATGGTCTGGTGAGCAGCGGCGTGATTCTGGACGAGGTTCAGGTTGAGGGGGTAGGATAGGGGGGAGCCCAGGGCCGTTGCGGCAGCGGAACTGCAGGCACCGGCTCCGGGCCCCACCGGGCTCAGTGCATGCTCATCCCCGCGTGCGGGTGGTGGGCCGCCGCCGGGACGGAGGTTGCGTGATGATGCGGATGGTGCATTAGAGGAGGGAGATGCGGGTGGTGGGGATGGTGTGGGGTCAGAGGTGGAGGGGTCATCTGTATTGGGGTCATGGGCGTTGTCGGCTGATGGCCGAGACTGGTGGTGGTGGTGGTCTGGGATGTGGTGTTGTTGGTGGTGTCCTGGCCCGCCGCCACCGCCGCTGCCGCTGCCGCCGCCGCCGCCGCCGCCGCCACCAGAGCCTGCTGCTGCTGCTGCTGCTGCTGCTGCTGGTGCTGGGCCTGAGCCGGTTGGGCCGGTTGCTGCGGTGGCTGCTGCTGCTGCTGCTGCGGCGGCGGCGGCGGCTGCGGCTGCGGCGGCACCGAGCTGGAAGTGGGACTCTGCTGACTCCCGTTGTCCTCGCTGTCGGAGCAGGACTCGGCTGACGAGCTCCCCGCTCCCCCCTTGCCCTTGCTGCCGCTGCTGCTGCTGCTGCTGCTGTGGGTCTTGACGTGCTTCGCGAGATGGTCGCTGCGCATGAACCGCTTGTTGCAGACCGGGCAGGCGAATCTCTTTTCGCCGGTGTGGGTTCGAAGGTGCCGCTGCAACTCATCCGAACGTGTGAACCGCTTGCCACAGAAAAGCCAGTTGCAAACAAACGGTCGCTCACCAGTGTGCCACCGTAAGTGGGCCTTCAGATGCGACGTTTTCCCGTAGACCTTACCGCAGCCGGGTATGTGACAGCTATGGATGTTCTTCTTCCTGAGATGTACGCCGGCCGGACCGAGTCTCTCGGCTTCTTGACAATTCGGACAGTCGCAGGTCGCACGTCCGGTGTAGCGTCTTTGGGAGCGCGGCGACGGGGCTTGGCTAACGCCGCCTGCCCCAACGCCGACGCCACCGCCGCTCCCCTGAGGGCTACCGGCACCGGCGCTCGCGCTCGCCGTCGCGGCCGCGTGATGGTGAAGCCCGAACCCGGGTGGGCCTCCCGGCAACATCGATTTGTACGTGTCTTGAAGGAGATTGTGGCCGGCGGTGGTCGCGGTGGTCAGCAAATGATTGCCCGCGAGCGCTAGGCTCGTCGAGTAGTCGGCCGAGTAGTTGGCCATTTGCGCGGCATGCACACCGACGCCGACCGTGCTGCCGACGTCCAGCCATCCGCCGGCTGTCGCGGCCCCGTGAACGTCCCACCAACCGTCGCTCGCTTTGATACCGCCGTGTGTCGCGCCCGGCATCGCGTTGAACGGCCACGACTCGTACGGATGTCGGCCGTACACCGAGCCCAAGGTCGCTCCCTCGACCTTTCCGAGCAGGCTGCTTTGATGATGATGCGGATCGCCGGCCGGTTGGGCGCTCGCTGTTCCAGGAAAGTACAGGTCGCTGCCGTATTGAGGCGCGGTCGACGCGCAGGAAGTCACCGGCGCTCTCGCGTAGCCGCCGGTCGTGCTGCCGGCGCTGCTCGTCGCCGCCGGTCTTTGACTGACTCCGGTCGTTGTGCATCCACCTCCTCCTCCACCCCCGCCCCCTCCCCCTCCCCCACCTCCTCCGCCACCGCCGCCGCCGCTTCCAGCGGAGTGTTGCGGCGAGCTGCCACTGCTCTGCGGGCTCTTCTTCCACGGGTGGAAACCTTTGCCCACGGCCGCGTCGGCCAAAGGCGGTGGACTCTTGCTGCTCAATTTGTTGCACTGAGCCGCGAGCATCGCCAACGGTGTACCTCGTAAACCTGGATGATCCTGAAACAAGAAAAAAACAACCAACGGATCACGACTCGATTCCGTCCAATTCTTCTTCGGTAGATCGTTCCAACGATCGATCGAGTACAGCACGGCACGCTGGCCACGATTTTATTACGGCGAAACGCGTTCCCGAGCAGGTGTTACCTCGGAATTACGATCCACTCTTCCGATACGATTACGCAAGCCGATAATAACGAGTTTCGGCGGGCTTCGCGAATTAGGCGCCCGCGTGTATATCGATCCCGGGCGAAATCGCCCGCTCGATTGAGACGCTTTCTCAAGGTAACGCAGCTCGTAATATCGAAATCCACCGGACGCTCGATGCGGCCATAATCGCAGCTAAATCGACCCAAAAAAGAAACCGTGCTCGCTCGCCACCGGCCGCCGGAACCGAGGCTTCCCCCGAGGATATATAATGACACTAAATTGCCGGTCCTATCCTAGGAGAGAGATCCAAGATTACCCGAAACTATCGTCAAGCCCGACTTCACTCCACTCACCGTCTACCTCCGTTTCCCTTGCTTCACGATCAACGACAACGAAATCTTCCGCGCCCTATACCCTAATGACTTTTGTACCTCGCGTTTTTCCAACTCCGACGTCGCTCCGACGACGAAAGTCGATCGTACAGAAATTATCGAGACGTCGTTTTGGAGTAGCGAAGAAAAGACGAGCGAGCCTCGGTGGCTACCGAAAGGCTGGAGGCTGGCGAGGGTCCGAAGCGGATTCGGACGTGGAAAGGTAAAGGCAAAGGGTCCGCGGAAGCGGCAGGAAATTAAAGTCTGGCGGGCCGCGCAGCCATTAGCAGCCGGCGCCATCGAGGCGACACGCCCCCACGCGGTTCAAACCTTGCACCAACACCGACCAAAGACAACGGGTGCGCGCACCCTTCGACGATCCAGACAAAGAGCAACACCGTGACAGAGACAGAGACAGAGACAGAGACAGAGAGAGCTCTACCAATCCGTGGTCACCCCGTGCTGTAACTTCGGGCAAGGTTGCCAGGGTAATAACCACGGTTGCGGTCAACGGCGAGCTCCTTTCCTGTTCCGCTCTTTAAAAAAATCTCGGAGTCGTTCTGCCTCGGGTCGTCGACTCTTTCACCCTGTCGGAACTCTTTGACGGAGCTCGTGTATCGAGCCTCGTTAGCGTCGTTTCAAAATTTCCATCAGAAGCTTCTCGTCGGCCCCCTAATCCCCAACGTTATCGGAGGACAATCCTGGAAAAGGGAGAGTCGAGAACGCGATGGCTCTCGTTTCGAGGCGTCGACGAATAGCAAGGTGGCGACGAACTTTGGCGCTTGCTCGCCGCGGTTTCGCCGCAACGGGGGTGGAAGACGACCTCGTCCTTTCGACTCTTTGCTGCTGTGGGGTGAGAAAGCTGGTTGAAGAAGGAAGAGGTACCAGAGAGAAACAGAAAGAGAGAGAGAGAGAGAGAGGGAGAGGAGAGGACGAGTCAAAGAGAGGGAAGTAGGAGGATGAAGGGGAGAGAGTATCTCTCGGCCGGTGGTGTACGAGCCACGCCCTCTTCGAGCTTCGTGAGTGCAGGTTGTAGGCAGGCTACGTATTGATCCGGCGGAACGATATGACAGTGGCCTGGTGGAGACAACGACGTCTCTCAATTAGCCTGCTCTGCCTTCCTTTCTCCACTCTATATCCTCGCTCATTCCGCGACCGCTGTAGAGAAAATGCTCGTTCCACTTACATCGGATAATGTAGTCCGCTGTTTAGGTCACGAGTTTCCGATACGATGCATGCATATCGCGTCAACGCCTCTCAAATCGATCTGCTCGCCATGTCAGACTTCTTATCTTCTCTTGAAGAGTGGATATCGCGGTGGATGATCGTTGTGATAGCAGATTAACGAGAACGCGTAAAGCGCGTTAATAGGATTATCGATTAGGACGATATTAACTGGCGCACAGGTCTGTAATTATATCGCGCAGAACGAAAACGAGTCGTTATTTCGTGCTAGCAATGCACGAGCGCGAGGCGCCTTCCAGTCGCCGATACACGCTCGCTCGTCTCTGCTTATACCTGTCGTCTTTCGATCGTCGCGATTCTTCGGCAACCGTTTATGTTTTATGCATGTTACGCACGCAGGCGACATAGGCTTGTGCGCCCACGTTTTCGTTTGCTCTAGCGAACTCGAGCGATTCCTATCAGACAGCTTCGTGGGTGAGGCGAATAGAAAGAACGAATCGTGGAATCGTGGCAACAAAAGAAGCGATAAAGTCTCGCGTACGTGATAATCGTAAATGAACGAGTTTTGCCGCGTTTTGCTTGTCCGCCGGTCGCACGTTTCTTTCAGTCACATTTTTACGAATATGATTCGAGGAATGAAGTCTAAGCAGAAGTTTGCTTTACCTGCTAAATATCGTAAAGAGTACCACACGCTTTCGATATTTCACATACTTTTATGTGCAATTTGAAACCGCCAAATCTCCCACGAATGCGTAAAAGTCCACAGTCTTGTTATCGTTGAACGGAGGATCTTTACACAAATTCGATCATCTGTTCCATGCTATTTTCACGTAAAAATCAATTTTGGAACTTACAGCTATTATAGTATAGCGTTGAAAGGAAATTTCACTTTCGCGCAACGTCAAAGCACGAGAGAAGAATCGCTCGTCTGCATAAGACAGAAAGCGCGGGATTACGAGCGAGATCCGTCTCAGGTTCGCGGCCTGCTGTCGGCACAGTTGAAAGAGAGCCATCGTAGGTTGGGCACGGCTAGAATCCTTTGTTTTAGCCGCGTGACGTCACGCCCATCCTAGCCAGCTAGGACTAATAACGCCTTCGGCTGTGCCGCGCATAAATTAAAACCAGGCAGCATCGTCGTCTCCCTTCTTCCTCGCCTCTCTTGGCTGGCAATCTTCCGAGAACTACGTAACACCAGCCGAGTCCTTTCGAAGATGCAGGTCGTCGTAAAGTTCCGACAATGAGCGGGTCAAACGTTTCGAGGAAACAGGAAAGTAGAGTGCCAAGGGAACGAAGAATTTGTCGGTACGTTTGCCGTACGGTGTAGACGAATCGACTTTGTCCATGTTTCTCGCGCGAATCTTACGTTCGAGCGCACAGGGGACGGTGTGTCGAATTGGCTCGACGTGTGTAACGAAAGGAATTCATCGCGTGTTCGAAGAGATTCATCGATATCCTGGAGTAGACGTGCTCGAGGGATTTTAGGAATCGATACTAATGTAGAATTTTTGACATTTCCAAGTTCTTCGGTGGAGTAGAACACGCTGGGTGAATGTTTTATATAATGTAATATATAATCATTTTAATTTTAATAATTACATTTATATTTTTCTTATCTAAAGGTCATAGTTTATGTTCTCGCAAGTATGGTCTTTATCATACGTTCTACGTTCTCGTCATTTTATCAATCGCTTGAAATTTCTGATGAAAATTGATTTCGAATCATCAAACGACAGTATTAGGTTGTCCGAAAAGTTTCTTTCGTTTTATAAGGAGATAATAGACGCACGATGTTTTATATTAGTTTATTGAATTATGCACGAACATAATAATAGAAATGGAACGAAATGGATCACACGTAATTCAATAAAATAATATAAAACAGAAACTGTTGTTCATCTATTATCACCTTATGAAACGAAAGGAACTTCTCGGACAACCTAATATAACGAAGAGGGATGAGTACGCAAACGATCTTATCGGGCTTGATAGATCTTGCATAACGTTCAAGTTGCATGAATTGTCTAATTCCGAGAGCACGGGAATGTTCTTCGAGGAAACGATAAACATACCACGGTATCGTATACGATAATAAATTGCGCGAGTCCATGTATCAAATAATAATTTGATTAGTCGCAGACAATTTGCCATTTAGGATATTACGTTGTTAATAATTCAAGCTATAGAAATGTATAGAGGTGTGTAGATTATCAAAGGATAAGCGTTTTACACGACCCGAAATCAATGACCAGCGATTGTATTCCAATTCTAACATTCTCACACATAATTGAAGGTATAGAAGAAAAGAGTCAATCGTTCGGCTATAGACGACGTAAAGAGAAAGCGACAGGGTTGGTGAACGGCTGAAACAAAACGGAACCGGTGGGTGTCAGAGCGAAAGCAAGAGCCACGCGACAGCTGAACGCGGGGTTCGCACAACGGTCGGCTGAAGCGAGGGTGCGAACCCGGTAAACCGTAGGGTGTCGAAGCAACTGGGCGTGTGGCAAACCGCATCCGACGTCTACGCGTCAACCTTCTTTCCCTCTCTCCTCATCAAGCCACAAATGGAGACGTTTTTGGTTCCACTATCCAAATACATTTCCAAAGGATTCGTATATTTCCGATCGAAACGACGCGATTCTTTCTCTTATCTCGAAAAGACAATTAAAGTATCGAAGCAAAAAATAAAAAAAAAAAAAAAAAAAGGAAAAGAGAAAACGAAAAAGAAGGTCCGGTAATAGAGCTGGACGCGAAATTAGTCGGCGGTGTTCGCTGGTTTCCGTGTAAAAAGCGTCGGTCGTTTTCGAGAGGCATTGACCACCGGCTCCTCACTGGCACCTGCCTCGAGCTGCTTCTGATTGGATCCACCTGCGTTTCTCTTCAGAGAGATCGTCCAAACGGTACGCTGGTTTTTCCGAATCGCAGATTTCGAGAGTTCCTCAACGACGTAAATAAACATAGACTATGAGTGGAAAATACGATAGGTCGTATTGGTCATTTTCTATGGAACAGCAATTACCAAATTCCAAATCTATCAAATTATTTCCCCCTTCGATTATTTCGTACTGAACTACTTCTTTTTAACCACCAAGTATCGTAGAAGTGGGAAACTCGACGAAAGTGGACTTGTCATATTTTTCTCGTCTGGTTTTCAAGTATTAGGATACAATACCGTAGGATTTTCCCATTTCCTACGAATCGCGGTATTCGTTCTAGATTATTAGAAGAACGGTCGATCCATCGGGATTTTGTATCGGCGCGTGATGCCATTCGAACTATAATACGTGGTTAAATTTTTATTTTATCTTATTAAGAAGCTTAACCTGATAAATAAAAGTACATCCAAGTTAAGTACAAATTCAAATGTATTATCGTTAGGTGCGTAAAAATAATTTTACAGAATTACAGCTCACTCGAATGCCGAGAGTTTCGAACCCGAGTCACAAAACTAGCGCATAGTTTCGAGTTTCCTCTCGAATCTCGATGAATTCCGAGTGTCGCTACTTATCTCCGTTTGTTGGCAGTTGGACTGATATCTCGCTCGCAAAATAGTACTCATAAACCGTGCAGTAAAGTTTCACAAGCGATTCGCTTCTGTGCTATGCTCCGCCATGGGAAACGGACTGCTACGCAATCTTAATATCGATCTGGTTCCTATAAAAGCAGCTTGGCGCGGGGTTGTAAAAATAAGCTCTTCCGTAACAACTTGGCACGGCAGTAAAAGCGACCGCGAGAGATTAAATTAAAACGAGACGCGTACGCGCGCTTGCGACCGACGTCGTTCGCCAGATTTTCATATTTTCTGTTAATTGCTTCCTCCGGCCAACAGGAGGAAAAAAAGATGAACGTGTACGGACCACGAATACAGCGGTTGATGGCGGTAAACGGCGTCGTTACAGCTCTGGTTCGGCTCGACGCGTCCCTTTGGGATACGTGGCGAGCTGAGAGATCGCCATGATATCGTGCCTCGTTTCTAATGCTAATTATTTGTTTATCGGCCTCCGCATGCAACTGCGCCGACACGCAGACTTCACCCGATAAAACGCCGCTGCCGCTTTCGAACCCTTCTACGAACGCGGAGAACTTATTATTCCTTCCTACACACTATTTGCTTCGCGGATGGTGTTCTCCATCGCGGAAACACCTTTGTTTTCTCCTATTCGATTTCTCAAGAGTCCTCAACTGTGTATTTATCGATCGACCAGATTGCACGAATATTATTTATATAACACTCGGTATTGATACTATGGAAATGAAACGTAGAAACTTTTAGAAGAATTCTTCGTTGCAAAGTGAGAAGCACTGTATATATTTGGTGCTGTTTACGTGTACATATGGACCGAGCGAGAAATGATCTCATTATTTTTGAAGATTTTACAGTCTTTTTTTTATTCTATTTCTTTAACGTTAACTAGAAATTCGTATGTCTTTTTTACGTAAAGGGGAATTTAGGTAGAGTTCATTATTTCTGATCGATCGAAATCGATGAGACTCGCGTGTTTGATTTTCAAGCGTCTCTTACATCTCGCAATCTGAATGAATTTTTTAGAACAAATTCCTTCGTAAGTGATCGCGTGTCAATGGCGATTGTCTCTACCTTACGTTCAAGTTAAGGGAAGAAATTTATGTACTATGGTAGATTCACTATGGCGGATCGTGCTAGTCTACTTCAGAGAATTCGAAAGAGGGTAAATTTCCATGATCGGACATCGTGGAATCAGGTTTCGTGGACGCTGTTCCACGGCTATTGGGAAACGAAACATAGAGAAGCTCATCGGACACGATAGAAACTTTGGTCGGGAGACGGGATTAATAATTTTATTCATGAGTAACCAAGGCTGCACCGCGACCAAGAAGAGCCTCCGTTAGTTCCCACCAGGCGGCAGCTACCTGTTATCCTCCCTTCTAAATTATGTTTTTTAATTAAATCCATCGTGAGAGAGCGACTCGGCTATCTCTGTTTCGCCCTTCGTCCCTGGTCGCGGCGTCCCTCGTCTGTCCGATGTGCGCGCCGCGCGTTACGAAAGGTCCGATCGTATATCCGAAAAAGTCTACCTCGCTGTAACCGTGGCCCCGGGCCAAAACAGGGAGCTGCCCAAATTTATTCGGCTATCGAGCGACCGGAGGGAACACAGAGAGAAAGGCTGCTTCTTCTTCTACTTCTTCCTCGCTTTTTTCTCTTCCATCGTGTTGTTGCTCGCCACCGAGTTTTTTGGCCTCCGTATAGGCCCTCGACAAATTTCAAATTGCCCTTGGACCTAATGATTTCCGGGTATAGAACAGGGCACCCACGTAACCAAAGGGCAGTGGAGCAAAGAGAGCAAAGTCTTAGAGAACGTTGCCACGATCGAAATCGGTTGGTGAGCCCAGAGAAGAGAAACGACAGGGAGAAAAATGGCCAGGCTACCGATTCATTAACACTCGTAAATCTGTCACCCCTCGCTGTTCGGAATATTAATCGCGCACTACAAGTTTGTTATAATTCGTAGCCAGTTAACGCCGTTTATCCTCGGCCGAGTATACGTTTGACGAAGAAACGGAGCATGTTTGACCGCCCTAAACGCTTTATCGCCTCCGGTACCCACAGATTTTGCGTCGGTAGCTTCGATCCTCTTGGACTCGCGCCCGGTTCGTGTTAACTCGACGACAGATTAAAGCGGAGCCGAAGTCCAAGGCAATAGCTTCCCGCTGACAGCGTTCCTTCCTCTGTATAATCGAATTGACTTCGGTCTCCGAGAGGAAACGAGAAAATGATCGCACTAAATGTCATCAAAAACACGAGAAACACCGATCCTCTCGATTTTCCTCGCTCTGGAGATGGGATCGAGGTCCACGGGTTTGAATCAATTCGATACCGAAGTCAATAATCCGTTGAAACGGATTTTAATTATTTACGTCGAGTTTTCGTGAAATTGTCCGTAAATCGAACAATCCGCAAACAGATCGAAACGGTGAAACAAAAGGGGCGCGTGATGTTGGAATAAATACGACATATAATATTACAATAGCATGTACGAACAAATAAAAGAGCACTTGAGTAACAAAAAGGACTGATTCGAGAAAAAAGGATCGATCGAGAGGAAGAAGAATCAATTGAATTGTATAACTGAACCAACTAAAACCTTCTAATTTTTACATAGATTTTCAGATTTTCAAATCAATGTAATTTGCGTCGACGAAATTTGAAAATGTTTTATATAATCCGCACGATACGTACTTACGAGTTTTCTATAGTAAGTGTTCGGATACTTCGTCGAAGCACTGTATCGGTGTGTCGCACGAAACCGCGAGTTCATTTTGCAAGTAGATTCGCACACGAACAAGAACCGAGGCGTATGCACTTGTTCCGAAGACAAGGACAATGAGGTAAATTTTTTCGATAGAGCAATTGCTTTTCGACAAAAATCGCGGCTCGTTTTTCAGGCGTTACGTCTTCATTAGGATAATGAGGCTGGCGTAAATCTGTTACGGGAAGCGGCGTGTTGTTGCGCGTGCTTCTGGAATATCTCTGGGATCTGGGGGACGGAAGTCATCGCATTTGCATCGAGTAATTTAGTGGTACATAAAATTCTGCAGCCAATTAGCGGCCAAGTGTCCGATCTATCGCCCGGCTAGTCGTTTACTCCTTTTAGAACGCTTCTAATTTCGGAAAGGTGACCCGTTTTGAACGTCTTTCATTTCCTCCGTGTCTACGGCCAGTTTCACCCTTCTCCTATTCGAGGCGATGCTCGCCTCTTGCGCAAGCAAAACTTAACTGGCCGTTCTAAAGGACTGACGAACGTAAAACTTTACATTTGCTCGAGGAGCCAACTCGATGTTCGATTAAATTAACGTTACGAGGATATTAAAGATTCCCTACATTTCTTTTTTCGTTTTTCCTCGTCGTTCGTTTCGTTTGCTCTTCTTTCTCGTTTTTTTTTTATAGGAGATACGTAAACGAATTTTATATCAACGAGCAGAGTATTTGCCCGTTTGCTATCTACCTTTTATTCCTACGTTTTGTTGTTACTTTTCTCTGTACAATATCCTCGTGAAAACATATACTTCTTACACTTTGAAGCGCTATAAATATAAAACGCCTAGGAAATATTAACAAACTACATCGATAATGAATTAATCTAAGATTTCGAACGAGATGGTAATTCTCAAAGGTCCCTAATTATACTGAAATAACTTGCTAACGATATTTCAAGCTTACCTCATCTTCTAACTATCCTAATACTTATGTGCACATGGGGGTGTACACATTATAAAAGCCATAACGGAAACGATCGAATCAAGACAGAAATCGCAACTCGTTCGAGAAACCAACACCCTGAGGGACCGCTGTTAATTTTTATCCAAGTTACGAAACGGCAACCTCTGCCTTAATCGATGTCGCGTCCCGTCATCTCG
The DNA here is from genome assembly GCF_905332965.1 of Bombus pascuorum. Lineage (NCBI taxonomy): Eukaryota > Metazoa > Arthropoda > Insecta > Hymenoptera > Apidae > Bombus > Bombus pascuorum. The sequence continues at coordinate 11,671,882 of NC_083497.1, read as the reverse complement.
TAGAAGTCGGTCCGCCTATATTTCAAAGTGGCCCGGCTATAACGACAATATTTTCCACGCCATTTGTCCGAGGATCTTTCGCGCTCGCGTCCAGAGGTCGCGCGAGGGGCGGGGTCGGATAGTCGTCTTTATTGTTCGGCCAGGTAGACCAAGCGTGGCCGATCGTTCGATATATTATTCGGCTCCTAGATCAGCCTTTCGAGAGCTTCTCGTTCCCGTATATTCCACGTTTTATCACCAGCACTGCCACGGTGGTCCTAGTCGGCGGCTTTCTTTCAATTACGAAAGTTTAAGTAAGTAGCGTCACCGCGCAGCCGAGAAGGGCAATCGTACGAACGATAAATTAACCGAATATTAGCATTTAAATGATCCACCGGTTGAACGAGGATTTTGATAGGGTTTCGATGGACCCACGAAACCTGCGAAAAATTTCATGCCAGGGTCTATCCAAGGCTGTGCTATGTCGCGCAACATCTGGCGGGAATCATCAGTCTTCGACAACTACGATACGACGTGCTACTGATGGATGAACCTTTTGACGGACCTATCGTTCGACCATCGTTCAGAATAGGATGGTTTTGTATCGCCTGTCACCGAACGCCCCGACGATGGAGCCTTTGTGTTGCCCTACGACCTCTCAGATTGATAGAATCGACGTTTACACGCTGCTCCAGGTTATATGCCGGATTAACGATTAAAGCGTTCAACTCTCATTGTTTATGAATCAACGATCCTGTTACTTTGCGAGAATAAAGAGCGTCGCGGTGAACAGGAAGATTACGCGAAGCGTAATGATACTGCTAGTGAAACTTGTACTACGCTATATAATACATTTATACTACACGTAATACTAATATTAATAGCGATACTGAAACTTAAGATATCGATAGATGGAAACATTAGGAACGTGACTGGATTGTCAGAATTTTTCTGATACCATTGCACATGAAACTAAGTAACTATGATTGCCCCTTATATTTTCTCAAACTCCATAACATTGATCCGTGCTAATATACGATGAAATCTTGGTATGAAACGTTATTTTCCACGACGTGGAATCTTGCGTGGAATCTTTGTTGGGTGAAAATGGGCCGGCGTTCGCTATTTGCGTCGCTTCTGCGGCATCAATCGTTCGAGAGTAAGGGGTTAAACCGCGAGAAGAGAACGAAACAAGGCTTCACTCAGGTGGCCACACACGCGGCTCTCACCTGCGCGAGGTCGATATTATTTATTCGCGGTATTCGCGAAACGCCGGTTGATACAGGTCTTAGGCAGCTAGTGCCTGTCGTAATTTAGTCGCGCAGCGTTTTACGAGAGGCGCAGGGACCAAGAAGGCGAACGGTACTTGGCGAAATTCGCCAACGAGCGAACGCGCGAGCCGATAAATTTACACCGAGCGGCATACTTCTAACAACCTAAGTGCTCCTTTTACGACGAAAGCTTACATTGAAAGCAAGATACGCTCGATATACATATATACGTATATATACGCAAGTTGGTTCGTAATTGCGGCGGAGATCCGTGGACGAGCTGTGGAGCGGTTCCACCAGCTGCACCTGCGAATATTTACGTTCAATTAAAAACTCGTAAACACCTAACGCCGGCTAAATCTAAATGGACCTCGACGATACGGTTGCTCGTCCACTGTTTCAGCGTCAGTGACTGTCTTTCAACGACCAAGAACAACGACTCTTTCCACTCTTTTTCCACAGTTAGCCGACGTACGAATGAAACGGCCGCCTTCCGCTTCGTCAAAGGAATAAAGACTATGTAAGGTAGTGGTCGCGTGTCGATTACACGAATCGATGGTCGCGCACCTGTCCTCACGGTGGCTTTGCCAATTTCGTCCCCTCGTCACGAGAAACGTCCGAATTTTTGGAAAGGCTTTAACGAGACAGATACGTCGAATCAAAGGGAAATTGCTCGTATTAGGTGGACTATGGTTTCCATCGAACCTTCTCGGAACCACGTCGCGCGTTTAACGAGATATTCTATCGTCAATCTTTGGAAAAACTGATTTCCTATTATCGAGATACGTGTAATTTTGTGTGCTACACTGGATTAGCCGCGTAGTATGAGCACGAGTGTGTGCGTACACAGCGTCTCGTAAAACAGATGTGTGCAATTGTTTCGTTAGTAGTGTGGTATAGAAGATGGTGAGACAAAGAGAGTGCCGAGACTCGTGCAAACTTATATCGACAAAGATCTTGTACGTCACATATTAAATAAATGTGAAACTATTTCGATATCGATTTGATAAGCGTTCTTAGACATTTATTTCGGCGACTAAAATCCACAATTCTCAACGCCTATTGCAATTTTCTATTTTCTTCGTTCATTTCGATTAATCGTAACTTTCTGTATTTAGACGTTCCGATTAAGCAAGTTATTGGAGATTTCAAACGACGCGAGTTCGACAACGTTGGTTAGCTATAACTCTGCTCTCCGAATCTATAATAAAACGATAAACGTCGCTTTATAAAAGCACTTTATCAATGTAAACTGTCAACTTTACACCGCAAACTTTACCCATCAATAACGATGATTTATATTCAAGAAAATATACTTTTCCCAGTTCGAACGTCACTAACAGTAATTGATCGCTACCCGATGGTTAAAAACCATTAGCATATCTATTAAAACCATCCACGTTTATCTTCCACGATCTTTACGCGCGAAACATCTTACATGCGTATTGAAAATGCTGTGTGCGGAATAAACAGCCATCGAAAGAGTTAATCGATACGCGTTCGTCGAGGGTTCTCGATAACCATCGTTCGCGTCGACAGCGTTGATCTTTTCGCGTGGAGCGGGTCGACACGCGACAGAACCGCGACGTAAAATCGGCCTTCGGTCTGACGGTTGGAAAGAAGCCCGAGAGAGCGACGTGGCGCGAGTTAAGCGGCTGGTCGAGGCAATTTAGCAGAATCCTCTCGAGAGTACATCCGTGTGTACGCGCGGCCCGTGTAATACACGTACACTGCTGGCTTGTCCGAAGTGTTACTGACGGCGCTACGCCAACAAACTGCCACTAAATCACCTTTGGCAGACCGTGAACCCGTTCATCTCGTCGAACGCAGGTGCTGCTAAAGCGAACCGCTCGAGAGGATCCAATCTCGGCGCCGCCGCATCGTCCACGCGGTTGTAATACGCTTTGCGCAAAAAGTAAACGGTTGCCGGATCGGCCTTACAAATAATTCGACAAGGTAAATAACCCTCGCGCGATCTTCCTGGATAGAATTCTCTCCGTGCTTGGTAGCGTTGTATCGCGGGAAGTATGCTCGATGATAGAGATACGACGGTAAGTTCATAAAGCGAAACGTTAAGCTTGGCAAATTGGTATGGCTGCTACTAAAATATCAGATAGTTTCTTCTCGACAGTTCTTTCAATCTGGTTGCTTGCTCATTCGTTTGTATCTCGAGTCTTTTCGTTGAAACATTGCCTGTGCTTATTTGTCTTCTTCTTATTCACTTAATTCTACGCGTAAGTGACTACGTTGTTGATAATTTTATAAGGTAACCTCGCTATATCTCTTGTATTAATCGTATTTACCTTACGATGGAATGCTTCCGGCTCGAAATCCATGGAAAACTTACAGAAGTTAATCACTATCCGACTACTTGCTTCGTAAGGATAAATCAAGAACAGTTAGGCTAGCGACCACGCCGTACGAAGAGACGCGAAACGCGCGCTTTCTCCGACTATGAATTACACGCGTAACGATTATAGACATTACGTGCACGGAGCGTTGCTAGAAACCGCTAAAGAGGACCACGGAGACTGTTTAATTTTCCTGCTCCGCGTGGACATGCTTGATAAACGTTCGCGTAATTTATCCAGCCAATTTTCCTATCTTTTCCGTGTACCTACATCGACTCTTTATTTTCTCCATTGCCCGCAGCTGAGAGTTCGTTGCTGTTCTGAATAAAGGATGTCCGAGATCGTTTGCTCAGATATGTTCGATATACAGAGTGTAAATAACAAAAAAGAACGTCGGACATCGAGACAACGAAAAACATCGTTTGCGGTTTATTTTTTTCCATCCGTAAAAGTATAACCTCGAGTTAAATAAATTTATCGAAATTTGTTTATTAAAAATATCATTATATGCGTGCTTGGATAATGAAATTGACGAGTTCATAAAGAACGCGGTTGATCGGTTTAGCTTGCGAGAAGCTCGTGTTCGTTTTTCGCGAATGCTTTGAATGCCGCATAATAGAAATGATTGATAAATGGCCGCGATATCTGGTTCTGGGAGGCGCGCATTAATCAACGTTTGCGTTAAAGGAAATAGCGTCTTTGCGATAATTGGCAAAGATTTCGCGTGCGTTGAAAATTGATACACGGGTTTGGTGTCGCGAGAATATCGGTTGGGCGTGCGATTATCGACGAAACGATGCGTTCAGCCGGATCTCGGGTAAATTGGTTCGCGTGTCTTCTACGAGAGCCCGCGCGATTTATAGCTTCATCGTGCTTTCATATCGTAAATTCACGACGTACGCAAGCGCGTGCATGCCTCCATGCCGAAGAGAAGCTTTTCCTCGGCTCGGCCACACCACGTCCCGAGATTATGCAAATCGCCAGTGTTAACCCGACCGCCAAAGATTATAATAACTTTTCAGCTGTCATGTTTCGTTTGTAATGATCGCGATTTCCCGGCTGATAGCGGCTGTTCTACGGCAAACGTGTTACACGAAGCCCGATCGTTTCTAACTTAAACAGTTCGTTGAGTTCCACGGAAGCACGCAGACTGCTCTTGTTTAGACTATGCTGGACGATGGCTTATTAAACAGGAGTTACACGGGATGAAAGAGGCATAAACGCGTGACAAAACTCCGAGGATCACGTAATCTCGCGGCGATACGATCGCTGCTTTAATTTGCCATGTGCCGTGCCATGGAAAATCTGCGAAACAACCTTGACGATTCGGTGAACAGTTCTGTTATTTGCCCGTCGTTAAACCTAACTATTCGTCCCGTTGAAAATTACTCGAACTTTACGAGTTTAACCCTCTTTAACCCGTTAGATACCAAATAATAGTTTACTATAACGCTATACGTACTTCGGTTCCTTTAAATTTCATAAAATTAAAGTATTTAAATGGAAGGAAAAGAACTACTATCTAACGATATTAATTACATTCTCAAGAATTCTCTTTCATAGTTACAACGTCGAAAAATTAGAGTCCGACAATGTAATTTAATTCGATCGACGAAGATCTTGTCAATTCGATTAGGAGTTCTATCGTTTGCTCGACGTTGAATCTCAACTTTCATCAAACCATTTCTGTCTGAATTGAAAATTATCCAAGCTTTACCGATTTGATCGTAAACCGCAGAGGGTGTTGATTACGAATGAATTGAAAAACGGCGATCCGTTTAATTCGATCGTCGAAGACGCGTGTACCGCGGGATCAGTTTATCAGATCGTCGCTATTGAATCAGTCCATTAGAAGCGTATCTAACCCCTCGCGGGTGTAACCCTCAGGAATCGTAGTCCTGCGCGGATCCACCCTCGTTCACGACGATAGCAGAGAGTACTGCAACAGACTGTGACATATTAGGCAACCCCCTGAGGACATCATCCCCGTATAAGAGGCCCATAAAGAGGGTGACTCCGCTCTCAGATTTATTGTTTCGCGATTTAGTGGCCAAGCGAGCCGTGGGAGTCTGCTGTGGTTGCTCTATATTCACCCCCGTGACTCGTAAATAAATTATCGTCCGTACGAAAACACCATCGGGTCGAGGCAGCAGAACGTATAAGTACTCGCGAGTACCAGAAGATTACCGGAGAGCGGATCGTTCGGTTTCGAGATCGTTAGAGTCGACCTTCGTCGCAGGTACGAATCGCACGACCGACGAGAGACGACGACGATACAGTTTCTTAAAGAGAAAGGCGTTGCTCTTTGGCAAGATTTATGGCCATCTTTATTCCCATGAAACTCGGAAACCGTTTCCCCTCCATAAAAATTCATGATCGGTGTAACAGTCTCTTCTCGAGTCTACATGCATGGGTCGAGCGATTTGACGAATCGCGTTTTTCAAACGAAGAACAGAGAAACGAAGAACGCGGTATAGCACGGTTTCGTTGATTTTCTTATTGATTGTAACGTAATTGTACGAGTGAACGGCGGGATTTTAATGACGCGTTGTACGTAATTGACGCAATTAAAAACGAAAACTATCCGTTAGGTGCAAAGACGTGGTCATGACAGATACGGTTAATTGCAGAGGCGTGTCATGTCTTTTAAAGATAGCCAGTAAGTTAAGAAAGTTTTATGGAAACTAAACAGATTGTTTTTATTGGAGGAGAAAAATGTATAGGTTTCGTGTTCAAAAGTGCCCAAGTTTCTACTACGAATATCAGTTGGATCGTTTGGATATCACGTTGATCTTACTTCGCCAATTGACAAATAAAGCTACGAGCGTAGCTTTGAAAACTTATCTCGACACTTATGTTATTACACGTTCTTAGAAAAAATAAATTTTTGGTATCGAATGTCGTTTATTTCTTGGGAATTGGACGTTAATCGTATATCTGTGGCGATAAAATTGATGTTCACGAAAACGGAATAGAGCAATTTTGCTTCCGAGACTTTCGGTTCACTACGAATTATGAACTTACGCTCGAAAAAAATGATTTAATGCTGATTAATTTGAAATCGATTCTTTGTCGGCTTGTTTAAATTACTGAAAAATCTAGCTGCCTTGTTATCTGCAGCAGCCCCTTCAAATGCATGAAAAAGTGTGCACGAAGTAACTACGTTCTGAGAGGAAATATCAATGACACCGTGTTTAATGGCCGAGCTATTTTCGGAAGGTAGCCATAAATTCAGCGGCTTTCCGTGTTCGGTTTAACGAAGCGTCCAATCTGTACGTCTAACGGGACAAACGCGGGTTTCGTTATGCAACGCGTCGAAAGAGGATAATTCGTTCCCGTAGGGAAGGAACGCGATAGCGATACGGACGTAGGCACCGAAATGCAAATTATCCCGTTTGCAAGGACGCGGGGAGAGCGAAATGAAGAAAATTGAGCCGATCTCGTCGAGACTGTTCGCTATTCCGGTTTCCTCGCTCGTTCGACTACTGCGTTTTGTCCTTACGCAACGTCCGATCGTAGACACACGGTTGGAAATCTACTTGTTCCAATGTACCACCAATAATTTACAATAATTTGTCGTTTACGACGTTTGTTGTATACGACGTGCACGACTGGATGCTGTCGGATACAGCTGAACTATCTCGTTGCAGACGTCTAGACGAATGCACGAAATATCTATGATATTTTTATTCCTGTATATATCTATGCCGGTCGATAATATACACGGTGTATCCAGAACGTTCGTGGATCGATGGTGTTTAGAGAGGAGGTAAATTATACTATTATGCACCGAGATATGTTATGTGATATTAATTGAAATTAAAGCGATATAACGATCGTAAGCAATAGCGTTCCAGTTCGTATCTCATGAATCGGTTACCTCGCAAATCTTGCGTCTTTTCCAAGTTGAAAGTAGTCGTGGATGGAATTCATTCTGAGAACGTGCGAGTTTAGGAAAAGAGAAATATTTCTTCGTTCTGAAAAAGAAGCGTTCCAATTTCTAACGTGGATGAAAAAGAAGTCTTGCTATTCCAAAAGAAGTTTTCGGCAAGTATCGGAAAAGTTTTGAAAGATGTCTACGTGGAACATGAAATGATAAATCATCGGTTGAGAAGCTTTTCGAACATACTGTACGGACCTCGCCAAAATCCGTGTCTACGTCGTACGTCAAATTCGAATATACATAATTTTACAATTTCCTTTTAGCCGTCTCAGAGACGACTCGGTATCGATTCGGTGGCATTCCTGCGTAAACTGCGGCAATTATCCCAGGCATCGCTCAAAACTCGCCGGTTCCTCTTTCGGCCGCGAACAACACGCGATCTTCCGAGGCGCGAACGAACTCCGAGCTCGGTCATATGCATCTGCTAAAGGGAAAATCGCGGCTGTGTTTCTCGTGCAGGGTATACCGGAAGTTTTTTACGGGCCTTGGAAAAGGTCGTTGCTCTATACTGGTCGTGAGAGGTAATCTGCCTTTCCAGAAGCGGTCTCCTGTCTCCGTCTTGAGCGCGGATAGAACTGGAACTCGAGATAATTACTCGCGGCGAAACGAGTCAACGCGTCTTTTATAAAAAGCCAACTCTCCAACATTTTTATCAGGGTACCAGTTTGTTGTCAGATATCGTACAGCCGCCATTATATCGTAGGATTATCGTTATTTAGCGTTACATCAAGGATGACAGGGCTTTCTTTCGTTGCCACGATATTATCTATCTAATAAATTACGCGATAAGCGTTCTCTAAAAGGATAGTTAACGAGCGAGAAATCATTTCTGGAGCTCTGACCGTGAACTCGGTAAACGGCTATACTATTGCGTTGGTGTAAAAAATTCGCGCTTCATGGGACGTATAATATGCAGTCGATAAATCATCGAGCACGGTGGACAGCCGAGCCAACGTTTGGTATTTTGGTTCCGACTCCGCGGGGGTTTGGCACCCCTGCGGGGGTTCCCTGCTGTTGCCACGCTTCTTTTCCTAGTGGATCCATCCGTGGTGAGAGATCGGATCGAGAGCCTCGAGGTGTTTGCCACGCGAAATAGAAGGGCGCCAGTTTGCGGCGCTCTGACGCGCATGCGATAATGATTGGCGATTGAAAGACGTAAGGAAAGAAACAAAAAAAAAAAAGAGAAAAAAAAAGAAAAAAAGAAAGAAAGGCTAAGGGAAAATTCGTAGGAACCCCCCGCGTAAGAGGATATATCTAACGTAATGATGGTAAGCGCAGGAACCGATTGGAGCGTGCAATTTCACGGTGGAAAAAATGTTGCATTGTGTTTAGCGGAGGAAAGTAGTCGGGTTAATAGAATCGAGTCGTTAATAATCGTCTTCCACTTTGGTCGAGTGGCGCACGTTAAGGCCTCGAGGTGTTGACCAGATCGAGTATTGTTCATCTTTCCCATGATGGTCCCGGTGAATGACGCTGGCTGCGATGATACGTCACGATAATGGCCGGTAATTCGACGTACCATCTCAAGGCTCGTGCGCGCTCTACGAGGAATATTGTTTACAACGACGATACCAACCCCGGAGAAGAGAAGTCTTGCCTTTTCAATTATCGAACCTTCCAGCGATACGATGATGGTCGATGGAAAACGCACACATACGAGCGGCTGCACAAGCAGGCGCCGGTAAACCCACACGCACCGGCTGCATCTCTCTACCAAATTGCAGTCTCGAACCACGGCGCTCTATCGTCACGCCATACGACACACACGAGCCGATCGCACGAATCGTCTTTTCGTGTTTAGAGTGTCCTCGTTCGCAAGAAACCGAGCGTTTCCCTGCATTCTTAATTGTTCCCCTTTCCTGCATTCACTCGTGGAAAAGTTCAAATACGAGGCGGAATTCTACGTTTCTATTTGATGAATAATTCCATCGACGACGGTACTGTACGGAGAATAATGACCGATAATTCGAGGTACTGCTCGCGCGAGCAATAGGAACACCGTGTACGCGAACGAAGCCGAGGGGAGGCTAGGGTTTTCAATTATCGAACCTTCCACGATAACGATGCCAGCCAACTTGCGTACGTGCATTTTACCGTGAGCACACCCCCTAACCGAGGCTACGAAATTGCATCTTTGACCGTTTAATGAAAACCGAGAGCGCACCGTAATGAATATCTTACGCTTCGTACCTTTGAGAACCGCTCGGCCAGTTGCAGCAATCTTTTTCCCTGGAAAAAGCATTCACTCTAATTCGTTGAACTCGCTTTAAACAGCTCGGCAACGTCGTTAAACCTGATGAAAACTGCATGAGCAACGCGCACAATGACTATCGAGAACCGTTCGCAAGCGCGTAACTTTGGAAAAAAAAAAAAAAAAAAAGAAAGAAAGAAAGAAAGAAAGAAAAAGAACGTTTGGCTCGACAAAGGACATCCCAAGGGCCACGAAATTGATCGATCATACGCAAAAACGGTTTTCCAAGACGTGCACATCGAGCAGGCGGCCATGTTGTCACCCCGAACATCTGCCACTTTCGGACCCTGCGTTTCCAACCAACACGAACGAGTTTTCGAAAGGGTGTTTACACGTCGGGAACTCGCGACGTACTCCACAAAAATAATTCATTAAACCCGGGCAAAGCCTATTGCTTGGTAGGCGTGACGCCATTTCCAAGGGATTTTGTCGTCGAGCAATGAACGACGAAGCCTTTTTTTCGATCGAGGGGAGACTCCTTCTGTCATCTTTATTTCTTCCAGTGATATAAACCAAGCATTTCTGCTCGTCATCGGGCAAAACCATATCGAGCAAAGACAAGCGTTGTGGTCGGTCGAAGAATGGAAGTTTCCGGTCGACGGAAAATTCGTTCTCAGAAAAGACAAATTAGGGTGACATCGTCGTCGCGTCCGGTGCTCCAGGTAAATCCTCTTAGGTCATAAAAAGGCCATGCCGTGCTTTCATCCCCTCCAGCGTAACGAACGACGTATTTTTGCGACGAACGGTGTATACCGTGGCCGTTCGCAGTCCATTGTCATCCTTGAAAATGTCAACGGGGCGTCGTTTAAAAGGACACTTTTACCCTGCCAATCGGATTATCGGATTACCAGCGTGGAAGTGAAGTGGAGCGACATGTCGAGGATTTTCGAGCGGAATCTCCGTGTATTCTAATTGTACTACTTTATTTTCTAAAAAAAAAAAACAACCATGTAACGCGTCATCGCAAATCGGAGTGGGATAAAAGCGGTCAGCTCTTTATTATAAAGGAGTTATAAGTACGTAAGCAACTAGAAAGAAGCGAGCTAATTTTTGAAATTCCTTTTCGAATGTATCGTTATTCGCGTCGTCTTGTTGTAACAGATCAATTTATGAAAACAGATTACTCGTTTCTCGAGTTCACGTCAATCGTGAACGTTAATCGCGCACGTATTCGTGTAATAAATATTTGATCGCCTCAGTACCTGGAAGGTTAGCGATCGAATCCGACGTTCTCTTGGAGAATTTTTGCTCGTGCTGCACAACGATGTATACCATAATTGCAACAGTTTATTTTTGAAAAAAGGAACTTGCGTAACACATCTTTGCAAATCGAAGAATAAGAATGGCCAGTCTCTGATTGTACAAGGTCTATAAGTAATAAGTACACAAGCAACTAGAAAGAAATGTGTGTAGCATTGGATAGCGACGGGGTGCAGCGAGTTTCGTTGATGAATATTTGATAATGCTCGCCGATCAATGTAGTATGTATCGAAATAAAGTCTTGCACGACTTAGTCACCGGTTACATTACTTATAATTCAACATAGATACTTGACGAGAGAAAGTTCCATCGTCGCCTGATTAATTAATCAGCCGAGAATCGATGAAAATCCATAACGTTGCGGTATGAAAAGTTTCGATAGGAACTTTTGTTAGTAAACGATACTATTGTTAAGAAGAGACGATTTAAACACGAACGTTTAAATCGTTGTGACAGAAACGAAAGGAAACGTTCATCGAGGATAACGACAAAAGTATGAAAGAGAAAATTCTTGGTCACGTATCCCCGTTTACGAGGATCGAGTGACGAGAGGAAGTACGTATCGTGTTACCATCCCACGCATCCTGTCAAGTGGATCCTCTTGGTGCACAAAGAGCAGCAGACAAATAATTGGCTCCTTGGGTGCACAGGTAAAGGCCAGTCCCTTTGATCCCTGAGAACCTTGCGTAAGAACTATTATATCAAGGATACTCGATACATTGGGATTGGGCGCTTCAATAACGCGAACGAAAGCAAAGGGACGAAGAGAAAAATAAACTGGTCGCAACATTCTGAACGTCGCGTCGACGAGACGGCGAGTATTTCCCAAGCAGTTTTATATTTGTCTCGACGTTCTCGGTTATAGCAATGAGAATCGATGTTTTAATACCCGAGAGAACCTCTGTGCTCTCCCGTTTCGAAAGTCACAGCGAACTATGGAAATCAGATCGCGGTATACCAAGTATACCGAGCGAAATAAGCGAAACGAAGTTCGAGACGAAGCAGGAAGAGAGCTGGAACGAGCGACGCGCAAGACTTTTCACCGAGATTAATTTTCGGCACGACACACCGACAGGAAACTTTTCTGCTGACTTAATTAACGCTCGTACGCGTCTCTTTTTCGATGCCGAGGATTTAATTACTTTTTTACATCGACTCGTAAATCATCTCGTCGAGGCCAGCGGAGCAACGGCGTCCTTCTTGTCGAGTCATAAAATAAAAAGTTCCAAACCCGAGAGAAGAGAGTGGAACACGTGTTGTACCAGAGAGAAGGCACAAAAGCTGCTCGAAACGTTTTCTATCGGATACAGCTCGCGGTTACGGAGATCGCTGCTTCTGTCAAAACAGGACAGATTATCCCGGATAATCTGACGGATTACAGAGCTGATAATGCTAGCAGGTAGTCCCCGGACAATGTCAACGAAAGGCTCGCTGCGTACAAGCGACAATGCGGACGCGGAAACGGCCATCATCTGCGCAACCAAGACGTCGCTCGTCTTTTTCGCCGCGTCCATCGTACCTACGCCATAAAATATGCAGCCAACGCTCAAAAATTCGCTCGATGCCTCTTGAGGCGTCTGGTCCATCGATCCCGAAATTGAAAATTACACGATGATCGTCTGACAGATTAAATTCCGAGTCGCGTTCAAAGTCCCGCGGCGATACCGACGGCGTCGTCTAAAGTGCGCTTAATTCTCCGCTTGATCGATCTTCCAACAGGACCTTCGATTTTATCGGATAGTCCTCCCAAAAGGGCTCTGACGAAGGTGACAAGGCGAACAGTAGCACCTGATTTGCGAGATCAACGATTCGTGGTCTACCTGAACGGATTAAGATCCCTATCTGGAAGGAGGCTGAGTAATTGACCTTGCCTTAGGGAGATCAGAGGTTGACAGCTACCCTTGCCTCTGACGGCTGGCCTGCATTTTAAAGACCACCATCGCGGAACAAATCTGGCCATTAGTTAACTTCTAATCTTGGCGCCTTATTTTTAGCGACGATGGAGAACCCGAAGATCTCGATGTTCGCGCCGCTTGTTACCAATCGTAGCGAAAGAATTTTGGAATAATAACGTTGATTCAAACACAACGATGGTGGCAGGAAGGTTCGCGAACGAGCAACTATCTACGCAAGAAACTCGATGAAATTGATGATCGAGGACTCACCACATGTCCGTGCACCGGTGACTTGGCGATCGACTGTAGCTGCGGGTAAAGTTGGCCAGCCGCAGCCGGTGTCATGTCAGTCAACATCTCGTTGACGCGTATCAACGGCTATACTCGTCAATTCGCGGAATCCTGTCTGCTGTTCTTCGGCGAGTTCGACGAACGACGCGGTCCTCGGCGTTATCTTTCTCTCGGATATCGAGTCTCTCTCTGTCCAATATGATGCACACTTCACTTGCGTTCACCGACGGTTCGATGATTCGAAACCGGAATTCGTTGGTCGAAAGGAAGATTGGAAAAGTCGCAGGCCTCGGAGGCAGTGTCCGCGGCCGTCGGCTGGATAAAAAAGCGAGTGGATCGGAAACGTCGTGGTGCGTCGGGCAAACCGGTTAACGTGGTTCCCGTTCTTCGCCCCGTGACAGACTGCCGGCTATCCGATCGGCTTTGCCCCGACCAGACAGGGGAATGGTAGTAGGGAAGCGAGCAGGACTTCGGCCCCCGGGCAAAAAAGGGGCAGAGCTTGCTGGGCGGAACCCAGGGAAAACCAGTTACCGCCCCTGACCGCCTCCGTGCTGTGTCCGCTTCCTCTTCGCTTTATTTATCCCCACCGATTTTCCTCCCACTCTTTCCTCCTCTCTCTCTTTCCCCATTTCTCTGCCTCCAGCTCTCTCGTCCTCCTTCTTCCTCGTGTTCCATCCGAAGCATTCTCTCTCTCTGTCTCTCTCCCTCTCTCTCTCCAACCGCCGCCGCCGCCGCCAATCCGTAACCCTCCCCTCGATAATTTAACCGTGAAATGCGCGCGCACCGCATCGCCACGAAGAGGAGGCACGCGTACGACGACTTTGGTGGTGCCCTCTCGGCGTTTCACCTCTATCCACCACGGACTTTCCACGTTTGTCCCTACCTCTGCCTCCCTTTCTCGCTCTTTCTCTTACGCTCGTCTCCTGTTCCAAGCGGAGGCTTACGTGACCCGAAGTTGTCGTATTAACTCGAGCCTCGATGTTTGACGTAACGGTATGCACGTCGCCGGTATTTAAATACCAACATGCCACTATCTGATACCAACGAAACCAGCAAAGTTCATCGACCGGGGCTGCGTAATTGATATACAAATCGAATCCACGCGTTTGCGGAAACCGTCCGTTTTTCCGATTTGTCACGCTTCCCTGTATTCGTCGGGCCTGGTATTTTCTCATCTCCGAACTTTCGCACATCGAAACTGTGCTTTGGCTAATTTTCGCAACTTTGTTTCGAAAAATGTGCTCTACCGGCTACGAGTATAAGAATACTCGAGAGTCGCTGAGAAACCATATTGATCAACCTCGCTGATCGAAAGAGAGAGGAAACCAAAGAATATTTCTTAAACCTGTCCGATGATTTATCTTCGCTTACGTTATCCTGCTGCGATGAATAAATAAGCTTGCAGATATAAGCTATTCGTGTGTTTGAAAATCGCACGCTAATTACGTGTCCACGTAAATCAAAGAAACTGTCAAGAAAACAAATTACCGAAAGATTGTCAGATAGATTCGAGTAGAATAAAGTGTGCTCGAATTACATCAACGTAACAGAGTGGTTGGTTTAACCGTAATAGTTATGAGTGACAGCGCATATCGACGAGGCATCGCTCCACGAACGTCGTATCGTAGACAAAGGGAATACGGACGTCTGTGTGAACGCGTCTCGTTCTGCTTACGGTAGCAACGTTGTTGAAGAAGTGCGCGGATCTTGATCGACTTTTTGCCCGGTGAAATAAATTATCGCTTAATCTACAACGACATTTGCGACGATTTGAGCGAGCCGCGGTTAGGATTCGGAGCATTATGACGTTGTTGGCGAGATCCATGAAAAGGGAACGCAAGAAGATCACGAGAATACCGTCTTACGAGCGTCTAATGTGATTTTAATCGAGGAGTTTGAATTTCAAATGCTATCGACTTGCTCGTATAAAGCAACCCGCTGTATACTGGATAAAATTTTAGCGAACAAGGAACGCGGCTCTATTATGACTCCTGATCCCAGTGGCGTATTCGATCATCTTTTTAGTAGCTAGCTTAGTCACGTCATTATGCATAATGCAGATTGATACGATTACAAATTGATACGGTCTAACGTAGAGAAACTACGCCAATGGTTAGCGTAGAAACAGACGCGTTGGGATCGTATTAGGTCCTAATTTTCCATAATGGAAGAGAATCGAGGCGCCACTGTGGCGAAGCGACCGTCTAATCGCGGTCCATTCATAACTGCTCCTCGTCGTTCGTCGCTGGGACAAGCAAGGTATTTTCTAAGCCATGTTCGTGACTTCCGCGGTTAATTTATAGCTGACGTCTCGCAAGGATCATCGATTTCCTAACCTTCCGAATAACTTAGGTAGATACGTACGTTCAGTGAAAACTATTCTTAACAATTTCCACTTTGGCTATGGGCTAACGACGAATATGTGCGCTTGGTAATTGTTATTTTAATTATAAATAATAATAATAACGACGTTTGAATCTTTTTCTGTCCTGCGAGAAAGATTATCTTTACATTAGTCGTAGTTTGATAGTCGACGTGTTTTCGTACGGTTTTGTAAAGAAGATATAATACACCGAAATTTGGATTCACTTTTTCCGACAGTAGATACATTTTTCGATCGGTTGATTAATAAATTACCGAAGTAAAATGCGCAACGTAGATCGTGGAAAAAGCAATATGGCTTTGTATTCCAAGCGTTGCATTTTTATTCAAATATTACTCGCAGTCGGTATGAAATGGCGTGGAATCGCGTTAAATTTCGAATCTTCGGTTCTAAATTCACGCGTTTTATTCCGAATGCTGGTATCCAATTTTGTGCCCTTGCTTTCGATTCCGAATCTTCGCGTCCAATCCTGAACTTTCACATTCTTTTCGAATCCTCACGTTTAACGGTAAAACGTAGAAACGTTGCTTTCGAATCTTAATTTTCTACCTGGTTGCTCGCGAGGACTACGAGGATCGATACAAGTTCTAATCGACGAACAAATATTTCGCGGAACGCGAGGCATTATCGGAGGTCATCCCCCACCGATTCGAGGAGACGATGATGCGTAGATCGCGTGCAATCGGGCAACAAAAGGTGCGATCTACCCCACCCGCTCTCGAGGTCACAGGATAACGGCAACTGTTATGGGAAGCGAGAAAAGGGATGTTTTACAATGAACCGGAGCAGAATCGGGCGTTAACGTCCTTTGAAAGAGGAAACGGCATTGGATCGTGCAAATGAGGGTGCGAGATTCTCCTCGAGGGGTGTTCAGTTGTTTTTTTTTTTGTCTCTCTGATCGATGTTTCTCTTCCCTTCGTTTCCAACATCCACGTTTTTAGATTTTTGTATAAAAACGAGCCACCTTATTTATTAAGCATCACGAGCAGTCGGATCGCGTACACGCGAACGTGTCGACGATTTTTGTAGAGAAAGACAGATAGAGGCGAAAGAGAGAGGAGAAAACAGGAAGAACAAAGATCGGATGGGAAAAGTCGATCAACGAGCGACGATTGATTTTCTCGGTAACGATCGAACGATATCGGGTCTATGAAATGACGGATCGCTGATTGGCACAGAGACGAGGCGAACAGGGTTGAAAGGGAAATGGGGCCCACGGGCCTGACGGGGGCGGATAATGACAGGGCGGTCTCGCGATGCTAAGATGGTCCGCGTTGGAACCAGCTCGCCTTTTGCCTCTTATACGGCCATGTGGCCATCGGGAGATGCTGATGGACTAATAATTACCAAGGAACCAGCTTCGCATATAGCGGCTGGGACCGTCGAAAATGAAGATTCACCAAAGCAGACTAGAGCGAGAGTCGTGTAGCTATCGTCGTAGCAGCTACGTAGCAGGCTGCTTGGCCCACGAAAAGGTGCTTTGTGCTTAATAACCACTACGACCCCCGTATCCTGTTTAGTCTATCGCTATCGAGTTTTGACGAGAAGAAGCAGCCGATTATGTTGGTAAAAAAAGCGATTTAAACCGTCGGCATGAAACCACCGCGTATACAACACGCTCGTAATTTATCGCGTTCGTGATAATGGGAAAAGAGCGTAATAATTGCGGACTGTTTTCAATGTGACTCTGAAAATATTTAACTCGTAGGGTGTAATGATAGTCCGCGCGTCGGGCAACGAGTGCAGTTAAAAAGCAGTATTTTAGCACGGGCACACGGTGTCAACCTGTTCCAATGCTCGTTTCATAAATCAAACACTCACGTGAAGTATGTAATGGAAGAGCGTTGATAACGTGCAAACATTCTTTCAACCATATAGCCTTACAATGTTTCGTTTGCTGCACGCGATTGTTAACTCTCTGTGCCACGCATTTTCACGATCCTGCTTATGCCAAACATCGGAGACAAAGACTTCATTATCGATGCTCACGCCGCGTACGTTTTCGCGCACTTGTACGCTTCATTTAAGCGGAATGATAATTTGTATTTAAGCGGGCCGCTAGAACGCGAGACACTCGGCTGTCTGTATCAGACTTAACGCGACCAATGATACTGACAATATTTCAACTTTGTCAATAAATGTCGACGTTTCACGATACGGTTAGTTTCTATTTAGCGTTACATCGACGATACGTACACAGATCGTCCGAGGGTCGGTCCCTTTACACGTACAACGTTGTCGAGAATCTTCATCTCTTAAGACATGCAAACTTGAACTATAAAATTGATCGATCGAGTTATTCTCAGCGCGAAACGACCCAGACGTGTCATAGTCTAATCGTCGAAAAGAATTATAACGATACACCGACCACGATCAAATAAATACTAGCGTGGCTTGTTTCGACCGTCGTCGACGATTCGTCTCTGCGAACGAACGGCTGGAAGAGGAGGCGCTCGGCAGCGTCTCTTTGAGGCTTTTAAGGTCGAGCAGCTAGTTTTGCCGTGAAACAAGGCGAAGAGAAACTTGTCTAGGACTGATTTACGGACTCGTTGGCCGGGCCGAGGCTGGCGTACAACTCGCGGTTCCGTGTGTATCGTGGTCCGGAATAGAGAGACGCTCTTGGCCAGATTTATGGGGTGTTCCACATGGAGGAGAGAAGCCGATCCTTCGTAACTCATGCGGTACTCGGTTTTCTGTCGGCGCGTAATCCGCAAACAAGGAACTCGCGCCGCTTTTACGAACGCTCGGAAGAATAACAGAACTCGCGCTGGAATCGACTACTTACACGCGAATAATCGTAACAGGCGAATTTTCCAGGTAACATTATGTTTGACGTCATAGCCGTTAAGTTCAAATAACGTTGTTCTACAAATAGCATAAATCGTTGTTCTATTTTAAAACAGTGGTTATTGATAATATAGGAAAGGATTAGCGTAATTGCCGAAGAAACTAATAATTATAGATTATTTGAGGAATGCTATCGTAATGACAATGAACGACACCAAGTTCTAGAGATACGGTAAAGTGAGCTTCGACATTGTAAAAGTCTAGTCTCGCATTTTCTACGGAATAATCAAATTCGTTCTATATTACGTGACTATCAATCTTTCGTTTAGCAACGAAAAAATATTGCGTACTTTGGAACACAGGAAGGAAAGATGTCAAAAAGGAGGAAATGATTCGTATAACCATATGGTAGATTTATTTGAATCCGTGAGAGGCTATCGTGCAAGAACAAGAAAGTAAGCCACAAAATATCTTCCAAAGATAACTGAACAAACTTCTTACCTTTCGACGAGTCGAAATTATTAAGTAGAAAATTATGATCGTCGAACTGCCAATGTAACTATATATTTCACTGTTTACCAAGCGACTAGAAACCAATGGGATAATTTACTTTCAGACAGAAATCGCTCGTAACTCTCGTAACGGAATTTGTCGAGTTTCCAAATATCGTAACGAAATATTCTACCGAGTAGACAAACTTATCTTATGTTAGCCTGAACAGACAGGATTGGCGCGTAACAGAGACATGCCACCGAATGGTGACGAATATTTAAAGCGTGAGGTGGCGACGGTGGCTTTCTTCCGGAACACGCGGTACTTTGAACAAAAGGAGCGAAGAGAGCGTGAAGAATTAGCGCAAAAAGGGGGAAACAATTAGCCTGATGGAGGATCGCCGACAAATTCGCGCGCATGTTCGTTGGAAGTTGAGATTGCAAAATGACGTGCAAACTGAGGGACGCCCTCGTCCGCCCCCTGGCAATACGGTAATCACTATAATTACGTATCGAGCCCTTATATTAATATCCCCCAGCTACGTCTCTCTTTCTCCTTCTCGTGCGCCTCTCTCTTCCGCGACGATTCGTTCGTTCGTTGGTTCGTTCGTGAAGCCTTTAGCCTCGTGAAAGTAGACTTTTTTCCGCAACCTTTCACGCGAACCGATCAACTCCGATTTATTATTGCTGCGAACATCGTTACGCTCGTTAATGAGAGCTTTCGGACCACGTTTCCACGTGGCAGAGCGCGAGCGTCGCGTCACTTTGTACAATCGCTGACAAGCGGAGTCTGCGTAAGCAACGAAGCGTTTGCCATACAGATTCTTCATGTTTGGCCAAATTTTTCCATGACCCCGACCGTGGATCGTGAAATTCAATTGCGAGATCCGATTGGCAATCGCGCAAATTGAATTCTCAACGAGCGCTGATGAATTGGCAACGCGTTAAGGAGACTCGGGGGTGCGTGAGGCTTCGCATTGGCCTCTTTCGCTACTGGGAGATGAACAATTAACGGGAGGGTGTTGCTGGACCGCCCAGGATGTCGTCGCAGAAGGGAGCAGATGCTGTTGATAGATTCTGTCAAACATTACTGGCAGCTTGACAGAAAGCGCAAACTACTTTAATCCACCATAGTCTCGACAACGCTAATTTTTACAAATAATTATTGACAAACTTTACCTCGAGATATTCCGTATCCGTGGAATGTTGAGGTTGTTGGACGGCCGTCGGCGGTATGGTCATGACGTTCTGCGGATGAGCAGGATGCGAATACTGATACGCGCAATTCATGTTTAAACACCTTCAGTCTTGACGAACTATGTTCCGATAGATATAAAAATATATATCAACGAGTCTGTGCACTATGGTTACACGAAACCTCTGTGTTTTAATCGACCGACGATACCGCGGCGCACCATGCACAAAGTGACATTTAAATGTCGAGTCAGAGGATCTCACGGATTAACTGCGAACGAGCGTTTCGAGCACACAGATCAATGATCATGTTTTCACGACGGATCGCTGCGAAATTGGTTCGAGATTGTTACGAAGGAGAAGCTGCCGTTACAGATCCTTCGAGTATCGAGGGAATCTGGTGTCGATGGTGGAGGTCGATCGTGCGGCAGAAGCGCTCCACGGCATCGGTAGTCCGTTCGAAGGTTGCCGTAGCCCCTCGTATATCCTGGTAATCACAGTAATTTCTGTGGCTGTTGGCCACAGAAGGCAACCAGAGGAGGTCAGTCGACAAGGAGGTCGGTCGAGGACGCAGGAAACGCGGACGTTTCGCGTGGTCGTTGCGATGCGTCCTGTGCGATGCGGAAGGAGGTTACAATTACAAGACGGAGGGACTGGAGGTGCAGCTCGCGGCGTGCAACAATTATAACTGAGCTTTTTCGTCCCCCACGTAGAAGAGGAGAACGCGTCTACGGAGGCGGATCCTCTCTCCTTCTTTCCCTGTTTACCGTTCCTCTTCCTTCTCGGTTTCTCTACACCGCGGCACCGTTCTCGTCTTTTAACACGAATAGGTGTCCGTATGGATACGCGAATGCGTGTGCAGCGAGGTCGACAGTGTGCGTGAAACGCCAGTGGTCGGGCCACGTCCCGCAGGAATTCCCACAAGTGTGTGTACCCATCCTGGAAGGTGTTACTGGTGGGGCAGAAGCAGCGCCCGCCCTCGCAACGGTCCTCCTCGTACAACCTCGCGATTGTCTAATCCTTGTGGCAACCCTAACGAACCCTCTCCGTTCCCCCTTTCCCTCTTTTTCTCTCCCTGTCTGTCTCTCGTCCTCCCTCCATCGCACCGCAGACCGCACTCCCGACCAATTAAAACGCGCTGCGATCACGTGGTTCACCGCCGCGACCACCGCTGCTTCTTCTTCTTCTTCTTCTACTTCTTCTTTCTCAGTTTCTCAGCTTCGACTCCGTTCTTTCGTCCCATCGTCTTATATCCTCCTCTTCTAGCTTTCGCTTTTATCTTTGTAGCCGTTGTTTTTACTCCGCATCCTCCACCTCCATATACCCGCCACCCCTTGGGCCGGTTCGCCTTTCGCCAGTACCCCCTTTCTTTTCTTCTTGTACCATTCGTGCCCGTGCCGATACTCGTTCGGGGTCACGCGCGTGGGAGGCGAATGGGCAGATAACGACGACTAGGTCCGAGATATTAGTATATCGTTACGGTCGTGGAACAGGTTTTTCGATTTTACGGAGTCAATGGTAATCTTCCAGGGACGGTATACGCGCAACGATGGGGTTGCCGCGTTCAACGCTCCGGCTCCGACATTTCTCATACGAGGAGTTGGCGCGCGCGCGTTAATGGAATTCCTCGAATAAGCCGGTGGAAAGTAATCGCGGCAATCTCGTTAATGAGATATCGTCTGTTTAAGGGTCGTGGAAGCATGCGTTAAACGTATCGCGTACGCGAGACGCGATTATTCATTGGCGAAAGCTGGCAATTAAAGTTCAATTATCGAAACGCCGTGGCTGTATTTGTCGCTGCGTGTCGTTCGCGCGGTTAATTCAATTTTGCGCGTTTAGAAAATAGCCGGCTATCGGTCGTGCAAGTTAAACAACGAAGCCCTGATATATGTGGTCCTCGTTGAGTTATCGCTTCAATTAAAAACCAGGTGAGAAACTTTCAGAAAAACCCGCCAGCACGTACACGAGATTAATGCGATAAAGTAACTCGCAGCGTAACGTAATAGCAGGATAGTGTGCTCTATCTATCCGTAATGCTCGCGGTTTACGTTACCGCGTCGATGCGCGCCGCTTTTTAGCGTTCGATCTCCGCCAGCGTACCGATGTAACGATCGTAGCCTCGGGATCGAACCTATTATCGTACACGCTAATGATATTGCGTACTCGCCAAGAATTTATCGTGCCACCAACACGACCATTCTCCGTCGTACTCCAGTTCCGACCCTTCTTAGTTATCTTTACGTAACCCTACCACATCATTTTCTTTAATTAAACATCGATTCTCCTTGACGCTCTTCATACACGACTTCGTATAACGCGGTCCTTTCTTAAGCAAATAATCGTCAAAAGAAACATTTGCAGATAAAGGACGAACAAATTCCCAATTCGAAAAGAATTCAACCAACGAAGCAACTGTAGCAACCCCCGAAGAGCAATATCGTCGGTGGAACTCGATTCTAAGCGATTCCCATGGTATTCGGATTTGGATTTTACCTACAACTTCGCTTTATTCTACGAGAATAACGTTTTACGTCTTTATTGCTTAAAAACAGGACGAACTGTTCCATTTAATTGTAACTTCCTGCGTTCTGGGATCTATATAATACGAAGTTCGGAGCTGTATCTCCACCTGCACCTGAAGAGAAAGAAGATAAAGACGTAGAACGATCGAAGAATAGAATATACCGACAACTCGTTTAAACGGCACGTATTGTAAGGCGACATTTAATCCGCGATCTACGACTCGACTTTCTCCATTCGTAGGCTCGGCTGACGCTCCGATCGATCGTTCGCGATTATTCGACTCGATCGAGGATCTTTTGCCTGGAAATCGCTTCGAAAGTAAGCGCTACGTTCGGATATTTTGCCCTCTTTCTTTCTTCCACGATTCGGACGAGCGATGTTCCCCGTTTCAGTGTGAATTACTCGAGCTAGTTTAACAGCGACAAGGCCTGAATGAACGAGACGGCGAGCAAGAACGCTTGGGTGAACGGATGATTGCCGGTGAATGGATTCGTATTCTCCCTCAGACGCATAATGCCAAAGTGCTTCTTGCTCTTTCTTCGTCTCCCTTCGCTTGTAACTCGATACAGTGGGAACCGCGTGTGATCTCCATTCACCACCGGCTAGAATGTTATGGAAGGACCGAAAGGATTGCTTCGCTGACACCGCGGCTTCCCTCGCCGACAAAGTCTTCCGTCTCCCCGAGCGGGATAGTTGAAGGGATTTCGACGCTCTTTAAACTTAGTCGATTGTCGGACTTTTATTTTGCGCCTCTCGTGCACACGATACCACCACCCTCCTGTTCCCTTTCAATGCCATCGGACGTCACAAAGTACCGACGCCCCTTAATCGTTCGGTAATTTTAGACTTCCCCGTCGAGATATTTCACGGCATTTTTTCGATATTTTAAACCAGTTAAAAAGAGAGAAGAAAATACATATATCGATAGATTAATTGATAGATTCTTAAGAAATATCGGTAAATATATACCTATGCAATGACGTACAAGTGCATACGCATTATAAATCTCCGCATCATGATGCGGATCAATAGCGGAGTATTGTAGTAAACGTGCTTCACCGAAGCCTAAATGATTTCTGAAACTCCAGCCTGTTTAACGAGTACGTTAACGTTGGCCTACTTAAGGGTGCGATTGATCGAGGGTGGTTGTACGGTTGCATCACCAGAGAGCCTTCTTCGTTCGATTCGATGCCGCCTACAAATGCTACATTCTCCTATCGGAAGATGTTTAACGTTCGAAGAAATCGAAGATCGGTTTACCCCCGAAAACCAAATGATTTCTTAAACTTCCAGCGTTTCAGCTCGTTTAACGAATGAGTTATGTTGGACTAATTAAGGGCACGATTGATCGAGGGTGGTTGTACAGGCTGGCCCCCCTGTAAACGTTCCCGGTTAGAGGTAGGTCGATCTATCGATATTCGACCAGGTGGCGCCAACGAGGTTTTCCGAAACGACGTAAACGCCGATCGCGTTAAGGGATGATGAATGAGGGGCCGGGGGATGGCACGAGAGTAGACGGAAAGAGGCGTATCGGCGTAGAATCGCGGCACACGGGATCCACGATGAAAAATTGTGCCGGTGGAGACTCGTGTGTTCCCTCGGATATGAAACTGCCAGACGGATGGACGGACGGACGAAAAGAACGGATGGTCGTTCTTTTCGTGCGCGAGCGGGCTCTAGCGCTCTGTTATTATATCTTTCTCCCTTTCTCGTTTCTCTTCTCTTTTCTTCGAGTCTTAGAGAAACGGATCGGCGTTCGGGACAGCGCGTTACCGACGAGAGAGAAAGAATAATAGCCTCCCCCTATGGTGGCCGCGGCCTACAATTAAAACTCTCGCGCGTTCCCAAGGGCGGGAAGGGCTCTCGTCGGTGCACGCCGGTTAATCGACTCGCTCAATGTCCAGCTCTCGTGCACCAACCTCTTCACCCTTGCTGTCTATGAGACGATCCACCGATTTTATTCGGCATTCGTGGGTACAAACTATTCCAGGAAAATAACAGTCGATCGAGAATGCGACCGGTTTCAGGGAGCATTACGCGTTAGAGTGCTTCCGGAATACATCGATCGAACCCTCTTTTCTGTCGTCCGGAAAGGGAAACATTCGTTTTGCTAAGAACACGAGAAAAAAGCCGGAGATAGGGAAACGGGGGTACTCGGTACTGAACGTAAAATACGTCGTTTAGATAGACGCAAAGTTGCGAAACGTAGCATATTTCAGTTATCCAAGAAAAAAAACGTATCCTGTCTCTCGTTACGGATAGTTTCACCGTTTTGCAAACGAAGAGTAAGACGTTATATCGTTGGTCAGTTATGTTCGTTTCCACGGTGAAACGACATGCTTCCTTTTTTCGAAACGTACGAATGTGCTGTTCTTCACGGAGGGAAACGAAGCGTCGTATTTTCAATCGCGTCAAAGACAAACGTATTCTTCTTCTTAGACGAATGAAGGTTTTCACCGAAACGTAGATGATTCCTATATTATATTCCTATTCCTTTTTTAACATCGCTTTTCATGACGCATCTCGATATGTCGGTACAAAAAATAACGAAATGGGGTGAGATTAATCGGTGTTTGCAACAGGCAGACGAGGTCCTATTAATTCGTTCACGCCGGGAGAGAAATCTAGTCCTTATCTGCCGACGTCGAGAATAATCCGGGACCGTGGCATGGCTCGCGGTGAGAAATGGAGGTGATCAGTTGCTGTCGGGTTAATAATATAAATTAGCGGGCACAGATCGGAAATAGGTATGGTACTCGGTCGAATGGCAAGGATCAGGGAAGGAAAAAAAGAAAAGAAAAGAGAGAGAAACGAGTACATGGCACGGTGGCAGTTGCTCCGGTGGTTTGGTCCGCATTACGGGTTACGCGGGCGGGGTAATCACGATGATTCCAACTTCGGGGTCGGTCATCATCTCGTCACCGCGTCACCCGCGGCCAAAAAATCGTGGCACGCACGTCCTTAACCCTGTGCACGTTCTTTGGGCATCAACAGCTTCGCCACCATCGACAACACCGAATGGAAACCACCGGAGAAACAGGATGCAGCGAATGCTTTATGGACTTATCAATCATTTGGTAGCGCCGTGCAGAGAGCTGAGAGTTGCCCTATGTTTCTTGCCGATTTGTAGCCTGTTATTAGGGAGGATTGAAAGATTCCGGGGTCAGGAGGAATCGAGCTTCATTCACATGAATTTACACCGGTCATTTCGCCTACGACGCGATCGACGACCATCTCGTGTGAATTTTTTTTCCTTCGGTCATCATAATTCACCGGTATCGCATCAGAATATAAAAACCGATTCGTAGGATCTATGGAAATTGAGATATTTCAGGCTGAGAATCGAACGAGCTCTATTCGTATGAATTTACAGCAGGCATTTCGTGCAAGACGTACACTCCACTGTATTTGTATTTCTGCGACGTCTTCTGGTTCGTTTACAGAAATTTATTTTCATCAAAATCTAAAAATCGATTCGTAAGAAATAATCCGAAGGAAAGTAACGAAGAACCATTTTAACAGATTCGTTTGAGTTCAGAACGATGTACCAAAATGGCGCAGACTCCTGGCATCTCAACAGCGGCGAGGTTTGCGAGAAGGTGGGCCGAGGTGCGAGCAAAGGTGATATATGCCGCGATGTAGCTTCGTGGTAGGAAGACGGGCGACGAGTGGGGCACGTAAAGTGATACGTGGGTGTAAAGTAAGATGGTGGCTGGTCAATGGATATACCGAAGCCAGTGTCGAAAACGATGTATACACGAGGGTGAGTACATTTTCGTAACGTAACTTGTAAACCCTCGGGAAAGGGTGAAAGATCGTCTTACGGATCGATCGGAGAGTAAATCTCCCACTCGTGTCGCGAATCTGGTTTCGCGTCGGAAGAAAGGATTTGGTCTCTCTCTTTGTGGGTGGACTTGACCAAAACGCATCTACGTGTGCTCGCGTATGAATGTACTCGCATTTTGACCGGGCGTGTAGGGGGCCAGGGACGGCCGCGGCAGGGCCCCAAACCCGGTAATTAAATAGCTGAACCCTGCAATTAAGGCCACTAAATCGTGGCGGACCATGGACCTGACCAGCGAAGGGCCCGCCAGACACAAAAAACAACGTCGAAACGTTGCTTAAGCCAGCGCGAGCGAACAGAGCACAAGGATGTACGAAGCGAGACCCGAGACGTCGACGTCGACGTCGCGGGGGTGGTTTGGTAATATGTGGGAACCTAATCGAGAAAAAATGCCCTTCTGCCTAGACGCGATCTACGAGCATCTACCCTGATTGCCTACTTGGTTCGCACGCTCCTTTCACAGTCGGCTTTTGCCAACGCGATGGTAGAATCGTTTGGATGAGCCGCGTTTCAACGCAACAAGGGACACGTTTGTCTTCCGTGGAAAGTTTAAGCGATGTTTCTATAGTTTCCAAGTTGTCTTGCTAGAAGTTTTCACGTTGACGACTGTACGAGAAAATAATGGTACCAAGTTGAAGAACAAAGATCTTGTGCATTCGTCAAACGATACTAAATTATGGAGATTGTCGCAGTTCTCGCGACAGAAAGATCCAAATTATAAAAGCAAAAGATGAGTCGTTATATAATAAATATAAAAATACATTTTTGTTAAAACTGGCGCTGTCTTCCTCAATTTTATGCTATTAATTTTCCATTAATTTTAATTCTTCGTTTCATTAATTAAAAACGTAATTCAATTCCTAAGAAAAAAGAAAAAAAAGAAGTTTGTCTCTCGCCAACTTATTTTATGAAATTTCTCATACGAATAATAACGCGAAGTTTAACAATCTTCGTGTTTCCGATGAATACACCTGGTTCGGAATTTGTCAAACATTTCCTGTTTTCATCAAGCGGCACAATTACGTACGAGTGTATAGACAGGAACGAAGATAATAGTAACAAACTGTCTTCCTTCCTGTTCCAGACGAGGCCGGCGGTTTCTTCCTCGTGCACGTTACCACCGGAATGCATCGTGATTTCCGTGTATGCAAAATCGAGCGTGCACACGCACTAACAGCTCTCGTGGCGTTAGATGGATGACCGAGCATCACGCTCCCCCGTCGTATTAAAATATCAGAGAGTCACCCCCGCCCGTTCGTCCCTCGCTTCGAGGTTACCCCACGTTCGTCCGTTGCCTCGGCATTAAATCAACCACCCACCAGCCCTCGGGTTATCTTTCAAGCCTATCTGTGGACCGGCTAAGATATCGCCAAGTCTCCCCGCTTTCCAACCGACTCTCTTTGCATTTGTAGTAAATCTACGAGCTCTCCTCTTTCACGATAGCGGTGCGAAAAAAAGAACAAGGTAAGAAATCTCTTCGACTTACGATACTTATTCCTTCGATTTATAATACTTATTCCTTCGACTTGGTGGTTACTTTTTTCCCAACAAGAATTTCGTTCTTGCAGGCTACTTTCTCGAAGAGATCTCGGCACGAGAAATTCTGTTCGATTAAAGCGTAGCAAGCGTTTATTGATTCGTGTCGTCCAGAGGTATCGTGGTTAGCGATAAGACGCTCTGCACATCACCATGTTCCACACGTCATTCACTGCACGTGTAATTTGCACGCGCGTGATTTGATTACGTCGATCCTGAACAAAGCTACGTATACCTGAGCCGGTACTTTAACTCTCACGCTGCGTAATTAATTTCCCCAACTACTTTTGAATCTCAATCCTCGAAGAACACAGATCCTTCTCACAGATTCTCGATTAGTTTTTCTTACTAATAAAAGGAAAATCCGACTTTTTACCAAACTGGTAGCGATCGACTATAACGAAGAGTCGCAGCGTAAAGGTAAAATACAACCCTCGTGAGCATGCAATCGCGATTCGAGTTTCAAAGACGAGCATTTTTTGTTCTGTGTGCGTAGGTAGGATAAAGCGTAAATTTAGTTGA
This sequence comes from Bombus pascuorum, assembly GCF_905332965.1. Lineage (NCBI taxonomy): Eukaryota > Metazoa > Arthropoda > Insecta > Hymenoptera > Apidae > Bombus > Bombus pascuorum. Next base: position 11,643,361 of record NC_083497.1, on the reverse strand, counting down.
ACGCTGTGTTACATGCTGGCGTACGTTATCCACGAAAAAAGATTTGCGATGAAATATAAATTAGCAGGTGCACGGGTCCTTTCTCGAAAGACTGGTCCAGCATCCCGAATCAAGCAGACAATTTAATTTTCTAATTATCGTGACGTTCGACCGATCGAGAAGGTATGGCATCCTTATCTCGATGTAACATCTACGCGCGTATAAAGGCTAATGGATCCACGTGATCCGTCCCGGCTCTCCAGACTCAATCTCGACTAATATCCGTGCTAGGTGCTGGTGTCGGTCTACACGGATACCCGCTCACAAAGTAAACGTGGATCAACGCGGACGACGAGCCGGAGTACAAGGGTGAGTCGGAGGATGCCTGCGTACTGCACTGCGGTAAATTAATTGATTACTGCACGTACCCACGTACAACCATTCTCGCCAAAGAGAAGCTTGGCTGTTGTGCGAATAAGCGACGTAGAGAAGGAGAAAAAGGAAGGATAAGCCAAGTGCAGAAAATACCGGCATCATTGGAAATCCATAAATAATAATACGAACAGAACCGAATCTGCATTTTCTTGCACGATAATTTAGTAATTAACGATGTTAGCGAATCGATAAGTTACGGGTTATAGGTTACGGATCTTTATTTTAAAACTGTGCAATTTTGAATGATCCGGCAACTTATAATTGGCAAAATTTCATTTGGTTATAGAAGAGAGTTGGTCGATACCGATGAATTGCGATTTGTGGCCAATAACATTGACAATATCGATTCGATTCAATAATATCGGTTGGTTCGATCGTACAATGGAGATCTCTTCTCGCTACTCTTGAATCGTTCGGATGACTATTTCAATTTCGTTCGATCGCTGAGCTTCAAACAGTTTCAAAAGTGTGTGGAATCAAAATTTTATTAAAGGAATCACGATGACACGATTAGGAATGTAAAAAGGTGAAAATTCTATGGTCGTAGGTATTATTTTTGAGGTGCAGGTTGTTGAGAAGCAGCGCAGATTAGATAGATAGATTGAATTCTTCGGGTCGAATGAGAATCAACGGCGTGAAGTTACAAAGTCGAAGAACGGTTACAAGCATCAGGAGAACGGAAAGATGGCACGTCGTATTGTAGAGTCACCGAGACGAAAGGAACAAGCGATCACCCGCTGGGAAGGCGCATGCTGCGAAAGATCACCTCCCGGTCGAACACACCTTCGCGGCATTGTTGGACCGCGGGTGGTTTCGATCTTTACAAATAGGTTGCTAATGCAATAGGATGTACGGTCATGTAGGCGCTAAGTGGAAAGCGAGAAGTAAACTCGGCTGTCGATCTTCGATAGGGTGTCCCTCTTTCGATCGATGCCGGTCAACTCACCCCCTGCGGGTGAGACCTCGATAATATCTGGATTACATTAACGCGCGAACCAACGTGTAAACTTTTCTAATCTTTCTCCATTTCGATGTTTCGATATTCTGTATCTAAGAGTAAGCTTATAATTTACAATAGGCGTATAACGTCGTTTAGAAAGTATCCGGCCACTCGTTTCTTCTCGACAGCATGTCGAGTTCAATCACGAGTTTATGGGGAAAAATGTACGATTATTTTGTCGTTTATCGTTGTTGCAACTATACGTCGTAACAGATTAATTGACTATTTTGAAGCAAGTTGTTCAATTTTCTCAAGTACCAGTCAAACGAAGAAGATTCTCTTTCTGCTCGACACGGATCATCGATATTATACGTTGCACGAAACTGACGACGAAACGAGCTACCAGGAGCCACGATACCTTCGCAGAACGTTCGCTACAAATACCAAAATCTGCAAAACGGTTTCCGCGAATTTGGATTTTCAGAGAATCGCGTCACAGCTGACTAGCTAAGTGATATCTCGTGCCAAGGATTGTTCGGGTAAGACGCAGACCGTGCGATTATGGAGAAATATGCAGCCGTTTAAAGTGGCATGGTAAGTCGTTGCGACCGCAATCACGGGTTCTAAGTAGCGAAGGGAAAACACGACGTAGCTTACAGAGAGGGTTCTTACGGTAGTTGCTCGTACGTGTTGGCTCGCGTTCGACTTGCGGCCGAGGTCCGAGCTATGGTCCGGCTGGGCTTGCCAGCGGTTAGTCCGCGGTTACCGCGTGGTTATCAAGTTAACCTTTTACCTCGAAGCCGCGCGAGCTCTCGATGAGGTTTGCGGCCGACCGAGAAGGAACGTCGGAACGGAAGAAGAAAGAGCGACCGAGGTGTGAAACCGCTCCAAAGCAAAGAGGCAAGAAATTGCGCTCGATTATCCTCCTGGTAAACGTGGCCAGTCCGCGATCAGTTCCTCTCATCTGTCTGGTAGACCTTCGATAACGATTCGACGAAAGTCTCTCTGTACTCTCCTTCTCCTCTGTTCCTTTTTCGTTTCCTTCTTATCCCTCCCTTTTATCCCTTTCTGCAACCCCCTACCACTGTTTGGTTTCTCTGCGTTGCCGCGAGTAGACGCAACCACGTGTGTGCACGTAATGGAAGCCAATAACGGGCAACAGGTATACCGCTGAAACGGGCACAAGAAAAAGGACGATCAGGGTAGGAGGAGGAAGGGGGAGAGGGGGAAAGCGCGAACGCGTATATATACTTTATTCATTATCCGGTTTGTAATTCATAACGCGCCATTAGTCATATTATTATAGTATTTACTCGCGACCCAATAGCGGGTGTCCCGGGCGTAACTCGTTATTACACCGTAGCGCGCGCGGTAATTACCGAGTTCCATGTGGAAAGGGAAACTTCGAACTATGTACGTGCATGTAGGTGCGAACTGCAAACGCCACGGAATACACACGGTTACTCGCGCCTATTAACATCATCGCTCGTGCCAAGAACGGACAATTATTCAGCGTGCTTCGGTCTCCACTTCGCGACCCTGTTAACCGCTCCAATTTTATCGTTTGCCACTTCGTTTCGTGGCAATTTAGAAACGTGGCTGTCTGAACACGAGTCTCGTATTGCCGTACTCGGGCTGCTCAGATTGCGCAACATGTCCATGAGTGGAAAATAAGAAATAACGAAAAGGTTAGAGCAAAGTGATCGCAAACCGTGTTAACTCGGACGCTGGTAAACGGTACCGGGCCAATAGGCAAGGAACAGTGTAGCTTTTCAGTACACACGTTGCACGAAGACGAGGAGTTATGGCCGCATTCGTCTCCATTATCCGGTGAATCATTGAGGGAACGACCTAACCTCCGACGTTCGAGCTTTAACAGCACCAATTCTTGTACGTCGATATCCTTTGCCAGCCGACTCGAACACCGGCGTACCTCTGTTCAGACCGGTTATATAGCCAAGGCGCATTATTGTTTGCATAAACGCGATCCGTAAATCTCCCCTCGTTCACCGATTTGCAATTCCCTCTTCGCATGTCCGACGCTTACGTAAATGCGCGTACGACACACGCGCGCAGCACATATTTTATAGAGATTTCTAAGAAACCACCTGCCTCCGTTATGGATTATCGCCGCACGAACGTTCCATTTCTTTTCTGTGATTCCGTCGTTACAACGATCATATACCAGCGAAATTTTCGAACCTTATCGCGATTCTTGGCGCAACAATATCAATCTTCGATTCACAGTCGACGTGCATAGCTCTATTTCTTAAGAGCATCGTATTGTAATCGCGAATATTTTTATACGTAAATTCTACGTCATTGTGTTGTGTCTCGTTTCTTTCCATCCAGAGTATAAGATGGCTAGATTAATAAAAGCGCGAGCGAATGCTCGTTTTTATGAAACTACCCCAGCAAAATAAAACACAGAGATCTACTTCGATAGAAATGCGACAAACTGGCCTCGTGAAAACGTTAAATATTAATCGGTCGCAACGGTCGACAGATTCTTAAAATAAGCACGAGTGCAACATCGACAATGTACTTTTCCTTGAGAAAGCCGAAAGTACAAGATCCGGCAGTTTGGCTTGGACAAATAACACTGTTCGACGAACTCGATAATAACTCTCATAATTCTTTCCCTTTCCCTGCCCGTACTTTTCGCCCGCTCCTTTTCTTCGCCGCGAAACGCTTTATCGATTTAACATCTCGCCACATTCCATGACCGTGGCCGCGATGAATTATCGCGTTGCGTATAAAATGCTTTATTTGTCATCTCGATAATAACCATACCAGGGGGCTGGCCAGCGAAACCCGTAACGTGATCCAAGATCGTACTACCTCGTAGTCCGTCCGATGAATAGGCGAAAATAAGCGCGCCTTACAGTCTCTCCAACTATGCGAACCATTTAACAATGCGCATACGAATACGCGTCATTTAAATTCATTTGTAGTCCGACGTGAGATTTATCACGGAGATATTACGCTGGAAAGCAGATTCCTGCGTTTTGCGAGCGTCGCGTCCTGTCGTTTCTTGGACACGTACGTTCGACAGTCTTATGGATATGCGACGCGCGTCGATACTCGATCGCTCCTCTTCGACACAGAAAAAGAAAAATCCAATCGAGAGAAAGACGGAGAATCGTCGGCATCATTTTGTATCATTTTCCCGCTACACACGCTTCCATGATAAATCATCCACTTTGGTCGGTAGCGTGGTTCATGTTTTGTCCGGGGCAACTGCGACCGTTCGTGTTCGATCGGCGTTCAGAGGCTGTCAATAGATTTGCTGCTGGTAATTCGAGGATAAATTTCCCTCGTTGTGGCCGCGCGCGTGTTATTATTTCGCGTCGTGAATTTCAACGAACACATGCGTGCGTGCGATTCTATCTCGTGGTTATTAACATCCGCGGTATTTCGTATAACGCTCGGATTTCTCTCGCCGAGAACATCCGATCCGCTTCTTCTTCAAGGGGGCGACTCTGCAGGGGTGATAAACATTAGGAAAGAATCGATACTTTCTGTTGCATTTTTTCAAACAACATAGTTTTAACAATATGTGTGTGCGTGTGTGTGTATGTAGAATTCTATATCCTTAACAATTAATAAGATTGTATCTGATCGAAGAACGTGTATTACGCACTGTGGTGTTACAATGGCACGAAAAACTATAATTTTCTTCCAACTTTTTGCAATGTATTAAGATCTACTTAACAGATTGGATGAAAATTTTTCACACGTCTTTGATATAATTATAGATGTTTTATCGAAATAAATCGACTATGTTCGAACGGTAGTCAATGTTATTTAAAGATAAGTCGACAAGATATAATTATATAATTCCACAATATATCATTCCAACTAATTTATTTTAATTTATTTATTTCGTGCTGGGTGGTCTGGTTAAGTCATTCTATAACGATTCAGGAAACTGTCTGGATTTTCTCGCTCAGTTTTCCGAGCGGATTGGCTCCGAGTTGCCCGACGATTGAGAAACCATTTCGATGGTGAGAGACAGAAAGAGAGAGAGAGAGAGAGAGAGAGAGAAACCGTACGAACGCCTGTTAATCTCAATAATGCTCGCGCAAAGCGGATGCGCAAGCTCGTAAATCGGTATCCCCTGTGCAACATCCCCTTTCTTCCAGAGAATTCATTCCCCCTTGGTTTCTCGTCGAACGTCTGGCTTGGTCGTTCACGGCCACGAGAATACCACCGACGACGAGGAGAACACGAGACACGGTATTTTCTCGACACGAGTCGGCAAAGGTCCAAGCCGCATACATAATTTATACAATTAGCCGAGGTGTCTGCCGTGTCCGACAGAATATGGAGCCTGAGTGGACTGACACGGCGCCAGGAACGCGAATACCATGTCGTCGAACGATCGCGCAGAATCTTTTCTAACCTCGTTTCCAGGGATCCTGCGCCGTAGAAAAATTTCTAGATTTCGTGACGCTTATCGTTGACTTTGCTACTAGTTGTGACATTCGAGCATTGTAGCGTTCCGAAGTAAGTATAGTAGAATCTTGATTATGCGAACTAATGACGCACGCTGTTCGGATAATCAGACTTTTCGGATAACAGAGCAACGTAGTATTTAGACAAGAGGAGGTGATTTATTTCCAACTATTTTATGAATATTGGTATTGTTGTAAAGAACCGTATTCGAAGTTTCCATCGATTCTTATTATCGTTTTATTGAACGATTTTGTTATTCCATTGATTCGTTAATCATCACGTGGCAGTAAAAGAGCTTTTTTTCGGTTGGTTCGTAGCTTGAAATAAATACTGTAAAAAACCTATCGCTATGAAATAAAATACTCGATGCTCGTTATAACGTTGGACGGAAGTTAACCGATGTTCCGATAATCGATCGAATCGTTAATGGCAGTTCTGATAATGGAGACTCTACTATAATATCCAATTATAGAAAAGGTAATAACTGTGTCCGTAATTGCATGGCAGAAGAATTACACGTAATTAAAGCACGAAGTTGTGGATCTACAATAAGGTTTATTTTTCTACAATCACTTAATTTTCATTGGACGATCAATTAAGAGGTAGATCGTTGTTCAAGATATCGACTACGTCATGTTGCGAGTGCCGTTTCTTACTACTAAAATGCATCGCTATCGATAAAGTTGGAAAAATTGGTAAGAATCGTCTGTGTTCTAAACCCTTCGAATAGTCGTTCAATAGATCATTGCCTTTCTCCTTATTTCTATCGAGAAGATGAAATTTAGGTCTTACGAAACGAAACGAAACGAAACGCGATATCAATTTCGCGTCTCGTTTACAAACAGATGAAAAAATCGGCAGAATTTTAAAGATTCAGGTAGAGACAATGGAGAAAGGTACGGGAGATCGGTGATCTCTCGCAACACCTTACGCGTACGTATCTTGTTGGTTTCCTGATACCAAGGAAGGCTGTGTAAAACCTTCTTTGGTAGATCTTGTGCTCGTAGAACGGGAGAAAAAGATGGTGAGATGGAGAGAGGAGAAACAAGACCGAGGGAGTTGGAAAGAGAGAAAAGAAAATATAAAACGGATGTCCGCAACACGATCACGTGATCGGGATTTTATGGTCGGTGAGTAAGAGCGTAATTACGTGCAATGGAATAAAGTGGAGAAGTCGGTTATCGACGTATCTTCATCGTATTCGTTATAACATTGTGGGAAATTGAGCTGGCAACCGCGTTATAAATATTGATGTTTACACTCATTACAGAATTTATACTGTATGCCCTGGTAATTATTCTGTCGATAGCGTTGCGCGTGCGATAATTATCGTGTTAGATACCGAGTTTGCCCTGTTTAGAGTTTGAGCTGTGCGCGCTTTTCAGATTTCAAGCAAATCGCACGATCTTTATCTTCACTCGCTTGCAAAAATGGAGAAAAAAGACGAACGAAGGTAAGATCGCCGATACATAAATCTTATGGCTAGAAATAAAAACAACTATACGTTTTTTACGTTATTAAATGTATTCGAACGATGTAATCGTACATACCGGCACTTATAGTAATAAATGTTAATGAACGGACGTTACTTATATTATTTGATTATTTATACATCGATAAAGTGTCACCATAACGCGAATCCTGTCTTGCTATAAGTTGCAAAGTAACATAATTAATTGATTTCCTTCTATACATATTTAATTACATTTGTATATACACTTGTATTTGCTTATGTACATACACTTATTACCGTAAGCGTTTCATATGATAGATAGACAGTCACATATACTTGAATATATACACTTGAAAATTTTGGTCCCTCGTTGTATTAGGTTGTTCGAAAAATTTCTTTCGTTTTATAAGAAAATCATAGACGCACAATGTTTTCTGTTTTATATCAGTTTATCGAACACGAACATAATAATACAAAATAGAACGAAACGAATCACACCTAATTCGATAAAATAATATAAAACAGAAATTGTTCTTCATCTGTTATCACCTTATGAAACGAAAGAAACTTTTCGGACAACCTAGTAGCTACACATATAGTAGGTCGACTGTCGACGAAAGGACAGAAAGGCTGGCCACGATTGCAAAGTGTAAGACACGAACGCGATTCGACGCGTAGATCGCGTCCCTGTTCGTGTCCACGGGAAAAGTGTGGATCCTCGAAGGAACTCTCCGAAACGTTTTATACGACTGGCAAATTTATGGCTACGGGGAAGGAGAAGCGAAAGTAACGGCGACGCCAAGGAGAGACGCGGTACGCTCTAGGGGAATCGACTTCCAGACAGGTCAAGATATATCGATACATAAACATCGATATCGACGTGCAAATGACGGTATACGTGGGCGCTTTCGTGCACAGTTTCCGTCGATATGTGTACGTAGGTGGATCGCAGAGCCTATCTAGCATCCGCGATGCTTGGATGCACCGATGTCGCTGAACGAAACGAGTCGCTACATCGCGTCGCGCCGAGCCCGGATCGACTCTGCTCGTGCGAGCGAACCAGCTGCCCTGTAATCGCGATTCGCGCACTGCAATAATTATTGCCTTTGCTCTGTCATCAGCGGCGACATCTATATACAACCACGCTATCCCGATGCTGGTCGCCGTCAACGGCAAGGAAAAGGGGGCCAACAGAAATAACTCACGCGTCCGCGTAGCTGTACGCTGAATAGGGGTAAGGGTGTTCGTGGAACGAGCTCGCATGAACGACTGCGGGAAAAGCCGGCTTCATCAAGACCATATTGTGCGATGGTTTTATAATCAGCGTCGTGGTTTCGTTACGGGCTCGTCGACATCCAGTCGAGCTCGAATACTTCTTTTTTTCGCTAGACGATGTCAGGGTTCGGCGAATAGAAGAAGAAAAATTACCAGATCTGGATAATTTAAGCGAAAAAGGCAGAACAAAGAACGGAACGAATCGTTCACTCGGCCACGTGTGAAGCTACCTGATGTTGATACTTGAAACTCGTTATAACTCGTGACGAGTTTCAATACGTCGCAAAAGAAGGTTTATAGATCGATTGATCAGATCGGAACCTTCTATAAGTATCACGAGGAAAAGAAACGATAGCTTTAAATAGACTATACGCCTGAACGCTGGTTGAACAGCTTCGAAACTCTGCGAGCATTCTACAAGATGTTTCGTATCATTGCGATATTATTTGTAAAATTCTAAAGAATAATCTTCCCAATTTTCACGCGATATCGAATAACAATAATCAGATCCCGGAAGAGAATAAAAAGATAATTTTGAAACTGCTTGTGCCACTGTATCTTACGATTGTAATGCCTGCCTATAAAAGGTAGGAAATGTGATTTATCGTGTTTTTCCCCCTCGTATTGACTTTGATCTCATCGCCAACCTCAACGACAGACGAGCGTGAAACGAGAGGCGTGAAAATCACGCGAAAGCGGACAATTCTAACGAACTCGAGGAAGATTTTCATTAAAACGTGTGTTTACGGAGACTATTATAGGAATTAATACGCACGAGGTTAAGTGGTCGGCAAGGCGAAAGTGGTGAACTCCGTCGGCTATCGTATTATGGTCGGTGATTTAGTCGACGCGTTAGCAGCTGGTAATATCTCCGCGACGGGACTCGCGTATCTTACCGTCATCTTTACATCTCGCGTATTTCCATACAAGAGTGGCGGCATTTGAATATCCCCGTGTCCCCCTGCGCCCTTCTTCTTGCTCGAAACCAGACGGGCCTGCACGCCCGAGCGAATTACATAGCCGACATCGGAGCGTGGCGATCTGATATCTCCTCGACCGATGTAACGCTGCTGCGTGAGGCGCAATGACTGGCGAAAATATAACAATTTTGACAGCGCGTCTAATTAACATGCCATCGAGTCTTTCGCCAACAGAGACTCTCTATTGTTTCCTTGATCAACTTATTTACAAAAAAGCCCCTCGAAATCTTTGGTGATACATCGATCGGGAATATTAAAGCGTACGTTATTCGCGAAAATATAACGATGTTGACAGCCAGTCTAATTAACGTGCCATCGAGTCTTTCCTTAGCAGAGACTCTCTATCGTTTTCTTGATCAACTTATTTACAAAAAAGCCCCTCGAAATCTTTGGTGATACATCGATCGGGAATATTAAAGCGTACATTATTCGCGAAAATATAACGATGTTGACAGCCAGTCTAATTAACGTGCCATCGAGTCTTTCGTTAGCAAAAACTCTCTATCGTTTTCTGGATCAGTTTATTTACAAAAAAGCGTCTCGAAATCTTTGGTGATACATCGATCGGGAATATTAAAGCGTACGTTATTCGCGAACACATAACGATGTTGACAGCGAGTCTAATTAACGTGCTATCGAGTCGTCCATTGCCAAAGATTGTCTGTTGTATCTTTGATCAATTTACCTCTAGAAAATTTCACGGAGAGTTTGATAATACGCGGTATAAGAATTTCGAAGGATATGTTATCAGAGAAGATATAACAATTTCGACGGCAGGTCTAATTAACACGCAGTAATTATACTACCAAACGCTGTTTATTATCTTCTCGATCAATTTTCTTTGTAAAAAGTCGCTCGAAATCTTTGGTAATAGGCTGATTGAGAGTTTTAAAGCGTATGTTACGGGACTGGTAACGAGAGCTCGATGACAGCAATGTTTCCAAACGAACGAACACTTTTCTATGGGAACGATCGCGTTACAGGATTATGGATAGCCATCGTGGGTAAAAGCCCTCGAGCTATCGTACACGAATTCAATCGCGTTACTTCCAGTAGAGGCTTTTCGAAGCGCGATCGGTCACCGAGAAAATCAGACTATTGAAAGGGAATTCTGATTGCGAGAACGTTTTGCCGGAAATTTTGCAGTTGTACGATTTGCCAGGAAGATGATATAACCGTGTTCATAAATGTTACAACACCTCGATCGTCTTGCATTTATTATTATAATAAATTGAGGTTTGTACATAGAGATATCTCTATCGTAATTTCATAATCACCATCAAGTAGTGTAATGGGATCAATGAAATTCACTTACGAAGTAATAAAATAGTTTTCTAATCAACTCGTTGCTTGTAACTCTGTATTTTTAACTTGTAAATTGTCGTCGTAAATGTCGATTCATTATCGACCGTTCGTTAATTATTCGAAAAAGAAATTATCCTTGACTAAAGTATAGCTTGCTAATCGAGGAAAGACTCGACCACTTTTTCATGGATCGAGCAAGTAATCGATAAAACGTAGATTAAAGCGCTTTCATTATCGGTCGGTCGTAGACTTTGTTTCAGAAGAAAGTCTCGTTTCCTTTCCACCTCGCCCCCTCCACGGCCCCTAACTAATTACCGGTCACGGAAATAAGAAAGGGTAGTTCATGGAATCTTTTGTTTCCTATTTTATCAATTCTTTATCTCCTTTTTCCCCCCGATATCCTCCATGTAGGTATGCATTTTCATTTCTATCTGTACAATTAATGGATCCAATTTGAATGTCAATTAGTCAACCGAGAAAATGACAAACCGTTATAAATTGGTTGCAACGACGACGAATATGACGAATGATTTTATGAGGACGTTTACCAGTAATCGTTATTAATTACCGGTAATTGTCGTGAATAATAGGCATTTTTCAAATATTTTCTCTCTTTCCATGATGGACTGCACAGCAACCGAACTGTACCGCGTTCTCTTCGTTTTTCTTCGCTCGCTCGTTCCTCTTCCTCGTCTCGAGAGCGAAACGGCGAGCCGGAGATGGACCGGTCGAGATAACGCCGCGAGGCCGGTAACTGCGGTAATTGTCGGTGATTAGAGGAGTCATAATTACCGGTCCACGTATAACGTTACCAAGTCCATTCATTCTCCGCTCGATTCCTCGCTGTCTTTTCTTTCTCGTTCCTTGCTCCCAAAGCTGCCGAGATTCGTCGATCTTTCGCCAGATACAATGTATAGTAAGTATACGCGATACATTCGAAATCGTTCGATGGCGTGATCGTTTCAACCATCTTTTTGTTCCTCGAAACAAATATCTAATTGGAGCTTGCATTCGTGAAACTGCGAACTGTATGCAACGAGACGGCCTGACGGTCCGACGTAAAGAAACGACTTTCAGACTGTCTCGGCCGGTTCCCACGTGCAGAATGAAGGAACAATTAAAAGATACTTTAATAACACCTCGTCGAAGTTGCCTATTATGGTGCACGCGAGACGATCGCGTCTGGCCCCAAGGGCCGAAAACTCTTTCGAGTCTCGGACGGCCGAGTCTAGCGCAAGATTTTTTTCAGTGACGAGGGTGCTCAGTCATATATCTCCCTCGTGGCACCAGCATGAGTTTCGACGTTTGAACGGCCCACGAAATTATACGTCAGAGGCGGACTTTTCAACGTTAGGTTTCAGTCTAAGAACAAAATCGCGTACGCTCATTGACGAAGGGAAATTGACACGTTCAAGCGCGACCTTAAGCTTTTCCGACCCTGACGATCCTACAATTTGTATATCATAGATTCTTCCCGATTAAATTTCTAATTAGTTCCAATCAATAATCGTTCTTATACTCTGATACTCTTGCTCGGATATCGTTTTAACGTTTACTTCGATACAATAATTTTACGTAATATCAGGTTCCGAGTCCTTACATGATGAATAAATATATCTACAAGAATATAATAAATGCGGTATAAACACAATCGACGATAGTTTGTCGACTTTGAGATGGCGTGTGTGTCGAAGTGCGTGCCATGAGAAGCGAGATGCGCGTCAAGATATGTCGAAAGCCATCATGTAGCTTAAATACCACACGTTCGTAATTAACCCCCATAACAAGTTACTTTTCTTTCAACGTCAACGATCCAAAGATCGGACTCAACACCTACCGTGGAAAACCACAATTACCATCATAACCGTAGGAATATCGGGGCAAGCGTATCGTACGTGTCAATGATACCGCTCAATTTCCACGATAATTAGAGCCGATACGTGAAAGTACATGGCAGTTACATCCCCGCGAGAGTCGACCCAATTAGGTATCGATCTTCTCGATAGATATGCCTGCCCATTAACTCCTATAGCTTCTATAACCGTACGAGATGCGGCTTGGATAAAGTGGCCGGCGTGGCTCGGCTGCGTTAGCATCTCAATTATCGATCTCACGGATGTACGTTATCAATCACTCAACGTGTCACTGTGTGAAGACGATTTCCGCCGCGGTTTCATCGCCAGTCGAACTGCCAATTGCTCGAGAGCACGGAATGCCGGCCGAATACGATAAAACCAGCGTGGCAAAAGCAAAAGTAAAAAAGAGCGCGGATAGACACACGGATAGAGACCATAATCGAGAAGAAATGGTCACAGATAATTCTAATCGCAATAAGGGTTAGCTGCGTGTGGTTCGACAATGATATCGGATAATTCCTTCGATAATTAGATACGATAAAAGCGGCGGAGGGTGAATGCGCCGAGGTTGGCCGATGCGAGCACTATGCGTGCAACCAACAGACCAGATACGAACGAGTCGTAATATCGTTGGCTCGAGCAAAAAGGTGTTCTCCGGTCGTCTAGCTGGTGAATTACACGAGGCACGATGCTGTTAGCGACTGTCGTACGAGCTGGCATCAGCAACGGAGCTCGTCGTTATCGTCGATGGTCAACCGATAAGGAGGCTGCTAGGACGCAGCTGTTTCCACCGATCACGATCCTTAAACGCTATTGGCTGATACAGCTGCCGTTTTTAACTCGTCGCCGATTCGTTTGCTCGTCTTCTTTCCTACGTGTATATAACCTGTCGCGAAATCCTCTTTACGCAATCGATACGGGACGAGAAAAGGGGGAATGTTCACGAGAGCAAGAACGAGTCCCGACGATTTAACGTATTACGATAAGAGTCTATTCGACTAATAGCGGCGTTTAAGCGAATCTGCCCGGAGGTCGATGCCGATAGACCGCGAGTCGGTGAAAGAAGAATGGCGGGAGAGAGAGAGAGACTCGTGACGTCACTGGTACATGCAAGATCGTCCGGTTTACGAGCCGGGGAGATAGCACGGAAGACGAAGAACACAGAGAAGAGGGGAAAAAAGTAGAAAAAGAAACGAGACAAGCTGCAGGGAGGAGGTAAAAAGCGAAAGGCGCGAGAAGGGGAAACATTATCCTCCCACGCAGCTCGGGACGGACCTCGAAATTCCGCAGATAAAATCGGCGGTTCGCTCGGCCGACCAATATATCCATAATGGCCGCCCTCTCGGCTCTATTTCGAGTTCGATCTACGCGCCTTTCGTCGGTCGATAACGATATTTCGAAATTAGAGACCGGCCGAGATGGAAAGCGAAGAAAGTTCGACGCCAGAAAAGAACTTGGGCTCCGCTTCCGAAAGGTATCGGTTGCCGATCCAGATGAAATTTTGCAAGTATTATCGGCAGCAGCGGTGGATCTGCGTTGCGAAATTTCCGCTACGACTAATCGTTCGTTAATTCGTCAAGCTCCTCCGATAAATCTTAGGAACGATGATTTTTATTCTTCGTTCTTATTCTCTACGAATGTGGAATTACGATCGGTTACTCGTTTCTTTCGTAATTCGAGCCAATTATTACGACAGCAAGATGTGTTCCAACACTTGTAAACGAAGCTGTGTACGTTTTACCATTACCTGTACCCAGGATGTTCACCAAATTCCATCTTGATCGGCCATCGGTGCCAGCAACGTGATCCAAAACTTGGAAATCGACTTTTGTTCGGAGGTACGTCGCACATCGTGGCCGTGGTAATAACGGGGCGTTAATGAACGAGGGAATGAGCGATAATTAGAGATTCGCACGGTGCGTTTCCGCGTGGAAGGCGGCTCGGAGCGTCGCGATCGAACCGACGACCGAGCAGAGACCTTTCGCAGCCGAAAGGAAAATGGGATCAGATAGCAGCGAGGCCGTTTAGTATGCAGCGATGCATTCATATCAATCGGGGCATGCATATGCAACATCCCGTCCATGCTTTGCCGGCGCGGACTTGACGTGTGTGCGACGAGGAAAGAGAGAAAAATACCGACGCATAAATTTCGTGCGTGTAGGCATGCGTGACCGTGCGATTGTTAATCGTCGTCGTTCGATTACCGAAATCGCGAGTCGATCGACCAAATCGAGGTCGCGCTACGAGATCCACTTTTTTCTCGATACGCTCTCTTCCGCTTCTTTTCGCCAGACTTTTCAGAAATCTGAAGATTTATTCGCTTATTCGGCAAATCACAGGCGCAAGCTCTGTGCTGGTACAGGGAAGCAAAGCAGTTGCAACGATGAATAAGAAACGTACGACGAAGAGGAGAAAATAAAAAAGAATATAAATACATAAGGAAAAAGATGGACGAAGGAAGTTACATTATCAATGCTGATCGACTTAATTTATGGTATGATCCGGAGAAAAGATCGACCTGTTCGGAGATACTGTTTGCATAGTTGCATATACCGGAATCATATAAAATCGGAGATCGTTCGCGAAGATGTTAACCTCGTGAACAAACGCTGAGATTAATTCGTCGAGGTAACAGAGGACTGTCAATGTGATAAGTCCATCCAATGACCAAGTCTTATTATTAAACTGCGTATTCTTATACATTTACGGCAAGTTAAAAAATAGACAAATGTTCAGAATGCATATAACGTTTAAAATAATATTTAAAGGAAAGTTGAGATTATTTAATGTCTACTTGTGGCAATACTTTTTTTGGAAGCATCTAACGACACCAAGGAAATGATTGATTTTCGATCACTCGTTCGATGAAACGATTGATATTCGATCACTTAACGTGGGTTGCGTTTTACGAGAGGACGAATAGAATTTGGTTTGTTCGACGAGTTCCGCAAAAAGCCGAAGAGCCGCGTGGTTCGCACGCAATCGCAAACTGCGACATCCTGCATCGCTCGCGGCTGTAATTATGTTGTAAGTATTTCCGCGAAATATTGCGTGCGAGACAATTTTCCAACGCGTTCCTCTGTAGAATTCTTCGACTCGACGCTAAGGAGTCTGCATAAGACGCGACGTCGAATATTTTACGTCGACAAATCGGTGGTCAGACTGAAAGTAGTTCCCGGGAAATCTTACTCGTCGTGAACGGTGTAAAAAAAAACAACAACGCGACGCTTCGTGTTGGAAACGATTGATCCACGGGTCTAACCCTTCTCAACCCTTCTCAATTTTTTTCCATCTCCTTTTCTTTCTCCGTCAATTCGCCAATTCTACTTTGTACCGCGTTTTTCTTTTTCTTCTTAGACGAACTCGTCGTGTATCTTCCCGGATGCGTTGCGATTTCTGCGATAACGCAATTTCGCTGGGTCTCGTTCGAGTGGCTCGCGATGGCGCTTAACCGGCGAACCATGCTATATCATTCGTACAGGCATGAATATTCACGGGCCGGCACGTATGTATAAATATGTGCCGACGTTTTGCATACCTGAATACCATAGTTTTCGTACCTTGCACGCCGGAAACGCGATCAACGATCAACGAGTCTACTAATTGGCGTGACAAGAACTAATTGCGAACGATAATCTCTCGCGTGTTTATATTATCGATTGAAATCTAACTTGATTCCATATTAATAGAGAGATACTTTAAAATCTATACATACTGGTAACGACACAGGCTGTGGCAAGGCTGATTTACTCACCGGCTGAAACAGAAATTGCGTTAAATTAGTATTCTGAAGGAAATACAATCATTTTTCTTATTACTAATTTTAAGCAGACATTAATTTCAATAGTAACTTAAACAAATATAATTCTACGCATTCGATAATTTTACTAATCGTTAAGCAATGTGTCAACTCTTTGCACTCCGAATTTTATTTTAATTTCGTTAGCAGCAGCTGCCAACGCTTTTAAGTGTTTTATTTGAAATTTACTCAAACTAAAAAATGAGACAATTTAAATAAATAAAGGAAGAACCAAATTCACGTAAACGCCAGTTTTATTCACACTCTTGTTGTATTTTGTAATTTTTAAATGTATGATATATCTTGAAACAATTTCCAGGATGCAATCCTGGTTTTCTTTCGTTTCACGAAAAAAGCTGAAACTGAAAGAAAGTCGAATTCGACAAAGGAGCTGCTGAGATAAAAACTGATGTCGAGTCACGCTCGACATAGGAGTGCAAAGCGTTAAAAGTAAAATCATCAAAGTAAAATGAATTAAAAAATTCGAGTGCTCGGAAACACCAAAAGCCTTGCCTTTCTTATATCCTTCCTTTTCTCTCTACACTTTATCCTTAAAATTAGCGTTGCGCCAGAGTAAAGTTGGTAGCTAAAAAATGAACGTAAGTTGGCCGAAGAATCGTGTGTTATTCGGTCGAAAGCTAAAACGCTTAACGGGGATATCGAGCCGGCAGTGGTTCAAGTAAGATCGCTTCACGGTATTTTTCTCTGTAAATCCCGAGCAAAGTGTAGCGAAAGCTGGGTTCCTCGGTCGTGGACGGACGAATGGATGGAAGGGCAGAATGTGTCGGGGTCTCTGCAGGCGAGGGAAGCGGGGCCGAGAGGGGTGGCGAACGTTCTAGTACTCGTACGTGTACGTACACGTAGGAAGGTAGGTGCGCGTAAAGTGTACACAGGCGCGGTACGATGCGGCTGGTAAGAGGAAGACGTGATCGATGCCCGTGGGATGCGAGGGCGTTCCTGGTGCGGGAGGCGCACGAGACAAATGGACGTCGCGCGTCTCCCGACCACGCCTTCCCGCGGGAGAAGAAACTCCGTTGCGTGTACCCTTGCCTTTGCCTCGATTCACGATGCCTTTCTCGAGCTCCTGCGTCCCGACTCGTCTCGTCTCGTTACCCAGCTGGGGGAAGGTAGAAGCGAAACTGCGCCAAGGGTAGTCTGCGCGCGGTAAATTTTTAGCTGGTGCGCCGCGCCAACGTTCCTCCCGAGATAAATTCCGCGCAATAATCCCGCGGTTTACGCGACCATGTTCTATCTCGTTATTTCTCCGAGAGTAGAAAACGGATGCGTCAGTGAACCAATTCTTCCCGTTGGAATTTTAGTCGTTAAAGGACCAAACGCTTCCTCGCTGGTTTAAAGGGCAGCGTTTCTGGAAGCGTTTCGGAGCTTTGTTCAAGAGCTTTCAGGAATGGAGGGTCGATGCGGCGGTGCTCTTACGGTAAATGATTTCCATGACCCTCGAAAAGCGAGGAAAACGTCGGCGAAATTGTTGAAACGTTCGTATCGAGTTTGGTAGGTACGTGCAGATTTTACGGCGATTTACGATAATGTATTTTGGCAATATCCAGTAATTTCACGATTGGTTAGTCGAATTGGATAATCGAGTAATTCGGTTCGGAGAAATAAATTTATCAGGATATCTTCTGAGATCGCTCAGCGATCAAATCTTTTTTCACTTTGCGAGAATATGAAAGAGCGGATGGAATAGAAACGAATGAAATAAAAATTCAAATTTATTGACGTCGCGGTGGTTTCATTTGCGTCGCCTCTATTACGCTCGATCGCAAATAAATAAAGACGACGTATGTATTATAAGTCACGTGCACCGACGATACGTTACATTGCACGAAGAGATTTCTAAACATAGCTGGACTTGTCAGCTTGTTATTCAGGCACACGATGTTTTCGCGATTTTTCTTTTACTAGAAGAGAGCCGGAACGTTTCTTGGCGAACGGCACACGCACGCCGTGTCTATAAATAATACTAGCTGGCGAGTACCAGTCGAGGAAAAATGGAGGCGAAGAAGGAGACTCGCACACACGGGGAAAGCTACGATATTTAAATTCAAGCAAGCCACGACGAACTACAAACAAGACGAACGTCGATAAATATTCAACGGGCCCAGGAAGTGAACTCGGACGATGGTCGTCGTCCCCGCGGCTACGTACGTACGTACCATTTGCTTGCCGAATCGACTGCACCTGCGACGTTCGCACGCGTCGATTCTCCAAAACTGACGCCATTAAATCTTACGCAGTGACGTTTCTTCGCTTAAAAACTCTCAATTAACCAAGGAAACGCAAGGTGAACGTACCTTTGCTCGTCAAATTTCATCGATACGAGTGAATTATTTCGTCCTGGTTCTTTCGTAATTGACGACGAATATTTTACGGACATTTATGTATTTATGGGTAATTTAAAGGTGCACAAATGTATGAAATATATAACACGCGAAAATAAATAAAGCGTGCATAGTAAAGTATTCGACGTGATGTAAAAAGGACGAAACGAATTTCTCTATAGATTCCATTTCCTCCATAGACTCAGCAGCGTTCTACCACGAAAATATGAATTTCCATACGCTTCCTCGGTTTAACGACGAGCAGAAATTTGGTCGATGGAGGACTTTTGTGAATTTATCAAAAATTTGGAAACGCAAAAGCGCGTAAAGTACGTGGAAGAAATATTCAACGAATTGTTGGAATTTCTTCTGATAACCTTAATGTTAAAAACAAGATCGATTATTAAAACGAGTTGATCAGTGGTAACGACGATAATCGAAAAATGAACGACGCAACTCGAAAAGACATCTTTTGTAAAATTCCCATGATAAAGGGACAAGATTTTGTTGCATTTTTCTTGCATGCACGGCTTCCTTAGTAACATCGAAACGGCTTGCTTCCTACATATAATTTAAAAGTATAATATTGTCCTCTAACAAATTGTTTCTAGAGCAACGATATTGGCCGAACGATAACGCGCGGTATAATTAACACGGACGTAGATGTCAGATCAATAAGATGAAGGTGTGCGTGTCGTCGTCATGGGGGACGACAAGGGAGAGCCGGAATTCAGAATCGTCGCTGATATCGATCGTCAATCCCGCGACAGGGGACGCTTCAACGAAGGAACACCGTTAATTACTTCCGTTTTCGCGAAAACGTGTCGCTATTAAAGCGGAGCCTCTCGAGGGTCTCCAAACTTTTGGCAGAATGCCGTAAATACGAGAGGGTACCTCGAGAACCTCGTTGCCTCCCTTTTGCATCAGCCTAAGGACGAATTGTCTCAATTAGGTTTCCTGCCGCGAATCCAAGATCGAATGGAAGAAGAAGCAGCAATTATTCGGAATAAGGTACGCTTCGCCGATTTCGATGGCCTTGGAACGTATTGTCCAGCTTGACAATTTGCGCAATTGTTTCTTATGCGACAAAAGTTCATTTATCCGAACCGATCAGAACCGAGAAACAATTCGCTAGTGTTTAGCGCAACTAGAATTCATATGGCAGGAGCTCGATGATTCTGGATGATGATTGATGGAGTGATTTTTCATTTCATATAATATTAGGTAGGTGCATGTAAAATGTCATTTTCTATAATAAAATTTCAATTGCCCAAAATATCGTAGATTTATATCTTTCAAAAAAATGATCAACCTTAGAATTAAAAAAGTTTTAAAACAAACCTGTTGCAATTTCCTTATTTATACATCGCTTTAAGATAATCTGCGCATTAAAAAAGCGCTAACCTTTCCTAAATGCCAATTTCATGTTACCAAATTACCCTACCTCTTCCCAAAGCTGCGTTCGCGTAAGGAAATCGCACGAATATTCTGATTGTGCGTTAATGTCACCGTAAGTCTAAATCTTCTTAACATCGAATATACCGATTTATAATCTCCTTTTTCGATATGTTTGATAATTAACGATAGGACGAAGCTGAATGATAAAAATAATATTGGCAAATTCAAACTCCAAAGAAACGACGTTTCATATGCTAATAAGGGTAGAAACCTGATAGAAGTTCACGTTCGGATAAGGAAGGCTAATTAATATTCCAGAAGTTCGTTTAATAAGGCAGTAACTAAAATTCGGTTCTCGTGAGTGCAGCACAATTAAATCGAGTTTTAGTTTTAATAGATGTAGAGGTACAACTGCTACAACTGCGTGCCTTAGTTTTCAAGATCTTTTTAAAAAAACCTCGATTAAATTCTAGTTAGAATTACGCTACGTTGTTGCAGATGGCTGTCCAACGAGTAATGATCGAAGAAGCGATCACTCGAAGTTGAGGGAAAAAGGAAGAAAGGAGCAGGATTCGAATTTCGGTTCGTTCAACGTGGGATGAGTCGTAAGCTTGGTCGACAGTGAGACACGTCGTTTACAATGGCAGAGGAGGACGCGTGAGACGCGTCAAAGTTGCGTACCATTGACCGGGAGACCACCCAAAGCGATGGTCCCGGACGAACACCGACTATCATCGAGGACGGCTAACGATAGCGAAAACCTGTCCTAACAGCGGGATCCGCGAGATAAGGTGGTGAATGCAGGTGTTTAGCGCTCAGCCAGTCATCGCATTGTCATTACTTACGACTGACACTGAGCCCAGTCAACCCTGGGAGTGGTACGTCGCTGGACTCTGCGGGTGTCGAACACCCTTTTAAAGATCGACCATCATCGGTGGTAAGAGAGATGAAAAACCTTCGCCTTTGGACAAAACGGGAAGAAATTCGCAGTTTTCAACATTGTAAATGTCAGTTGGCTTTCGGACCATGAAGCCTCGTCTAGATCGGTCAAGTTACTTGAATTTAAAAGTCCTTTGAGTGGTTCAAGTAGTTTATCTCATTTGAAATGAAATAACTCGATTAGAAGAGGATGAGAGTAGAAGTTTGAAGAAATATTTCGAATGAAGCAAAGAATTAGATAAAGAATTGATGTGCAGGAAGATTAAGAACCTAGTGTTTTTAACATCTAAAGAGGGATTGGAATTTTCATAGATTAATTTACGAAACAAGGTGTGTCGAAGGATTTACAGGCGCTTGACGGGTCGAAAGCACCTGTGTAAGTTGAATAGACACGCGTGTTCCACGCAAGTCGAGTCATAGTTGAAGAGAAGAGTCTTCGATGGTACAACGTGGGCTTGTACGGTCGTCGAGACGTTCGTTCGATAAAGATCTCGATTCTCGCGTACTTCACTGCGTGGGTTCTTGGTTTTTCATGGCTTTTCGAACCGGATATGCAGGATCGCAAGTAATAGTTTCGAATAAAGCGTTTTCGCTTAACCTAAGCGAGTGGGTACGGTACATAGAATTGGAATTTTTTCGTAAAAAGTCGTCGAAATAAAATTGTACTCCAAGCAGATTCCCAAGCAGAAGTAACGGATTTATTCGTTTAATTTGAGGAGGGTTGTGGTATTCCTTTGATGCAGCGATTTACGTGATTTACGATAGCTGGTATTTTTTTTTTCATGCCTCACGAGCATCTCCAGTCCAGCGTGGGACGATAATTTTCCATAATTATTCTGCCACTAGTGGGGCATGCACGTTAGGGACTCACTAACGAGCTTACGTCACGAAACGAACGAATCGACACTACGTTCTTATACCGTTACTACAGAAATTGCTTTTCGTGTCAGTGGGACAATTACTGCAAACACGTCCAGAGACGATCACGGCGATACGCATATGGAAGTAACGCGACGAAGCATCGTTATCAGAGAAACGTTCCCTTCTCTAGAGGAAATGTCCACGAGATGACCAAAAATCTGGCAAATCTCGCAGTTTTATCTTTAATGCGTCCAAGGATTTACGCGCGATCGGTAATGACGCTTTTTGCCCTGACAACGACTGAATTTATTAAGTTCGTCACGCGTCATCATCACTCGGCGATTTTAAAAGAGAATTGCCAAGGTTGAGTGCAAATCACCGGTCATCGAGCTCACTTGGATCGCGAATTACTTTGGTACGCGTGTAGCTTCCACACGATCGCCTCGACAAACTACCTCTAATTGTCCGTGTCTAACCTGAGTACGCGTCAAGAGACTTCCTTTTCTCGCCTGAGGGATGCAAATTAACTGCAATTTTTCGAAAAATTCTATCCTTCGTACAAAGATCGTATTGCACAATGTAAACCTGTAGCATATAGTGACATTATGTCCAGATTTCACGGTTCTATATAAATACATATTTCGTAGTGCGTATTCCGATTTAAAAAAAAGAGCGTCAAATGTTGGAAATATACGCGTGATGTCGTGAAATTGGCACAAATCAATTCGTTTAAACTGTTCGTACACTTAAAGAGATACTGAAGTATTAGGTTGTCCGAAAAGTGTCTTTCTTTTACAGACGCGTCTTTTAAAACGATGCATCTTTATACAAACATGAAACCTAATCTGTCGAACGTTGTGATCTTTATTTTGATGGAAGAAAATGGACCATACGCAATTCGATAAAACAATATAAAACGGAAAATATTGTGCATTCGTTATTTCCTTATAAAACGAAAGACGGACGACCTAGCTTTCATATCTTCTTATATTTTCGGTTGTTCTAAGATCCATCTACGACCCAGTGCACACTCTTTTATTCTTCGTACAATCCGATTTTCATTTAACTTCGATTTAATTCGATTTCCATTTAACTTTAAGTCGTGGAATCCTTCTGACTTCGATTATACTACGAATATACACGAATTTAGGCATACACCGTGTACGATCTTGGAAAAGCGACGAACGAACGCGAAGTGGACGCACGCGCCACGGATGCGTATATATAAAACGTGTCCCGTGTCATGCTCGTGCCCGTGCTCGTGTATACGCGTGCGTGCGTGCGCGTGAATAGCGTGTGCTCGATGCGTCACGGTTCTCTGACTGCGGGCCACCACGCCCATCGCGACCGCACTCGTTCGTCCATGACGCGGAGCAAAGACGCCGATGTCGGTCGTCTTGCATCGCAAACATGTCCAAAGGGTGGATGCACCCCGGTGCCAGAAATACGTGCTAAAGAAAAATCGCCACGCTTCGTTGCCGGGAAACATCGGCGGAACGTCACGCGCACTTTCAGCGCCGTTTCCACCGAGCAATTAGATATTTTGTTGATCGTATTTTACAACGAAGTGGGAGCGGACGTTTTAAGAGGCTTGATACTCGAGCGAATCTTGCGGTTTCGAGCCGTTGAAGATCCTGAGAGAACGCGTTAACTTCATTCAGCGACGATTAGAAGCGTCAGACCGTGACCAAGAAGAAGAGAAACTGTCGACGAACACGCACGCTAGGCCGTAAGGATATGCCATGGGTGAAATTTTCCTTTTTCATCGGCAGTGAAATTTATCCGAGTATTTAAAGGATGCGATTGGAAATTACCCGACCTAACGGTGGAAGGCGATTAAAACTCGATTGAGCCATAGAAGTATAGGCTAAGATAAGGTTATTTGTGTCAGTAGTATATGTGAAATAATTCAAAAATAATTCAAACAATTTGCTTTGTACTTGAAGGGTTCCTAAGGAAGATGACTCTTGTCCATGTTTTTCCTTTTACAGGTAAGCAAAAGAGTACCAGAATATCGTCGTTCAATTTAAGATATTTGATTATTATTTTGTAACAGTTTAATATATCATTATTTAAAATAAAAAAAAAATACACGGAATTGATGGAAAAAATGCTATACAGGACATTTCAACCTAGTATATCGAAGTTCAGCTAACTTAACTAGTTAGCTGTTTTGACGATTATACTTGTCACGAAGAAAAGGAACTATTTTGTGTTATGACCTGTCAGTAATAAAATGAAAAATCTAAAGTCACTTCTATCTTATAAGAGCCGCACATACTCTGTGTTTAACGAGTATACTCGTCGTTGCTTGCTTTTTTGCGACACACTTTAGGTACGCGTTGTTCAAAATTTTCAAAGTGGTCGCAACAGCTAACTGATTAAATTACCATATCTCACCCTACCGCGATAAAACGATGCGATATTTCGTAAATTACACAATATTCTCTCGCTCCTTCGTCATTATATTAAAGACTAACAACGCCCCATAATGTACAACAAACAGTATTTATTCTATGCAAAGTTCAAGGTTCGATTTAAAGATATCAAAATCTACCTGCCTCGTCTAACCGTAGCTTATTCCACCGTGGTGAAACGATGGAATATCTCGCAATCGTATCGAGATTTATCTTCGGCCGATCGAGTGAGCGAGCGAAGGCGGAAAACGAGTGCTACGTAAGATCAAATACCGGGAGCTCCTTATCCGTACGCGCGTGCACGTTATACCGGGGCAGGAAACTCGGAATCAGAGATCCCGTCGGATGGCGATGGGGAATAATTGCGCGTTTGCGCTCGTTGCGGGAGGAGGATTCCATGGCCGCCTCCACGACTCCCGGTAGTAATTATCGAATCTCTCCTCCTCCTCCTCCTCCTCTTCTACCTCCTCCTTCTTTGCCCTCCTCTTTTGCCCTACTCGGTCGGTATGGCTCCTTCGCCCCTTATTTCTCTCCGACTCGTGTATTATTATTCGGTGTGTGCACCTACTGGCTAGCTAAGCACCGTCGGACTCCACGGGTATCCAGCATCGGTACTCTCCGGGCCATCCGGCCTGGATCAGAAGCCAGTCTGACACGAAGATTACTGGAATTAAGCCTTTAATTCCCAAGCAACGCGACTCTCGCTCCAACAACCAATCGCCTGGGATTTTTCCCCCTTGTGCCCCAGCACCGTCCGACCAGATACATTCACAAAGTGTCCGATGCCAATTTCGATGATACATCGTGCGTGCAATCGTTGTAGATAATCGTACAGCGGACAAAATTGTAAAGCTGGCAAGAGAAATGTAAGTACATTTGTCCCTCGAATTTCAAACACATTGAATTCTAGTAATTGCGTAATATGTTCGGTGGTGTACGATTGATTCGACCGAGTTCGCTCGCACTGTAATGACGCCAACGAGTTGGATATATGACAATTTAATTGCGTAATTGGTAAGTTCGCGCCAAGTGGAGCTCCACCTTCTTGGGCAGAGCTCCTATTGGTACTGTTGCGTCGACGAGAAATGAAACTGTCCCATCGCTACAAATCGATCGGACGCCGGATCGAGATCATCGACGATGTCTCAATCGAGAGAAGACCGCCGGCGATAATATCGATCCTGTACCACGCGCTCTATTAAAATTTCTCTGGAAGGTGACAGGTAACATTTTCGCATCGCCTCTGCTCGTTGCTAGCGATTAAAATGCAAATCAGTGCTCTCGCTTGTAAAAATACTCGGACACTGCGATATGCTCGGTTAACTCGTTTCTCGGGAGACGCTACGATCGTAGTCGTGGAAAATATCGCCGGTACGATTCAACGAAGAGTAAAACACAGCGGAACTAAATCTTCCCTTTTCTCGTGGATAACTTTGCCAGTTTCTGTTAATCGTTCTATATCCGCGTACTAACCGTATCCTTTAATGGCTACACTATCGTGCAGCGTGGAATACCAAATGAGACTCGATACACCCTGGAAGTCGACTACTATGACAACTTGGCTCGAGTCTGAGAAATACTAGCAGGTGTATGACGAACTAAACTACAAACTTTTTAGCCTACTTCAAGTCTAAATACGATTCAGGATTTAAATGTGCATGTATTACCATACGCTTCCAAGAACAAAGTGTCAATTAGACACAGAGTTCAACACGGAATATATTATTCCCTTCGTTGCTTACGAAATGTTCGTCAATGCCGAAACTTAACCCTTTGTATTCAGACGAACTTTTCTTTTTATCAACTCGCCATTTGATGCATCGCAGTTGTGTCTCGCCTTGACTTTGTCGCGGTCAAACTGCTAAAATCTGCTCGCGATACGTTCACTTTTAAGTTCGGACAAAGAGCAAGCGTTTTACAAACGCAGGATCTCGTTCGTACAAAAAGATCTTACCGCGAACCGTGAAATGTGTGAAAGTGGGAATGAATCGCTTGAAATTGTTCTTCTCGTCGTGTTAGTTCAGCAACGCAGTATTATTAATACCAAATGAAATATTTATATTCTTCGGATAGATTAGCAGGCTTGGTAGGTTTAGCTCGACTCTGAGAAACATTCGCAGGTGTATGTCGAAACAAAGCGGCACCTTTTTATCCCACTTCGACCCTAAATACAATTCCGGGGTTGGAAACCTGTGGAAGAACAAGAGGCCCACGCGCCAAAATTTGTATCTTTGGTCGGATCATCGTACCGCCAACGCAACCTTTGGTAATTACCTTGACAGAGATACCGATCTACCGCCCCGAGGAACTCGGAAAATTTTTTCAACGAAAACCTACCACAACCACCACCCAGGTTGCTCTTGTGTTCGACACGGGCCCGGAATGTTTCAAAAGCTACGTACACGTTTCGACAATTTTTCTTTTGCGGAATACGAAGTTATCTCGGTCGTTTCGGAGTAGGACGAATATAAAAAATAAATGCATTCGTTTTGCGATGACAGCTCGATGCGCGGTGTCTGCAGTTGGCCAGTTTTATTGCACATAAACGCATGTTGCACGATATTCCGAGCGTCGAGGAAACGCAGCAACGTGTCATCAACGATGTTGCGACGATCGTATGGCTATCGGGCAGCCTGTAAATTTGTGATTCCCGATGGAAATCGCATGACGCTAGAACCGCGTGTGCTTCGATTCCAAAATTGTTGTGGCAATGTTGTTGCAACGAAAAACGATATCTCGAATATGATTGCACTATGTTCGGCTATCGAGCTTCATCCTTCGCGGAGTCTTTATCCCTTCGAGGATTAAATTTTTTGTACGTATCGAGAAAAATTTATTATTGTATATTATTTGCTTTTCTATGAAACTATCAAATGGATTTTCTGCACCGATTTTCAAAATTATCAAGTTATTTTTTCTCTTCGATTATTTCAGATTAATATCGTTTATTTCTTAGTCATCGATTAAGAGAATGTCGAGAGATCAGCAAAAAATGGACTCGCGTTTGTTCCGCGTAGTTTTTTTATACGTCTCAACACAAACAACTCAACAAATATGCCGACTATAATTGCAAATATCGTGACTCTTCACAGATTGATCGTTTCTACGTATTATTTTTATGTGTCACGAACGTGAAAATTAAGGGGTTGAATAAATATTTCCGTAAGATAGTCGAGTAAAGTAACTACAAAGCCTGAAAGATTAAAGCAAAGGCCCGTTTCGAAGCATACGCGATATGTCTCCTTGTCCACGATACTTTTCACCGCTTGTCGCAACTGCAAGTAGCTAGAACTGTCAGTGTTCGAGCTTAGTCATTTTTACTCGAGGACAAAGTCTCGTAACGTATTATCTGCAAACTGCAATTGTTGATCGCGGCCGGAAGTCACACGTGACGCATGCATTTTTTTTTCCTTGCGGTAACCTGGCCGCCGTTGACACGGGGTATTACGTGGGCGTGTAAAGTTGGCGATACGTGGGTCGCGAAACTTTTGTGGGCCGTACAAACGAAAGGAAGCGAACTTTGCTCTTCGTGTCGATCGTATCACCGTTAATTTTCTTTCATCCTCGATACTCCTCGCTTCAAACTTTCTCGTGCATTTATTCGACCGCTCGTTTCGCTGACGCTGGCCTTATCTATCCCGCAAATTGTTTGATAGTCCCTTATCACGATCCGCGAAACGGAAATCCCATTTGAGACCGATCAATTAACGCGAGGTTTCCTCGACCCTGTAACCACCGATCGACAAACCGGTGACTTTGTTTCGCTCCTAAAGCAAACGTTAAGAAAACCAACGTTTAACATCCCCTGGGGACACATTGGGGTGGCAGAGAAAGAGAGAGAGACTGAGAGACTATATTAGGGATCGAGCGCTTACGACTCGTCCCTTAATCGTAACCGGAGTCAATATCGTCGCCAAATTCGAGCTCCATTGGCGCAAATAGAGTGCCTATAAATAACGAGGCCACCCCGAGTGTTGTGATTATATTACCTACGTCGACGAATCGAACAGGCGAGGAGAGAGAGAGAGAGAGAGACAGAGAAAGAGAGAGAGAACGTACGAGGAACGACGATACCAATGACGCCGCGAGGCTTTCAGGATCGTGGTGAACGAGGAAACGCTTTGTGGGTAGGGAAAACCCGGGGGAGTCTGTGGTAGATTAAATCTCCGCTGGTTAGCGTTTGATTAAACTTGGGAGTGAGAGCAATGTTAATGCTTGGTCTGCGCTTGATTGCGCGCCAACGAAATTGACATGGCGAGTGCGACACGCGTCGTAAAACAGAGCCTAGTTTCTGATTTCTTTTTTTTTCTAGCCGAGATTCGTTTTCGTGTTTTATGGCCGCGTAGTTTGTCTGTCACCTCCACTGAATTACAGCTGCAGCTTGACAAAAATCCTGCCTTTCCCGTCGAACGAATATATACTCGCCGCTAGTTGCTTGGCAGCTGTATACAAAGACGTAACAGAGAGTTGTTGGATAAAAATATCGTACGCCATGGTACACGATGTTTCTACCTTTTCAACCTACAAAGACGCTCACGGGCGTGCGTCCACTCATTCATAACGCCTTCGACAGATTTGTTTAATTACTTAATTGCCTGCTTCGGGCCGGCCGATACATTCTGCCAATGTAGCTGGCGCTGGCAGATGTCGAAACCCTTTGGGCGAAAGGAAGAACGAGTACCCGTCTTATCTGACGTCCCCTTGGAAATAAATTTACGCAACGAGCGTTCAACGTGGACGACATCGAAAAGATACAACCGGCCAACGAACGATCTTCATCTGCAAGATGGAATCGATCACTCGCGCACCAACGACAGCCACGCGATCGGGCAGTCCACCGCGCGTCTTTTTCTGCTCTCAAATTGAATCGGAGTCGATATTAACCTTCTTGAGGAATCGCGTAGTGGGGAAGAAAAGAAGAAAATAAGAGAAACAAAGTGGGGAAGAGTTCGAGTCGGAGCGAAGGGCCTCACAATTAGCGCATACATCACTGGCTGAGAGGCCGCGAGGGGTTAGGAGAGGGCCCCGTACTGGCAACCTGTTATTATATACGCGGCCCGAAATACGCATGTATCACTCACGCACACACGTTTTCGCCGTGGAACACGTACGGCCCGTCGGTGGATTAATTCGCACGCGGCCCGATCGCGAACGACGATGGGAGGCGCGCCACTTGTACGACGAAACTCGATTTACGACCGAGGATCTTCGTCTTTCTTATCCTTAGCCAGGATCCTTATCGTAACACGTCTATGCGCGATCGTCCCTATCAATCGATAAGCGCGAACGTTCGCGAAAACATTCCGCTTTATTTAAATATCTCGCCGTGGCCAACGACCATTTAATTAATATTTAGATAAACGCCCGTGGAAATGATTTATCGAGATAGTAACGTAAATCGATGTACACGTGTAAATCAAATAGACGAGAAAAATTCGATCGCGTAGGCCGCGAAAATCGCGTGAAAGAGATATCGCGTAGAGGTATGTGTATCGAGTCGTCTAACATTTTAAAAGAGGAAACACCGCCGGATAACTAACGGCCGAATCGTTGGCCGATTAATAGCAACATTTTTTTACGGATACACGTAATTGATAGCTTCGAATAATGAACGTTCGTGTGTACGATCGACTCGAGAGATACGGGCGGAAATAATTAATGCGTCTCCTGCGACATTAATAATCGATGATGCAATTGGAATCTACTATACAATGATCGTTCCTGCGAACTGATAATATTTCACCTATGGCCGGTGTACATTAAAGAAACTTCAAGTAATTCTCGTGTACAGCGTTCACGATTTCGAAATACGCATTTTATCGCTAGAATTATCAAGTTAGTAAAAATGTCCGACAATTTTCTACTGTTGTAGTTAATACAGACATGGAAATGTCTTTAGTAACGTCGATGATTAATGTTATTCACTTTCATTGAAACAGAAATATGATTTACATACGAAGGCCATGGATGAGAAACGTAGCAAATCATATTCTTCTTATCTTTTATAGAAGAACAAGCTTTAAATTAAATCCGTAGAGAAGTATCTTTAAAATTCAGTACGTTATCAAGCCATTCCATGTCACCAAAATTCTCTACATACTTGATTTATTAGAACTACATTAAAATATAGAAGTACGTTAAAATATTTTTTGCCTTTGATTTTCATAAAACTCCTTCAACTCATAAATCATTTTTAAAAGACATTTTTAACAGGTTATTTCATTTCCATTTCTGAAATTCCCAGGCATATGCAAATATTCTGTTTAATCATAAACAGTGACATTAAAGTCACAAAATAAAGGAAAATATATTTATTGCGTCTTCTTCTTGCGATCTTCATGTACTTATTGATCCTCGTCGTATCATTTTAATTCCCATTTACTATGAACAACGCATTTATATGATCATATGAGCGTATTAAAGGACACTTCTAACGTTAAACGTGGAACGAAAGAAGAAAGATATTTTTGGCAAGTCATCGGAAGAAGTAATTTGACAAGGATCGTATCATAAATAATTGATCGGCAGTTCAGGTATTAATAACAGCTACAGCATCCAAGTACCGGGATCGTGTCAAGGACCACCCGCGGCGAGTTGGCCCGACAATGCCGGGGACAGACGACACGACACAATCAGAGACTCCCTGTTCCGTTACCAGGCTTGCTAATAAATTATTAAAGGGACACCCTCTGGAAGTGACGTCGGAATATTACGGTAAGAATGAGTGTCCCGTTTCTCGTTGCTGGTTCATATCGTACATAGCGTATCTTTGCAAAAAACTTATCTCATCGCGGAGACTGAGCTAAATCCGTGGCTCGTTTCTTTTTCCATTTGCGGAAAAATGTAGTAACCCTGACATTACGGCGGGTTCTTGTCAGCCGGACATAGCGCTACATAAAGCGATCATAATTTTCGCGTCTGACACGGGCAAGATTAATTGCCGTATTAATTTTGCTCGTGTATATTTTTCATTCGAGCTACGTGCTTGTGACAGGTAATTAAACAGCATTTAAACCTGGCCACGCTAAAGTGAAAATTGAGAATCTCGTTCGGCTATCGAGTCTCCTATAATAAGAGATTTTCGTCGATAAGAGGCGTGTTTCGCGGGAAACGGACCCAACTATCAGGTTATTGTGAAAGTCCTATAAAGTATGTTTTAAGTCGTTCACGCACTGCCGACCATAGAATGTTAGAACACTGACTCGTTATATTTTTTAGGAAATTTATAACAAATTTATATAGTGCGAATGAAATGATAAGTAGATTGCAGCTAACTAGAAAATATAACTGTGTCTTTTAACTATTATTTCAACCGTATTCGCATAGTACTTGAAACGTTTCCGTGGCGTTGAAGTTAAATACGGTAAAATTTTGAACGCCATATCAACCGTGACATAATGCCCTTTCCTTTGCCTCTTCGTCTTATCGACAGATTTTCGATCTGAGACGGACCCTGCCTTTCCGAAATGCGTGCTGTGCACCGCGAACTATTTACAATGAAAGTGCAAAACGCGGAAACACAATAGACACCGGCACGCTTGATAACGCGAGGCGAAGATTTGGAAATTTCTCCCTCCTTAAACCAGGTTAGAAAAGAGTGACTCGCAGTTGGTAGCGGAAATATCCAATAATTCTTTGTCTTTACCTCGAAGCTGAACGTGTCACGATAAATTTCCAATAGCTTGAAAGAGTTCATTTTCCTCGTGTCGAATCCAAGAAAAGTCACTCTACAAATGCACATACTCATAAGCAAAGAATGCAAAATTCGTGTCAGTATATATCGGATCATAGTAAACGGAATAATTACGAGTTACCTAACTAACGATAATTATCGCGACTTTCGTGTGTAACTAATTTCGTGATAGTGGCACGTGTCGTTATCTAAGCCTGTTGGAAAGTGTGCGCAATTTACGCAGCGCTAATTCGGAGAAGCTTCATTAGACCGACCTCGAGGCCCGTACTTAGACGACGCGGGGGGTATAATCATAGTTTAAATTCGGCTCCCATCCATTGAAAATCAGTGGCTCTGACCCGCTTCGCAATCAGGATACCGGTTAGGGAGATGGTAGGTGGGGGCTATCATGGGGCATTTGATCCGCGGCGGGTCATCAATATTGCATGAGGGGACTACGGACGCGCGTACGATCATGCCAAATGCTGGGAATCAAAATAGTGACGGAGTTTATAGTTCGAGAGAGGGAACTGCTATTCCCCTCGTTGGCGAGCACGAGCCGGAGTCACGTTGCATCGACACACGCGGAAGATGCACCTTGCGCGAAAAAAATGTCACGACTTTGTGCCTCGCTGCAGGCTCAATTCTCTATCCGATTTCCTTTCGATTTCCAGTTTGACTCTTTGTCTTAGCTTACGTAAGATCTTTTATTCGTCATATCGAAACTGGAGAAAATCAAAGTTCTATCGTAATGGTCGATACTTGCAGAAAAACTATTAATATTTTCCTGAATCGTAAGAAAAGTATTTCTTACGATAAAGAAAAGTAGTCTATGCTACGATAGACGAATGCTATTCTTATCCTCGAGATCGTCGAAAGTGACCTAAAGAACGTGCAAGAATTAAATTTCGCAGGAAGGCGAGACTCTCGAAAATACTTTACGTTTTTTAAAATTAATTACCAGCTGTGTAAGAGTCGAATGATTGATGCCTTCGGTTAATCAGCTTAACAGGAAATCGCAGAATACCGATGCGAATGTGAGCCTTTTAATACCATCTCTCTGTTCTCTTAAGCAAGCCAATCCTCGGAGGTACAAGATTTTACGAAGAGAAAATCAAAGGCAAAAAGAAGGGATGGGACGAGTCTCGAGAACACGTTCGACTCGTACTTCATATTACGGTACGATACATCTGTGTGCGCACCGAGTCGGCCACCAAGGTGGAAGGCTCGCAAAACGGACGTGGATGAGACGCAGAAGACTCGAACAACAAGAAAGAGAAGCAGAGAAAGGGAAGGAAGAACGAGTATGGGTAGAACGGAGAAAATAAGAACGCAAACGAAGCCAATATTCTATACGAGCGGAAAATCTTGAGAAAATAAAAGGGAAAGAGACGTACGTGAACGATAGTCGTATCATTGCTGCTATCACGATGGTGGAATACGAGAACGTTACCGAATTTCCAGCAATATCGTGCGCTCGTACGTCGTCGGAACGCATTCGCGAAGTCGACGCCCACATCGAATCAGTCGGATCGAGAATCGACCTGCTTACCCTCCATCTTCTTCATCGTTCTTCCCTTCCTTCGCGTTGGACGCAATGGCGCGGCCTGCGTGGTATACGTTCCTTCTTAATGGCAAATAAAGCAGGTGGAGTGGAGCGGAGAACCGCTCGTGATTGCCGGATTAATTGGCTGTAGCGTGGATGCAGCAGTAACGGAGAATGTACATGGCACACGGATTATTATCCGTTCGTTCGACGAAGAGTTAGTCTAAACGTTTCTTCCGCGCCTTTCCTTCCTCTCTCCCTCTCTCTCTCCTTCGAATCATCGACGAAGGATCGTCGAACGATGGAAAATCGTAGGCTCACCCCACGCCGAGGCGTGCAAGTCCGCGATTACGAACGATTACAATTTTTTTTATAGAATTCTTGCCTTTTATCGCGGCAACCGAACGGAACTCGAACATTTTCTGGCTATTTAATTACAATTATAAGAAGAACGAGCTGCTGAAAGCACGGACGAACGCGTAATTAGAGGCCATAATCGTGAACGAAGGTGCTAATTGAGACTCAATTGTTAGACCACGAACTAAACCTGCTACATTTTACTTTTAAACATTTACCGCCTAATTATATTTTCCTAACGTTAAAAAAAGATCTTCCGTTCGGACGACTTACGAAATACGATTCGTCGTTTCAATTTTATATCAAACATATTACATCGTTACGATACCCTTAGTGTTTGCTATTACAAAATCAGTGGATGGTTGAAATAGAAAAATTCGAGGATCCTAGCAGAGTTAACGTTGCTTCCAAATCATACGTTTTTGTTATTTTTAATCCACTGTTCGAAAGAATAATGTCGATGAAACTACTGGATGTTAAAGCACATACCGTGTCACCCCTGGTATACCGAGAGTGGAGGTACAACGACGAACGAGGGATGAAACGACGTTGAAGTGCTGACGCGGTAACCATCTTGGTTTCCCTGAGTGGCACTGTCGGTAAATGCCGCGGGATTCGAGGGTGAATGTGAGAGAGGAAGAGCTGGCAGCGAAGGAGGACTCGATTCCGTGGGGTGGAGAGAAGGAGGGTTGAAAATGGGAATGGTTGGAGAGAACTGTGAGCGACGTGACCGCAGGAATCGATGCGGACGTTCTGGAAAATCGTGCGCCCGGATGCTGACGCAGTGTTTCCGTAATTCGCAAGTCTTTCACGCGACGTCGGATAACCGTTTTATATTATCGTTTTCCAGCGTTGCTTTCCAATCGTCGAGTTTACTCGTATCTCGAGACCCGAGCATGAGACCCAACCTCTTTCTGGTGCACCCTATTTTAAGATCGTTGTACACGTTAGAAAGGAAGGAGCGAAGGAAAATAGTGGGTCATAGAAGTGGAAAACCGTCGTCTGACTGTAACTAGCCGAAGAGAAGTCGTAGGAAGAGCAAAAGTGCAGAAACGACGTAATAAATGTCCCTTTTCACGGTGGCGAGCGAACACGCTTATTCCAGAGGGGAGCACGCGATCGAATTGGCGAAAAGAGAAAAAAATGAAAATGCACTTGAATCCTTAAGTGATGTACAGCAGCTCCGCCACGGCAGTCCACTTTATCCTCATGAATTTCATTAACCGAACATTTATCGCCCTCGTATTTTATTCTACAAGCGGTACGTCGAATCGATCAGACTACGGAGACCAGATAAAACCGGAGTTTTATGTAACTTTTTTTGGAAATGTTCGGTTACACAACCGAAGCAATCTCGTTTGAAAAATCTCGTGTGTGAACTGCTTCCAAGTAAACGCGAACTTCGATCGGCCAATTTATCATTGCAAATGAGAACTGTTCCCTTAGCCAATGACCATGGCAATTTCGGGGACGTTAACACGCTTAACATCGTTATCATGGCACATTAACAAATAATTGTATCCGCCGCCGGTGGAATAGGAAGATGAACACTCTACAATGAGTAGATATAATTATTCGAAAACGTTTTGCAATTCTGATCCGAACTAGTTATATCAAGCTAATAACAAGTTGCGATCGTAATTACGATATTGAAGCGATTATCCAAACATCAAGCCTTATATATAAAGAAAATAATAGTATAGTGTCGCAGATTTACGTGGAATTAATTCAACAACCATCTTTTTCATTGAGTTATTATAATTTTAATTTCCTGTTAATTTTAAACAACTTCTTCATTCCGGCTTTGTTTCATTCCAATTTTAATTTTCAGTTTTTCATCTCGACATTGTCTATGATTCTGTCGTCGAGGGATCATTATTACGAGATAATACACGATTTTTAAGATGCGCGTCTTTTGATCGTTACACGTGAATCTTCAAACTTTTGTATAGGCTCATACACATACCGAAGTTCAGGAGTTCAAGACATAATCGTCAAGATTAATGATGCTACACATTAGTTACGCTGGCATCTATCTTTTTACGTGTCGCAATATTTACTTTCCGATCCTTCGTCATTTATCTCAATCATTCGATCCATGTCAAAGACAAATTGACGGAAAATTAAATTACACGTCGTAAAAAGTTTTTACAGCCCTAAGCGTTTGAAAGTAACGACGAGGTAGTCGTAGGTAATTACGAACACCGGTAAATACCCTATTTACTTGTTAACCTCAAAAAAAAGAAGAAAAACAGGACACGGTTAAAAGATCACACGAGCTTTGCTTCAAAGTTCTATTTCCTTTCCTGATAATTCCGAACAACATCCGCTAACGTGTTCCTCTTTCCTGCGTGTTCCTGCACGCAGAGATCTTTTATATAATCCATCGATAAAAAAATCTAGCTAAAAACTGGTGTTCTATTTGCTATAAAACGATGATTGTGTAAAGGTAAAAAAATACGGATAAAATGGAAAAAAAAAGGACACGAACTGTTACGTTCTATTTAGTCGCCGACGAGAAGGTAGCGTCAACTGACGTTTAATGCAACTGGCAATAAGCTCCACTTTCGGCTAACCTGCTATGTGCGGGAATACTGGCACGAGAGATGATTAAAGTTGTGCGAAAGTAGATTATCAATATAAAATGGCTTGTAGAAATCTTAATCAAATTCGATATCGACAATTGACTGACGAATATGAAATTCTTCGGTCGACAAGTGATGATTCTTCGATAGACGGAACGATAACTGACTCTTTGAAAGACGAACGCTAATTAATTTACTCGATAACCAACCGGTAGATATTCTCAAACTCTAACTCATCCTGACTTCTCTGAGTCGCTACATTTATATCCGTCGGAGATGAAAAAACGTCGGGATCTTTCTTTCGAAAATGATTGGGAAGATCCCCGACGTTTGTTCACCTGCCGACTTTCTTTACAATTTAAATTGTCTTAGTATCGTTATAAAGACATAATATAAAACCATAGTTAGATCAGTTTTCGCTTTTAGCGGCTTTAATTGCCTTTCACTTCAAATACTGTCAACACGGTTTCGAACAAACGTTCTAAATTACCTCGGCTTAAGAGAATTTATCAATTTTACTTTCGCGCCACGGATCGCGCGGGTCGCGGGACGTGACACGAACAAGCAATAAAAATAAGTATTTCCAACGTTCAAAGGCCATACGTCCCTAAGCATCTTTGGCGCCATGACTCAAGGTCGTGGCGCCACGGTAAGAAATCCGTGGATCGCGTGCTGAATTTAAGTTTTCGCTGGTCTATGTGTATGCGAGACTTTAAGACATATAATAAGGTTATTTTCTGTCGGCTCCTCGCAAAGAGTCACGATTCGTTGTTAGCTGTGTTACGCGGAAGCCTGCCAGCTAAACGTTTCGAAAGGGATTCGATACCCCTGTTTTCCTTATTTTTGACTTCTTTTCCGCTTACTCGATTTCCAGCCGAACTTGATAAAACGGACCTAGCGAGCCGATGAATGTAAAGGAACGGGCGATTTCCTCTAGACGCGTTTTGTTCTCACATTCGATCGAATTGAAGCGAGCGAACAGAGATTACATTAATCAAGAACAAGGTAATCTCATGTGCATCGCCGCGAAGAGTGACCGTTCGTTCGCATTCCCGTTTCTCCGAGTATATATTCGTTGGTCGAAAAAAATGACTGCGTAAACCAGTTCTCAGTGGCGATAAAGCTACGACTCTCCGCAAAAATCGACAATTAATTATGGTTCGGCTTATCGTGAAACGTTTTGAGACGAGCATTCTCAATTAAGTTTTCACCGAGAGATCGTAAGCTGATACTAGCTACGGAACTTCCTAATTCTAATATATATTCTTTTCGTTATTGCTAAACTGTTACTGTATGGACGAACGAGTTTCCGAGCGATTAATCTCCAGTGCTAGGTCGATTAACCCTGCAATTGTGTAATCAAACTGATCGCATTTCCTTCTCTCTTTCTATATATATATATCTTATATATATATAATATATTATAATACATAGAACATTGAAATAATAAATAAGCGTTTTCCCAGACGGAACTTCTATCTCGCATCATTTGCATGTTCAGTTTTTACGTAAAACAAGCGCTGGCACATAAATTATCGGGCAAACAAATTACGCATATCTCCGCTTCAAAGTACAGTGGGTGAAAAAAGTATATGTACACCTAGTCTTTTTTCGAATAAGTAACTGTTTCCACTGATAATTTCGATTATTCCATTGCAATTAATATTTGGTCTGCATCCTTTTAGCTTGTGTAATGGTTTCTAGTTTGCTTCGCATAGACTCGATCAGTTTCTAGTTTAATTCTTTCGATATTTTTGTTCGCAATTGGAGAATTACTCGCCGTAGATCGGTGCTGTTAGATATTTTTCTTGAAAGTAGCTAGAACTCGGTTGTAGAAATACTTGTTTGATCCACTGTGTTTCAACCGTTGTCAATGACATGCACGAGTCTACGAATATTGTTGCATTCGCGTGCTTCGGTTATCGCAATTCTATTTGTTTATTATCTTAAAATGTTTAAATTTATTGGCCAATTATTCGACCAAGTTACATTCGAATTGCTTAACAATGAGCAGTCATATTCATATTGAACACACGTGGATGTATTTCTGAAGGGTAAACCGATTGCAAAAATGAATTATTATCGACGAAAGATAGTCAAAATACAGAAAGTGCAACATTCTTGTTGCAAGCAAACAGAGGCATAAATTAAAATATTTAACGTTCCTTTTTTTCTTTTTCGCTTGTCCGAAGTACCCGTGTTTGCAAACCTGTTTCCTCGGGCAAATAAGACGAAATAAGATCTCATTATTCTTAATTACGCGTGTTGTAATTTGCGGTATAATTAACCTCAATTAAACTCCATAGATCCATATGACATTTCCAATTAAAATACAGTCGTACATTTTTTACTTATCCTGCAGCGGGCAGGTCTTCGAAAACTCTACGTGAATTTAACACACTCGCAACTCCGATTAGGCCAAGCCTTCTCCGACGATTTCGATTTCAATGTAGGATACGATGATCCTGGTGCATTGGGTATCGTGATCGATCCGACGAGCGCGATTATAATCATCGTGCGTACGTGTCGCGCGAATGGCACAAAGCTCGATACACGACCGATCGATCTTACAGGAACGTGCGTAGCATCGAGAAATCAGTTCGGCCATGAATCGTCAGGTCAATTTGCGTAATGACTGCAATCAACAGTCCTTTTTATCCGATTTTACAATTGATTCAATATAACGAGTTGACACTTCCTGTGTGTTTGCGAACAAAAAGAATGACAAATGATTGGAAATAATAGGTTCGACATTCACATTGTTTCTATTAAATGGCACTCCATTATGTTTATAACTCTTATAAGTAATTAAGATAAATACTATATTTACTTGGAAAAAATGAGATAGACTTAAAAGATTATTAGATAGATTACGTTAATGATTCCATTTCAGACCTACCATGTACTAAAACAATAACGTAAAGTCACTTCGACTTATCGTATGTTTATTTGATAAAAAAATTACTTATACAAGCGAAGTCTGCCTTCATTTATAAATAGACTGCGATGTAATCTGATACAGACTGTTAATACATTCGTGACAGATTTAGGTATGCAAAATGCACAAGATACGAGCAAACCATAACATTATATGAAACATTCTAAGTAGAACATCTTTATACAATGTTTACAATATTATAATATTTATGAATGAAACGGATCTCTGTTCCATTTAAAAAATACGTAAAATATCCAATGTTATATAATATTTAACGCGTCTCATATTCTACGTTTGGATTCCATTTCTTCGATTCTCCGGGAAAATAGAAATTTGTATGAACGCTCGGGACCTGATGACGAGCTGTATATCGGAAGCTTTTTATTAAGCGAGCTTATCGAAATAGGAAACAAAGATTTAGTAAGGAAATCGGTGACTGCAATGGCGTGAAATTGCACCGAGCCAGATCTGCGGCGGAAGTGGATATCTGCAACGTACACAACTGCCGCGTACAATTACCTCGTTTTCTACATGTTGCGCGAAGAGAGGAACGATTTCTAAACGGACTGACGTTGCCACGAACCAACGGAGGAGCTAATATGCGCGCTACAACTAGCTGTACAATCTATGTACGCGTGTACGAGCAGCACGCTGAGTATTAAGTAGCGGTATTTACGAAGCCACAATTATCCCCGTTTTCATGCCGACGATCTCTGGAACGGCAAAGGTTCGGACGTGGACTACGTGGGAACTTCTCTTCCGAAGCTAGTCGTGCGGGCTGCGAAGTAACAAACCTAACGCTTGCTTTTAGGAAACGCTACGAATACCCAAGAGAGGTGGCCTTTTAAGATGGTTCGCGTGAAAGCGGTCTGTACAGCCGATGCCTGATAATTAATCAAACACGTTTTGTCTCGAATTAATGGGAAACTTATCTTTTTTCTGAGAAACTAGATTTCGCCATGGCCGAAGAAATTTGTCAAAAGAATTTTTAAACGATCCGTGATAGGTCGGTGGATAATCGTGGGATAATTTCCGACTTGTACGAGTTTCGTGGAAGAAAGAAATAGCCAGCGAACATGAACGGATTGAAAAAGTCACACGAAAGGATTTAGACCTCTCCGTCGGTTTAATCTGAATCGTTTCAAGGTCCTCGCGATAGATGAACACGCGATCAGGTAGATTTTTCAGACAGAGCGACGAATTTCGTGTCGGCGAATGTTTAAACGGTGCGCACGTTTAGGTGAATTATTCCTCGCGAGCTAAGTTTAGCTAGACGGAAGAAGGTTTCTTTCTGAAAAAAAAAAAAAAAAAAAGAAAAAGAAAAAGAAAAGGAACTAAAGAAGAACACAGTGATCACGAAAGATCCCTCGTTCGACGAGTTGCTTAAAAGCTGAAATTCTTGGTGAAATAACGCGATAGGGACACTTGTTGCCGTACTATGAAATCTCAGGAAACACGCTAACAACTCCATGTGTTTTTGCCGGTTACGAAGGAGGGTACAAAGTTCGCGACACGCACTCGACAATCAATTCCAGCTAATAAAGTTAGAACGTTCGAAAGAGCGATCACCTGGTTATCCAGTGTTGTTATCTGCGCTGTTATCGGCGCCGCGAGCACTGCGTCGTTCGTATTTGCATTGGGTCGTGATTAAGAGAGGGGCGGACTGAAAAACTGGCGAAGCTCTTTTTACATGCGGTCAACGCTCCTTCGCGCCCTCCCTTTCTCTCGTACTCCTCGTCACCCCGGGCATCTTGATGTCATTCTACATTCCCCGCGATGCGGCGAGTAATTAAAACGTAGTCAGTGCTATTTGAGATCCCTCGACGGTGATTAAGCTTTCCTAACTGATGCACGTATGCTCCGGCCGGCAAACTGTCCTATAGGCATCAGCCTATCCTCGTTATTACGTCCACCTGAAGCAACGAAACTCCTTTGGTTATGAGAAAGCTCGGCAAATCCGCTCGAGCCTCTTCGATCGACCGAGTAGAGACGTTTTAACGCTGGTTTCGCCAAGTGATCCTTTCTTAAGAGACGGATAATCGCTGACGAGCTCACGATCCGTGATAATATCTGCGAGACGACTTTCTGATTTTCTCTGGCTGGCCGTTTCCCGTAATTTCAACTGGGTTGTTGTACGAGATCGTTAAGAGGCTAAGATCGTCTTTGTTTTGCGTTAGCCAGCGCGATTACGCGGAAGACGTTCGAGGCGCTAATCTCTCCCGTTTCCGGAAAGGGGATGTCAGACTCGGTTGGAGATATGCTACGTCGCCGCTTTGTTCAATAAATTCATTGCGTTAACCAATTAGCTCGGAGCGACAACCTCTGAATTCCAGAAATCCAAAGGCTGCAACCCGACGGTTGCAAGTCTTCCCGGAATGCATCTTCGTAACGAGACATCAAGCTAATAATAAACGAGTGTTTGGCTGCGGCGAAAATAAACTATACAGTGGCTGCTATAAGTGTTGCCACATACCCTTATTTTCCAAAATGCTGGTTATTACGTATGTAAATGTTCGAGTATTTATCATTTATTTAGGTATAGATTTATAAGTGTTGGCGACTTCTGATTAGACGTGTTATTAAAATTCTAACCGAGGTATAGAAAGGAAAGGGCAATGTTGGAAAAGGTGGCACGTATTTTAAAGGAAACACGAGATTTCGACAGACCCACGATTCCCGTACATTCGATATTCGGCCAACGTATTTAGAAAATGGCGGATAGCGTGCCTTGGGCCTGACGATTACTCAGGAATGAAGGGATACCGGTATCGCCACGCCAGAAACACGATCCAGCTGTAGCAAGAGCTGCTGGCGCCTTCCACACCCACGTTTTACGCGTGTGCGGTGTTCTCCAAGCGATTACGGAAGTCGTATCACTGCCATTTGTACCGACAAATTGGATCGAATAGAAAGCGGCAAATTACCTTCGACACGCTAGCTCCGCAATTTCGAATTTTAGCCGTTCTTAATTTTATCGGGGCAAGAAAGAACGATAGCCATCGACGCAACGGGGACGCGGACGCCAGTTTCTCCGAAATAAATCTATTACGTCCGTGCCGGGAACGAGGTTGCCCCGGAGAACGCGAACAACTTCAGCATTTTATACGCGTTACTGCACACGCGAATACTTTATGCACGTATTACGCGGAGCGTAATGCGAGTTTTATTGCGGTTACGCGTACTGCCACTTTTCTTACGGTGCTTCGGGCGTACCGCGAACGTTAAGCCAAGTACCAAGAGAACTCGGCTTAAACAAAACGATGATATACTGTGCCGAACGATATTAAAAACTGGCAGATGTTGATGTACTGCGCGAAAATTACCGGCTGTCGTGTCCGCGGTAAGAGTCGCGATACTTAACCACCACCGATGGGTAATGCGTCATTAATTGAATCGGACGTAATTATGTCGAATTGTTGCGTAACTATCGCCATTATCGACGAAAAAGATTAGATTAAGTGAACCTCGAGCGGGTTAAGCTAATTACGTTTCGAGTGGATCGCTTCAAAGTGAATGGAAAATCGAGATAAACGAGAGAAGAATGAGAAGAAGAAGCGGTGAAAAAAAGAAGAGAAAGAGGTCAGAGATGGCGAAGAAGCTCACGGTTCTCGTGTATGTACGAGCTTACGTGCCGTTTCCGAGATTTCCAAGAAACCAGCCGGAAATGACAATAAAAATAATCACTTCACAAAACTCTGAATCCAGACTCTCTCCAGGCCGTATACCCGTTACCGGGATGCGGTAATGACACCTAATTACTTTCCACCGCTCTGCACAGAGACTTTGCTCGATTTCGAACAGTAGCGTCGCTAATTTGCACGTGGCCGTTGCGTTAATTAATTCGAGCAGGCGAAACGGCCAAGTTGTCGCGGATGCAAACGCGTACGGAGAGTCTACCGCTCGTAAAAAGGAATGTCGGTCGTAAAATTGCATAACATCGTCGAGAGAACAGAACCTGTCGAACCGTATTTCTTTCGACTCTTCCACTCTCTGGTCCGAATAACTTTCTACTTCTTCCATCTACGCACGCTCGTCCAAAGATCGTCTATCGCTTGTTGGTCGGATTCAACGTAAAACCGCATTAACGACGGGAAGAGGATAATCTTTCCACCATGGGTTCGTTGTTGGAAAATGATCGACATGCTTTTCAGTCTCATCGGTTTAATACCGTT
This sequence comes from Bombus pascuorum, assembly GCF_905332965.1. Lineage (NCBI taxonomy): Eukaryota > Metazoa > Arthropoda > Insecta > Hymenoptera > Apidae > Bombus > Bombus pascuorum. The sequence goes on along the minus strand of NC_083497.1, from coordinate 11,599,657 downwards.
CGCGAAGGAAGCACACGATCGATAATTCATGGAACATTGCAGAGTCCGATGACACGAATCGATATGGTGGAGCGATCGTCCGTCGATTTTATTTATTTTACATCGATCCCCTTACACGGGAGTCGATGAACCACGGGTTTGTATCACTAGGCGCCAAAATCAACCCTGTCGAGATTTTTTTCATCATTTTCAATGGAACTGTATTCTTTAGAAAATTTCTTCCTAGGAAAGATATAATTTCTCGATTCAATTCAAATCAACGATCGCGCGAAAGAAGAGTAATGCGAAAAATGCAACTTGGTAGCTGGTTTCCTAATAAGAAACGGCCACGATATTTCAGGGGTGAATGTTACGTTCGATCTCTATTTTACTTTCCCGTCGTTTAACGACGAGTTCCAAAAACTTTTCTTGTTCGTCAAACCTGGCGTAACAATTGAACGTTTGTACGTAAATACTTACTTTCGCTAGGGCAAAGCGACCGTGCTACTGACGGGCCACCATCTGCGAAATTGCTTCTTGTCGTGGCCCGTCCTCTTCGTTAAGGTCGCGGTCTCACGAGATACACTTAACGCTTTTCCACGAACTGGACTCGCCGCGTTCGCGAACTCGGCCAATTTTCGAGCTGGCTCGTTCGCAGATGCGCGTCTTTCAAGAAAATTCCATAAATACGTCTTTGTGTCATTCGGCGATTACATCAGTGGACGAAAGCGAAAGAAAAGAGCAACGTGCGTGGATTGCGATTTTTATGAAACCTAGCTAATAAGGGACTATAATAAGATATCGCGTTTCACGACAGTGTGCACTATCCTGATTTTCCTGTTTCCTCCACGAATACAATTGTGCGACATGTGCGTCATAATCACCTAACGATTATATTTTGTGTATACTTGTTTTTCCTCTCGTCTATCGGTCTCCAGCGGTAATTTCCTTTCTGCTCCTAGTCGTGGGAACACGATGGATCGAATCGACAGACGCGAACAGGTTCCGCGATACTTTTAAAAATTATTCCCCGATGTTACATTGAATTCCAATTGGCTATAGGCTAAGCAAGAAACTCGAGGTGTTGTATGCGACAAAAAACTACACTCTCACACTCCAATACTTCTAGTACCATGCGAGAGCGGTTGAGAAAAAGAAAATGGGTAAATAGATGAAGTATGTTTTTGCCGTCACGATAAAATTGTAAAATTAGGTCTTCCCGTAATTACCATGACTATCGTTACTTGTTTGCGATATGTATATGTGTCTGTGTGCATATGCTACTTTGTTGAAGCAGCCAGTCAACTGGTCAGGCAAAACGTAACCGACAAAAATATACTCGTTTCTTGCAATAATTCAATACACGGTTGTACGATACAATTTTAATTATTAAAGCGGATAAAAGATTGCACTCGGTAACAAGCCGAAGATTAACATTCTTTTCATTCGGACGCTGAAAACATCATCCTTCCCGTGACAATTATAAAGTCAGAAAAGCTTCGTCGTTATGGAAAAAAGGAAATTCTCCGATCCACGTTGCTTAACGTGGATTCTTCCTCGTAACTGGTGCGAACTTAGCTGCCTCGGCAATTATCGCGCACTACTGGCACGTCCAGTAATTATCATCGGTCGTTTATCCGTATCTTAGCTCCGCCGAGATTATCGTAGCGTTGGCCGTTTCGCGAAGCAACAACAGCAGCAACATCGAAGCAGACTGCCGCGTTTCTCTGGGTATTCTCTGCTTTCCGTTCTCTCTTCTACGGTTTACCTCTCCCTTTCTCTCTGTTCTACGCTCGAAGGATCCTGGAAGGATCTCGGAAGGCCTCGTGGAGAGTCGGAAACTGTGCTGGCTGGCACACACGAAGTCGAAAGAGGCTTCGCAGGTAATTGCTAGGCCGACGGGTCGATAATGAGCCCTGGCTTCGGGGAACCGATTACACCCGGCCCAAGCCAAAAGCAAAGTCAGAGCCGAGAAGCAGAGAAGAAGAGGACGAGGACGATCCAACGGAGGGAGAAAGTTAAGAAGAAGGGAACGAAAGAACGGGAGAAGAGGGCGAGTTCCTACGCTTGAGACGTTTTGTTCGATCCTCCATAGGATACACTCGCGGTTAATCCCTTCGGGAATTTTGCGTAATCGACTTGGTATAGTGTGACTTGGTATTTGGTAGAAAAGTATCTATCTCAGCATCTTTTGTCTCATTCGTCGATTATAGTATTGTCACGTTATTATTCACCGTGATCTTTACAAGATGTATTCGGCAAACATAGAGAAGAAATCGAATACTTCGGAATGTAGAAACCTGTATAAGCTATTTGAAGAAATTTCTTATCGAAAAATCCGATTCCAATGAAATCTTTCTTAACTTTCCAGAACAATACATACTTACCTACGTATTTAACAATAATTCAAACGATCAATTACCATTTGCCATTGTAACATGGTGTGTGTATATGACACATGTCAGTTGGAATATAGGATTTGTGTATGCGGCCCTAATTCAATGGCCAGGTACTGTAATATATTATACTTGGCTCCTGTCTAAGTTTAGCAGCCGCTCCGTTATACGTATCTTCATTTTGTAATATTGTTGGGAAACAGTTAAGCGCCACGATAATCCCGGGGCATGAACGAGGAGCAACAAGCTGCTCGATGAACGTCGATAACGGAACAAGTAAGTATAACGGTCGAGAAACGCATAGAGGATAAAGGAGTTGCATAGGGAAAAAAGGAATAAGAAATTAAGCGATATAACGCAAAAACGTATCAGCACGAAGGGGGATTTATCCTCGGTGAGAAAGGTAGGGAAAAATCGTGACTAATAGCTAAATTATCAGCGACAAGCTGTCGATGAGAGGTGAAAGACGAGGAGAAATGGGAGGACAAAGAAGAAGAAGAAGCTCTTCCTGTATCGTGCGATGAAACCTGCCTAGATCTCTCGCTACCGGGATGAGAGGTAGGTGATCTAATTTCCCGCGCAGTCGTGCAGAAAATGATCCAGGCCGCGATTACGAAACGGCTTCCAGTCTTCGCCGGGGGCAACGAAGGCGCCGTTTTTACCGCTCTCTTTTCGTTTCCATGCACAGTGTGTAATAATCGCGGCGTAGCGTTATCCGCTTCCCGTGGAACAGTCGCGCCGTTCCAAATACGCGGAAAATTATTAGTCGAACCCGTGGCACGAAACGCTTCGATGTGACCTCGAGAAGTTCTAAGCTCTATAAAGTGCTCTTGTTTACGCGCTACTCCGATCCAAATGCGTCCGACGTCAACCATGCTCCGTCATCCGATACATTAAACCTTCACCACATTGCTACTTCTTAAGGATATTTGTATGCTAAAACGTTCGCAAGATAATTACTTTCGCGCGTCCACGCTTTTGTATCGGCTTTGAACATCCTTCGATGAATAGATTTATCGACGTCTAACCGTCGAATTAGGGAAGAACGACAAGGTACTCGATCGAAGATTCGATTACTCGATTCGACTCGGTTATCACCGCGGTACGATAAATGGAAAACAGCTGGCAGATTGCTTTTCCTTCCTGTTGTGAATTTCTTAATCGTCCCGAGCAACGTCGTATTCCTTGTAATTATAATTTGCTGAATAAATTCTACAATTTATCAATCAGATATTCGAATGAGAAATATTTCGAACGATGTTCAGACTCGTGCATGTACAATATGTAATGAAAGGAGAAATACACGAGAAGTACACGTTTGGTACAAGCAGCGTGGAGGCCGCGGCGATGCCTTTTCGTGGCCTCGAGGGCCGCTGGTCCCGCTATTATCATAATGAGGTAGAAAACGTAGATATTAACGCGAGGTTAGTTAATAGTACACTTATCCGAGGAACGCAAATAGTTCGTGGTTGAGGAGGGATTTGCCTACTGTAGAGAAATTTCTTCCTCCGCGATATCTCTTTTCTGTTCTTTCCCTCTAGCCCTCGCATATCTTTGAAGCAAAGCGGCCGTAAATCAAAAGTGACAGAATCGGATTCTCATCTGCATAATTCGCTTATTTTATTCCATCCACGTACTCTTGCCGAGCCGTAAATGTTTGAAGGCTCATCAGCCCTCTGCAAATTATTAATCTCGCGTATCCTGTTACGAGTAGAGGGATTGATTAACTTTTCACCATTTCCTCTCGTTTCTTTCTAATTAAAAGCAACGTCGTAACAACGTTTTCCGCGTATCAGCTTTTCCTATAATAAATTTCCCGGCATATAAATCGTATTTTTGATTTTCGTGCAACCGTGTTAAACATGCAACGTAAACAGATTAGGCGGCAAGACCCTAATTCAACGTTATGGTGTTATCGTGTTCGATCGTCGTTTGGAGACCGTGTTTTTTCAATAACGACCACCGAAACTACCCGTGTCTTCGCCGTCAAAGAAGAGGACTCGATGTCTTTATTCTCTCGACAGTGTTGCATAATCTGTAACAGCTGCGGCGATTTGCTCGGTGGTTGTCCGCGAGGTGGATCGTCTGCATCTGGTGCCACAGTCGGATTTTTTAGTCGGTAGGCAACCGTGCTAGTCACTCGAGAAATGGGCAGGCCGAAATGGAGGATACACACACAGTTGGATCGTGGCGATCCGGTGGCGTTTCGCGCGCGGCAAAACAGGGAGGCGCCAATTTGCAGGTGCAAAGTTCACGCGACGCTCGGGGTAAACCGCTAATGAGGGTTCGAGTGGTACGTGTGCGCGACGCGTGTAGATTTTCTGGGGGGCAGGTTAATTACCCCGCTGTCCTGTATTATGGCGTGTGCTTTTTCGCGTCTGTTCCATTCTATAATTCCTGCCAGCTTGACAATGTAACCAACAGTTATTTAGAGCGATGCAGTTGTTGTCAAATGCTTCAAAGTTGCGCGTTCGTTCTCTCAATTAATGATAGCTCGTTAGTCGTGGAACATAATAATTATACTTCCCTTTTTTCACCTCTGGAAGCGAAAATGTATGTGCATTCTTTTGCGCCTCGTAGAATTTTAAAATGTCATAAAATGTAAAATTTAGACCTCGTTATTAACCTGTACAATGTCGATAAGAATTGCAACGTGTTGTAACAACTGTGTAAAAGAAAACTTTGCCCGTCTAAAGAAGAAAATCGTCTTACACGAGTTTTACGCACAGTTATTTATCCGTTGGTTCAAAAACAATTTCAAAAACATTGGCATGTAATCATAACGTTAATCATAGTTTTAATTATGACATCACCTATTTGTATAGAAATATATAGTATTATATTTCTGGATCTAACAAATCATTTTCTTCGCCAATTGCGCTACATTGAGGTATTTCTTTTAGCTACTATCATAACAATTGGAGAACCGAAAGAATGTAATTATTATGTCTTTTGCAACGTAACCGTCAATTATAAGAACACACTTTATATTAGCGTTTCTGAAGTAAGTATCATAATTTATCGTTTGTTAGAAAAAGAAAGACATATTGATGTTCGGCAAAAAACATTGCAACACATTTCCAACTTGTTCTATATAACTATAATTATGATATTATCTGAAAGCTTTATATTCGTCACAATGTTCTATTAAATAACTACCGATATGTAATTGCAACGACGAATACGTATTAATTACAAGGTTATATAGTAATTATAAACTTACTAGTTGTAAAACTTAACAGTTTCCCGCCCCACGTAACATACGACCTCGACAATGAAAAAGCTAATCATTGGCGATGAAATAGATAAGAATACGACGAATAAACAAATTTTCATTCACGAAATAAAAGAAGTTGATATATATTCCCTAGATTATTTAAGAGAAGAGTTTCTTGGTCGTAAGAAAGGTAAGATCTTTGATTCCTGTAACTCGTAAGGGAGAAGCCGATACCACGGGTACCTTTCCTTTTACTCGTCTCTTTTTCCTGTCGGGCTTAGCATCCCTAGTGGCGCCTCTCTCAGGATATAAATTAATTAGATTTGTGTGGAGGTGTGTCAGCAAAGTGCCGGCACTGTGTTTCTTGCCCTACGACTGTCTGCTCTGCCGCGCGTTTCAACTCGACCGAATGGCCTACTCTCCGCTATCTACAGATAGTTTCATAACCCTTCGAATATATTTATTTCTTCGCGTAAAAGTCCAGCCGGTTTCCTTTAAATTAGTCACGCTAGTATCTAATCGACTCTACTTCGAATATCTAAAATGAATTATTAAAATATAGAAAACAGTAGATATTTACGCCCATTTCATATCGCCATTATATTTAAGTCAATGATAACATTTGCAAATAAGATATATTTTACAAAAGCGATGCTGGAGGGAAAATAACCTTGTATGAAATTCTGACGATGGAAATTTATCAAGAACACGTGTAACACCTTTGAAGCAACGTATACGTCGACAGGTAGGTCCGAGCATAACGCATGATGTATGGTGGGCGTGAAACGGGTGTAGCAACATAGTAACGTTTACTATATCGGCCAGGATTGTCTAGCGGTTCTCCAGACGAATTCGTGCAACCAAACCGCAGCTGTAGAATTAACTTTGGCGATACCGCCAATATCGATCTTCACTCTAACGATTAAATCTCGAGAGAGTGCCTGGTCCCAACAAAAGTGTAACGTTTCACGCTTTAACAGGGATAAATAATGGAAGAAAAGACGAAAATAATTCCTTCGCATCGTATTGTCATCGTATGTATTTCCCTCTCGATAATTACCTGTCATCAAGTGATTAAATAACCCTTTATGCTGAATCGTTAAACGATGAGGGCATTAAATCATCGCGTCGTCGTCTTTTCTTTCTTAGTTTTACAAGCTTGTACTTGTCGTAAGTCACGAATTGACACGATACATGTGTAGAATGTGTCTAACGAATTACAATGGGATAAAGGGACGTACAAATGTCATTTATTATGCATCATTTCGAATAACAAGCGCGATTAAAGTAAAAGCGAGAGAAAATATATGTACGTGGGTAAATATCGTCGATAAACGGATGATCAATGTACCTACGCGGATAAGTTACCCGCTTTATAATACGTTCACCGTAATTGCAAGCTTGTTTTAACAATTCCACCTCTGTACACGTGTCTTGAACGATTACATAATAGCGAAAAATGTTAGAACGCGACTAATAAATCGTAATAATCTTTTGAGTATATCTTGTGACGAAACTAATGTCAACGTTTATAGTAATAATTTTGCACAATAATCTTTGAGCCATACAATGTATTTAAAAAAAATGCAGTTTGTAAATTTCGACATACTTATTCTAATTTATGCAAGAAATATCAGCTTAAAAGAGTAAATGTATTATGTACATTCCCGTTCATAAGTATTACGACACTTGCTGATATCGTATAGGACACTATAATTGATATAGATTATCAGAGAAGAGATTAGAATGCCAGGTTTTTATATTCATGGAAGATAATCATTTAAAACACGCAATTATATTTACAAGTACTAATTTGTAACTATTATGAGATAGTGACGAATAAAATATTTCTTAGCCATCACAATCTTGTGATCTAAATCCCATGGATATTCAAATTCAATTTAAATCGAGTAAGAAATTCTAAGTATATCGAGCATCTGAATTTGATTTAAAAGATCACTATAATAAACGTGATAAGAGAATCGATAATTTGAGTATTTAGATTGATTAAATTAGTGATGGGAAGACGCGATAAACATAAATGATAAAAAGTGCGTATTTTGATAAATACGCTTGACCAAATTAATATAATATAATATGTAATAGTATCGATAGTATCGATAATAATCTTCAAAGATTTCAGATAGTAAAGTATATATTTGCTTATCTTAAGTGTCCTAATACTTATGAACAGGACTATATGTGGATGCTGAAATAAAAACTCACGTTTATGTTGCCGAGGTGTGTTGGAGGGCTGATACCCCTGCGGCTTCCGCCGCCTCCGACCTCCGCGTCCAGCTTGCCGGTTCGACTGACCTCGTGGATCCAAAAAATGACGACAAAAAGCGTCGATGCGGTTTCGTTGATCTTCGTGTAACTACGTTTGTTCTTCAGAACGGCCTGTCTATGCGCCACTGTCCACACTGAGCAATAAAGAACACTATGTCACAAACTTGAATCACTAACCGGTTAACAGAATACGAAAACATTCTTTCCACGAGTCACTGATATATCGTGCCACTGCTTGTGTTCAATTGAACGAGAAATTTTCCACGCCGCCCTTCGAAACAACGAAGAGGTAATATCGAGCCAGTAAAAGCTAAGTGTGCGTGGCTTTTTGTTTACAACGCGTGTATTTTAACCTCACGTTATATTATTCGAAGTTTAGTAAACACAACGACTACGACACCGAACATTTCTCAGAATTCGTGCACTAATTGGTCAACACCACAACAGAATTGCGAGGAAATTGGATAAAGTACAGTTCAGGGTTACCAAACACGTAAAATTTATAACGAAGCACTGCTCGTTTGACAATTACCGACATGTTTGCGAGATATCGATAGATCGACATAGAGGCCGCGTTTCGAAAGGTTTACGATAAATGCGAGGGTTGAACGATTCAGATAGCTATACACGCGATCGTGGCTCGATAGACAGCAGCGAAGCGGTGCGAGAATCGCGAAACAGATCGGTTAAGAATCGAGACCGATCTCGGTTCGATCGGTGACATGCGCGCGGCTACGAACCTGTTCGTCCATTCTTCGCCCCCTCGACGGGATTAGCGCGTGCATTCGTCCGGTAGCGATGGTGAAAAGCGAGCATTCACGGGTATGGACAATGACGACGACGACGACGGCGACGAGTCGGCGTGGTGCGTGTCCGCCTTAAGGGCCGTCCGTCGCAGACGCATGCTCGCGGCACGTTGCAGCCTCTCGCACTGACCGCGCGTAACACGTAAGAGAGAGCTGCGTACCGTGTACTTGTCTCTCTCTCTTCCTCTCTCCCTCTTCTCCTTAGAGGAAACTGTGCAGCTTTGTCACGCTCTCGACAAGCCGTTCAGCTCGCGTGTGTGTCTCTTTCTTTGGCGATCGGTGCGCGGTTTTGCCGTTCCTCGTGGTGGTCGCCCGGTTGAGAAGGCGGTAAACAGGAGACACGGGTCTCGTCACTCTGGACTCTGTTTGAATCTCTTGCGTACTAACTTCGCGGCTATCCGCGGTACTCCACGGCGAACGTTGAACGCGAGCCTGGAATTGCCGTGGCGCCACCCCTCCTCCCCTCCTCCCCTCCTACCCTTCCACCCATCCACCTGATCGTCTTCCTTCGTGAGTGCCACACCACGGGGCTTGTGTTGCCTCCTCTGCCTCGTCCCTCCCTATTTTTCCCTATAATTTGCTCCGCGGCTGCCTCCTTTTTGTTTTATTCCATTTTCGTGACCCCCCTTCGCCCTTCACGCGCCCTCCTTCGGCCACCGTCTCGCTTTTCTACCTCTTGAACCGCCTCTCTCTTTCTCTTCTGGCCATCTAGCTTTCCCTCTCTCGCGCTACTTCTACCTCTATCATCGCGTCTGCCTCTTTCGCCTCTACCTCTACGTGCCAGCCATGAATCCTTGCCGAGGCAACGGGGCAACGGGGCTACGGGGCTACGGCGCGCCGCCCCTTTAATAGGGCTACGCGGGCTTTTTCCATTCACAGTGCAGCCATCTCTTGGCTGAAATACGAATGAAACAACCCGTTACAGTGCCGTACGTGGTTCAAGGATTTCCCCCAAATGCCACGAAATTGCCTCGAAAACTTTGGAAAGGGAAACGTCTCGCGAGGCTTTGTCGCGGATCTCACGCATCACGTCCAAAAATTGTATTTTCTGCTTGACACAAAATGTAGGTCACTTCGTTACGTAGAGTTGATCCGTATATTCGGGGTAGTTTCCGTGGAATGATCTTTTTTTCTTCGTTGGACCACTTGTCAGGTAGAAAATCATCGAGGACTGCGAAGGGCTAAATTCTGAAATACCTACATCGTATTATGCTCGTTGGGTGGGACTTGGGATGTATCGTATGGCAGGAAGATGTCAAGGAGGAACCTGATATACGACAAGGGGATGATTCGTTATTATGTGAATTTTCACGGTAAATCGAGGCTTCAGTCCGCATAAAATTTACTATTGGCTCGCTTTAGATCGAATCGAATAGATATCGTCAAATTTGAAATTACCAGAAGGTACAAACCATCGTTATTATATTATTTCTATTATTTTTATTCCGATCACACAATTTAAATATAGATCTACGATATGTTCTGTACAAAAATATATCGTTTTTCTATATACAATAATTAGTATAATAGTATATACAGCAAGAGGGACTAATCAAATGACATTATTTACAAATAAAGACACAATTGTAATACAGAGCTGATAAGATGACTAACCAAAGCGATAAACTCAATACAATTCTAAATGTAGACTACGAATAAGTAGATTAATAGAAAGTATCAGATATTTTACTTCTGCTTCGTACATTAGTCATCTTTTCAGTTTTCCCTAACTTTACTACACGTAGAAATCATATAGATAACAAACTTCTACATACAATAATTATACAAATCAATAATCCTAAATTACAGCATATTGTACTCCAGAATACAAATTCTGTTCAGTTGCAGCGGGCAACGAATTCTCTTTATTCGACTCCGTTTTATTCGTAGAACCTCTCCTTTTCTGGTTCTCATGTGTTTTCAGATGTTTTGTCAAATGATCGCTCCTCATGAACCTCTTCTCGCACACAGGACACACGAATCTCTTTTCGCCAGTATGCGTTCGGAGGTGACGCTGCAATTCGTCGCTCCTCGTGAACCTTTTGCCACAGAACAGCCAGTGACATACAAAAGGTCGTTCGCCGGTATGCCATCTCAAATGTGCCTTTAGATGAGAAGTTTTGCCATACACTTTACCGCATCCTGAAACGTGACATAGGTGTTGTTTCTTGCCGTCGACTCCAACCTGAGCTGCGCCGTCTGTTTGACAATTTGGACATCTACATCTAATACATTTTCTGCCAGATTTTCCAGGATCCTCCGTACTCAGGAAGACGTGTTCAGACGGCGGTGTGAGAGGCCATTGATAAGGCGGAGAGTGATTTTGTGGACTGGGTGGTAGATCCGATGGACTCGGCGGCAATGAATAATGTTGTATCGCTGAGATATTCGTGAGCTGAGGTTGCGCAAGATGAGTGTCTGTTGTCCACGAGGTCGTACTGGTAGCAACATTTGCCATCGTGTACGCCGGCGGCGTTAACGCCTCCGTGATTTGACCGTGGTTCATGGATCCGGAATACCAGTATCCCGATTGGCTGGTTTGATGGTGATGACCGCTAAACGTAGGATTGTACGGTTGATAACGAATATTTGAACTTCTGTAATCGAACCTAGCAGGTTGGTGCATCGGCATTGGGAGGCTGGACATAGGCGCCATCGTCGGCATACACATCTATAACATAAATAAATTTTGAATAATTGAACACTTTATAAAAACCGTATCTGGTAAAGAAATTCAGTTTACAGTATCGCTTCTTGTTCCTAAATGTTGCAAGCGAATACTCGAATAATTTGATGATAGCATGATGCAGGAGCGGTCACTTCTGAATAAACGTTTCACACAACTGAACGAAAATAATCTTCACGTTTGACACTAGAATTTCACCGATATGATACGCTATATTTCCACGGATGCGTTGTCGCGGACCTGTTGATACCGTATCACTTGTGCCATCACTTCACTTCCTGGTATCCATGGTACTGTCCTTAGAAATGATATTAAAATCCTCTGCTAATTTTGGTTAATCGCGAGGTGAAATAGAAGATAAGGTATTTCCGTGATTTCGATCACTGCCACCACGCTCGAGTAGAACAAAAACGAAAATGAGAATGAAAAGAAAACTGAGAAACGCTGTATCTGGCGGATCGAAGCGTGCGCGGCTTCGAAGGCTCGCCAGATAATTGCCGGTTGCCGACCGTGTCGCCTCGGTTTTAATAACCGAGTGGACAAGGAACTGACGAAGAAGGGAGGAGGCTGAATGCTCTGCCGGGTTTTCTATGGAGGTGGGGATAGACCCCAGTGAATCTCGCAGCCTGGTGCGCATGCGCCCTCCCCTCCACTCGCTCATAAATCAACCCTGCGGATAGAGGATCGAGGATCGAGGCTACGCACCTTTTGTGGTCGTCCCTGGGGGCTGCCTTATGCCACCGAGAAAAGCCTTCGTGAATCCTACCATATTCTCTTCGGACTATCTAGTTTCTACGGTTCGCCATGTTTTCCAGTAGCTACGTACAATTGTTTATTCTTGGTGGGCAAACTCGAAAAAGACTGTAGATGTTTTCAACGTTACCTGATTCCATTCTTTCGATCTTATCTTGTTTGTTTGCATTTATCCGTTTTATTTTTATATACCTATAACATAAATTCCGTGTTATATCAAATATTGTTAAATGAGATCGCTAATTTGTTTGGTAAGGAAACGTATCTTGAATTCGTTCACGTAGTCGCAATACCGTTCAGGCTTTTTTCGTACTGCACTGCTTAAATAGCAATCGACCTCCAGGTGAAATCATTGCTTCGACCGCCCAAGATTCGAGGTGCAGTCGATCTGCAGGGTAATAATTATCGGTAGAAACGGTAGGAGGAATAAGCTTAATCGTTCAAGTTTAATTAGTGGATAAGGAATTTGGGCTTAATTAGCGGTCCTGCGTGCCGACGTCTCTCCGTGTCGAATGCGATGCACGTTGTCGCAATTATATAATGGCAAATTGTCGGACACAGAAGTCGTATCTTACTTTATATAAAACAATTATATTTCCATGAAATCATTCAATTCTTGAATTACCTTTTTATCATATCCATTATCCTTTTGCCATTTTAACATTTACATATTGACAATTGGTAACAGCGTAGGGCTGTGTTGCAAAGAAATTATATTTTTTCAGGAAACTCACAAAATCATTCGACTTTTTAATTTCCCTTTCAACATGTTCGTCATGCTCGTACTGCTTTAACAATAATTGAGAGCCACGTAGGGTTGTCTCGCAAAGAAACTTGCGCAAAGACGACGAAATTCTGCAGAATCAAGTGGTTGGGAAAGTTGAAGCATTGCAGTTAGATGAAAGGAGTCAAAGTAAAATTTTTACGGTATTTAAAGGTTCTTTGACCGCGTTGAATGGAGGCGGACGAGATTTGCAAAGACGTATCAAAGCGTGGAGAGAACCGCGACGATCGCTCCGATGCACGGAAGCGCGCGATAACGAAGACCAGTTCCCTAAGATGCTCGATGCGCTTTGTGGTATACCTCGTACCATAAATCTATACGAGATCTTAGTCAGTGCTGGAAGACCGCATTCACAATACATCGCATCAATTGGAAGTGAGCTACGCAAGCTGGTCAAAGTGCCGGCTTATGGTGGTCGTAAAACGATTATTGGCAGGACCACGTGATGAAACTTTTGCGTTACTGGTCACTGCCAGGTATATATAATGATAGCCATCGTTATTGCGCTTTGCCGAACGTACAATGCTTACAGGAGCCTTTTGCAGGTACTGTGACAAATTTGCTGGCGCAAGAATAAGGACAAAACGTTGCACTTGGCGCGTAAAAGATAACTCTCGCAAAGAAAGATATTTTCTAGATCTGACGACCGACCCGCTGTCTTCTGTCAACGTCTCATTCAATCGTTTTAAACATAGGTACGGTGAATTTTTATCGAATAATCTTTCCTTGACTTTCTTAGAATCTTGTTTATTCAGCTTCGAAGGAACAACTTGTCTCGATGGTATCGATGCTTTTTGTCAGTTGACGAAGGATGCTGTTATCTACGAGAGTAACGCGTCTCTGCAAAGCGACATAAATTTAAACCAAATACCGAATATGTTAAAGTTTTATCGCGAGTCCATAGGTCCTTCGCTATTTTTATACGGCATTTATCCAACTTTGATGAAGTCTTCGTAACGACACGGTCAAGTTACAATGATATTAAACGCATGAGCGATGCGTCAGACGCATACCGGAAAGAGATTATTAATTTCCGGCGTCGAGGAAACATTATCTGATGTCACGTGTACAGACAGATGTCAGACCATCGATCTTCTAAAATATTTTCCAGTGACCACAAGCAGATTCTCTGGGGACTTGTCATTGTTTGTCATATTCATAGAAAGCACCGTATTGGCAAAAAGCGTGGAAATTGAACAGTGCTGTCTGACATGTGTCCAGCCGAATGCTGGTGGAGCTGCAACCGCATCATAGTAAATCTTGTGGCGATGTCGCAGTGAAAGAATGAAACGGAGGACGGGAACACCCCGAACAACCCTTTACCTTCCTCTGCTCAGGCTCGCCATTGTATCCTAATAAGCTGCTTAGCATCGTAGCTAGAAATAAATTGTTCTACCAGTAAACAGTACTCCCACGTGAACGATCATCCCCTGAGGACAAGAATTTTTCTAAAAACTCGCTTTCTCTTTCTCTCTCTTTCTTTCTTTATATAATTATTCTGTATTGATACAAAATAATCGATATTTTCCTGTGTACATTTACAAACGACATTTACAAAACGAAACGATGAGGTACACAAACGAAAATGATTAAAAATTCAAACGATCGTGTATCACTCATTCATTGAAGTTAACACATCGTTCGAAAGAAATGTTTCATTCTTAACTATTTTTTGTACTTCATCGTTCGCAAAGATTTGCCATTCGATCGTCTCTTTTCTTCAATTGAAATAATTTCTCAATGGTAGGTCGACGTATGCAAAATAAAATTTTAACTTCACGTAGTTTCCTGAAAATATTTATTACCGAGTAGTATAATTAAAAAATACCGCAATTATTTTTTTAAATAATTCACGCATTAAAAAAATGTCCAAGTAAAATGTGTTTAATCTTCTATAAGCCCATTCTTTCTGAAATCCATGTTTCACACAAAATTTAATGAACACTGTTGGCCTATCAAATTCAAACGATCTTTCATATTCATGAACCTAATACGATATTCTATATTTTTACTGTCGATCCCCAAAGAAAGTCGGGCATCTAGTTGACTTTCTTAAAAATTCGGTTCAGAAACTAGCGATCAAAGGAGCGATGATCGAAAATGTAATGTGGACACAGTAGTGTGTGTCCAATCGGTAAACGGAGGGAACTGCGGGGGTGTAAAGTACGCTTTGTGCATTCGTTGGAACGTTCGATGTTTCTGCGAAAGCCGCGCATTTTTAAGAGACATTCAGAAGCGATGGACCGATGCAAATCGGAAGGACGACGCAGGTCAGATTTTGCTTGTCCGCAATAAGAACTCGCTTGTCCCCGATTTCTTATATTCTCTTCCGAGATTTATGCCCGTACGTGAAACAACAGCTTCCACTTTGTTTTTCTCGATATCCTCGACTTGTCGATCTCGCGAAGAATCCAAATACTCGCACGAGTTTAAGAAAATGACGGTACCGTTATTTTGTACAGACCTCAAGGTAAATCTCGATATATTTCTTTTTGGGCAATAATAGTCTTTCGACGCTCTTTTGTAAAAGATCGAAGTCTCCAGGTAAGCTATTGCGAGCTATGCTTTTACAAAATTTAATATTCTCGAAAAGGAAAGGCTTTTTACGTTTTATTACACTTCATAAATTAAATAACCGTATACCATATACAAGAATTAATGTTTATTTCTACCAAAAATACCTTTTTTCTTAATCCCATACAATTCCGAATGGCACATATACGTTGAATGATGAGTGGAAGGCATTTTCCTGATAATGGTCTGTTCGTGGAGACGTCATTAGGCATCGAACCTTTTCTTTCTTGACTACGGGCCAATTTTATACGCGATTTACCTGACCGAAGGAGGCATCATCGGGATCAGCAGGTCACTAGTCTTGACGGGTTTCTAACTTATGCTCGGATCTGGAAGAAAACGTAGAAGAGATGGTATAGGAGAAAGGAGAAGGAGAAAAAAAAACGAAATAGACGACGGCGAGGGAAAAACGAGAAAGAGAAAGAAAGAGACGGGCCACGTTCCCCGACAATAGACCCGACAATGGAACTAGTCTTCGCAGCTAATGGAGCGAGACTTTGCAGTTTTCACACGATGATCGGCGTAACGTGGTCGCTCACGACTTCTCTGTAAGAGAAGAAAGCCCATTTGAGACTGACCGGATCATGTAGCTTGCTGCAGAACAAGATTAGTCGGATCTATCTCGCAATCCGACATATAGCTGATAATCGGGTTAGGATTACAAGGCCCTAAACAAGAGACTAGTCTTTACCAAAGATCTGTGACGATCTTATATGTAAACAGGCTAATTCTAACAACATACAATAGTTTCATATTGCTTATTACTCGGCTACTGCTAAATATTTGGGAAAGTATGTCTGATATTTATTTGTTTATGATTTATTTACATATTTTTCTTTTGAATTTTATTATTAAGAAATCTATTCTTGAAAGATGGGACCAATTCTAATAAGGTCTTACAATCCGATTAGCGTACAGGTTCGTTGTTGTGGTCTACTCAGGTTCAGATAAATGGATACCAAACAGTGCTTCGTCATTAATCACTTGACGAAGAGAGAAGGGTTTTAGTAGCTTACAAGGAGGTTCTTATGGTCGCGTTACGATAATCATTTATTACAGATCGTTTGCAGATGGATACCGGTAGATTATCAATATTGATATAGATAAGATAGGCTGGAATCGAAAATAATAATTAGAGTTACAAGAGTATTATTCTCTCAAACTCAAGTGTTTTTCTAAATGCAACTGAATTATATGCAATAAATAAAACAATTATATTCATAAAGGGAGAAAATAGACTTAGAAATGTAGGTAAAAATAGGTAAATTTACTTCTTAAAATATTTAATTTATTTCTTTCACGCGTTGTTACTTTCAACACCAGTTCACCCCATACTTGTTTCCAAATGATCAAAGATGCCGAAAACGTATTTTCGTGGGGACGAATTAACGACGTGCAAGGTGCGAGAACAAGAGGAAAGCATGTACCTGTTTCAAAACGACGATCCCAAGTCCATAAATTTGTGCTTCGTTCTAGAGACGGAAGAATCGAGCTGTAGGGGTCACTCACGGTACTCCCGTTCGAAGGGAATGACACCCTCGTCATAATACGACCTGTTGCGTTTGAGAGGAAGAAAGAAGGAAAAAGGAAAGAAACGGCAGAATGAAAACTAGAATCAGGGAGCAACTTCGGGGTACCATGGGACCCGTGAGAATGTCTACCGTTCAAAGGGAGCCGTCACATTATACGCGGATTCATTACGCAACACGGCATCTATGATCGCGCCGTACCAAAAGAGCAGTTGTGTCAGTGCACAGGTCAGAGTCGGGAAAGTTGCAAACAACTAACAGAAAGATTTCCGACCCATAAAGGACAGTAGAGAGACGGAAAATATGGTGGAAACGACAGGGGGTGGGCGAAATATTATGAGGCTATGCAATTAAAAAAGGGTAATTTTTCGAGAAAATGATTGAAATACGATAGGAACGAAAAATTCAGGTGTACATTTAGCAACAGTAAAGGATCGAGTACTAATCCAGTTTGAAGCCAAAAAATTAGCTGGTCTTAGAAGCATTTGCGCTACAGTCAAAGTGGCCAGCGTAAACTTCAAAAGGGACACCTCGGAGAAAAGCGACGATAGTTGGAGAAAAAAATGAGTCGGCGTTCACCTTCGTCGGCCCATCTTTCACCGATAGATTTTAATTAGTAGGCCACAAGTCCTGGTTTCTCTATTGTCTCAATCGTGCCGACTGACCGCTTTTGTTGCAAGGATGCAGGTCAGGGGACGATAGGCGAGGTTCGACGAAAGTTAAAAAAAGAAACGACAAAATTCTGGACTTCCACTGACTGAATATGATTTGTGTGCCAACCTCCGGGAACGAATCAGGAGAAACCTAAACGACTTCGGATGGCCGGACTGATCAAACAGTCTAACACATCCGTGTACACCCCATGTCAAGTCAACGAGGAATTAAAATGGATAATTGCTTCTTTCCAGAGTAGACCCACGTTGTTCCAGGTAGGATCGTAAAAGGGATTTGATATAAAATTAACGACCTCGCGAATATGCCCTGGCTTCTTGTAGATCTTTCTTTCCTTCCAATTTTATGAACGGCTTACCGAAAAAAGGTTCTTACAATTAGTAGTATTACAGTAGAACTCCATCTACTTGTACTCATGGGAACGAAATGGAATGATTTAATGGTTTAATAATTAATTATTAATTCGGCTACGAATATTAATTAACTACGAATTTATCGCGTGAATTTATATCAGTCGCGAACTTCAGTAAGCGAAGTTTCCGAGTTAAAAGAGCAATGTATGTCCAAACGAATATTGTTCTATCTAGGGAAAATTCGGGACATTTTGTCGCAGCAAAAGTCAATGCTGCCCATCAGGGTTACGTCGTTTGCCTAATTAAGTAACTGGATGAGTATTAACGACTGGGACTGAGTACAAACGAAAGGTTGAAAATGCTTAGTAAATTAATTTTTTAAACGACCGCCTCGTGCCCATTTCTACATGTTATTCGGCTGGACTCTATA
Source organism: Bombus pascuorum (assembly GCF_905332965.1). NCBI lineage: Eukaryota > Metazoa > Arthropoda > Insecta > Hymenoptera > Apidae > Bombus > Bombus pascuorum. Next base: position 11,581,189 of record NC_083497.1, on the reverse strand, counting down.
TGAGGTACATTTATACTATATATGGTTAGAAAACCATTTGTAAAAATAAAAAAGTTAAAATAAGCAATTGTAATTTAAAACTGTATATTAAAATAAATTTTATTTTACATTTACATAAATTTATTTCCTTTCAATATTCTCCCTTCTACTCCGTTCTTCTATGAAGGGGACCACCACGACTGCATCAATAGTCCCGATTTTAAAAACATTAATTCGACCCTGGTCGTGTCAGTTTTTCTCGGAAAAGAAATATTCGTCGGATGCAGAGTCCCTTGACGCATTGTGTGGTTTTATCTTTCAACAGACTCGTTTCTTCAACTAGTATCCAGCGGTGCAGCAGATCCAGTATCAAAGAATGCCGGCAAATAAGTGTCGCCGCTACGCGTTAAAGTTAATCATGATCTACATTAAGTCAATTTGTACAAACACTCGTGCTTATACACATAAAAATGTAGAGTTGAAATTTTCTACTTATCACGGGAGCTTAAAGAAAATTCACGAGCAACTGTTTGACAAGCTGTTATGGACGTGCGGCTGGTCTATTCAGGTACAAGATTGACATCGGTACATTCGAAATACATCCTGCAGAGAGGACCAAAAATGCCGGCAACAACGTATAAAGGTTCCTACGAATTCAAAGTCATTCCGACTGCCATTCTAACAAAGCTATTGACGGAAACTTATGTCAAGCGACTGCGTCTAACTATACCTGATTTAACTGCGTTAAACTAAGTCAGATACGTCGACAAGATTTCATCACGTCAGTGCAACCTGTGTTGCGAAGGAGGAATATAGTAATAGCCGATAGAGCTATAGAATAAACGCAAAATTAATAATAAATTGGATTTTCTTATACATTATGGTTAATCTATGGTTTACACGACAGTATAACCAATTTTTCTACGATCTTGTGTAGTCATAAACTATTGTTCAAGCAAGTGTCTAGAGAGTCTTCGTACTCGTTCAATGGGATTTAGTCGAGGACCAGCTGAAGACTCAACCAGCTGTAGTTGAAATTTTTTCGAGAAAGAAGAGAATCTGTGAAGTCATGGTCGTACAACAAAGTAAAATACTTGGCGAACGTTATTGTCGTCTTCTGCGTGCCCAACAATTCATTTTTATGCGGAGATTAGAAATATACGATTATTTCCTTAATCCACTTTTGCAACGGATCCTCCTATAAGTATGTTTGTTACGGAGAAAAGAATAGTTGACTTTTTTTTGAGATGCGGTTACTAAGGAAAGGAGTAAACTAAAATGTTAAACTGTTAAAGTTTGCAAAGGGGGAAGATCCTAACAGTTTTACAAAAAAGTTTGAAAAATGCTTTCAAGATCTTTCATAATCTATTGAATCTTATCTTTTGGTTTATGGTATAAAGTGTTTCTAACTTCCAATTGATTTTTGTAAATTAACCATGTGATTAGATTTTGTATAAATAATTAATGGAAATTTTACAAAGATTATAAACTAGTAATTTTATAATAATGTACATCATACAGTTAAAAGTACTTTTCGTATTTCCTTAAAAATATAAGTCATACAATACTTTTGTTTGAAAGAAGAATGACACACGTAAAGGAAATTAAATGCGTCACATATATAATTAGTTTTCTGTGTAAGCATTCGTTACTAGCATTTTTCTATACTTTTTAATTCAAGATTGTAGCGAGCACAAGATATAACATATCGTCATAGATTCAAATGATCTAGAAACTTTTACTGTAATGTGTACGAACGTAGTAGAATACGATTGGTCAATTTATAGGAAAATATAACAAGGCTTCCAACACTACAAAAAGTTCCTAGACGCATAAATACTAGGGTACTAACTAGAGAAAATGAAAATAATGGAATAAAAGATTAGTATTGGAATGGGACACAGTGATAGCAGATAGCACATTAAACAAAGAAACGAAACAGACGTAACCTTGACATAGAGAATTTATGCGATACCTGTGCCATCCCTGTTGAATCGATGCCTCGAGAATATTTTACTAGGCATCGATGCACCGCAAATTCGTGGCATTTGATACATAGACAGCTGCTTACTGATGGTTATTCAAATAGGTGTTGCTTGATCAAATTTATATTATAAGATCATATCATGTTGGTCTTCTGTGATATTTTGGATTTCAAAGTACTTATATTTGCTTGTTTAATGGTGAGTATCAATCAAAATAATATATCGTACTGTCTTAAAGGAAGTGGTACAAACTTTTTGAATACCGCTAGCGATACGCAGGGTGACACGTATTTAAGAACCAAAGAATTTTAGAAAGTCCATTTCCCGTTATCATAACCCATTATGTTTGGTATTATTTTAATGTCACCAAACCTAATTTCATTGTTTATAAAGTGGTATAACCTATACACGTACGCATAAAATAACCTCAAAAATTTATTAAACAAACTTACTGAAGCTATATACAAGTATAATAATTGTGCGCATTTCTTGTGAGTGATTCAAGTTTAAAAATTACAAGATACAATATACGAAAATCAAAACCTAAGGGATTATATTAGGAAATAATGTAATTTTTAATGCGCTCCTGTTATTTTAATAAATCTTTTCCAATTTGTACTACCCTATATATATCATGTGATATATTACGAGTGTTGTAAATATATTTCGATGTATCTTAAAATTATTATATAAAGTGATAGTGTGTATAACTATAGAGTGTTTTATCTTTTAGACGTTTTTGCCAAACAATTTAGCAAATAATGCGAACGAAGGCGCATTATCCCTCACTCAACAAAACATCGATATGACGCTTGGTAAGTTGAGTTCCGATAAAGATCTAAATAAAAATTTTTTATAACTTCTTACAGCGGCGATAATATTACGATTTTATACGATGTGTTTCAGCAACAAATGAATTGGTATTAATAAATTTTTATGCACAATGGTGCCGTTTTAGTAATTCGTTAGCCCCTATTTTTGAGGAAGCTGCAAATAAAATAAGAAATGCATTTCCCGAACCAGGAAGAGTTGTAATGGCAAAAGTAGATTGTGAAAGAGAATGTGAGTAAATTGAGTTGAAAAGAAAATAATATATGTAAGAAATTAAAATAACTTTGTATGTATAGAATTTATTACAAAATTAAAAAACTATTTTCTAGCTGGTATTGCATCAAGATTTCACATTACTAAATACCCAACTTTAAAAGTAATAAGGAATGGTCAACCAACCAAACGAGAATACAGAGGTCAACGATCAGTAGAAGCTTTCGAAGAATTTATAAGGAAACAACTAGAGGATCCTATTAAACAATTTTATGATTTAAAGGAATTAAGCAACTTAGATGATAAAAAGAGAATGATCATTGGATATTTTGATAGAAAGGATATTCCTGAATATGGGATGTTTAGAAGGGTTGCCACTAATCTAAAGGATGATTGCCAATTTCATGTTGGGTTTGGGTAAGAATTTTAATGCTATATATATATATATATGTGTGTGATTCGCGTATGTTGACTCATGTTCTCCAAGGAAATCTTTTTTAATGCTTCTATAACATGTGTGTAATTATTCTATTCTTTTTTCTAACAAGCACATGCTCAGCTCAGAATTGTGAAATTGGGGAACATTTTCACTTTTTGTAAGTAAAATATTGAGCATGATTTAGATGACATTATCTTTAAATTTTTATTCACAGAATTGTATTCTTCCAGCATTTTCCTCTTTTTTCCCTTTTGTCTTCTTTTATGTTTTAAAGACCTGTCCTATTTCTGTGTGTTAAATCCTGCATGATATATACATATACAAATGTGAATGTTTAGTAACCTACCCTCCAAATATTTTACTGTCTAATCTTATTTGATAAGCATATACAAATTAAAATTCAAAACAATTTTTAAATGTTGGGAATACAACTAGGAATGCAAGCAGAGCTATGCACCCCCCAGGAGAACCTATAATTGTCTTCCGATCTGATAAGGCACTTTCTAATGACGAGGATGAAACATACCATGGAAGTTTGAATAACTTTGATGAATTAAATGTTTGGGCACAAGAGAAGTGTGTTCCCTTGGTGAGAGAAATCACATTTGAAAATGCTGAGGAATTAACAGAGGAAGCTTTACCCTTCCTCATATTGTTTCATGCTCCTGACGATGTTGAGAGTGTTAAAATGTATAAAGATGTAGTAATGAAGACATTAATCGATGAAAAACGTAAGTAAAGCACTAGTACTGATATTTAAAAAGGTAATGCCCAAGTGATAAGCAAATACAATATGTTATCTTATTTCAGAAAATGTAAATTTCTTAACTGCAAATGGGGTGAAATTTGCTCATCCTCTCCATCATTTAGGAAAATCTCCAGCAGATTTGCCTCTAATTGCCATAGATAGTTTTAGACATATGTACCTGTTTCCAAACTTCCATGATATTCATATAGAAGGAAAATTAAAAGGTTTTCTACAAGATTTATATTCAGGAAAGTTACATAGGGAGTTTCATTATGGGCCAGATCCTAGTAGTAATGAAGTACCACAAATTGTTGGACAAATTAAGGTGCCTACAACCCCACCAGAATCTACATTTAAGAAACTAGCACCTAGTAAAAACAGGTACACATTACTCAAGGATGAACTGTAATGATAGGTTTAATATCACTCAGGATATTGAGATTTGTATAATTTCGGTTATCCAATTTGTTAGTTATTTACAGTTATTTACAGTAATGGAATCCAAATTTGATGTATTATTAAATTGAAAACATAATCAATGTTGTAGTAGTGATAATATCTTTTTTAAATCATTTACACAGTATTGTCATAAAATTAGATGCTTATTTGGTCTATTTTAAATGGGGAAAAGAATTTTCGCGGTCAACATCATATTAAGAATTTCGAAGAAAGAATATAATTCTACCAAATGTTATATACAATACATTAAAACTCTAATCTGTAAAAAATTATCCACGATATATATAATTGGAACTTTTGTACGGGTTTCATTGCAGGAAATATATATAGTAGATTTTATTCTATTTTTACATAACATGTGCTTTTTGTATCGTGATTCTTTTATTATTAAATATAAAAAAAAATGGTAATAATTCTTAATCGAACAACAAATCAACGCCAAAGATCTAAGTATCTCCCAGTGTCAATATTCGTGTAATAGATGTTATATTTCAACTTGTAACGCGATTTATACAATATCGTTAAGAAGCAAAAAAGAATCACCTGATTACAATTAATGTAGCTTTTGTTATAATCAAACTTATTATGTTTCTGCATTATTGAAAGTGTTGTTGACATCATGGCTGCTATAACGGTCTTTATTCCGTATCATTTCATACTTTTCAGTTACAAGATTGATCTCCAGATTAATTCTTAATTAGCGATACGATAGTAATGGATCATTAAACTTAAAACGCGATTATCTTTTGATACGTTTTCGTCACTTGTCACAAAGTATTTTCTAGCACAACGTAAAATCGCAATAAGATAGTCGTGTGTATGTCGCAAACGCCGAGCGAAACGCACGGCAACATTCGATCGCATTCGATTTTCGATAATGGCGCGATTTCGATATAGAGCGTGAGTGAGTGCAAATTTGAAACCCATCATTTCATTTGGAAAAAAGAGTCGCTTTTTGCGTAAAGTATTTTAGAATCAACACATCGACAATTTTCAACATTTGAAGTACTTGGATATGAATAAAAATAATAATATTTCATACGATATAGTACTAAGATATTCTTAAGAAGCTAATTTGTATGGACGATGGTATTAACTTTTCTGTTAATAAACAATTTCTAAGTCAGACATTTAAAACTTCTGTTTAAATATCCCGTGTTGTGCATCTTCTTTTCATATACTTTTAGCGTATTCTACGTAAAAATAGTGAAGGGAGTGGATCTCAGATAAACATCCATTATAAAATGGCTGTATTTAGGGGTAACTCGATACATGTATTACATTCCAGCAGTACACGCCATCACCATTTTATGATGTATTCTAATCTTACAGTACATAACATTACACGTAACATGATTTCATACAGCTAACACCATACATACTGCACTCTCGCCACAATTTCCAGCGCTTCCATTTTTTTCCACTTTACGACGAAACGTGAGTGGAGCAAATCTGATTAAGAACCATCAATCGCAGGTACCGCAGGTAGAGAACAAAATACCTTCTATGAAGATATAAAGGAATATTCGAATAAATGGTCGTAGTAGATTGACAGTAAAGTTAAAAGACGTATAATAACGTTTTATAATAACTAACTGAGAACGTTCTTGTTTTTCCTGTCTCAATCGCTTTCAAGCGAAGGTAAGAAGATATAAAGCGAAAGGAAAGAGATTGTTTTATATTACAATGTTCTTTTCTTTCTATTCTGTGATGGCTAATTTTACCATCCTCTGAATGTTTTAATCAAAGAATCTTCATAGTAGAACTTTTTTAATACGAGATCGAAATTAATCACTGACAATGACATTGTAAAAAGATCAAGGAAATATAATGTTCTCGTAACTTTAGCGATAAACAATAGCCACCTATCTATTAGTCGTATAGAGGTATTCACTCATTCCTTCAACTTAAACGTAAATAATATTTACAGCAGTAAAATTGTAATGAACACCACGAGAAATACATTAGTTGTATTGTACGTGCACATTCCTTGTGAGCACTCGCGACGAGATTTAGAGAACAATAGTAATTGTTATAAGTGTAATATTGATATATATATATATTCTGCTGCTGCTGCCGCTTATAGAGAAATTGTAAAGATAATGAAGTAATCGAAGCAAACGCAATATTTACAATGAACAAATAATGCATTGTATAATAATAGATCTCGCTTGAGAGCACGTTTCGTCATAACATAATAATAAGCATTTAGATATATACTCTAGAAAAATAACGTTATAAACATTCCTTATCGGATGGGAATTAGACATTACCAACGTTATTATAACATTTTTCTAAGTAAAAATATAAATATTCTCATTCACAGTGCGATATCTCCGGTGTAACCTCGCTTGACTTAGTTTTTACGCTATTTTTTTTTTTTTTTTCGATACATCTCAAAGATAATTTTCATTCTTATTACATCTTAACGCATTTCCACGCCGTATCCTCTATCCTCTAAAGTTATTTGCACCCCACGAAGAACCAAAGACCTATCGAATGGCTCTCCCTTAGCTTGCTTCTATATTGGATATACACACGTATATTCGTTTAACTAACACGACTTGTACTCGTGATCGTTTAATAAAGTAATGAAAGACATTTTCTTATTACAATAATTATTCTTGATCGTCATTGTGTTTGGGTCGGAGTTCCAACGATATATTGTACTGCCTAGCTGCAATGCTACTATGTTAGCTCGCTTTATATTAGGCGAACTGAAGAATACATACGATAGCAGTAGCGAGTGTACGAGGGAAGAATTACAATGCGTGTAGTACCTGGACACCTAAGGAAATTGTTTTAAAATTTGATTCTTCTTTTCAGAAAGTTCAATTTTGATTGATACGGTTCGTAAACTGAAGATCGAATAAAATAGATATAAAAATCCATCTTTTTTGTTGTTGTAAAAAAATCCCTTAGGTACCTCGGAATTAACACGTATAGATGGTAAGGCATTGCGCCTATTTCGTATGCAAACATAATGTTGGCAAATCAAAGGATTCGCGATGCGATGATTGAGTATCATTTGGAAGTCTCTGACACCATCTCTGACACTTTGATTAATGTCATTTGCTCCTGACCGTTTTTTATGTACCCTTTAAACGATGGCACGTAACGAACTCCGAACCTAGGAAAAGCGTTACACGATCATGCAATTCCAAATCTTCTCGATCAAGAAATTCTTTAATCAACGAATCGTGAATCTTCCGGGCTTCAACGATGCAATCGGTATCTAAACGCTTCGATTTTTATAATTTTTTGCGAGTAATGCACGCAATCGGTTCGCTTGTCTTTTTTTTTGTTTTAAATCATTCTTCATAATCTTTCTCGATCTCATTGCGAAGCGCGGGTACTTTTACGTCAGCCAATGGATGAAAAATATATATATTTAATTACACTAACAAACAACCGATCCGAGAAACCGTCTCGACGTAACAACAGTCCGAATCTCTCGAGTACAATGACTTACTGTTGCTTATCAAGATACGAGACGGTCTCATGACTAGTACAACATAGTTACACTTATTTAACGATTACAATTATTATACACCTAAGTTAATGAGGTTTCTTTTTTCGTATCTAGCAATGTACATATATTTATTTGATTACCTTTGCATCATTCAACTCGTTTGATATCAACTAGTTTTCGTTTCCCCTGTTCTTTTACGCGGTCCTTGATCATTCTTGGTGTGGCTCCGGTTTCACATTGTTCGTAGAAAGCCACAAGCACGCGTTCCTTAAGTTCGATTACGGACATTGTTTATAATGTACTGCGAGTATTGAACAAACTTTTTGAGAAACTTCAGCAAACTTTAGAACAACTGGAATCAACCAAAGCGAAAGACTCGAAGAAATGCATAGGATTTTAGGAAGAGGACAGATGAAATTAATCCATAGAATCTCGATCTTTGAGATTCTTTTAATCTTACTGAAACAAAGGAATCCTATGCAATTCTCGATTATAACAATTTTAACTTCGGTTGGATCATCGGTGTATCAAACCTCTATGAAAATGTACTTCCGACTACTACTTCCGACGTAAACGCAATTACTCATTTAAAATATAGACACATGTTCACAATATAAATTATAACACACAAGCGTATCTATCTCGAACATCTCGTGTTAACACGCCATTTTCAAGTTCTATTAGTACCATAGGATCGATACGAATAAAACAAGCAGAGATAAATTTTTTATAATTTCCTAAAAAAATTTGTCAAGTATAAAATGAAGTGGAACTTTTACAATTATTCTTAGAATTTTCGAAACGTTTATCGTAAAACAAAACACGGCTTATTCAGTTAGATTAGTCTTCGAGTATTTCTCTAACGAGTCGCGGCTCTGATCTACAGATTTACACGACCACGATTAGGCGAATCAATGTTTCGACTTATCGGGTGTTCAAAAACACACAGAATATCGTCGTTGAGCGATTTTATCCGGAAATAATTTCGGGTAGAAGTAACGCACACCCTCAGAGGACACAACGCAATCAGCAGGTACGCCGTACAACTAAATCCTACGAACATCCTCCAACTTCGAATAGTGCAGATTAAAATGAAGGAAGACTTGCATATTCCTCTTAAGGACGATTTATATATAATCAATTTAACGCATAATTGCCGTCTCGCGACGAATACAAACGTTGTCGACTCCTCGTTCGGACGCATAATAACTACAATGAAATCTGCCAGCAGAGTAGGATCATATAATATGATATACAATTTGTACACGCACGTATACATTGATGTTAATGTAATATAATATATAGAATAGAATATAACGCGATGTAAATATCTGGCTCGAAGAGTATTCTATAAAAATACTTTTCGGTAATCGTGATAGGGTTGGGCTGTCTGTCGTTATAATACTTGTCGCCACTCCCGCGTGAAACAAATATTTTAACGCTTAAAAGCTATCATTGATCAAATTTAATGATCATTCTGGTTTCTGTATCTCTTTATAATACCATCGCAATGTTATTTATAATCGTTATGAACGATAATCTTTTTCTCTTCTCGTTTAATCGATTTATTAATTTGTATCGTTGAATTTATTAGTTCTTAAAATAAAAAAAAATCTACCACGGTGAAATTTTCTTTGAATTATGATAGCTTTTAAGAGTTAAGGGCATATCAGAAACAGCTCTGCACTCGGAGGTTTAATCAAAAGGATTTCTTGCATAGTGTGATTTGCAAAGCGGAGTTAATGTATCTTCCGGGAGGGGAAAAGTAGGATATTTATTGCCACAGAGATTTATGGCGAGATAAGTTCGCAAGTAAAAGAACCGTGCAGGCAATCAGAGACCTGGTGAGACCGTGAGTGATCTGTATTAATGAAAGAGGTACCTATTACAGCGCGCGTGACAAGTGTGCGTTTAGTGTCGCCTTGCAAACTGAAAATACTCCCAGTGGGGAATTGCAAGTTTCTCTTTTATTCCATGCCCGAACCAATGTGGCAATCGACCCAGCGATCTCAAGGTCTCTGATTCGGCTACGATTTTTGGGAGTGATATATACAGATATTGACGATTCCTTGTACTTGTGTTCAGCATTTGTTGATATTCTTATAGATAAGTTTCCTCTAAGACGGAAAGTCGAAATAATAACTCATGGGGTGCAGTGAAATTTCGTGCATCTCATAAATCCAAATGAACCGATCCATTCGTCGCAATCTTTCAAGAAAAATATCATATAGTCTGTGAAATAAGTGTATAATGAACGAAGTATGTAGAAAAGTTAAAAGGGAAAGGATTTGAGTGTTTGCAAAATAGATGTAACAAAAGGTGCACTGATTCAAGTAAGATAAGAGCATAATGATTGTAAAGGGAAAAGATCGATAATGTCTAAACTAAACAGCACCTTTCTCGTAACTCCTGCATCATAAAACTTCTCGTTTCTCTATCATTCCATCCTCGCTCTCACCTTTTCTCTCTCTCCCTTTCTCTCTCTCTTTTTTTCTTTGACAATCTTTCTACAATCTATCGTCTCGTACACACGTGGCAAAACGTAGGCCTTCTCTCGAGGTAAATCTCGAATAGCTTCCTTTAATAAAATCGTTAAAGATATTGTCTTCGGGACGTTATACATTACTATTTTTTTGTCGACTTATAGAGCTCTTTTTATGTTTTAACTGTCGAAGCGTCTTGTTTTATATTTGCATGTTATAGTTTCCTTATATCCTCCTTTTTGCAGTTTGCATAGTCCGCGGCTTTTTCGATTACGTTGTGCGTAGCTTTGCATCACGCCAATGTCAGACGGTTGAAAACGTAGATCGAACGTATTCAACCCAGAGCTTAACTTTCATCGGCGATAAGGAAAGATCAAAGAGCCGAAAAGGGGAAAAATATTAGACAAAATGATGAAACTTAAAATCGAAGCAATCAAAATGTTAAAAAGCTGCAACGTATTACGAAAATTTTCCTTTTTCTATGGCAAATATTAATCTTTTCGCTGTAAAGCAACGGCATGAGGCAGCCAAAAAGGACGATCGCGTAATTAGGTAAGCACATCGAGTTCTCTGAAAAATACCTTTCCCAAATCCTAATCGCGTTATATGATGTTCGCAGATCTGTAACTTACCTACCTAGCGGTCGAGCCGAACAACGCAATGTAAATATATGCGTGTTACTTAACTAAAGAACAGAATTTATTGTCTATCTCTATGTGTATGTTGTGTATACATTTGCGAAATCACCGCTTCGTGTGACCAACGATTACCAACGATAACAATAGTAATATTCGCATACCATCCTTCGACACGCATTAAGGATAAAACGAATCACCTTTTGTAATAACACGCTTATAAGAGCTCCCCTTATTTATTTTATCCCGTTTATCCGTATCTCCCGTTTCAATGTTTCGTTTATGTACACGCGCTTCAATTTTCCGCGCTTCGACCGACCAACCGATATTTCTTTCTCTCGCTCTCTTTCACTCCTATTTCTCGCTCACTCACGCTCACATTTTCGCTCTCTTTCGTTCTGTCGCTCTTTCTGACACTAATATTTGTTCTTGTTGTTGTATTTTTTTTAAAACCATAAAAATATCAATGCCAGTATACCACCGACGTACGTCGCTAACGTGTATATGTATATATAATATATGTACGTACGTATGTATGTATAAGTATATACTAAATATATATATGAATATCCATAATAACGTTACTTCAAGTATTTCCGGTAGTAACACCATGTATAGGTATATATAATAGGTATGTGTATAATGCATCATTTATTAGGTGTACTTCCTCTATGCGCTAATTAACTATCCTCTATCACGATCTACGGCTGTGGCTTTCCTATCTTAAGGATCTAAAGGTGCACGACGTAGTACAGTTGGCCTGTGGGTGGGTGAGAATGTCGAGGTTTCAGGTGGACGGTGTTTGGTATAGGAGAGCCGACATGGGTGAAAATCTAGAATTCGGGACTAACAACAAGAGCGGTACACTCACGAGATTCTCAGCTCTTTGTTCGAGCTTAAAAAAAAAAAAAAAAAGAAAGAAGAAACGAGAGAAAAAAAAAATGGGAAAGATTTGGTACAAAAGTTTCTTCGACAAAATTAAGGATCGAGAAATCCCTACGATTGGTGTTTTACATTTAAGGAAAATCCGCTACTGTTGCTTTGATTCTTGCTTTCCAGCGACTGTGTTGGCATGTCGCCATAACATGCGTCTAAAAATTCTGCCATCGAGAGTATATCATCGTTAAAACTAATCTACTTGCCAACGACACTCATCTAAATTTGAAGACAGATCGTTATAGAGCTATCTCGCGTCGAGTCCCGCGGCCAGAATGTTTATGACAATTAATGTTTAAAATCCGACTCGACAACGAGCCGGGAGGATTCGTCTCGTTTACAAGCGAATCTACAAAAATTGGAGGAACAATACCGATCGAACGACAGAAGTGAAGAGGAATGACGAGTTACTCGATCGTTTCACTGTGGATCTTCGGTATTCAAAAATTTCGCTACATTCCAATCCCGGCACACGTATCGTCGATATCGATCGAACGCGTTACGTTAAAATTGTCTCGACCGATGCATCCCTCAAATATCAAGTTAGCAACATGTAGCAAATATGTTCCAACAGCGTAACTTCTTTTGATGTAACGAACAAGACGACTTCGGTCTAATACCGTTTGTACTTTTCGATGCCACGTATCGCATCAACATTGCGTGCGATTCTACGGTACAATTTTTAGGCCATCGATAGCGATTCGCTCTTGAACGAGATCGTCATGCCAGAAGTATCGTGTAAATGAGATCGGCGAAGGATGGAGAAGGATTGATTGATTCCTAACAATATCAATAACGACGTTGTATAGCATTAATAGAGAGTATAGATAGTAGGTAGGTAAACGCTAAACGAAGCTCAGTTGATTGTTTCGGGAGCGAGCACCTCACTCGTTTTCACGTATAATGTCATTTCGCTAACTTATACTTGTAAAATTAATTCGAAGGAGCGAGGTGTGTATGCGTGTATGCGTGTGCAACTGCGGAAGTCACATTGCTGTTTCCCTTACTCACACTCTCTCCATCTTTCTTGCAAACTTTCCATCACCATCAACCATCGCTCATTACTCCATCGCTCGAGACACAGTTTTCAGTCTTCCGATATGACTTACCCTCATGCGGGAAAAGAGCTGCGAGCCACGTGAATTGATTGAACCCGGGCTTGCTCGTCTTCCTTGTCGAATCAAAGATACATCGGTATTTTTTTATTTTATGAGCTTCGAAGAGTTTTCAGCTACTTTCCCACATTGTTAGTTTCACGACTTTTCATCGATGTCTCCGATGGCGGAGTTCGATAGGATGACCATCTTGCTACGATTTCGCGAATTTGATTCTATTCTTCGACGAAGACTTCCGGCAGCTGGATAGCTTCTTGTCCGATCCATGGTCATCGAACTAATTCTTCGACGTCAGGATTGTCACAAATTCTGCGAACATATCGTGTCTTTGCGAGCGAGACGATTTCGTAGACGATAAAATTGAATTCATTTTAAAAGTTAATGATTTTATGATAAGTCATGCGATATATTACGGATATAGTTTGTAGCCATCGAATTATATTTTCTAAATACAACAGGTTATACATGCATACACGTATTACGTTAGATAAATGGCAGACTGTCTTTGGTTAAATACTTGCTAAGTAGATTTAGCTATGAAAACGAGTATGAATAGTTTGTTAATATCGAAGGAGAATAAATTACCTTCATAGTTCACCATTCCGTCGCCATCCAAATCCGCTTCCTTGATCATATCATCCACTTCTTCCTCCGATAATTTTTCTCCAAGATTCGTCATTACGTGTCGCAACTCCTTCGATGAGATCAGGCCGTCATTGTTTTTGTCGAATACTCTGAGACACACAAGTTTCATTGTTAATATTTACCTACAAGAGTATTTTCGACCTTCTAGAACTTTGAAATACCTGAATGCCTCACGCAATTCGTCCTCTCCATCGGCACCCTTCATCTTTTTTGACATCATCTGCAGGAACTCATTGAACTCGATGGTACCATTGCCATCTTGATCCACTTCGTTCACCATATCTCGTAATTCTGTTTCTATAAAATCAGAAATAATAAAGTTTCATGAACATTCTTTTGGTACCAAAAAGTTATCTTGTTGAAAAGGTTAAAATAATTGAATTCTGTTCACAACAGAAACAACTACCGTTCAAAAGATATATTCTGTTTGCGAGATATTCGCAGCATGATGGTATCAGCATATTATGAAAAATAATCTATGTCCAAGCTTATCATCGAATAAAAATTAAGTGATTCTACGAGAACAAGCTTTATTAAGGTTTCAGGACTTCACGATTTAGACACAATTCTTCTGTAATATAATTATAACTTATAGCAGTTACGCAATATGATGAACGGTTTGTTAGAAACCTTTTGTTTTCTTAAAAAAAGACACACAGACATAGATCATTCGTGTTCTAAGCTCTTTAATTGTCGCTTAAACGCGACATGCGATTTTCTCCATGTCCTCTTTCTAATTCCTGCGTGTAATGCATTCATCGTCGTCTCGTGGAAGACATTTAATTTCCCTTGTAGATCCGGCGAGGAGCAGAGACAGAAGAACTCGACGTGTAGTTAATTACTCGCGTCTGCACGTGCGCCTAATCGTCGCAGTTTCTGACTTAGGATCGGCCAAAAGGTAATTTTCTCTAAGCTCTTGTCACAGTCTAGTTTTCGGGAATTCTACCATTTAACTCTCGTCGTCTTTAGAAAACCTTCAAACTGCCGCCCGGGATATTAATTTAGCAAGAACCGCTTTCGAGAAGTTTGCGTTACGCTTCAAACTCTTCGTGCCAGCTTCGCACTCGTGCTATTGAAAAGCGTTTAAAAACAACGTTATCACTCCTAATATTTAACGTTTATCAAGAGCCAAGAGCTATTTTATAAGATATATTACGATGATAGTGGGATATATTAGAATTAATTGTTCCTAGAGTTTTGTTCTTTTTAGCATACATCGAAACATGCACCATCACGAAAAGGTATTTTATTATTGACAAGATTTATTTCAACTAGAAAATTGCATACCATATTTTATGTTATATTTTATATAAAACTAAAGGTTGTAATGCACGTGCTGTATCACGCGATAGAAAACTTGAAACGATACAAATGAAACAAACTATCAAGTGACACATGTTGCTCACACTTTGTATTTCGCTGCTCATAATGTCAAAATAAAACAGTCATTGAATTGACTGTATAGAATTTCATGAACCATCTTTTTGCGTTACTAGCTAATAGACAATACAGCGGTTGGGTTGGCGGTTTAGATTACCGTTATATATTTCGGCCGCAAGTGGATAGCTTTTCGTCAGCTCGTGGCTTCTAGCCAGATCGTGTCTACCTTGATACACGTGGATGGCACGTGGTTGATATTGTACCGAATATTTCCATTCTTCAAATAACGTAACGATTCACTTACCAGACGGCCTCTGCCCCAAAGATCGCATAACCACGCCAAGTTCCGCCATAGTGATAGTGCCATCTTCGTCCTTGTCAAAGAGCATGAACGCTTCCTTGAATTCTAAAGTAATAAATCGCGCGTTAATTCGTCGTCGATGAAAATTGATCGATGATCATCTATCAAACGATCCGATCTCGATCATTTCCCTTCTTAATATTAAAACTGTCAGCGCAACCGAGAGATCAAGTGTCATCTTCGACGCGTTGCATTTCTCTTTAACAGATTCAGTTTGATTGAATCGAACGTTATACATGCTTTTAGTCTCGTTTTCCTACGGCACTTTCGAGATTGGAATGCATCTGGAATTCAGTTTTCAAGCACGAAAATAATTTCTCTCTCCCTGCCCCCCCTCTCTCTCTTTTCGTGCGTTTTCGATGCGACGATTTCTGTAGAAATTCCAGCGGTCGTCCAACCGAGCCGTAAATAACGACGGACAAAAAACTTTGGCGGAAATTTGGCAATAAAACGATATACAACAAATGCTTTTCCCCGTCGTCGTATTGTTGAGAAATCGTGGATTTAGATGTCTATTAATCAAGAGCGGTCTGTATGTGTACGTACGTGTGTATGTTCGGTCACGCGTTACAAGTCGTGCAAAACTAGCTGAGATCGCGCGAGCTTCGGGCAAGTGGCCAGCCACGGCGGACTCGTCGGAGATGTTATAAATTTTCACAACGTCCGGACGGAGCACCGTGTGGTAAAAATCTACGCGCGACAAGAGGATCGTGAATAGTTTACGAGTCTATGCGTTCGTTAAAGTAGTCTTGTTTGATTCATCAGTGCATCTACGCGAGACAATGCTTCCATCGCCATTGTTGCGCGTTTACCTTTTATCCGACCCATTTCGTCTATTTACTGTCCCTTTCCTTTCTCTCATTCATTCATCAAGAGAGTGTTTGCCGCTGGCTCGATACACAGCCTTTCTATCTGCAAATGACAACGGCATATCGAACTTTCACATTTTTCTAGCGGAAGTTGGAAAATCAGGAAACTCGAAGGACATCGAAATGAAAGCAAGCGTATCGCGAAGCTAAACACGAGCGACCGTGTTCCTCGTGTTATTTTTCCTTTCTTCGCTGAATGTTTGTCAAACAACAAGCGGATTTAAAAGAGTGTCCTCGAATCTCGTGGATGTTAATGCACATCCTCGTCACCGATCAAAAAACAGCTCTGTGGTCCTCTTTAGCTCGTGTCTTTTTATTTCTTTCGGCTATTTCAAAAACCAAGCTTTCCACGAACAAATTTTATTCCACGTCTCCGATCTATCTCTTCGGGTAAAATCATCTTCTTGTCGGTTGTATCGTGACTAGTGAGACACCAGATATAAAAATGGACCACGAGAAAGACCACGGTCGTCGTCTGACATACCGATGGAATCCAGTTTGGGAAAATGGAGTTGGTAAACGTCGGGTTTGCCGTTTAATTATAGAGCGAGCAATTGCTCCGTTAGCTGTACGATAAATCACGCGAGGAAACAAATACGTATCGCGATTCATAAAAGTCCGGGAGATTATAGCTGAAGTAGGCGAGAACGTGTATGCAGCCGGCAAATAAGAGTTTCTAGACGTCGCCGTTTGATCTTATCGTTTGCCGCATAGATCGGTCTGCATTCACCTTGCGTTTATCACCACGTAAACACTAGACGATACATTAATGTGCATAAACGAGTGGGCAATTTCTCTTTCAGTCGTTTCCCAGGCGCCGCAATCAACGATATCTCGCTCGCGTGCCATCGCAAAAAATTCTAAAAGCTCCTCGTCGCCGAGGAATCAACCACAAGGCCAATGATCGCAGTCACGTGAGACCAAAATACGATCTTTTATGCAACACGTACCAGCTCGAGTGACAGGATATGTACTTACGTAAGACTACTTTCACAAATTAGGCGACCTCTTCCCGTGGCTTTATACAGTCTATCGCTCATAACTATTTAAATTATTGTGAATACGCGATCAAAAAATTGCTACAGCATCTTCGTTTGACGCGATTTCAAAATTGCTGAAAAAGGCTCTGTATACGTGTATGTGACACTAGGATGAGATGCAAATTTCGTTCCGCTAAAGCCTTTTGACATTTATCCAAGAGCAAGTCAATTTCTTAATCCGACAGAATTTGTATAATTACGTTGAACACTTAATAACGAGGATCTGTAATAGTTGTTTTATAAAAGCTAATACAAATAATAGTAAAAAAAAGATTGATCAAAGGACTAAATTAGGCCCCGGGGCGAAATTTGGACCCCTTGAAATATCGGAGGTGCGGAAACATATTGTCAATAGTAATTTGAACATACAAAACGAACAAGAGCAGATTTAATTCAATCGTGATACGCGAATGCACGGACTTTTACTATATACAGATAAATTAAACTACATTCTGATTCTGCAAGAAGGTAGCAGTGCTTCTAGTTATTAATTTGCGAAAATGTGGGCATTTTCCAGAATTACGAACGACAGCATAGACGTAAAATACTTCAGCACAGATTAATTTAATAGCCGCGTCACTCCGAGGCAAGATTAAACCACGCTTTTGTATACAAGGAAGTAATTTTTGACGTTCCCTGGAACAGAAACCATCAACAGCTTCTCTAATTTGCGAAACGTCGAGTACCGGGAAAACGCATTATGCGTGTGAAAAACTCCGTTCTACTCGTTAACGTACGTACGTTCACAGACACTTGAATTCTCAGTTGGAAAGTTTTCGAAGCACGATATTAAACGAACGAGAATATCTCTCGCGTTCACTTTTGGTATTCAGAGGTACGATGCGTTAAAATCATTTTACTACGCGATAAGAAAAGCGTGAATGGTAAAGTTGATATCGAAGATCCACTTACCGGCCACTTGATCCTCCGTGAGTCCATATTCAGACTGAAAAGAAAAAAAAGACACAGGGTAAGTTAAATTAGAGGGTCGTCAAAGTAGTTTACGATCCGGTGGCGTTTATGTTTCGTGTTAATTGAATGATTAACACGGTTTAAACTTTAGAGTAATGTCTCATCAAAACTTAATATGTATTGGTGGCTGTCGCCATTGCATGTTGTACTTCTGTTTGCAGAATGATGCCAATTCCAGTCGAAGTATCATTAATTTAATCAAATTAACGGTGGGATAGCTTCCTCCGCGGTAATTGCCGTATTGGCTTATTAATTTTTTCTCGAATCGTAGTGGGTAATGAGATCGGATTATAAAATACCATTTGATTCGTCGAAATGATAATTAACTGTTTAAAAGTATCGATCGAGAACCACTTGAGCTGTCGAATAGAATACTGGAAATTTCACATTCTAAGTATCATCGTACGTAACGCTATTATCAACAGACCGCGTCAAATATAATATTAGAAATTTCATATTTCAAATGTCATCAAAAAGTAGTTCTATCCTTCTTATTTTGTTTTTTTTTGATGATAAAATCACATTGTGAAAAAATTACGTTAAAAAATGACTGTCTTTTCTCACAAAGTCGAAATAAGGTGGTTCTCGTGACTTGAAAGTGGTTTGCTGTTTCTCTTGTCTCAAACCACTTTCATGGCTATTTTTTTCGTCCATAGTCTTCTTTCTTGCTGACTTCTCCTTGTGCTAGAAGGGGTATCTTATATGTCCTGGTATCTTATAAATAAAATAACCTATAAGAAAGAAGTGATCTAAATATGAAATATTCCATAATTAGACTACTGCTGGGTATCTACAATCTATTTGGAATTTTACAAACACGATGTTCGGCTCATAAATATTTCACTCGTCAATTATCACACGCAAGTAAATATATCAGTAACGACAAAAGACACAAATAAGTATGATAAAATAGTAACAAATAGGAAAAACACGTTAAATTTACACAAAGCGTATACCGTTGAAATATTTCGTACAGGAACAAAGTAAAACGATCCTGCCACATCGACGTACGATCGACTTACGAAACTCAACGTGTGCCGTACTAAAACGAATGAGTGACATAGTCGCTTATAGCCGCTTGAAAGATATTCATCTGTGAGATTTAAAAAGATAGCCTCATTCCATGTTAAGTGCACTATTCCATATTAGAAAAATTACCCCACATTTAGTCATTTTCCTCTAATGAAAGTATCTCATAGCTATAAAGCCAGCCAACAATTTTCGGTTCATATACAGCGACTATAGTTCAAGTGGTTACGTTGCTTTTAAGCGAATGTTCGATCAAGTAAACATTGATAGGGGTACGTATAATTCGCACAATTAACAATCCTGTCCTAACTAATGGCTCGATCTGCAGTAATACCATACTGCTGGCTTATCCGCCTTCTACAGACGACTGTGCTCCGACATTGTTAAATCAGCATTAATAGACAGCAGATTAAGGAACATATGCCGTTAACACGATTAGAGGGACATTGACTTAGCAGCAATTCTGCGAACCGCTATCAGCATCCGCACGTTCATTCTAGTATAAGTGACTTTGCCAACGTAAGGCCGTTTATGCCCCAAATACATCCTGACAGAGACTAACGGTTCGCTAAATAGAATAGTCGAGAGAAATATTTCTTTGCTCGCGTATATTCTTTGAATCGTTTTCTTCGCATCGTACTTTACTCGATTATAGACGAGTTACGATTAGAATTACATTTATCAAAATATATTAAATATATAAAAATGAATTATTCTATTGATTCACATTTACGATTAGAAACGATTACAAATTAAAAAGAGAGCAATTGCAAAAAAATGTGTAACACGAGTATACGTTGTTGAAAACAATTAGATGATCGTCTTCCGTGTCACTTTGATTTTTATAACAATTTCTCGAATCTGTGCGTGCTTCGTTTGTCTCTCCTTAACCACATCCCTAAGGGATTGCATTTGGACTGTGTATCTCGACAAGAAAGATCGACCGCAGTCTCATTTGAGAAATAACGCGAGTACTTAAGCAGATGAAAATGTTCGACGCGATTGCTACGTGCTGAATATAATCGCTTTACGATGCGCTCGAAGCAGAAATCCCCCGACGCTTGCGGTTGCTACGATCGTCTTAGAAATGGTTTCCACGAACCGAACACTAATGAAGCACGCTATAAGCAGTATGGGTCAGTTAAGCTTGCTCGTAAGTTAGGTACCGAGTGATCTACAGTTACAGTCGAATCGACGATGTGGCAATTTTCACCGAAATAAACGATTATATTCGAAATATTCCATACAGTTTTGCTAGACGAAGTAAGATCAGCTGTTCGTTCTGTTGCGCGACATATGGTTTCGCATTAATTGAGAATTCCGGAACGAACAGGTTGTCTATTCGGTATTCTGGAAACGTTCAGCGATGTCACTTCGAAATGACTTTCACGGATTACGTCCGTGGATATCCTCGGTAATCGTAAGCACTGTGGGACAGGAGAATCTGTCGAACGGACCCGTCTTAGCCGAAAGCTCTTGCTTCGATGCTTCCAAGCTCTTTCGAAGCAAATAGAGTTGGTATTCAACTGGGTCACGTCCTTTTTCAACAGTTCCGAGAGCGGTTCGCATAAACTCGCGAAAAGTCAGCTGGATTTTACGAGTGAACGTGCCTGCATTTATATATTTACCCGACTCCTTTGAATTCTGTACCGCTGACTGAAACACGCGGCTAATAGATAACAGTTCGACAGATGCGATTTAATACCGACAAAGATAATGCGTGCCGAATGCTATAGTTGCGACGTATCGAAAGTACATTGAACGTATCAAAAGTAAATTCAAGTATACGATCGATCAGAATAATTTTTTAACCCTGTTGCATTCTTTTCATCATTTTCAACGTCGATCGAGCTCGAACAAAATGTGATATTACGATAATAAGTTATTCCTTTCCTGAAAATTGAACATTAATTGTCTACTTGAGCGATCAAGTTGAGAAATTTGCAAGAAGTGGAGCGGATCTTTGATTTCTGAGAGCTTCACTCGTTATTAATATGTATTACTACTCGTTCCAATTCCGTGTTAAAGATTCTCTTAGAATATTAATAGTCCTTTGCTCTCATTAAAATGAAAGCAAGATCGAAGCATAATAAATTCCAATATCACAGGGTTGAAAGCGTAGTTCGAATGCAATCGTTACTCACGCTTATTTGTCGAATCTGACCATCTATGGTACTCGTCAATCTTCGCAGTTTTCCATAAGCGGTTGTGTACTTTTCCTCCGCGTCTGCCATATCGAGGACGATCGCGTGCACTAATTTTACCGATTAACACGATCGCAGCTGGCTCTCTACAAGGCACTTTTTAAATTTACATTTGTCCCCGACAATGGAGGTATTCCGTGAACGATGTTTCGTTTTTTCAGATTCTCTAAAGAAACTCTTTAATTTCACTCGAGCCTTTTAAAATAAGAGACGCAGAAACAAAGCCTCGCCCAAGCTTGTTCTCGTCGCACGAATAAATTTCTGTCCCTCGTTGCGAAGAGGCTGCCACGCGTCAATCGAACTAGCGCGACTACAGGACCGAACACAAATAATATTTATGGACTAGCGAGCGGTAACGTCACCGCTTGTTGGTGCCGCCGGATCCTTCGTCTCGTCACGAATTCATTTTGATTCTCCCCTCCCGAACGCCATGTCACGTGTAGTCCTACGCGAGCTTAATTCTCACCGCAATCAACTTTTCAATGTGCATCCGCGATAAATCATATTCCGCATCGTAAACGAGTGCAGTAGAGTCAAAGACCTGAAGCTGGCCATTCGCGTCAGCTCGAACGAACCACAAAACTGATACTCGTAACTATCTACGATCGCATTATTCGAGTTAGGGCAGAGTGCGAGCTTTTCGACAACCTTCGGCTGTTTTTAACTTGTCAGTGGACTTCGACCATTGGTTGGCAGTTCTTTCCTCGTTTACTTCGCACTCCATCCTTTTTCCTCCTTCGTCCTGTTTCGTTAATGGCAAGTTGTTCGCGTTGGTGGCACTGTTTGTCAAACGACGCGCGTTCCCGAAAACACGATTGTCGAAAATGGGGAAGGATGTATGCTCGTTCGTCGTCGCGAAGGCGAGTACCTTTACGCGCGATTCGCTTTACACCTGTTCACGATTGCTCGACTAAAAGGACTCTAGTAACGCTGGTTGCCAATAGTAAGGCACGCCTAGTCTACTGAATCAACAATGATTTAAACGGACATCGACTGCAATTACGGAGATGGCGGCAAATATTTTGCAGGATCTAACTTTGGACGATGTCGGTCTTGCATAATCGTACTGGTACAGTGTTCCGTTTGCCAATGAGAATCAAGTTTCTTGAACTCAAAATAATGCCTACCTATTATCCACAAACGTAATCGGTATTTCGTTAATATGGTATTTGTCTTTCTCAGCGAAAGTATAGTTTCTCGAGGGAGAAGGTGAAAGTGTCTGATACTATTTCTGGAGCGTCGCGACGAAAAATCACGGACACCCTGACCTGCTTTGTCGCACGTGTGAATATCTTAAAATGCAGCCGCAACGGTTATTTTTACGGACGTTCCGTATTGATACAAACACTGGCGCCCCGCGTTTGAAAATAACGATACACGAAGGCAATTTAGATAATGGAAAACTCGTTCCGCGTTCTATTCGATCGTATCTCTTGCGTCAATGAATTAACCTTTGCTTGCGACACGCGCGGATGTTAAATGACCACCTATTTCTCAATTCTATCTGCTTATAAATAAAAGAAGATCCACATACAAGATACGATAGCGTGATAGAAATACAGCTTTTTCGGAACGTTTTTCTTCTACGACCTGTGCTACCATCTAATGGAGAAGGAAGGTCTAGATCAGACGCGTCTAGTAGACGACAGTCCGTTTCTACTGCGCGCTGTCTAGTCGGTAGAGTAAAACGCGGCGCGTCTGACTACGATTGCCCGTTTCTACTGCAGCTGACGCTTGCAACTAAACGCTCCGGAGAGAAATTATTCTTACTCACCAGATTTATGGTGACGATAAGGTCGTACTGCTGCCTCTGACCCTTCTTTTTATTCTTCCCAGTCTTCACGGAAGCTGCTTTTGGCGTAACCTTAACCTGTCCCTTTTGAGCAGAGGGTTTCTGAGCTGGTTTCGCTGCAACTTTCGCACCAGGCGCCACCTTCTGCCCGGCTGTCAATGGCGCTTTTTGACCTGTCGAGCCCTTTTGATTCACATGGCCTACTCCATCTGCTGGTTTGTTGCGAGCCTATTATCGGAAATAAAACACCACTGTTAGATCTCTTGACTATCGATAACAAAGATACTTCTATTGGACGTGTGCCGCGCTTTTCTTCTCACTTAAACGAATCGGTGGAATTTCGAGGGTAATCAAAGCGCAGCATCGTTCGAATTGTTCTCCTCAGTCGTATCGAACGGGAATTAAATTATCGGGAAGCGAGGTCACGCTGAAATTCATCCTCTTTTTTTCTCTCTTTGCTCCGCTACTTTTAAACGAATGTTATTACGTGCTTATATAATTCCTCCTCCGAGTTTAATTACTCGGACGCGTGAACAACTCCCGCATCGACCTTCAACTGGACTGCAACGAGAGCAATCGTGAGAATATTCTGTGGTGAATATTCTCTTGCTGAAACAGGCGATATAATTAGAAGGATCAAAATTCTGTAGAGCATCGGCTCGAGGGACAATCTCGAAGACGGTCGTTGGCAATTGCGTTTACTCGCGGGGAAACACTTCGTGAATTTACGAGCTCCGCCAGGACGCGGGCAAAATGAACATTAGGAATTGCAAAATAACGGTTGTTTATCGAGCACACAGTTCGCTGTTATAGCCAAAAGCGAAACTGGGCCATCGCTGTTCACGAATCTCTTTTGTCCTCTTCACAAAGTTATCTCTGATGCCCTTCACCTCTCCATCTACCTTTCCGATCTGTCTATACAAAAATATGCGGACTGTCCGATCAGTCTGAATTTTTATGCGTTCACTGAAAAATCTCTTTTCGAGACACAACTTCTCGCGAGATGCAATCGATGCAACTTGCATATACATCAAAGTCGAACTATATAGAGCGTCTTTCGTATCACAGATCGAGCAAACCGTGATTCGTAATTATTGCAACCTTTTGTCCACATTTTACAATTAGTCGTTTAATCTGGGAACAAATCTGTCTCTCAGTATTTCGGTGAAATGATTTAATCGAAAAAAGGTTTTCCGATACGTTCGGACAGAGATAGTTGTGGCACAGAGGTGGAAAATACGGGCGACGGCTAACGAGAAACGAGCTCTGGAATAATCGAGGAGTCTGCAATTCTCTCTGATCCGAATAAAAATTCGTTTTTTCCCGCCGAGATAAAAATCTAAAGTCTCAGGATGAACAATATCTTTAATTACCGGCAAAGAATTTGACTAAGCGTCGAGTCAACGTTTCGAGGTCGAGGTACATCCCATGCCATTGTTCTCGGATCTCTGCTAATGACACGCAATAGAACGGTCCATGGTACTTTCCGAGATTTAGATCATCGACGCCAACTAGTCTCGCCTTTAGTTTCTTGCCTGCTTTTCCACTGGGAATTAATTACCTGACACGTTTTCGTTTATCCGTTTGATTGCAACATCTCAATAGGAATCCATTCCTTTTGTTCCTGTTTTACGCCCTCGAATAAAGATCGCCGGCGTAACAATCGAGCCAGCAACGATTGATAAACACGTGCGGGTAGAAATGACCACCGATGGTACAATCTCGTTTGAAAAACCTTCGGGGAGATATTGCAAATGCGATAGATCGAAAACGGTCCGAATCTGTAAATCGAATATCGTCGTTATCGCGGAATAAACGGATGATAGGAGCCTGCAAACTGCCCCTTCGTTCCTGCGACGAACAATCGAGCAGATTCGAATCTCTGGAACCAAGTCGGATTCCGATGGCGCGGATGTCCGCCGGGAGAAAATAAATCGAGTTAGTTGATACAAACTGCCGATCGAGCTACACGTAATGCCCCATCGAGGCCAAGAGGAAGAACCTTGGTCACGTTAAAAGGAAGCCGAAAAAAATCTGGGCTACACGATCATTCGGAATGAAAGGTTGGAAAACCAAAGCTGAAATAAAAATAAATGTGGAAGATTCGCCGAAGAATTCAGATATTTTTTAATAGATCGAAGAATGTGAACGATCCATAGGGAGCACTTAACGGAATGAAAGGCTTAACGCAAGTTCGTCGACCGTTCGCCCAATTACTCGGTAAGGTAGGCTCAGGTATAAATATAGAGCGACTCTCAATTGGTATTGGACATTCTAAAAATATCGCCAGTTTATTCAAATAATAATTCAGTGGAGAGATGGCATGCCCTGCGTGGGTGGGACTGACAAGATAATTATAGCGTTTGCCGTCTACCGCGTTCTTACGAAAAGCACTATATCACTGGCGAGGGCAGACCGAAAAAACGCAGTAAGAACTGCACTTTGCTACCGTTTACCATACTCGACGTGAAATAATAAAGTTCTTCTCTACGCTACGATGCGTCAGGTTACACTGTTACGCAATCTTTACTACAGGCTGCTATACGTCGACGAAGAACGATAATAAATATCATTGGCTGCTGAATGAATTGTACCATGAATTTTAACGAGAGGAATTTTAATCATCTTCCGGTCGATAGCTCAACGTAGGTCGGATACAATTTCGTTTACTGCCCAATTTCGTTCGATCGCATAAGGCGCCAGTATCGGATAATTCTTTCGAAGAATAATTCCATGAATTCACGAGGTCTCGAGGATATTAAATTTCTTAGTAACCAGTAAAAAGAATCGGCGATATATTGCGTTGGACGATGTGGTGGTTGAATGGAAAGCAGTAGTATCATAGTCTGGAATGTTTTGAAATAGCAGCACCCCCACTTCTTTGCACTGGCTGCCGCTGTGTTCTCGGCCGCCTCCTCGCAACACGTTTGCGGTCTACGAAAATTTTATTGCTTTTTCCCTCAAACTTTTTGGCAGGCCTTCACAAGCATATAGAAAACAATCGTATAACTGTGATTTAAATAATATTCTTTCCGTTATATATCGCGTATCCTACATTCTATCGCACGTAGTAAATTTTTTACAGGAAACGCTTTAACGCAAATAACACCGATAACCCTGTTCTTCATTTCAGGCAGTCTCGAATAATTCCATTTGATCAGAACGAATGAAATATTTTTCCTCATAGACGCGTGTAGAAATTTTGACGTACAATAACGCGCAGTTGATGGACATACGATCGAAGACTTTAGGGTAAATGATAGACGGCCTTGAAATTAGGTGGTGATTTCAATCATGTTACTTAACCGTTTACACGGCGAATCGTAGGTAGCATTATAGCAGCGAGAATTGGCGTCGTCTGTCTGCGCTGTGAGAAGCTGTGAATTTCGATAGTTCGCAGGAAGGGATGAGAGAAATTCTTCACCTCCCCTACCATGCGTTCTAGCTGAGCTTATAAAAGATATCCAGTGCGGATAAACCATTAGTGTGGAAGAACGAAGGGACACACGCATCGTGCTCAGTTGAAGATTGAAACCGTCGAAGATGGTTAGTCAATTTGTTAATTAAGTGGGGTAGAAACAAAATCGCGGTACTTGGTGACGTTTGTTGCATGGGCACGCATTGATTGGAGGATTCTGTATCGAAACGGCAGAAAATCGAGCAGTTTGGCGCAACGCCAGCGATTCTATGATCGATTTTCCATATCGGAAGTAATTGACAGACAGAGAATTAAATCTCGAACAAGAAACTCTATCAAAATTCGTTCGATCGGCCTGCCGTTTCTAAAGTGAATAGGATCCAGTTAACGAAAAGTGTTTCTCTCGTGTACCATCAACAGTGAAATTGTATCGAAACGTTATTTCTTCTTTGTTTCAGGATGACGAACAGCTGAAAAGTAAGTAAAACCGAGCAGGCGAACTTCCTCGGCCGTAACTGACGAAAATGAAGTGGAACGGAATTCCGCTCGCACAAATAGACACTGCGCATACAGCGCCGGCATTTCGTTAAATCCCAGACGCGTCAACAAGTATGGTTTATTCGTCGAAAGAAGGTCGAGAATGTTTAAGATTTAGGTCGCAGCTGGTCTGTATTTTACATTGGCGAGGCATCGGGACTTCAAAGGACTATTTCCCCTTCCAGCGTACGGTTGTTCATTAAGATTTGTCGCTTCAACGTGGCCAGACCGGATTACGAACCTTTGCCAAATCGAATCGATTTATCGCGGCGACGACCGAACAACACCGTAGTCCATACGCGAGAATTTCTTAAAAATGTTACACCTCCTGTCTTCTCGTTTCCGCCCACGCTTTTTCCGTCGTTCTATCCACAGAGTTTCGGAACGCGTCACGGTACTACGTGGCGCTCCGATTGCGCAATCCAACTCTGTATCGCGAAATAAACCGCTGATTTACTTGGCCTCGTTATTTTAATATACGCCGTTGGCATACCGTGTAAATAAATACAGTTAAGTAAATAGAAGCACCGATGCCTTTCGATTACGGGTCCAGAATTTTTCAGAAGATATGAAAGATGCCTGAAATTTTCTTCTTCTCTCCTGCGCCTTCAACGTACAGTAGCTTACGGATGTAACATTAGTACGGTACGAACATTCGTAGAAACCTCTGATGAATTATATTACGTGTGTTATACGAAATACATTGAAATTTCATTAGCACTGCAATAAGATCCGATTACAGATCAAACAGAGTTTGAAAGCTAGAAGATATTTGCTACATATATATTTCAAATTACACAAGTGTATAAATTACCATTATATCAATAAGGGAAAATATTCAACGAAATTAATTTGTGCGCTTAATTTCCTACGGCAATCGTATGAATACTTTCAGTTACTGTACACCAACAAGATAACAGCGAAATAAACGATAAGAGATACAGAAGCAATGATTCGTTATATTTTACAGTGCTCAGGAGAGCCTTCTCCATGTTCGATTCAACGAAGTCTGGTCGGATCGAGAAGGAAAAAGTAAGAACAATCCTCAACACCCTAGGGCACACTTTCGACGATCACGAGCTCGAGGTGCTACTCAAACAAGAAGACGAAGAAGGTACTTATATATATCGCGATTTTACGAATTTTTACGTAACGGGCATTTGGAACGCAACAAAAGTTCCGATTCTATTGCATTTTTCGCGAGTTTCATAGCAATTTTTGGAACGACATTGGTGCTCCGCGGATCGATGCCTTCGTTCGACCGAACGGGGCCAAATAATTCATGATATAATGGCTGAGAAAACGGGGAAACACGTGTGTAGGTAACGAAAGCTAAGTGACGCGAACGCGTGGAAACTTTTCCCAGGGCTCCGCAGTTTCGGAGTATTTGTTTCACGCAGCGTTTAAGTTTTGCTAGTCCATTTTAATGGCGCTGCCTATACCCTAGTCCCTATTTCTGTGCCGTCGTTTCTAGGTGATTGCTCGACGTTATGGACTCGTACAAGAGCGAAATAATCGAAAGAGGCTACCTAGCGATAATTTTCTCTTTTATCAGCAGGCTTATTCAAACGGCGGATATCATACGTTGATATCTACGTTAAGATTTCTTTTGACTAGTTTTTCAAAAGGAAGAATGGTCCCTTTCAGGATTTCTACGGAGATATCTTCCGCCAAGTCTCGTCGTAGGCTCCTTTTTACAGCAAAAAAGAATTGGGTCGAGGCGGAGCTTCCTCCTTCAGCCTACTTTTTCGTATTTCGCTATTCGCGTATATATCGAGTCACCGCCGGAACAAATCAGACAGTGCGTCCCTCAAAAGAATTCTTATCCACGCGTGAATATCCGAGAAAAGATTCAAAGAGCCGACTAACTTAAAAGTAGTGGCTAACCTTTTGGTCTGGCATTTGGAAACGAATTACACTCTCTCTAGGAAGTAGTAAGACGCTTATAGAACAACGAAGTAGAGCTGCGAAGTTGTTAGGAAATTGTTAAAAGCTCTACGAATTATTACCTTGGTGGGAACTTTAGATCGTAAAGAATTTATACCGTTGGATTGCAAGAAGAATAAACTATTTAAAAACTCGTTCATTTTGTGGTGTCTATAAAAATTAACCTTCGAGTGATACGATTATTGACACGATGAGTATTTTTCCAACGTGTCAAAGTGTCCAAGGTGTTGCTCAAAAATTGTAACGAACAAAGTTGCATGTCTTTCATCGATCGATTGTGCCATCAACAGATGTAAGTTTTTACTCGAAATCACGATATGCCATTTAAAAGCCTATCGGTAGTCTCAATTGCCATCGAGCGAACTCTTGCAACAAGCAATGAAACAAAAAAAAAAATATTTGCAAATTGAATCGTTGCACGAGGACTTACGTTAATTGAATCTCGGGCAAATAGAACTTGGCCAGTTCTCTCCCGGTTGTCGCCACGATACAAGTAAAAGTTGCGATAGAACTATTTCAGCCACCGTGTTTGCCTCTAAAACCTTCGAACGAAGTATACTTAACCGTAACGTCGATCTGTGACACCAAGTCGCCCGAAAGGAATTACCGTAAGCCCGTCGAATTGCTTCGGAAATCGAGACAATGCTCGTGGCTGACATCGCATCCTTTATCCTAGCTTTATCAGCACGCATTATTATGCAGATATCGTTCGCTCTGTACGATTGTACGTCGATGTCGACTCCAAATACTCCGTTCATGTTAGATGTTAAGGGTTTCGACCGAATGATTTATGGTACACGTAGAATAATTATTGTTTTCAAGAGATAGAAATTTAGTGGTTTCGGATGCCAAATGGTATTCATAATTAATTTGGGAATTATACAAATTTCAATGTCAAATCGACGAAGGAAATAAAACTTAGAGATTCGTTTTATCCATTGAGAGTTGTGACTCATTATTCGTTGATAGGTTTTGAGATATTCCAAAAGATGTGTTTGCAACCTCGAGCCTCGAAAGCTACTTTTTCATAGCCAGTTCTCGTAGATGAAAGTTAAAAGGCGTTGAATATTCTTATCCGTAGTATGAATTTGCGAAATTTGATGAAAATCAGCGTGTCATAATTAAACGATGTCCTCTGTTGGCAGTGATTCATCGAATTTCAACTTTCATTCTAGTTTCTACGTATTTTTTCAATAGCTAGTACTTTGTTATAAAACTCGGACGAAGGCAACCAGCGATCACCACATGCAGCTCGAACGCTGCGGAAGGTTCCATGAAAGTTCTATGAAATGAAAGTTGTTCGAACTCCCGTCCACCCCCATAACACAAGAGACCGCCGCTCTCTTTTCTCTAAATCCACGCCCACAAACTTAGTCGATCGATGAGAATTATATTTCGATGACCGATATAAATTTGAAATTTATTCCCGGCAAGCGTTTGGAAGGCTACCAAGTATATGGTCTCGGATATTTTTCCATCGATGAAAAAGCGACCGCGAAACGGAATCGGAAAGGAGGCTGAGAGAAGCTTGTTTACACTGTCGATGAATTGCCTCGAAGGAGAGAACAGTATCTGGAGATGGATTTTTTTTTTTAATCGTGGCCTGGGTTGGGCTTTCAGGTAGCGGAAAATTAGATTTCGACTCCTTCTATCGGGTGGCCTGCCACTTCCAAGAGGAGGACGACGAGGCCCTGCAGAAGGAGTTAAAAGAGGCTTTCAGGCTTTACGACAAGGAGGGTAACGGTTACATTCCAACGAGCTCTCTCAGGGAGATCCTCGCAGCTCTGGATGATCAGATAACACCCGATCAAATGGACGGCATGATCGCTGAAATAGATACCGACGGCTCTGGCACGGTTGACTTTGATGGTGAGTATCACGTTTCCTCAAATTATCCTATTCTGTCGTTCGCGTGGCCCTCGATACAAGAAATTTTACATCACGAGTCAAAACACTGCAATCGCTACTTGTTTCATACAATCGAACAACTTCAAAAAGTTAGATAAGAACTATCCTGTTGGCTTGGAAAATTTTTCTGTCAAAATCCTGTCGAAGTTGAGGGAATTACTATTGCAGCATCGATTTCAAAATAAGAGCACCATCAGGAGATTTAATACGGAGAAGTGATTACCAAATTTGTGAAATTGTTAACCATAGAATGTATTAATTACGCATGATGCCTTTTTTGTTACAAAAATCTCCCAATGCGATTCGAAAAACTGGTTACGATATTGGCAACATGAACTTTTCGACTAGCTTCTCCTATCTATGGAGGTCGTTACGATGGTTTGTACGAGGGCTTGATTAAACCTTGAACGTCTTAATACCAACGTTCCAAAGCTTCTTTCAAAAAAGTCCGAGGAGGCCGTATAAAGGATCAAGGATACGACCTACTTGCTTTCCAGGAGAAGCATTTTCTTGGCGCTGTGACGAAATGAAAAGGACTACCTCGCAATAATATTTCGGCTTATCCCGCGTCTGTCGACGATACGAATCCTTACCGGAAATAAGATTTGTAAAGAGATATCAGCTGAACGTGATCTCTCTCCCTTTCATCGAACGAAGCTTCTTGATTATCCCTGCTGCGTAATTAATTTCTTCGATTATACCGAAAGAAATAGGCAATGGGAAGGCATCCGTCAATTTTAAAAGAAAAAAAAACATTCTTTAATTTTTGACATTTTTAATGTTACCGCGAAGCAATTCTACCGACGTTCAATTCAAATTGAAGGCAGTTAGTATTTTTTATTTTTTAGTTATTCCCAGTCGCCTCATACTATAAAATAAGAAGAGTAGAATCGCATCGAAATATTTATGACCGAAGCGTATATCATCGTCAATCTTTACAGCGAAGGAAAACAAATTTTAGTAGCAAGTGGATCAAAATGGAATTTTTTAATGACCACACATGTAGCATCATTCGACTACATCGTAGCGTGAAAGCTAATCTTGTTAATTTTTGTGTTGCAGAATTCATGGAGATGATGACCGGCGATTAAGCTCCAGCAGAAAATTCACCATCTCGCGTGAAAGGAACGCCTGCATTTTCTTCCTACGATACTCTCATTAATCGTGGACGAGGAGCTCTCTCTCTCTCTTGAAATTGAAATTCCACGGGAGAAAGTCGGGTACACATTATTCATTTCGGTCAAAAACGAGCAAGGGATCAACGAGACTTCATCGAACATCATTTTTTTCCTGCGCGTTTGTTCGCTCACAGTGTACCGAAATCATTAAGTATCCGATTAAACGTTGCCTTTACCGACCGTACGAGAAGACCATTTTTATTCCGCTCCAATCGAAAACGGCGAAACGCTATTCGAGTTTGTTTGATACTCAACGTCAAATGATCGACGTAAGTTATAGCAGCACACAGCAATCGGTGAACGGCCATTATTCTTCAGTTCGTATGATGAATGGACATCTGCGAAACCGTGAAACCGATTCTTTTTAAGGTTCAGGGCTCTCTTGCACAATTGAACTAATATTATTAGCGGGATTTTACAACTCATAAATCACTAGTACCGATAGATCTTCTTATATAATAACGATAAGTTTTATAATAAATCATATGAAATTTTACAACCAAGTTTCACGAGTGACAAATTATCCTATCATTCCACGTGAAATATAAATATAAATTTGTAAAATTATAAAGAAAAAAGCCTCTAACCTGCGGCTTGTCGATTCGTTAACGTTATTAACTGATAGATTATTGTGCAAGAGGACCCGAGTCACTTAACTTAACCAATCTGATTGAGGCCCCGCCGAAGCTTAATAATGTGCTTGAAAGCACGCCCACTGAAATGACAGCTCCTTTTCGAAGTATAATTCGCGTGTCATAACGTGTCATGGCACGAACAGGTCGTATTTCTAAATTTTAGCCGACACCCGTTAGATGGTCGTAGCTCGACGCGCCTAATAATTTCCTGTCTCCTTAAAAGCGGCAAACTTGTATGGGATATTCATCAAGGATCTCCGGCGAGCAAATCGCTGAGCGTGCAGGAGGATCGTGTTCGAATTCCGTGAAGGCCACTTATTCGATCAACTCGGGCATCGACTCGCGGCAAGGTCGAGGTCTCTATACTTTATAGCTTCGCGTTCTGCATATATCAGCCGGACTATCGAGGTTATACAGTATAGGCAATGGATAGGATTTCACCGGTGATTACGATTACCTAGCAGTTCGAACCTTTGGTTTTTCCAGCTTGGAAATTGGTGATGGTAGACTGACCTTTACGGGCTACTCCAAATGAATGATATATGAAAGATGACATTTGCAGTGAGAGAAATTGAAGAGTTCATTGTCAAAAACAAGCCTCGATCCTTTGATCTTTTCTTCGGCTGTGGATGTCATCTGAAATTAAAATATCCAACAATTTCAGTTTTCCATTATATCGATTCATAAATCATGAAGTTATGAACTTTCCAAAGTCAACAACCTACCGTCATTTGAACTACGTTTCCTTCAAGCGCTGTTATCAAAGAAAATTACGTCGATACGTGTGAACGCTTAAGAAAACAACGATTCCGTATACTTTAAAACAACTATCTTACCAGCAGCAATAACTCTGTTCATTTGACAAAAGCTATTACGATAGGAAACTACTTTGAAGGTTGTTTTTATAAAACCAGTTAATTTTCATTCGACAGTAAGTCAGAATATAGATAGATCCCACCGTATGTATCGTGTCCTATTTCTGACAACTAGAAAGTGTTACGTAAGTGACGAGGATCGTTTTTATTACGAACCACTGTATTATCATAATCCTTGATAGTTTCTCATTAAGAAAACCAATGTAATAGACATCAAGACAAACCAATGGAAACTAAGGTTATAGACGTCAGAACAACGAAGATAATCTGGTTTCTTGACAGAGCAATTTTGGCCGATCGATCTCGAGATCTGGAAGTCAGAATTGTCTCCGAAAGATTGGGAAAAGCGTGAGAGCGAGGAGTCGAGGATCCGGTGAGAACGTTCAGAAACACCCATTGCCACCCGTCACTCATGCTCCGCTTTCAGCTTTTGCCCCTTCGACTTGCTTCCTTCCATTTTAGTCGGCTCTCTCGTTCCTCTCTCCACACAGGACTCCGCCACGGCTCCAGGTCCGGACCCGGCTGTTTCACCCACTCAAGTTTTGTCCGAGTGTTTGCGAGCGAGACCCGGAAGCCGCTTTCAAAGGATCAATAATTGGGGCCGACTGCAACCGTCCTTGAAAAGCTATAACCTAGCTAGTAGATGATCCGGAGGATTGGTAGGTCGCGTAAAAATATATCGAAGATTCAAAGGAGCGATGCAGATGTATCGACGGGCATCGGAGGTGGTTCAAAACCGAGTCAAATAAGGTGGAGCTACAGTGAAAGTTTGGTTATCCGGACTAATCGTGACACGCGATAATCGAATCCTTTGGAAAGCCGAATAATTTTATTTTCCTACGAGGATAATTTATTTCTATTTTTATTAGGAATATTAACCCTCCGTATAGACAACCCGATGATCCCATCGAAATTTCATTCCCAAATCTTTGTCTCTTTTTGAGAAACCTCAATATTTGACTGAAAATTGGTTGCACGATTCTGTAAAATGTTGAATAGTGTACACCCATTTTCTCTGATTTTTTCAAACCCTAAAACGGTAAAAGTTTAAACGTGGACATAAACGATTCAGTTTGCGCACATAGGGTTGATATCAAACAGGAATAAAAATGTTTCAACAAAGATGTTACAATTTCTTTTAGTTTTTAGTCAACTGATCGTTTCTTTAATGGGTATTCTCCTAAATCAGTTCTCCCAAAGCAAAATTTTGGTCAAGTCGACTGTACTACGTTTGCGTACATTTTTCAGAAGTTAACCAAAGTTAAAGACGGTCGTTGCAAGCGTTTGCGAACGTTTAAAGTTCACGTGAAAATCGTTTGCAGCGCGTTTTGTTACGAAAAAGCGCCGAGTCTCGTTACACGGGGCAACAAAAGGAAAAGTATAATGTAACCCTGAAGAGCAATTACAATAAGTGCGACCTAGATTGTGTTCGTATACCTCGAAAGTCGTTACGTTTCTATTTTCAGTGTTTTATACGACTTTTCCACGTCGCTGCTCGCCGAACGACGTGTACTATTCCAACGTGAAAGAACATTTTTGCAGCCACCGTTCACGGGTGAGCAGTCATCGAGGCGTGAAGAGTAGCAGTCGATTAAATCGTATCGATAGATCGACGCGTGTCATCGAGAGTGATGGGTATTCGACATATTCCCGAGGGAACTGCCCCGGTGTACAGCAGGTGCCAACTCACGGCTGTACGTTTGATTTATCAAAATTATAGAGGAATGCAACGTTGGAGCAACGTAGAGTGCATTCCCAGGAACGCGGTTCAATATTTTGGAACACTTAGCGGGAGCATTACAGTAATCGTCGAGTATGTCAGATTTACAGTGACTCGTGAAATTATCCTAACAGTTCTAGAAATCTGTTATGAATGTGTGTATTATGCGTGTTATACGAAACAGTTTGATATTTCATTAGCGCTATAACGAGATTCGACTATCACGGTTATACTAATTAAGTTTGAAAGCAATCTGAAAATGTACATATTGTAGAAGTTACAAGAGTACTGCTTGAACTCTGTTCGTTGCTTCATTCATATAAGCGAACACTATAATAATCACGACTCGTGTCTCGTAACTGGTTCAATCAAATTTTGAAACATTTTATATAACACTAAATGCTTGTATATGTATATATCCGTCGCTAGAATCTTCAATGAGGTTGAAGCGATGAGCATTGACAAGAGGCGCGCAAATACCGCGCGACAACGTCGGAGGTAAGTGTAAAGGCTTGTACGAACGGACGAAGAGAGGAGGAGAATCGAGTGAATAAACATGGGGATTCGTGACCTTGGGACGTGTCACTGCACTTACGATACAGCAACTAGAAGTAGGTGAATGCAATTAATAATTAAGGAATGGCCACGACAACACCGACGACGAGGGTGCAGGCAAGCTATCGATCGTCGTTCTCAACCCGAACCATCCTCAACCCAAACCTACTGCCTTCCCGGCTACATTCAAAGACTCTTGCCACCAACTCTTATTGCTTTTATATCCGAGACGACTACTTGTCGAGAAGGGTGCTCCGAACGAGGGACCTTAGATGCCATTCACCCGATTTTCTTCTCTTAATCTACGATGCCGGGGCTTTTTCGGGCCATTTGTTTCCAAAAGAGGTCTCTTCCCGCTCTCTCGTGAAAATGGGTTTGTTCGAACGACACCGGCCCCCGTATATTTTATCGGGCGAAAGAAATTCGTTGCCCTGCCGGCTTCAGGCTTCACGGAAACGATAGATCGGCCCAGCCGTGGATGAGCCATGAAATGCAGCGACAAATATCGATGACACCATCGACGGTATACTCTTCCGCTTTAAGCGGTTTGTCGATATTCTTCTCTCAGTTTCAGCAGCAAGAGTTTCAGATTCCAAACTGCGAAGAGTCGTTTCCCATTCGAAATCGAGCGACCAGGTATCTCGCGAAGACTCGATCCGCGTCGAAAAGCGCAGCCGTGGCACCACGCCCCGTCGCTCGCATTGCAGTCCAGTATTTCCGAGATAAAACGATTCCCGTTTAAATAGCTCGAAGAGGCGCGGTTCGCGTGATTAATATGCAAAGTCGAAGAGAAACGCTACGGGCGAACCGACTCATGACTAAAAGTCGAGGCAAGAATAAATTACGAGTCAAAAGAGCGGCTGGGAATGAGAGTAAAAGGCGTTAGTCAGAGACTTACGTCTCCGGTTCCTTTGTTCTCCGAGCTCTCGATCTACTCGAGAACATCGAAAGAGTCTTTCGAGAAAAATTATGTAATTGCTCCGCCATCAGACCAATTGTTTTAAACTTCGCTCGCGGGTAAGTAGCGAGCGCATACTACGAGATTAACGCGGCGTCTAAATCACGGTGCGTCGCGAATAAAGCCGCGAACATACGGAGCGACGAAACAAGTAATGGCACAGCTAATGCCGATGTTCCAAATGCCAATCTCATCGTTCATTGCTTGCCGTATGTTCACGGCCTAACACACTCCGCGTCGCCGTTTCGAGTCTTCCGTATCGAGCAAGGCGACGCGAAGTCTGAGAAGTTGAAACTCGCGTTCGTCGAGAAACATCCAATTCTACTTGCAAATCGAGCGCCATTGCTCAGCCATGTCGCAATACCGATCGGACTATTTTCCTCTTTTTTCTCCTCTATGTACTTACGTTAACTCCTTTTATAAAGATCTCCCGGCGAATTGTGTCAAGAAGAAGAAGAAGAAGAAGAAGGAAAAGAAGGAGAAAGTGAAAGAGAGATTAAGAAAGAGAGGGGATGCACGAATAGATCAGTGACCTACGCTAAGGCAGGCGAGTTAGACATGCATGATCTACTGAGTGGTGTTCGGTGAGGAATATCATGTATATACATATACGTAATAAGTATAGAAAGGGTGTGCGTGTGGGCGGCAAGCTTCATTCACCATTCCTGCGTCTCTGTATGTAGGAAGACAAAACAAACCGTCAACATGCATGTACCATACATGACCGTGTACTAAAGTTGGATATTTATCTGCAAAATGTGATTAGAAGGGTCTTTAAACCATGTCATAGTCCAGCCTAATGTTTACACTGTCCCGTAGTAAAGCGTTCGTTTATAGTCGATTAATCGCGCAACTAGGGCCGACCACGCGTTTGTTCGTCTCGCTCTAAACGTTAATCGGTCCGACGATGATCATGATCGTAGTAATAGAATGTAAACTGGACAGTTTAATCGTCGTGTTCCACGAAATTGGAACGCGAGGATCGCGCGCACTCTACGCATCTACGCACGAGCATGTAGTGTCTAGATTCTAAGTGTCTAGCTATTTCCAGCTAAAAGTAATAGCTAGTAATTAACTAATTTCTCAGCTATATGTGGATTATGTCATTTTGGTATGTACCTGGCTCAGGCTTCTAAAGCTACTTGTACTGGCGCTGCGGGCCTGTAAACACAAGTACAGTACAGGTCACCAATCACCACACACTGCAGTTGGAAAAGTACAAATAGAGATATGCTATAGAATATAGATACATAGAATAGTAAGGTGGTTACATATAACACGGAATAGTATAGAGAGTAGAAGAATAAGAGTATGACTGTGACAATTTGCAGAGTTACGGGTATGCGCGTATACTTTTAGGTCAGTTTGTTGCGTTACACCTAGACAGGGGAAAGAACGTTGTTACGATAAAAATCTTTGGTCCGACGTGCAAGCAGAGAAGATGTCTTTGTGACAGACCTAAACTTTTCAGGAGGTTTCTTGTAATATACTGAATAATACGTAATTTTAACTTACTGGTGAATTACTTGTTGTGTCCAAAAAATGGTCCCAAGAAGGATTAAATGGTTTCGAGGAAGATATGATCTGGTGTTATTTTTATAAATGATCACGTAGAAGTCATATAATAGTCATATAACTAAAATTAAAGCTAATTG
Organism: Bombus pascuorum; assembly: GCF_905332965.1. Classification (NCBI taxonomy): domain Eukaryota; kingdom Metazoa; phylum Arthropoda; class Insecta; order Hymenoptera; family Apidae; genus Bombus; species Bombus pascuorum. The sequence goes on along the minus strand of NC_083497.1, from coordinate 11,542,216 downwards.
CACCAGATTGTGTCTCCTCGAAAGCATTCGATCATTTTTCCACACATCAAATAATTTAGAAGTAATTTGTAATTATAGATTGAAATAAGACACTCCATATAAAAGGTATAAAGTTATTTCTCGAAATGGGATCTTCCCTGCTGGTGCAATTACGTGAACTGAACTCGTGGATATTTGTCAAATTCGTAAACACGGTATCATGGTAGTACAGCGTATTAACAGCAGTGCACACTGAACATATACGACAGCATAGCGTGGGTTCTCAGTGTTGAACAATTACGAGGCCAGTTTTCGTGTTTTTCACAGTCATATGTAGCTCGTTTTTCTGTACAATCAAAGCGTTTAGGAGAAGCGAGAAAGATAGTATCTCGTGAAAAAGTAGAAAGTAAGTGGTTCGTGTCGATCGTTTCGTGAAACGTGTGCAGATTAAACTTCCCGCGTACTTGCAGCGTTTCCACCGCTGCCGCGTTCTCCGCATGAATCTCAAACTTGTGAAAACTGTCGCACGCGTTTCTTCCTGCCAGTTTCCTCGATGTTTACAGGCCAATTAGCTTAATACGTGCCTTGCGACCGATCCCAATTTTGATAATTATACCGTCCTTGATAATAAGTTCTCCACCAAACTCAACAGTATTAATTTAACTTCAAATAACTTTTACGATGTAAAACGTTACGATATGTATATCATACCGCTCTAGTGGCGTGCAAATGTTTTCGATCAGACGAATCTTTCACTTTATATTTCAAAAGGGGCGTCTAAAAGAATTTTAATTAATATCGAATCAAAGAATACGGCGAATAAAAAAGGACAGTAGAAAATTAAATTTTCTACGAATTTGTCTGTACTTGCTTCGTGGCAACTTACGCTGCGAATATAAATCGCAGATAGTATGCGCGTATCTTTCGTGGACAGTTATGAGCAATAGTTTCTCTCTTCTCAGAAAAGGAAAAGCGGAATAAGAAGAAAGGCAACGTTTCGTTGCCGCGACTTACTCGGTTGCTCGAGAGTTGGCATTGTCGTTTTAATTGGACAGCGGTTTCGTTCGTCAAAGGTAACGAGGCGGTACGCGCGACTGGTGAAAGACTTAATTTGCTGGTTTTACAGAGCTCTCGATTGCATTTCTGCTCGATATGAAACCTTCAGAATACCTTTTTAAAATAGTGTCCTGTCAAATGAGTTAATTGGATCGTCGAAACGCAATTAATCTGCTCGATCTGCTCTAGTAACGAAACGAGGAATGAGATTTTAACGTTCGTATCTTTACACGCTTATTAACCCTGTGAAAATCGTAGTTCCATTTTTCCTTCTTTCTCGCTCTTCGTTTCTTCATTCGGCAAACATCACCGTTCGTTTGTTTTAATTTTTATCTCGCGAAGGTTCCATCATTATCGTCACGAACGTCGAATATTTTATTTCACAGCGATAAGACGAAGGGTAGATTGAAAAGATTTCTTACCCCTATGTAATATTTAAATTTCGTAAAACAATTAAATCGTACATATAATTTCATAGAATAATAACAAATGTAATTTAAAAAGTAATAAACGTGTCTACACGAAAATATCTACACGAAAAAGATTGTGCCAGTATTCATTGTGTAACGGTTAAAATATTTATAAAAGGATTTCACATTTATCTATAAAATTATCAGAGTGGTCTGTACAAGATTAATTTTTAATGATTTCGGGTTACGTAGCCAGTTTCAAAAGCGCAAAGTCGAACTCGTTCTCGAGCACCAGTTAGGTTCGACGAGTGTGACCGATCAAAGAGCAATTACTCAAACCTTTTTTAAAGTTGTTCCAATTAAAGTTCTGATAGAAAGGGCCGTGTATGATGGCCATTCGTCTGGTAAAAAGAGACGATTGACATCGAACGCTTTAAGATTCAACCTGACTAGATCTTACGAACATCACGTAATTAATATTTGCTTAATTATTGCAAAATTGAAATGCACTGATTAATAACGTCATGTCGAACGTACGGTCGAGAAGCATTTTGACATGTGCCGAGTTTTATTAGTCTTTTATTAAACTTCGTCGATATATTTTAATTAAGAAAATAAATAAATAAAAGAATAACTTTATATACACGTGCCGTTTGAAGTTTTATTAAAAAGTGAGCGAACGTGAAAAAAACCGACCCACGATGCTATCGATTTCTAATAGTATTCATTTGGTGCTGGAACAAAATGTCTTGGGCTGCTTTGTTGTTGTGATGCACGCTATATTAGTTATTCTCGTAAACAACATTTTCAATGTATCCTTTGCAAAGATTTCTTAACACTCTACTTTCCGCGTAAACCTACTAATAACTTCAATCGGTAGCCGATGTTTGCTTAGTAAAAAATTTTAAGTAAACTTTACGTAACGATCGACTTGCGAGTAATATCAACGTAGTGTCACCGGACATTACCATTCGATCTGCATTTGACAACACGTTGGTGCAACCGGACGTGAAAGTGTTAATTATTCTTAATTATTCACGAGAAGCTCACACGAGAAACTCGTTTAACTTCGAGGCAGCTCGGAGTTGTTCAACAATCATAGCCCACTGAAGTCCATAGATCATTAGAATTCCAGTCAGCCGTAAATGTTCGATAATTGGATATTCGCCGTGGGAGTTCAGCGATGGACACGCTGAATATTTTCACGGATGAGCCGAGCGAAAATTTGCAAAACAATTACGCAACTAGGGAATAATTTGTGGCGCGTGCTATGTGCCGTGTCCGACACGAGCTGCTGCGAATAAATGTATCGCCGGCAACGTTGTTAAATAATTGAATTATTAACGACGTCTCATTTTACGTTCGCTTCTATGCGAGCCGCTCGATAATTTGTTCGCGTTGCTTCTTTGAAAATAGACGCGTGGGATCCCGACAGTGGGAAAATACGTATGTATAGCGCGCATATAGAGTTTCTACAAGCCGATAACACGAACGACAGTAAGTTACGGCGAGCAAAACGACCTAGTAACGTAAACGAGACATAAACGAGATAAAATGGAAGACGCCACCCCGTCGAGATATGCCAGCCTGGTTTACACGTTGTTGAAGGCTTTAGGGCTTAGCGTTTTCAAGAGGATACGCTGGCTAATCCACCAAAAAGTCAGAGAAACTCCGATAAGGCCTGATGCAGACGAGCGGTTTTCCTCTTGTGCGAGCACGCACGGTTATTGGAAGATAAGCAATGCGCTCGCAGTGACAAAATGATGCTCGTTATTAGATGCGTGACAGTCGTGTACGTACATATAAATACACGTTGGCTATGAGAAATATTCGTACTAGTAGCATTTTGATCTAAACACTTCCGAGTTATCTACAAATTGAGAATTAAGAAATTAGCGACATGTCTTTCCTGTATGGTTTTTACAGACAAACGTACTTCGTCGCCAGCGTACAATATAGTTGCAATGGACTGCCGAAACGCGGAAAATTCACTCGTCTGCGTCAAGTTCAACCCTTGATTGTTATCTTTGGCTCGTATAAGCAATTACAATTTACATTATTTAATATCAAAATATATATCATTTTAGATATAGTTCGAGAAAATAAAACACTTGAAAAATAAATACTTTACTGCAACGATACCAACTAAGGGTTAAGAATATTAAGAGCCACAGCTGTCTGTAGGTCGGACAGTGAAGAAATCGCGTTTCGGGTTTCGTGTCGACTGCCGCTTTTTCGACAAACTTACGAATGATTGGCATAACGCTGCCAGTCGTCGATAGGTTCTTAATTAGCGGCGACAGCAGGAAGCGGAAAAAGACCGAGTATATACGAGGGGAAGAGCACTTGAACAACGGGTTTAGGAAAAGTTCGTCGTCCGGCAAAGGGCGGATTTAATTTCCGGTCCTCGATAGGACACAACCTCGTAATGAACTTTCTTATCGTTCCCCTGGTTGGCTCTGACTCTACCCAATGCCCATTGGTTGCGGCTGAACTTTGAACGGTTAGACGGAGACCGCCATTTGGCCGCATCTACGTGCCAAAGACGATAACGTTCGATAAGATTTTTTTTCTAAATTCGTCCGGAATTTTTTCTCCGACGCGAGGCCTACTTTTTTATCTCATTCGTCTAAATTTTCTCTTTGCTGTTCTAACCGCGTATCGTTTCACCAGGAATGATACAAAAGGCTCGGAGAAATGAGAAACATTTCAACTAAACAGCGCGTATTTGATACACGGTCGACTTCCTTGGTATGCGCTCTATGCTCGCAATCCTTTCGCACTGTTCGTTACCTTTTCCCTGTGTTTCCAACGTTTGCTTTACTTTCTCGCTACTTTCTATCGTCAATTGTATTCAGGTAATACGCAATGACGAGATTCATGCGGACGATATGTGGTTCGAGTGCGAAATATGACATGCGAAATTCGAAGCTTTACAGTTCCCTGATTATTCTCTTTTAAACTGCAAAAGATTCAATTGTGATTCTTTGGACAAAAAGGTCCCGATTATTTCATTCGATCTTGTGCCATCAGCTTGTTACATTACGTACATATGTATACTACCGTCCAAAGTTCCTGAACACACGTTTATCTCTGATCAGATGTATTTTAATTACGTAATTAAGGATAAACTGCAACGATAGGATCACGTCGATATTACCTTGCTCCTGTTTCTTGGCGCGAAGTCTTCCTTGCTGGCCTTCCGCCGCTTGTCTTTCAGGATCATTCTCGCCGCAGCGAACGCCATTCTGCCGATGCACTTTCTTCCGTCCCTTTAGCAATTTCGAATAAGGAACACGAAACTCGTGCTCAACGATTAATCACACGCGATACTGCACAGCCGAACACCAGTCCGCGTACTTACGAATACAACGAATTAAATTTCCTTTTTATTTTTATTGCTTTTTTCGATCACACGGATTATCGTTGAATTAACGAGAATTTACCACTACGATTTAATCGACACGACGTACGTATGAATATGTATACGTGAATTGAAATGCGCTACGTTTGTACTACGCGATATCTACATGACTCTCCTTCCCTTTTCTTCTCGTATATATCACTAGACTATAACTAATATTGACGTCGTCTTCTCGGGCCGGGCGTCCTTGTTGTTGATTCTTCCCCTTGCTTACTCTACTTGCTTCTTGCCCGGTTTCGATTTTTCTTCGATTCGTTTCACACGCGACCGGTCTCGAGAAGGCGAAAAGATCGCTGAACACTATCGTTTACGATTTTGAGGATAAACACAGCCAGGGGTTATCGCGGATTGACTAGATTCAGCTTCCTCGTCTTTGGAGTTTTATCGTGAAATTGACCGTGCGGTAGAGCGACGTCTGGCGTCGCCGTCGGTGTCTCTGTTTCGTGTCGCTTCTCGTGAGTAGCTCGTCGACGGGCTCTCGCGGAAGCTCGACGAGGACATTTGCCTGTCGCGATGTCACCGTTATTTCCGGTGGATTCTTCGTACACGACGTTTCTTCGATAAATATACGCGACGTTTCTTCGATAAATATACGCAACGTTACGCTATCTCTATCTTCCACTTCTTTCTTCTTCTGTTTCCTTTTCTTCTTGCGCGTATTATTCTTCTCTAAACGACTACATACCAGGCGACACGAGCCGCAACTGATGCGTCCTCACGGCTCGATCGATCTGTCATTAGTTGCTATAATTATGGCCATGGATCTGAAAAGAAACAGGTCCGTTGCGGACGACTCGCCTACGTGTCTCGATCGATCCTCGAACGATGTTTTCAAACCCAAGTAACGAGGTACACAGCCTGCCCGTTTGAATAATTAAACACCCGCGATCATCTTGTCGGTCATTTCGTCGGGCTATTTTCGCGCGATCGCCCGTCTAAAATAACCGGAAATCATATCTTAAAAAAGAAGATAACTTTCTCTCTGATTTGTTGCCAGTGGACGTTAGCCTCGATACGGCTCAAGAACTAAGTATAATCAACAAATGATTATAAAATATCGAAATAATTACAGCTAGTTGCGGTTAACATTCGTGATAAATGATACATACACAAAGCTCAGAAAGTTTTTGATCATACTACGTACAAACGATGATCTCTTCACCTACACAGCCCTTTGTTTTTGCAGGCAAAACGCTCGAACCACCACATAACGAAAAAGAACGGCTCAACTCCTCAGCAAGGCGAGTTTTTAAAGAGGCGTCGACAAGCCCTATTGGAGATGACGAGAAACGAAAGTAGAATGGGCCGTGTTTGCGTCTGCCCTGAACCGCGAAACTTTTCTAATTAAATTCGCTCGCCTAACGCCTCGATAGATTTCGCAGAGGGACGTGAAAGGCAAAAAAGGAAATCGAGGAGAGCTCGAACGAAACCTTTTCACACCGTATGCTTCCGCGTTTTACACGAGCATAAAGATTCCGTGGAAAAACGTAGCGTCAGCCACTTGCGTAAATCTTGCGCGCGCTTTCGACCCTTTTGCCATAAAAAATTCGGCTCGTACCAGAATCCCACTCGTCGTAAAAGTATAAAATATTTTCCTTTGCATGATAATGGCGGGGCATTACACTGCGTATAATTTACCTAGTTATTTACAGAGGAAAACTCGTTAGAAAAATCCGTACATTTCTGCTCGTAAGTATTAGAATACATAGTGGTTTCGTGTAAATTGCGTACAACGTACAAATTTATGAAATTCATTTATAAGGCTAACGAGAGGTGCACGATGAATTAAAAATCATACTTTCATAATTATTCTTTGAACTTTCGTAATTTTAACTTAACTCCTATTGAAATTTTATACATACAAATTAAATGCACAACTTGGAGAAGTTTTCTTAAGATCTGGCTCGAAGTTTGGTATTAATAAGAACAACTGCAATGGAAAAATTAAAATAACACGAGTGCTAGAAACAGCTAAATAGCCAAAGCAACACAGACGGTACTGATTAAGGGATTGAGAAATTCTCTCAACAAGTTCCAAGGATCTAAAGATGCGAAACATGGTATTTTAATTATAGGTTAGCCTAAATTTGTCGACGACAGGATAAGACCAAAAATTGTTCTCGTATTTCTTCTCGTGACGCGTGTCTTCCGACCGTTCTCTGATGGACAGCGAATATTTCTTCGTCTCCGGGATTCTACGAGTGATACATGACTCCTGTTCCACGATTCCGAGGCATCGCGTTTAAATCGTCCCGTTCGCGTAATTTGCGTTTTGCTCTAACGAGATGAAAATTCCACGATAAATTCACATCTCGAGCAAAACATGCCACGAAAATGGAGCAAGTTTAAATCGATGCAACGGGTCGCGTTATTCGTGCCTAAAGCACAGGGCCCACCGATGGTAAATCATTTTACCTTGAAAATTTGGCGCTCGATACCGTTCCACTTGGAATTAATTTCGATGAAATTTCATATATCCGTAAAAGCGTTTTTACAAACGTTCAAGTATTTTCGTGATCTATTATATATACGTATTCCTTGATGATCTCTTATCGCAGAAGATTTCTCAAACAACCTTTCGTGTTACGTTAAATAACGAGATGCGCGAAGTGACAAACGTTTAAAAAGTACGTACGATAATACGTCAGCTAATGACGAGGATAGAATCGAATGGCATTAAGATAAGAAAGCAGAAAGCTCGAAATACGACCTATTACGATTATAACGAGATGGTATAGTACCTAAGGAATAACTTAAAAAGTCTCGTTAAAAAGTGCTATCCAACGGTGTGCTGTTACAGATTACCTTTCGAGGTGTGGCCGTGCAACGTACGTCTGAATCTACTTAATCGATTCCGCGTGCAAACCCAGCTGCACAGAACATATTGAATTTTCTATAGAATATTCCGAGCGAAATAACTGCAACGAATTTTGTTGAGATCGCGTATACAATGTTCGTTTAATTCGTAGTCACGGTTACTCGGTGCACGTGTAACGGTTAAATAAATTATATCCTTTATCGATTGGGCCATTGTAATCTAAAATCAGACACGCGCGAACGTGTTTCCGCGAATCGTATCTGATCCGATTTCTGTCCTGTATGACACGTCAATATCGACAACGTGTACGACATGTTTCACAAAAAAATATGCTTCCACCCTTTATATAAAGAAAATTTCGGCTGTATTTCAAACAGACGAATCGTTCTTCCAGTGATTTGGAAAAAAAAGAACATTCAAGAATATTCCCATCATTTTTTTCCGCAAGTTTTCTCGTTTCTTTTTTTTTTTTTTTTTTTAGTTTCGACGAAGTTTATCGTGGAGAAGAAAGAGATTCGATTTCCCCCGATGAAACGGCAGATGGTAACGATAGTTCGAACGACTGAGTAATAACGTCGATAAGAGCAGCCCATTGAAACTCCAATGAGATTTCTCGAGGATCAGTTTCAGTGAAAAATTGCAATTTCTGCTTGTCCAGGGCTAACAGGTTCTCGAGGAAGCGAACGATTTTAATCGGATGCGTGTATCGACCTGGACGACAGTCATTTTCCTCTCGAAATCAAAACAACGGATTTCATCCTTTTACGTCTCGGTCGCGCCTGGAAACGTATCGGACGTATCTCGCCAACAATTCCTTCCGATCCATTGCCGATTTTTGCTCCCCTCCTAACTAGATCGTATCCGGGTCATTCCGTTCGATGACGTCCACGAAAAATTCGACAGCCAAAATGAGGGAACCGATACGATAAATGCGAGCGACCAGCCGCGAAATCGAATCGTCGATAACGAACTCTCGATGCACAGGGATCTTCTAGCAATTCCGAAGATTATGCGCATCTCGAATAGAAGTCTCGTTTTCAACGAACGAAAAACTATGTAGGTTTTGAACGAACGACACGTCCACGGGGGAAGATTAATCTAACAGTCTGGCCTACTTCACGGAAAATAAAACAACGATATATTTCTTTGAAAAAGAAGACGGCTCGATGCTGTTTACGTGAACGCCGATAAACGTGATCGACGTCCCCGCTTCTCCTATCGCGAGGCTTTTGATTTATCATTCGAAAAGTTTCGACAGTATGTCCTGAGGGGTAAAAACGATCACAGAGAGAAATCAACGTGTTTCGCGATACCTCAATGTGCTTCTAATGAGAATGTATTGCCGCGTTATCTCGTTCGAACGATACAGACTGAATTTACAATTAGTTGCTACTCCTGTCACGAGCCGCTCGTTTCAGGCTTGTGTGTCGTGGCTGACGTTCCGGCCTCGCCTCCGGCGGAAGCTTAAAACTCGATTAAACGACTACTGATGCAATGTCAATCGGACGAGAAGCCACGGAAACTGGATTAACGTCTGTCAGTGTCGCGTTGTTCGCGTGCATTCGAGACCGAGCGTCGCGTTAAATAAGACTGACAACTCGGGAAGAAATCGAAAGGAAAGTACAGACAATGATCCTCTCAGTCAAGTCAAAGACAATGCTGATAATTCCATCAGTCTATTATAACGATCTCTGTACTATTATTAATTAATTAATTAATTCTCAACAGCTCTTCCAAAGAGTTCCTGTTAATTTTTATCCAAAACTTAATACTACGGAAACGCGCAGATTGCACATACGAAATTTATGAAAGTACACGAAACGTGCACATAGCACGGTACTTGTTCTAATTTCTAATATACTGTACTTTGACTCTCGCGATATCATCCTATTGCAACGCTTTTAAATTAACCAGTAAGAGGATCATCTATAAAATAGGAGAGCGTGATAGTCTATCCCGTCTATCCCGAGTAACGTGAATGGTGACCGAGATCGGAAGGGCGTGACATCGGATAAACGGTGGCGGACGTTACCATCCCTTCTACATCGCGTTTACATTGAAAATTGTCGTGTCCATTAACCTGCACCCGCAGTTATAAACCTATCGTTGTAAAAATAGAATCGAACCCGATGTTCGATGGGTGTTTCAGTTTGTTTTTCTGGCGTCCGTATGTCTGGCGATGAAACGGCAAGTGTGTATGCACGTTGCTGGTATGCAGAGAAATGGAGTCACTAGGCTATCGGTGGCGTGGCTCGTTGTTTAGGTTAACAGCCCCTAGTCACGCACGACCGAACGGATCGCGGCTACATCGTTCTGGATACACGTCCACTCTGTCCTTCCTTTTTAACTCGCTTTATCATTCTAGATCTCTGCGTAACCCAATGGCCACGCCGTGTCCCTGGCTTCGATCCGCCAGACCTGCCGCCACCAGCGAATCAAATTGCAGGACATGGGTCTTCACCTTCCGCCGTGATGTACCGGTGATTAAAATTCCTCGTTACTGCGATCCTTGGCTTCGTCTCCCGCCGGGACTCGTCGTTGCAATAGATTTTTCGCTGCAGACGAGCTGCACCCGTACGAGATGGCTTAACGTTTCATCCAATCCATCTTCCTAGAAATTGCGCATGTAGGCCGTATTCTCGGTATTCTGTCCGTAGCTATCTTCCGCTTAAGCATCCACGTACGAGTTTCCAGTACTATAAACCGATATTAATTCTTTACCGGGAACGAGAAACGTTGTAGAATTTTTTCCCATTAACTTTCTAATTAAAAGCAGGATTTACAAGGGAGAATTTATCGAATATCCGGAAAAAATTCATCCGTGGGCAGATTCAAAATTGATTAATTATTTCCTAGGATAAAACGTCCAATGAATTTCTTATCGAGGAAATCAAGGTACCGATTGAATTGCTTCATATATAATTTGATGTTTGTTCTCTTTCTATAATCATAATCATAGAATAAAATAATTACGGGAAAATATTCTCTAGGAAACGAAAATATCTTTGAATACAGATTTCGTGGTTAGTAATTTTGTAATATACGTTTATAACGTTGTCATTTATAAAGTTGGAAAAATCCTGTCTGCACAGCTAAAATTCCGAATGCAAAGGATTGATATTGGCTAAACGCGATCAAGAACATTGGCTATCTTAATAAATATGAAACAGTATAAATCGTATGGACAAAGTTCCGGTGCACTCAGCGTTTCATAACGTGCATAGTGAAGATTATCTGTCAGAGCTTCGGGGCATCGATGGGGTCACGTAGTTGGAGTTCGTTAGAGCGTCTAAACGCAGGGTCGGTTATCGGAAGCCACGGATGGCGAAACTTCCATTAACATTGCTCGAATTATCAATCTGTAGCACTTTCATTAAGCTTTCGCAGTTCGGAATCGACTTACGCGGAAAACGGTCACTCGAGAGAATCCTTTCCCGAAATCCTATCTTCCGTGCGTCCCGGTCCATCTTTGTTACTCCCGTGGGAAGTTGGTTTGGAGGTAGTATTGATCACTCCCATGCTGCGCCCACCTCCACCCTCTACGTCCTCCGACCTCTGTTTTCCATCCTCCGTTCTGCATCCTCCGTCCTTTATCCTGCACCCTCTTCAATCTGCCACCTTCCACGTTTCGTCTTCACGCTCTTCGTTCCTTTGTTCAATCGTTATTCCTTGATCCATCGTATCTTCCACGAAATAACATCTTACGAGAATATCTACGGGATATTTCAGAAAGTTGGGATCAAACCTCGAGAAGAACATGTAGAACACACATCGAAACAAGCAAAAGGATCTTAATTAACACGGGTACGAATGTTAATGAGTTTTGAAGTTGCAAGAAGTTTTCAACTGTGAGCTTGCAACGACGTATCACAACTTCTCGTTGTTAGATCAATTATGTAATAATTAATTATGTAATCGTACTCTGATGTCGCTTAATAACAACGATAGAAGACCATAGTTTATCACTTTGGGATTATAGCGTTCGTTTGCATGTATTGAATGATTCGCCGGTTATTTGCCACTTTTACATTATTTAAATAATGGTTCTACGAGGAAACGCGGCGAAACGTATGTTGAAACGAGTATAAAGTACTGCAAACGGAGCTAGTTAATACCGTATCGATTAAAACGTTTCGCAATGCCGAAGCTAATCATACTTGAACGTTTATTGAAACGTTTTTATTTATTTTGATCGATACTAGGTATATCTTCCTGAAGTTCGATCCCAAATTTTTAAAACACCCTATATAGGCATCAGCCTATTTTCTGGTTCGATTAACGTCTCAATTATGCGGGTGTTAAACCAAAATCAAGCGGAATTAACACGTCGGATTCTCATTTGACGTCATGTTTTTCACTAGACCAGATCCGACAAGGGAACATCCGGTAAAAGCTGTACCAGCCGGCTACCCATAAAAGGGATCGTCCTTCTAATAAAAAAAAAAAATCTGGTAATCCCGGTCTGAATGGCGGAGGCAAGAATTTCGCTGCTTTTTCGCGTCTGGGCTCGCATTTTTTGTAAGCTGCCCCCGGCACTTCGTAACCAACAGCGTGGTGCGCGCACGCTAAATCCCTTTTTCCGGGGAGAACTTTTCACACAGGCTGCCGTGACTGTGAAAATAGCAGCCGTTTCGAATCGCTGTGAATATTACGCCGAGGATGGAGGATTAACGGCTCCGAAGCGGCAAAGACTGCTTTCCGTTGCGTAATCGATACACCACTGCGCGATATCGTTTTGCATTTCCATAGCTCGACCGCCGTGATTTACGATACCCCGATTATTTCCCATCGGGATGAACGCGAAAAACATCACTCGTTGTATCTTTTAAACGTTACTTCCCAAGTTGTACGACGCTCTGTTATTTCGGCCAAGATTCAAGCAGAGTTGCAATCGTTGTTTCATCGTTGTTCAAGGCTTGTATAATATATATATATGTATATATATTTGTGGTAGGAGACAGTTGATTTATGGGAATCGTCAGCGTGGAACAGACTGAAGAAACGTAACGATGCTTACGACACTGGATCGTCGCCAGACTCGACGCCAGCCCACAGACGCAGAATTTCCGCGCTACGTATCAATGTACGATGTAAATGAAATCCTCGTTCACCTTGAAGGGGATGAACAGCGCTTATTCCGTGAGGAAAAAACACCGGAGCCAGAACCCTTGACGTCACGTCAAGGAAAATCGTATATGTCTCCAAGATTGCGATCGAACATGAAGAAACAATTTGCTCGCGAGTGTATTAAAAGTAACAGGCTCGAAGACAGTGCATACCTGTTGCCACGTATAAGCTTGCTGAGATCAAATTTCTTGCTATTTGTATCTTCTCGTGCAATGGAAGAATGACACGTTTCGCGATGTATCGGAGATTGCTAAGCTGTCAAAAGCTACGTTCAACTATCAAAGTTACGTTTAACTATCTTCGAACGCTTGCACGTAGTCCTGCGTTCTGCGGAGGAGGCAATTAACCAGCTGAATTGCAAAGTGGTACTTGATGTTCCTTTGAAATTCTAATCAAATAACCTAAGAACAAAAGCGCTAACATAGCCGAAAATTTTGATACAAAGAGGTAAAGGTTCTCTCCTATATTAGCACGATTTGAGTATTCGGTGATATTTAAACAAAGCGAGGGCCCCGATTGTTTGACATCTTTCAGGCGCCTTATGGAGCCTGATAGCCTCTCGATTTTTAATCCAACTACGCTATCGTCCATGGGTATTTCGACACTTCCAAAGTATTGAGAATATATAAAATACAGTTCAAAAAAGCACGCATATATTTCTACGATTCTACTAAAATTAACGATGAAATCATCACTACTAATAAACCTTTTTCTACTACGTACCAAATGCAGTAATAATTTAAATGTAATTATATAGATAAATTTTACAAATTTGTAGCATTTGATAAATTCCATTTGCAAAATTATAAAAGGTAATTCTATAATGTACAACTCGTAATTTGTTAATTTACTAGTATTGTATATAATTTGACAATTTACTAATACAAAATATAATTATTTATTGATATAATAATTATACAATTCTCTTCCATAATTTTCCGATTCTACACCAACTAGGATAACCGAATAATAGATAATTTGTAAAATTGAATTCTAAAATTTCATTTCTTTGATTATTATCAACCTTCTACAAATTCTACATGATAATCCGTTAACAGTGCTAGTGATTATTCACGCGTATCTTGTAAAACTTCACCAAGAACTCAGTTGTGTAAGAGATCGCCGATGACTAAATACTTCTAGACTTTGTCGTAGATCAGGACAAGGTTCCTCTCTTGGAAGGTTGGCATATCCAGGACGAAAGAGTGACGGCTCGAATTTGGGGCAACGTCTTCGACGTGTCAGGCCGGTGTCGGCCAGGAGGAATCTCGCGAACGGTCGCCCGCTCCGGAATATTTACCCAGCCGGGTTTACGTGCCGAAATCGTGCACGTGCGTACGCGTGCGCACGCTACCATCCAGGTTCACGTCCTACTTACGATATCGAACTGCGGAAGGGCAGGGCACCCCGCAAAACGTTTCTGTCATTCACTATTTATCTGTGTACGCTCGAACGGACGCGTGTTTTCGCACGCCTTTGTTCCGCCTTCGTTCTACCTTCGTTCTGCTTTCGTTCGTCAAAGGCTTGGTCCGCGAGGGAAATTCCTCGGGAAAATCGTTCGACGGTTTAAGTGCCAGCGAGCAACAGATTACGGATTGAATGGGCATTCGAGAGTAATTACGATAATGAGAAGGGATCCGTTCGATCGTCAGCCTGCAGGTAATGCCGGGATTGTCGGCCAAGTAATTTTGTAATGTCTGTCGCGGTGGAAGCTAATGACGAAAAGTAGGAATGGTAGGCTGGAGGGTTTGCTCGTTGAGAAAATAATCGAAATAATTGCGCCAATTAACGATAGGCGCATCTCTGGCAGAGCGACGGCGTAATGCTTCTCGAAGAAATTGCTCGTCGAAGAGGAGAGGCAGTTGAACGATGGCCAAGTGCAACTGTATGGCCATCTCTGTTACGGAAAGAGACTCTGTAATCGACTGGAACGTAATGGAAAGGGTCGCAACACGGAAACAGCAGCTCTGGAAAAGCGTTCACCCATTTACTAAGTAAAGAACTGGAAAGCTTGACGAGACAGTCTAATCATTCGGAAACATCTTGGGAGAATGCGTTATAGTTCGGATCTTCGTATCTTTCGGCGGTTGAACAGAAGTATTTTAACGCGAAATAATCGACGAATGGAATAACTCTATAGATTAGAAACTATGTGTCTTTAGAAAATAGTAGAAACGAATAATATTAATTTAGTTTTTACGTCGATATAACTTGACTAATGTTATATTTTACGTAAAAACGACCCTAGCTTTTCGAATTGCAATCGTAGCGATCGTATGGGTTTCGATTAGACGAAAAATCCGAGTTGTTGGTCGCGTGACTGAATGGTCGAGAGAGTTTCCGTGCGCCACGAAATACGGAAGAATCGCGGGACAAACGGTCAGGGGTCCGGCCAGCGAAGACGGTGCGGACAACGAACGGAAAACCGGGCAGGAAACGAAGGGGTGAACGACAAGGAGATACATCGCGAGGAAGTACGATTGTCGTTGATTATCCGAATAAATCGAGCCTATTTTAAGCGAGTCAGTCTCTTTCAGCGAGCGATGTCCGCGTAAAAGCAAGATCGCTTGGAATTTCATCGATGCGGCAAGGTCGCTCATATATCGCCACCTGACAACCTTCGCGCTCTCCTCCGGGAATAGCGAAAAAAATCCTTTCAAATCGCATGCCAAGCTCTCGGGAATATCGACGTATTCGTCATTCGCGCCACTTCTATTCTCTCCAAACGTAATCTTGGAAACCTCTTATAAAGAACATCGCGTTTCGTTCGTTCGTTCGTTTATCAAGACGCCCTGAAATCTTAGAAGGATGCGATATCAAAGGAAATATAGCGTTTTAAATCTGAGAAAGGATATTATTAGATCCCTGCTTTCCGATATATTAAACGAGATTACTTTAATTTTAAAACGTTATGATTAATACGAAAATCCTCAGGATACTATAACTTAGAATAAGATCGGGTTGTTTGAATTAATCTAATCGCGGACTTTGCATAGGGTAATCAATCTTGTGTATCATGCAAACAATATTACTTTATTTTTAATGTAATCGTGAAAAAATCAGAAAATTCTTCCTCCGTTCATGTAGCCACTATATCGAGCTATAAGTTCCTTCTTCAAGAGCAAGAGTTCTTCAGATTTTCAAGTTATATGACTTGATGTCGCGTGAGACCGTCTTTGAGACAGTTGACTGAAATATCAACGACATTTGTCAAGCGAGCGGAATATTTCTGCGAGAATTTGCGAGCCGTCGGCCTAACAGCTTTACGCAAATATCATTTGTCAGAGTTTCGTTTCACCACTATGTTTCATAGTCTCGCGTGAACAACGCTCGCGTGTAATTGAACGAAGCATGAGTGGCTTAAGTCCTTGCGATCTTATTAGACTCGGTTTCGTGGCTTAAATATCTAGAAACCAAACGTTTTTCTTAGAAATACACCAACGGGATTTAAACGTTGGAAACTTCTCTCGTCGTTTCTCTCCTCGTCAATAATTCCCTTCGACTAAGATCATCGTTGAAAATGGAGGAATGTTATCGAGGGTGCAACGACTTGGCGAACAATAAGCCCTGAAATCTCTTCTTCCTGTGACCGATCTATACCTACCCTGTGAACGTTGACGAGAAATAATAACTATGTAGCCTGTCTGTCAGAAGTTTCTAAAAATAATTTGCTATCGAGAATCACTTAGACCTTCGAAAATGATAACCGTTGGCAAAAGAAGATCAACCCTTGCCACTCACGCGACTATCACAGTTCGACTAAATTGATATATAAAGTATCTTGATAACTATATAATAGACAGAGGAGTGCTTATTACATGAAAAAATAAGTTGATAACATAGAGGATAGAATTTGTTCATACGTCAGCCTGCATTTCGTATGTTTTGCGTTAAGGTCGACTACCTCAAAACGCGATCAATGACCATCGTATACGTTTCTCTCGTCGACACGTTACTCTTTAGATGCTTATCTATCTGCTCGATTATACTGCCGAATAATTAGTGTCCCCCAACCGCAATTTCTTCGCGATTGTTCCGAACGCACTACGCGTTTCTCTTTCGCCGCGACAAAATTAATAGCCGTGATCGTTTAGAAAGTAGATCTTCCACACATGACACGAGGAATTACTCTCGCGATTTCGTTGTTACTGGTAGTTGCTATTTACAGAAACGTATTTTGTTCGAGGGCGTCAATTTAGAAACAGGCATAATTGGTAAATTGAGGAAAATTATTGGAGGCGCGCGAGCTTTAACAACGTTCGACACGCAATATGGATATTAATTGCAGTAATTTGAGCGAATGGGCAACAGGTTTGATCAGTGACTGGTTCAATTTCGTCGTGTGGTTCCTCGAAAGGGAAAATGCGTCAGACGATTAGCATCTTTTTCTGTGCGTGGAAATTTGAAGAAAATGACGGAAGGAACGCGGCGCGATAAGATAAGCTAACACCCAAAGTCATTTTATAGGTTTACGGGCTTCCATAACCTGGTTATCGATTCGCCGAGCGAAATGACAATGTAATATTTCTTCGCTCTGCACTATTCTATTCGACGTGCACGTTTTAACATAACCTTGTTACGTGATTGTAATTCGTCGATATTACATGTTATCTAAAGTAGCTCACGAAAGCATTCGAACAAGTAGAAAGTCATATTTTTCATAGATATTATAAATTAATTAGAAACCTAGGAATAATAGATTTTACTGCTTATTATATGTATCACTTCGTAAACCTACCATTGAAATATTATTAATCGTATTGACATTTTTCTATATTTAGAAAAACTTGGAAGAATATTTTATCTGATCTGAATAACGTTAATCTGATCATAATTCTGATTCCATTTCTAATTCAGAAATTAAGAAATCTAAAGATAAGGACGAATACGATTTAATCACGCCATAATATCCTATTATAGGTAATTACGATGATCACGAGCAATGAAATCATATCAATTCGATTTATCCGTAAATTAGTAATATTTTATGAAATATGAACAGATATCCGGATTATAGAGTATTTAATCATGACATGCCACATTCCAGATTCAACCTTTGCTTTGAATTATTAATTTGTCATACTTTGACGAAATCTACCTACTGTTACAACGAATTGATCGTAACGAAACATCAGCCACCACCATTGCAAGAACAATATTATTAAAAATCATCGACGAAAAACCTGCGGTTATATAAACCACCTTTCGTGGTCACTAAATCCTACGGCCACAACCTGCCCGTAAATGACCGAATATTATGCGATAGAACAACCAAAAAGTTTCCAACGTCGGAATTAAATTCTGCAAATGCATACTTCCGTTGCTCACTTGTGAACGAGTGTGGCGGATACCAAGGAGAAAATTTCAATCGGAACACTATCAATCTTGCGCGGACGTGGTTTTATCGTTCGTTCGCAGGGATGCCTGTATACCTCTGATTACACCTGTCGCGCGTCCGGATCCATAACGTTCCGCGTTAAATGGACGCGAGCGTGTATTTCATTCAGCTTTTTCAAGAGCCGATCTTCGGAACACTTTGATACAGCACTGGCAACAAATCAGCATTAACAAAGACCAAGCTCTGGCGCTCGTTCGAATCCACTACTGTGATTGAACGCGCCGAGTCGATCGCCTGTGCAACGTAAAATGGTGAACGTGCGGAATGTTTAAGCGCCCAGGCCAGACGACTGAATAATAGTCGGCCACTATTATTCCGCGAAACGAGACAGACAGCACGAGATCCCTCGTTATCGAGTGATCCTGCTAGGTATTCCGTTTCTCGCGCTTTCGAAATGTATCTTTCGATCGGAAACACCGGTACAGAAATGGTCCAGTCACTGGACTGGTCTTACGGCAACGTTAACCTCGACGATCGATCGTATCGATTTATATAAAGTGCCGTAAGGTTTGATCGTAAAGAAATGCAGGAAACGTGGATTTCAGGAGTAGGATACAAGCGAATCTGTCCAACTCTGATCTTTTCCACAGTGGTTAAAATTGTTTCTACGTTAAGCTGAAACTATAATAAAAGTACTAACAGCTGTTTCTACCGTCCAATTCCGATTTTTTTCTTTTTTTATCATGTAAAATGAAATCGTTTCTACATTAAAGAAAAGTAGCAAGGACTGCTTCGTTTCGTACTTTTCGTTTATTTTAGGAAACCAATGAAATGCAAATCCCAGCAACAAAGCGAAGTTTGCTGTAAAAGAATTTTACCTGTTAACCGGGTAAACTCGTTATTCAGATTGCCGGTTTCTCAGATACAGTGATCGAAGCACTCGTAACAAGACTACGCCTAGCGAGTTTTAGGGTTTCACTACTGGAATGCGATATTATCTAAAAATTACAAAAAATTGGCAAGGCTTGTTTTTGTTACGAGTCTCTTAATTTCTTCATTTACCAATCTAATATTTGCTAAAGATGGATCATATTATATTTCCATGTGCGGGAATTAAAATCAATTAAACTGAAATTAATACGTTTAGATTTAATATTACAAATGTTTCTGGTTAAGAAACGAGCCGGTTAACAGGTTAAGCTTTTCTTCGATCGACAGTCTACGTATTGGGAGGCGTATAGGAAGCCCGTCTTTGTCTCTGATTGCAATGCACGTGGTCATATTTAATCATGATATTTAATCTCGTAAAAGAAACAAGTTGACCTTGCGTGAGACATCGTGCATACGTCTAATTCAATTGGCCAACGGACAGCGGCGAGAAAAGCTTTTGTTATCGCGTTTCACTTTGAAAAATTAATCGAATGCGTATACGACACGAAAGCGAAAACAATCGTCTAATGAAACATCGCACACCTTTAAAAGAGTGTTTTCGTTATTACTCGAATTATTAATAGCTCTATGAATAAGGCGTAGTTATTTGCAAGATTGCTGCCGGTGGAAGAGCAAATTTTTTATGAGAATACGCTGCGGAAAATTGAACGTGTCACGCGTATATCACGTGTTACGCTGACACAAGGGAAATCGTCGACGAGCGTGAAACTTTGAAGCCAGCTTTTTTTCAAAGATTCGCGCGATTCCACTTCTTGGAAGAACAATTCACTCAGGAACGTTACGAAAGAATGGGAACCATTTAGGAGAAGCGCGATAAACGATTCAATTTTCAGTCAACTAAACGATCGTCGACGATCATCGGAAACTGTTCGATGGAACTTCGATGAAAAGTACGTTTCTAAAATTTCACCAAAAATTCGTTGAAAAGAGCCGAGAAAAATGACAGGTCGGAGAAGCAAGTAGTACGAGTCAACGATTCGTACGAATGAGGAATCACGCTACGAAAAGAACCACACGGTGCGTGGAAAAAAGTTTCCAATAAACGATTGGAACAACCTTTTTATCGAGGATTTTAGCGTAGAAAAAGACATTCGACGGAGGAAATCCATTTCCTGCGGAAGGAGAAGAGAGAGGGCACCTTACTTCCGAAAACCGTCTCACTCGCTCGACGGGACGTCGATTCGTTCCGACAAAAAAACGGTCCGCGCTTAAGGCGGCCACTTAAACGGCACAAAAGAAATCGCGAGCACTTGTTCCCGACCGAGTCTACCTCCCTGGAGACTTTCAGAAGCTGGTGATTGTCACGAAATTGGCCAACGGTACCCGCCATTTTTGACATAATCACTGAGAAACTGCCGGCGGATGGATCGTCCGCCGTGGCTAGTGCGTCCTTTTTTTACACACTTCCGGGAAATTCCATTCTCGCCTTTCTGTTCGTTGGCCGTGCCTCGAAAAAGCTAACTGAACGAGCTTCAAGGTCGTGAAGGAGATAATTTGAAGTTGGTGAATCGGACGTTGTAACAGGGTTCGAGATGACAGAAGACCACGGAGAAAAGATCGAGTCGTTGAAAAGGGGGTGGCTGAAAGACGAAAGGAAATAAAGTAGATAAGAAATAGGTTGAGAAAAGGGATACGAAGGAAGCAGTTTGACAGAGGGGGGAAAAAAGTAACCGCTTGCGGACTTACGTGCTCGATGGTAGGCAGATGGGCCGTGACTGACACCCCCGGTGCCGCCACGCGCCCCTCGCGCACCGAGTCTGCGATTTCGAAGACAGTGCGCAAGCTCGAAGCCCCGCACGACCGCCACGATCAGAGCTTCTCCGGAGCTTGTCCCGACCCCCGAGAGCATCATCCGTGTTGGTCGACGGAACCAACGACCAATGTGCTCTAACGTGTATCTTCTACGTTTACGTACGCCATCCTCAGGGTGAATGTCTCTCCCTTAGCTTCCCACTTATCCCTGTGTTTTCAACTCGTGTCCAAACTACACGTTATCTCGTGTCAAGGTACATAATCGTTATCTCTGTCAAGATTTATCTTCGTATGGTTTGAAGGGCATTTATCCTGTCCACGGAAGAGACAGTTATCGTATCAAGTCAAGATTCTCTGACTAAACATAGTCCTTGTAATCTAGGTTATCGAATCCAGTTTCATTGAACCAAGGCTGGGATCCATTGACGAAGCACTTGTATTTCTTCCTGAAATAGCTTCGAACGACACGCTGAGAGGTAAATTATCGGTGACAAATTTAATAGAAAAACGTGCACGACGTTGGAGAAAACGTTGTCACGTTGCGTTGCAGCGGAACGTTCGAAATTCCACGAGATTCCATTCAATTCCAAGGCTCGCCACGTTGGATTTCTTACGACCCAATCCTGGCAGATCTATCGGACGTAAAAATACGCAGCGGTTTGTCTTTATTGCACAGCCAGAGATCGATCGATCGATCGAAGCGATGTAGTCGTAGATTATCGTTGTAATTTTGCTCGGTGATTTTGCTTCATGGCATCAGAGGGCCATGTACTTCACCGTGCTCTCTCTATAGCCGAATAGTTTCCGCTTAGAAATTCTCATTTTCGAAAAATATGGCGCTGACAGCGACTGCGAGTGACGTTCGTCTTCGACGAACACGTGAGTCATGAAACAGTTGCATGCAACTATTACACAAACTGTTTCGTAAGTACCTTTAGCTTATGTCCCATTTCGTGATTCTGTAATATCGATTGATGGTCGTTACATCGTTTATTGATGAACAAATTCTGTTTCGCAACGATGAAAGTCAGATAATAAACACGAAATGCGTAATACACGATGCTAAACCAGAAATTATTAGACAGTGCTTTTATGTGAAACTAAATCCCATTTATGTATGCGTTTATGGGAGGTCTAACCCTGTCGTAATCTCCAATTTATATACATATTTCAATCTTGCTGCGATTTTAAACGAGAATATGATAGATAAGAAGGTGGCACGCGAAGGTTCTGCAAAAAATACTTCTACGAATGTCTGAATGCGACATACTTTCGAGAAATTTTAAACAGCGAATTTCTCGAGAACCAACGGAGGTTTTTGACCGAAATTGGAATTTTATATTAGGAGAATATGACTGGTAAGGAGGTGTAAGGCCAAAAGACTTCGCTTATATCGCGAATTCAGGAACACTCTGTATTGATCTACCATATTGGAAGCAATTAAAAGGTTGAAAGTCAGATGGGAAGAGGGGGATTCGTAAAATTTTACACCGCGAGGTAAGAATTCGTAAAAGCAACGCGGCTCGTGATCTTTGTAGCTTTATAATTTCTTCTGGAGTCCTTGCCAACTTTAATTACCGTTACAAATCAACAACCCGGGCAGCTCTCGGGGCTAAATCTTCCACGTAAACGAGGGATTGTGTATGACTAAAGATCCGACGTTCCAAGAATTACGGCATCTTAAAATTCTGGAGAATCTGAGAAGGGAGGCTGGCTGCGTGCTTAACGACGGCTCGCCACGTTACGAAACGCTTGTTCCATTTAAACCACTCTTTTTCGCCTGGTAAGTTTTTCCATCGACCAATTTGTCGACGTTAGATCGTGGAACTAATTTGGATTGTCGCGAAGTTAAAACGAGTTCAATGGTAAACACGTTTTCCCTCGTGATTGCGAGATTTTCGTTTAAAGGATAAAGTCTCTGTCGAGAAGAAAAAAATATACAGAAGAGTATCGGCTGTCAAAGGACTAGCGTGTTAGCGGCCACGGACTGTCCTTTCGTGCTGCTGAAACTTTTGTAAAACTTCCTTTGGAAACTATTGACAGGTGCCACCGGCGCGTTTGCCTGACGTACGTTACACAAACGATCTCGAAGAGCCACGAACCTCTCCAATGCCATTATTCCCCGACGTCCAATGAAATATCTCTCGATTTCCTTTTCTCCACAATACTATGGCGAAACAAGTAGAATTCAGTTAAACGTCAGTCGATGTATCGGAATTTCTGACGCGTTCCTTTCGCATGTTGTTTAGCGTGCACGATTTTAATCATCTTTGCTTCGTGGAAGCTTTCAGACGCTTCATTGTTCGTACATGTAACTACAATGGCTCACTATTCGAACACTCGTCATAGTGGTATTCAATAATTTTTCCCAAAAGGAATTGTTTTCGAGATATTTTTGTGAGAAGCTTACCAATGAACGTTCTGTATAGTAAACAGTAAAATATCGTATAATATCGCTACGATTTTTAATAGATAATTTTGATTTATAATCTGCTGATACCGTAAAAAAGAAATAATTCGTCATTAATCGTATGCTTCGATCAAATTCGCATATTGTGACTACAAATCGATCAAAGTGTCCGGATACTTATGAGCGACGCCGTACAATATTTTCTACGTATCAACAGAGACTTTGCAAAAAAATTACAACGCTCTGGAATGAAAAGTTTCACCCGTTTCATCCGAATATAACTCTTAGTTCGTATAATTTTTCCTCATGGTAGAAAATATTGGTAAATATGGTTGGCTCGCTATATCGTCGAATAAAGTCGACGTTTCTCGACGTATAGCGAGCTGTCGCAACTCGGAGTACTTCACCAGCAACACCGGCGAATTTGTATTCGAGTTTGGAATCCATTCGCAACGAGGTTGCGTTGCTGACATCAATAGAAGTCGTTTAATCCTTGTGAAAAGGGACGTTGTAAGGTGTCATTTTCCACGTGTTTGCGAAATTGAATGGAGAGGGTGGGATAAAGAGGCGAGGGAAGTTTCTTCATTTTCCTTCGACCTGCTCATCTCCTGACCTTGATTAAAGGAAAGTAAAGCAGATAGCTCAGAGAGCATCACGTTCTCGAGGATAATCTGACCAAAGCGCTTGCTCGTGCTTCGTGAATTCGAGCGAATTTGCATGCTTTTGTCATCAGCGCGGCGGGAAACACCGGAGAAAGCAGCAGCGAAATAAATAACCTCTTCACTCCTCAGCATCAAACATTAAAACGACTAAAGATCTGCGCCGAAATCTGCCTCAAGTAATACGAATATTCCCCTGACGAGAATATTGCGATGTTGAAATAATAGTTAGAGAGACAAATCAAATCCGATCAAAGATCAAACCAGCGTAATTAATACAATTGAATTATCCATCCTTTGTCTTCTAGAAGACGACCGATTCTATTTACGTAAACGAGGTTTGTAATTAAAGCGTCGTTTACGAATTAACCCATCGATGATACGCTCATTATATTTTCACAACGCGTAGGCGCTGTTCCAGCAGGCCAACTTCCGCTGACAACTTCTCTCATGAATCTAATCCGAGAATCACATTGGAATTAAAACGCCTGTTTAGCTACGAGCATAAATTTCAAAGGAGCGAAGCAACAAAGATATCGGTGAAATGAACTATTAATTTTCCTATTCCATTCACGAGGAGTTTACGTAGAAACAATGGCTAGAGATACTTTTACGGTTCTAGAGAGATTACAGTAAAAAGCGAAAAATATTAAAATTGGGGATACCAGTGGATCATAAACTCTTTCACGAATTGAAAAGTGGCTGCTTTAAACTACCTCGTTATTGAGGAAAATAAAATTCTCGGCTACGTACTCATATGGTACGCGGTAAAACCCGTACAACTTCATCATAAATTCAATAAGAGTGTGGTTAAACCAGGTGCAGCTGTGTCTTTCAGAAAGAAATTTCATTTATCTAATCCTCGGATAAGATAAATGCAACAGAACGTACAATTTTTATGCTCGCAATTGATACATTAATATTCCCTTAGCTTATACACGTGACAATGTGTAATGCAAAATGATTACAAGTGAAGAGAATCAAAGGTAAACGGTCTCTCAATTATCTGACGTCAAAACCACTAGTAATTCTCGCTCGGTGTAAGACTATAGAAATACGATACAATTCCCATTTTCTAAAATAATCTCTCTTCTTCTCAACAGGCAATTAAAATATCAAAAGCAAATAGCGAAGTTTAAAATACAATTGACGATTGATGTACAAATTATATCCCAGACATAAAATCGCAGAGACAGGCAAATACAGTGATTCGTTAAAATATTTGAACATGTATACGAAAAACTTTTGTGTATATATTGTATGCGCGATTGTAAAACATTTTGATATTTTATTAACAGCGTAATGAGATACATCTGTGATGCCTGTATTGGTTGAATTCAAAAGGAATCTAAAAATATATATAAAAGCTACAAGGCATTTATTGCAAACATATATTTAGACATCTTAAATATATAATAAGCGTTCAACAGAGAGACTTGCTAATATAATAAATAATTGACCTTTTAAATATGTATTTATGTAATCTCAGTGAAACTCGTTTCGATTCAGACTTCACCAATGCAATGACAGTAGTCTGGTCTCGTTATAACGAAATATCGAAATGTTCCGCGCAACACGCACAATACTTTCGCAAAAGGTTTCTACAACTGTTCGAATACTTTCGCGCTTTGGGAATTCGACAATTCGATCGCGATTCTAACGCGGAGTAAACGGTAGAGATTCCTCGCGAATTCTAATTGACCGTTCGAACGACACCTCTGGAAATTCTATGCATGTTGAACGCGCAGCTTTCCAATAATACCGGTGCCAGCTGCGCTTGGAATAATAGCTCGGTGTGCTCCTCGGAATGTTCTTTCTGCTGCGCCGGGTGCGCTCCGCTAGCCGTTCGGATGTGAAGCCGCGATAAGAAAAAAGATCACCAGCCCCGCTGATTTATGCGGCGTGACTTTATCTAAGAAGGCACGCGAGTCTTCGTGGCGTTTATCAAAAAATTTTTGTAGCCCCGCAAAAAGACAATCGTCTGGCTCAACGACCTAACGCAATTCGGCTCGAGCGGTTGCTCGCTTTTTCTCTCGTCTGCCGGCTCGATCATGCGAATCGCAACGATCGCGCGCGTGTACATCTGTTGAATCACATGGAGAAGCGCGAGACCATCGTTGAACCGACCTGGCACGCGACCTTGGCACGAAAACGCTTTTTCCTTTACGCAGAAATGAATATTTTATGTCGAGCGACACGGTGACAGTAGTATTAGCCCGCGATGGTCAGACGACCGCGTGGTTACTACTTGGCTTGGTATATTCGTACGATCCATTTTGTCCAATTCAATAGAACAAAATGGATCATATCGTAATATTCCATCAATGAAAGTTCTATTGGATTGGACAAAGCGGATCATACATAATTCAATAAAATAATATAAAAGAGAAAATGTTGTGCATCTATTATTTCCTTACAAAGTGAACTTTTGGGAAAACCTGATATATACACTTGGGACAGAAACAAGTGGGCAGATACTGGAAGTATCAATGAAATTTGATCGAACTAGTAGTACTATACTTTCATACATATACTTAGCTTCTAAATATTATATATCCTTATAGTGCATAGATTATTTAATAAATAATTGGAATTGATATTTAGTTTTATGTATGGAAGCTGTATTTAACAGAGCTTTATCGATACCTATTTCCACTACCTGCCCATGTATTTTTATTCACGACTGTATTTGATCGCATTCTTTTGAGAATATAACATTAATCGTATTATTTACGTCTTCTCGAATTCCATCGACTGTCGCATCGACGCATAAATGTTAGGTAAAAGGAATACAGGTTAAACAGAGCGGACTTGTATCGACTTTTTCAAATCGATATGTAATAAAATATCTGTGACTCGTGTCGACAACAGTTATTTGTATAACATGCCTGTCGATAGTCAAGTTCGTTGAAATCGCTAAATTATCCATGGTGATTTTCCGGGAACGTGAGCGAACACGAAGCAAGTACAGAGAAATACGATCATTTACGTTCTCCGTGTATCGATCGGAAATTGATCTCTCTTTCATTTTGTGGAATTTGCATACATTTCATTTCAATCTATATATGTTCAATTCTATATACTTAAGTTCATTAACTAAATACAGGATAAACCTGTCATAGAATCTCGTGTCTTACGTTCTGAAATATCGAGCTCGAAAAAATCAGTGTTTCTTACGCCCTCTGCGATTTGCTACTACTATAGGAGTGTAGGGGATCTATTTAATTCAATCGTCGAAAAGGATCAAAATGGACTTGCCATCTACTGAACATCATGGACCCACCGCGAGATAAATAGTTCATATAATAAAATGATACTAATTCATCTTACTAGTCACGATTTTTCGTTTACATGATTGTAGTTCAGACAGATGAATTCAGTCGACAGAAGTTTATTTAATCGAGCACTAACTGGTTTTGTTTAAATAAACGAAGCGTGTTCAAATCGTCTAATTATAACCTCTGAATGGTCGGTATTTGTTTTCTATAGACAAGATTGTATATTTTGATTAAGTCTTCCTGTTATTATTAGCGATTATTAAGCATCGGTGCATGGGAACAGCCTTCTTGAAGTCGCATGAAATTACTAAACATATCGTCAACGATCATGGCAGGAAACTAGTAAGGAGTTCGGACGATAAATACGACGCAAGTAGTATAGATCGAGCAAAGCACCGACTCTGTCGGTATATCACTGGACGGAGTTTTCCGACAGCTCTGTTGTACCGACTACAAGCGCATCGAGCTTTCGCGTGAACTCGTAAAGTTTCCAAGAAAAGCTGACTTACCGATCGGATCACTGCTTCATCGAGCGAGCGGTTCACTTACCTACAAAAGAGAATGGTTTAGAGTTAAAAAAATTCTGCTCGAGCTTTCTCGAACTTGTTCTTGCATCGCACTAAAGTGGCGTTTCGTGGTACTAACGATAGTAAAACGCATCGAACAAAAACGAGACATGCGGACTAGGTGAAAAATGTTCATGCATCATCGAATTTTTCATGCTGTTCGCGGGATCAACGAAACGTAATCTTTCTAATTCGAGAGATACATCGGCGAGTCGGAGTAACTCGTCGATACGAAATTACCGATTTGTAATGAACAAAATCTCGAATCACCCTACCGTTCTTTTTTTCTTTTTCACTCTTCTTTCGCGTATTAAATTTGAATATAATTTGAAAAGATCCGAATAAAACGTAACGCAAAAACACTACGCATTCAGTGTTTCAGCTATCGCAATAGGTGTCGAATGAAAGCGATCTATTTGTAAACAGTCTTGCTAATAGGATATCTCGATAATGTTTAGTTGATAAATAGATAATTGATAATGCTAAGAAGCTTTGTTTCGCTCTCTACTAAGAGCGAGACAGGGATGAACGTCTTGCGACGTCTACGTAACTAAGTAAGTGCTACTGATCCCCCGAAGGGACGCATTCTAGCTGAAAGAGACTAACAATAAGATAAACTATAGACGCCTAAGGTGTCTTTGTGCAGAGAATTTGGAATTTTTGCGTGGAAATTTGTACCTGCACGACAGCCGGCCCGCGATGCGCCTGTGCAATAGAAACACAAGAAAGAATATTATACAGACAGGTAGAGATAGAATCATAAAAGAGAATGGTATGTATGAATGCGTGTTAGAAACAGGAAAAGACCGTGAGAAAAGACAAACAAGTGGAAGGATGTCGATCGTCTGCGCGCGGCGCATGCAGAATGACCCAGCTTCTATTCTTTTCCAGTTTTCAGTTTGTATGTGTAAAATCTCTAAGAAATTCTGAACGTCGTCGTTTCTCGAACAAATTTACATACGCTAGCTCACGAGAATATTCCAATTTTTGTTAAAACCTTTTCTCAATATATATATATGTATATTATACGAAACATTTTGAAATTTCACGATTATTTCACGATTTAAATTGATAATTGGTATATTGGTAACAATTGGAAATAAATACGAACTGGAAAATCCAATATATTTCTTTCAGATTATGAAAACATATCTCGGCAGACAGAAAAGTTACGACTCAGTTAACTACGAAATTGAGTGGATAATGTTTTTAGAAGTTGAAACGCATAATCGTAACAAAGAGCATAATTAAGTTCGAGTTCTCGAAAGACCAATTTGCATATGATTTATGATTCTTAGCTTTAACTAGGTATTCGTAAAAGTGTCGACATACTTTCGTGAGTCATGTAAATTC
The DNA here is from genome assembly GCF_905332965.1 of Bombus pascuorum. NCBI lineage: Eukaryota > Metazoa > Arthropoda > Insecta > Hymenoptera > Apidae > Bombus > Bombus pascuorum. Next base: position 11,513,095 of record NC_083497.1, on the reverse strand, counting down.
GTCGAGACTTCTCTCGGTCTCTGTTTGGAAAATTGCGTGGCGTCCTTAAGATTCTGGCTTTCTTGTAAAATTTGGCTGATAAGCTCGCAAAGTAACGCGAAGGAAACGCGACGCGGTCTTCCGAACTTTCGACTACTCCACATTTTGCCTGGATTCGCGGTAATTGGATAAACCGCGAGCCTTGGCCCGCGTAGTTAGTGTTGGTATGTCGAACTAGTAATAGCAACCATTGTGCGCACGCGTGTTCCATTCGAGATTGACTTGTACGTGTGATGCTGCATTGTCTATTATACGAGACTGCATGCACACAAATGCAGCCAGCTGACGGGGTCGCGTGAATCGCCATAAATACAAGGGAAAATATGGTCGCCGTTTAATCCCGATAGGATTTTCAAGAGCGTGGACGACGTAGTTGACAGAGTCGTCTAGTTCTTTGCTGCGTTCAAATCGCTCGAATACACATTTATCTGGTAGTCCTGTTAAAAAAAAAATCTTTGGAAGCAGAGAGGCGTGGAAAATAAGCGAAACATGGAGCGAAAAGAGGCGCTGATAAAAGTGTTCATATTTCACTGCTACTCGTCTCGTCTCGTCTCGCTGAAAAGAGAAATTTTTCCGGTATCTTGATTAACTTCACTTGAATTTTCCCTTCGACCCATCATTATTCAGGTTTGCGCGCGATTACCAATGAATCCAGCGATCAACAGGAAAGCCAATTTACTTTCAAAGCGGACGTATTAGCCCCAACCCTCTGGCGGTCGTCGAGATTAAAATGTAAAATCGCGCTTTTATTTGCCTCAGAGCTCGTGAACGAATCGACTGGTCCAATAGCTATACAATAAGGGATATAAAAAAAAGAGGTGAAAAATACACACACACACAAAGAAATGAAGTTGGTTCAAAAAGCGACCCTATTTCCCCGCTAACGAAACAACTTTTTGAAACACATCGAGCCGGACACACTCGATAAATATCCGCGTAAAGGAGGCTGTCATCGAGACCGGCCTAGAAAAAAGTTTAGTCCGAGCAAATCAACTGATTTCGTTGTTCCTGATACCGTAATTACTTCCAGCTGACTACCGGTCGCTTGACTTCGTTCCATTGATTTTACGAGCCGCTTCATATCCGGGAATCACCATGGAAACCGGCTGATGTCGTTTCAATGGAAAACCGAGGCAAGATACACGAAACCCGTACGACCATGAAATTTCCGTGTGACGCCAGTCGGCAGAGCGCGAAATCTCGTTCAACGGGGCAATAGGACGAGAAAATTTCGCGAGACGAGTAAAGAAAAGCGACCCTTAACGCGTTCCTTTCGCGTTTCTACCACGCTTTGCGCTCTTGCCAAGGAAAAACTGAATTTTCTCACATCAACGTTGTACCTGTGAAAACGGAAGAACGAAAGAAACCCGAATCCCCTTTGTCTAAGAACGAAGCGTTAAATAAAAAACTTCGACCATTAAAAGGAATCCATCAGCGACCATTGAAGCTGGAAAACACGAAATGTCTTAGTTTGCCGGACTTGTCGTGCACGGAACACGTGTTTCGAATCGACGGTGAATTTATTGCGAAACGAGTTCCGCGTTATTACCTTCCGGCGAGCTTCCTGGTGTGCTAGTTTACTCCAGGGAGATGGGGAGATTGAGAGAAGAGAACGTGATCGCGGGAGAATGAAAATGTATCCCAGCCACGAGCTTGTTTTTGTTTATCGAGCTTTCGACATTTCCTCCCTGGTAAATCCTATCTTAAGCCTCGTTCGGATTAGTCGAGTTACATTGTCTCAGCAAAGCAGTGTTCGAGCACTTTTTACGTATATGTATATCGTATGGGTTATACAAAACACTTTGAAGCAGCGTTGTAATGAGACACAATTATACATAAGGCATGAAACTAATCTGAAAGAGTATATAAAAGTTACAAGATAGTTTGCTTCAGTGTATGTTTCGACTACGTAAACTCGAGTTTCTTAACTTCAAGTTGCTTTCGAATTAAAGCAGTTAAGCTTCGTTCGAATTAGTCGAGTTTCTCGAATCCAAGAGACTCGACGATAAACAATTAGACTAACGAGAACAAGGGTAAAAACTTGAAAAAATATTTCGATTATATATTAATAGTCGAAATAAACAAAACAGCTTCAGGTTACTTGACGTAATTCGAACGAGACTTTCTAGCTAGGTTTAAAGGGAGACGCTCGATTTCACGTATTCCCTTTGTATTCGACGTTTCGATCGACGAAAGAGAATTACAAGCAAGTGGCTCGATCAAGAAGTAAATTCTCACCATCAACCGGCTCCCTTGTTCGCGCAAACGAAGTTTTTCCGAGAAATTTTCCCCCAAAAATTGCGTTAACAGAGACCCTAGAGAGTTTCTCTCGACTGTGGGATTGCTTCTCATGGAATTATTAGCATCAGATCGTTAGTAGCTGGCGCGAATCAAGCAATCATCATCGACTATGGCGTTCTACGGTCGTTATTGGATCACACTATTGTCCAGTAGAAATTGCAAGAACGGAGTCATGGGGATCTGGGTCATTTATGTAGGGCAGGTAATGTCAAGGGTCGCGTGCGAGTTCCAGCTCTCTCCAGGCTTTGGAACCTTCTCAAACAAAATTTCCCATGCTCCCGTCTTCGCGTTTTTCCGCTTCCACGTTCCCTCGTTCCTCTTTTTCCCCGAGAATCTACAAAGAATTTCGACACTCTACTCCGCGCATCGCTAGGTATGTACATTCTTGCGCAGAACTTTCACGACAGGTTTAATAACGAGTCTCTTAGAGCCGTAACCGTTCAAGTAGTTCAATTTTTTGGAAATTTCTTAATTTCATTATACATGTACGTGACTAACGTTTGATAATGAAAAATATTCAACTTGTCCTGAATATCAGCTGTCCTAATAACTTTGACCAGCGATGTATTTCTACGAATTCATTTGCTACAAAAAGATAGAAATAATAGTAGAAAATTCTAAAATGAGTTGGAAGGGATAATGTTTCTAGCGTTAACACTTTTTCGTAATTTTCAATTTACCAAATCGATCAAAATATCATTTAACTTGATATTTTATGGAATAAAAGAAGTAGGCGCTAATCCATTAACGTTTCATTATCTACATCAAATGCTGGGGTTTTATTAACCTTTTTCACGGTATAAATAAAACGTGTAAATATAGCGTTATAAATTTCATATCTTAAAGGTCGTCATACGTAACATAATTATTAATACTTATTTCCTGCACAACGTTAAGAACATGTATTTTATATCGCACTACAGAAATACTAGAAAATAATGATTACTCTCTAAATTATTCATTCTGTATTCTTCTTCGCTTGATCGCTATCAAAAGATCGAAGATGAAAGATTTTGAAAAATTGTTGAATCAGACTGTACTTCTACTTTTCCGTATGCATTCACCATAAAGATGCTTCTACGTTTACCTAGATGCATACGAAAAGGAATTTTATCCTATCGAGCGAAGAAATACGACGTCTCCAGGGGGCCAAGTAATATTTCAAATAGAATTCCTCGTGTTCAGGAACAATATTCGATAATTGATACACGACCTTGCGTGTGAAACTGTGAATAATAATCGTAGAACAAAAAGAATATTTATAGTCTACTGTTTTAAAATGTGAATGGACCGCGCGATTAGCAATTACGCCTGGCAAGTGGTAAAGTCAACCATAAAGCTGCTGTCTATTACAAAGTGCTCGACGACCGATACAGAATTGCAGAGTCTCCTGTACCTCGGCGAGGCGGTAACTTACCCGGCAAAGTTTCAATTTCCTGTCAAGGATCGATACAAGGTATAATACAGCATCATTTGTCCGGTATATTCTCCAACGCTCGTACTTCTTAATTGTCATCGCTATGAGACGAATTTCGTAGCAATTCGACATAATTTGTCTGCATTCTGAATCATCGGAACATGAAATTTACCAGGAAATTTCTTTTAAATACCCGCCTCCCTTCTTCGCTTGGAAAAAGCTTCGTCCGACCTCTACAAACTCTCTGTCTGGAGTTGATCCACGTAAGTGGTGAGAGGCTCGACCCTTTCTGTCGGCAACGCGATTGATATTTCCTCGAGTGTTCCGTTCTGTTTCTCCAAAGCGGTGAGAGAAACCTTATTCCGGCTAGATTGCTTTCCGTGACCAGCCCGCGTAAGCTCGTACATCAAAATCCCGGCAACTTTCATCGACTCACGTGACCGCAATTATTTATCCACTATTCTCCGACACCTCGTTCGATAGGATGTTGCGTAGGTCTTATAAAACGGGATTGTGTAACTTCTTATCGATGCGACCCACGCATGCTGGTGTTTTTAAATGGTTGCCTGATCGCAAAAGGAAGTGATCGTGTACGTCAATGGAGAAATCGAAGATATAGAATGAAATTTTTTCACACGGCGCTCCGTTTCCGATAAAAGTGATTTTGAAAATTTATTTCATATACGTCATACATACATAAGAATTGTTTCTTTTATTTTCTCCTGTAAATTTCGTTTCCATGAAGATAGCGTTTGAGATAACGTTCTATTGGGTTGGCAACTAAGTGATTGCGGATTTTGTCAATACCAACTAATGACAAAATTTTGTCATTACTTCACTTACTACGATCACTTCACTACAATCACTTCACTTAGTTGCCAGCCCAATAATTAAGCTTAAAGAAACAAAAACTAAGCAACACAAAGTGATGAGGAAATATTACGATTCTTCCTAATTATACGCACGTTTTCGAACACAGCGCGACCCAACGGATCTCGTAATCGTGATACCGTGTAATAATTCTCAAGTCTCTGTGTCGTCCTTCCGTTCGGTTCTCTGTCTTGTCGCGATGGCGTCTCTCTGTACTTGCAACTACGCCCTTAGTCCACTGAAAAGTGGAACAGCCACTTTGTCAGTGTCACCGGCCGCACATAACGTTGTGCGGTTAGATATTTATCTAGCCTCTACTCGATAAACGGCCAGAGAAGTCCGTCGTTAATATCGTCGCTGTCCTTCTACTTGTTCTATCGTTACGCTGTTTCTCATAGCAGCAGCCCCTATTATTTCGCAGACTCTGGCATTACTTAAACATAATATTCAAGACACGATTCTTTACAAGGTCTTTGTAAAACTTCCTACGAAAATACTAATCACTAACAGAAAAGTAATCTTTCGCACGAGTTAAAAAGATTCGATCAGCAGAAGATCAACAATGAAAATTGAGATTCGAGAAACCTTCGTATAATTCTCCTATAACTGTAGAGAAGATATCATCTTCCCTTTTCAAATAAGATGCTAATCCACGTCACCTTGAAATATGTATTCACCGCTCAACCATTACCGTTTGCCACAAATTGTCTCATTCACTTTAATCCCCGAATCCATCCGAGTTGCAGCCTGAAGCATCCAAGTATGTATGTACATTTCGATTGTTACGAAACATTCTGTATTACGTGTAAGCGGAAGTTGTTTAAAACCGATGGGAATCGCGTTCAGAATAGAAGCCACGAATGTTTAGATCGACGAAACCTGCGTATAATTCAGCGATTCAACGTTTAGGGGATGTTCTCATCGAAGCTTCGTACGTTTCGCGTTATCAACGCGTTCGTTGTATCGTGCGTGCATTTAGAGATTTTCATATGAAAACATCAAGGAAGATAGACTTTTCAAATACTGATCGTCAATTGTTGGTAATTTCTAATGAAATTTTCGTAGAATATCCTTCGTATTACATAAAAATGCGCTAATTACTTCTTTTCTTCCCTGCCTGATCGAGTTTGCGATTCGTTAAAACTTCTTCGAGAGTTTCAAGGGTTTATTAAAGGAACGAACAAAAGTTGATAATCTCCTTGATGACTTTCACCGTGGCAAACTTTTCAAGGGAAAGGAAACAAATGTCTGTACGCGTGTCATGTTACTCAGCTTCCGTCAGTCGCCGACACGTGTGACTGGTTCCCCTAGCAACCGCTCGATGCCCTGGGTTTCTTGCTATGGTAGCTTGATAACTCGCTGAAACTTCATTACAAATACGACGGCAAATGAGATTGAGCTACGTAGCCTTTGCTTCGAGACTTTCAAACTTGAGATAAAGGGGCTGGGAATACAAGATCGCTCATTGGTTTTGATGAAATTTCTTATGAAAATAGGGGAACAAAGTTAGATAACAAATGAACGTCAAGAAATTCCGAGAAACGATATGTGTCAATTTATTCTTATATAAAATTGTTGGCTATCGAATTGTGCCGTTTATCTTTATCACACTGAACTGTGAATGTTCACGAAATTGTTTGAAAGCAAGCAATTTTTATATTTGAAGCATTTTGCTAGACCTAATGGTTTGCGAAATATTCCGTGAAACATGTTTCCAACCCTCCCTTGGGCGTCGTTTCAATATGAATGTCGGCACGTAGGAAAAAATACGTGTGAAATATTTTTACGAGTACTACGTCACGCATAAACTTCACTAAAATTCGGCAATTTGCTCTCAGAAACATTTCGGCCGACATAAAACTGTCCAAGTATGCTGTTTGAGAAAAATTGGCTTCATTTCGCGATTCGTAGTCGCTATTGAAGCATCGTCGTTTGACTAATGACCGCGCAATTAATGCGCTTAATGATCTTTTCCAATCCTCGTGGCTCTTTCGAGTGCTTGCACGGCGAGCGAACTTCCGAGAGTGTTCCAACGTAATTTCCAGCAATTACGCTGTTCGTTTCGCGCCGTTTCTTAAACACCCGAGCAGTGAATTTTCGTTTGAAAAATACGCGACGAAGTGATATACGACTAACTCGCAACATCGTTTAAAGCTTTCGAATCCATCGGCTGACGTTTATTATCGCCGCTGGATAGGAACTTTTTCGAGATTTACCGAAGAATTTGCAATGTTTCGAACGAACGTAATTTCCGTTTCACTTTTATTTTTCTTTTCGAGAACTGGAGGATCCTGGTGGTTGCTCGCGGGAAGTAAAGCAGAGAGCAAATATTACGTTTAACTTCGCCAAAGGGCTTCCGTGTATATTTAAAGAAGCGGGACAATTCTAAGTCTATCAATTTATAACCACTCCAGCGGCAAAACTGGCACAAGCTCTGACAACATAAACGTTCAGCTTTCGTTTTCTTGAAAATCTGGTAGCGAGCGATAACCGGAATAACACTCGCAGTAAAATATCAATAATACTCGCAGCACGATTATATTATTTTGCATGAAGACCCACAAATCCATTAGTACAGTCCATAAAATACTACTACGTGTTTCATTTTTATCGTCCATTTCTGTTGGAACAAGCTGTCTGTTAAGGAAGTTTGTGTCTGAAGATTTGGTCGATGCTGTTGCTTCGTCTGACTGCAACTGTACGATTCTACTTGTGCCTGTTGTTCCTATTATTGTCTCAATCTATCACGTATATTTTTACTCATAACTGTCAGACAATTACAGAAATCCAAATAATCGTAGAAAAATATTTATACAAAAGTGTGTAAAGTATCCAAAGTAGAATACCGTTCAAAATATTCAATGGTTTAAACGAATCTTTGCTCGGATTATGCTTTTTTATTCGTATCCAGGATTCCCTGAGTTTTCATTAGTTCGAGTCTGTTCATATCTTTCGCTGATTTCTGATCGATCGATCACTTCTCAAATAACTTATGCTCGATTATCGTTTGATCGAAGATCAGCAGCAATCCCACTACTTGTCGCATCAATGAAAGATAAAATATCATTGAAGAATTTCTCGTTTTGAATCCTCCATTATTTAAAGCAGTGGTAGAATGAATAGGGAAAAAATTCACTGGTTGGCTTCATTTGTTAGCGGAGACAGCCAACGGGACAGGTGATGTCATTAATCACGGTGGTTCCGTAGGAGTAGGTGCCGTTGCGCGAAATTAATTTTTCCTCGTATCGCAAGCGTCCCATCGATAAAACGGGATCCTGACGGGCGAATTCAGAGGAAAAGGACGGTCATTTACTTGGATAATTCGATCCCCTGTGGGCGGAAATAAAGCACGGCGCCAGTTAGCAGCGGAATGCCAAAGATTCGAGTAGGACGCTGAAAATGTGAGAGATCGCGCGATATAGGCCTAGCAACAGGTGGGATGCACTTTAGGCCGCATACCCGAGGGACATATAGTTACACAGAATTGGACATTAGTCAAGTTATTTGTACGAATAACGTACAAGCGATCACATTTCATTCCTTATTCGTTCATTCATTATTTGCTTGCAATTCCTTAATCCTTTATTCGATATTCGTTCATCCATTGTACTGTACTAAGTGTAATCTGCCGATCAACGACACCAATCGGGACTAAGCTGTTCGAAAGGAACGCTAACAGGAAGGAAGTGCTAAAGTTTGAACGGAACTGTTCTTCAAGCATGTTCAGCTCGCCTTTGATGGAACTGACGTTGCCGATATTGCCAAACTTAGGATTACAGGCATCGATACATCTATCAGTGCGACGCAGACATTCACATTTATGTGTGAAATAGACACCACTGGAATTTAATCGTTACTCAGGAATAATTTTATACAGACAAAAAAAATAATGAATGAAACAAATTTTGTATATATATACAATATTTGACATTGCAAGAACCAAGAAAGTTGAATGCGTGGATTAAGCCACAGAGGCTCAGGTTGTCAACCAAATATTCCAACGATGATGCTACATTCTTCTCTGATTGCAATCAGGTTTCAAAAGTGGAATCTGACTACAGCCCACTTAACACAGGGTATGTTGAAGTCACCCAGTATAAACTCATGGTCACCGGAATATAGGTTAACAACCCCAATAACACGCCACTCGGAACTACCGCCTCTCGAAGAACTACTTGAAAGCTTGAATCTATGGCGACGGTAAACGCTAAATCCAATCGGACCAGGTTCCGCATATGAAATACCAGCTTGCAGCTATGTCTCAACAAGAACAATAACGTCGCATGATTGGTGAGAACGAGCAATCGGACGATGCGAGAATTACAATTAGTGCGAAGATCTCTCAACGTTCTGGTAATACGCTGACGAGGACTAGCCGCAATTTTTTAATTACGCGTAATCAATACTACGTGCAGTACGAATTATCGGACTTTGAATTATCGTTGATAATATGTGACACAGATCTTAGATTGTTGAGCAAGGCAATGTTTGTTGTTTAACCGTTTGATCTTGCGAGATTCTGACATTTATTTTTGTTCTTCAGGATCGAGAGCGGTACATCGGGCGATTTGAACGTAACGCAAGCTGGTCTGGTTTTGCCATCGAAGTTACTTCTGCCAAAACGTTTAACAGTAACATCGGGATCGTAGGAACCGAGGAAAATGGTGTCCAAAATATTTCTAATAAGAAACATGTCCGACTGCGAGGTATTTTCTTCGAGATCGAAGAAGATCAGGTTGTGCGATCTTCAAATCCTCTCCGCGATTTGATCCATGATACTTTCTCCCAGATTCTTCGTGTTCGACTCGAGCTTGTTCACCCTAGCGTTAATATTCGACAGAGTGTTGTTTAGGACCTCGATGTTTGACGGAATAATCATGAAATCATCTTCGATTATTTTCAATTTTGAATTGACGATATCGCGGATTTTATCCGGCAGATCCTTGTTAATGTCGGACGAAGGCGACGACGGAAAGGCAGTGGTTGTCGGTTCTCTGCAATCGAGGAGCCTGCTTGTCGTGGGTGAGAACAGCGGACCAGGAATATTGAACCCGAGTGCGGTGAAATTCCACAGGAAGAGCATGTAACCGAATTTACGATAGAAGTCACGTAGCCTTTGCATAACAACTTTTTGGGAGGTACCATAATGGAAGAAAGAATACGGCAAGGAAATGGTAGCCACTGGCGGAAGCTTAAAAATACACTGAAACGTACGATGTAATTATACACCGACAGACAAGAGTCACGATGGCAACAGAATCGAGCGTACACAAGCGAGCTTGTAGAAAGAAAATTTAAAAGCAACAGAACGGTGAATAAAATATTTAATAGCTCGTGACCATGTCGGGCAATTGGACGAGAACTGTCACTAGTACACAGGTGCCTCCAAAAGCAACGTGGGAAGCCAACAAAGCGATACCAACAACCCAGTGCAATAAAAGAATACAGAATGTAGGAGCAGAGAATAACACGCCCGGACAACATCAACGACGAATTATTCACGAGTTATTAACGTATAACACATATCTTTTTATTCGTTATCTTTTTATTCCTTATTCGAAATATCTTTCGCCCAACGCTGCAGTCACGCAAAGCTCTCTCCGTTGAGATATCCAGACTAGGAGCCCACGAGCTTGCTCCATGCGGTAACTTCATCTTTCTCCCTCGTACGACGCACTCATACAAGAGTGCTAAAGTTCCACCCATTTTTGTAGACACGCAAATATATCCGTGTCATCAACGAAGGTTAATTACGAGATTAATTAAGAGATGACCTGTTTCACCTTGTTCCTGACCGCAGCGGACCGCCTCCACTGTTGATTATTGCAGTAGAATTGCAACAGCGATGAAATTCTGTTTAATTCTCTCGATACCCAGTTGCATAACGTTTTTATTTACTTCTTTGTTGTATCGCTGTGTTAAGTAAAGTGTTTATATAGGTTAGACCGAACGTACAATCTTTTTACGAAGCTTTCAATGGAATTGTGTTATACCTGATATTCGACTTACTTTGAACTATAAAATCTCTCTGGCCTCGCTTCAATTTCAGCCCACATGTACCCACCATCTTGTAAGAGGCATGTCCTACGTTTACTATAAAATCTTCTTGACACATTTCCGTAAGTCTGTGTGCAACTTGCAGTAAACGCCACAAATCCTCGAGGAACAGGTCGTTCCTTTGCACGCGTGCATAATTAAAAGGCAGATAAAGGTTTCCTCAAAAAGAAGCGAGAAGTGTTTCAAAAATGAGTGGAGAAAAACCTTGACACCTTGACAATGGTAAACGGTTAGTATCCACGCGAGAACGTAACAAGTTTAATTGCTCCTCGCGCCTATAGTTGTGAAACATTGACCCGCCTCGTGAATCTCGCTTCTTCAAACGAACTAAAAACGTAGCGCGAGTATCGTATGAATAATTTTTGAATTTACGTATAGCCGTGCGGGAGAGCAATTTCTTTCTTAATAAACCGTCCAATGAATATTAATCTGGAACCTTTGCCGGTCGAAGCCACACGTGCCGCGATAACACTGCACCTTTCGCTTGTGTATATCGACGTTGCATGCAAATACGCTTCGAAACGCGTACAACAGAGGCGACTGGTATTAAAACACACGGTAATTTAAATGCGAAATGATGGAGGCTGTTGTGATGCAGCTTCTGGTCACCTCCAAGTTCGTATAAATCCAGTGAATAGAAAGGCGGAAATTAAACTCGATCGTTGGAAAAATTGATATCCGGTCAGGATATCGAATGAAGCGAGAGCAATTTCAAAAGACGATTGCGCCTGTATTACCACTTCCGCGCTCTACACACCCTTTCAGTGTTGATCGGACAGCCACGAGTCTCGTAAGTTTCAAAAGTTTCATCGAGGAATGCTTCAGGATTTTGGAATCAAATTATTGATTTTAAAGAAGCAGAAATATGTGTTCCTACAATACAACAATTCAGAACACGCAGTAAAGGTGGTAAAAGTTATTTGTAAGCGTGATAAGAGAATATGGAAATTAAACGCAGTTTTCAGAAACAAAATTTTATTCCATGATAGAGAATTTAATAGAATAGAATAGAATAGAAAAATTTAAGAAAATGATGTATCATAATTAGAATTGTATTTTGTCTGAAGATATATAACAAACAGTCAATGTGTCAATAAACAGTTAACTTTAAAACATTCACAAGGAAGAACACGGCTCTCTACAACGTGAAAGAGTGATAGCCGTAGGCCAAGTCCTTTCTTTGACTTTTTCTTTCCCTGGTCCTCCGAGTTATCTATTCGCCTCTCGTATCCCCTGGAGACACGCCGTATGGGTCCAGCGATATCGATCCCATACAACCATTAACATGCCGTGTATCATGGGCTCCTGGCTAGTATACGACTACAAACCTGCTATTGTGATGTTTCTACCCATGAGCAGGTCAAGACAACAAACGCTCATATTTAATGAACACCCTAGCCTCACGGTACACATCGATTAATTAGGAGCACATATTTAGTAACTAACTGCTACTATCAGTTTGGGAGCCCTAAAATTCTCGGCTCTGGTCAGCTAGAGAATTGGGAGAGTGAACACGCTACTCCCCAAAGGATCTTCTCAGGAATCGATCTATGAATCTTCTAGCCGAATGAATACACCCTACACTAATCGATGGCAGTCGGGCAGGAAAGCATAGTAAGGAAATTCGATGCAAAATTATACGACATATTAGAAGATTATGGATCAAGAACATTATGCGTACAATTCCGTACAGTTTTACTGTGTAAAAATAATGAAATCATCAGACGCAACGATAAGTAATATTGCTTCTTTTCGCTTCCCATCTGCTTTTACCCTTTCTCTTTCCTATTTTTATTCAGAACAAAAATGGAACCGCATAAAAGTTTTTATGGGCAAACTAATTTAAGTTTTGTATAGAAATAAAGAAAATATTCTTCCAACATTTTTGTACGAAAGTATAAAGCTAATATGCTATACTCGAACTGCTCCAAGTTCTTTACAGCAATAGTGAAAATATAATATTATTTTAAATATAATAAAATAGAAATATAAAATAAAGTATTCTTTGTAAACATATTTCAGTGAGATCTATCTAAAATTAAGCGAAAGCAATGTTTTTCTGCTCCAGTCGATAAATTCCAAAAGAAACACGTAATTCAGTTTGTCTCCGAGATTTGTTACTCTAATTACGCTAATGCAGATGGACTTGGCGCGACAAGATGTTTTTCATGTCGCGATGTGTATGCCCGTTCGCAAACCGCAGTGTTTAAATCTTCCGCTCATACGTTCCATTCTTTTCTTCTGTCTATCACTGAACAAAATATACAACGAATTTGTCTTTTTGCAGAAACTTTATAATTCATATGTATTACTAAATTTGCAAAGCTTAACGAACGGTCTACACGTGAATTGCGTTGCTTTAGCCATTTTCTGTAAATCATTAGCGCGGAAAATGGAGATTGCAAGGGCCAAACGCTCGTCCAGGCAAATTTAGTATGGTGGCTAATTAAAGCAGCGCTTTCAGAATATCAAAGCTCGACTCGATGAATTAAAATGAACAAAAAGTTGTTATTCGGTGCCGACCAATTAATTGATTCGTAAATTTCTAGGTCTAAGTAATTAATAAATCTTCATAAGGAAATATTTAAATATTCATCTTTAGAAAGTAAAAATAGCGTACATAATAAGACAAGATCGTTTCATCGAAGAGCTGAGAAACGAGAAGCCAGCTCAAAACAATAATTTCCTATGCACTAAAAACCAACGTATTAAAACATGGATAAAGTTAAGCAAGCAATACGCGCAATCAATGTCACGCACAACTAAATTATTTATTTATTTATGCAAATACGTACAACGTACAACATTTAAATTTTAACGGTATAAGCGTGGATTATCTTGTGTCTCTTTGCACAATTTTTCTTTACATTCCGCGCAGAATTCGCTCAGCGATTGAGTGTTTTTCGAATAATGGAATACATTTCGGGCGATACAGGGATGCTTTTAGCTCCGCGCAACGATTACCTTTCTTTGTCTTCAATTTCACTTCGATAAAGGCCACCCAACGATAATTTCTGTTATCCCATCAGCATCGATCGGGAAAGAAAAAGAAAATTGCTAGAATCTAGACTTCCTAGTTTCAAATAGAGAGAAAAGGAAAAAGAAATATATGAATTGGTGCGAACTATCCAGGGCTGATTGAGTCTCGGATGAAAGAGTCACCTACACTGTATTACCAAGAATTGGATTTTGTTCTCGAGAGTAAAGAATACGCGAAACGAATTGCACGCTCTGAGAAGAATTCCCGGCGGATGCTGTTAATCCTTCGCACGCGGAATACCAATTGTATTGTCACGATATTTTTTAGGATATATTGTATATAAGGCATCACACAACCTACAAGTTAGGGATAAAGTTTAATAAATAATAATAATAAGAACAGTTTTCCAAATGCAAAAAATTAAAGAGCTACGCCCAAACCGTACGAAGATTTACGATCTGTTGATGTGATAATCCTTGAGCCACAAGAATAAAGTGTCGATTTATAGCTTTGCCAGAGACAGCGTGTCCAACATTGGAAATCATTCTATCGTTTGATGTTCGAAAATTAGATGTCGTTTCCAACGACCATGTTTATTGAATCCCTCGTATTTAACCCAGTATTCGCGTTATCGTCAATTTATTACTTCAACCGCGCTCGCGAGTACAACAGATTCGACAACGTTTTAATCCCCACGCATATATCCGCGACTATTTGAAAGCAACATTTGGATCATGGCCGCGATCAACGAGGAATAAAACGATCCTGCTAATATTACCGTGTTGGTATTATTTCAAAATGGATGAATAAAGCTGTCTGGACCCTATAATCGAGAGGAAAACGCGTGGTTCTGATTCCGCGTACAAAGGAAGCAATAGTTTGAACGAGCTACTAGAACGTTTACTTTAACGAGGAAATCCTATTACCGAGAAGAGGTGAATTACGAAGGACAAGATGGATGTTGGATTTAAAAGGAATTTTACGTAGATATATACATATAGATTGGTGGATAAATTGAATGTAAAACAAGACGATCGAAGTCGTGCAATATTTAGTCAAATTTAATTGAATTTATTCCATATATCCGAGCACGATACGTAACAAAAAGGATGACAGGAGTGAGAGACAGTAAATAAGATCATTAACAATTTCTAAACTCGAGAACACGTTCTATCACGGGAATAACGTTATTTTTCATACGAGGGGAAAACCAAAATGCTATTTGTACGGTCCGTGCGTTTCTGGTCCAGATATCAACAGCGTCGGCATTTTATGAATTTATTTTGAACCTATGAAATGCAGCCATTGCCCTGTCACTGTAATTCCATCTCGCTCAATTAATATGATGAAAAATAGTAAATTTTATTTGGCGCGAAACACAGCGTTTCCATTCAATTTGCGGGTGTGTCCACGCGAAAAGATAAATCGTCAACGGGGTCTTTTTCCAGATATTCGGTGTTGATGATTCTTGTCTGATGCTTGACGCGTACAACGGCTTATTAAACGCTTAACATCGAAAACTTTCATGTATATATTATTATGTAGGTTGTACAAAATATTTTCAAATTTCATTAGCATTTTAATGTCACGACTGTACTAGTAAAGTTTAGAGAACTAGTTTGAAAATGTATGTGAAACTTACAAATATATATTCAATAAAAGAATAATATACTGCAAGAGTCATCTCGAACACACAATAAATGATGAAAATGGTTCCCTTGAATATTGATGCTTATTAATGTAATAGACTATTGACGATTCGTAATTATGCGGTGTACAGGAAACGGCATACGCGCGTTCAATCGTCCTTTGCTTTTCGGAGGCTCAATTATACTGCCCTTTGACCTTTCGATCCTCGAGGAGGATTTCTCGAGCAACGACGACGTGACGTTTTAAGGGCGTCGTGGCAGCCTAACGATGCACAGGCAATATTTCTTAATACCGACGTTTTCGGATTTAATGGGGACCGACGTGGCTCAAGCTTCCACACAACATTCACATCCTCTCTTTTCCCCTCGTTTGTCATAACGAATTCTTTCGCGAAAACAAAACGTGGCTTCTGGTAATTTTCTCGTAAAATCTCGTCCGGTAAAATTGTTTCTCTGAAACGCAATAACGTTTCGACCATTCAGGAAATAGGAGGTTATAGATAAAAACGATGGCTACGTTTCTCCGTGTCGTGTAAAAGTAGACGGTCGTCGATCAAATCGAAACCCCTAGAGAGCCGCTTGGCAAATATTAGAAACTCCTTTTATATAGACGATCCCTCGTTCCATGAAACTTTATGAAAGCCTATGGTATATCTCGCGAGTCGTATTTTTGGTTCTCTTTTTCATCGAGGATCACGACTTTCATCGCCTCGACTGATAGCGGAAAATGCGAGGAACGATGGCGTGGATCGAACGATCGTGAAAAGAATTTCATATACATGTAGAGTGATTCATGTCACCTTTGCCAAGATAAGATGGAAAATCTTCGATTTCTCCAAATACTTCAAAGAAATATTCTTCCTATAAAAACCACTGCCACGCGAAGAAGCTTACGGTAGTCTTTTGCTATACCCTTGGCTGATACGCATGCTGTTAGTATCGCGAAATCGTTTGGTCAAATAGAACGTAGTAATACCTCTTTTTCGATACGTGTGCAACGTGATTGGAGCGGAAACTGATCGCAAGGACGACTCTGAAAGGCGCCTTAAGCTCCTGGGAATTCTCAGAGAGCTATGGGGGACTTTTTCCCGAAAACGAAGAAAATATTCTGACGATACGAACACGCTGGGATAAAGAAGGTGATTTCGAGTCTAGATTTACTGGCTCTTCAGTCCCTTCGTATTTATTCGCCATTCGCCTTTCCAATTTTATCGCGTGCGTTTAGAAATGGCCGATGTTTTCGCTGAAAACCAAGCTAGGCTGAATTCAGCGGTTTCGTCGTGGTTATTCAAGTCATGAACACTGCGTCGTGTGAATAGCGGTTAAACAGAAGGAATGGAGGTCGGGGAAAGCTTTGGGAAATTTTTCCAGTGTGCCGGCTTTCCGTACTGTCACGTTCCCATTTCCATAGCTAGTAAATGGTTATATTCAGGCGATCGCACAGAGTAATCCGGAACGAAGATCGACAGCCTGGACAATCCGATTACGCAGCTGCGTGACAGAACGCGGATTCACGGTTTGACTATCGCAGTTTGATATACGCGTGTTAGCGTTCTGCGCGAGTTCAAGCGAGAGTATGACATCCGTACGATGGTCAGGTTTCACTCTTGAATCTGTTTCGCTTTTAATTCGAGAAGGGGCAAAGTTGTTTCAAGTTGTTTCTTAATTATTACAATTTTTAAGGACACGTTGTTTGAAAGTACAGAAGATTGGTAGGAACTTGCATGTTCGATATAGTTCAATAATAAAGGTACTATCAATTATACAGGTTGGCTTGTAATTAGATGTGTATTAAGGAAAACGACGATTCTGCGTGATAGAATGTTTACAAAAAATCGTTCGAATGTCTGAAACTGAGCTATTGTAAATTTGTAAAAGTTCTATGGCAGATTAGAAACTGGTCGTTTCATCTACTTTGAACGATTCTAGCGTTAAATAGGTAATGCGAATGTATAGCCTGTTGATTCAGTGAATTATGAATTCATCGTTAATTAGTACACTTCGCTGAAATTCAAATACAATTACTATAAATCGATTAAAGTGTTTTAATACCAATTAACGGCTGTGTATATAAGTTTCTTCACGATTAATCAATGGGAAACTAATTGACGATACATTTTCATATTATTTCTGCAATAAGCACTTTCCACAGATGCATACCGAGGTCAATTAATTTCCTCTTTAATTGCATGATGTTGCACGGCTATAGAAAGTCAATATAACATTATCCGTGAACAGTGGCGAAGCGGTTGACAGGAGAAACAAACACGGCTGTGTCAACCTTGTCGTAGCCACGTCGCCAAAGAGGAAATGAAATTACTCGTAGCCGTTTAAAAACTGCCCGTTGCTGGCGACGTTGAAAATTAGTCTCAATTTTCCATTCTACGCGCGATTAAACGAGCGTTTTCAAGGTGTCTGGCCTTTTGTGGAATAAAGTCGCAATATATTCAGAGAACCCGATACTCGTGACCATCGATGTTCAACTCCGCGCTCTTGAAACTAATTTAACCGTGTACACGGTGCACTTGCGCGCACACGTTTGCCAAAGCGTACGACGAACAGTGGAACCAGCCTGTTCTGGTCAGACTAACGAAAAGCAGATTTCGTAGCGCGGTGAATCGACGATTTGAAAATCGTACCAGGGCAATTGCATGCAGAAGAACTGCCATAACCGGGACAAGCAAGGATCACGAGAAACGCTAAATCTCACCAAGGACGAGTGTACTGTTTTCACAAGGAGATGAGAAAACTTCTAAGACAAGTTCCTTGTTGTCGTCTCGCTAGAGACAGAAAACCACGAAAGATGGCAAACGAATTTTATCGAATCTTCGCGATAGTCGTTTCCTCGGAGATGCCAGTTTTCTACGATTTCCATAGGAAACGTAAACGTGCATTCGTGGAACAAGTTATAAGTGGAATGGAAAAATAAAAATATCGGAATAGAATCGCGTATACTACTGTTCATAATTACACGAATACTTTGCTTGATTTATCAACAATACGCGAATATCGCTAAGATATACGAATTTCTGAGAAGCTAATGATCGAAGCAAAGTCGTACAGAATTATAATTGGGCTATTCGATGAATTATAAGTACAAAGTAATTCAGTTACATCGTATTCGATTACATTGCAATTCGTAATTCAGCTTCACCATTCAATTAAATTGCAAGATAACTCGTAATTGCAATGGAACTTACGTTTACCCTACATCAATTACAACGTAATTTACGTAATTACAACATAATCGATTTACTATATAATTGAAGTACAATGTAAGTAGATTACGTAATTAAATCACATCATAATCCAATTAGCACACCAGTGGATCGAACGCATCATTTATTATCCTCTTACGAAATCAGCAGATATACAGCAGTGACTTACTCAAATATTTTTATATCAAACAATGAATATTCCCCATATTTTTGCATACTATATACGCTTTCTATGCATTTCTGCACCTTCTTCTAATATATGCAAATGAATCCGCAATTTACTCGTGACATACTTTCGTCCGTTAATGTATCTACTTTTGCCAGTAATTTCTCGATTGTCCCTGAGATTCGATTCACGTAGACGACATTTTTCCAAATGGACTGAAACTGCTCGGCGAGCTATATGGCCTCCTAAGCATTTTTATAAAAAGCCAGGCGGAAAAAGGCTCGTGGGGAAGAAGTTCCTCTGAATTTTGGATTGTTTGTACTATGCCTGGAAAATACCTCTTTGTATTCTGTCACGACTCAAAGGGGCCGGGATGAAATGAAACGAAGTTTTACGGATGTTCGTGAACTCTCTTTGTATTTTACATGCGTCAGGTGGGAAAAACGGTCCTCTGTAGAAAATATCTGGATAATACTGGCGCTCGAGGATTCGGTTTTTGGAAAGCAAACGAAACGCAACTCGTGAAATCGAAGACGAAAGAAATGTTTAACACGTCCTTCCTCTTTCTGTTATCGATCGTTCGTTCTTGCGGACAAAGGGATCGGCTAAACGAGTTTCCCTCTTCTATTTTTTTTTTTCGACTTGACCCAAAAGAATGCTAATTTACCAAAAGTATTCCGGTTTATCACGCTGTAGAGGAAAAATTATTAATTAAGAGACATTGCAACGAACGACCTTCCATTTGAACGCAGATCACGTTTTAATCTAAATCTCGATTTGAGAATCTAGATGCGAGATCGTGGTTATTAAAGGGAGCAAGATTACAACAGTAGAAAGTTATTACAAGTCGAATTTCCAGCCGTCACGTCGAATTTACTCCCGTCGTATTACGTCACTGCGTTTTCCAATTTAATTGTCTATCGTGGAGACAGAATTTCTCAGAAAAAGATCTAAATCCAATGAGGCGAAGCTTCCTTTTAGGGACAGGATTACCAAGTGCAATTCCGCCGAGGAATCTCACCAAGATGTTCTATTTTATTTCACGTATTTCTTGGAAAATAATTGAATCGCGAATTAACTTTCGGCTGAGTTAATTATGCAGATATTTTATCTGTATTACTTTCTAGGTCACATTTACGTATAATCATTTTGTTCGGCTATATGGGTGATTTTATTTTTTCACATTACGATTACCTACCTTCAGCTTATACCTAAATATATCCTGCATAGTTAATTAAAATTGAATCGATATGATAAAAGGATAAATGACTTATTTTTATGTAATCATTAAATAATAAATATTATTAAATATAAATTAAATTTAATATAAATAATATTAATAATTAAATATAAATAAAAATTAAATATAAATAATATTTATACGTTGCGAGTAATTCTTTCAAAAAAGATTTAGTACTTCTAATGTTAATTTAATTATCGCATAGATAGCTTCTCAGTCGGTTCTTTTTTAATCCATTAAGAACTAAACAATGGTTCGTCATAATGTTATAAATATTTGAATTTCTTTAAATTCTTTTGGTTAAAAGATTATGAAATCTGCGTCACGAAACAGCCAAGAAAAAGATATTAAGCGAATCCTTCAAACATCTTTCACAGTCACAGTGTTAAAAAACGGGATTAAATTAACTGCAATAGGTTGAATAAAACTACAAATGGAACATTGCGTTAATGCAACATTGAACCATAATGGATTACTTCCTATAAAATAAAATATTCGCCGTTTGTAACAACAGTGATACAGACTGTACCGAATGATTGCTACATCTGATGATACACGATACAGGAGAGCTCCATTTATCTAAACTTGTTAGGGGACAAACAATTTGTATAATTGGAGCTCGGTAATTATTCCAACTACCTGCTATGTTTTGTTATCCAGGCTCGGATAAATGAATTGAACGAGCAAAAGTTAATCGGATATTGACTAAAATTTTGTTCAGATAAATGAAGTCCTACCATATGTCGATGAGATTTCCTTTCAACATCGAAACAAAGCAGGATTCTACAGGTTGAATTCACGATTTACGACAATAAAACGTACGACAAACGAAAGTATTCCAGCGCTTGCAAAAATCTTTTGTGAACATATTATATGTGTTGTATAAAACATTTTGAAATTTCATCAACGCTGCAACTATAATAGAGTCGACTATCGCGATTCTATTATAAAGTTTGAAATCAATCTAAAGACGTATGTATAGGTTACAAGAGCTTCGGTTAGCTTAGCCGACGATGTAGCTGCTATACATTTTCTAGCTTCCATACATTTTAGAACAAACATAATCACAACATCGTGTTTCGTTATACTGCTAATGAAATTTCAAAACGTATTATGCAAAAACCCTACAGCATATACATAAAAGTTTTCTATCGTGAATATTCAAATACTTTCGTGGATCACTATAACCATCTCTCCTTTCTCTATAATACTCTGTCACTCTATACAGTCTATGCCATGCGTTTCACGTAAAACCAATTCAATTTCGCGGCGTTCACTGCATCAATTAACACGCACAGTATCGATGCTGCGCGCTTCTATTTCGAAATAATATTCCTCGTAATATCAGACGTTTCAAGGATAATTGATCGCCAAGTAACATTACGTAAGCCACAGCGTAGATGCTACAAGTAATTTCCCATCTTGGAATTCCGTTCGTGTCGCGTTCAATTCGTATCCGCTTGCAGGACAAACTCGAAGGATGATTCTTCGGGATTCTCTTGTCGCGAGTTTCGTGTCAAGCTATACGATGCATCGGTAATGCGAATCACGGTTGAATATGCATTCGGATGGAATATGCAACGGGAACGTCGCCACGAGCGTATAAATCAGTTAGCTCGGGTGGATTTGCGCGCGACCGAATTCACGCGTGCAACGCTGGCACGAATTTTTGCCAAGTACATTATTTACGATATCGTGGTAGGATATCCACGCGGGTAACTGCCACTCTATTTCATCAACGCGACACTCTTCGTATTTTCGAAAATAAAACCAACGAAATAAAACCTATTCTGCCATACTCCCACTCGAACGAAACTTCAGGGAGATTCAGCGAACCATTTCGCGATTGAAACCAGGTTCAGCGAAAGTGAACGTTTTATTTCTCACAATACTACGTTATACGCGTTGAGAGATACGAAAGATGGGAATCTCTCGAGAACCGGCAACCAAAACTTCCGCTTTGTATTCTATGCACTCCGCCCTTATATTCCAACCCCGTTGTGCATCACGGCAGAGAAACGTTATTTAGTCTTATTTCTTTACCCTTTACGTATCCAACTCAGAAAGAAGATTTAGCCAAATCCTAGACAAAGCGATGAAACGTTCGAACCTTCGAGAACGCCTTGGAAGAACTGACAGGATCAACTGTGAATTCGCGGTCACGATCGTTTCCGTCTCGAACGATAAACACGGAAAGGATGAATGAAAGCGTAACATTCACTTACCCGTCGCATGACACGCAGAGAGAACGATGACGTCTTCATCTTGGTGGTAATCCTGGCAGGCGTGTGCGGGATACGTGTGAACGCTGGCGTTAGCTATGGCGATGCTCGTCGTCGGTTTCCTCGACGACGTGAGATCCAGGTATGAGTCCTGCCTCCGAGTTACGCAGGGCACCAAGGACGCAAAGAGAGTTCCGTTGTAGAGTGGGGGAGACACGGAGGAGGCTCGACCGAAGAGCCGTCAGGGGTGGCTCGAGGCCACAACTACAGGTGGTCGCGCGTTGTTGCTGGACCTTCCCGCCGATGTTTCGTTACTCGGTATACCGTTACGCACGCTCGTGCATAAGTGAGGAGGCGCGGGTGCACGAAACTACCTGACCGGCCTCGAGAGACGCAGAAAAGCTGAGAACAGCTGGAACGATTCTTCTCCGCGAACCGATGGTCTTGATCTTTCCTGACTAGTCTAGGTAAAGTTACGTGTACAGCCCGCGAGATACTCTGACGAAGATCTATTCTGGTCGAGGAACGTTCCAGAGATTCTTCGATGCGTACGGCGAAGAAGATTCGAGTAAAAGAGAAACGCGTAGTATAGAGAAGAAACGCGATGACAAGAAAACGTCGGATGGACGTCGAAGGATGTACACGGAAGGACGTTGACGCGGCTCTGGCCTGAGTAGCGTCTGACCGGCTGTCCCGTCTAGCTGGTCTCCGAGCAGCTGTGGTGGAGCGAGGAAACCACCTCGACGCTTTCTCGCGCACGCTCGCCGCGACGCCATAGCGGCGAACCCCAGGGCCGCGCCTACTTTACGAACGCCTAGACCAGAGAAGTGCCAAGGTCGCATTTCCAAGGCCGCCACGACCGACCATGTACTACGCCTTCCTGTTACCTCGATTGTTTTCCCGACTTGTCAAGGATTTTCCATGGTTTCTCGCGTGTGCTTCGTTTTATATTCTCTAATGTGGATACTCGTTGCTAAGAGTGTCATAACTGTTCGTACAGTTCATATCTTGCCCTTTGCTCGCTTCTTAATGGTGCGAGGTATTTCTTGAAGGATACAAGCCACGTTTCCTTGGGAAAGTCCGTGTTCGATGTTTTAAGAGCAGCCTTGGAATTATTCTTTCGCTTCAATTGCGCGCAAACGGTTAAGAGGATGAGTCCATGGTCGGCTAATACTCAACCGCTTCTTTAAATATTTATCAAGCATTTTTACCGTCTTGCTAACTTTACGACCAAGCTTTATCGACACTGCTTTAAACGGCCAGTCCTTCGATTTCCTTTGTTCCTTCTCTTTTATATGTATTTATATTTGAGAGATAACGAACAGCTTGCGGAAATAATCGTGCAAGTATTCGGAAACAGAACGATCGCGATACACAATGGAATACGAAAGAATACGGCACAATTTGGATTTATTCGTATTAGATTCCCGTTTCAACTTGCGAGGAATTCGTTTCTTGTTTACGATCGTACGTTGTTATACGTTCGACGATCGACGAGCGACTGAGCCTTCTGTTATATCGATTGGAAAGTTCCTGTTGTTTTTGTCCTTTGTTTTGATTTAACCGAAGTTTCTATTACGTAGTTCGTCTCTATTATGATATTTATCGCTATTTACGATTGTATTCGGTTTATGTATTTGGCAGTCATTTATTTTACTGTTCTCGAATTCTTCATTTTTCTTATTAATCCTTTAGAAATGTAATAAGATGTCGAATAATTCAGAACAAACGATTTATAAAACAATGAGCATGTTTAAAAAGTTTTACGATCATCTTCCTTGAATTTAATCACACGTTTCTTTATATACCAATCGAATCATTTTTTAATTTCCAATATAAGAATATATACGCTCTTATGTAATACCTTAATATAATGATATATTGAGGTATTTCCTAATACTATAAATCATCGAAACTATCCCTTTGCACAGGAAAATAACAGTTTTGTGTCATTACATCGTCGTATTCTTCGTTCTTCTTTCTTTCTTAACTCAAAGCCTCTTTGTCTTTCAAGATAATAAGAACGTTAACCGAGCAATATAATGTGCAATTCTTTTCTTAATTAACAAAACTCAGCGTGTAAAAGAGGAAAATCACGTGTGCGTAACCCATAAACGAGCCGCTGGGGATCGCGTTGTACCCCTTAATTAACAAGCTGCACCTAATCAGTCACCAGTGTATATTAGTATTCATGACACGACGTATGGTGAAAATTATGAAGCTACCCTCAAGGTAGAGAAAACCAATGATGCAGTTGCCTGCCTGTGTATATGAAATATTCATTTTCCTCTATCCCGCTTCTCCCACGCACAACGGTGTCCTTTTCTTTCTCCATATTTTATCGCCACGTACGGAATGCGCCATCGAGAAAAATCGATTTTTCCTATTAGATTTCGTTATTCGGCCTCCATTGTTTCCTCTGTTTCGTAGATTAATCCCTTTTCGACAATATTTAATTACCTTTCCGACTATATTCGATCACCGTTCCGTTCTTTCGCGAGCGGGATACGTAACGTAATGCTATTTCAGAATTGCCAAGCGCGCGTTGTTCTTTACGTATTTCACTATGGGACTCGGAGATAAATTGCATCTGCTGCGCGCTGCACCCCTCGTGTGCGTCACTGGTTGCGCGGCTCATCGTGTGCAATTTTATTGATCGGTGATTTATCGAGGTGGGCTTTTCTATTTCTACGCTCCGATCGAGAACCGGCGATGTAACATCATCTATCTAGAAATGTTATTCTTTCTCTTACGAGTCCCATATTTCACGCAAGTCGTTAATAAAGAAATTACGTAGACAGGAAAATGCAAACTTTCGTACTTGCGAAACTCGCAGGCGGTAACAGGTAGAACGAAGGTGAGGAGAGTGAAGTGGCTGAAAAATTAGATTAGAGCGTGATTAAGGTTCTCTTTTGCTATCGTTAAAGATTTATTTCATAATATTACACCAACAACTATTATTGAATTTTTATATAATAATAATAATTAATAATAATAATAATAATAATTAATAGATAATAATAATAATCAATAATAATCAATAATCAATTAATCAATCAATGATAATAAAGACAATAATAATTCCATTTTTTTGTTTACTGCATCGAAAAATACGAATGAACGCTTACATACATATATTAATTAATTGTAATGTCTTACAATTAATGTAATAATAGCCTAAAGACGCGACGCGCATTAGAAAATATTTCGACATTATCCGCCATATATATATATATAATTTCTTGTATATATATGTATATATTGAACTATATATATCATTTCTTTTTCTCTGTTCTCCGTTCACCGCTTCTTTTCGATTTGAGTCACGATCGATCAGACGCGGCTTCGCCTAGTCCCCCGATCGATAATTGCATTCATTCTTCTTCTTTATTTTTTTTCTCTTTTGTTTTTTAGCTAGAACGCCTCAGTTTATCCTCCGTTTCTCGTCCGTCGTCAACACACGTGGAATGCTCGATTGCGGCAAGTTCGTTGAACCGGTCTCGCGTTCGAAATAATATCCCCTAGTTAATAATCCCGTTTTACAGCGAAAAAATTCACAGGAGCGCAGTTTACGAGCGAAGCCTCCCTCCGCCGAAATTTCATATATACTATACTACGTACGATAAATACACATTGATCACCGATCGATCGGTTTCTTCATCGTCTTCGCTCTTCTTCATTTTCTTCCCTATTTTTTCACCATCTTCCCTTTCCGTTCCCGTCGCGTTCTTCCTTCTCTTCCTTCGTCGTTATCTTTTTTCTTTTTCTACGCAAGAAAGACAAGAGGTACATTTGTTATAATGATAATCAGGAAACGAAGGTTTCCCGGGGTTTGCATCCACAGACGGCGAAACAACCGGGCGGAAAATTCAATCGAATACGTTTATATATATATATAATATATCTATTCATTTATATATATATATATAGATTTATGCATTACGCGATATATTATAATATCATTAATATGCAGAAAAAGAAGCTCGTTAATCGTTTACGGAGCACACTGAAGAATTGTATTATTTTTTATTATTTTTTTTTTTTTCGTCGATTAATAAACTGCAAATTTATTCGCAATGTTATGTTACACGGATGGTATAACGGCGATAACGGAACAATATATATATTTCATTTATTCATTCATTTATTTATATATCTATACTTTGCATTCTGTAAAATATAATAATACGGCGACTGTTGCGCGCTCGCGGTATACGCGCGACGTTCCCATACACCTACGACTTTTCTTCATTGTTTCTCGATGAATTTCCCGCAATTTTCGATTGTGTATATTCGCGTTGTTCTTTCACGGTTACGTTGACAGTTTTCATTTCTTGTTCATTTCATGTTCTATCTGTGAATCGACCAGCGACCTGATCGAACGAGGAACGACGCGCGTCACCCTGCTCGCATTAATACCCAGACAATGTAGTGACAAAATAGAAGACAAGTAAGTACAACAACTATTGTAGCTTAGATGAGAATCTGTTATTGCCGGGCCTCAGACTCGGAACGTTTCCATTTCCGTGACTCTTGTGTCTCGACTATTCAACGGAGGCTCTCCTCGCGTAAACTCTTTCTTTCTTTCTTTATTTTTCTTTTTTTTTTTTTTTTTTTTTTTTTGGCAGTGACGTGTCTTGCTTTGAACTAACGTACCATTAGCGATTTTTACGCGTCTCACAGTTCGACGCCCGATCGAGTATCTTTACGAACCATGTCTTTCCTTTCTACTTTGATTTTCATTCATCTTTCTCGTCGGAAACGAAACGAGAAACGAAAGGAAAGACACACTCGGCTGGGTTACAGTGAATTTTCTGTAGGGCTGCTGCTTTGTGCTTTCGATTGTGTCGTTCATGTTGGAAATAGTAAAAAATGTACAAGAAAGCCTCTCAGCGACTGATATAACGACGGATAATAAGGTAAGACGCGTGTTAAAACGAGCGTATGCGCGTTTG
This sequence comes from Bombus pascuorum, assembly GCF_905332965.1. Lineage (NCBI taxonomy): Eukaryota > Metazoa > Arthropoda > Insecta > Hymenoptera > Apidae > Bombus > Bombus pascuorum. The sequence continues at coordinate 11,485,981 of NC_083497.1, read as the reverse complement.
TATGTCTGAGGCCACGGCAACTGAGGTATTTCTGAACGAACGCACGCCGTGTCGCATTTCTCTCTTCCTACACGCTCGACGAACAGCGGCGTTGCTTACAACGGAGGCTCGTTTTCTCTTCCATTCCCTACGATTAAAACGCTTTGTTCTTCCTCTTCATCTTTTTTTTTAAATCATTTTTTTTTCTCTTTTTTTTTCTTTCTCGTACTTTTGATATCTTAACTACCGGAATCATTTCCATCCATTAAATCGAAGACATGTTTTATGTATTTGTATTCGTTTTGTACTTGTACTGTTCAGCAAGGCAGCGTGTTGCACTTTGTTTACAATTACAATTATAGTCGGGCCGTGATTGTCCACGAAAGATTCCACAACGTCGCGAATCATTTTTTTTTCTTTCTTTCATTTTACTTTGCCTTCCATAAAGATTTCTTTCTGCGTTACTGTTTTTCTCTCTCCTATTTTTTTTTTTGTTTTTTTTTGTTTTTTGTTCGTTTTTCTTTTTGTCTAGGTCATGCTCCGAGTGAAAGACGACGGAAGTTGAAATGACAGATTAAAAATCGAGCATAAGACGAATAATATGGCATACATCTCGATGAGAGTGCACAATAACTATGACCAATCGTGAACGGTGAGTCGAAAATTCGCTTTTGGCGACACACGGTGTGCCGACTATGTGATTCGTTCCGGAAAACGAAAAGAAGATTCGAACCGAGGAAAATAGTATAAAGTATCACTTTCTCTATATAGATGCTCGCAACACGTGGATCCTTTTGCGCTCGACGACCCGGTCTATCTCTTAATAATTTATGCTTCGTATTTGTAAATTACGGGACTAAAATTAACCTTATAAACGGATGGAAACCATCGACGCTTCGTGATTCGTGACAAGGAAGAAGTAAAAAAAAAGTGCTAATAAAAACAATAAAGAAACTGAAAAAGCGCGAGAAAACGATAACGTGTGTTCACGATGTGTGGGCGATTCGCAACAGGTCTGAAAGTTTAACGCGACGCAGAGCTTGGCCCGTGTTTCTTACGCAACACGGTGCGCGCACACATCGCGATCGATCGATATTTAAAAAAAAAAAGGAAAGAAACAAAATCTGAACGATCGTAACCGCGACAGAATCAATAATAAAAATAATAAGTCTAGTGCTAAGAATTATTATTACAATAATTGCAAGAGTAATAATAATAATAATAGCAATAATCAATGAGTAATATAATAATAATAGCAATAATTGTGATATAATAATTAATAATAATAATAATAATAATAATAATAATAATAATAATAATAATAATAAGTATCCAGTAAGTTCTCCTTAACGCGTTGAAACAATCACTCTCGAAAAAAATCGCTGTAACAAATCGGAAAAAAGATTAACATAAAAATAAAACCAAGGAGAAACCTTACAAAATAGGCCTATATAATATTTTATGCGTGTTATGTATGTATACGTACATATCTGCATATATATATTTATGTACATAAAAAGTTAACATAACGTGCCATCGACTCCTCGTCAAATATATCGTACATCGTTCTTACGTTTTTTTTTTCTTCTTCTTCTTCTCTTCGCGAGCTAACTAATGATTGAACTATCCCTGGTAATCGATTGATTTTTTAATGTTCGTAGTAGTCATACCGATAATAAACATCACTGATAACGTTGAACAGGCAAAAAGACACGATAGACAGAATTTCTGTGATAATACACGGAACAGAACGTAAAATGTGGGTTCCGATGATATCGAAATGACACGAGGATCTGCATCTATATGAGAATACACTCACAGAGACGATATGTAGAATCAAATGAATCGATGATATTCGATGCCGTTTCCGTGTTGCGTGGTGCAAACCGAGTTGCAGAAGTATGCGCCATTGAAGGAACGAACAGAACGAGAGTTGTCAACGATGAAGAAAATGCTTACCTCCCTCGACTTTCCCAATTACCAACGCAGATGGTATTTTCTTTCAAAAAATTCTATGTCTCACCGCATATCGTTTTGTATTTCTAATATCCACAAAGGCGACGCCTTCGTCACCGTTGACAATTTCTGTTCGTTCCTTCGATACGAATCGCGTTACACGGCACGTCTTTCTTCCATCGCGATTTCTTTCGCATACGCATTGCCCTTTTCGCTCGACGTCGGCCCTGATGATATCATCGACCCGTTTCTTTCATCGTGCTTTTACATCCGGGACGGTTGATGAAAAAACTTATGAATAAATAAGACCCAGAAAAATATCGCCAAGAAACCAGTCGATGATCCTCGGTTGCTTCTGTCGCACGCATCGAAAGGAGTGGGGCGTTTCGCAAATTTGGCAAGAACAAACTGATGCGTTATTTCTTACGCTGAAAAACGGCGGGAGTCATTCAGTTTTTTCTTTACGCTAGTTTTCTGTTTCTTTTCTCTTTGTCGCATTTTTTTTTCTTTTTTTTTTTGTGTGTGTTTCGGTGTGTTTCTCGTGATAGGAATGACAAAAAGGGCGCACGCTACACGAATCGTATTAGTGTTACATGATGAGCGGAGGTGATCAACCGTTGTTATCTTTAATCCTAGCTTCTCTTGTAAATGCAGTATTCACTTAAAAATGACGTAACTTCTTTTCTTAATAACTATCGTACAGTTAATTATCGATAGACAGTAGAGATATCTTTTCATCATCTTATTCATTTTTTTATGTTTTTGCAATTTTCCCCTTCCGATAAATTTAAAAACTTTCGTAACAATTAATTTATACTTAAGGTTTTGTTAATATTAATTATGGCACAATATAAATATTATATTTAAAGTCTTTTTGAAGACATAATAAAAATAAATCTAAGTAGTCTTTCTCCTATGCTCGACGTTATTTTTTCGCTCGTTTCTTCTTTTTTTTTTTTTTTTCTATCAATTCATCATAATCATACATCCCTAAGCAATTTGTTTAAATTTTCGATTCGAAGATGCGTTTCTTTATACTTTTCGTTTCTTTTCCCTTCGTAGTTCCACCTTTTTGTTTTTGATCCCCCTTTTGAAAATCATACAAAAATTTCGTTTCTTTTTCAACCGAAACCGAAGAATTTTCGTACCAAGAATAATAATAAGTCGCGACGCTTTCTCGAACTTACGCGATATCTCAGACCCTCGAAACTATCGTCTACCTTTTTTTAAGAGGCGAATTTCGCAAGCTCGCTAATGTATAAATACTTTATAAAACGATCTTGCGACTGTCCGAAAAGACAGGGAAAGCATCGATCGGAAATCGATAAAGTTTCATCGTATCTTCGGATTGAACATTCTCGAGGTGGGTATCGATCGAAAGTCCGAGAAGTTTTCACAATTTCCCGATGCTCTTTGGTAAGACAATATCACATGATCAAGAAAAAGTTTAAACCAATCGAAAAAAAAAAACAACCTAATCAGTCGATTTCTCCCTAAACGGTAGGGATTACAAAAAAAGTCTGGAAATTAGTAAAAATAAATTTCACTCCTTAATTTAAAACGTCCGCGTTTAAAAATTATAAAAATCAGCCTTCTCGAAAGTAAATTCTCGTATCAAAGTATTTCGTCACAGCGCCAGGAAATTAACTTGAGCACTTGAGCTGCTGGCTCAGATGCGATACAACTCGTTGATTAAACGAAAAAGAAAAAGAGTGACAACTAACATAAAAAACCTCTACTAACGTTTGCGTATGAAGTTCAACGGATCTAACGGTTCAAACGGAAGCTAGAATCTACGTATGGTTGTTGAGAAAAATTCGTCGAACTTGGCGTGGCCACGAATCGTAAAACGATTCGTAACTACAATGACTTGCACCCGCCACGTGCAAGTTCCACGAGTTTTCCTTTACAATAAATCCGGTTATTCGGTAGTCAGGGTTCACACAGTATAAAAATTCTGCAGAAGACAAGTCGGTTGTGTTTGTTTCGTCGATTGCGATTCACGGTCGACAAGAAAAAAAGGAAGTGCATGATACAAACAGCGTTTTTTCTCTTGAGACAACAATAACCACATATCGTCCGCGCAGGGACGCAAAGCCTTTCCAACGTTCAGTTCATACGATCGCAGTCCATTGCCAATATGATATAATGCCTATGCCGGTACCATTTACAATATCCTTTTCCTCTGCAATTCACGTCAGAGGTACACGTTGCTTATCGATATATAATATTTACACGCACGAGATATTAGAATGCAAATAAAAATAGATAGTTTAAAATATTTTCTTTCTTACCTCTCACACCCGCTCTTTCTCTCCCACCCTTTCGTTCCTTCTTTCACACCCATTCTCTCATTTTCTGTTTCACCGTCTTCTTCTCCCACTCTTCCGCTCTTTTCTTTTTCTCCATTTAGAACTCCTTACGTTTCTTCCCTTAAATAGCATACGAGACGAAAATCCATGCATTAAAGTTCGAAAAAGTTCTTCGATAGTATCTTGTATAATATTCGCTTTAAATCCTAAAAACGATTAGTGGTAGTAATAATGTTGGTAATATTCGTTTCTCGATAAGAAGATGCGACGCGCGGCTACTACTATCCTTTTCTCGATTCTCGTGTAAATAGTAGAAGACCTAAAGTTCCTTGTATTTTTTTTTTTTTTTTTTTCTTTTTTTCTTTAGTTCGAAGACGTTGGCACATTGGAATAGATTTTGTGTGTGTTATGATATACTTATTACTTCTTCTTCTTTTTTTTTGTAATTTTTTTTCTATTTTTAAGATTTTCGATTCAACACCGTGTCAGCGTACAGTGGGTCGAGTACCCTGAAGAGATATGTTAAATACTCAGACACTGCGTTTCCCTCGATTTCTTGACGACAGCTGATCACAGGGAACGCGGTATATTTCGCGCGGCATCGTCGGGAAACCCGATTAAAAGCCTTTGGTCTCGCTTAAAAACAGAAAACAAAAAGAAACAAGTAAAATAATCGCACTAACAGTCAAATCCACTTTGGTATCGTACCGATTCTTAATTCCCGAGCCAATAAGCTCGACACTTTTTTCTACAGACGGGTTTTCCCAGCAAATTTTCCAACGATGCGCTATCAGTTCTTCCCCCGTTTCCTTCAGACGAATTCTTTTTTTTTCCAAGCGGATCAGCGGTCGTTTGGACAATTGCGAGAGTCCCAGCAGCATCTGATTTTAATCTTCTCGGTATTAAAAGTCTCGGCTTTTCTCCTTCTTTCCTTTACAAATATTAACTTACACAACACCGAACATCGACCTAATTCCGTATACTTTTTGTTTTCTTCATATATCTCTAATATTTCTCGATCTAGTATACCCAACTGAAGGACATCACAGAATTTCCCAATATCAATTAACCAATTATGTAGTACATATGCAATTTGCACACACGCCGGCAATCATAATGTGGAACGTAATAGTTTTTTCCTCCCTACCCGTGATTTTTTTTTCTCTTTTTTTTTAACCCTCCCAATTCTTTGTTCCCCTTTTTATTTTGTAGCGCCAAATACATCTTGATACTTCGCGTTCGATATATCACAGAATTATAAAAAGTTTCCAAAATGACTAGGATAATTTTCACTAACGAATTATCTTTAAGCTTTTCCCGAGTCGAAACGAAATTTTAGGAAAGCAAAGACGTCCATTGTAAATCCCGCCTCCTTTTGCGCGAAAGGAACGTTTCATCTTCTTCTTTTATTTTTCTTTCACTCTCTCTTTCTCTCTCTCACTCTCTCTCTCCACATTATGCTTTAACCGGCCGCCGAAAAACCTCTCCCCTTTTTAAACTCTACAAATGTATACGTAATTATTTTAAAAACTTCCACCTTCGGAAGACACCTAAATCTAAAATCGTATTTCTCATTCACGGTATACTTCTCGTTTCGAAGATATGTTTGGAAAACTTGTTCTCTCGTCCTTTAATTTCCACCTTTCTCTTTTCTATTCGTTCGTTTCTTTTTTGCTTTTTCTTTTTTCCTTGCGCGCTATCGTCACTAAAACCCGAAAAGACGCGTGCAATTTACTCTATTCCTCGCGTCTCGCTAAATATTTCCCTCTTTTCATTATTCCCCCATTACTACGGAACCTAAGAATTAGACGTAGACGTAATTTGTTTTATCATTTTCCTTCGATAATTTGTACTTGCTCGTTAGTTATAATGGCATTTCTTTTGTTTGTTTTTTTTTCTCCCTTTGTAACCATCTTACATGATAAAACGTCATGTTTTCTCTTTTTTTTCTTTCTTCTTTTTACACTGAGTTCTAAAACCTGAATATGTTTCACGAACAACTTTTTTTAGGGTTTCCTCTTTTTGCTTGTACGTTCGTTTGTTATTTTATTTTTTAACATAGCATGGATGCGTGTCGAAGATTTAAAAGAACAGGGCAGTGTTCGACAATCTCGCACAAATCGTTTCTCGTACGCCACACTGCTTTTCATCGTTTCCATCCCCACCCCACCCCGTGTATCTTTTCTTTGGCCTAATTAGATCCCCTCTGTCTTTTTCTAGATTCCTTTCTCGTTCGAACGGCACGACCAAACGAAGAGAAAAAACGAAAAAGATCGAGACGGAAAGAAGTTGGTCGCCTTGAATGGAAAGCGCCGGAGTGCACGTTGCATCGTTTTCCAAGACGAGCCAGAACCGTATCCCATAAAATTTACCCCCTTACTCGTAATATTGCACATTCGCTAATTAGAACGCGTGAAACGCGAACGAAACGAAATTGGAGAAAACGCGAGAGCCTGCACTGCCCTGCCCGCCGTGTGGTTCTATCTACGTCGAACTAACTCCGTTTTTCATTTCTTCCCATTCGTTCCCCATTCTTATAAAACCTGAACAAGAGAATATCATCGTTATCAATATCGTACGAATATAATATATGTACAATTCAAAATATTACTTTTAAAGAGTTAAAAATATAGTCTGTAATTTGCGCGCACGACGGACCTGTACACGTTTAAGAGCCCATATCTAACTTCTACTTGCACTTTTCTAACGACTCTCCTCCATGCCTTCCTCCGTTCCACCCCCCTCCCTCTCGCCGTCAACTATTCCTTCGTCTGCACGCGAAACTTTCCTCTCTTTATCCATTCCTTTTTATCCTGCTCCGCTCGGCTTACTTCCTTAATTCGCTATACTCCTTCCGCCCCTTTCCTGGCAACCCCAAACTCTTTCCATCCCCACCCACGACCACAAACTGACCGTTTCTTGTCGCTTTTCTTTCAATTCGCGGCGTTTACTTCTCTTTCCCGATTTCCGAAATTTGAGCACATATTTGTAGATTTTTTAATTGATTTTCACTTAGGCCTAAGATCCTCGATCTACGATTCCCAAACACTCGTAAACCTTCACGCCAACAACGAAACTCTTGCTCGTTTATATACGCGCGCCTAAATTAGCGACAGAGACGTACAAGCATAATCCACGCACTCTCTATTCACGCATTTCTTCACCATATTCTTCGCTCAATCACCATCTCCGTTCTTCGCTGCTCTTGCATTCTCCGCGCTTCCCTGCCGTGCGATTCGAGATCGCCGTTTCGAAACCCTCCCACCTTCAAAACGACCGAACAGATCTTGTCTAGCACGGTAACCGCTGACAAGCTGATATTTGAAAATTGACATGATTCGTGGGACTGTTAGGTATTCGACCAAACAAACGCACCGAACAGGCAATACCGCGCTTCAAAAACAGATGTCTACCATTCCACTCTACGTCTGACTATTCCGGTCTGTTCTACTTGCTCGTTGCTGAATCGACTTCTACGTTCTCGTTTTTTTCCAGAATTGATATTTGCCTGTGGGAACGTTGTCCGGTGTCATGACCCTCGACGACCAGTCCCTTGATAGAACGTTTCAAAGCGTTAGTCGCATTCGAGATCTCGTTAAAATCGGTCCAAGCCTCGGCGTGGCTAGAATCCGACGCAATGGAATGTATTCTCAGCTCGCGCGCAACGACAACCTTCAACCAGCCGAAAATTTTCTCAAAACTACGTCTCGGTCGATTCTCTTCTTTCTTCTTTGGATTAATCGCAGTCTTGACTCGAGGAGAACTACAAAACGACGAAATACGGAACGTGGAGGAGGGCGCCGATCGCGCAACTCCCCGATGGAAGAGCATGGGGGGAAACCGGCAAAGAGAAGCCGATCCTTTCGACGATCGTCCAATTAGTGGTATTCGAGGTGAGCCTTTTCTTTCGTCCACGATCCACGCGCTTCGTACCTTCGAACTCGTTCTTCGATTTATTCGACCTCTGTTTTCGAACGTGTACCAGCTCGGTAAGCAGGAAACGCGCGTTTCGTTGCTCCCTGATGCATCCAGATGCGTCGCAGCGTGTCTTGGTCCGCGAAGATCGGTGACCGATCGCGCATGGGTGACGATGAGCGACGAAAAATCGCATGAAGACGAGAACCTTGACGATAATGATGAGTATGACGATGCAGAGAGTCCGGGACGGGGAGACTGTAAGACGGTTCCGACATTTTCATTGCGGCTGCTGCTGCATCTGAGCCTGTTGCATGCTGCCTAGAACGTTCTTAATCGCCGTGGTCTTGAGCAGCCTCTTGAGCATACCGCTGGAACCACGATGCTGCAGGCTCTTGTGCGTCGTGAGTGAGTTCTTCGTGCGATACCTACGGTTGCAGAATTCGCAAACGTAGAGGGTGTCCGATTGCTCGTGCTTATCCTGGAAATGACGCTTCAGGGAGTAGTAGCATGAGAAGTTGCGACGGCAGTACGGGCATTCCTGAGGCTCGTTTATGCCACCCGCCGTTGGCGGTGGCATCTGGTACATGGCAGAGGGAGGCGTCGACGGTGCTGGATGCATCCCGTTGCCCGTACCTGAAAATCGTCCATCGCTCGTCAGAAATGTTTTTATTTGATGGTCGTTCTTCACCATCGTGCGAGAATGGAATCAAACCAACGTAGGTAGGTTTTGAAAATCTAAATTATCGCGGTTGGAAAGATTGCGAAACAGTGAAGAGACAGCTCCAATATATAAATTGAATTTATTTGAAAATAAGCGTAGTACAATTATATACCGGGCGGGGAAAAATATTCAATGTTTCGGTAAATTGTGCTTTTAATCTTGTTCGTACGGTACCCAAAGGATTTTTCTGCCGTCAGATTAATAAATAAACGAGTGTTCGAAAGCTTTACATTGAAAAGTGCAAAAGTTTATTGCTACGAATATTAATTGACTATGAATTTATAGCACGCGATTCTAACCTTGTTCGTATTGTACCCAGAGGATTTATCACCAGCCAGATTAATAAATTAATTAACATTCGAAAGTGCGAAAGTTTATTTTACTACGAATATTAGTTGACTGTAAATTTATAGTTCGAAAATGTTCCAAAAATGTAGGTAGATTTTTATTCATTTTCACTCGATTCTCGTTGGTTTCTCTAAATTACTGGAAAGTGGAGCTGCCCTCTTACCGTAATGGTCTCTTTAATTCTCGAGTTTCTAAACATACTCGAATCGCGATGCTGTTCTCGTACGACGGTGCAAAATACAAGTTGATCCCTTAGGATTTAATCTTCCTCGAACGTCCGAGGGAAAGCAAGAGGAGAAGGTTCTCACGAATCGAGGAAGATCGTACATTAAATTAGCCAGGGATTTCGACGATAAAATTGCCGTCTGTAACGATGTATTCGTAATCCTTATCATCGTGCGAAAACAGTTTTATTATTGGTATAACATTAATGTTTAAAAAGCCGAATAAAGAAAATTATGGATACGCAAATCACGACGCTGTTCTCTCACGATGATACGAATTACAATTCAGTCACTTAGGATTTAATCTTCGTCGAACGTCCAAGGGAAATCAAGAGGAGAGAAGGTTCTCGCGAATCGAAGAGGATAGTACGTTAAATCAGCCAGGAATTTCGACGTTAGGACGACCGTCTACGACGGTGTATTCGTAATTAGCTGGAACCTCGAACGTTCGATGCAATTCTCAATTAAAGTTGTTTCCTTTCATTCTCGAGACGACCTCGGCTCGGTTTTAATTCAACCCTAGCAGCTGTCTCGGGATCAATTAAGGATTAGCACAGGTTAACTCTTTCTTTCTCCCTCTCGAGGCAATTTGGTGCTTCGCCGATCGATATGTCGGAGTATACCGGAGTATATCGGATGGAACTGTAAGCGATCCATGCGATTGGAACCATCGTTAATTGACCGTGTTGCAATTAGTCGAGTGAATTTGAGACGAAGAGGACCAAAACCACCATGCCAGACGCGTTGTGTTTACGGAATCTACCATTCAGGTTAGTTTCAATTCCATTTTCTGTTAGTTACCCGCCAATGAAATTAGATCGCAAGAGAAATAAAAGATAAAAAAAACGATAATTAATCCGACGCTTCAGAAGTGTTGGTAGTCGTGCAATAAAACTGCGTGAAACAAGCTACGAATTACCTTCCCGCGATAACGCACGCGTTTCCTCTCTAATGAAAATGTTTGTGCGTGCAAAGGGCTGCGCAGTCATGCTCGTACGCCCGTTGGTTAATGATGAAAAAATCAATACGCGCTAATTCCTCGCGGGCTGACGAATGAAATTAATTTTGTTAGAAAAAGAAAAAAAAAGAAAAAAAGAGATTAGTCGGGATTAACGAAGCTATGACGCGAGTGTGCGCTATCGTCATGCAGTGATGCAAACGAACTAAAGGACGATTTCGTGAAACGTTCGACTTCTCGAGGAAAAAAAAAGTTCAATTTTCGACGATTCATCGACGATCGATCCACCGCACTGAAAGCTGGCATTCTGTGTTAGGCATCGAAGCTGCAAAACGAGCATTAAACGACAGTACGAATTAGCATGCATATACAACATCAAACATCGAGGAGCCACGACGAAAATAAATAGGGCACATGAAAAAAAGAAAAAAACTTTTTAAACCCAAAAAAAGGAGAATATAGATGTAAAAAAAGCGGGAACGACCACGTACAGATAAACAAATTGACTTCCACAAAACGTATAAAAAAAAAAGAGAGAAGTGAAACGGGAGGAGTCTGGTGTGGGTGGTGTTAGTGGGAATAACCTGAAGCGTAATTATATCCTGCTGATCGGTCGTTTGGTCAGCGAGACTAAAAAACTCGACCTACTACTCGTAATTGAAGTGTAACCCCATTAAACGTACGATCGGTCAATTCAGCGATCGTCTCTGACTGTTCGATCCGACGATCGGCATGGTTCTTGTGTCTCCAGCGTCGTTACGAATGAAGGACGAGTACTCGACGCATCGATCCCGAGTCACCGACACAGGGGGTATAACGGAGCTGCGAATACCGGAAGAATTCGATCGGCGACCGTACGGTACCGAAGAGAATGAAGGACGACGGGAGGAGAAGAAAGAAAAGCAGTTCTGCAGGATAAAGAGGACGGAGGGAACGAACGATGCTGGGACGAAAGCTTCGAAATGCAAGAAGAGGAGGTAGAGAAGTAGTAGTAGTAGTAGTAGTAGTAATAGCAGTAGTGGTGGTGGTGGTAGTAGTAGTAGTAGTAGTAGTAGTAGAAGAAGAAGAAGAAGATGAAGAAGAAGAAGAAGAAGAATAAGGGTCGGTCCACGTGGGAGTTGAGACCGGTTTCTCTGGCATGCATTTTCTGCGAGATGAAGAAGGAACGGAACTGTTGTACGCGGAGCCGAGGTCGTATAGCGAACCGATGATTACGCGATTGTGACCTGCGCGATCGTTCCAACGCCGTCGAATCCAAAGGCTGGTTGATAGACTCTGTGGAAGTGATAAGAGAGATAGGAGAAATAGGAGAGGTTATCGATTGGCAAGAAACGCTAGAAAACTTCCGCGAGAGATCTATGTGATGTATGAGTGAGGTACGTGTCCCTACCTTATCTAAACCTTCAAAAGAACTTAATGTCAATGTCGCCGGGTCTGCTCTTATGATAGGTATATATGTGGGTCATCAGGGAGTTACGCGAGCAGTATACCCGCTCGCAGATGACGCATCTGTACTCCTCCTGTCGCTCGGCGTGCTTGTCGGCAACGTGGCGTTTCAGGGATGCTTTGCTGCATAGCACCTTGCCGCACAGCTGGCAGGTGAACAGCTTCTTCGCTGACTGGGTGTTCAGAGAGTTCAAGGTCAGCCCCGTCATAGAGGTGAGCACTGAAACACAACAATGCACCTCATGCAGCTGCAACCCCCACACTTAAACCCTATCTCATATCAAAGGATGACGCAAGCGATAAACTCTTTCTCTCTGTTCATCACCGTCCTCTTTTTCCCCATTCTTTCTTCCTGCTCTCTAACATTGTCCTCTTTCTTTCTTTCTTAAATTCGTCCCTTGTTATTTTCAATCTCTCTTTCTCCCTCGCTCGTTCTCTGTTCGCCCGTGCTCGTATTCTCCTAAACGACGCAGTAAGTTCAATAACGGGTAAGTAAAACGTGGAACGCTGTCAGATGGAAATGGATATCGCGTGTATTAGGTGGGCTCGTTTCTTTCACGAGGATGGAAAATGTAAAAAACATGTAAAAACGAACCCGATCGTTATACCGAAAGATAAATCTCGGAAGAGTCCTTTCTTCGATGGTGTCTTTTCAAATCTCGGCCCCGTCTCACTCTATCTCTCTCTCTCGCTCGCTCGCTCGCCCTTTCTCTCTCTCTCTCTCTTTCACTCACTCTCTCTCTCTTTCTACACGTTATTGTCGCGTTTTTACAAATTATTCACGGATCAGTTCTAGCTGTCGCATTGTACGGTAAAAACTGTCAGAATTCAACGTTTCTTTTAGGTTTTTTAGAACGTGCCTTCTTACATGATTCGCGCAACTTTTCAACAATCGCATCAACGTCTCTACGATGCGATCACCTTCACGATCCTTCGTATTTCCGCGTACCTCGTGACCCTCGTTGGCATTCTATGGAAGTGCCGGCCTCGACCCACCCTATCGTGCGCGCGATGCCGTTCATTTTAAACGTCGCGGGATTAAACGGGACCAAGATTCGAAAAGGAAACACAAGGCGAAAAGGAAAACGAAGTGAAACGTACCCAGAGTGCACATTCGATATAGCGAAAGAAAGGGGGGAGGCTCTGGGGGTATGGAAACTCTTCCGACGACGTTTCAAAATGGCTGGTCGTCTTTCGGGGGAGCGAAGTAAGAACTTTCAATGGCAGTTTTTTCTTCGAACTGCTGACGAACCCACCGCGAAACTAAAGCCTTCAACGAGGGATAAGACGTACGCGCGCACACAGAGAAACAAGTAGAATGACTCCGTGTCTCTTCAGCCCTGTTGGCATTCCGGCCGTCTCCTTTGCGACTTTATGCATTTACGGCGTATGCAATTCAGATAAGAAGATAGAGATGCAACGAACGAACGGATTGGTGGACGAACGAACGAACGAACGAACGAACGAACGAACGAACGAACGAGCAAGCGGGCGAGCCAGTGAGGGGTAGATTTAGAAAGAGAAAAAGAAAAAAATAGGGACGGAGAAAGAAAATGTATATACTGTACTGTACTGTACTATACTATACGGTTTGAAGAACGAAACGAAGCACAGACACGGAAACGAATTAAGCGTTAATATAAGAAGGCGCGCGGTTCATTTGTAATGGCCGCGTGCTCGTTAATTAAAAGAGATCCGGTCAGACGGAGTCACTGGTGAAGCGTTGTGCGCGATGCAACCTATGCGCGTATGGCTATATAATACAAATACCGTATCTGCCTTTTTTTTTCTTCCTTCGCCCTTTAGCCATCGAACGCGAATGGAGGCGAGGCCAACCCCTTCGTTCAATGCCTTTGGCTGGAAAAAGCTTTTTATCCAATTTCTCGAGCTACGTCTCGTTAAACTTCAAGCAAAAGAAATTGTGAACAGCCTCACTGATGAGGTCGGTCGGAGGATTTCGATGGAAGAGAGATCGTGAAACGTATTCGTACACACGTACACGCGCACGCAATCGTGCACACATATTCACACGTACGCATACGCACAAAAGACGCTCGTACAGAGCGATAGAAGGGAAGGGAATAATACGGGAGAAGGTTGTGTGTGACGTAGATAAACAGAGAACGGGTTGTACAAAAGTTGCGTAGGCAGTCCTTTTTGTTCGATCTAAAGTATATATAAGAATATATATATATATATAAACACTCTCCAATCATTCTAGACAGATATGTACGTACGTATAACGTATGCTTCGTTAAGGGTCACGCCTTCTGCGTGAAACTTGACGGACGTGAGGAATTAAATAAAATTTAAAAAAATGTAAAAAAAAAAGACGAGAAGAGAAATAATAGGAGACGACGAGAAGGAAACACTGAGCATTCTGGGTGACACTTAAAGCATGCAATTCGAAGTAAACGTAATAAATGCGTGAGCCTGGCGAGCGGCGTGGCGGCTTAATCGTTCTCTTTCCTTTTTTTTTTTTTTTTTTTTTTTTTTTTTTTTTTTGCATACTGTGAATGGCCCTCGTTTCTCTCACGGTCTCGATCTTGTTCAAATGGATCGAGAATGCGCGTCGCCTCTTAGATTGCCTTTTGGCTCCAACATCTATACTTTGGTGCTGTCGTGTTCTCTTTTGCCACGATGGAAAAATGCGAAAAGTTTTGTATTCTGACTTCCGAGGAAATCAACGTTTCGCAGGAGAACAAAGACACGCGTGGTTTTCCTCGTTCGAGAAACCCTTTTCGACCCTTTCCGCTGCTGAAGAATCGTTCTTACTTCGATCTCCACACACGACCATGCGCCGTCTGCGATATTTGCGAAGCGAGACAGGCGTTCACGTACGATTACGTTCCTACGTTCACGTGCCACGTGGAAAGAGGATCGACGAAAATGCGTGAACGGAATCGGATCCGCGATTTATCGAACGATCGTTGCCAAACGATCGGTAGAATTCCGGCTCGTGTCGGTTTTCCCATTGATACAGGCTCGAACGTTCAAATGTCGTAACTTACCTTCCAGCTGAAAGAAAGAGGCGTGACACAATGCGTATCGTTTAACAGGTTCAGGTGCGGAACACGAACGGGGTTAAAGGAGTGAATGTACCTGCCTGAGGCATGAGACCGTTGTTATCGGTTTTGTCACTTTTCGAGGATGTGATAGGTGACTAAAAACGAAGAAAAAGAAAAAAGAGAATACAAGCGAATTATTAAACCAAATAGTACATTTCATATTATATAAAAAAAATGTGGTGAAAATATATTAAGATGCATTTGACATTGCTTAAAAATAAAAATAATAATAATAACTATAATTATAATAATATAATAATATTAATAATAGTCATCAATAAATATATATTATAACCAGAACACCTTGGCAGATAACAAATAATAAGCAAGCACGGTAACGCTCGACATTATTTCGCTTAAGAAGAAACGATTTGTACCCGAAACGGAGTCGTTACCGGAAAGAATTCAGCCTTTTTTTTTATTCCATGTTCCCCGGATGTTTTTCATGATGTTTCGAGCCTATGGCACCGGTTGTGTTTTATTTCTCAATACAATTTTACATATCTGACGAATTTCGAATAAGCTCGTTTTTTCTCAGTGCTTTGCTGCTTCTTTCTTCGCTCTATTCCTCGTTCTCTCTCTCTCTCTCTCTCTCTATCTATCTCTATCTCTCTCTCTTTCTCTCTCTCTCTCTCTCCCTCTCCCCATTCTTCCTCTCATACTCGGAATACTCTCTATAACTCGGAATTACAAAATAATTCTATTCAACGGTATCGCGATGTGTATCGTTCTCGCACAGGTAATGATATCGTCGATGGTATATGTCTGCTCAGTATCCGTGGGTGATCGCTAATTTAACTCTATCGTAGGGTAATTGAACGAAATTACGGCTTACGTTATTATTTAAGAAAGCTTGTTGTACGAAACTGCTGCTTGCTCTCATGTCTGTATTGTATAATAGCTGCTTGCGTTAAAAACAGTACAAAAAACTCAGAGAAAAAAAAAAAAAAGAACATTGTAAGATCCTACGGTCGCTATTGCATAAGTCTACGGGATAATAATTACAAGAAATAAAAAAAAAAGATACAGAACCTAGACGTGTGTGTAACTATGTATATAAATGTGCCTCTTACCCATGACCATAATTAAACAGTAGTAGTGTCTGTGCGCTAAAAGTCTAACGTGTAAACAAAAAACGAGAAGCGAACGAAGGAAACGTGGATATGTCAGATACAGAAGCGATAATAAAAATAATAAAAAAAAAAAAAGATGGAACTGTGTGTGTTCTGCCAACGAATGAATATTAAAATACGCGTTGCGCCGATTCTGTTACATATGTACCGCTTTTCCCATTCACTCATTCATTTCTCAGTTGATTCGAACTGCTGCGGTGCCCTGCCAATCTGATCGCGTTCATGCTTTCCCTCTAACCGTGTTATAACTTAGAAATTAGATACTTTTAATTAACATTTGTTTGGTAACATCAGTCAAGAAACATTTAAGATCAGTCCAATGTAGAGTCGACTAATTAGAACGATAAAAAAAAAAAAAAAAATAGAAGAAAAAAAAGGAAAAAAAAAGAAAAAGGAAAAAAGAAAAAAGATAAATCAGTCCAATTCAGTCTGAGACTAAAGCGTGTCGCGGATGGCGTTCGGATGGCTAACTACGATGATAGCAATCAGGTACGCGTCTCGAGTTTGTCCCCGGTGTCTCAGCTTTTCGATTTCGTCGTCGAACATTTTTCGTCTCTTCTACTACGTTCTCGTGAAACTCCATCCCTCGTCTACGCCCCTTCGATGAAAGAAGGGGCTGAAACAGCAGACGTTGCCAAACGCGACACGTTCAATTCAACAATTCAGTCTTTCGAGGTTCGAAATCGGTTTCGAACGATTCATTTTGCACTGGCCAATCGTTAAAATTAGTAAGGAAGCACCTTCGCTCCTTGTCTTTGCGCGGGTTTCGCAAGGCCAACTACAGAGCGCGAATTCCGAGAACGGCGTGTATTATTCCCAACGGGTGACTTCGCGAGCCGTCGGTATATAATCATAAATTATTTAAAACCACAGTAGCACGGTCTCTTCATAACGCGTTAACGTAGAGCGAAATTAAACGAATGATAAACAAAAAAAAAAAAAAAAAGAAAAAAAAAGAGAAAGAAAATACTCAAATAAACTTCTACTAATATATAATTTGCAGTTAAATATTCATTCAATTTATATTAATTTCATTAATAATTTATTATTCTCATAATATAGCGCCGACCGCGGATCGGAGGGCGAAATATATATTCCGCAATTATATTTGGCCATTTTTACAGTAGTCACAAATCAATTTCTTTGAATAAATCTACTAGTTTAAATATTATCAATATCAGTTCTTTCCCCAGTACTGACTACTATAAAATTGTGTTCGTTACTCTCGTAATTTAAAGCTTCGTTCTTCCTCATTTCCTCTTTCCAACCAAACAAAGAAACACCACACTCTTTCCCGACATCGTTCCTTATTCCCCCACTCATTTGTTTGCATAAGAAAATGCTCGGCGTCGAACGTACTTTCGGAACTCTTAAAGAAAATTTGCTAAAGCGATTTCCCATTTTTTTTCTTTCTTTCTTTTTTATTCTCCCATTTTCCCTCTCGCGTCCATTTCATTCGTCGTTGAACCTCACCGTCGGTCATAGAAACGGAAATCACGAGTGTATACCACGCCGAAAATACGAACGACGCGGACCACTTAACAGAATATAACCTAATTTAAATTATCATAGCCTATCTAACGATGTACAAGTGTTGTCTTCGTGTTTAACGTGTATTCCATGTTCATCGATAAGTATATGTATATGTATATCCAGCTGTCTATGTCAGTCTGTATATGTCTCGAGTGTTTACTCATACGTGTGTGTGTGTGTGTGTCTCTGTGTATGTCTGGCTATGTCTCACGCCGTTTGTACAATGATGCACAGTGGTAAGTTGTAAAATATATCGTATGTGTCTATGTGTGCTCTGCGAATTATTTTGCGATCGATCCTCTACAAACGTCGACGCACGACGGGATCTAGTCTGTCTATATGTTTATCGTTCAGGACCCCTCGAATCCTTCCTGACGCGCGAATTATCGTTTCAGACGATGTACTCGTTAGGTACACGGGTGTCACTTTTTTCCAACAAACTCTCAGCTTTTCCTGATCGTGCGTTTTATTTTCCATGATGTCGCCGAGACTCTATTTATGAGATCGTAACGAAATGGAAATAAGAAAGGTGGAAGGAAACGACGTAAAAGAAGCATCGAACGTTACACCGAATGATCGACAAAGTATGTATCTGAACGATCTCGTGATCATCAGGAAGTCCTCGCGAGATGGCTTATCAAAGTTCTACTAAAATATAGGTATATGCTATGTAGTCGGTTATATGTATATATGGCTATTATCGTTTAGTATATAAGTAACCTGTCAGTGTTAGTGGACCGTGTTTCCTCATTTCTCATCCCTTCCCCTATCTGAAAACCGAAGAGGTGTTTAAATTCGCGACACGGTTTCTACCGCCTGGAAACGTTTCCCATGAAACGGTGTCGTCATCGCGGCGCCCCTTCTCCTCCAACCCTGTCATCCCCCCTCGTCTTTCCTCCGTTGACGCGCGTCTTGCCGCGATAACGCAAGAAAAAGAAAAAAAAGAAGAAGAAAATTCGAAAGGTGCGAGTAAGAAAGTAGACGACGTAGGCACGGAGCGGAGAAGTGGCAAAGAATCAAGTGTATGCAAATGAACGTGCCAAGGCCGCGAGGGTGAAACACGCCTTCCTTTCCTGCTTTCCTCGTCCCTCTTCTTCTTTTGAGTATTGCGAGTATAGAAAAAACTCTCGAGAATGATTCGAAAACACGATGATATCCGATATCAGCGAATTGTGTGTCGAGATGACGCGCGACTTTACGGAACGTACGATGAAAACGAAAACATAGAAGAATTAAGAAGAAGAAACGAGTGGTGTGTGTTGCGGTGATGAAAGATTTAATAAGAGCGAAAAAGGAAAGTGAAATTAACGTTCGATGCTAACGACCACGACAACGATCGATAATAGTAATAAAAATGCAACTATAATCGTCCGTATATAATAGTCATAAAAAATAATAATATTTAATAAGATAAGGTACTTTACGTAAAGCCCGGTATATAGTATTTAAATGAATATGTGTCTGTGTGCAAGGTACCCCTCTAAAGCATTTTAATATGGAATGAATATATTAAGATAAAATATATATATTATATTATATTATATCAATATATCTCCTGTCTCTCGGTGTCCGTCGCGGAACGAGGACGAAATTCGTCGCAGAGGAGAACGTACATACACGGTCCCCTCCATCACGGGTACCCTGCCACTGCGTAACTCTTTTGTCATTTTTGTTTACTTTTTACAACCGTGTTACCATGCGATCGTTATCGATCCGCGACGGAGGTTCCCCACTTGTGCTTCATCCGCGCGTATTTCCCCTGTCCCCCCCAAAACTAATTATTCCTCCCCTCTGTAGCCCTCCCTCAACAACTAAACAATTAAAAATTCTCGAGTCTTCTGATTAATCAATATTTCGTTTACAGTCTTGTCGAAACGTTTCGGACGTTTCCGCCTAAAAGTTAGTTGGACGATGGTGTCTTCGACACCTGGAAGTATCTTTTCTTTTCTTTTTTTTTTTTTTTGTTTTTTCTTTTTTTGTTTCATTTCTCTCCCATGCCTTTGTTGCATTACATAAATCTAACTACTGTATAGCCTGCGATTAAGCCGTGTATCGGTACAGAATGTCGTTTAAGCGCGTCTCGAAGGCGAGTCGCGCGGAAGGACGTTGCACTGAACATTTGCCGTGTGATCGGCCCGTTCACGGGAATCTAAACGATTCGCTTTTGACTCGACGAGCCGACGATTCTGCGAAGCCGCCGATATTCTTCGAATCATCGCCAACGTACGCCCAGACTTCGTTTTTCATCGCGAAACCCTCGGTCAGTCGGCTGACCAACTCGCTTTCGTTTTAGGCTCTCGGACGATTCGAAAGTTTCACACAAGTATCGTAGAAAGATCCGGAGAGTTACGCGGTATAAAAGTAGACGAAAATAACTATGCGATTTATACTAATTTTTCTGCACCACTACGCGCTGTAGAACATACACGATCACCGTCGTCCCCCAATTTCCTTCCAAGACTCCGCGATATAGAAATTGTAAAACTGATCAGGGAAAACGGCAAACCCGAAGTGTCGTCGTGGCAATCGTTTTAGATTCGTCGAACGTGCGTTGAAGATGACTCGAATCGATGAAAACGGGCATTCGCAACGCTGCAACAACGAGCAAAGCCTCGACTGCGGACGGGACGCGTCCGGAAGGTTGATTCTCTCACAAGCTTCCGCGACTATGTTTATGAAAAAGATTCGTTTCGATTCTTCGTCGAGAAACCGAGGAATCTTTTCGTATAATGAGAATCGCGACGATGCGCGATAATCTCACTTCGTAAAACGCTTAGCCCTAACAAATTGATAACACGTTAGTCCGGCCAAAGATGGAGGCCAAAATTTTCAGATTTTTGTACGTTTTATCGTTCGGCCGTACAAAATCTCGCTCGGAGAAGTTCAACATTGGAACTCGGTGAAAATATATCGACAAGTGTCGTCCCGTAAGGTGTGCACTCGACTGCCATGTTGGAATAACAATCGCCACGTTCATCATGTTCGTCTGGAAGCACTGATTTTCTGTTTCTACGAAGTCAGTCTCTTTCGATTTCCATGATATATCTCTCTCTTCGCGATACGGACGTCTCTCGGTCTCGCTCCATCGACGAAGAAGCAGCGTGCGCTCGTCGCGAACAGCATGCACGCGCGAAGTTAAAACTCTACTACGTTACACTTTCGTCTCCACCGCGACGTATCGCCATTTTCTCGACCGATTAAAAACTATCGACGCGAGATCACGTTACTGGTCCCATGTATCGCAAACGTTAACAGACAAATCGTCGAACTAACGAACACGTCGTCGTGACGACTAACCAATCGATAATAATTAACAACTAACAACAATTCCATTTACTCGCGCGGCTTGCCGCCGTGAACGACGAAAAAAGGGACAATAACAAAGGCAACGGTAACGCGTATTATCGAACAGACGCGGAAAGGAAAGAAAAATGAGAAGAACAATCGCGATCCTTCGAGCGGCCATGCTGTCGACAAGTTGATCGTTCTCATTCCTTGGAGCCCCCAACAACGTCGTCCATTGGCACCGTTTTTTTTCCTTCCCTCGTGCTTTTTCTGTCTTTCTACTAAGCTCGTTTTACAGTGTTCCTCGGCACGATGCGAGCATAACGCGACGATAACCGGCTCTATTTCTGCCTACGATGGTAGATGCTCTTGTGATTGTTCAGACTGTTGAGCGTCCTGAACACCTTGTGGCAGAGAGCGCAGACCGCGCTATTCAGGGGCTGAAAGTGTTGCTGCTCTTTGTGCCGTTTGAGGGTGAGCTTCGTGGAAAGGGTTTTACCGCAAACGTCGCAGGTATAGCATACACCCGGTGGCAGCAGTGGGTTGCCGTGTAACGGATGCGATAATCTCATCGCGAGAATCGCCGACGGTGGGCCTGCTGGACCGTCACCGACCGATTTATTATTTTTTATTTTTATTTTTTTTCATTTTTCGCAAACGAACGAAAGGGAAATGCCGATTGTTTTTTTTTTTGTTGTTGTTGTTAATCGTTATAGTTATATAGAGAATTAGCATTCAAGTGAATAGGCGATCGAAGGTTAGACAGAGATGGAAATGAAAAAAATTAAAAAAAAAGCAGCGTAATACGAGAAAGAGTTAAATAGAATATTTTTTGTTTTTTTTTTTTTTTTTTTTAAAGCAAAGAGTGAGAGAAATGGCAAAGAAACAGTGAAAGAGCGAATAAAGTAACAAGTAATAACGTAGAGTTACGGAAGAATTAAGAGAGAAACAGAGAAATATATATATATATATATAGAGTGAGAGAGAGAGAGACCAAGCACCATTGTCCGTTATAAATATCGACACCCAATTAAAAAGAAAAGATATTTTCCGTTACGAACCAATATTTGTGGCGTAGGAGGAGGCACACGGAGAGCCACGTGTGTGGATGGACCCCCAGCGCAAATCCGTGTTCGTGAAGGTAGCGGGTAGGTACACACAGAACAATGACGAACCAGAGCCGAACGTATAGCCGAGCGAGCGGGACCGGGAACAAACAAGAACAAAGATACGACTGCCATTAATATCACTGGACAAGATTAGTGTACGCTGATGGTATTCTTTAATGCGCAGGGCCGGGGGTTGATGAGGGTGGTAATGTGTGATCGGTAAGGCTAAATGCGGAATTCGTTGGCGTTCGTACGAGGTATGTAAGGTTGAAAATTAGGGGTAGCATCGGAGGAGAACGAGTAGGGAAGTGAAAAGATTGAAGATCAGATGTATATTCAGGCTATTTGGATGGTATTTGCGTAGGATGGTAAATGCAATTTGATGGTAAGAAGGTGACAGATTGGAGGATACACGATAAGGAAATACAGATGCATCGAGGGGCCGCCGATTTGCACGTGGTGGCAGCTATTTCGAGGGTTGTTCAACCTCCGGCCACGAGAACATTTAATTTAATTGCGGCCGCTCGAAATTCTTTTTCTCCTTTTCCGTATGATCGTACCGATCGTAGAGAGAAAGGTAGCTCGTGGCTCTGGTTTGTCATTGACCATAGGTAACGCGACGATCGAAGGATCGTCGCCACCGGAAGTCGGGATTCTCTACGAATCTCGAGGCACGGTTATCGATGCGCGTGCACGTTCCTGCGCGGCCCTGAGCCGTGACTGAGTCGAGGTCTCCGCTGCATTCTCCGAAGCGTTTTCTTTCTCGCTCATAACATTCCTTTCCTGTACGTTCAATGGCCATATACGCGAAACAATCGAAGGTGAAAACCTCGACAATGTTTGCGACGACGCGACGACGCGACGACGATACTCATTGTCAGCTCCATACTCTTTTGTCGTGTCGTATCGTGTCGCGTCCCGTCGTACCGCGTCGTGGAATGCAACGGAGAGGCATCTCGCATCTTTCTAGGTGGAGAAAGCGAAAGGAAGAAACACGACGGCGATTTGTTGTCCACAAGCCGAAGGACACGAGAAAAAGCTCCTCGTGTTCGTTCTAGGGCAAAGAAAGATGGAAGTAACGGCGAATGCAGGCGGTGCAGAGCTGGCGCGCGTCCTCGGGACTGGCACATAACGGCGTATTCACGACGGTCTGACCCTCGGTGCTGTGGAGCGTGAACGCGTACCCATTGACTCGGGGACGGCCACGAGGCACCTCGGGCGGCGAATATACGTGTCACGGGGTCTGGGGCTTACGTAGTACGGTGGGGTATGCGTGTATATGGGTCGGCCGGAAGCGCACGCAGGGCAACGAGGTGTAACGCGGCCAAACAAAACACAGAAAAGAAAATATAAAACGCAGCCGAGGTTGCATAATAAAGCCGCGAAGGTTAACGAGACGCACGACGTTACCCGCGTGCACCTTTCTCCGATACGTGAAAAATAACATGGGGCCGCTCTCTCTCAGCGTACAAAAAAGAAACATTTTATTCATATAAATAATCATGGATAAATTCGAAGAATAATATCAATATAATAATAATTATCATTCATTATCGTAATGCAATAGTAATAAAGATAACAGATCGTCGACGATAAGTTCATTCGAAAATCTGATTAATCATAGTTACGAAACGAGAAAACAAGGATACGATAAGCGTATACGTGTGTGAGTACTATTGGACGTACGCTATCCCCGAAAACCCGATAAGAGAACAATAATAATTGAAAAAAAAAAAAAGATGAAACAAGGAGAAGTAACAATATTAGAGACTAAAAAGAGAAGAGAACAGAGTATGTATCGTATATGTGCGTGTGTGTACGTATTTATAAACTTCTATATATTCGTGTAATTACGTTCGTATCGATAAATTCAGATATAAAAGACTTTCTTATTTACATGAATACGTACGCACGCGCCCTCTACGGCGTCTATTTTCGTTTGAACAGAATTTATATGTACATTCTACGTAATAGGCGACGCAGTCTTCGTCAAGAATATTCTACGATCGAAGTCGATGTTTTTTTGCGCCAGCTTCGATTCCTTTCGAAGGGTGAATAAAAAACGCGAGAGCTATCACAATTTTCATCTCGATATCGCAATCGCAAAATAACAAAAAGGTAACCATTAGATAGAGTTCTCGCGATAACAATAATCGTCGAAAAATCCCTCCCCCCCCAAAAAAAAGAAAAAAAAAAGACAAACAAGGTATATTAAAAATAAAAACGCGTACCTTTCTAACAGAAAAACGAGAAAAGAAAAAAAAAGCCATCCAAGCGATCGATGAAACGCGTCTCGAACGTATAATAAATTAAGATTAATACTAAATTGTAACCGCGAACGATGCCACCGTTGCGTTGAACCAATCGAAATCGACCGAGCGAAATGCAACCGCTAATTTAGCAATCGACATTGATTGTCTCGACGGAATTGTTCTCCGTGGTGAGTAACGCGCGTGATGTCGATACACATCGTTCTTGTTGTTTCCGGTACCGTTACAATTTGCCAAAAATTTCGGCGCACGTGTGCAACATGGGCGGGGGGAAGGAACGAAAAAAGCGTTTCGGTAATTTTCATTGCACCACATCCCGTAAGAACGGTATATTAAGTAACTTTCCTTTGGCTGCACCTTAAGGTACCTCTACGCGTATTTCGATCGTCACATTCGTCGCTCTCTTGTTAAAGAAGACAGGTAAGAATCGCGTGCGAGCGGAGCAAAACGAGCAAGGTCGTTCGTTGCTGTTCTCAGCCAGTTCCTTCTTCTCGTTCACGAGTCTGGACGGGAAAAGGGATGAGAGAGAAAGAGAGAGACAGAGAAAGATAGAGATAGATAGAGAGAGAGAGTGTGTGTGTATGTGTGTGAGAAAGACGGAAATAGGATGAAAGGAGACGGGCGACCGCGCGTCTAATACCTCGTCAACGTTCTATACGTAGGATAAGCGAAGAACATTACGATCATTAACTTACGTTACATATTATTAACTTATATATAATATATTTTCACGTTTTTGTACTGCGACTTTCCTCGTAACATCGTGCCAGGCGATACTCACGCGACTACCCCCGATAACCACCCCTTGTAAACTAAGTAATACAAAAAAAGACTGAAAGGGGACGCTTTGCATCTTTCCTTCTTCTTCTTACGAAACGGAATAGTTAAATAAAGAAGATCGAAACAACGAGAGAATTCACTCACGAATATAGAAATCCTGACGTTCCGAATCGTTTTTGCTCGACCCGAGCACCTACCTACTTATATACACTCAACGTAACATTTATATGTATATATATATATATATATCTCTTTGTAACCTTAGTAGAAAAATTAAACTTCTCGCGCGATTCAAGTGCTTCGAGGTCTAGCTTCATTTTATGTATTCTTTTACGCTTTTTGTTCATTTTTTTTTCTTTTTATTTTCTTTTTAGTCTATTTAATTTAAAATAGTCGTTCGCTCGAACGAAAATACGAGAAACTATAATAATAACAGTATCGCCTACTATCACATGATCTTTCCCGCGACCCGAATTCAAAGACGACATTTCCCTCGACATACAGCTCCCACTTCGTGGAGGAGACAAATGCGAGATCAATGATCCACGGTAGCGCTAGAGAACGTATGCAAAAATCGACAGCCTATCGTAAGTAAATATCATATCTCGAAATGAAAGAAACGGGACGCGTCTATCAATCCTACGACGATATTGCCATGAAACCGATAACGCAAATTGGACCAGTGTGTAGAGGAGATTCTTTAACGACTCGTTTACGACGTGTGTGCACGTTAAACGTTAGCCGACGAATGTTTTAAACTCTCGTTCTGACGGTGTACTATGATCGTCGCACACGTGAAACACTGGCACCGTTCTCGATCCCTAAATTCTCGATATCTCGGAGAACGAATATCGAGAGACAGAGAGATCCAGAGGACCAAGAAATCCATCGAAGGTTTCATGGACCTCCGGCTCTCGTTTATCCCAGTCGTGACTGTTGTTGCTGTTGATCCTGGTGCTGTTGTTGCGGTTGTTGTTGCTGAGAGGTAACTCTGTCCGAGTGTTCTCTCTGCTCTCTCTCCCGTTCGCGCATCTGTTCCATCTCCTTGCGTTGCTGCTCGTTCTTGCTGTGTTGCCGATGATAGATGCTCTTGTGGTTCCGGAGGCTGTTCAGGCTCGAGTAAACCCGCTTGCAGATGTTACAGATCGGTTCCTTGCTGGGCCTGGTGTGCACGTTCTGTATGTGCCGCCTCAACCGCGTTAGGGAGGTCAGGATTTTGTTGCAAGGCTCGCATCGAAACTCATCGGACGCGCCGCTGCCGGCCAACTGACCTGGCGGCAGAACCAGACACAGGGGTTACTTTTGGTTTTGTGCTCGAACGTCAGGTCGGACGTAGGTCGGACACGTTAACACGGAACGAGGAAACCCGTTCCCCTCCGCTCTAGAGTCCTCTCTCTAGTCACACACATCGCGTGTCCCGCGATCCTCGTCAATTGTTCTCTTTCACTCTTACACCACCATCTACCACCTTTTTTTCCGAGCCGAGAGAGAGAGAGAGAATTCGTGCGCCCTTCTCGATTAGTCGCGCACATTGCACCGTCACCCGACCAAGCCGTGCTCAAACTGTCTTTTTTTTTTTTTTTATTTTTTTATATTTGTCAATATTTTTGCGTTACTTTGGAACCACGTAATTATGCTTGCAGGTGCTACCCAGCATCTTCATCGTACGCCCATTCTACTTTTCATCTTTTCGTTATTACATTTTTATTGGACTTTTTACTTTTGTAACACACATACATAGTGGTACGGCGTGCGTGCTTTCCGGGGAAAGTACCTTCTGCTAGCGCGTCGTCTTACCATTGTCACCGTTTTCTACTTCGTCCATTCGTTCTTTTCGACGCGTGTCTTCCGGCGCAAATTCCTCGAAGCAGCCGCTTTCGTCGCGTCTTCAAAAACTCTAGGAAATAACTAGAAGAACGTTTTCAAAGATCCTTTCCGATGCGGTTACTACGTCGTCACGTGCAACTGGAAACAGATATTGGAACGAGATCGCTCGTTTGAAAATTTGGTGTTAACTGTGAACCGCGTCGTTACACGATGACAATGGCCACGACTAGATTGCAGAAGGCTCTTTGCCGGATCGGAAGGCAGCGTGTGCCGTACCGTTTTTCATCATTCATCGTTGTGCTCTTTTATTTTGTTTTTTTTTTTTTCTTACTTTTTTTTTAGCGCATTACGATAGTAGAGTGCAAGCAATTCCAAGATTCCAGTGAACGATCGTGAGCGATGACGTTAGTGTTTTCAGAGCACCAGAGATGTATCCATGTCGATGCGTATTATTTACAGCAAGACAGAGCAGAGTAGATCTTGTAGGTATACGTGTGTGGATATATATATACAAGAGTGTGATATTTGGTCTAACGGAATGATGCGATGAAGCGAACGTTTGATTATAATATTGATTTCTGTTTCAGCTTAACGTATGATTCGCGAACGAGCAGAAATCCTATCAGAGGGGTCGAGCTCCTTAACGACTCAGCGTTACGTGCCACGGGTTGGTAATTATCAGTGAAACAACAATATTTCATTCCATCGAA
Source organism: Bombus pascuorum (assembly GCF_905332965.1). Taxonomy (NCBI): domain Eukaryota; kingdom Metazoa; phylum Arthropoda; class Insecta; order Hymenoptera; family Apidae; genus Bombus; species Bombus pascuorum. The sequence goes on along the minus strand of NC_083497.1, from coordinate 11,458,404 downwards.
TTCTCCTTTATTTTCTCAATTCATTTCTAACGACATTCACGCTATTACTATGGGGCGACAGTTACGTTTCGCGCGGTTTACCTTAGCGTAACTATGATTCCGCGAGCGATCGATTCGCGTTGGCGCTGTATAACGCGGCAAGCGACGACGACGACGTTGATCGTGTCAGCGAGGCATACTATAGAAAATGAACGGTCGCGATCACGAGTCCGTGCATGAGAAAGGCGCAGAGACGAGGCGAGGGGTGGCGGACGGAACGATACGAGAAACGATACGAGAAAACGAGTCTCTCAACCGTATCGGTACCGAAAAATTGTTTTTCAAGGCTCGTAGATAGATGGGTTATAGTCCAATCGACCGATAAATAGATTCGTCCTTGGTTCGAGCGTTTCGCGAGATACCAGCCTCGCGTTTCGTGCGAAAAATCACTCTGCCGGCAAAAATTCGAACCGACGACGTGTTCGCGACTCTATTCTGGCTCGATCGAGAGAAATTGCACAGCCACGCGATACGTCCATCGATAAATATACCAGCAGCTAATCGATGGGAAAACGCTACAAGGTCGACTTTATCGTCGACGGCACGGCGATGAACTACCCTTTTGGCTGGATCTGTGGGGTAGATGAGGAAGAGCACAGTCGTACCGCAGGAGAGTGGTATCGATTTTACCGTGGAAAGACACTCGCTCGAGCCATGAACTTGGCACGAAACTAGTCCAGATGGCGGAACTTATTATTCGAAGGGTGCGCGCGTAACGCGACACGATCGACTGGCAAGGAAGAACAGGACGTTCCGCGTGAATTCTTTGAGGTAACACGTATGCATAGGTTTCGATTCGCGACTCTCTTTGGCGTGCATCGAGGTAACTCGTTTTACGATCAGAAGACTAGGATTATATTATCTCGGTAACGCAAACGTTTCAAACGAAACGAAATAACGTGACTACTAAATCAACGTGGTACTTATAAAATTATGTAAACGATGGTCGAACGTCTCTTTGCTTTCTCATGCAACAAGAAAAGACGATTGATCGCGTTCCAGAAGGTCGTACGGTTCTGCCGTATTCTCTTCTCTTGATTCCGCGTTTCTTCGTGCGTAGATCTCTCGGGGCAAGACGGAACCTCGACGCAAATTCGGTCACTAAACCATGGATGTCGGTCAATACGTGACCTCGCATTGTTCCTCGTGTTCCTTTCGCTCTTTTCTCGCGTGGTACTGGCTCTTGTGACTGACCAGACTGTTCCTCGATTTGTAGCTTCTACCGCATTGGTCGCAGGAGAGCGACTGCGGTACGTAAAAATGCGTGTCCGCCAAGTGCCTCTGAAGAGACCACGCACGAGAGAAAGTCTTCTGGCAGAAGCTACAGTAAGTGCCGGTGATCGAACGGCTCGAGTATTTAAGTTCCTGCTCGATCTGAGTTCTGGAGGCGTCGCGAAGTTTCGACGCCGGTTGCATGTTACCATTCGGTGTTAGCCAACGAAGATCGGCAAACGGGACAGTTTCGTTCAACGTCGTCCTTGGTTGCTGGTGTTGCCTGTTGTTGTTGTTGTTGTTGTTATTGTTACCATTCTGCTGACGCGTCTGCTGACCATTAGCATTGTTGGCCGAGCCTCGATCCGATTGCAGATCGATCTGCTCGTTGAGCAAACAGGACTCGAGCTCGTCTATCTTCGGCGACAGAGGTTCCGACTTGAGCACGATCTGCATCTGATCGTTAATGTCGTCTAAGAGATCGATAATGGGCAGCTCCTGGTGCTGCTGGTGCCCCTGCATCATCTCGCACTGACTAGTTGCCGTACTTTGGCTCGATTGGCCGGTTAGCCGTTGACCGTCTCCGTTGGTAGCGGACTGCCAACCCCCGTCCTCCTCGGCGACCTCCCGGTCTGCAACCAAAGAGGAGGGGGCTGAGTCCATCGAGATGTCAAGCGAGATGTTCACGCCGATCGATTACCAGCGGATTCACGAGCGCGGCGACGATCGTCGTCGGTTTGCATGGCAAGAAAACCGCGACCGAGAGATCACAAAGCGGATGGCAAGAGAGGGATGACGCGCGCGCGACAGGCCAAAGAAAAGAAGAAATCAAGAGAAACGCGGCTCGTTTCCCGACTAAACGGATGCGGACGCTGTTAATCGTTCGCCGGCTAAAAGGAGGCAAGAATCGTAGCGGAGTATCGCGAGCAACACGAAGACGAAGAACTGTGTAAAGAGAGCGAGAAAGAGCGATCGGTGAGGAAGGGAGAAAAGAGGGTTGAAAGGTGGACTAACGGAGCTGAGGAAGGTAGGGCGAGTATACATTCATCGTCTCATAAAAGCCAGTATAACGTCCGCGAGGATGAGATGTCGATACAACGAGAGAGCAGCAGTAGTAATAGGAGTAAGAGAAAGAGTAAGAGCAGGAGCAGGAACATAACGGCGATGCTTCTTCTTTGCGGGATTTTACCCAGCCGGTTACCCTAGCAACGGAACCCCCCACGTACGACGCTCCTTCCCCCGTTTTTCCGTGGTGCCGGGAAGGGGATATATACCTAGGATGCGTATTATTCTTAATAACCCCCGTATGCCGTTGCGCTGTATTATGACTGATGTTGACTCTAAGCGCGGAGAGCCACGGCGATCGATAGCTCGCTACCACCGCGACTATGAGAAACAGGGAGAGAAAGAGAGAGTGAGAGAGAGAAAGAGAGGAGAGAGAAGGAGAAAGAGAGAATATACTACGACTAAGGGAGGGCCAAGGGGTTGTAAAGAGGAGAGAGAGAAAGGTGAAGGAGGATAGGGTCGAGGGATCGGCGGGGAGAGAAAAATCTAAGTAGCTTCCGGATTGGTTACGCGAGTCTTACGAACTTTTGAAAGAGTTACGTGGACAGTGGTGGGGACGAAGACGGGGGCTGCGAAGCGAGGAGGCCGCCAGGAAGAACTACCCTCTCCTCGACCGCGGCCCTTTTTTCATCCGATGCGGTTGCGCGTTTCACGAAATCAGTGCGATCAAACGATAAGTCTTTTCGGATATCGGATCCTATTTAGTCACGAAGACGGGGAACCTCTTCTACGTGAACGAAAAGAACGAAGAAACGTACCATCTCGCGCCAGTTAATGGGACGTTGTCGGAAAATTTCACGTTTCTAAAGAATTTAGGAAATTCATCGAACAGACAGAAGAGATATTCATTTACGTCGCGGTCTAATTTCTATATAGAGAGCGCGCGGTCGCGTCTTTCTACAACGCGACGAATTGCACGGAACGTTGATCGAACTCGGTACCGATAAGAGGAGAGCGGCGGAGAGGAGGCGGCACGAACGCACCAAGCCAATTTCTTCGCGAGATACGTTCTCGCACGCTGCTGGGCACTAGCGGCGAGGCACGAAACTAAAGTGTCTCAATGAATTAAGCACCGCGACCAAGTAGACCTTCACCTTGTCTTCGAATCGTGGTGTTACGCCTCTGCCACGGATCGCGAGAGTCCTCACGATACGTAAACGAGTTTCGCCGAATTTTCAATTGCCCCCGCGAACAAATACTCGGATGAAAATTCGTCCTGCGAGTCTGTCGTCGACCGTGTAACCGGTTCTTCGCCTTCCTCTCCCCTCTTACGTAACTCGCGCGAATTTGCAAAAAGTCAATGTCGAATTTATCGAGGGAAAGGTCAGAGATGCATCCGAGAGATGCGATGAGTTCGATCCGACCATCAGTCGACAGACGGAGAAATTTGTCGGAAGAAGCGTATCGTTTTGGAAAGTGTTGCAGAAAAAAAGAAAGAGATCCGAGTCATGACAGCAAATGATATAGAGCGAAAGTGTAAACGCCCCCTCTCTCCCTCTCTCTTTCTTTCTCTCTGTCTCTCTTTCTGGCTCTCCTTCCTCTGTCTGGCCCGTTCCTAGCCCCCCTGTCATCCCATACTCTCTCGTTCTCTGTCGTACACTCGTCTTCGTCACACCCGCGCTCACTGTTGCGCAGTTTTCGAGGTCACCTCAAGTTCATCATCGATAATAGCACAAGGCGAAAACAAGCAGCTAGACCTGGGCGTCCCCGATAAGTACATACTACAGATAAAAAATTCCATCGGATTTGGTTCAGAACGAACTTTCGTTTGGCCTTGGGAGGCGCCGCATACGCGGCCGAAAGTAAATTGCCAACGCGGATCGTTGGCTACCGAAACGAACGACAAGAGGCAGAGAGGAAAGGAGACGGCTTGAAAGAAGAGAGAGAACGAGCGAGATGAGTAAGTATCGAGTAAATAGACGTATGCAAGGCGGACTCGCGGACGTCACGTAAGCAAGAGACAGACTTTCGCACACCATCGGAATCGACAACGTCGACAGATGGCAGCATGAATTCCGTGTTTCGCAAACAGGCCATTAACAAACGTTACGTAACCCGAAATTTCTTTCCTTGGCTACTATGTAGTTTGCCGATTCGATCGAATATGAAACGCCCTGCCTTGTTCCCCTTCCCGTTCTTCGGGCCACGTCGATCGCTTCCTACGAAGCGACGAAGCAAGGATTCTATTCGAAAAACGCGAATAACAAAAATCCTACGCGTAATCCTTCGAGCTGTGGAACAGTCGATGCACGTTCCGACGAATCGTCGTTTTTTAATTATCGAAACATCAAAATATATACGTGGAAACTGGAGAAACAGTTTGCTCTACATTCTACTTATTACAACATTTTTATACGCTCCATCAATTAAATCCAAGCCACTTAAATTTCGTATCACGCGATAGTACTTTCGTACGATCGCGAAGATTCGCATACGACGAAGATGAAATGTAAAATCCGACGAAAGGAACACTCGAGTACTTCGATATTTTTTGTGGCCATCGTATGCCTGATTTTTTGTTCCAATTCGTCGAAACGACAGTTCGTCGGAACACGCGTTCGTTGCAACTGCGGCCTACGTCGTGCGTCGAAGCATTTCGCGGGACCGACCGAATCGTGGACCATCGCTTTCGTGCGAAGAATTCGGTCGGCCATTAAAAAAGACCGAAGGAAAAACGAGGCGAGGAAGAATACGTGGCGAAGCGCGGTATGTCCGGCACTGAGAACGTCCCGTGAAATAAATATTTGCTCGATGCGCTGCAACGCGCCCTCTGATACAAAGAGACAGAGAAAGAGGATAAAGTGCTCGACTCCAGAGCTCGGCACCCGCTATTTTTATGCGGCCGGGTTTTACAACAGGTTACCGCGGATGCAGGCGTTCGCGGAAAAGAGCAGAAAACGAGAGAAAATAAAGGAAGAAAAAAAAGGGGGGATGAGGAAGGCGGGGGTGAGAGAAAAGGGAGGGAGGTGGAAAAAAGGGAATCGCGACGGTGGCGGGACCGTGGCGGCAGTCCCGCTACCAACACCGCTACGTATCGGCTTTTTAAACAATTTTAGTGGCGAGCGGGAAACGGGCTAAGAATATCTAGGCCCGGGGAAAGAATTTCTCCTCTCTTTGCGATAATGACATCGAAACCGGCCGAGAAACGCGGGCATAGACGCGCGCGGAGAGAAAGGAGCAGAATGAATAGATTTAAAATTAGACCGCGATAAACGCATCTTTCTCCGAGTGTCGGTCGCTCTATGCAAAACTTCTCTCTCGGGCACACGCTTTAAATAAATGACAACGAAATATATTGTACGCGCGCGTATAAAATGTTATATACAAGAGATGCTCGCACATCGTACAACGACCTGCCTTTGGAAAAAAAATAAACGCATCGATCAGGTCGCACAATTATTTTAATTTCAAATGTTACGGCGCGAAATTCATCGTTTCGGACAGCAAAAAAAAAAAAAAAAAGAAAAAAAAAGAAAAAAAGAGAAGAGACAGACACAGTGTGAAAGGTTAACGCGATCGATCGCATAATTTTCATTGTTTCGCACGATTTCCTCTCTCGCCGATCTATAAAATCGTGCATTCCTAACGACAGTATCGATGTAGCAGAAATGACCGTACAGCAGAAAGTTCGAGAGCAAAATTCGTTTGGGAATTTTTTTCCGACGGCCTCGACGAATCTGCTTAGAAACACGCGGACCGCCATATGCTCGCAGCCGGCTCTGCGCGGAATAAAAAGATCTTAACCGTGTGAGTACAGAAGAGAGGCGAAGGAACAAAGAAACTCGCGCTCTCGTCTAAGGCTGATCGCTCGACAAGTGGTCGTACGTTGTACTTTCTATCTGGCACGATTGTTTTTTACGTAACCAGCCATTACGAATTAAAGATGATTAAGGAACGGGCGCTGTGCGCGCTATTTACAAGACTAAAATTTCACTTTATCTGTGTGTCGAAATGATAACGCGTTTTCTAAATTGATCTACGAAACTTCTAGACCTTGATCTTTTCCCCCGATTAAATTACACGATGTTGTTTCGTACGTCGAAACTATTGCCATTATCGCCAGAACTATCAATATTATCAAAAATCTACTATCATAAAACACCATCGATAGCCGAAACGAACAAGCGGAATAAAATACTCAATATAATCTAACGTAGAAACAAACAGCTATAAAATCGAATCAGGTGTGCCCTGTGTTCTTTCGTTTTAATTTTAACGCAAACTCGCACCGTTCGGTTGCCCGTCGTTTAACAAACGAAACGAGGTAGGTGGAAAGTTTCGCGGGACCGACGACCCTGCAACTATCTCTCGGCTGTTGGACGGCTGAAACCTTGCCAAAATCACGTCGTTGCAGTTCGTTCGGTCGAACAAGAAAAAAAATTGTCCGTCGTGAGCGGGCATACGCGCGATAGATAGGAACCGACAAGCCTTAGCCGAGATAAAAACTGCGAAAAAACAAACAAGCATTCGTCGCGTACGCTGCAAGTGACCGATTAGAGAGGCGTGCTTGGCTAGAAATTTTTCAACGGAGAAATTTTCGCGGCCAAGAACGTTGCGCGCTATCGTTTTTAACGGCACGTCCAAACAACTCGTCTATTCTTGCGTCGAAACGACGTAACGTTCTCTGCTTATTCGCTGCGCTTTGTTGTCTCGCGAGTGCAACAAACCGAAATGTACAGAAGTGAAAAGAGTAAAAAAAAAAAAAAAAAAAAAAGAAAAGGAGAGGGAGAGATGACTGTCCGAAAAGAACGAAACGACGATCACGTCGAGAGAAAATATGCCGTGTTAGGCTCCGGGTCGAACAGCTTCGCGAACCAGCCACGTATAATTTAATGTGTCTAATGATTCGCACTGCGCCGCAAGAACGTGAGTGGCGTACCAAGGTCGTCGTATTTTTAGTTAGGCCAATGTTTAGTTGGCCACGTTGGTCGGAGATAGAGGGACCTTGAATTTTGCGGATAACATCTGTGGTCTTATCGACGGCCCCTGATAACTTTTTCAGTACTAACCTAGTATAAGCCAGTCGTTCAAATATTAATCGAGGAGACGGGCGAAGCCGCACCTGAATTTACTTAACGACACTGTTAGAACGCATTTAAGACCTTCTCCTCTGACGATCGCGAAACCAAAGACGACGTATCTCCATGATCGACGATATTTTTTTGTTTTCGTTTGTTTTCTCGTTCGGATTATGCGGCTCTCGAAACTTTGGGTATTTAAGCATCGTGATACCTCTGTGATCATCGTTCGTTCGTCTCCATGGCGAAGAAAACAAAACAGAAAAACAAAAAATAAGAAAAAGGTTACGTTTGTCTAATCTAGCAGATAATGCATCTTGCTATGAAAACGAGAATACTTCGTATTCCTTCGGCAAAGTCGAGTACGTTGAAACGTTTACCGTTATTAAGCGAGTTTACCGTTAACCCCCGCCCCAGCGAGCGCGTTCGCTCCACGACCCCCCAAATATGCATAGCGTACAAGCGTGACGTACAGTAAAAAGAGAGCAAATTGTCCGTCCCAGTGAGTGAGAAAAAATGGCCAATAAGTCGGCAGATATACCGTAATGACGTTACCATATGGTACACGCACGTCAGAGTCAAATGTCTCTCGAATAATATAAAAGAGTGTGACAAAATTGGACGACCTATCACATCCTCTTTCGTAATTGGAAACGAACAAGCTGCAAAGTGTCTCGTGACGATGTGTTTCACGATTATAATTACGTACAATTACGGTGTAATTGCAAACTTTTCAAATTGATAATACACGATAACGTCTGTAAAATATATAATGATAAAAGAAAAACATATTTTATAATTACGTTGCTCGATATATATATATATATAGATATATATATATAAATATGGTAATATTCGTATATGTGTACATGTGTAAAGAACATATAAATATATATATATATATATGTATAATATTCGTAAATATAAAATTATAAGCAATGTCATAATGCTGTCGTATCGGCGATATCGCGGCAGCGGCGTGTTTTCCGTTAACAAACGTTAATGGGACGACAACACTGATACAAAACTTAACGATGAATTGGACAATACGAGCACGGCACGTATACATATATATGTATATACATATATATGTATGTATGTATGTATGTATATATATATATATATATATAGAATGAAAAATCAATCGTCGATAAAAGTGACATTTGACGCGATTCGCGAAACTCAAAGTATTAATAAATCGGTAATACTTTGGCAAATTTCTTCGAGGATTTATTAGGTGTACACAAAGAGAACAGTCTGTCGCTGCATCGTTACTCATTAACTTCTTCTGTACTTTCTTTTGCCTTCTTTTTTTTTTTTATTTTAGATCTTTTTCTTTCATTTTCTACTCTTTTATCGTTTCTTTTTATGAAGAGGGGTCTTTTCGATCTTACTTTCTCTTTTTTTTTCATTAAACATCGTAGAGATTGCGGCAGATACTTTGTACAGTGATGCCAAACAGTGATGGTTTCTTTCATCGCTTTGTGCCAATTAGAATGATCGTAGCGAATTCGACGAGTCGAAAGAACGAATGTATCTGCTGTTCTTTGCCTGTAGTCATCCGCGGAGAGCGTCTCCGCTCTATAAAACGTATCGGTCGCGTGTAATCGCGGCATGTTTCGTTCTAACCTGAAGATACAGGGAGCAAACGAGGCGCGCGATTTAGACGGATTTGCTGCCGGTTTGATTTGATCGAATGGCCGAACGTTTATCCGTTCTTCTCTGAATTTTCAATAAACGACAACAGATGAAAGGCGAAGCACAGTTAAAAGAAAAAAAGAAGTAAAAACGGATGATAGGTGAGCAGATAAATCCCTTCTAACGTCGTGAATTCGTTGATAACCGCGGGAACGTTATGACATCATGAAATGCAAATGCAAGGTAAATGGTATCATTTAAGTAATGATGATATCAATGATTTTTGTAACGCATGCCAATTAGAAGAAGTTTTAATCGTCCAAGCAGACAGTAGTGCTCTTTCACCGCAACCAAATAAAAAAAAATATATATATGTATGTATATATATAATATGTATAATCATTCTTATAATTCGTGATTTGTTAGTGTTTGATATAACTGCACAAGTCTTTTAGTTACTTTATATTAGAGCGAACCGCTACACCGCAGACAAATGCGGCCACGATGTATCGACTGTCGATAGAAAATAATGGAACAGCATAGAAATGCCCTGTGAAAAATCAACAGAAATCAAAGGTTCAAGTCAACCCCAAACAGGATCGTGCGTGACAGATTTCCAGAACGACCATACGAACGACGATCTATGTATATATGTACACGGGGTGGGGGTTGTTCACTTCTCTGTCGAGTCCTCGATCGTTGATATTCTAATGATTTTTACTAGGGCAGAGCTAATAGTAAATATTCTTACCTTGCGAAGTTCCTGCCAAGTCCGGTGGTTGCAACCCGTGGCCCAATCCTGGAAATTTCACTATCGTCACACGTAGCAACGAACATTCTTTCGCACTATCGACCGAACAACGGCCTGTACGCAACATCGCAATTAACAGAGACTCGATGGAAAGAATCTTCTATAATCGTCTTCTAAAACTACTTTACTTATAGGAAACAAAAATGTGAAAGGAAGGATATAGAAGGAATAGAAGAAAAAAACAAAAGAAAGGGTGTGAAACAACCACATCGGTGCTCTGTCGAGTTTCGAACGCAGAAACCAAAATAGCCAAAAACGGCTACGGGAAGGAAAACTATAAAATGCAATGCAAAAAAGAAAATCGTGCTCGATGCGTATGTGAGGGGGTAGACGATGAAAATTGGTCAATGCGTACAGGCCTAGTAGAAACGCGAATGACGTACGTACCTGACAATGGTGTATGCTCCGTAGCTAGCGCCGCCATACTGAAATTAAAGCTTCCAGGCGTGGGGAAGATTTTCGTTTCGGACAAAAAATTCGGGGTGGACGTGTGTTCGGATTCGGCCTCGTGCTCGTTACTGCTGGCTGACGCGGGTGGCCGATCCGACGCCGCAGCTCCAGAATCCGACGAGTCTTCGTTGTTGCCTCCGTTACCGCTGTTACCACCTGTCAGCTCCAACGGCTCGCACTTGATGTTGTCTTCCAGGGGGCTGTTCTCCTCGTGCACGCCGTTACCCTCGACCTTGCTCGACAGATGGTTGTTCTTCACCATCGAGAAATCCGTGGGAGTAGCGTCGTTGTTGTTGAGAGGCGGCGACGGCACCCTCGGCTTCTTCGCCGACTCATCGTGCGGATCCGGTGTTCGTCTCTCGTTCCTGCGTATCTGCGCTCGGCGTAGCAATTGCTGCACGGTCGTCGGTGTCGGGGTTACTGGTGTGGGCGGGGAACCACCCCGGGGGAAACTCTCTTCTGATTTTTCGTGAAAGGGAAGGTGGTTACCACCGGCAGCCAACGCGCGTACATGGGATAGCTGCAATTAAAAAGGAAAAAAGAAAAAAAAACAGAAGTAACGAAAAGGAGCATCATGCTCGCCGATAAAATGGTGACGGGTTGTAAGGTTGGAAGAGAAAAGAGTGATCAAGGGGAGAGATCGTCGACGAAGAAAATACTCGATATATCGCTCGACGGTACCGCGCATGCCCGCCAGAACACGATCACGATTGCTCTCTTTCTATTTGCAACGCAATCTGGTTATCTTTGTTTGCTTGACCTAGGACAATTATGGATTGGAATCAAGATGGATACACATTCTGCACCGAGATAAGGTGCTCTTTAGTTAAAAGTCACGTCTCTATCAGAGATAACATTCAAAGCATAATCAATTTGCTAGGTACCGAGGCTCGATATTACTCGGATATTACATATGGCTGATGGGCTGCTGTGTATTCCACGAACGCTAGAGGAGAAAATAGTAAGGGAAACGATCGGAGGAATGCTTACCTCGTCCCTGTCTGTTTGGTCGGCCTGTTGCGTAAGTCCCGATACCCTGAGGACTTCGGCAGTCTTCAAAAAACTGCTAAGGGAACGCTGATGCACGTTCACTTCCCCGTGATAGATGAACTCCACCAAAGCGTGCAAGTCGCTGAACGCTACGTCTTGAAGTACTATCACCGGGTGTTTACACGGTGTGCTCTGCAAAAGGGCAAGCAAGGAGGAAAAGAAGAGACATTTTCTTGCAATAGTTACACATTGATGTTGCACTCGATACATCGCTGGTACGGTGATAATAAAGAATGTAGATTTACACGATGGATCGGCGCAGAATCGCGTAACACGGGATGAGATACGATGTCTATGTCTTACCTTGAGCAATTCTCTAAAATAGGGACTGCATGCGGAAAGTACGACGCGGTGCGCTTTGAGGCTTTTGCCATCGCAGGCCAATGTGACGTCCACAAAATCTTCATCGTCCCTTAAGTTTTCAAACGCCGACGTTATACTGCTTTGGTAATTGTTCCATCGCAGACAAAAGTGTTGCGTATCTACCATCGTTATATCTATTCACCTATAATCAGAAATAATGTACGCTATTTAAACCAGCGAAAGCTTGACACTTATCTTATCGCTTAATAAAATATGCCTCGGCTGACCGAGTCTCGACCAAGCAACATTTTATAACGCGAAATCTAAGGAGATTGGTCCGATTCGAGATGCGCGTTAGCATTACGAATATGTGCACCAACGTCGGCCAGGAAACGAAATTCGAAGGCTGAAACTTTCTAGTTGTGCACGATAAATCGCCAGATAAGTCTGCAGGTCGATAATTTTTGATAACCGCTATTTCGAAATAAAAAGCACTGTTGCAAAAAATAAATAGGTATGTCGCGAGCGAGAATCGCGCTTCGATCGTAACATCTTTCTAAAACGAATACGTACGATTCACACAAAATGGAGAGAGAGAGAGAGAGAAGAGACAGAGAAACAAAAATTCATCTATCCGTAAAAAGATGAGCAAAGATTACATAATGTTTCGGTATCGACTGATATTTAACCAGTGTGTTTACCATAGGTGTGGCATTAGAACAGATGTTAATTTCCTTACACTTCTCGGAGCCACGAAAACTTATATAACTGGCGAATTAATACGCAGATTCGTTTAATAGGGACGAGATGGACCAGAGATGTCGTGCACGAACATATGTTATTAATTCGAATGGAATGAAAATACGGGAACGTAAACGTTCCCGTTGCCGCGCGTGAGCTGTAAAACGACACTTTGAAGTTTTGCGGTATTTTTACGTGGCACCGAGGAGAACGCGAACGACCAGAGAGAAAGAGAAAAAGAGAGAAAGAGAAAGAGTCTAGTGTACCTATATTCCGAAAAGTCAAAACGGTCTTTGCGGATCTCGCGTGCAAACGGGTATATGTATGTGTATCATCGACGCGTTTCGCTGGGCGAAACCGTGCGAAACGAGAAAAAATAAAATATCGTCTGTACGACGTCGAGAGTAGAAGAATAAGAATTAAAGAGTGCATGGCGTAAAAATAGAAGCGAAGGATTACACTACTTTTTATTTGCACCATACAAGAAAATTAGGTCGCCAAGCTGGAGTGAAGCCAGAACATACGATTAAATAATTCTCTTCGCCACTTATAAAAGCGCAAGCATTAAATGTATGCTGATAGTGTTATCTTAGCAAAATGATAAAAAAAAAAAGATCTTAAAACAAATTTACAGTGCTCGTTGCCCGCGCCGTATGTGTGTGGTGTATCGCCATGACAAAAGCTTCGATATAGAACGGAATTAATGATCCTCGATTGTTTTTTTTTTCTTCTGTATTCTATAACGCGTTATTACGATAAGAAGAAGCATGGATACCGTATACTATTTTACAACGTTTCCGTTGATAATCGTATCGCTGATTCGAAAGGTATTTTTGCGTTGGTCGACTCGCCACTTCGAAGAAATAGTAATTAAAGTACACACGGTCGCACACAATAGAAACCGTACACCGACGAACCGGTAAATAATATACCGCAATATTTTGGATACGTTCCAAACGATTATCGCCGCTAAAGTAAAAAAAGAAGCGAATAATTTCTTCTTCTTTTCCTTTTTCTTTTTTCTCTCTCGCAGATACACGTTTATCATAAAGCCCGGCGCGGCGGTGCGATTCGGAAACTGTTTTTAGACTTTTTAAGTTCGCTATCGCACACTGCTAAATTTATATGTGACGAATTCGAGATAAGTTTCGCAGTGAAAATCCTCGCAGCAATTTTGACGATAGAACCCGACTGGGACGCACGTCTATCTAGGCGAAAACACTGACAAAAGAAATTTATTTGCTGTATTGCGATATACAAGACACGCGTATTTACTTTCTGAAAAAGAAAAAAGAAAAAAAAGGAAGAAAAAAGCAAAACACCATAACGGTTCTTAACGTTTCTTCGGTTTAAAATGTGTGCCACGATTATCGGTGATTATTGGCGAGAACGCGATCGATCGAGGATCGACGCGCACAAGCACATTTTTCGAAAACTGTCAAACGATTGCGGGAGTAGAAGCGAAACCGTGAACCAGAGTGAGAAGAGGATAAGACCGGTGCACGTTATACGATACCTTTTCCTCAGCGATCGCGGCTAAACGGCAGTTACGCTTTTCGTATTTCTAAGGCACATTCACCACACATTATCCAGAAAGTAATCACAGTTCGAAGAAAGTAGATGCGTTATCGCGAAAGCACACCTATCACTCGTCATGCCGCGTAAGCTAATGACCGAAACAATGAGCCGAATTGAAACGCTCTGCGTTTTATCTGCACAACGCCACCTCGCAAAAAAGTGCGCACTTCACAAGTTCGTGAAAAAGTCCCCTACACACGGCCACTAGTGCTGCTTCGTCGTGGCGGAAAGTCATTCTCGACGGACGGGTCCGGAATCGACGCCGGTCCACGACGCGATAGCGTCGTTGTGTTCATTCCTCGCGCTCGATCTTCGACGAGCACGAGCAAAATCTGCGATTGGCAGAAAGATTATCGATCGATTAATTTAATCGGCGAGGACGCGTGCGAAACGTGATCGAGTTGACAAGACGGTCGCGCGTCAAATGATCGAGGAAGGCGTAATTTAGCCGGCGGGTAAGAATGCCGGAAGGAACGAAAGAGGCGGATAGTAGGAAGAAAAAGAGGAAGGAAGAAAGGAAGAGAGGAAGGAAGGAAGGAAGGAAGGAAGGAAGGAAGGAAGAAAAGATGGAAATGAAAAGACGGAAAGAAAGACGAGAAAGAAGAGGAGAGAGAAGGAGGCGCGGGGGAGGAGCGGCGTGCGGTTTCGCGCGTGCCACGACGCGTACACCGGACAAAAGAGGGAGAAAAAAATGTCAAAGGAGAGACAGATAGCGCGTTAGCCGTCTCTCGTTGCCTGCTTTCAACGGGCAGAGAATGGCGATTCGTCGATGCTGACCGAGGAAATCGGCAAGGATCACATGTCGCGCACCGTCACAGAGCAAAAGCAACGAACGAAGAAGGAACGAAGGAACGAACGTGTGAGTCCAAACGGAGAAAGAGAGACACGTAGAATAGAAGAACCGCGAGTTGTTGGAAAAGCGGAAACGTCACGATCTTCGGGAGGAGCACGTTGGAGCGCACAGCAGTCCACCGGTGGCCTCTTTCTCCGTCACATACCGTGCGAACTAACCCCCGAAACGTCACGTCACGACTGTGCAGCTGTGTGCCTTCGTCGACGCGGGCGTACGTCGCGGCGCGGCAGCGAGGCCGCACGAAAACGTACGAAAAGCCGGCGATCGCCGGTACGACGAGCGAGAACGACCGACAAGAGGGAGAAAGAGGTATCGTCTGACGAAGAAAGACGTCCAGAGAGACACACATACACACGTATAAGCGTGGGGAGGCACACACAGACAGGCACACGAACGGATGGACAGACGGACAGATGGACAGTGACACACAGGCAGAGAGGGACAAGAAGAAGCGGGAGGAAAAAAGAGAGCGGGAGGACGAGCTGAGAAAAGATAGGACGGTGGCGTCGGGCAGATTTCGTCGGGAATCGCGAAGTACGCGAGAAGAACGCGTCTCGAATTTTTGCCACCGATCACGCTCTTTTTGTCATACCTGCGGCGAATGAGTTTGCCTACCGATGTACAAAGTAGAAGAGATCGTGCACGCGTATTCGCGGCAGAGGAAAGGTGACGAGGTTTACCTTGCGGCACTTGTCGTGTTAGACACGTCGCTCACGTGCGTTCCGTTCCTCCTGCCCCTCTTTGCTCGCGATTCAGAAGCGCATCCTTCGAGCGCAGGCTGCGCCGCTTTTTCACGCGCTCCGCTCCCCGCTTCCTCGCAAGCTGCCGCGTCGAAAAAGAAGCCTCGAAGCGTAGCGCGACACACGTGTCTCTTGGGTACGATCGCGAGGTCCGCTGCGTGTTATCTCGAAATCGGTGAGCGGAGAGAATCGGCCGTGAAAGTCGGCAAACGATGACAACGGCGGCGACGACGATGATGATAGTTGCGGTCGCGCGCGGCAGCGACAATAGCGGTATAGCGCGCGTTGCCTAAAAAGCAACCACTCTTTTCTCTTTTTCTCTTGGTGTCTCACTCGGTCGCGCCGCGCCACACACACGCGCTCGCGTTCGATCTGTGCGAAGATGAGAGGAGAGAAGAGGGTTGTGCCGCGAGAGGATAGGCCTTCAGGCAGCGAGACACGAGGGGAGAAGTCTGGAGCTCTGCTCGGCGATACAACGCCCAAGCAGTGGCACACTACACGCGCGGGTCGACGTCGTCGCGGAAAGAAAGAAATAAAGAGACAGAAAAGGAGAGAAAGAAATAATATTGGGAGCAGCGAGAAAAGAGAAAGGGACGAAGAACGAGGGGGGAGGGGAGGTGTATCGCGTCTTTTAATCCATCATCGTTTTCTCTGTCCGGTTGGCTCGTGTGCCGTAAATCGTTCCCGCGAAATACGAAAACACCGGCAACGCGGCTGTCAGAGGCGGCGATCTCGCGGCAACGCGCGGGAATTTCGAACCGGCTCTCGCACGCACGACCCACCTAGCCACGTGTTTCTCTGTTCGGGATGCAGGCAGCCACCGTGACGCAAATTGCCGCGCGCTTCACTCCGGAATGCGAAGCCTCTCTCGCCGCTACGTTCCACCGAGACACCACCACCACCTCCACCACCACCACCACCACCAGCCAGCATCAACCACCACTACTACTACCACCGGAGCCCGAGCGTGTAACCCGCGCGCGTGGATTCGCGGATGATCGCGGATGATCGCGGAGACACACCAACCGTTGACACGTCGTGGAACAAAGTCACTGTCACGGCGGCGCAACACGTTCCGCGAGCGCGTTTCGAAGAGGGAGGTGGAGCTCTCGTGCGAGTACGAGGGTGGAGTGACGGAGACAAAAAGATAGCGACAGAGAGAGGAGGGAAAAAAAAGTAAGGTGTGCGTAACGTAACGTAACGCAAGGTAACGTGTCGCGTCGTGCCGTGTCGTGTCGTGTCGTGTCACGACGACACCACGAGCCGAGAAGCACCGAGAGTACGGCTGCAGCTCCCGAGTCTGGTTAGAACTAGCGCAGGGGGGAGGGGGGAATGTCGCCCGCCGACCGCCGTTATTCTTTATCGGAGCATGAGACATCTGTCGTAATAAGTGCGGACTAAAAAATAGTGCGTACGCAGAGAGAGAGAGAAAGAGAGGGAAAGAGAAGAGAGTAACGGAGAAAAGAGCCCGGTGCCTCGATGGTGGGGAGAGCTTTATGCCTGTGGTCGCATCGGCCGTGCCTCCTCTTTTACCCCGCTGTACCCTTGCCCAGCCCACCTCTTTTCTCTTCTCTTCTTCTCTCCTCTCCTCTCCGACTCGCTCGCTCCTTCGCAACCCCCCTCACTCCATTTTTCTCTCTTCGTCGCACTCGCGAATCCCCTCCTTCCTCCCCCCTGGTTTCTCTTCCACGGGCTCACCCCACTTTACCCGTTAGCCCACGAGACGAAAATGCGCAAAGCTAACGACTTCCAATTAAAAGCGCTGGAGCTGGAATTTTAAAGGCGCCACCACTGCCTACTTCGGTTCGCGCGCTTCGGCTACACCGGATTATCGTGGATAGACCGCCGCGCCGCCACGCCGCCGCCCCGACTATCCGCTTCCGACTTCCCCGATACCATCGTCCTAATCGTCATCGTCGCGGTTGCAGTTTCCTGGCCGTTTATCGAAATTTCCTCGAAATACGAATTCGTTCATTCTATGAAATTCCCGAAAGATTCGATATCCTCTCTGCTCGTCGCGTGCTTGTTACCTCGCTCGCCGATCGCTCCGCAAAGATCGAGTTTCCCCGTAATCGTTCACCGATACGTATGATACTTTAACGAGGGACAACGCTTACTCTCCGTCGACTAGATAGTCTAGCCATCCATCTATTCGGCAGCCGGCCTGTCTCGCGATCCCTCCTGCCATCCTGCTCCTGCTAAGCTCGCGCCCGCAGCTACTACCCCCTCCGCCGGCACCGTAGGCGACCCCACTCGATTCGCCCCTCAAAAAATCATTACGCCCTTCCGCGGGCTGCGCATGAACGCGGTTTTAATTCGCTACTAGAAAAGTAAAATGTAAACGCCGTTGGATGAGAGGGACGAGGAGGAGGGGGTGGGCCGAATGGGAGTTGGTGCGGGCTTAGGAAGGACGAGGGGACGAGAGAGCGAGGAAACGGGCGAAAAGGGCGGAGGGGCCGACGAGAGAAAGACAGAGAGAAAAAGAGGAGGGTAAAAGCTGAAGGAAAAAGCGAACTACGGAGCGAGATAGTATGAGAAAGATATAGCGGAGCGAGAGAGAGGAGAGCGAAGTTTCGCGGACGTAGTCGAGGACGAGGCGAACGAGGACGAGGAACGCGACGACTGTGAGAGCGCGACGTAGGACAGATCCTTTTTCCACTGCCGCGGCGGAAAGAGGAGGATCGGAAGAGAGAGGACGACGGAGAGATAGAGAGGGAGCCGGGAGAGAGGAGGATACGCTCCCCTACTTCTCTAGGGGTTCCATTGTAATATTTATTGATTGGATTCCTAGGAGCCAAAGCTGAGGGCTGTGGCACCTATACTTCGACTAGATTGCCTAGAAATGTTTCCGTACGCTCGGCGAGAAAGCCCGTTTTCCCGATTCTCTGCGTTTTCTTCGCTCGAGTCAGCCGGTTCGGAGAAACGTTCCACTGACCTTGGTCGAATAATTCACGGCAAATAGCCGTGAGCGGGATGCGGCTCCATCGGTTACCGAATAAATTCCATCCGTGAAAAGGACGCGCTCTCGATTGTTAATTTCCACCTCTGGCAAACAAAAAATCGAAAAAAAAAAAAGAAAAAAACAAACACGTGGGGAAAAATCGCGCGCACGTAGACGTTAATCCTTTTATACCGAAATTGATTCAGTGGCAAAATCTATCTAAATAAAACGCGTTTATCCTATCGCGTTAAATCGTGTCTGAAAAAAAAAAATCGACTAGCCAAACAAAATGAATCGTGGCCCGCGGTCTATTTTCCCGAATAAAGTAGCTCCGTTGAAAGAACAGCACGTTTCTCGCCGGATATTTCATTTTTTCTTAAAGGCCGATCGCACGGACCAACGGAAACCGGGCCAAACGCCAAATAACGAGCGAACGATCCAGAGAAAAAGGCCCGGTAAACCACGTCGACGTTATTCTCATTCAACGATGCGCCATTGAAGCAAACGAGTACATCGCCTTTTTCATCCCCTCCACGATCTATCGGTGAACGATACGTCGAACGTTGTTTCCTGCGGAACACAGGAGTCCATGAGTCAGTTGGCCTTGAACGCGTATATTCAGGATACCGCGCGTCGTTCTTCCATCGCGTACACGACGTCGGCTACACGCTTTCGCGTTAGTAAAATCGAGGTTACGCCTGAAAAATTAATGAACTCCGCGCGAGAGAAAACATAAGGAAACGCCGATAAATAACGGTGGCGCGTGCTGCTAGATCGTTTGCGCGCTAACGAACGCGTGATGTGTTCAGTCGTTTGCCGTGAAGAGAAGCGTCGCCGCGTTAAACGCTGAATCGCAGTAAACGTCGGCCGTGGATAATGCATAATAACGAGGAACGTAAACCGGCGCGCTCGCGCGCTCGCGCGCTCCATCGCTCGGTCGGACGAGCGAGGTCGGGTGTTGTAGTTTAGCTCGGCCGAAACGTAGGGAAAATGCAGATGTTTCGACCGGTCCTTCGTGGCCACGTACACACAGTTTCGCAGCTCCACCTGCGTTAGATTCGATCGCGTGATACACGATCCTCTCTTTGTCTCGCGAACGAAAGCCTTTACGGTGTGTGCAACCTTGCAGGTGCGCGCGAATTTCGAGGACGGTTTCCGAAGAAGAAAAAAAAAGAATCTCCTTTCCCACGTTCGGAATCGATAGAATTCTGGCATTATTTATGCCGACCCCGATTCGCGTTACGTATCTTTAAATATGCAGGGGTCAATATTTTTAGCAAGATTCGCCCGTTTCAGCAGCGCAGATCCGATAATTGGGTCGAAATCAGAAGACAGCTCGATTCCGATCGAGAACGGCGAACCGATGCGTATGTCACCTGGTGATGTGTGCCGTTGTTCCGAGTTCAAGGCTACCCATCGCGGAACACTGGACCAAGACATTCCTACCCTGTAACCGCCCCTACCGTCCCACCTTTCTTTCCCTCCATACCAGTTCACTCACACGCATTACCAACTCCCCACCAGCCTACGTCACGCGTCTGCTTCTCCATCGACTACCCCTCTCTGACCCCACACCCTCGCCGTTTAAGTAACGAGGTCTACGAAATCATGATGCTCTGTCGTCTTGCCCCTGCGAGATATTGTTCCATGAAAAAAACATTCGTCGATCGGCCGAAGAAAATATATATTTTATACAAGAGGACTATTTTAAACTTTGGAAAGAACCGCCGGATAATCGAATCCTTTGTACTTGATAGAGCTACGCGGTTGAACGTTTACGACCAACGTTGCTCAGAATTTTTCCCCGATATCCTTCCCCGCCGATAGCAACAGAGAGCACGTCGAGAGACCGCTCTCCGCGTTCTGCCTTTTAAACGGATCGCTTTGTCGCGGCGATTCAGCCGGTCGCCAGCGAAGATCTCGATGTTCCGCGATTAACCCTGCACCGTTAGACCAATTAACGAAGGGCAAAGACAAAAAAAAAAAGAAGAAATGAAAAAGAAAAAGAAGCCAGCAAAGAAGAAAAAAGAAAAAAACAGGAAAGAGAAAGTCATTTGTTCGTGCTCGTGGTGCCTGGTACACGAGGAAGCCTCAAAAGCGCCCTTTTCGGCAGGTTTGAACCCCGGTGTGCTCATTAACCCGGCGCACCTGCCAGTTAACGCGCTTGCCAACAACCGGCGCATGAATTCGTCCCAATAGACAGAAACTGCAGCGATAAAGAATATCATCCTCTTTAGGCACGACCGTACATGCGTCCTAAATGCACTCTACACACGCGAGGCTTTCGTGGGGGGTGAGGTAGGTAGCAGGGCAAGAATATGCGGGGTCTAGCCTTTTTCTCTCTTTCTCCCTCTCTCTCTCTTTCTCTCTTGTTCCCTTTCTCTGTGTGGGACTGCATCGTACGTACCCTCTCCACCTTTTTCCTTTCTCTCTTCTCCTCCCCTTCCACCCACCCTGCCCCCCGGTTCCCTCCTTTCCATCACCTCCCTCGTTCCTCATCCCTCGTCTCTTGCTAGTGTATTTCGTTCGAACCGGTACCCTTTCCCTCCCTCCTACTGCATTCGCAAACATTTGGTGGCCGTTGACCTCGAACGGGCTAATCCGCCGGCAGCCAAACAACCAATTATTTCTTTTCATCGGTATAGTCGTGCTGGCCGATACACCGTGAAACGTGGGAATGTGTTAGGAGCCGACGATGCCATCGCCGCGTCAGGTGAGAAATGCTCGGTCAATTTCCTGCGATTCTACCTACCTCGGATTCGTTCATAGACAGACACGTTCGAAAAGCGACAAGTATTTAAAAGATTAACGACAGACTCTGCTTACTCGACAACGCACATACGGATTAGTTACGTATACGTGTACCGTTGATAGTTTACTTTGCGATGTCATTGAATCCCGACACGGATGTTCAATGGTACGTTATCTATAGCTTCTTACGAGGTGTTAAGAGCGATTAGCAAAAAAAAGTAGCAACGAAGAGTCGAGAAGAATCGAGGAGAATCGAGGAGAAACGTGGAGAATCACGGAGAATGGAAGAGCGCCACGCGCCAGAAAGGGAGGCACATTTCCCTGTCTGCCTAGTAATAGACGCGCGCTACTTGCACCGCGGCCTAGTGCGTGTCTATTCCGATACTGTCCTCTTCCACTGCAACTACGGTTAACTATTGCTGCACTCGCGCTACTGCAGTCGGCGCCGATAGCTGCGTCATTACTTCCACTGTTCGTACGGCGCATCTCTAAAACCGCGTACTCTAACGATTCCAATTTAACTCGAGAGTACTTATTTAAAACTGCATTATCTCCAAGAGATGATTCCTATTCGTACTACTTCGATAGATCCTCCAGCGCATTGTTTGCATTCTGGAAAACTCGGCTTAAAATGGTTTTCGCTAAAAATACCGTGGCTTCGCGGGTCAGGTCGAAATGAAATCCGACCATTCTTTTTCGAATCAAGGCTAACTAGTCGAGCGATACAAAATTTGCGCTCAAGACGTGTTACTTTTCCCAGGTTGTCCCCGGTTCCGATTTGCCGACCCACTTTTCCACCGCGCGATTAATTGAGACACGATGATCCAACGAATATTTCTGTCAGCGCTTAAAAATACTGAAAATAGGTCACCGCCTGTATTTTTAATTATACCGCAGACGACTACGTAGACGATGTATCCGTCAGCATCCGTGATCCTTTCTGATACTCGGCTCGATCGAACCAGCGACCAGAGAACAACGAGTCCCATTCGATTTAAGGGATCGCAAAAACGCGAGATCGGTTTCCATGGAATCCCGGAAGCGTGTCAGCTTCTCTCGAACGGATCGGGGAAGAATGGCGAGAGGGAACGGGGTTTCGGGCCGAAAGCAGTTCTTGCACCTTCGCCGGGACCGTTATTCTTCGAGGCGTCGGCCATTGAAACACTCCGGAGAGAAAGGGCCAGGAGACGCGAACTTTTTCTTCGGGTCGCTCTGTAAATGGCGCGCGTTGAACTGCCAAGCAACGACTCGCTGACAAAACGCGGCGAATAGGCCAACCGACGAGGCAAACCGCGCGACCGTGACATTTTTTTCATCGAGGCGGTTGTGGGTGCGCGCAAGTGCACACATGTGCGTGTGGCACAGGACGAAACAAAGAAGCAACGAAAGAACCGCATACGACCGTTCGCATAAATACCCGGTGGTGACTCTCTCTCTCTCTCTCTCTCTCTCTCTTTCGTTCGCTATACCCTCGTCGATATAACTTTGAACGGTCGCGTGAGACATATGATTCGTCACGATCAGCTGTGGCCACACGAATTTTAAGGTGTCGCGGACCCAGCGGAACCATTGTTTCCCTCTAACTCGCTGGCTGTCAGTTACAATACGCGATGGATACTGTTATACCGTAATGATATGCGAGCAGCGCTAATTAATCGGGATTCCATGCGACATCCGGCCGCCTTTACGCGGAAAGAATTTCTACCGGTGAAACGTAGAAACGACGCGTCAACCTTGACGCGTGTGTGTTTGATTTTTGCCAAACTTTTCCGTCTGACTGGCAGCGGCGTCGATGTTTTTTTGTCGACAGGCGCCCCGAAAAAATCGCCGCTTAAAAACCGACACGCTGCAACGACACGGTTTCGATACTGAAAGTCGATGGACTCGATGGTTCGGTGTTTTGAAATTCAAATTTTTTTCCATACTTGAGTCGGATACACGGTGGACGCGCGTCCGCGAAGAATCGACGCGTTCTTTTTCCTTTCCTAATCGCTCGTTTCGACGAGTATAAAGTTCATTCTCGTCGGTTGCCAGATCAACGCGTACATTCAAATGCATGTATATTCGCGAACGTCTCGCCAGTGCTTCTCATAATGGGCAGTGTTTCTCTGTAATGTACGCGCTAGGAGACTGGACGGAGGCTCCGTGATGAATTTCAATGAGCAGCCACGCGAAATGCATAGTTGCCTAGCAGCAGAATCTGGCCGCGATAAGATACAACGCAGACACTCTTCCCCGCCCGATCGTTTTTTAGAATCGTATAATCGAATAATCGTGTATTTTTAATCGGCTCGTAAAAAAAGGAAAAAAACTTCTCTCCGTAGATAAAGAAATGCAATCGACAGATCGGAGAATTAAAAGAAACGAAAATTATAAACTACAAACCGCCGTGTATTTGAATAATCGTGTACAATTCCCGGACGAGGATCGTAAATCGCGAGGCAAAGGCCGCCGTTAAATCCTCGCCGAGGTTATTCTAGCATCCGGTTCGCCTAAATAACGTATTCAAGCCGGAGTCTAATTTCACAGATAACACACAGCCGTCGTGTAATCTAGTTACTAGGCGTCTAATCTAATCGGTCGATTCGGATTATGTGCATGCATACCTGCGCGTAGACAGTGTGCGTGCGAGTACTGTCGAGGCGAAAAATTTCGATCGGTTCCTTGCTTCGACCGTGGCTCCTTTTTATCCTTCACAACGAACGTAGCAGAGTGTGCGTCGTTCGTTAAATCTAATTAGATGTTCCTTTTTATTTAAAACAAAAAAAAAAAAAGAAGGAAAGGAAAAAGAAAACGCCTTCTAACCTGGACGGACGATCTCGTACTTGCGAGAGCGTCGCGTCTTTGACGACTTGCTACTTTGTCACCATCCACGATTACCCCGCCATACGAGAAGGAGATTCTTCGTCTTCTCCTCCCTTCTGTGACGGCAGCAATTAAACGTTTATTTTCGCGAGCTACGAAAGCCGACCTTTATCTCGTCGCGTATTGTTTCGTCCCGATTATCACGGCGGGAAATCTCAACGCGTAATAATCGCTATCTCTGCTCCGTAATTCGTCCTCGATAGAATATAAATCGACGCGGAACGCGACCGTGTTTCCTCGACTTCCTGTTTCGTAATACCTATCGCGGCCAACCCTGTACACGCCGCTTATTCCCTCGGTAAACTTGGTAAACTATAGACGACGACGATCGATCGCGGATCGCCTAACCGCATATCGAGACGAATCAGAGTCGGAGCAGGACGACGAAACGAAACGGAACGAAACGCACGGCGAATTGTTGCGGTGAAACGAGGATGTAGGTAAGCGCGACGATGCTGTCTTTGGTCGAGATATAGTTTCGCGCTGGAACTCGACCAGAGAGAAAACGGGAGAGCCGGAGAAGAGAAAGGGAGGAATAACGGGTGCGAGGAACGAGCGGTACCCTCCGCCGTTCAAGGAGAATAAACCGTTATCGGAGGATATACCCTTTTCCAGGTGCAGGTGCCCGCCAAGAAAATCAAGAACGCGTTATCGCCACGGTGGATCGCGAACAACCTCGACGCCATTATAATTTTATCCGGAACTAATTCACGTTTCGAGCGTATACACACAGTGCCGTCGATGCCTGTCGAAAGTGGAAAAGTTGGGTAGAAACTAAAGGTATTCTCGTGCAGTAGCATGAGAAAGAACGAAGAGCAACAGATACCTCAGTGGATGAAGTCGATCGAATACCGGTTTTGCTCTGGGGGCAAGCGAGTCGAGCGACGTTACCCTGCCGTGAAGCGAAAACCAGGCCAATTGCAAATTGCGGGTGTAAGCAGCGATATCGCGTAGCGTTTAGCAACGACAGATTACTTGTCCCGATGCGTTATTGTTTCACGAGCGGACGAAAGGGGTTAGAGGGACGAGAAAGTGTAGATTATTCGAGCGAGCAAAAGTGTGTCGTTAGATCGGTGAGAATAAACTCGTCGAAGCGGGAAACAGCGTTTCGAAATGGCGCGAAGTGGTACACGCTAAACGAAGCATTTTGCCGACTCATCGAACGTCTCGTTTCGAACTAGCGGCGGGTTGCTTAAAAATGGCATCGAGTGCACGGTCGTTCGTTGGATTCGTGAAAAAATCCGATGCTCGTTTGCGGGACGAGCTCGTTGAAAAGGCGGTTTTGCCGATAGAACGACGAGTGTGTGCCACCGTGGTTCCTTCTCTCGTATTTTGCGTCGCATGAGTTTTGCACGCGTTTATACGCGCCCGCGCGTGTCTATATACGTGCATGTGTGCATGTCTGCGACAAAGAGTGCGTAAGCTGGCTATGTACGCAGCCAGGAGAGAGCACCTGGGCATCTATGCGTCATTGTGGACGATAAAAAAAGCCGTAAGGCTGGCATAACGCAAGGAGAACGTCGACAAAACAGCGACGCGAGAGACTAGTAAAGCTGGTTTGTCTTTTCCCTCTTTTCTACGGCCGCTCCAAGTACGCCACAATAGCGATCGTCGACGCGTTCTCTTTCGACTGTTTTTGGTTCGCTCGGTCGTCCACCGATCTCTTTCCGAAATAAGTACATTCTATCGAAAGTATTTTAGGAGCTTAACCGCGAGAAACGCGGTCCTTCGATGACATATCTCTGTATTTGTATCGCGAAAATAATTTTCAAGGCGAGGAGGAGGAGACCCGAAAGGCGAAAGAAAGGAAACTAAAGAGAGACGGTAAACGACAGTTTGAACGTTCGTGTAACATCGTCGAAGTCTGTGGAGATCTAAAAGAACGGAATACGAAAAAAGGACGGGTATCCTTCTAGCGAGGACAAATTCGATGAGCTCGTAGGCGAGCGCCGAGAAACCTTCAAGGCTCCTGGATCATGGTTCCAAACTCACGTTCAAGGATCAGCTTTGTACAGAGGAATTTTTATTGGCTTCGTCTGACGCGCGCATAATATACGCGTGCAAGTGACTCGGTGAATTTTTTTTCAGAAGCCGCGTTCAGCGCGGTTCACCGCCGAGGGAGCGAAAGAGAGAGCAAACGAGATACGCTTTTTTATTTTTTACCACGTTTTGCCTCCCCTCGCCTCGTTCTCTCTCTCCTTCCCTCTGGTCGCTCCATCCCTCTCTCGGTTTCTCTCCACTCTCGTCACCCTCGCGTTTCCTTCTTCTTTCCCCGCTGCTTCGTTCGGTATCGCGAGATCTATTTATACCTAGTCGGTCGGTGTTTTCAACTTGCAGCGGCATCGTGTAACAAACGCGCGTCGCTCGTAAAAATAGGGGATCTGCACGATACGTTGCACGTACAAGAGTGAAGAGGAGATGGGAAAGAGAGAGAGAGAGAGAGAGAAACAGAGACAGAGACAGACAAACAGAGAGAGAGAGAGAGAAAGACAGACGAAGACGGACGAAGGAGAAAGAGAGAGGAGGAGCGGGAAAGAGCGAGAGAATTCGTGAAGCGTCCGGAGAGTCGTGCGTAGGGTCGAAACGACATCGTGAGAGCGCACCTCCATCGATGTTCCTCTCTTTCGACGTTACAGAGAAATCGAGGAGAGGCGGAAAAGAGGAGGACGAGCTGTGGCAGCATCAGCAACGACAGCAAAAGGAGGAGGATCGAGATCCGCGTCGTCGATTCGATGGTCGAGTAAAAGGGAACCACGTAACGTGGCGGCGTGCGATCGTAGAGACTCGCGTGGCTCTCTAGATCGACGTGACCTTGCGAATGAACGTTGAATTTCCTAGTACGATGATTTTCGTTCGTTTTTCCTAATACATGGCGGCGAGAAGCAAGAGAGAGGCCGATAGCGTGCACCGTAAAAGCGAATGATCGCGGCGATCGCGCACGACCAACTCCGCTTTAATTGAATCTGGCCAACGGGTTGGCGATTGCTTTCCGCTCGCGCGCACACGGTAAAGAGAGAGAAGGAGAGCATCGTATTACGAGACGTGGAATTTTTCGTGAATGAACATCGGAGAAAAAGAGAGGAAGGAAAACGAGCGAGTAGAGCGGAAAAGAGACGACGAGGTGTGGCGGAGTGCGAGATGGAAAGAGAGGATAAGAGAACGAGAGGGAGAGCGGTCGGTACGCAGGAGCGACTAGGAAAACCGGGCAAAAAACACGGAGAAAACGAGAGTGAACGAGGAGCAGGGTCGAGCTTAACGTACGTACACACGGTACTCGTAACACGCGGACCGGAGCGGCGTGCGCGACAAAAGGATCGAGGCGCTCGCAGACGGATTACGTCATTTCCCAGGCAACCTCTAACGTCTGGCATTATATTCGTCTAGCGATCGTCTAGCCGCACGGCAATCCCTCCGTGCACGGACAAACACGTTACTAACTAGCGCCGCTACACGCGTCTACCTTTCACGGTCGCGCTGCTCTTTACACGCGCTATTCTACGCTATACATGCCGTAGTAAGTACGTATCTGTACGTACTCTAGCGCGACGGGTTAACTAGCTGCGCGTAGACACGCGAAACGTGTCCGTGAACACCGACGAAATCGTGCTTACGATACCTTCTCCACTTGGGCGCCTGATACGTGTTTGCGTGCGTTTCGCATACACGCATACACGCAGACACGTCCGAATAAATGTGCACACGTAGCCGCGAGAAACGTAGGCACATGCAACGGTCGCGCGCACACCACGCGACGAACAGACACGCGATAGTAAGGTTTCGGTAGTGTGCGTGTACGCGTGCATACTACGCGCGCGAACGCGAACGCGACGCGAGTCGCGACACACACGCACTTCTATCCATTTCTCTCGCTCTCACGGACACACGATCTGTCGTTTCCTCTGTGCCACACGCATACACGCATTCTCTCTCGTTCTTTCTCTCGCACAGCCGGTCGGTTTTTGTCTTTGTCACGCACACGCTCTCTCGCTCGAACGTACTATCTATCGGACGCGTCTCTCGCTTTAGAAGCCGACAGGCGGCCGAAGGCCACCACTCTCAGCTGTGGACGTACCTTGATCGTTGAGCGCGAAGTAAAGTGTGGGGCTCCTTTGCCCGGTGTCCTTGTCGTCGATGCTAAACCCACCGTTTGACTGTCGGATGCGACGATCGCGACGAGCTAGCCTTCTTTTGCCGTCCTCCGCTGTCCGTCCTCTCTGTGTCGATTTCTGTGTGTCTGTCTCCTCTCTCGCCGTCTCCCGAGACGATCCACAGACCGGGAAGTCTGAATTCCGCACGAGATTCCCTAAGCCACGCAATCGTCGTTCGTGGTCTCGTGCGTTCCGGAGGATCTCGAGGACACTGGTAGGTCCATCCTCGTGAAAACGACGCACGACCAACGTACCACGACAACTGATCTCGTCGTCGTGCAACTCGCGCGTTCAAATTCTCCTCGTATGTCGTCGACAACGTGATTCCGTTGAACAACGCGCGAATCCACACGAATCGTGTCTTCCACGACAACAGCGAACGCGAACACAATCGAAAAAAGGTGTCGTTGCTTTTTCTCGGTCAACCGTCACATCGGTCTTCCGTCTCTCCTTAGCTGGAAAACCACGCCGTTTCTTCCTGCCTCCGCGATGCAACAAAAATACAGACACACTTATTACTACTTTTCGTTGGCTTCCTCTTTTCGATCGTATCTCACTTATCCGTCCTGTCTGCCAGCATCAAGACGTTCGTCGATAGTGGATCTTGCACGTAATCGAAGCAGTACGATCGATTCAGATATATCGATACACGCGGATGTCACTCGCGGCTCTGAAGGACGAACGGGTCGAAGAAGACACGTCCGTGAAGCAGCAAATCGTCGTAGCAATCGTGTACGTAGCGTAACACCCGTGGTCGCGTATCACGAAGAAGGATGATCCGTTGCCGAGGATTTTCCCTTCTCTCCCTCGTTCAGTGTTCGCGACGTGCGACGTGTGCAACTGTGAATCACCGTAAATAGGTATCGGCGACGATTCTCATCGACGCTCGAAAGACGTCCGACTATTCACTGCTGTTCCTTTTCTTCGATTGTTCTTTCTTCTTCCGCGTTGTGTTGTCGTCGTGGACGGAGATAACGCGCGAACAGAAAAGGAAAGAAAAAAAAAAGAGACGATCGACGTTTACGCACTCCCGTGTGTGATCTTCGAAACGACGATAACGTTGCGGCCACGAAACGCGCAAAATGTATGAATGATCGGGCGGACGAAGATCGACGAGATTTCGAGGAAAAAGATCTAGAACGATGTATCGACGAACGTAGGATCTCTCTCGTTGACCAGTAAGGAAGGATCCCGCGGTAAAGTATCCGGTATTATCTTGCGGGACGACACCATCGAGCGAAGGACCAGCTCCCTGCCGCTTCTTTGGGACACACCGGGGGACTACCTAGTCGTAGAGTGATTGGGAACGCGACTGGCCAAAGCACTTGATTCGCGCGCGGTTCGGTTTGCCCGTTGCTGCGCCTCTCCCGTGCAGTTTTTTCGGCGGTCTCGTGGTATGCGTGCATGCGCGTGCATGTATGTGTGCGCCCGCGCGCTCCTGTGTGTGTCCCTCGGACTTTTTCTCTCTTTCTCCTTCCTTCTCGTTCTTCCTGTCCCTCTCTCACTCTCCTCGGTGTTACACACGAGCGTGTTTCTTTCTCTGCACGCGCGCGTACCGGCTTAGCTCGCGCGCTCGTATTCTCTCGTCCATACGTCTGAATTTCCGTAGGTGTGCACGGTTCCTCTCTCTCTACACGCTAGCCGCGTGTCCGTGTGCGCGTTTACGCGCGTCCTCTCTCCGCGTGTATCTACACACGCCGTCGATGATGAGATCGTGTGTGCAAGCGTGGCGCGGACGGTTACACGTAAGTAAGTAGTTGCGTGGCTGCGTGCATGCGAGCGTGCGTTGGTGCGTGGTGCGTGGTGCGTGGTTCGACGTTGTCGTCGTCGTCGTCGTCGTCGCGTGGTGTCGTCGTCTTCGTCGTCGTGGTTGCCGTCGTTGTGTGGTGTCGTCGTCTCTCTACACGTTGGCTCCGGTCCGCTCTCGTCGGTGCTGCGTGCGTGCGCGCCCTGGGTAGGCGAGGGTATAGTTACCGAAATGTTAACCTCGTGGAACCACTTTTTATTGAGTGTCGCAAAATTCATAGGAACCTCGCGAAACGAGGAGAGGGGCAGTGGCCCCCGTTCTCTCTCTTTCTCTCGGTCCGTCCCTTTCTTTCTCTCGATTTTCTCTACGTTGGCGGGGTTAACGCGTGAGAGGGGCGGCAACCCCCACCTATGCTCGCGCTCCTGCCCCGCGTCACCCCTCCGACTACACTCGACTACCCTCCTCCTCCACAGCCACCTCTTCCTCCTCCTCCTCCTCCTGCTCTTCCTCCTCCGCCGCCGCCGCCGCCGCCGCCGCCGCCACCACCTTCTCCTCCTCCTCCTGTGCCTCTTCCTCCTGCTCCGAGCAGCCTGGTCCTCGCCAATTCTTTGGCCCCACCACTTCCTCGCTAGTGGTCCCCCAACCCTCGCTTTTGTCCCTCTCTCTCTCCCTCTTGCCCTCCTCGCAACTCCTCTTTCATGCAACTCTTCGTTCGTTCGTTCCCCTCGCCCGTCTCTCGAGTCTCGACCGTTCGCCTGCCCTCCCGTTCTGCCTCTTCGTCTCTGCGTTTCTCTCTTCGTCACCCCACACCCCGAACCTCGACCCCTGGCCCGCGTCTCTCTATCCGTGTCCGTTTCTCCGTCTTTTTCTCCCGACTGCTTTTCGCGCGCTTTTCCCGTTCTACTCGCCACTGCCTGCACCCTTCCTAACCCTCTCTCTGTTTCGTTTCTTCCTCATCCTCCCTTTCCCCTTTCTCCCCCTACTATTCTCTGCACACCCTTCTTGCTGCTTCCTTCTCTCTCGCATCGATCATCCGTCTCTATTCGTCCTTACCGCTCGCGCCGTCCGATCTCACTCTCTCTTAAGCTCCGTCTGTCCTTTTCCCTCTCTCACTCGCACCCCTCCTTTCCCCTCGTCCTCTACTTCGAACCCTATCGCGGCATTTAGCCGTACATAGCCGAATTTACGTACGGATTGCTGGACATCAAATAGTCCTGCCGATTTTTCCGCCAAGCTGTACGACCCACGGCTCCTCGCAGTTACTCGTCCAGTCGACGTCTCTTTACGGACCTATCCTGTCCACCAGTTTTCTCCCGTCTCTCTACTTCCGTCGAGCAACGTAAATCCATCGGCCCAGTCATCCAAGGATATCCGATCGAGATTCTTTTTGTCGTCCATGATTTCTATCGACGCGCGTCGCATTAGCGGCTCGTCGAACGCGGCAGATGCGGTCGTTTTTACAAATGCATCCTCCAATCGCGTTAACTCTGTGTTTTGTAATCAGCCTCGTTTAATCCATAGGGTATCTGCCAGCCTTGTAATTCCGATGCATCTGTATCAATAAGCTGCAAGATGTTTACTTTCGCCCGGTCCCATGAACGCCTTTGCCTCGAAGCGATAACACGTGCATGAAGATCCGCGTCCTTCGATCGAATCAGCGATGCGATCGACGCTCCCGTTCTAATCGTTTTCGTCGTGACACCGAATCGCGATCGAGGTATTTTATCGCGCGACCAAACTTCGTGGCTTCGCTCGAATTTAGGCGGGCAGCGGTTATCTGAAAGAGGATGCGCGGCATCGTCGCGCGCCCGATCGTTTCCCAGAAAACCGTACTAAACCCGATCAGCGTCGACCTCAATTACAAGCTTCTTTGCGGATACAGTGAGGTCAACCAAGACAGCTACTTTACTTTTAAAACGCTAATGCAACGATCCTGCCTGGATCGAGTCGATCATAAGCTGCAGCTGTCGAAGCGACGATTTTGCGGTTTCTTTCCTAGCCGGTTCCTAGATCCATGTAGCAGTTCGTGTAACTTCGAACGAAGACGTTCTCTAATGTCGTCGTCTCTTTGTCCCCTCGAGCGTCGACAGGATCGTCGGCAGGTGCTCCACGCGAGCCCACGACTATCTCGAATTTCGTTTATGGGTCGATCCGCCTTCGAAGCCGCGTCCAGCCGAGTCCCAGAGCCAATTAATATCTTGCGGGTCATTAGCGAACTCCCGTTCGTCCGCCCTTAATTGACCGTCTTCTTCGATCACAGCGTGTGCACTGCTGCGAACACGTACTTACGAATCTAATTGGTGGGCAAGATGCATGCGTTCACTTCGGCTCGAGGTCGAACGTTATCCGTACACCCGGTCGCGAAAAACGTCTTCATTTTTTTCTTACATCATCGTATTAACCATCGTATTAATCGTCGTATTAATTGTCGTATCGAACATCACTACGCTCGTTAACCAAGAATCTGTCCAATCGTCACAATCGTCACGTGGTTACGACACCGCTTCTTTTTCTAGAGCATTTGCAACGTCGATTCCTTTCTTTCGTTTCGCTCGTGTTAACGCGCGGTGTAGTTTTCTACGTATCGCGAAAAAGAAAAAAAGAAAAAAAAAAGAAATGAAAGAATGCGGCGTTCGTCAGTGTTTGCGCATGTGGCTGCGACCTGGAAAAGAAACGGCTCGTCGTCGATAAAAAGTTACCTCTGCATCGGGTAGATATGTATGCCATTTCTAAAAATACCATTTCTGAAATAGCGTTTTCGGCCGCGCGTGCACGTACACGTTCGCAGAAATCGCTCGTGCATCGTCGTCGCTATGTATCGGCTATGTAGCACGTAGCATCGTGTTGCGGAACAATCGCTTAATGTACGAGCCCGTGAACGGAAGGATGAAGGGAAACGAGAAAATACAGGAGCGGATCGAGACTCCGAGGAGTCGGATACCTGCTGGCTCTCGGGATCAAACGATCCCGAAACTCGCGTACGATGACTTCTAATCCGCGACTCTCTTCCACGTTCCGGCTTATCGACTTTCGTCCGCCCCACGAATCTTCGCAGCCATCGACTTTCTTGCGGTCTCGAAAGGTAAATCGAGCCGGATCCCTGGTCGACGAGTTTTCGAGCGGCTGCCGCCGAGTTTCGTATTACCTGTGACCGAAATTCGTTAGTTAAAAAAACGATGACAATTCCAATGGTGAGAATTCCAGAATTCAATTTGTACGATTTTGCACCTGAACACACGAGGGTGGACGAAGGAATCTTCGTGCTTTCGTCGCCACCACCGTTCCGTCTTCTCCTCTAACCGGTTAATCCATCTTTCTAGAAGTCGCCTATTATCGTTACGACGATGCAGAATTAAACCTATCGCTTTCCCGTGTACCGGTATATTTGCGGTATGACTAATACGCATACGAGATAAGATTATCGTCTTGCGCTCGTCGAGATCTCTGTTGCCTAACGTGCCCTTGCGGTTAGACGAGCAATATTTTTTTATTACTTCCAGGAACGAATTCAGACGTCGGTCGTTCATCCATCGATGCGTCATTTTTTTCTAGAACGCGACGAATTAAAAAATTTTCTAATTTTCGCGGATTGCGCTTCCTCTTTCTCACTATCGAACATGTACGCCGGAAATAAAAAAGAAAGGTAAAAGAAAAGAACGTACGCCCGTCCCGTCAACACACGTGTGACATAAAATTGGTCGGGGTTGGATCTTTCCACGAATCGTCGATCCCTGCGCGTACGATCTCGGCAGGGATCCTTGACCTGACTCACCCGATCGGCCAGAGTGAAACGAACTTCTTCTCGGAGCGTTTCTCGTGCATAAGCTACCGTTGTCCCGACGTGAATGAATTATAAATTATAACGCGGTTGCTCCGGTATCGCTCCGATCCTCGCCAAATAAATCTACCGGTCGCTGTTGTATGACGGAATAGGATGATATTGCCGAATGCAACGGGACGAGGTAGGTAGAGAATTCGACTCGCGTAGCTCCGCGAAACCGGGGCGTGAGTATGGTCTCTGAAAACTGGTTCCTCTTATACGCTCGCGCCGATCGACGGTCTTCCTTACTTTCTCGTCTTTTCGCTTTTCCCCTCGTCGATGATTCCTCCTCTCGCCGCATCTCCTTTCAGGGAAACGAAACGAGAAAAAATAACGAACCCATGAAACGAAAGAAACATTCGAGGAACGAGTTAATCGAGCCGGGCGAGGCCGAAGAAAGGGCAAGATATCGCTCCTATTTCTTTTAGGATCGTGCGTCGAAAGGAGGGGAATGGATGCATCCTAGATGTGGTTGCATCCTGTTGCGTCCTTGAACCACCAAACACATCTAGCTTGACGAACGCATCGGCTTAGGATCGCGGCGCCTTCAGGCAACGCACGGTCCTTCGCACGGGCCTTGCTAGCAGATTGGGCAGGATGGCTTCCTGCGAGTTTGCTAGTCGACAGAGGGCCATGAACCCCGAACAGGTTGCCCCCTTGGACGTTCACCTCCTGTGCCTCCTCGACACCCGTTCCCCTGGCCCTTGTTCTTGCTCTATCTTCCTCCAAAGGGTCCGTTCGCCTCGGATCCCCCCTCTCTTCTACTCCACGTTCTACCACCATTTTTCTGGCCAGCTTCAAAAGCTAGCCACCCTGGCCCCAGGGACCCGCGTTTCCCCTCTCCTTGCCTGTTTCCTCGTCCTGTTGCCGTCACCTTGCCCCTCGCTCCTTTCACCGACCAACGTGCCAGCTTCGCCTCTTACCCGTGAATCTACGCTATATTCACGCCACTCCGGTGTTAGATAATCTTTCGTGTTAAAAATCTCGCTGGCCCTCGTGGTCCGTGCTGCGAGATTCCTCTTCGGCCTGATCGACGGTGTTCCTCGTTTAAAATAAACATGCCACCATTTAAATTCCGGATTTAGTTCGAAGAAATCTAATTTCCGGATTGGATCTTTTCCTGAACGCCGTTCCTCCTATTTTCTCTTCTCGTTTTTCCTTTTCCTTTCTTTTTTTTTTTTGTTTTTGCCTTATTGTTTATATTTATTTTTGAAGGATCACTGAAACGAATAACGAACGGTAATGCTAATTCAATCGTTACACATATTTTCTCTCGTGAAATCGACGCGGATTGCGAAAATTGGCGAACGAATTGGAAGCGGCGAGAAATGGAACGTTTTTCGTGTTTTTTCGCGCGACGCCCGCCAATCGTCGCGCCATCGAAATATTTTCGAAATTCTTCGGACGCGTGCCGGCTCCGACAGGATTTTCGCAACACCGCGATGGCGACACGTCGTAAACGGTGGGCAACGAAAATTGCTAACGTATTCGCGGTATGCGTTTGCACGCCGCAAACAAGAATAGGACAGCGTCTGTTCGACGAAAACGATGGTTCCCAAAAGGCTGTGAATCAAAGTCGACGCGATCCCTCGTATAACGTCGATTATGGGCGATTTGTAGTCTCGAATGCACGGCCACTCGTATTTCTCGTGTACCTCGCGCGTCTAATATTACCGCGATCGATCGCACGCGACTGTCATTCATCCATGAACCTGGACACGGTCGGTTTAAAAGTCGCATGTCGACTTTCGTTGATCGCTTTGGCCATCGATGAACGTAACAGCGACGAATGTTAAAGTTTGGGAACCGCTGGACTAGAATGCAGCGACTCGTCTAAATATGCACATAGAGAACTCTGTTAGGCAATCGCGCGCGCCTTTCCTAGAGCTTCAATTACGCTGACAGTTGGCGATTTCGCTAGCTCCTTGAGTAAGGCGTTACAAAGGAATACCATACGACCGTACCAGCGCGATATAAGTTATTTGTATGTGATCGTGCGCGTGCATAAACTACATACCGGCGTTTGCAGCGGTTGCAACGTCGTCGCAGCAGTCGAGAGAATGGGAAACGTTCAATGAAGAAATAGGCGTTCGAGGAACTGGAACTGGACCTCTTGTCGCCGTTTTAAAAGGTTTATTACCAGCTCATCAGATTTGGCAATCGAGTTCGGCCGAACGATGCATCACTGTCACTGTCACTGTCACTTCGCCTCAATCCGCCTGTTTCCTTGCGCCGCGCACTCGTTACCAACCATCGAGCTCTCTCGCTGCTTCATCCAGCAACTTCTTGCTTCCTGACCCTTGGCCATTCAGTGAAGACGCCGGTCGTTGAACTTCAGCTACGTATTTGGGACGAGCCCTTCTCACCGAACATCACGCTCTGTGTATCGATATTAAAAATAAATCCCTGCCCCCCTTTTTCCATCCTCTCTTTCTTTCCTCTCCGTTCTTGCCTCGTTCGGAGGACGTAGATTTCACCGATCGAGCAATAATACAATTGTTCTTCTATTTCGTTTTTAGTTTCGTTTGCACCTTGAATATCGCTTAAGCGACTGAACTATCCGCGCGCAGCCGGCACAAGTAACGTCTAGAACCGGGATTGGATTTCCAGTAGATCGTAACTGTTACGTCTTAACATACGCGGCTGCTCCTGAACACCTTTTCTACTTACGCTGGACGTAATCTACGTTTTCACGTAGGTGACGGGTACATGTTCCCAAAATTCGAAACCTGCGCGACGATACCTGCTGCTGTACGTAGACTAGCGTACCTTGCAGCTGGGTTCCACGAAACTCGTTCGAAATTCATGGAACCGTGCAAAAAATCTCGCCCGATTATCTTACAGGATCATCTATTTAATTCTTGGAAATATTCTACCACCAACATTTACGATACATTGTTTTTTAATCGTTTTGGTGTTGTGCCTTACTTTTTCGTACGCGGTTTGCGGTGTCGAGTCGAAAAGCTATGACAGGCGGTAAAAATATATATCAACGAGTCAAACTTTTGACGCGCCGAAGCAGGAAGCTCTGCTGGCGTCCTAGCAATTTTGCTCGCTGCAAAAAAAAAAAAAGAGGAAGAGAACAAGAAAAGAGAAGGAGAGAACGAGGATACCGGGACCCTAATTCACGATGCGGCTCCCAATTATATGCGTGTGCATTCTAACGCATAATGAAGAACCGGAAACGCCTTCCCCCTGCGTTCGTGATTCGAGCGAATTTTTGTGCACTCTATAGACGAGCCCCGTCGCTTAACCGCATACGTTCGAGTTAATAAATGAAACGTTACGGTCGTAACGAGCGCCGGATATCCGATCAACGTAAGCGTCCATTATAATAGCAACAATTGTAATAAGCTGGGGTAGTTTCGAGTTAGATAATCTTTCGGCTTTCTACAGAATCGTCTTCGCTTCGGTATCGTCGTTTAGCATCGTGGTCGTTACGGTTTTGTAATTAGGAAATGACGATGACTCGATCAAAGTCCGATTTTAACTGGTTCGTCGGCCAAACGATAATTGACCGTGATTTTATTTACGAAAGTAGAGAAAGTCAAATTTTAAGGAAATGGCGGTACGCATTCGAGTATCGTGGACGTTGTTTTTGCAATTAGGAGATCGAGGTAGCCATTTGGTCGACGGCCAACTTCAGCTGTTTCGAGCTTTATTCGCCAAGGTGCAAAAAATCAAATTTTAAGGAAAAGGAACAAAATCGCGCAGTCCCTGTCTCGGTATCGTGGATGCTGTTTTTGTAATTAGAAGATCACTGTGGTTCGATCGAGGGGCGACTTTAGCCGGTTCGTCGGCCAGGTGATGGCCTGACTCGGACTTTATTCACGAAGGTGCAAAAAGTCCTGTAACCGCGTGCACCTTGAGGTAGCGGCGCAAGTTTCTACAAGTACGTATCGTGCATATTGCGCGTGATTGGCTGAATGCAGCCGGCGCGCGACATTAAACACGACCTCGTGCACTACAAAGCGGGTAGTGGAGCAACACAATCTGGCAAACATTCATCGGATAAGCATGAACGTTCGGCCCGAAGCCGGGTGATGCAAGACTGGTTATGAAATCGCTGAAACGGGGCCCATAGAGGCGCGCGCGATTTTTAGACTTGTTTGCAGATTTCGCGACACCGTTGCATAAATTACGCACATAACCGCGCTGATCGTCGTAAATTTGCAACGATGCCTAACTCTCGTTTCCATGCAACGGTTGGCGTAGACGCTCGTTCTCGGGCAAGCTTTGCGCGAACGGAACAGGTTCGTGAATTTATCTGGAGATTCACTGATATCTCGACTTTCACCGAAAAGCTGCGCATCTCGGATTTGCCTGTGTTTCTTCTCTTTTTTCGCTCTCTACCATCGATTCCCGCGGCAAGTCGACGAATTTACCGCCTGTCGCGAAAACGCCAACCAGTTTCCTATAAATAAGGTTACGTGGAATGTTGCAACGTTCGACGCAACGGAATGTTTACGAAAATTGATATTTCGTCGTGTGCTTCCTTCGCGATCGAGCACTTGCATTATCGAACGGCTTTTAACGGCATACGACGCGAATCCGTTTCCTCGCGAAATTCGTGAATCATTTTCCTCCATCCTATCTGTTCTTTCCTTTTCCTTTGAACGAACGAGCGAAAACACGAGGAAACGAGGGAGGGAGAAAGTCAGAGAGAGAAAGAGAGAGAGAGAAACACAGAGGGAGAGAAAGAGAGAGAGAGAGAAAGTGAGAGATGGAATAGCAAGAATGAAAAATAGGATAAAAACACCAATGGAAAAACGAGCACCACATCACGGCATAAGTTAACCCGCCAAATCGTGTACACAGCTTGTTAAATTCACGGACGATGAAAATCTGCCTTCTATATCGCGTATAAAAATCGATGTTCACGGTTAAACGTTTTAAATTTGTTTCACGCCAGACGCTTTTTAATCCAATCGAGTTTTTCGCGGTCGTGTTTTTATTTTCACGCCACGCGAGATCATCTTCCTTTTTTTTCACCTCTCGCTTTTCAGCTTTTTTCCCCGGCTTTTTTGCTTTATTTCTTCACCACCGATCAGCGGTGAAATCGGACGAAAAACATTTTCCACAGGATGACTATTCCGAAGTCGATTTCGATCGATCGGCCGCGGCTGACCGCGATTATGTGATTGGACAGTGCGTGGGAACCCCTCTTCCCGGACGTAAGTGACTGCATAATGGACGATTATTATGCGCATCCTTGCAAATTTCGTCAGAAACGTTTGTTAAACGTGGCCGTAACGCGTATCGCGCGGCCTACGCGCCGTGCAAACAAACCGACGGATATATTTCGGCTTAATAATACGATGCGGTAGATGTAAGATAGTTATAATTAGGTGTGTACTCGGTCTAGCAACGCGCGAGCTTACCCATGTGAACTTCCTTTACGCAGTTTTCGGCCATACCCGAAACGTTAAGCCGTTGTCGGGACTCGCCGACTATTCTTCGCTTCGTTGAACATTCCTACGACCGGCAACGTACCCTATCGACCGCTGCAAACCTTTTCCGCGTCTATGCCGTGGTACGCGTTCAGCGAGAGAATCGCTTATACGTAGACGATCTTTCGATTCATCGATGTCGAGCAAGTAAAGATATTCGAGACAGCGGCATATCACGGACAAGATAAATTTGCTTTACGATCCGTTGAATTTGATTAGAAGCAAGTTTAGAACAATCTGTGTTCGATATATTTGAAAATAGGTTATTTGATCGACTGTAAACGGTGACGATGTCCCTTTACGTAATGTTGTTCCAGTCTCTTCTCTATTGCGGCGCAGTAATAGAATTATAAATCCGACGGATCTGCTAAATTGCTTCGAAAAATGTCAAATGGCCAACAGCTGTCTTCCGCAGCTGCGGCCCGAATGACTAAAAAGTTGTAGGAAATATATTTCTAGAAATTAATATGTTTCCGAGATCTACGTTCTTTATGACTTTATTACGTGCGAGTTGTTAGCTGGACACGCGGACGTCGCGCGACGTCAACTCGGGTTAATCGCTACCTGAAGAAGAGCGGTAGACAGCAGCGGTTAGCTTCCATTCCCATCAATTTTTCTGTAATTAATCTTCATCTCTATAGTCTAGCTTTTGTCCCGCCACCTCTGTAGGTCGCAAACTTGAAAATTCTACAATCCAGGTGTTAACGCCATCCTTCGAATTTTCACCGGTCTTAGAAAATCCAAATCTGAAGGTTCGTTTTCACGTGACGGTAAATCGTGGCTTTTACGATCGTGATGCTACATGTCACGACTTTTGTCGTCGTGAAAACTAGACTCGCGTTGCCGTAGCGTCGCATTTGCTTCGTCCTACAGTGTCACGACAACGAAAGCCGTGATTTTTATCGTCACGTGAAAATGTGCCTTTATGCAGAGGCTTGTCGGTCCATAGTCTGTCATCTACAGTCTATCGGTCGTCATCTATCGAGCTCGCCTTATTAGAAACAATAGCCAGCAAAAGTAAATACGTTTATCTGAAATAATCGTCACTGTCTCGTAAGCGAATTCGCGAATTGAACTCGACAAAGTCCACGCCCTAAATAGCTCGCAAACCACCCCGTTAAGTCACGATCCGACGCGCAAACATTCTCGTTTTTGATATTTTTTCTCGCTGGGCTTAAAGTGCGCTAGATTTTCTCACTCTTTCGTCGTTGCGTCAAAGATAGTAGCGTTTGATATAATAATGCGATATAAGTGGTACAACGAGCTTGATTATTCCGTGTAAAGCTTAAAATTGAACTTTAAGATGTTGAAAATTTGATCAGCCGAGTAATCTTATTCAATTCTATTTATAAACGTTAAACTTTTGTAGTCATATTTCCGTCCTTCGAACGACAAGAATACAACGCTGGCTAAGCGAGTTCCGTCTATGGTGGAGAAATAATTCAACTTTACCTTGGCGAATAAAATATAAGCCGGAACTCCCGCGCGGGAAATCCGAACGAGTGTTACGCGTGCCTAGCAAC
This sequence comes from Bombus pascuorum, assembly GCF_905332965.1. Classification (NCBI taxonomy): domain Eukaryota; kingdom Metazoa; phylum Arthropoda; class Insecta; order Hymenoptera; family Apidae; genus Bombus; species Bombus pascuorum. Next base: position 11,417,661 of record NC_083497.1, on the reverse strand, counting down.
TAACCTGTGTCGCGGCAAGTCACGGATGCATGGAATTTTTCAATAGACATAGCAAAGGGAAGTTCTATGCATCCGCGAGTAACGTCCCAGGATGAAAGGGGATCCTGGAATTTCCCATGTGTCGCACGGTGGTCGACGTTCCGCGTTTCCGCGCTTATAACGCAGACCGAGTTGCCACCTTCGACCGATCCTTTCGTCCAAGAACGGTCCGGACATTAATTACCTGTGGTGGTGTGCGTAAAGGCGATCAACGACCGTGCTTTCGATCCTCTCTCGAAACGTTCTCGTGGTTTCTCACGTGAGTATCGTAGCGTGCTGAAATGAGACAGAACGGACGCGAAACGTAGCAGAAATCGAGATTTCGTTCTCCGGAGACTTAAAAATGCCAAAGGATAGAACGACGCTTAATAGGATCTTGGTTGGAAAACAGAATTTTACCCGGAACCTGATGCTATTTTAAGCCGACCGGTGTTGCAATTAAATTCTCAGCGCGATACACAGAGTGCACGGAGAAACGCATCGGTCAAGGTAAACAGGGGCGTTTTATTATTTGCGCGGCTACTTTGTTTGCGAAAATTACGTATTCGCGCGATGATCATTGTAGCACCGTTACGTAGTCCCCGGGGGTGGCGGATGTAGCCTAGAGGGGGATGAGAGAAGGCGGGGTTATGGGGCAAGAGATGAGGCGAGCCGCGGCAGCTCGGGGACGGGGATGGTTGCGCGCGAGATCTCTGTTATTTTAACGTTTTTGCGAGGTCGAATGGACAGGTACCGTGCTAACCAATTCGTTTGCTGGCAACGTTATAGTTTTGTTCGAGTGGGCGGATGGGGCGGGGGCAGATCGAAGTGTTATTAATGCTGGTACGCGCGGCGGGAGGCAAACAAAAATAATTAATATTTATCATTCACGATTTCCGCGTGCACGTCCAATCGGAACGCAATATTCCCTGGAGCGGACGCGCTAATGCAAACGCGCCGCGGTACCATCGAAAATTTCGTTCCGTAGACCATCCGCGTTAATTCGATAATGCTGATCACGCTCGACGGCGGATGGCTCGCACATTTATTTCGACGCTCGCGCACTCCTCTTTTTTGATAAAATTGCAAAAATATAATGCGCCCGGCTCGTCGATAACGCGCCACCCGCCGAAACGAGATACAGATCCGGCCACCCCTTCCCCTCCTCGCCGCGCTTCGCTGATCCTATAATCACCTCCCGATTTAAGCGATTGGCTTTTTGAAAAATTAAAAAAAAAAAAGGGGAAAAAAAAAGATAGGGCTGCTCTCTCCAATGACCGAACATATTTTTCCCCTTCCGACTAGCACCGGCGTTAACTCCTGTACAACTGTATTTATACGTTCACGAAATCACCTATGAGAATCCCTTCACCCTTTTTCCCTTTCTTCTTCGTTGTCGAGGAGACGATCGTAAACGTATTCGTAGATACGGATCAGCCGCAACCACGAACGACCGCCTCATTGCCAAAGCTTGTGGGAGAACGCGAGCCGACAGGATGCAACGAAACAATTGTCCGCGGGAAGAATGGAAAAATTTTTTAGCACGTTCACGAACCGTGACCGGACCGAGCCAAAATTCACGGCTCGAGGATCGGTCCTCCGTTTCGTCGCGCCTCTCTTTCTCTCTCTCTCTTTCTTCTCCTTGTTACCATCGCCAGATAGCTGTGTAAAGTGTACGTACGGGTATTCGCAGATCAGTCAATAAGTAACGGTCATCTTCGTTTTCCTTCATGCATGTCCTCATAGAATTTTCCGTCCGATTTCCCGACACTGTCTTAATGCTGCACCCTTTGCCTCGATATCCGTATTGAAACGATCCCACTCACACATCCATCTTCCTTCGTTCATATACAGGAAGATCACGCGACAATAGACGCGGACCGTAAGGTGGATGTTTTCGCTGTTGAAATTTCTGCAACAGAAATTGCCCGCAACAACTCTGTAACTGCATATATCTCAAATTTGAGCGCATCTATTACATAACACTGCGTGTTTAACATAGCATAATGCGCGTTTGACTGATTTAATCGAGTTGACACACTTGCTACCTATACATCGACGATAATATTATATCTACATAGGGCGCCTCGTAGTTGTAAAACTACCCTAAAAGTGTCATTCTTTTCACGATGTAAGAACGTCTTCGAATTAATTTTTTACCCGCTGACCAAGACTTTTCGAAAGACTACGCGAACCTGCGTTTTCTCGTAACGCAAGTGTCCTATTTTTAACGGGGCTGGATGTAAACTTCGAATCAGAGCGGGCGGGCGGGCGTAGCGCAAAGTTTTCTGCTGCAGCGGACCGCTCTATTAATACACTAGCGTGAGTGCAAGTAGCATCAGCCGGTCGCTACTATTTTTTTTTTCAACCATCGAAGATCAAGAACCCGTTAAATTCGGCGTAGTTTACAGGCTGAGCGTAAGGCTTTTCCCGGCCACGGGTCACGGCTATTTCTTTCTCAAATCAAACATTCTGGAAATAAAGTTTGGCCATTCTGCGAGACCGAGCCTGGTGCACACGCAACGCGCGTGTACCAGCACGCAAACTTCTCCGCTTTGTAGCGTGCACGTACACGCTTGTGCAGCCCGTGTGCACGCACGTAGCACGCCTACACGCGCACGCAGTATAGTCACGCACGCTGCAGGGAGTTCGGCCCTAGAGAGATTAAGGCCGTTGCACCGGAACCCTCGAAACACTCGACTTGCACGACTGCGCTACCTACTGGCTACTGGTTATCTGCCCCACAGACCATTCGATGCCATTCAGGCGATTTTCTTCGACCGTTTCGATTCCTCAATTCTCATTCTACCTCGGCGATGACGATCGAAACCGAGGAGATTAGGAAGATTACCATTAAGATTACCATTCTCCGCTGTTACGTTTATCAAAATTCTAATACGAAATTATTTGTACAGCAGGTAGAAGTGATACGGTAGAATAGATAGATAAATTTTCTTTAGCCATACGAAGACCCGAATCATCGGTCGTTATTAAGATTCGAATATTTTTGGAGGAGAAAGGAGGAAATAGTTCCAAGTTGATATAAAACTCGTAGAAGAGATTCGAGGTCCTTGCTTCTTTAAAAATGCCTCCAATTATATTTTTAGATACTTGAAACCTGTCGAATTTCAGCTTTCGGTTGATTCTATTATCACTAAACCGTGGACACTCGTATAAATTCGTATTTTTATGAATTCTCCTTTTATAATTAAGAAGACGAAACGTAGACAGAAAATTGTTCCGCTTACTATATATCGTTACGAGTACTGCGTCTTAGCATGTTTTCCCTTCCTATCGAGCAATCTCTGAACTTCCTGTCCATGCAACGATCGTTATATCGTCTCCGCTTACAGTACGTCGAATCTGCGTCTGTCTTCCGATTAGAGTCGGACTATTGCGAGCCATTGCTTCGATCTATCGGGAGTCGTAACGAAGCGATTAAGGGTAAGTAGAGAAAGTCGTGGGATAGATGGTCGTCCGACGACTGGCAGAGTTGAAAGGATTAACTTTTGAGGTAGAAGGACTATGCATCACGGCCGGCGAAAGAGCGAGCTGCGTGATTTCGATTGTCTCCTTACGTTGCTGCTTGCTAGATCGCGCGTCTTACCAGCCTCGTTGTTTCTAAGTGGCTAAGTCAAGTGAAGTAAAGCGAACATCGAAGGACGAGGGCAATGCACCAGAGTCGAAGCACGCAGGGCGGGTCTTTCGCGGGCAGGTGGTCCCCGGCTCAAAGAACTTTTGTCGGGGCGTTGATCTTCCCGAGCACGGGCTACGAGGAGCAGAGTCCCTCTCGGTAAGTAAAGACACCTCTACGCGATCACGTTAGCGCGAACATGATTTCTTTGCAGATCCGATCTCTCGTTGTACGAGCAACGATCTTGGAACGGTGTTGGAAAGAATGCCATTGAAAACCAGCGATCAATAATTATTACTTAACGAGCTTCGTTTACGCGTGTGCGGTTTTAAAGACGAATCGTTGGTTAGCAAATCATACGTTCTTCTATTTTTCTCGTAATGCTGTTCTGGCTGTCGTTACTGTTTCGAGTATTCCTGCTGTTTTATTATTATCCAGGTTATTAGATTCCAGAGACAGCGACGTCTTTCCGAGACGTCATTGACGTTGGATCTTCGCTCTTCTACCGGTTTCCCTTTTAGTCGCCTTTTACGACACGCAGGGATTACGTTGAGCCTATTCTTCTCCCGGACTCACAGGGAGTCGATAAACCTTGCAAAAATCATTCTCATTCTTTGGCTGTTAATAAAATTTCGTAGATTCGTCATCTGGAAGTTGTTTGAAATCAAAGAATTAACGAAAATGAATTCGTCGCGATGCACTGCGCCAAATTCCTATATCCAAAATGTGACAATTGGTTCGAGTTTTATCAAGGAAATGATCAATCGACCATGACTTTGCATTCGTGCATGATAGCGATACAAGAAGTTGCAAGAACTATTTTTATGAGTTAACGGCTCCTCGCGAACCCGTTGATCCAACATCGACAAAGTTTCGTACGAAACTGGGAGAACCTAAAGTCTGAATCGAAATGTGGAATTAATTGATAACAAATGCGATAGAAATCTGATAACGCCTACTTATAATAATGAATTTTTCCACGGATTTCGACATCTATGTTTTACGTTTGGCGGTTAGCTCTCTAGGCCATGTATTAACCACAATGCGATTCGGTTAATTGCACGATTCTGAACTAACTTTCGGTAATTTGCAATAGTACATCCTGATTAAGTTTTTCTTTTTTCACAGATCTCTAATAGGCGTGGCGTATTCCATTGGTAAATTTTGACCAAGAGAGAAGTAGTGGATCAGGCTTGCTTTCGAATATTCCTACGCCGCCCTGTTAAAAATCGGCCGATTCTCGCGTGAAATTCGAAAGCGTATAGCAGACAGGCCCCGGAAGGTTCTATGTTCCCCGAGGGGGCGTTTTATCGAACGAAAGTTGCACAGTGGGCATGGGAAGGGGGACGAGGCATCTTGCAGGAACGTCTTGTGTAACGACGTTACGCCTTCTCCTCTCGAGGCACCATAGAGCGAGCTGTGTTGCCTTCCGTCCTCGAATCCGATGGAATAAATCCCTTCGACCGGTTGTGCACTTACGTCAACGTAACTGCGCCTTGCTATCGCTCAACGCTAAATATTTATCGATATCAGTTATTATTCTCTATCAGTGTCCGACTCTATACGTTGAAGGGGAGGAGTATGAAAGAGAAACGGCGATTTATGAAACTTGGAACTACGTGCATAGACCTAGACAAGTTTCTGTCTATCAAGCAGTCTATTGGTTCCAATTGCATAAAGCTAGGGAGGGACGTTTCATCTGCCAAGTGGTCTATCGATCGTGAATTGAATAGAGCTAACGAAGTTTTAATTGTCAGAAGATCTATCGATTCAAATTGCAAGAGAAATTCTGTCTGTCAAGTGGTCTATTAACCCGGACATCTTCAAAGATTTACGCTCGTGTCTTCTCGCATCGTCTCGATGCACGCGTGTCGCTAAATCCATGTGATTGGAACGCGTGATCTGACGAACTGTCGTTCCAACGAGAACGTCGAAGCGTTCGAACACGTATACAGATTGTTACGAGTGTGTATGCACTTTGGCGTCGGGAAGTTTCATTCGCCAGAAAGACAGTTCGTCAAAGCACGCGTCCAACGTAACCATAGCGTAAGAGCTAGCGGTTGATTCGCGAATTCGTCGGGTCATTTAAATTCCGTGGTCTCGCCAATGGCGAGCCGTTGCGTTGATCTGCGAGAAGAATGCGAAGTCGGTTGAAAAGCTCTCTCGGTTCTCAGGAGGAATCGAGGACGGGCCCGGCGTTCGAAGCCGAGGAAGGCGAAGAGGACGGCGGCAAGGGCTTCGTGCTAGCCGTAGTACACGAGGGCATCGTATTGCATGCACGACTCGCTGCTAGTAAGCCGAGACGATTGCACGGAATGGAAGAAAAAGAAGGAAGAGGAGAGCCGAACGAGGGAAAGAGAGAAAGAACGGATGGAAGCGGAACGCACCGTGGCTCGGTTCGACGCGACGCGGCACGGCCTCAAGCGAACCGAGGAGCCGGCCGAGGGGCCAGGGGGACGGGTAACGTTGCCGAAAACCGACTAGCGATTGCATTAAATAGAAGAAGCACGATGATTCCTCCAGCGGTTGCTCGAGGAACGTCTGAACTCCTCGTGGACGAGTAGAGCGAGCGCGGAGGGGCTAGAGGGTAACGAAGAACCCACGATAGGGAAGAGGAGCACGGGGGTATCCAGAGGATGAAAACGGAGGCGGTGGAGGAGGAGGAGGAGCGGAGGAGGAGGCCAACCAAAACGGCCGGCCGAGGGGAGAGAGGAGCCTCTAGAAATTAGGTTGTTGCACCGGGCCATGGGTGGGAGAAGCCCAAGGCCCTTGTTACCTTCCCCTACGTGAATTTAGGCCGTTGCACTTTTCGGCCCGGTATGGTGGGGGGCCCAAATAGGAGGAATGCGTTTGGTGGGGCACCGAAGCGCAACGACGAGCCACGGAGGGATAGCGCATTTAGGTGCAGCCTCGATTCGGAGAGGGGACTCTAGCAAAGAGACAGGGCCGCATCTGGCTTGCAATTTTTTCTTGCGTCGATTTCTTGCCGAGCCTCGGTCTCCTTTCTTCCCGGCGTGCCGGTTTTCCATTCGATCTCGTTGTATTTTACGCACAAAACTATGTACACCGCGTATTCTATTCCATCGAGTTCGTTCGCAAGAACGATCGGAAAATACCGATCGAACGATCGACGGATCGTGTCATTCGGTAAATAAAGAAACGTGAGATGCTTCTGGCTTTTTTTTCTCATTTTTCCTAGAAACGGAGGAAAGTATGTAGGAACAAAGCGTCTAAACAGAACGTTATCTCGTTTCGAAAGGCTTGTACTTGACACGTTTCTAAACGGAACCATGACCCGTTTAAATGGCCCACATAGCAGGCCGTCTGGAAGTTTTCATGCAACGAGTGGCCAAGGCGTGGCTTCGCGTCGATTTCTTGCACTCGGAGCGTCTGCTGTGTTTGATTAGATTCGTCGCTCCAAACAGAGAGAACGCAGTCACGAGTGTCATAAGAGAAGTCCCACGCGCTCTAACAGACTCGGTCGCTTTATCGTCGAAAATTTATCAAACCGCAAGGAAATTTCAATAACACCGCTAATCGTTATCTAGTATGCAGCGTGATGCCCCGCGTCGCTCCAAATACATAGATACCAACAATCTTCAGACGCGACGAAATTGGGATACGTATCTCGCATTATCCAGAAATAGCTGGATTTTCCTACCAAATACGTACTTGAACCTTGCCTTGTATCTTTTTCTCGGAACTTTTACCCTTCTAACGTCCAATTTCTTATCTATCAATCCCGTCATACATACAACTTAGCGAATTAAAAGACGTTAGCAAAATGTTGCAAACGTCGGTGCGAACGAAAATACGGCAGAAAAGTTATAGAACGATCGTAGGATCTAAGAGGAGGATGTGGGAAAGGAGGAAGGTTGGAACAGCAGCAAGGTAGCAAGAAGCAGCGAACAGGGTCCGGGCCAGAGAAACGTAGCCCCGGGAACAACTTGCATTTAGGCCGTTGCACCTAAGGTGGGGTTTGCCCACGCTGGTTCTCCGATACCAGCGATCGTGCAAGTGGGTATAAGTTATATACCTACATGCCTATTTGCGAAGAAAGCGGGCAAGTGGACCTAGCAACTAGAGGGGAGTGCTCGGTGAACTGGCTTTGGGAACTGCATATACGAAGAGAAGGGAGCAAGGGGAAAGAGGGCCAAGCAGAAGCAGCAGCGCAAAAGTTAAAGCAGTAGAAGAAGGTGATCGCGATGGTCGATCGTAGTGGTAGTGGTTGGCTACGAGTACCGTAGCGTGGTGTAGAAGTTCGAAGCCGTTGCACTTGGGCCCCTCCGTCTCGGTCTCTCGCATCGGTGCGGGCGGTTAGAGGGACGAGGAACGGGGCACCGATGCATTTTGGGACTATTTGGCAGCGAGAGACCAATGGTACGCTTTGCAGCACGGGGGGACAGGGGTTGGTTACGGGGTAGGGATAGCGATGGCCGTTCAATTCTCTCTCTACGCCTCTCTCTTGCGAGTTTTCAAGCAACTCGCTCGTGAGAAGACTCGTGTCGCTACGAATGTCGGATGAATTTTAAAATGCCGAAGACACGTGGAAATCTCGAGGCACTGGTTTCGGTTAACAGCCTTCGATATCGTTCGACATCTACGAATCGAAGTTGCATCGTGTTTAGATTATTTCACTCCGTGTTACACGGCCGTACAAGCACGTAGTCTCGTTTGTTTGTTTCTTTTTTTTTTCTGGCATGGTCAACGTCGTTCGGATTTAGTTGCTTCGAGAATGGAAAGAAGTTAGGAGAAACGGGAACATTTTCGTGAGAACTTTCGATGCAACGGGAAAGCTCCCATGGTGCGTTCGAATCGCGTTGAGCCCATCGCTAGGTAGGGGACCGATCGTCAAAGGGAAAGGAGGTTCGAGTACGCGGGGCCGTGGCAACCAGGAGAAGATGCCTAGCAACGCTTTGGTGGGGAGAATTTTTGGTGGGCGGGGGCGCGAGCCCGAGGGGAAAGCCTAGCATGCATTTTAGGTGCACGCTCGGGCCCGACCATCGAGGAGTGGGCCCAACGAAACGAAAGAAAGGAGCCTGCACCGATGGTGGGGGGTACGTAGGGTTCACGGGAGGTTTTCGACTTCTTTGGCCGCAAGAACGCCAACTAGTTTTTACAGTGGTTCGCAAATTTTCGTCTTGGTCACGGTACTTTGCGTCTTTGCTACACCGGCCCTATTCCCCTTTCTTTCGTATCGTTCTCGATCGCCATTCTTTCGATCGAGTATCAAGTTAATTTATCAGATTCCGTCGACGATGTTCGTTTAGCATCACGCAACGACACGAAGACATACGACTTTTTATGAATTCCGCGCGAAACCAATCTCACGTTCGCGATTAAAGACGATCGTTTTCCATGGTAAACGATCGCTTCCCGCAAAATATGACGGGATCCAGGATGCTGCTGTCGAACAAGGTGTTTCGATGTTCGTGACACTCGATATCCACAACCCCTGCTTCGTAGGTACGCGATAAACCGGCGACGGTTACGCGATTTTCGTGAAGCTGTTGGCGCAGCTGTCGCGTCACGCTTTGAGAACGCGTCTCGAGGAAGGAGGAGAAAAAGGAGTAGAAGAAGAAGAAGAAGAGAAAGCACGAGAGATACGTCATAGGCGTACGAATTTTATGTAGCCCATAAAATTCGAGAACAACAGGCGTTCGTTTTACGCGGCATTCTTTCCTCCAGAGATTTGATCGTAGCCGTAGATTTCTATCGAACCGATCGCTTACGTCCAAACTTCCCAGCCGCCATGCTATCGGGCGAAAAAATGGCGAATTTCGATTGCATCGCCGCCGCGTCTACATAAAATATGTAACTATTCGCAAATTCGACGCGTGATACTTTCAGCGTGAATTTAAAATCCCGTGTCGTCACCGGGTGAATATCAAGCGAAAATTCTAAAGCGACGCCTTGAAAAGTGCGCGTCGAATATTTCCGTTTCCGACAAAGGATTTATTGGTTTGCGGGGCGGAGAAAAGGACCGATAAAACGTCGTCGTTGAGCATCGAAGACCCGGTGTTGACCACTGGTACTCGCTAATTGCCGCACACACGCCACCAAGAACGCGCGTGTACCGGTAGAAAACCAACCTCTACACGCGAGTCGGGCGTTATCCGAGATTCGACCGCGGATATAAAGCCCGATAAGCGGACGTCGTAAGCTTATGGAAACGAGTCGGTTGCTCGAACCTGTCGCACCTCGAATATAGCCGACAGTTCGTGTGCGAAATTGTACAGGGAAATCGATAGACGGGGCTAGACCCTAGACTTCGAGTATAGGCAAACATCGTCCAAGAGTCTATAGGCTAGAAAAAAACAGCATTCTTCGTAGAAACTCTGATAGAATGGAAAGTCAGCACTGGTAGAGTCGCAAGTGTAGCTTTGATACCGAAGAGAATCGTTCTCTTAGACAAGTGCACTGAACGAACGATAACGTCTGTGCAATTACACTTGCCACTCGGTATCGAGTAAGTGCAGGAAGAGCACTCTTTTCGAGAGCGGGTAAAGCGCACCCTTAACTTTTTCAAAATCCTTTCGAGTTTCGATGACAACGCGTGGAAGGATCGATCCCGTGCAAGAAATCGAGTTGTTCGATAAATATCCGCGCTGAGTGACGGACAAACTCCTCTCCCCTTGCTTTTTCCTTTTGTCTGGCCTTCGAAAGGGCGGGTTTCTCATTTCCTCTGTCCGGTATCCCCGGCATTCGCGCTGCTCTTACACTCGTCTCCTCGTTCTATCGACCAACTCGTTCGATTGTACGTTGCTACTCGAGCTCGTTGTATCGTCGAGCAACCTACCCCAGCCTTAGACCCACCCCGTTCGCTCGGCTTTGCTCGGGGAACCGATACTGACGTAGGTGTTTCGTTTGCCGCTCGAGCCACAAGTGGTGCACCTTGTTGCTCGCAATCGGAATAATAGCGGCTTGCCTTTGCCGCTGCCAACGGGACGCCAGAGACCGTTGTCTACCCTCGAACAATACTAGCCTAGATATTTCTGGAATAATAAAGCGTGACTTAACCAGCCACCGTGCATATTCCTCTCTGTACGAGATCAAACAAAATTCCGATATACGTGTCTCGTCTTATCCGACGAGAAGAAGAAATACGGAAAACATTTTTCGAGACTCAACTTTCGAAATCGTATAATCTAACAGCGAATTAGTTCGTAGGAGAGATCGTGTTAGAGCACGTTAACCAAGATATTCGTTTAAAGTTCGTTTCCTTGGTCTTCTCTCTCTCTCTCTCTCTTTCTCTCTCTTTCTCTCTCTCTCTTTCTCTCCTGTTTCTCATCGTGCCTGATATTCGTCTTCTTCTCTCGGCATACTCTGTTCCCTGTATCCCCTCACAGCCGCTCCCTAGCCCAGGAGAGCGAGTACAGACTCCTTCGTAAGGAGGCCATATTTCATAAGACTCACTGCTTTCCTCCGGCTGCTTTCCTTTCCTCCTCCTTCTGCGCCGCCGCCTCCTCCTCCTGGTGAAGCCGCTGCCGCGGCGGCTGCTGCCGCTGCTGCTGTTCCAACTCCTCCGGTTCTTCTTTCCCTTTCCTTTTTCCTCTTTCGATGGTCGAACGGTCGAGCCAGTGGAGCCCCGTGCCGCTGTCAGAGTTTCTAGCAACGCTTGCGCGACCCATTCCCATCTCGTTTTCCCCATCCAATCCCATGGCCGCTGCCAAGCTCAGTACTGCCAGCCGCCGATGTAATGTTTCTTTTATTGATTTTGCGGCGACCCGCGGAAATTATACGGCCCATGGATGTATGCACGCCCTGGCTCGCCTCGTCTCGCCTCGTCTCGTCTCGTCTCGTCTCCTCTCGTCTCGGTTCGACTCCGTTCGCGCACTGGCTGCCCGGTTGACTGACTGCTGGCTTGGCAAGCACGCCGTCATCCCTGACAACGATAACGACAACATCGCCTTCTCAACGATACTTGTTCCACGGTCCTCCGGTCGCTTCCGGTTTCGTCGTTCACGCGAACGACTGATGCGAAAACACCGTGAAAATCGCCAGGTTTCTTCTCTTTTCTCGCTTCGATTTCTGGCCGTACGATATTCGTCGATCGAAACGACGTTTCGTCGAACCGATCGTAAAGAAAGGAGAAACCGGATTTCTTTCGGGTGGGCGACGTCGCGCGTCGACGTCGATAGGTCAAGGACGCTCTCACGGTTCTCGAGGTCAGGTCGACAAATCACCCTTTCCGGGCCGAACGTCCGCGAAAAAAGAGAGAGAAAAATAGGGAGCGATCGGGAGAGAATTCAACACCCTTCTGACGCTCTCTCTCTCTCTCTCTCTCTCCCATCACCGTTCCCCTTTGACCCTAAAAAAATACAAATCGCACGACCAATCCCGGTCACCATCCCGGCGTTCGCCTCATCGGCCACGGAATTACGTGACTCGCCTTCAACGCTCGGATAAACGGCCGGAACATATGCTGGAAACGGTCGGCGTGCCACGGGAGACCCCTTCATCTGCCATTTGACCCTGTCGCGACGATTTCGAGCGGACCGTTTTCGAATCGTGAAAAGTTCGATGGACCAAACTTGATTTCGCTTTAATTAATTGAAACATATTTATTGAACCGATCACTTACACGAATTGGCGGCAGCAACAATTAATGATTTTCAGTCCGTGTCCCGTATGTATGCCTCTCGAATCAACGACGGCCCGTTAAAATTAATAAAATGTGTCTGGTGAAACGGCGAGCGCTCGCCATTCCATATTGTCGGCGAAAAAATGGATTTATCGTTGCGACCGAAATTCCACGTAACGAAAAATACGCGCCGCGTATATCTCGGATATCAAACTATACGAGAATAACGTACTCGGGCCGCGGAGCAGCGAATTGGTTAGATTAAGAGCCGGCTCGACTACTAATTGCCTGATAACGGGCGTACAAACGCCGCGATCATAGCTGACCCTCGCGTTTAGAGGCGGCCGATCAATCATTCTGGCTATTTACGATGCGTTTGCCTTCCGTCCTCTACCCTGGGCCCTCCCTACCAACCTTTAAAATTCTGCGCGTTTCTCTTTCACCGTCTTCCGCTTTCACCGACTCGCGAATCGCCTGCTCGCGCCGTGTACATGCTCTGACCGACTTCCATATGCATTTCCACCGCGGATCTACGATAGCTTCTTTGTAAAAAAACAAGAAGGTCTACGTCCGTTAAGGCAATAGGTTCTCGTAAGCGAATCATCAATCGTTCGCTGTAAATAAGTTCTGAATAGAGAAAGGAGCAGAATTGCGATAAATGTCATGGAATTTCAATGACTAAAGTTATGTCACGCAATGGGATTAATAGAGAAACAGTTAGATAAACGGACGGGCGGTTGGCAATAGGGGAGAACGGGGGTGGAAAGGTGAGAGGTTGGTCGACCACGTGTGTCGGTGCGTGATGCTACCGGCGTCGGTACTCCGGAGCGTACGTGACTCTCGTTTTCGCCGGGTGCCGTATAGAAAGCGAAAACGGGCTCCTACCTACATTTCGCCCATTCACGCAGAGAGCCCGAGAACGAGGCTGGAGGGTGGCCGAGGGGCGCGAGGAAGGCTGGCAACGGACGGCGAGGGGTAGTAGCGAAAAAAGAAAAAAAAAAAAGGAAAAATAAAACGACGAAGGAGGAAGGAAAAAAGCGTAGAAAAAGGGAAAAAGCAGGACGCTGGTAGGCAAGCAGCGGTGCCACTATCGGCAGCGACGCGGCGAAAAAGGGTGTTTTGCGGAGAGACACCGAGCGTACGGTGAACCGTACATACTAATAGGCAGGCGCGCGTACGGATACGCGGGACGAGCTCGTGCGTAGGCTACGTTTGCAAACGGATACGCGTCCGCTCGAGGGTGGTCGGAGGGGAATCGCGAAAAAGGGTGTAGGTTCGTCGCGGATGAGTTGTAGGGCAAGGGATACGGTGGGGTGGAACACGCGACGAACCCGTGGAAGAAAGGGAGAGAGAGAGTCACGAGAGCGAGGAAGGACAGAGCTGAACGACGCGAGAGGTAAAGGGGAACTAGAGAGCGAAGAGTAGAGGAAAGAGAGCGGGTGGAAAGAGAAAGAGAGCAGGACGGGCAGAGGAAGAGGGTGGAAAAGCGAGAAAGAGAGAAGTTGAACGCGGGGTAAAAAGGGTGGCTAGGGGGCTGGAACGAGCGGGAGCGGGATGGGTTCGTTGCCAGGGATGAAGTACGTAGGTATTGATCTATTTAAAGCCTAGAGTTCCAAACGAGGTCCTTATTAAAAAGCGGAATGAAACAAGGGGCGCTTCGCCCCCGCGTCGTCTCCACAACCCTCGTTCTTCCTCCTCTCTCTTTCCCTTTCTCGCACGGCACGCCTTTCCGTTTCTTCCTTCTACTTTCTTCTTGCGTTCTCCACGCTCGATGCTATAGGGTCGGCTTGCCAAGCAAGGGAGGAAAGTTGCGTAGCGAACTGGTGGCAGACATTCGGCAGCCCTTTGGACCTCTCTCGAGTGCCCACCCACGATTCGAGAATCGTTGCTCGTGGACCTTGGCGGCGCTTGTCGTTGAAAAATCTTTCTTTCTTCCCCTTCTGTTCGTTCGTCGAGCTAAGAAAATAGGCCGACGATTAACGACACCAACTCCGTTCCCTGTTCCTTCCTCTAAGCGGAAGTCACCCTTCGAGCAGTTGACTCCAACTCCGACGCTCGTAGCTCCTTGTTGAGAACGAGTAGGACAAACAACGATAGGAAATCCGCGAAACCGATACTCTATAAAGCAAATAAAGAAAAACCAAGGAAGGGTGGCAACGAATCGATTCGTCGGTGTACGTTCGAAACGAATCCCGGGTTCGAACGATTCGATAAAAATCGTGGATCGCATCGGACGGACAGATGTTCGAGAGGATGATCGCCTTTGGGGCGCTACGGCATCGAGGAGACGCGTGTTTCGGCTGTCCTTGAACCGAATGGGGAAAAAACGGAGAACCGGCAGGGTGGAGCGCGTTAGGCCTGGCAACTCTCGGTCGGATATAAAATTCAGGAGTTTAAAGCATTTTAGTATCGATCCTCGTTTTTAGTACTAGACGCGAAACTCCCTCATCGGCGGTCGGCTGGTGGGGATGTACCTGGACCACGATGGTGGGAGATTCAACATCCCTCTGGCAGCCAGCCCCTGTCGCGGGTTGGCTTGCCAGAGAGCGATGCGTAGTTACACTGGCTGTATAAGTGTGTAAATGCATAATAAAACTCGCGCGCTGAGCATCAGAGAGACGTAATTCCTGCACCCCTGATTTTACTAAAGCGGCAAAAAACATGCATTTCCATTTGACGCGTTTCACCCCGACTGCCTATCGCGCTAGTTCCGACCACCACCCTTTACCTTCTCGTGCCACCTCCTCGCCCCCTCCGAAGCCTCCGGCGTTCGCGTAATTCGATGAATTTCGTTTATAAATTAACATGACCATTTATAATAATTAGTCGCATTACCGTAGAAAGTATATACCTATCGTTATTTTGCCGTAACAACGAATGCATTTCATAATTATCTCGACAGTTAAACAAACACGGAGGAGAGGTCTTTCTGTTTCTATGATAATTGCGTTCCCTCTCCTCTTACCCTGCTGCCATTGCCACGCATACGCCGGTGCTCGGTTGTCGGGCTTGTCGTAAATATTCGATTAATAAATTAAACCAAGGAAAACGACTATTAATTGCGTTCGCTCGGTATCGACGCAATATCTACGCGATAAGCGGCGGCGGTCCGATATCGGACGATACGACACTTCGAGCATCTGAAATAGCCGGTTAATCCTTACGTTCGTCCGACGAATCGATGAATCGAATTTACAAAAGCGGTCTCCGAGCGTTCTCGCTTTAACCTGTCGGAAGATCGGAAATTTTTCGAAAGAAGCGTAATTCCGTGGTTAAGCCTTTTGATTGAGTTTCACCGGTTGTTCTTACAGCCGAAAGAAACGATAACCGCTGCCGGCTTTCACGAAAGAACGCATCTCGTGATTATCGATAATCTGTCGTCGGTTTCGCGCGCAACTTACGGCACGTTGCGTTGGTTGACTGATGGTTCGTGGTATTACCGTTCATCGGATCCTTTTCCAATCGGGTGTAAAAAGGATCTCTCCCGGGACGGAGATGTCGATGACACCGGTCGACAAGATTTTCGCGCGTTTCTTTACGCACCTACGCGAGATACACGCACCGCGAACCAACCCTTCCCGATACCGTGAACCGCTTTCTACCCTTCCCTTCTTGCACGCATCGATGACCGTCGAACGCGTTGCGTTTCTCCCCTGGCCTGGATTTATCTATTAATAGCGGAACCTCGAGCTTTCCTTTCCTGTGCGTGCGAAGGAGACACGCGTTTCGATGGGCGGACGACTAGAAAATACGATGGACGGTCGCCTGCGACGATCGAACGATTCTCGGCAAGAAAAATATTTTTCTAACGACACCCCTTCTTCGTTCGCGCGATCCCTCGCGGCAGATTTCCTGCATAAATCGTCCACGGTTACAACGTACGAGTATTCTCGTCGAAGAATATACTATAGCCTGTACGGTGCTCGTCGGGTATGGACGTTCGCGTAACTTCCGTGAAAACAGTGAAAATAGAAGGTATATCGCTCGAGAAAGGAAAGAGGCTGTTTCCGTAAGATTTCAAGCTGCGCAAACACACCGACATTCTTGGAAAATTAGTTAGGGAAACGCGGAAAAAAGAAATATATATATATATGCATTACTCGAGACTGCTACGGTGAAAGAACGTCGAAGGGGAGACACAGGCAGGCAGGCAGGCAGGCGACGAAGTTGCCAGGGGTAGCTAAGAGGCTTCAACTTTTTTTTCAACTCGTACCGGTGGTAGAGCACGATGCGTATATTCGTTGCTTGCTCATATCGGTGCCGCTTTTCCCTCTGGCATTTTCAAAGGCACGCGAACCGACGCGTGTCGGGGAACCTACGAGTGGCTCGTCCTCTCATGGACGCCGCGCCGTCGATCTTACCGCGACTACGATTGAAAGCGTTCCCCGTAAATCAAAGACTACGACGTTTCGCGTATACCCATAACTCAACTTTGGCAAAGGAGGAAAAAAATTGGCGCGAGTGTTACTGCGATTCCGATCGTTTGGCGATATCGGACGGACGCCGGGGATGGCAACCGATGATAACGAATGTCATTCGACGGGTATTGTTGCGCCCGATGCGCGCGTGTGTAGGATCATCGGCGATCTATGCGTGTATAAATTACGCGACCGTATGATATTCGACGGGGAATGGAAAAGTTTGCAGAACGAAAGAGATGAGACGCGACTAGAACCAAATTCGACGAAGAATCCTGTATCCGCGTAGCCGACTTTTTTTTCCTCTCTCTCTTTTTTTTTTTTTTTTTTTTTATTTTCTGTAAGCTATAGGTATAATCGAGTACCGCCGCTTCGACGATTTTCGCGAACATTACACGCAGCTGGTGTTGGCAGAGTCCTTTTTTTAGACGATCCTGTGCACGTAGGTGTACGCGTACATTATATTTCTGTACGCAGGGAGAAAATTATGCGCGTAGGGAGGAAAAGAGAAGGGTAGCTCTCGGCATCTCGGTGTGCTCATGCATAATTCAATCAGAGTTAGACTAGAAACGTCAATACAGCTCGCAGATTATTTCTTTTCCCGGGCTGCTGCGCTCTCCCGCCTAGTCTTGTTCTTTCTCTTTCTCTCCGGCGCGTTCTACCTTCTCCCCGCTGTTGCCGGTCCAGAGAGAAGAGGAGCAAAAGCGAGAGGGGAAAAGAGATTTCTCCTTCTGGCGCCTATCCGCCACCCCTCCCGCCGCGCCACCCCGCCCGTGCCGAACCCTCCTCCATCCCCACCGCTCTTCTTTTATATTTTAATCAACTAATTCTGCGCAATGCGTACATTTATTGCGCCCTTTCGGTCGGCGGTATCCGCCTACCCCTTCCCGCTTAACAGCCCCGGCTCGCCGCCACCCTCCGTCACCCTCCGCCCGTGGTATACCATCCCGCGTTTTAATTGCAAATCTCACCTCGTCCGCTGATTCGATGGGATTTTTTCGCTGCCGGCCAATGAGAACGATCACGACCGATGCCGGCTTTTGGCAAAGTCAATTTTTTGTCGCTCTTCTTTGCCCCCTCGGTGCCCCTCTGCCGCCCTCGACACGCCGGTTATACAGGCGAACCCCCGTTTCCACCCCCTCGATCATACCTGGCTCGCCTATCGCCAGGAAAAACACACCGTTGTTTCTCTTTATATCCCCTCGCCGCTGCCCACCCGTCCGACCACCCAACCGCCCATCCCAACCACCCCCCCTCCCGCCCCCGCTCACCATCCTGCGATTCGTAATATTGTTAATTAAATGTCGTAACTCCGCTCTTTGTGTTTCACAGGGCATAATGATATTAATTATCCGTCGCGACTCGTTCGTTCGTTCGTTCGAACGAGTTCCGATGCGTAAAGCCATTATTAATCGGATGTTAATAAATAGCAAGCGGCGCTAGCGGAGAAAAATTTCTCGGCCGCGATGCCTGTTCCGACGAGAAAAGGAGCGAGAGAACCTTAAAAAACGCCATCATCTTTCACCACGTTCGTCCGGCCAATATACACGCGTACGTGTAGGCGCACATCTCGTCGTTTCTCCTCGGGAGAGCGTCGCCTACTCTCGGAGAAATCCAGCCTGCGGGGAGGGAAAAAATATTGCATTACCTTCTACGCTAATAGTTTCCTTTGACGGCCCATCAGCGTCTGCCTTTAATCTAGGCGGCCACAAAGGAACTCATCCTTCACCCTCTCACGCGCCCGCGCTCTCGCTCCCTCTCGCACTACCCTCCGCTCTCACTCTCGCTTTCTCGTTCCTCGACGTGGAAGCGCGTGTACGCGTAAAGTACGCATTTGTCCGTGATCCGCGGCACGCCGCGCGCACGCGGTTGCTGTCAGTGGAAAATAGCAAAAAAAAAAAAAAAGGGAAAAAGGAAGAAGAAAGAAGGAAGTAGAGGAAAGAAGAAAAAAAAATAGAAGGGAGAAAGAAAGAAAACTCGCGCGCGAGGACCGACCAGCGCGCGACGAGAATTATCGCGGAGGTCGTCCTCGGTTGCTGACGAATAGAAGCACATGGGGTGAAAGGGGTAAGGGCATGCCGAGAAGATTCGAGCAGGGCAAGGAGCGCAGAAGGGGGTGCTAGAAAAGAAGGGAATGGGACAAGGAAGGAAGGAGAAAGGGAGGAAGAGAGGCCGTTTTTTAAACACAAACTCGCTTCGGCACCGCGAACCTCTGTGTTTTACACAGTCGAGGGTATGTTCTCCTCTTTTTCGCGAGCCCTGCACCGTCCCACCCTCTCATTCAATAGTACCACCCTCCTTTTAGCCTCGGCTTCTCTTTTTCTAACCGAGTTCCGGTATCTTTCTTCGACCTTCTATTCGCAGCTCTCTCTCTCTCCCTTTCTCTCTCCCTCTCTCTCATTCTTTCATAGTGCTCTAACTCTCTCATCCTTCAGTGATACGATTTCACCCTCTTTCCTTGCCTTGCCTTGCCTCGCCTTGCCTTGCCTTGCCTTGCCTTCCCTCGGGCATCGGGATCCCTCCCACCCTCGAAGCGACTACCTTTGCCTTCGGCTAAAGAGGGAAATGAAAGCGAAACTGTTCAGCGATGCTCTCACCCGACGTTGTGTTTCTCTCTCTCTTTCGGTCCCTCGCGCGGGCTCTCGTCTCTCCTCTTTCTCCCTGTGTCGCTCGCCTCTTCGTATTCTCTCCCTCGACGTGTATCTCTCGCTCGCACTGACTCCTACTCACCCTCCCTTTTCCTTCCTCCCGTGTGTCAGCCCTCCTCGTGCCACCCTTCTAATTTTTCCACCTCTTTCACTAAAATTAAAATCAATAGTAGCACCACGTGCCCGGGGACCCCGCCAGGAACACCGCCACCCTCATCAGCCGCCGCGTCCCTCGAACCCTGAAAACTGCTTCGAAATAGTGCCTGGCATCGATACACTTTCTCTCGATCGTCGCGCGATTTCACCGACGTTCTCTCTACATGCACAGCGCTCCGCTCTCCGTCCTTTTTTTCCTGTTTGTTGTTTTTTTTTCCCTCTGCGCGCTCTCGCGTTGCTCCTTTTTTTTCTCACCGCGTCGCTTTCGCTGTGGAATTTCGTTAAAATCCGTTTGGCAGCGACCGTGAGCGGCGGATTTAATCCCGCTGTAGCCGCGGTGCGTATAACGCGAAATATTATTGCATACACGCGATCGAAGAGAGGACAAACCGCCTCGATTCCGGAGCCGCGAAACGGTCCCGGAATCACGGAAGGATAATCGGTGTACCTGTTGTACTCGCGTAACGGCGACCCATTCGTTAAATCGAAACGTTTTCCAGCGGCACGTCGGTGATCCGATTTGTTAGTCAAATTGCTTCGTTCTGGCAGAAATACTTTCTCTCGATCTTGCCTCTTCTTCTCCTCCTCTGTTCTTCCTTCTCAAATTTTCCTCCTATTTCTACGTGTTACAGATAGCTCGAAAGACGATCAGACAAAGAAATTCGGATCAAATTGATTACTTCCGATAGACCCAACACGACCATACAACGTAACAACGAGCATATGTATTGGTCGCAAGCGTCGTACGTACAAAAGATCGGGTACCAAAGCGTGACGATGCTATTTCTGTTCCGTCCCGCTAATCGTCTTTCCTATAGCACACGCTGACAAATGCAGGTAAAAGAAGGTCCGATATGATTAGTCGACGAATCTTTTCTTCTGCTCGATTTCTTCGTTTTCGAGTCGACCTGCTACGTAACGTTTCGTCGTCGAATTCGAGTTTCGTTACGATCTCGTCGTTATCCCGGAACGGGAAAAACGGATCCACCGAGGAGAGAATAATCGGGGTAAGTGGTGTCTTTAACCGGAAACGGAAATCCCCGGTCGAGGGCCTCGGGCCGACTACCTCGGTGCGCCGGACGAGTAACAGGTAAGGTTCGATCCACGGTTAAAGCATACAGGTGGCCGAGCACGCTTTCATCATCCTTTCCACGTGCGACCGTGTGTGCGAGCGTGCGGTTGTCCATGCCGCGAGTCTGTGTCCGTGAGGCACACGGCCTCGTATGTTTACCAGCACGAAGACGAACACACACAACGGAGAGTGTGTCCGCCATCGGATAAGAAGCTGCGAGAGGACGTCGACGAGCGATGGGGTTGCCAGCGACGCCGATGGTTACGTATCGGAAAACCCACCCCCGGTCGACACATCCGGCAGAACACAGACGGTTCCGTTGCACCCTTCCACCCCGAACGAGAGCGAAGGAATTTGGTCGAAGGGTGGAGAGGACAGCCGCTTGAACGACAGTTATTCCGTTCCCTCAAGATCGGCGACCTTGTGTGTCCTGTTTGTAAACAAGGGGATCGACGACGAGAGGGTGGCTCAATGGAATTCTTTTGTTCGATTTCGATCAGGTGTCGTATCCATCTACGAAACTTGGATCTAAGTCGCATAGTACGGATACGCTACTGGTCGCTCGTTGGATTCTTTGTAAACGAATTTCGTTGGTCTCGACGTACATTTTCTACATCGTTAGGACGTACGCCGGGGAATTAATCGTGGAGTAAGGAAAGGAAGCTTCTAATCAACGTAATTATCCAAGTAACAGGCCGATGGCTAATCGACTGCCAGCTGACTGAACCCATCACTTTGGCGTGCCAATCGACAACGATAATGTGTTTAGCAAATAATATGTCCGTTTTGTGACCATTGTCCGGTTCTACGTAATGGTCGTGCTTAATTAGCAAAACCAATTAAAATAATTAACGTAAACTCTAATTTCGTGTCGCGTATAAATTGGCCGGTCGTTGATGTATTAAAACGGTTACGAAATGTACATCGAGAATCGCGACATCGATATTATTGAAAATAAATATTCCTCTCTGCCAATTTGTTCGCGTTTGTCCGTGCACCGCGTGGGAAGCAACCTCCGTCGCTCGGCGCGCTTTTTTTTCGTTTTTTTCCCTCCCTCTGTTTTTTATTCCATTTTTCCCGTCTATTTTTTAATAATCCCCCGATACTTTCTCTGTCGCGCATCGAT
Organism: Bombus pascuorum; assembly: GCF_905332965.1. NCBI lineage: Eukaryota > Metazoa > Arthropoda > Insecta > Hymenoptera > Apidae > Bombus > Bombus pascuorum. The sequence goes on along the minus strand of NC_083497.1, from coordinate 11,396,005 downwards.
CAAAATCCAGCTGACCGAATTAAATCGATTTCGAGTTCTGCCGCGACTGACTGCCGTCCCAGTTCCGTGTTCGGTTTCAACGGAGAAGAACGATCGATGGGAACGAGCGATGCGATCCCGAAAGTCGTTCCCGTTTCGCTTCTGGGCACGCTGCCGCGTTCGGTGTTGTTTCGCCAAGGATGACGTGGCGAATGCTTGCGTCGGTGGGCAAACGACGATTAACAACGAACCGTCCCGCGGCAGCGACGCTTCCAAAGCGTCGACAAGGACGGATCGCGCTGTCAAAAGCCATTCTCACGGCAAGTGCAACGCGCGTCGTTCTCGTTACGAGGCTGAGCAGTGCCGTAACCGGTGCTCATACTTTTCACCCGGCTGAATCGTTTCTCCGGCACCCCTCGCGACCATCTCCTGCCGCCTCCCTCTTGGTCGGTGCCTATCCTTTTATCACACCCCTTCGCTCCTCTGCCGATTCCCGCGGCAGCGCCACCGACCTTCCTTCCTCTCTCTCTCCCTTTCTCTCTCTCTCTCTTCCTCCTTCCTTTTCTCTTCTCTTCTCTTCTCTTCTCTTCTCTTCTCTTCTCCTGTATTCCGGGATGCGAGCGTGCCGCCCCCACCAGCGCACTCCCTACAATGCGATGGTGGTATTGATTTAAAAGTACATTCGTGTTTTCATAATGCCGTATCTGTACCGACGCTCAAGCGCACCCTTCTCTGCCCTCCGTCGCCCCGCGCTCCTCTTCTTTCTCTTTCTTTCTGCTCGTCGTCCTCTCTGGCCCACCTCCGTGTCTCTTCCCTCTGCGTTCGACTCGCTGTATCCTTCTCTTCTCTCGCTCGTTCTCTCCGCCCGCTGTCCCGCTCACCCTTAACCTCCTGTTTAGCCTCGCTCTCTTGTCACCCACGCGTAGATATGAACGCTCCCGCCCTGCGGCCACCCCTTTTTCCTTCTATTTTCTATCTCCCGCGTTTCCTTCCGTCTTTGTCCATCCCGACTGCCATCCCGTTCTCTCCGTCCTCCTTCGGTCGGTCGTCGAAAGGACGACACGAGTGGTGCGATTAAATCCGCGTTAATCGCCGCGCCCGATAATTCGATTTCACGGGTAAAAATAATTGGCCAAGAGCGCGGTGCCGTGCGTCGGTGGGCAGTCCCGTTTCGCTCCATTCGCGGCCTGCGTCAACCTCGCGGATGGTGGGACGTCGGTGTGAAAGTTCGTCGCGAGTTCGTCGGCCGCTGGCCAGGCCAGATCGTTGCTCGCAAGTGGGCCGATTTTTCCTTCGGCATACGCCCGCTTTGGTCGTTTCGGCCCATCCCGATAAACGAATGAAGCCGCTGGCGCTTCCCACCGTGGCAGCGTGTTTCTCGTGAAATCGTCTTAGCGAGAATGAAATTTCAAAAAGATATGGAAATTATGCGCGAAGGTCCCGACCCTGGTTACGACAAAACCACCCGGAGAACTCTCGCGGCTGCGGCTATAGACTTTCCACGGTTCAACCATCCTGTCTCTCGCTCTCTGCTACAAACACCTGCCTCGTTTTTGCAATCGTCTTTAATAAACAGCAATTATGGTCGCGCGCACGTATGCCTTTTGCGTACCTCTGCCTCCTATTGCTCTCCGGTAACGCTCGCTTCGTGTCTTTCACGAGATAATTGGCCTCGCCTTGGAAAAATTATCGAATAAACGGCCATTATCGATGTCGTTTGAAATTTTCATATGCCGCTGTTCCTTACGCCTTTATTAACGAGCAAACTCGCGTATCGTTCACTAGCAATTTCTTTTTGTCTCTGTCCCCTCTATCCAGCGATTATATCTCGCGTCGATACGCAGGTCTTTCGTGCTTCGAATCATCATTTCGCTCGTTATCTCGTTTGACGCATTAAAGGAAAAAAAAAATTGTACCTTCGAAATCCCCCGATCGACCGCGAGAATAGAGAGCCAGTATTTGGCGGCTCCTCCCACACGCGATCGGAAAGGGTTGTCGGCAGATGGGCATTGGTGAATTCTAAATAGCGGAAAAATGGTGGGGATATATTAGCGGTTTTTACTATTGATTACCGAATTAAAAACGCGCATGTATAATTCAGTGATATTTTACGTTTCGCCAGATTCACCGTTGGCGCCGCCAGCCTCGCACTTCCATCCTCCTCCTTCGACTCTCTTCCGCCCCCGTGCAACGTTTTATCAGTCGAGGCGTTCGCTTTTAACCCCCGAGCTTTTCCTTCGATAGGTGGCGCGTAGCGTCGAGGGTGCAACGAGTAAAACAGTTCAACCCTCGGCTGCAGAGCTGCTACTAGGTTGGTCGATGGTTCGTACTGTCTTTGGGGATGCGCACTCGCTACGATCGATTTTTATCGGTTACGTGTTACCGACGCGGTGTTATCTTCTGTGGCTAATCGCAGACAAACATCGTGCATAATATTAATAAGTAATAAGTATTTCGATGGAACGAAACTGTGAAATTAATTCCACTTCAACAAAATTTGTTGAAACAAAGCACGGAAATACTTGAACTGAAATGGTCGATCAATCAACTTGCCACGCAAACTCACGATGACTCAGGGTTCGTGTCCAATGGTTTATTTTGCAAAATAAATTGACATATACAATGTGGTACTTTAGCGAAAACGAATGTCCGTCCACGCGTTCGTTCTAAAGGACTTACATATGTGTTCTCAGCGTACAAATATGCAGCACGATGGACAATGTTCCTTTCGGATTTTATTTCGATCCACCCCCGAGGAAGGGGTCAGAGGATTAAACGAAGATAGGAGCGGTGCTGGAAACTCATACGAACGAGAAAGGACTGAAAATTCATGAATCGAAAGCTCAATATCATCCAAGCCCAAATGTTTTTTTCTTTTTTTCTTTTTTTTCTTTTTTAGCTAACTGCTCTCTGTCATCATTCGCTGCTTAATTATTACGATTCGACTTTAATTGATCATATGGAACGGTTGTGTGTCGGGATCTCGGAGATCCGCGTCTCGCTTAATCGTTAATTAAGTCTTTATAATTACTTCTTGACGAGTCTCTACGAGTAATTATCTCTAAAGTATCCTTGCGAAATGATGATGCGCGATGCGATAGAACATCAGAGCATTACGTCGAAGAACGGAGAATGGAGACTGGATTTTTCCTTATAAACTTGACCTCGCGTCGATTTTCAAACGTCCGATACCTTCTATACCTTGGAGATTCGTGTTTTCCCTTTGACGCGATCCATCTTTCACACACAGACACACACACACAAAGGACGCTTTTAGAGCGGTCGAAATCGGCGCGAGGGCGACCTAAATAATCGATCGATCAACCGCTATGCGACCAGCTACTTGCGGTATGAATATTTCTAGAAATACGCGAGACATTCAGGTCTTATATAAAATTTATAGTTGTCCACAGTTAGACCTCTAATACCATCTAGTAACAGCCACACGAGATTCACTAAACCAGAAAACTAGACTTACTTCGTTAGCGATGTAAAAGCGAGAGAGACTCGGCGAGTATAGGAGTACGTATGAGTCGTGAAACGAATCGATTCTGTTCGGGGATCGTGTGTGAGTATGATTAAATCTTTAAGTTATGGTACTTAATCGCTAAATATGTGCTACACACTATTATCTTACGTGGACCGGTGAATATCTTTCGATGAGGGCATGTTTCGTGTTATTCGCGTTTATCGGCTCGGGCTCGATAATGGCTTCAAGTGTAAGAAGCACAGATGCATCTTAGAAACAGAGTTTCGTCATTTTTCAAAGTGATATTCATTCCACGGATTCTGGACCTGTGACTTTGAATTATTATTTGAAAGAAGTACGAAGACTATATCGATATTAATTGTACGATTATATCGATTACATCAACGTAAGAGTGTTGCAATTGGTCGAGTGTTAATTAAGTAGTATCCTCCGAAAATGACGAAAATTCTCACTTTCAAAGTACAGTTTAGGGGCACGTCGATTCTCACCGGAAATGTAGTGGCGCGCGAGTGCCAATGAGGCGCGACGAACGAAGAAACGAGGACGTAGGAGCGCAATGACTAAAGAGAAAATCAGCAAGCTACATCCTCGTCGCATAGATCCATACGCAATAGCACCATATTAACAACAACGTTCGCACTATGTAACGGAAGCGTATAAAATCTGAAATATTGGTAACGCAGCATTTGCTCGAAACGTACAGGTAATAATAAGATCATCGAGTATAGTCGTTTGGCATACGTTCATCGAGTTGCCCTCGAGAAACCTTAAGGAACTATTTTGGCACTAGAATCCACGTAACGTTAATCTTTAAGCCTCTTTTCGACTTCCTCGAGTCGCGAACCTCGTGTTTAACGTAAGTATGATTTACCGATACAGTGTACTTAGGAGCGTTTAATGGTTCTGATTACTTCCAAGTAAAATCTTGCGTACAAGATCTACTAAAACGACCATCGTCCCCGAGATTCGAAACGTACCGATGTCTAGAAATTTCAATATCGACGTTTTATACGAATTTAATCCTGCCATCTTCGAATTCTAACTTTCAGCTCCGCTTTTACGTGGATGATCGAAAGTATTTGGAATATTTTGAAAAAAAAGCCCTCATCCGCTAACTTAAGGCCATAAATCACACGCATCTCGATAATCCTTTTTACTTCTCTTTGAACTTAAGAAGCTACGATACAAAATGCCGATAGAGAATTCTTAGACACGATACTTCATCGAAACTCGAAGACCACGCTCGAAACCTTAACGTCTACCAATCTGGACACTTAATAGCGTTCCACTTACGATGCTTAATTATCTTCTATTTCGTACGTATGTTCTCGGACAATAGAAAATACTTAACAAATCTGGTTCGTTTGTAAAATTGTTTTAGTCCAACGGAATCTGGCGGTATAACTCTTAGAATGGTTTACAAAATTCGACATATGTATTCGTCCTGTGATACGGTCCTCTTCTCGAGTACATGTACTCGCGTTAGAATATCATGAAATTCGCTCGAAGATTCTCTCGATCGGGTCGATGAGAAGACTTTCAAAACTTTACTCGGATATCGACGCTTCCAGCCGCGCGATGAGACTCTGCAGGGGAGAAAGTCGTGCGTGGTCAGACAGGCAGACGGATGGCGCAGGAAGAGGGATACAACCGGCGTGTATTTAGCAAATCACTGCCACCCAGGACGGTTTTCTGTATTTGACAATTACCCAGCAACGTTTCTAAATATCGAAACGCACCCCTTTCGGTTGTCTATCCAATTCTATAGGCCCCCATGCTCTGAACGTGATTATCTCTTTCAACCAAACGACACGCTTTTTGTCTCGCGATAAGAATACACGCGATACGAGACAAGGACCCTTTTAGAAAAACAATTCCACCAGGTGTAACGCGTTTCTCAACGATACGGCGAGCGGACGACTGTTTGCAGTATGCGTCGCGGACAACTGCGGTGCTCTATTACCCGATGCGGTTGCGGTTGGCGCGCACACAGAGCCACGGACGCGGAATCCGCAGCAGCGCGTCGAGTTCGTTAGTCGACGATTGTTCTCCGCGGTTCGTAGATCCTCGCTTTGGCAAATTTAACGGGCGGGCAGGGTTCGTGGAGCGCGCGGAGCGAACAGAGAGGGAGGATTGAAGAAGGAAACGGACAAGAGAGAGAGAGGGAGACCGGTGGGAGAGCGATGAGTTAAGGGCTGGAAACTGGAGAGTCATTAGGATATATTGTCAATTCCAAGCGCCTCTGTCGGTAGCGACCAACGAAGCACAGTTTCCCTTGGATACGACCAATTTGCCCTGGTCACTCTATCAACTTCTACCGTGCTCCAGTCCTCATCGATCCGTCGCCGTGATTTTCTCCCTCGATGATTTTATCGTAGACAAACCCAGACGCGACATCTTTTTATCGCTCTGCCTCTGGCCGATCCTCTTTTTGCTGCCGTGTGAGTTCTTCGAGCGGCACTGCTACAGCGAGCTGGGAATACCTGATGGCTCGGCTGTCTCATTGATACCGTGGTACTTTTCTGAAAGCCTCGGCTAAAATCTCCTGGAACGTGCCCGATGAGGCGTCGGTGAGTTTTGGCGTTGATGAGATATCTACAATGACTTTCTGTTGGACTTTTCGTTAAATAAAAATCGTTCTCGACGAGGGTGGAAGCATTGTTCTCTGATACCAAATAAGATTCGCGACCACCCGTAGCCGTTGTTTTGATTTGGCTCTGCGCGAATACTGGGAAGGAAATTTTTCTAGACGTCGAAATTTTCGTAGAAAATGGTTATCACGCGGACGAGCTTCGACTTTAACGCGTCACGTTCGACGCGAGTCTCGACTTACTTTGTCCACGGTCCTCGAATGGGCAATGGACATCTCTCGATGCTCGTTCGATGGTTCGATGTTATGCTTTGAGATGTTTTACGATAAAGACGTAGCACACCATTATCTCCATTAACTTTCTTTTTCTTCGATAGGACTTACATCGTTTTGTAGAAGCTCGAACTTCGGACTTAATCCTGGGAGTATGCTTTTAGTGCTGGTCTTGATCTGACTGTAAATGTCCAACGACTTCTTGGGCTCCAGGTCTAATTCCAGGGTCTCCTCGATCAGTCGCGGTGGAATGCTTCCGCTGCGCTTATGGCTCGGCACAAAGGTGCAGCTTTCTGCCTTCTGATTCTTCGGCCTGCCTTCCTTGTGCTCCGGTGTTAAGGTGCCGTTACCCAGCTTTCGTTGCTGTTCCTGAAAAGTGTCCTCTTGGACGTCGTCTTTTAACAACGCTCCGGTTATCACGGGTTTGTTCATCTCTGATTTTCCAAAGTCGTTGCTCAGCGCTTTCTGCTCCATAATCTCCAGTTTATTCGGGGTGGCGCCATTCACTTGGAGGTTGGGATTCGAGCGAACCGTGTCTGTGGAAATACTGGCATCCGTTGAATCCTGCTGGTCCATCGATCCTCCGGAACCCTGGGAAACGTCCAGATTGTTCTGTTTTCCCGTTATCGATGGCTGAAAGGAAGAAACACAATGTTCCATCACGATCTTCCTTTTCTCGCTTAAAATCGTCACTTACGCTTTCCTCCGCATCCTTCTCCATACTCGAGGTTTTCGACGCGTTCAGTAATGCCTTTTCGGTGTCCGGCGACTTATCAAATTCCACCCATTTCGATCCTCCCTCGAGTTTCCGAGATAACGTATCGGACTCGTAACTACCCCCGTACATCGGGTAACCCAGATGGCCCGCATCGTATTCCACTTGATTTCCATAACGATAGCTGGGATTAACCGAGCCCTGGCTAGAGATCGAGAGGTCCGACTGCGACAATCCTGTATTCGTGCTACCGAATAATCTTGCGTTCTCGAACCCTGCATCATACAGGCATACTCTTTACTAAATATTTTTTTACAAAATTTTCTTCTTTTTCAAACATTCTTTGTCTACAGTGGCTACAAAATATATTTGCACATATCCTAATGTTCTCCAAACGCTTTTCCATCCGATTCTATATTTTCTATTTTTATACTACTGAATTTTCCTAGTCGTACGAACGTACGTACTAATAAATGATACGAAATTTAATATATCTGGATTTAATCGATTAGAGTTCAAACGTTATAAATTGTAACATCGTCCGTTATAACTTATAATAGATACAATGGTGTGCGAATACTTTTTGCAGCGACTGTACATCTCTTTATCGCGTACGATAACATGGTTGTATTATGAAAGCAACGTACCTGGCGCTTTATCTTCTGGAATTTCTTCTCTGTGGACCAGAGCCTGCTGATCGGTAACGCTGGTGGTCATGTCATCGGTGGATCCTTTGTTAGTCTCGGTTTCCTCGTTCTGATAGCTAGGTTGTATTTCGACAACGAACGAGCAGCCATCATCTTGGTACCTGCGATTTTTATTATCCTCCACCGTCACCTAAAACGCGGAGACGAGCGAGCTTCATTAACTTCTTCCTGCGGCTTTTTTCATCAAACCGCGCGTATACGGCTTCTACGTCAGCGAAAAGAAAACGTTTATTGCCCCGTCTCGTAAAAAAAGAAAGAAACGAGGAATAAATACGTGGCGAAGTATTAATCAACGGTAGGGTCGTTGAATTCGCTTGTAGGGTGAAACGGAAGGGCGGAAGGGGCCAGATCGTTTGACGAACGATCGTGTCATTAGCGGGGTTCGTTTTGCCTGCTTCGCTATCTCACCTCGACCTTTTACTGCCGTTTCAACGGTGCAACATGATCAGGCTGTGCGGCTCAAAGCACCCCGCAATTACGAGCTCGATGCATCATCAGCTGCTTTACTTCGGTTATCTATTCAAGACGACAAAGAAACGAATCGCCAAGAATAAGAACACGTTGAACGATTCTCTCGATCTGCGTTTAGATATGATATTCTATAAAGGGATTTCTCACGAGCGACTGACGCTCGCGTTTCATACATACTGACGTATTTATAGCCGTATAGTGGTAAACATATCCGCAAGTATTTATGACGAACGTAATCCTTTCTTCTATAAGCGATTTTAAAATATTGCGATAATTCCGAATGCAAGAGTGTCGTTACGCTGACGTCGCGAAATTCAAATCAATATCAGAATCCAAATTATCCGACGTTTTATGCGAAAGAATTGGCTCAAACGATTTGAATATACATATGCGAGATATTAATTATGATTCTGATTACAATTGAGTAATGTGAAGCAACTCGCCGTTGACAAGCGAAACGAATGATTCCGATATCCAACAAAGGCACCGTAGCGTATTCACGTCAGAACTAGGAAATTAATTTCCACCGTATGAATTTCCTAGATGATGTTTCTAGTTTACTCGTAGTCTACCATGACCGTCGGCCGCGGATAAATGCAACCGCGATCGGAGTTACTCGAGTCGACGGACCGCAGAATTAGTTCTCCCTATTGTTTCCAGTCTCTCCTATTCCGACGCATTTCTCTGTGTTTCGTTCACGACTCTGGGCGTCGCAAGCAACGTTTCCCCGCGGGGCACGTCGCTCACGCCTTCCGAATTATCGGCAATGCCAGAGAGGAAACGCATCTTCCAACTCAACATCGAAAACTTTACATTTTCTTCTCGATAGCCGATACGTCTTCGACTATCCAACTCTCGTAACCGAAAAAGTACGGTATCGTTGATACGATTTTGCTTTTACGATTCATAAATTGTTGCAGGAGTAACGTATCGTTTTATTTCTACGAGCTACTCCAAGAAAACAATGTTCTATCCGCGCAACAACCTTAGCATCGACGATGGTTCACGATCGATAAGCTTCCTATGTAGGTTCGTGTCGTTGAGAACAGGGCTGCCATTTGGAGACGCGTGACGCCTTTGATTTCGTGGCTACGCTGTCTAAAGTTTCACCCGAGCGATCCAATTACCGAATCCCTAGGCAACGAATTACTTCGACGCGTGATAAATTCTAATTAACCAAAAGTGTGTAAAGCATGTCAAAGTTTGACCCAGATTCTGCTCCGTGGCTTATAAAGTAACCGGAATCTGGCAGATACGTCCCCTATCAGGGAGTTACGGTTACCCGTCATCTCGAGGTGGTTAATTTAAAAGGTGGAGGGGCGATTCCATCGAACCAAAGCGGCGAGCCTTTTAGCCACGTATCACGTCGCATTTGCCTCGCGGGCGTTCTCCGAGAAACTTCTGAGAGTTTCAGCAAAAGGAAGGAATCGGTCGTACCGATAACACCTTTGTCCTGCCTCTTTCAAAAGGACAAAGAGACGCGCAAGGGTAAGAGGAGAGGCAAAGTGCCTTCTATTTCTCCATTCCTCGAGGAAACTTGCTCCCAGAGGCGTCGTATAACCGGGTCCCGAATCACGTAGTTTTTCACCAGCCCTCGGCAAGGTAGTGACTCGATTCAGAAATCGACTCCGTCAGCTCAGATCCTACGCGACAGGTCGACCAACGAATCGTCCACCAGAGACGCCACGTAGATTTCCCGATGACGCGTGACAGTAAGTACTGGAATCTTAAGGATCCGCCGAGGGAGAAATTAGAAGGACATATACAGTGGCCTGCGAAATGTTTTCAACGCTTACCATAAGGAACTTTCATACAAAATATTGTGAAATTTCGTTAGTACCGCAACGAAACATCGATCGTTATGATCATATCAGTTGACTTTCGAGCAATCTGACGATATACGTACTATATAGAAATTACAGGACGTTTACCGCGAACATATTCCTTATTATCGGTTGCTACGTAAATTTTGTTCGTGATTTCGTTTATATAGAGCATTCATACGAAACGAGGTCTTAAAGGGGACATTTTATTCTACGTTTTTCGATCATTTTCGCGTGTAGGATAACCTTCTACTGATTATTTTCTCAGTCAGTAATCGGCCAAGTTTATACGAACAAATTACCAAATTCGATTTCATCGAGAAGAAAGTACGAAACGAATATATTTCATGCTGTCGATTTGTTCTTTTCCGTAGAATCTTACTGCTGATTACACTACATTTAGTGGCACACCTTGTATAGGAGGGACGTGTTTGAGAAGAAGGAGGGGCGTGTCACGTGAAAAGGAAAATGGAACGACGTCGCCATTCGTTCCACTTTAAAAGGATCTCTCGAAATCTCAGGTAGAAAGGTGGAACTCGGAGCAGCTAGGGCCGTTTTCGAAAAGCGAAGTGGCTAGAAACAGCCATAATTCAGGGATTTGTACGCTTCCGCTTCCGAGTAACTCGCGAACACTGCCGAGAACTAGAGGGTAACTTACGCTCTGTCACCGTAAGTTCCCGACCTAGTACAACTCTGGTTTCGCTTTGCCACGATTATTAAAGATCGTATTTTACGATCCATCGAGCGTTCACGTGAATTTCTTGTTTATTCCGAAAGAGAACGGAGAACATGCAGTTGCAAATTGAAATGGAAATTCAGCGACGAATATGTTTTTAGCAAGGAAACTAAAGGCGTCAGACTAGTGGAAGTATATCATCGACGATATTATTTCATTACGATGTTGCACGTATAAATATGTATTGAGATCACAAGGGGAACGCTTCGCCGAGAATTTAATCTTCCACGTAATAAATTAATCGATGCATAATAGGGTGCGAGATTACCGATCACGCGTTACTGATCCCGGATGCTCTACTAAACGGATGACGCGTAGTTCGTGTCCCTTCTACCTGCTATTTATACATCGGCTGCTAGTTAATAACCTTTTATAACCCAAATTTTTTTATATCTCTCGAGCGAGATCAACGCGAACGGCGTTAATTGAAACTAATTATTTTTCTCGTCAGGGGAAGTAATTAAAAATCAACGAATTAAACGAAAGCACGATGGGAACGTTATCGAGAACGATCGCAGGACGCGGTGTTAATTGCAAAGTTTCGATCGAGTTTAACGAAAGAAATTCAATAACATTTCGAGCACAACGTTGAACAGGGCAAATGGCAATGGCAAAGCAAATGGAGACATTCTGGTGTCCAATAACCGTATCAGGGGTCTTGAATACGTCTAAACTTTAGATGCAATTGCATCTTCGTGGAAACTCTGTAGATTCGTGATGGTAATACAACGAGACGATTCAACGAGGTGTACGCTAACGTACGTATGCGACAGTTAATTTGTCGAATAAAGTTCAAATACCTTCGGCGGCGATGCAAGCCAGGTCACGGTGCACCTCTTTAAGGATGCATTTAGTTCTTAGATGGCTCGAGAAAACGAAGAGTTTCCTTTTTACGCGGAAACTGCGCGGAACTCGGTGAATAGATTGACCCAGATGAAAAAGAAAAATTTAAAGAAGACGAGTTCGTTGGTAAATCGACTGTGCAGTATCTATATATTTTTGTACTCCACGAAAGATCGTTGACGTCATATTTCTTGATATACACTGTGGTTCAGAAGTATCGGGGAATCTGTTTATTTGTGACACAAGAAATATATTTTAATTACAAATTAATAGGCGATTCACGAAAAGATATTAAGCGTTGCTTCTAATTAATAATTCATCGTTAGTTTGCGTGCCGTGGTAAAATTTATCTCTGCTCTTTCTTCCCCTCTGATATTACAGTTTCTACCCATGAGAAATAAATAGAATAAAATATTTCAATAATATTTTCAAAGCAGTGAAATATGCGATATTTTAAAAGGTCAATCTCATCGCTCTATGCGACGTGGTGACATCCGACGTAATGTGAAAGAAGGCAACGAACTGGATGGCCTTCGAAAACGCGCTTCGTTCCAAAGACACGACACTCGTAGCCTCGATAGTGTGAGTATTTCTCGAATTCTGAGGGTATTCCACGCGACCGAGGGTGAACACCGCGACTTGGCGCCAGGCCAAGTATTACGTCGAAGTATCCCGAGCATCCACCCCTTGAACCCTTTTTCGTTTCCTGTCCCCCTTCTATTTGTCCCGATCCACGAACAAACGCATCGCATGGTTTTTACATTCCTTTAAAGAGGAAGTACGCTAAGGCGCTTGTGGCTGAAATAACCAACAGCACAACGGATCTGTCTGTTTGTTCGTTTGTTTAGTCTATCCGGTGTTTTTTCTCAAAGTAGCTGCCGCTTTGTCCAACGTAAAGCTGATATTGTTGGCAACGTATCGATTCTTACTGCCTTAGTCCGACAATAGACGTCTCGTTTCTACCGCGACGTCACTGGCCAACCCCAAAAAGTCTTTCCTTCTAACTTGTTTGCCAGCGGATCAGATTTCTGACCCTTGCATTCACCAAGTGAAAACGAGACGTTTCACCGGTTTATCGTCGATAATACCCTCGAAGTATCCGCAGTGATAATCTTCTCATTCTTTTCACCGATACCGTTCGATCGTATCTTTTTATCGTTGCGGAAGCACGAACATTCGGCTCTCGTGTAGGTACACGTCCCGAGTCTCGGCGAGTTAATTTCGTCCATCCGTCGATTAATGAACTTGCTGTCCGTGTGCATGTTACGAAAAGACTTATCACAGATTTAGGGATTCGATCATGAGATCCACAGATTCCGATCCACGCCCTTTCGTTGTTCGATCGCTTTCGACGGCTTAGGGTGCGCGCACTTTGCTCGTGTATTCGTGGTGTCTGGGAGGGAAAGAAAGAGGGTTACGACCTAAAGACGGCCACGGACAGGGTATCCAGAAGAAAGGACAGACCTGAAACTCAGAAAAAATTTGTCCGTCGACGTCGACACCGGTGACACTTCTCCGATTCATTTCGACCGATTCGATCCACGAGACGAAATACCTTCAAAATGAAACTGATTCGCAACTGGTCATCCTGTAAATATCCAGGTGGGATCACGCGTATCTCGCAAACGGTGTTTCGATGAAATTACACCAATATCCAGGTAAGGGAGGTAAAGATAGTCGAAGCTCTGACCCAGCGGATTTGGCGAATCCCTGGCAAGATGAGTTTCCACGGATAAGTCTGAGCCGGTAAGTAGGACGATAGGCGGAGGCGAAATTGCCTGGTAACCTTCGACCTTACAGGGCCGTACGAATCCCGATAATTGCGAGCCTGTTATCCCTGTCAAAGAGGAGCCACCGGCTGACCCAGCTGCGCGAATCTCCGGTTGGCGGATCGATTTCACGATGTCGTGGCCGACTCGCTCGAACAAAGAGAAATATTAATCCTGTATGGCACTGATCCGGCATTCGGTTAACCGTTAGCGCTTTACGTCGCGTGGATACGACACAGAAAAATGTGATAAACCAACGTACTGTACACTGATCGATTTGCACGAATCGCGGATCGCTCGAAGTTTTCATTACGAGATAAAAGATACGAATTCGCGAATCTTGATAGAAACGAACACACGCGGGTCAATTAGTTTAAGGCAACGAGCTATCGGCTGGTTTTCTCCGGCCGACATGTCAATTTGTCAATTTGTCCACCTTTCCGCACCTGTTGCGCCTTTATTGTACATGGGATGCCGATTACTCGGTTCCAAAGACTTTACACGTTACCAGCAGACGAATCGGAAACCTTTGTTTCCTCGTATCTTCGAAGATCGACCGAGTTCTGGAACAGCTAGCTGTAAAGGGATCAATCGATGTTCGTTAGATTCTCCGGAGAACCATTTCAGACACCGACTACCCGTTTGTTGCGAACGCTTACGTAGCTCCTTGAACAAACCATCGTTTATCGATTTTTACAAATTAATACTATGACCTCGATTTGCCTGAATCAATTAATTAGAAAAGACTCGAGTAATCAAACGAAACGTTGTCATCTTTCGTATGAAACCGTAACTGCATGAAATATAATAACGTGTTGCACATTGTTACATGTACAGGTTCGCAAAAACGTAATACGATACATGTTTTAAAATTTCATTACCGCCGTAATTGAGACTCGACTACCGTTATTAGTTAAAATCTACACAAAAATTACAGGATGTTTAATTAATAATCAGTAAAAAGCCTGAGGTACATTTAAAATACATATTCGTACTCTTTTGCTATCCGATATTATTCGGAAAATCGAAATCTTACCATATTTTGTTTCTCTTCCAAAATTAATTAACAGACCTTTTGTCCCTAGTTTCGATCAGCTTCACCTTTCACGAGGATTAACATACATTTCCATTATTACACGAACCATGAAATGCACCTTGCAATTGGTTTTGTCTATTCTGCCGTGCGGATCGCTAATGATGCAACCTTCCAATTATCAATGAATTGCGTGTAATTGGATCAGCGGAAGAAATCCTTTATCCGTCAACAAAATGGAATCCCCCCGCCCCTGTACTTCAACCGCGAAATAATTTGGATCGATGCAACATGAACATCGACAGAAGTCCGCCAATCGACAAGTATTCTCCGAAATACGATAACACGTAACCCTCTGACATAATATTTGCAATTCCGTCGTTGGTGATCTCTAATATACTCACTGCTCGCTCCTCCGTCTCCACGATAAGATGGTTATTCTTGAGGGTGAGAGTGATGATGTTCCCGTTGGCGTTTTTATTGGTATGATTCCCCGGAGGAGTGTACTCCACCGGAGTGGCGTTGGTCATGTTTATTTCCGCCATGACCTCGCTCTCGCAAATGTACCTGGGTCTGTCGAGGCCGTTCACCAGCTGAAACCAAAAGAAAAAGAAGCTGAGATATCTGCTCCCTGTAGTCTCTGTGTGGTGGAACTCCATTTATCTGAACTTGTCACGGGACAAACAGTTTATATAATTGGATTTCATATAGTAGGGACGCGTCAATTTCCCCCATCCCCCTCCCACTGTCTATTGTTTTTCGTTCACGTAATAGGTGCTTACGTTCAGACAAGCGAATTCACCAGCGAAAGTTCAATTAATCGGACGTTAATTTCGTTCCAATAATTGAAATTTTGCCCGTAAACTCACGTAACGTTACTATTAGTACGATAGTAAATGGGTGAAGTCCGACCATACTGTCAAAAAATGCAATTGCGCGACTGTCATAGATGTATCATCGACGAGACAAAAATTCTACTATATACGTACCTATAATTGTGCATATATTAAGTCACAAATGGATTCTTTTAGGATCGATCTGTTCTTCGTACATCTGTCGTTAAATCATACAAAGCAAGAAAACCGGTCGATCGAGTTGGTGCTTTCTACGAACACGTAATCGCGTGGGAGTACGGTTGCAAAGTAGCAAGGTTCACGGACCGTGCTTCAGTCAGAGTCCGATTAAAAGTTTTTAATCTGAGAATTTACAGCGGCGCGAGCTTGACGCTGCGCGGTTAGCTAATTCATCGAATTTACGCTGGATTTACGAGCTTTGCTCGACTAAGCAACCCGTTGCTCGAGGCGTTAATCCTACTTTGAAACCGCGAGACTTCGATTTTCGCCATCGCGTCACTCCTTTCCACGTTTGGAGAATTTTTCTACAGCTGGAAATATAAAAGTGGGTCAACGTCTGCGACATTCTATCGGCTTCTAGACACGAATGTACGTTCGTCACCCTAGTTGATGGATGCATACGCATAGCCTCCGGTTTCATCGAGCCACAATTCCCGGGCTGATCCCGAATAACGGAAGAGCAGTTATCTGTCAAGGAAATTGACAGCGAAACGAGACACCCGGGCCGCAGTTACCCCGCGTTCGTTTCCTTAGGCGTCCCTCCAAGCAGAAATTCATCATTCGCTTCCCTAACAAATCGAGAAAAGGGAGATTCATCGAGCAACGTCCGTTCTTTTACGATTTTATTTCTATTCGACTCTAGCGAGGTGTTCGCCGAGGATAGTCGGTAATGGGCGTTGGGTGACGCGACAAGTACGACGCCCGATAAGAACAGATAACCGGAGAATGAAATATCAGAAGGCACGCGAAACATTCAACGGCTTCGTTGCAGAACTGTCGATCGCGTTATCGACGAATCAAGCTTAAGGAGGAGCGCTTATCGCGAATAATCTTTCCATAAAGGGCAAATACTATTGGAGGAGTGTCGTTTTACAAGTGAAAATTCTCTTCTTTTCTCGTCTTTACAACGTTGCAAGAAACGTCTACTGTCAGCAGATTTTTCTCATCTCTGTGACATTCTAACCGACGTAACGCAATCGCTCATATTCCCTTTACGAACAACTTTTTGTCGTCTTCGTTTTCCCATAGATTTCCATGACGACGTTTCGTCTGGTTAGAGACATCGAGAGCGTTTTATCTACCGCGATATTCCCGCGGGTTGCAACCACGCATAGAAAATGTCAGGAAACCGAGCAACCGGCGTATCGATAAAAATTTAATATTATACTTAAATTCGACACAGGAGATGTATAGTCGCTCAAGGAAGTATTTGATCACTTATCGTTTTATGTGCATATTGTGTGTGTGTGTCGTATAAAATATTTCGAAATTCTGCTATATCGTATTGTTACGTGGCACGACTATCGTGATTATGTGGGTAAAATTTGAAATGTTCCGTATAAGACGTACGATATATTTCCAAAAGATTTCGACGAATACTTTCGCGCGGAACTGTACGCGTTTCCTTCATGCGGAGAGTCTCGCGATTGATTTTCCACAAGGTGCACGTCCTCTGACAATTTTCCAAGAAATATTTCGATCGAAACATCCTGTTTTCCAAAAGCGGATACGCTGTACGGTGCATCTCACGTCCCGAGCGGTTCTTTGTCTTCAGGACGGTAGTCTTGCCAAGCGGCGTAGCAGGGTGCGACCCCATTCTCAACCCTCCCGATCGAAGGCCTGATTGGTTCATTGCCTCGTTCGCCTCTCGATGATCGTCACTGATTTAGAAAGGGTGAACGCCGGGATACGTTCGAGGGTTCGTTAAAGGGGCGACATCGAGAGGGAAATTATTTCCGGCCTCTCAGTCCGCTCTTAACTACTGCTTTATTCCGATTACGACGCTTACGGAGACCGAATCTGTCGAGCAGATATCGCGTCTGCTTGGTATCTCTCTTCTAGACGAATTACCATTTTGGTACGTTCCAACGAAACAGAAATATTTTCTGTCGTGACAGAAACACGAAAAGAATTGAAAAAGAAAGGGTTGAAAGAGGATTGCAACTAATTAAGGAGAATGGTCAACTAATTAACCCTTTCGCCATCGATGTCGTGTACGCAGGTACTTGGTGCTTTAAAACGTTATTGATGAATCAAACGATAAACGCGATCGAAGACTACAGGAAACGAACGTAAACATTTTTGTAGACTTTTCCGATGTTGGTATTGTTCGACGTCTAAGAGGTGCTTGATATAACCTAATTGCAAAGGAGATTTATAATCAGAGGATAAAAACTGTCCGATAAATTACCATTATTCCATCATTAAAAGTAGCCGACCATGAGAATTTTCAATTTCTAGAGCATCGACTCGAGTTTTCCGGAAATATTCATAGAAATCGCGTCGCGCCATGGGAACATGGCGCGTAGGTACGTTTGCCTGAATATTCTTATCTCGTTCCTCTATCGTTCTTTACACAAGTCTCGCTCGGAATACATACCGATATAGTTCGTGGAACATCGCAGGGAACAACGTTCATCGATCGGGCGAATTCTCGAATTCGGGACGAGACGACGTTGCAGAGAATATAACCCAATATCAACGAAAGTGGTCTTTTCATTTAAATAATTGGTAGATCGAGTGTACTGCACTGCAAGATGAGTCTTGGTATTCAAAAGGTGCGTCGGAAGATAACACGGTGCTCGAGGTTGGAAAGCTCGACACACTCTCGAAGCGGTGTCGCGTAGCTATCGGAACGAGGGCAAAGAGGATCGCGAGAAGGAGGAGGTAGATCACGATCTGCCGTGGGCCTCCGTAGAGAATCAACGTGATTTTGTAAAGATCGAAAGCACCAAGAGTGGGGAAGATTCCTCGTTACAAGCAACCGCTACCTCCCTAATTGCCTCGATGGAGAACCGGGCCATCCGTCTGGTCGACGTCCACGCAGTTAGCGTAAGAAAGTTAGCGCCTATGAGCCGGATACGCGGCGGTGATTACGAAGAAACTCCTCTTGTAAGAAAGTAGCCCGACAACCAGTAATTTACCGGAAATTTTCGCTACAATTTTATCGACACGCGTATCGATTTTTGACCATTACCCGGCCCTTATTCGCGGGAGTCGCAAGCTCCGCTGCTGGCGAATCGACTTCGGGGAACTCGACGAGAGAAGGGAACCGCTTCGAACCGGGTACGTATCATCTTAATTGCCAGCGCGTACCGGGGCTCGTGGATTAATGTGATTAAACCTGATTACACGTTTCATTCCGACAGAGCTGTTAGTTCGCAGCCGATCTTAGCTTTTCGTTTTAATTGCTATCGGATAGTTATCAACCTGAAATCCCCGGTATGCGGACGAGATACCAGCTTTATTCGTTTACCCGATTAATGGGATGGATATCCCTTTAGGGTGCAGGATACTGAAATGATACGAGTATCGTAATTTCACCAGCATCCGGACCTTTTATCTTAGACGAATACTTTCCATTTTACTTCTTCTTTTACTGTCGCCTGCTCGTTTCGTTTGCCGATCATTCGTAGCTGTATTTCGCTATTGAATGTTCACAGAGCTTAAGAGTGACACAGCACCGAGCCCTCTTGCGTTTACAATAGTTCGAGCTACGATTAATCGTAACACTTTGTACACTAAAAAGTTTCGATCTCGTGCGTTATTAAATGAATAATAAGAATAATAAGTAAAAGATACGAGGGATCGTTAGCTCGTTACACAACGGAATTTGAAAACTAAAGAAAAGGATTTCATTCATCGCGGATGCGATTGATCGGATCGATAAGCAGGCAGATTTACGTAACACCGTATAAAATTTCGCTGCCAACTCCTACGTCTCCGATTTAATTGCGATCAAACGATTATCGATTCGGACAGCGTTGCGCCAAGCGAGGATACACAGGGCTTGTTCAGCGATACCGGAATTAGATTTAAATCGTAATTATGTAATAGATGTCGAGTTGTATCAAATTGCAGTAATTGTCGATCCGACGATAATTAATTCAGAGGGTAAACCGAACTGTTATAAAATTGAAAATGATTAATAGATAGATAGCCGATAACGATTCGCATATTTTGCTACGATTCAACTCGTTATCCCGCGTCGTTCGCACGTTTATTCATCTTTCGATGTTACGTCCACGTTATCTAATGCCATCGTGTCTCTAACAAAATCCAACAAGGATAAAAAATCTCGATTTACGCTCGTACACGACGCACGTTACGTGGCTCACGACGTACACAAACCTCGAATACTTTCACGCGCGTATACGAGTTCCAGACAACGACCTCAAGAAGAACGATAGAAAAGACGATAGTTCCTAGTCACGCTCGGCTTGGCTAGACACAGGCTAGACATAGACATAGACATAAATTCCTAGACTGGTTGGCCAAGGTTGTTTCATTCAAGTGAACGCGTGTCTTGTCTAGCGGGCTTTGAATCGAGATATCACCGGTCAAAGGGACCGACCGTAGAAAACGGTAATCCAGAACAGCACGACGACACGTTACGATTACAATTTCAGATCGCGTCGGCCGCCTCTATAGCTGGCCGAATGAGAAACGAAACCTAGACGCACTTCTTTGCATAACAAGACCGCTTCGGTGGTCGGTCGGTTAACCGTCTAACATAAGTAGAACGTTCCGCACGTAAACGGACGAACGTTAGTTCTCGAAAAAAGAGACAGTGGATTGGTCGCATTGAATTCGTTGCGTTTAATGCGTTGCATTGAAATCGTCGCATACGTTGAAAAGGACTTGGAACGAAATCGTCGAATTTCCACAGAAATCGCGTGTCGAAGAGTTCGTCTGTTAGGATGGATTTAGTTATCGGTACCGAAAGGCAGCACTACACAGGTGTGCGTGTGCGTGTGCAGGCGCGAGTTGAAGCGCGTGTGCGTGAACGTGCGTGGCTGCGGTTCGAGTGGCTTGTGCCAAAGGGTACTGACCCTGACCCAAGGGGCATTGCTCCTACGGTGCGTTTCTCCCGTTCCTTTTCTGTTAGATCGCTCACACCGGCGTAGCGACGGCTTAGTAACGATGTCCGGGCATCATCGGGAATCTTTTTTACATGGATGCTAAACGGCTCGCCCGACAAACTAGTCGACGCTGTGCTCTCGGCTCGATTCTCCTCGAGACCGGCAGAACGAGGAAGCGATCGACCGCCACTCCCGACCACGCTCTCCCGCGACCAGTTCGATTGGAATGCTCGCTAAATGTTCCCCACGCCTTTTGGCGATCTTTCCGCTGCTAGAATCGAACCAATTTCAATTAACCGGACGACCGTCGGTGAATAGCGTTCCTAGAATTTTTGCTCGGTTTCTCGTAGTTATATCCTTCGTGTTTGTTTAAATGTGTTTTTCAAATATTTTCCGCGACACTGCTCCGCTACGTTTTTATACTTCCTTCGTCGAACGCTTCTCTCGGACATTCTTTTTAAACATTTTTTAAATACTTTCTCTATGCGTTTCTTTTCAATCAGACGCTGCTTATATTTTCCAGGCAGCGCACGAATGTCATAAAAGTGTCCGTTTGAAGTCTAAACACTCTAGAAGCATTATCTGGTACAAGGCATTCGATATCGCAAGTTTATATATGTACATAAAAATATTTTATACGACACCAGCCATTTTTCAAGTATGTATAAAATATCTACGTACTGTACGAGTTACGCGATGGTTGTCGTTGGATGTTTAGATCACTTAGATCGCAAGATGAAAATCACGTTTCCAAACATCCTCCTACGAGGATACAGCGTTGAATGGCGGAGAATGGAGTTCCATCGAATTGAGGACAAGCGATCGCGGTCTCATCCCATCTTTGTTAGAAAGTATTCGAACAGGCGAGTCGAAAGAAGAGCATAGTCCAGCGATTCGCGTTCCGATTTCTCGGTGGTCGTTCGCCTTCCCCATAAAAGGTACGGCTAAAATCACTCCCCGAGCCCCTCGTCTCGCGATCCTCTCCCTTCCAGTACGTCCTGTAGACGTACCGTCAAGAAAAGGATACCACGTAGACGAGTTCTGGCCAGCCGGTGTCCCATATACCAGGCCTTTCACCTTTGCCGCGAATCGGCGAGTCGCGCGAGCCAGACTACCATCTTTCGCAGCTTGGTCCGCGTGCGATTTTTTGCCACGTATCTCACATTGAAATTACTCAATGGCGTCCCATTGAGACATTCACCAATAATGTATCATTCGTAGATGTTGAAGTGATCGTCACTTCTAAGAAAACTCGACATTTGGTCTTCGGTTTTCTCAGGCGCTGAGGTCATCGATAACGCATAGACAAAAGAATGCGTCGATGACAGACCATAAGCGGTACACGTGCGACGTTGGCTTCAGGGTTCTTTTAGGCTCAGGGTAACATTGCTAGCGTGCGGATCTGGACCAGCTTACATTGTATTCCACACTTTGTACTTTAATATTCACAAAATATATATACTTACAATGCCTTACAATTTACCCACACGTTCCTTTGATTCCACATACATCGAATGACCTTAACAGTAGACAATGTACGAAACGTTGAAAGAATCCATGTTACGCGTTCCTTTGACTCTGAAGATTCTATAGAATCAACGTATTCGACTTTTTTTCCACATGCCTCGCGAAAGAGTCACCTAATGATGCTTCCAAGAACCGAGAAATCGGTCGAAAAGGTATTCCCCGTAGACGATATCTTGGTCGAATTATTTGTTCTTTTTGATTTGCCAAATTCTAAAGAATCGAGGCGTACGAGAAGTTGCAACTTATTTCGCTGCGATTTCTTTTAACGCCGCTCTCGCCAGACCACCCAAGCTATTTCGTGTTTCACGCGTATGCACGCTCTCGCGACGTTCAACAGCTCGCCAGTTCGAAGAATGAAAATAGTCGAGACAGGCATTCGACGGGTGAATGAAGTCACGCGATAAACACGATCGCGTAGGCTGTAAACATCGTGCTTTCGAGTATTCAGAAATCCTGCGGTTTCTTGTTACGCAACAACCCGATCGATCCATCGATCGTTTCCAGATCGTCACGGTGATTGTAGACCTGTCGCATATCGATGAAGAAATTCAAGCTAAAAGGCGAATAAAAATATTTTTGCACCGTTGCTAGGATGCGACGCTGCTTTATGCGACGTATTTACGATTCGACTATCGATTTAACTATTCCAGTTACTATACTATGTTTTACGCGCAAAATATCTATCCGCTATACAGAGCGTTCAATAACAGATTCTATGTAAAAAAATAAATTTACTAATTTCGATAATTAAGCGTCAGACGATGTTAGCGTGCGGTAGCTTTTTTGCGGTTCGACGTCCGTTTTAAAACACCGTACGTTGTTACGATATCTTAGGTTTTCGTTCGAATACGTCACAGACAGACTATATACGGTCGCTCTAATTCGGCCTTGAGTCTAATCCTCGTCGTTGACCGCTGGTCACAGACCCCGACTAACGTCCGTTGCAAATGGCTCTCGTTCGGCTCGGTTGAAAAATTCGCAACGCAGCTTCGAAACTATCGTAGACAGCCATTCGAATTCTTCTCGAATCTGGTAATTTTTTTTATCGTTCGAGATTACCAGAATCTCGTACGAGAAAACTCTCAAGAATTTTAATTAATCGATTGACTCGGTCTCTGTAGTGTCGCGACCGATTCTCGTTGTCTCATCGACGTCGTAAGATGATCATTTAAAAACAAAGAACACGCGAATATCGAATACTAAGTGCTCGGAGCAGTGGCAAACGAATATTTCGTGATCGAAAGTTAGAACGAAGAATGGCAATGCTCGGGAACGCGTTTGTTATCAGTTAATAGTGATTTCTAGCAAGCTAACATACTGTGACAAGACGCAACCCAGTCGTAATTCAAACATTACTCATCTTCTCAACGGGGAAAATCCACTGTTTTATGAAGTATGTAACGCTACGTTAACGAATAGAATAGACGCTTCAAACTCCAGTGCGAAAAGTATTTTATTCGCATACAACGATTCGATATAAAACCCAGTCTGGCAGAACGTTCGAACAGACGACAAGAGGACGATACTTAGTTTGAAAATGAAATGCGAAAATAATTCTCAGGTGGAATTGCTTCGACGACGTAGTGGATTTAAAAATTACTCTTTTATGAAAGGAGCGAAATGTGACTCATCGTGTTTCCCTACCAATAGCCTTTAAATATAGTGATCTATAATCGAGCATTGTCGCGTCTATAAATAATGATGAGAGGAAAAAAAAATAAAATTTTTCACAGTAGAATCATCATTGAATTTAAAAGTACGGTAGAGGAACGATATTTTCGTTCGCATTCCAGCCTGTAGATTCTGGCAGTGCGCGACGTCTATTCATAGGACAAGTGGCTTCTAACCCACGTAGACGGTCTCAAGGTTGTCGATGCTAGTTCAAGGCTAAGAGATGCCAAGCGGAAGTCTGGCACTGATGTGTTAGGAATACATCAAGAATTAACGTGTCCAAAGCGTTCTTCCAGTGGATGGGAACGCATTAGACGGGTCTGGTTGGCCAGTTGCGCGGTAACATAGGTTAGTGACACTGTGAAGGTCGTTCCTAGCACAGACAGACTGGGCTGAGTCAAGCGGAGTCGAGAGGAATTGAGTCATAGATCGTGACGCGATCTAATGGCGTTTACACCAGCCGCTTAAAAATATGCATTCGGTCAGTCGATTGTTTCGCGATTCTCGCGAAAATACCACGCGTTAACGCGTTTCCAACACGATCCTACGAGAGCCCAATGGCTCGTTTTACCAACGAATTAACAAACAATTTTGTTGTTCGAGAAATTTTTCAGTTATTATTTACCTACTACGCGGTCGATTCCAATTTCCAAGATTCGTCAAGATCAGGCTCGTGATATTAAAAGTTTCGCTTGTTTTCGTCAAAGTGGCTCGACTGGAATTTTCCAACGTCTGATCAAACGCATCTACCGAGACGGTGCGGCGTGTTAATACGCCCGCTATCATTTGGGAATTTCCTCGTTTCGCGACACGTTCCTGCATCCTGCGCTCGCGACGTTCCGTTCGGAATCTTAAATACGATTCGAAAGCGCCGCGTATCCCGATGCACGTTCCAGTTAATTCCATTAAAAGTTACGCAAATGCTTGACGTGTTTTGATATCCAGCTTAAAATCAGAACGCGCTATTTTATCTCAGAACGCGAGTTTGACGGTCTGGATTCGTTCAATCGCGACTTAAGTGGTTTAATTTCTTCCATGTTTGATACGGCTCAGACAATGAGTCAATTGATGCCAGAAAAAAATAGATTGAGTCACATTCATCGTGACTCACGAATTCGACCGCTAAACATAGAACTTTAATTTCGTATCGGAGTAACAATCGAACAAGGAAACTACGCGCAACCTGTCGCCGTCGTTTCGTTTGTTAATTTATTCGCTCGCCTAACCAAGTAGCTCGATTCCGTCGAGCTACGTTATCGCGTCTCGTGACTACTAGAGATTCGTTTCCTGGAAACGCGGAAACGTCGGCGTGATAAAGTTCGGTCTGGTGGTCCGCATAAACGTCGGGTTTACGAGTACGCAGACGAGACTGTGCAAGTGGCCGCAAGATTAGACGCGTCGCAAACGCGCCTCGATTGCTTAGTCTGCGAACGAGTGTTTACGTTACGCCCACGAACAGACTCGTCACGGCTCATGGCTACCCACCGAACGTGTCTGACCATGATCGTCCACCTCCTCGATTCATCACTCTACTTTCGAATTTCTCCTCTCCTAACGCTGCACACGACCAACGCAGCCAACACCGAACCGTTGCAAACGTTTTAACCAAATATTTTGCTTCCTGGAACGTGCATCTATAAAAATGCCGTCACTGCTAGCTAGACTAAGTGTAAAGAGAAACGAACGAAAACACGCGTATGAGAAAAATCTCGAACGAGGAGAAATATTGATCGAACCTTCCAAGTTTCTCATCCTACTAGGCTAACAAATTGCTGCGATTGTTTAAAGAATGCAGAAGTAAGTTTAAACTGTTCGTACGTTGGACGCGAATGTTCGATATAAAAATATCTAATTTAATATTTTAAAGTTTCGATGCGAAGATCTAAAGAGCGGAAACCCCGGGCGTTTTTCCGATATCTTCGCTACAAAATAACAAGAGATGTATAGTCAAAGAGCGTAGAAGTTAGTTGGAAGATTTCACAGTTCAAACTTTCGTATACATTTCAACGCCGATATATTCAGTTTAAGATCTTAAACTTTTGTATAAATTTCGCGGCAGGAATATTAAAAATAGCGGTTTTGTGAAATTTCTAAAGGGAAATGAAATATTCTTAAAAAAAAAGTTACGTTAAACTTCTCGCAGAATTCAAAGTAAATGGCGTGCAACTTTACGTAGAATAGAAGATTTTGAGAATGTAGTTGGTGGACGGTGACGCGATGTATCTCGCAAAATCGCGTCTATCGCGATCGCATTAGCAGACTCCTCGAGAGTTGCCTCTCCCTTCCAGCAGTAACGTGCTAGACACTCAAGGATAAGAATCTTTATTTAACGACTAGTTTTTTACCAACACCGTTAGAGGTTACAGACGGTCATACTACTTTGGAGGACGTTTGCAATTAGAAGGAAACGATCTAACCCGTCAAGACTCCGACATCGAAGATAATCGAGCTATGTTTGCGAAGAGATCGTCGTTCGAGCGTACAAATTTGCACACGATTACGAGATTTCTACTCGTTCAAATTCTCATTTTTTGATTTTTAAACTACAGAGACGAACGATAGGGTACGTTCTAGCGGTGAACGATTGTTAGTACAGATTAACTTTTATATCAGAGATTAGATAAACTTTGTCGTTTGCGCCGTAAGATAGCGATCGAACGTTGCTCGCAGGAGTCACGGATAAATAACGAAGAAACTCGATACTTGTTTATCGGAATTTCTAATTAAAACTACGAGCGCAATATCGCCAACGGAATCGTACCGATTGTCGAAACAAATTCCAAATTATCAGCGAAAATTAATTGCGAAAGTTTATGCAATCGATGATTCGTTGAAAAATTGCATCGGCAATTAATTCTTTGAATCGCGTAATGAACGAACGTTGTATTCGTTTCGACTAATTTGTTGAATTCCGCTCTCGATTTCCTGGAAATTTCGCATTGTTTGCGTGGATAGGATGTCGGGACGTCGCGCGGCGCACGAGATTCGCTAGCGTAGTTCGTGGTAATAGACGGACAGAAAAAAGAACCAAGGCCGTCTCGGGAGGAAATAATCTTGATTGACTAGAATGAGCCGGCAGCCTTAACTTTTGCTTTCTAATGGTAGGGTCGCAGACGGTCGCTTCGAGCTAGCCTCGTTAGAACGATCAAGGATCCTTATTATTCCGGCTTAGTTGCGCAACTTTGCCGTAACACTCGCCCGAACACCGGTTCTGACCATTACGTAAGTGTCTAAGCAAGCCTAAGAGGCTGCAAATGTGGCCCCGCAATGGCAGACCTTAAATGCCAACTGGATTCTTTGGCTAGCAACGACAAAGTAACAAAATAGCAGACGTTATTTCGCCTTTCTTTTATTCATACGTTTGCAACCCATAGCCTCGAAAAACGAAAATCTGATGCAATTTATATCAACTGCCCGCGCGCACGTGTATTTCTTTCTTTTATCCTGGATACATTAAAAATATTTTCCACCAGCGGAAAATCCGTATTCGTTCTTCGCAGGGGATCGACTTTTCGTTATTCTCGCTGCCAATATCGAGTCTCGATCACGTTCGTTCTATCTTCGTGACGCATGAAATATGGAGGAACCATTCTTCCGCGCATTCACCGGCGTCCCGCTATTTCTTTTCATCAAACGATAAAGAACCGCCGTTGAATATCTGAAATTGTACGGTCAACGGTACGGGCTTGATAATAAACGTCGATTAATTAATTTAACCTTCTTCTCCCGACGTATTTCGTTAACGAACACTCACAGAGCTTCGTGAATACTTTCGAGTTATTGAAAAAAAAAAGAAAAAGAAAAAAAGAAAATATCGTCGTCTAACGAGTCTGACGGAAACGAGTCTTTTACGAATAAAGGACTCGTACGGCAGGCCAGTGAAATTGTTGCTTAACACACTTTCCAGCAGCCAAGGACGGTACAACGGTTTCCGGCTGTGCTTCAATTATTAACTGGAACTTCCTTTGTGAAACCCGCTCCATCTCGATTCCTACGTTTTTCCCCAATTTACCGTCTTTTCGGAAATTTACGAGATCAGTCGGTATACGAGACTGAACACACAGAACGACTAGATAACGCGGAGGAACAAAAGACCGCGAGCCAGGTCTGGTTTTGAATTTTAAAACGCAGAGAAACGTCCGGCCGACCGGTTTGCAGTCAGAAATAAAGAGGTAAACAAACGGACGGAAATAGCGTGCCAGGTTGTTCCCATTACCATTATTGTGAGAACGTAATTATTCATTTCGACGTTTCAAAGGCTGGCTTATCGTCGCGTGAAAATAAAATCGGCTTTGATAGACCGCAACGTTCGACTCGCGCACCATGTCCCGTAGCAATAGCTTTCACCGCAGAATTTGACACAATGTTCCGATAATTTTCACATTTCTCTAAAAACTACAATTTTTGCCGCGACTCGTTTGGAATGCAAATTTGATAAAAGCAAATTCCGAATTCATTCGCTTTGCCATCTGGCGGATGCGACATTATTCGCCGAGCACGCGTCAATAACCGGTTTCGATAAACCTCAACCATATTTCTCGCATCGTTAAAAACAATTATCTTTTTGTCATAAAAAAAAAAAATAAGTGTAAAAGTAAAAGATACGATCATGCGACTAACGTATCAATAAACGCAAAGGATATCGATGAATACCCATTTACGTTCTATAACTGTGAAATGTTCAGTCGTACAAAGGATTCTTTTTTCTTTGTTCCGACCGACTCGCGAAAGTATTTGAACACTTACCATAGAAATCTTCTACAGGTTATAAAATATTTTTATTTGTGTTTATTACACGATACATTTTTAGTTTTCTACAACGCACACGATATATCGATAAAAAGTTTCTACGAACGTTCAAACGCTTTTATAAATTATCGTACGTTTTTGATGGAAACGACTCGAAAGTAGAAAATGTATCATCTTCGTGTCAATGTAAACGAATTACCAACACTCCTCCTTTCGTTGATCTTGGCCGACTTTTCCACGGTCGCAGCCGGCTGTCAGTTTCGTTCTATTCCGGTTCTAAGGCGGACTCGTGTTAGAAACGCGTCGATCTATCTCACGACTCCAACTTGACCAAATTATCAGGCCGTACTCGCCACGACTGAAGGACGTCTAATGTTCCGGCGGGCGTCGAATCACGCTCTTCGAGGTCGTTTTCTAATGGCGCAACGTGGTATATTCATTACCAAGGTCCGTTGAGAGACAACGACCTCGTCAGGGAACGAATCAAGGTTCACCGTGACGCGCACAGAGAGTACAAATGCTTTTTTCGTTCTCGTACAAGGGCCATTATCGCCTAACCTAAATTCCACGAGATGTTGGAATGTCGCGGAACATGCCTTTGACGCGTTTCTGATCGTCAGACTTCTTATTTCCAGCAGTGACTCTCCGTATCCTGTGATACGAGCCCGTTATCTGACGAGAGAAAAATCAGGACAAACTACATAAGCGAATCATTTCGTGCCGGTTTCTCCTCCTCCATGATCTTGTCGTCTGATCTCTCGAAATGCTAGCTTAATCCTCTGGAAGCTACTCCCCGTCATTCGTCTTGCATCGTCCTGCGTTTCGTAAGGAAATTCTAGGATTAGAGACTCCGAGCAAATCCAGAAGAGCGAGAAAGAAAAAGAATTTCTCGTGACCGTGTATTATTTTTGTCGCCGGTATTTCAAGCCTCCAACGTAAATCATCTTCGCCTCTGATATTTTCCCAAAATTTCGCATCTAACTTGAGAAGCTATCGATAATAACGAAAAAAAAAAAAAAAGAAACAGCTCGCTACAGGGAAAGTTGGTGGCGAATGGTAAGAAAGTTCGTGACAAACTCGTCCCTCCAGCCTCTGGCCACCTATGTATTATTCCATAGAAACTTCGGCGTTGAAGTTGCGAAGAGACATTGGCAACATTTAGCAAATTCGTCGATAAAATATAGCGAAACGGGCGTGAATAATTAAGCCATGACCTCATACCAAGAATTGTCAGGGAGGATCCGGCGTGGCGCGTCTTTTTTTAGCGACGTATCAAATCGCGATCTGGCTTTCTCGAGGCCTCGTTAGTAGAAAACCGGCTAGTAACTCGGATAGAGGGAACTTAGTTCTCCTTAGTGGGCCGCCATAAACCAGTCGCCCGTTATGCGAGTATACGTTGCGCCGTATACCGTTAGTATACAGAATAGTGGTAGCACAAGCAGTCGGCCAGGTAGTGCGAGTATTATGCCCACGTCTCTCGTATAATACCCAAAAGCAATCTTCGTCGGAGAGGTCACCGAGACAAAGACCAAAGATGGCCCGTCGCGATATTCCGCCGCCAGCTTTGCACCGTCCACGCCATTATATCCTACTCCCGGATGGCGAATCTCCGATTTCTGTCCAGGGAAACCGTTGTTAACCCCCTGAATATCGTCCAACCCCTTTGACATCTTCCTTATTGTCTTCCTTATAATCGACCGCTTTCTTCTCTCCACAGAGGGAACGTCTTAAGAAAGTGGAATTTGCTCCGTATATCTGCTGTCTTATACACGCTGTCTTCTATGCTTTTGTATTACGTAGATCAATCAGTAAGTAAGTTTTCTGCGCTCTCTAACTTCTGTTCTAAAAGAGCAATATATTCGCCATTGTATCCATTTCTGGTTAGAAATATTAGGACATTTAGAGAAAAAGACGAACCCTGACGAATCGTTAGGAAATAATTAAATCTCGTTTAAAGCCTTGGAATTCATGTTATATTCGGTGCAACGAAAATCTCGCCAACCATGTATACAGTGTGCCAGCAATCACGATACGGATTACAATATTTCGATACGATAGTGGCTGGAAATCATTCGTACATGAATAACGAAGCAGAGGATGCAACGTTAGAACGGTGTCGGGAAATCGGATGCAAATTCATTGAAGACGGAATTTATAAATTGGTTGCTCGTTACGGCGAACGTTTGTAGAGACTAACAAGGAACTTGTTACGAAGACGTAATTAAATGTAAGTTCACGCGATCGATAAAACTATTTTTTCAAGAGTCAGAGTCTAATAATTTCACCACAGATTTATCGCGACACGTTGAAATTACCGCTAGGCGGAGAAAAGTTTCTCCACTCAATGGGTAAGATAACAAGGCTGGATAATTCTCGGCTACGTTAAGAGAAAGAAAATTGTTGCGAGGAACCGGTGAGAGGCGGCCCGAAGGAATTTATGCAGAAACTAATGAAAAATAGAAGTACGACCAACCAGAAAAAGAGAAAACGGAAGCGTTAATCTGAGAATTGCTGTGTCAGAGACGCGGCCCGTTGCTGCATCGAAATGAGTTTTTAAATTAAATTTTCAAACATTGCCCGCTACGTTGTTCGCCTTCCGAGGAGCTTTAATTAAATGACACGGGCCGTGCTGCAGTTGCCGATACTGCGCTTGCTTTTTCCACGCTTCCTCTTCGCGTTTTTCTGTGCGTAGCGTACGGTAGCTCGAACAACAGTTGGTCCCAAAAAAAGGCGGATGAACGATGGTTTACAACGAAACACGTCGAAAGACACAACGAAGCGATCGAGAAGCGAACAACGATGGTTGGAACTCGTCAAACGAAACGAATCTGGCATAATAATTTATATGTATCATAAACGAATCGAGGATAATAATAGCCTTCTTGAAAATTGGAGAAAAAATCGTCCTTTGAAGACCTTGTTACAAACCTATTTTATCAGAGCTTGTTACATGTGTGTGTAATTTTTAGCTGGTTCCTTTCGTACACTAGCGAGTAATGGACAGTATCTGTTAATTATTATCACCGATAACAATAATAACATGTAATAATAATAGTACCAATTATTATCAAAACTAACTGCGGTCATGAGTTGCCTGGACACATTCGAACGAGCCCCGGGGAAGCAGAATGGCATTGCCGATGAAAGTGTATTTAGACGATATATCGGTAAAAAATGGTACACTTTTCTGAGTGCAAAAGTTCTACCTCTCGCCGTTCTTCGATGACGCACACCACGTCAGAAATAAAAAGTAGAAACGGTGGCGATTAAACAGTTTGTTTGTGACAGGGATCGAACCTGTCGTGTCAACTCTTCAAAAATATCTCGAACGTCGTTTTAGTCGAGTATAATTCGACAAAATATCTGTGTGGAGGACACTCCATGTTTTCGATGCGTTGCTCGATGAGTGGTGCTCATAAACGTTGAACGCGGAGATTGATATTCATCGAGAGTTCTTGAAAATGTATTAAGTTCGTCGAACATTAACTCGAGGCTAACCAAACTATCGTTTAGAAAAACATCTCGTAAATCTAAACAGCGTGTATTTAGGCTTCGAGTTGCACAGAAACTATAGATCTAGAACGAAGACTTTAGAATCGTATGACTTAATTAGACGAATCTATTTCTTGAGTGGAACGAATGCAAGCAGAGCTGCGAATATTTTTTTTTAATTATTTTTATTTTGGTTTTTTACAATTTGTCCTTATGGACATTTGGTAAAGTGTTATATCTTATTGGTGAAAAAAAAAAAATAAAATAAAAATAAATATAGCATGTGGGTGGTTACCCCCAGCGGGGTGCCAGCTTCGTGTTTTCTAAGTTATATCTTTTATGGAGCTGCGAATATTGCAAGTTTTCCTGAATTTCTAATGTTCCAACGAAAAGGAAAAGATATTGATTTTTCGTAATCTAATAGCGAAATAGAATATTCTGAATCGCGTTCCATACAAATAAACGACCACGCGGATATATCACATGTTCGAAAGTATGTTAAATAGGTATCGTAAAATATTATGACGCGATCAAATTGACTTTTATAAGATATAACGAAGAGACTGGCGTTTATAATTACCATATCTCGTAAAATTATTCTTTCGCTTGGTCTTTATCTTCGAATACTTAAAATTCTAATCTGATAGGACGACTTCTGATGTTAATATAACCAGCGATATTTGAATTGTAATCGCATGTAATACGGTAGAATCTCGCTTACTGAAACAAAATTTTAATTACCGCCACTGAGTTAAACAAACTCCTGCCTATAGAATTCATTTATGTGAATATATTCGTACGAAGAAAAAATCACAATTACCGACAAGGGCATTAATACGTATCGGAGTTCCATGAGCTATTTATCTAAATGGTAAATGGACATCGACTCTATCAAATGTAATAAACAGTAAAATATATTACTGTGTTTTTTAAAATGTAATATGAGTAAATTGTGGTCTGCTGATTTCAAAAACGATAATAAATGTTATAATTGTCAATTCGTCACTAATTCGTACGCTTTGGTCAAATTGAAATATACCGTTACGAACTGGCAAAAATGTCGGAATGCTGACGAACGATAATGTACGTACTCTGAACATGTGATCTATAAAGCGTCTGTGTCGGTACGATAGCTGGAAAAGAGTAAGAAGGAGAAGCGTATCGTCGAACTATAATGAGCGGTGTTCACTGAATTGGCTACTAGATTTATTTTCGGGCCGCTTTTATTATAAAGGTCAAGCGAATTCGCTCACGGCGAATCGGCGAATCTCTCGTTCGTGTTTTCTCGAACCGCCGCTCCGCCTCCTATAAATGTTGCATGAGTGTCCAAAGCAACTGGCATTAATAATTTAAGTCTCACGACGAAAGGAACGCGGACGCGCTCGTTTGGAACGTCGCGAGCACCGTGAATGAAGCTTCTCCGGTTCGTTGGACCATCCAGAGAGTTCGGTTTCCCCTCGGATCTCGCGATTTTAGTCCGACAAATTATTTCACCCCTCTTTGTGAAACGCCCTTTCTCTCCTCTCGGCCCTGTGAACGCGCGTTAAAATAAATTTCCGCGACCCTTCGCGATACCTGGCCTCCGTTTCGTATTCCGAACGGCGCGCATGCAAATGGGCTCGATTCATTTGGGGTAATCCGCGGAACTCCAGCGGTCGAAACGAAATCGTTCCCTGACGCGATCGTGCGTAGACCTGAAAACGTTGAATTTTCGAGGACGAGCAGCGTCTCGTGATTAGATAACGATTCGAAACGGAAATTCTAACGCGTGGAGAATAAAACACGCGCAAAACAGTTTGAAACTTTAATCTCAAGGTCGATCGCGACGTTATCGTTTAATTTTCGCGCAGAATGAAATTCGAAATGAAACGCTGTCCTAACTTTCTCGCGTTTGAATCGGAGCTCGCGGGATGAATCTGTTGTTTCGACGAAGCCACGCGTAGAGCGTTGATCTAAACGTCCGTCCTGGTAAAATACGTTTCGCAGTTTGGAGTCTCGGCCGGGTTGTTTGTACGACGTCGGTCACTGAAATAATATT
The DNA here is from genome assembly GCF_905332965.1 of Bombus pascuorum. Taxonomy (NCBI): domain Eukaryota; kingdom Metazoa; phylum Arthropoda; class Insecta; order Hymenoptera; family Apidae; genus Bombus; species Bombus pascuorum. The sequence goes on along the minus strand of NC_083497.1, from coordinate 11,362,164 downwards.
GACATAGTACTGGCGAGTGGACAGAGACTTCCTTGTGGTTCGTAGTCGAGATAAGTTAATCTCTATCATAGTCTGGAGCGGTTCGCGAACGCATGGCAAACAAGCGGTGTTATCGCGGCGCGGCACCTACGTCACCCGATAAACCAGACTGCGCCATTTCGCTCTAAAAACCTAAATCTGCGAGCGAATAGTTCACGTGGCCCGTTACATCTGCAGTTTGCTCGCGGAATGGCGGCGTCGCGCGAATCGATAACGCCGTTTCCCATTTTTCCGCCTACAAAAGGAATTTATAGCTCTATCCGTGAACGTCTGTTCGTGCGTTTTCGACGATCGAAACTGGCAAATCGCGCGTTACAGCCTAGTCAGATTAGTCACGTAGCTGGAACGAGAGGTGACAGCAAATGGCACCGGCAATGGTAGCTAGGTGCGCGCCCATCGATCCAATGAATTTAGCAAATCGTGTAGTCGAGCTGTCGTCTACTACCATCATCGACATGCGTGACACTTCGTCTTCCGCGTTGTTCGAACGCGGTTTCGTGTACGATCCAGGGTCCGTCAGGAGCCCGTGAAATGAAAATTACGAGGGGACAAGAGAGTGGACCGACGCTGCAATAAAATACGAGAAGGCTATAATCACGATTGGTGCAAGATACCTCTAGCCTGGTCGCGACTCCTCCGAGTGTGAACACGCGCGCACACATCGCCAAAACTTCTTCTCCTTCTTTCTCTTAGCTCCCCTCTATCGGCCTCCTCCGATAAACCCCCCTTCGAACCAAGCAGATTTCTTTCCTCTCTCGTTTTCATTCTATACGCTTCCTCCTTCCTCTTCCTCCCCTGCGGAGAAGAACTTTTTGTCTTGGCCAGGTTTCGTGCCACCGCTGCACAACCGAGCCGCTGCATTTCCGTCATGCACGCTTCGTGAATCCCGTCGAAACAGCGTGATTTCCTTGGGCCTCTTTTTCCCCTCCCCTGGGCCGTGCACTCCATCGTCGAGAGAAGAAGGCATTGACTCCTACCGAGTGGATCACGAAACCGAAGGAAGGAACCACGATCTAGAAGTCGTTGCATCTGCCCTCCGGTTGCTCTTATTGCATCCAACACGGCCTCCGCGATTCGTTCCTCTTTCTTTCCAACGGACTATCGCGTTGCGTCAGACATTAAGGGAGCGATCGTTCCTTTTTTATCCGGGTGACAATTGCGCGCAATACACGGCACCGGCGAATTCCCTCGCTCGTCTAATTTGGCTCGCAAGTACGCTTTAATCCGTCGGTCTTCTACACGACGAGAGGCGAGAGGCGAGAAAACAAGGGAAGAGTACAAAAGGCGAGAAGAAAAGGCCCGCACCGGGTAGATCAGCGAAATCCCGTACGGCGAATCATAATTTCCTCGAAATTGCGCGTCGAGATAAGAGAATCGTATACGCGGATACTTATCGCGAATCCCTTGTCAAAGGAAAAAAGAAGAGGAGAAAAAGGAAATTCCTCATTTCTCGACATAGGTGCTGGGATCAGTGAAACCGGCAGCAACAGCAGCAACATCACCGGCATTACCAGCCCTCGTCCTTTCCCCGTATCTCTTTCGTATTCCTCCCTCCTCTCTTTCGTCTATCCGTCTCCTTCTCTCGTTACCCGGGCCGACTCGTTCTATCGTGACTCTCATCCCTCCGCTGAACTGAGCAAAGAAGTTGTCTCTCGGTTCCCAAGTCGAGTTATGCCTACACGAGAGGGAACAACTACCGCGAAATAACCGACTATCCGAAAGAGCCGACGGTAAATAACTATAATTTCTTTTGGACCCGGCTACATTCGGGGGTTGAGTAGGTTGGCCAACAACACACGTACGACGATAGAAGGACGAGCAAGAGGAGGGAAGGGGAGGGGGGTCGAAGAAGTGGCTCTCTCTTCGCGCGGCGAACCAACGAACGGCCAGAAGAAGAGGAGGAAGAAACGCGAGGAAGAACGGGCCAAAGAAGACAGAGAGGAAAAAGCAAAGGGAGGTGAGGAGATGGAAAGAAAAGAGAGAGAGAGAGGAGAAGGAAACGACGGAGGCGAAGAAGAGCGGTTAGGTCCGCGAGGCTGACCAGAAGAACCAGAGACGTGGAGGGGATGAAAGCGGGCCCAACCGAGTGCAACGACCCCTTCTGTTAGGTCAGCTACCCCACGGACGAAGCAACGCGACTGTGGACCGGACGAACGGACAGACGGACGGGTGGTCGGCCGGACATACGGATGGACAGATGTACAGACGAATGGACAGTCGGATGGACGAACTTGGAGAATCGTGTAATCGCGCGACCAGAGTAACCGCGATGCGTTTCTTCGCGGCCCTCGCGAATCGTTTCCGATTTCCAACCACACTCGGTTCGACGAACCGACCGTTCCAAACTCTCTTCTGTGCCATTAATATCGTTAATCGTACAGAGTGTTAGAAACAAGGGTCTCTGACTCTTAACCATCGTTGTAACTTATCGTGGTCACCGATAATCTCCATGTTTTACGAGTATTACGTATCGCTGAAGTTTCACTACTTTGCGAAACGCTTTGTGTATAGCCAAATTCTTGAATAATATATCTGTCTTGGAGTAGAGAAGTTGACAGTTATAAAAATATATTTCTGCAAAATATTTCCATATTTTTCATGCTTCCATCAAAGATTCGGAATTCGAGGCAAACGGTTGGCGAACACGAGGGCAACTTGTTATCGAGTTACGGATTTCTCAAATCTATGCTCCGAGAATGAAATGAAATTTTCGCATGTAAGTGAAACAAAGAGCTCGCCGAGAATCCTACTTCCAGGTATACTTATTGGTTTCTGCTCGACAGAAGTTGAAGGGACAAAACTATAATATTGGGAACGATAGTGGGATCTATCAAGAGTAGGAAACACGGAATATAGAGTCGCGATGCGAGAGGATATCGACAAACGCGGTTGCGACACGATCCAGAGATCGATAGCCTCGTATTTACCTACGTTTCGTCAGCTGCAAACTCGAGCTGTGGTCTGACCACGTCGATGGTCGCGACTCAAACTACTTTCGTTGTTAGGTCGAACTGCTTTGGAAGCGAAACGAGTCGCATCGTTTAAGATCGTAACACACTTGCATAGGATGTATTTTAATTGCGATGACAGAACAATGGGCAAAGTGTATAGAATTTTGACAGGGCCCGCATAACTTTCTTCGTGAATCATGACGACCGGACCGTTCGAATATAAGCGCGTGCCTTGAAAGATGCAAGGCCACGTGGCACTTTCGTCCTAACAATGCGCGGACAAGTATGTCGCATGTTTTAACGAAATAACAAATAAAATAAGTCGACAAAAATTCCAACGTCGCGATGCAACATTCGCATAAACATGAGTAACAAAGTGTTCCGTGCCTGCGTATTGCTACCAGACATAATCTTTCTACAGGTATGTCTTGTGCCACTTGATTTGCAAAATTACGACGCAACGGTTTCAGTCATCGTGTATTAAGTAATAGAGAACTAATGTCAAGCGTTATATTTAGAAATAAATTGGTCCAAAAGGTATTATACCGTGTCTGACTAAACATCTACCCGACTCGAATCATTGTCTTTTAAATGCATCGTCAAGACGCTTAAGAAATGAATCCTTTGTTCCATGTGGAACATTTGTTCTTAACTTATCCATATATAAAAATGTGTCTCTTCCTTCTACGTGATATATTTTATGTAACTAAAAAAGTTTGTCTCGTAAATAAAAGAAAAAATGAACGCTTCCAACGACGCATCTGCAAATGGATTTAAAGGTGGCGAATAAAACTGGCTGCGATATTAGCCCATTGGCGAAATACCCGCTCCTTCGAACGTGACTCCTGATGCGCGATATACGCCACGTTAAATCCTTTTAATACGAACGTGGCCGCGCGCTGCGCCCATGTAAACAGGTGTACGGAACGGCGGCAGCTCGAGCGGGTTGCATCCTTCCGAAAGAGAGCAGCGCAACGTGCACGGCAACGTGCACGCCAATTTGCACAGCTCTACCTTGTACATCGTTCCAGCTTGCGCAGGACGAGCAATCACGAGAGCTGCATCCTTCGCGAGATGCGCGCGTACATCGATCTACGTTGCATTCTCTCGCGCATTATCTATAAGCTCCGCTATAAAGACATAGTTGGCAATTATCGATCGCGAGAGTACGGCGAAGAAAAAGTTCGTTACGTAACGAGTTTCCATAGGATAACCGAGCGTGGCTCGGTACTTCGCGTTAAACGTAACCTGCACGGTGCGTCACGCATCGTGGCCTTTGCAACCTCCTGTCACGCTTTGTCGAGTTTATCGAGCCGGTTGATACCAATCGGCTCGTTACAGCGCGAAAATCGATTAGCCACGATCAGCGGGGATCTGTTGCTTTTTCGTCTTGTATCTCCCCTGTGTCCTCTTTCTCGTTATGTCTTCCCGTGTCTGGCTACGCAAAAAGGTCCGACCCGCGGAGAAATCTGCGAGCCTACCTCCGTGAATTTCGAGATCTCCAGCAACGCGTGCCTGCGAAAGATGGAAAGCACGAGACTGCTCGATCGTTTCGACGATCGTTGTTGGAGTCCGAAACGTAGAACGATACTCTGTCGGCGTAAAATTGTAAAATAACGCAGCTCCGAACGTAGGACGAGCGCGATGCTACCGTGCCGGTCGTGATCAACGTGCTGTGCAGTTGCAACGAGAAGCAGCTATGAAGAGAAAGGAAGTGGGGGCACCGATGGCAAGGCGCCAGATAAGAGAACTCGCCGGATGAAAAAGTTATAAATAAGCGTTGCGTTCGACGACGTGTTCGTAGCTAATGCAAATACACAGCCGTGGTTCTTCTGACAGTGATCGCAGCCGTCATTTTCGTTCCTTTATTTATCCTGCAGGATAACAAAATTCTGAATCGCGTTTAGCAATCCGATTCACCGATTCGATGTAATTCGCCCCACAATTGGAGAGTCAACGTTGTTCCAACTAAACGATCTTACCCATCTCGCGAGCGAGGCAAACGGATTTGAAAAACTCGCGCAGCGATGCGTCGAGCGCGATGCTGCAGCTTTATTTTTGGGAGAGTTTATATCGTGCTGCAGGATTTTAATAATAGGCGGCGGTCTATGGGCGGGGTCGAGACGAAATAGTGCTGCCCGTTGTAACGCGAGCGCGTTCCTTGCTCGAAATAGTAGGCAACCGTGTAGATCCGCGAACCACGGCCATCCATGGCGTTATCAAACATCAAACATATGTTTGCAATCTACGATACGGCGATAATGAAAACAGTTCCAACGCAGCGTGGAAAGTTTTCGGCCAGCTACAACTTTTGATGCGTGTCTACGTTCTAAGTTCGTTTCTGGTATCGAAAGACTGTCGCATCGGTGGGGCCTAAGTAGAACCGGACGTATAAAAATTTTACGAGCGACGCCTATTGTCTTCCAAGCGGAACACCATGGAGAACGTTGATCGACGTTTCATTACGAGCCACGCGAATCTCCACGACTTGCCGAAAAATACCACAAAAAGAGAAATTCCACAAAATCTCGGGAAGCAGTGGGAAAGAATAATAAAAGCGGAGGAGCACAGCTTATTCGCAAACGGAAATAACTTTCCCGTATTCGATCCAAAAACAGTTCCTCCGAATTTTATTTCCGTCTCGGAGAATCGTTTGCCTATCAATCGTGACGGTTCCCGTGCTCCTTGCTCCGTTCGGACGGGACGATCTGCTAGTCAAATATTTTTCGAGCATCGTGCAAACACAAATACATCTATGGCGCAAAGCATATGTATGCAGACTTTAAGAATGTGCAACGAAAGGATACTAAATAGAATCACGAGGAAACTTAATCCTGAAGGGAAGTTGACCGCTGCGTTGCAATGTGTATGAATCGGAATGAAGAGAAATTGGGACACTTTAGACTGTGAACAACCGATTAAGGTCTAAGGCAATTGCAACGGTGGCCGGAGGTCGATTGCGAGTCGGCTGTACGTAGTCGAACGTCGAAGTCGAAGGCGATACCAAAGTCAGGAGCGAAGCTGAAGCCGAAAACCAAAGGCAGGGAGGCAGAGAGTCGAAGCTGGAGCCGGAGTTGCAGCCGAAGACGAAGTCGCCTAGCAGGGGCTAAGCTGGTAGGCCTGGCAAGGGGGTGAAGCGGAGTCGAAGGGGGCAAGAAACTGTCGGTGGGCGGCGTGGCATCGGGCGACGGCGACTGCCAGGGCTCCCGAGGGGCGAGAGGAGGCCACCAATGACGGCAGTATAGGGGCAATGGAGGGCAACGCACCCAGTCAGCCTTGGCATGAATTGAGTCTAGCAATGCGAAAGTAAGGTTAGCAGGCGCATTAGCGCCGCGTCCAGCTAGTTCTCCCCGCTTGCAGCCAAGTGCATCTCTCCGGAGTGCCGGCCCGTCCGCTTATTTTACCGTGGTAGGATTTTATCTCGACCCCGGACCCCCGAATCACCGCGTTCTTGGGCCGTGCGGACGAATTAACCGAGGGTTCCAACGTTGTCGATGCTGTCCAGCCGGTGAAAAACAAAAAAGAATCACGAAAAGAAATTTGTCTGGATAGGCAATTTCGACAGTAGAGAAATACCCCTCTATCCCCCCGCTCCTCGCGGGTCTGACAGAAAAATGAGTCGCTGCTACTACGTTGGCATGTAGCATACCGTGACCGTAAAACCGCAAAACCCGAAGCTTGGACTGGCAAGAGTTTTCCAAAGAAGTCTATTGATCCGTCGATCGGATTCAATTTCGTCCGAGTTTACGTCTCCCATCGATGCGAATCGGCGCGAAGAAGGATATCTTGCGCGATAGCCTAGCTTTCTCTGAAGCGAGACCCTGTCGCGTGGAATTAAGCTAGTGTACGAGGAAGATAGGATTAATCGACATTTTCGCACCACCGCGTATCGTCGATGAAGAGACAGATGCTCGCGTTTTCGTGAAACATTCGCGTGACTCCACCACGGAAGCGAACCCGGTAGCGGAAATAATTACCCTTATTTATCTTACAGTTACTCAGACAGGCAGTCCCCGTAACAATGTACCATATTCCCCCGAAATTTGGCCGAAAATTACAAAGCCAACAGCGAAAACCGTAGTTCCTTTTAAAGATGGATTAAAACTTCGTTTGGAGAAATGGTAACAGCTTTTCTGTCGATCTTGCACTATAGGTAGGCCTTGAGTAATCGTCACAAACGCGTTGCAACGGAGCCGATAAACCGTTCGCTAAATCTTGCGACATCTTTGCCTCGCACTAGGACATAAATTATTCATGCTCGTAAAAATCTCAACCTTGCGATTCTTGGTGAAATCCGTGGCGGCAATAACGAACCGGACGTACCATAAATTTCCACGAAAATACCTTGACGTTCTTACGTGAACGCGGATCATGGAAATTCGATTGGATAGGAAAAGATTAAATCTGTTGCGAAGTAAAATTCGCTAGAGAGAGGGCCGAAGAGATCGTGCGAAGCTGCATAGCCAAGCTGGTGCAGCCGATGCAGGCGATCGTGTCGGAAAAAGAGCTAGAGGCATGCAGGAGTAGAAACGGGAGGATGGCGGGGCAGAGAGGTGAAGGAACGGAGAGGTGGTGGAACGGAGAAAGAGGAAACCGGAGAGAGATAAGAGCAGATAAACAGAGATGGACGAATAGCGACGCAAATGAACGCTGGAGAGAAAGCGAGACAGCGAGAATGCAAGTCGAACGAGGAACGAAGTGCAACGTCCGGTAGTGGGGGAGCTAGTTGACGATGGTGGGGACGGCGCGCCGCTTTTGAAAAAACCGCAAAGCTTTAAGAAGGCGCGCGGTACCCCCCACCCTCGAGTACTACGCGAGCAACTAGCGGCAGACATAGACAAGCCTCGCGCTTACTATTACTGGAAAATAGTTGGATCGAAGTGGTCGAGGATCGCGCTGGAAAATCCTCCAAGAAATCGATCCATCGGTGAAAGTGTTCTGCGCGCAGCCGAGGTCGGCCGGTTTTAACGGAAGAACGTTTTCCGATTCGTCGATCGTTCCGTGAAAGATGAGATTACGTCCGCTCGGCCACGATCGCCGTCGGAAAAACGAACAACGAATCGAACCACGATGCACGCATCGTCGAAACTCGTCGATGGAAAATCCAGAGGGAAAAAGCACTCTGCGTTCGATAGAAAACCGCGCGAGGAACGTGGAGATCGAAAATCGGGCAACACTTTGTTAAACGAAATTTTGGAGATCGTCAGACATCGTTCGTCGTTCAAGTGCTGTGTCGTCGATTGGAAAATTCGTTTCGCTCTGGATTATTTTCCGCCAATTCCTACGCCGCGCTATTTTCGCCGACAATTTTTTCCATCGACACACAGACGAGATCGAAACGAGGCAGAAGCCGAGAGTATCAAACGGGAAACACTTTGTCCACTGGGCTTGATCAAAAGTGGCGATCGAGAACGCAACGTCCTCGACGATGTTGACGCGGACCCATCCTTGGTAATCCTCCATGTGCTGCCACGAACGAAGGGATTTCGTAGAAATCCAATTACCACCTTTGGAATTGGGCACGCACCATTGCCACCCCGAAAACGTCACGAAACTCAACCCCGCCGATGTCCAGTCCGCAAGAAAGAAATTAAATTTTCCGTATCTCCGTGGTTCTCCTCGATCTTCGCAACTTATCGTCGCGAGGAGGACTGACTCTGGCAATGAAACGAGAAATTGTGTTTCGATGATGAAGTGCGCGACGGTGGATACCGTGGACGATTTACCGCCACGATTAAAACGCGAGAATATTTCCCGATCGAGGCGGTATTTTTTCCAGTCATTTGGTAACGCGAAATTTATTAGATTCGCGGCCTAAGTAAAGAGATTTATCGCTCGGTTGTGCACGTGGCAATCGTTTAACGACGTTGCATAATTTATATCGGCAGTTTTGCCTCCGTATTATAATTTTAGGGGTTGAAGAGAAGGGCGGGCGTGTTCGATTGACGGGTAATTTATTACGTGACCCAACTTCCTGGTCACGGTGTTCTCGAAGATCGAGTGTTCAGAAATTGCTTTTTCACGTCGTTGTAGTGAAAACGAATTTCTTCCTTCTTAACGAAACTTTTCCTTTTTATATTCCAAGTTCTTTCGCTCTTACAAAGGCCAATGGTCTCTTATAATACGCAAACTTGGTTATTCCGTGCAAAGTTAAGACGTCCAAGCATAGGTGATTCGAATAAACTTCCCTATATTTGCCAGAGCGTTGGTTGGTCAGAAGATGCCTCTACCGCGACTATAGCCTTATTCGACTTTCTTCTTACATCTAGAGGCCGTGCCTCGCGTAGCTCACCGTAAAAGGTCGTTTACTTCCCCCATATGGAACCTTTTAAAACCTGTCCGCGTTAGTCGATCACGATTATCGCGCTCTATACGGTCCATATTCCTCGAAGCGACGAGACGTTAGCGACATATTCGAACTTGATGATTCTCTCGAGTCGAAAGCTTGCGGGTTGAACTTTGTAAACTCGACGATTGTAAAATTATTCAACGGCCTGTGTCGGTTCACCGCGCGATCCGCAATTGCATTTAGACAGGTGGCCACGTTATGACATGCCGAGCCCGTAAACCGCTTACCCTGGGTGGCGATACGCTCTCGGAGCACGTGGAAAATTGGATCGGGATCGTACGTATGCAGGCATTGTTAACATAACTTGCACGTGTGTCACGCGCCCTGTGTACGTTGGGCGCGTCTCTCGCACGTACGCTTGTACAAAGGTACCGTCGGAGTCGGGGTTTTCGCGCATAACTAGCTCGAGTTTCCATAGACGCTTTCCTCAAAGCGAAGAATACTCTGTCTCTTGAAAGCACGATAGTGTTTTCTCGCCGGTATTATTTGGATTGTTATTTCTGGTACTATCGACGTTTCGATAGGGAACGACGTTGCATTTCCATGTTTTCACGTTTCTTTCGTCCTTTGTATTTTTCCTTGAAATTCAATTCACCGGAATAGCGTTACAAAAATCAACACTCCAATTTGATCGTACACACGAGAAATCGTCTCTCGTCTCGAGCATACTGCGATAAACGAGTCAAAGGTTTCGAAATCCTGGCTCGGTATTCTTTCACTGGAATTCTTCACCTGAGGAGCCATGTCTTCGCATCATTTGCGAGATTAAAGTGCAGTTTCAAGCACCTACCATGGCGGGCCGAGCCCGTGCCTGTGCCGTGCACGTCCGACAGATCTAATCTTTTATCGTGCCACGTCCCGAAATCTCGGTAATCGCACCGATTCTCTCGACACCCCACCGTGCCTACAAACCAGCAAACCACGTTTCTTCGTCCTTAGAATCGCGAGTGCGAGTGCGTGAAATTTCGTTGATTAGTTAGTCAAGTGATGCGAAAAGTCCCGAAGATAGAAAAATAATAAAGAGTATCTTTCTATTTGGTGCGCGAATAGTTGCGCGAATAGTTCTACGAATTGCAGTTAGAAGTGTGGTGAAACGTGAGTGAAAGAGTGAAACGTGTATCACGAATGAAAGAAATGCGCTTCGAAAGGGTTACATAAAAAATAAGAGAAATCGAGTTTGGTACATAGATGAGAAATATAGTATGTTCATGTAGGACGTTCGCATTCTGCGCGAATCTACTGTATTACCATTTATCGCCTGAAACATGGACAGAGGTAAGGCACTATCGTCAAATAAGGAGTATACGATGAAAAATAGAACGAGCAGCTATGAACGAAACTGCGTCATTGATTAAAGGATAATTGATCGCATCGTAACAGCGTAGAGATACAATTTAACCCCCAAAGTCAAATAACACGTTCCATTTTCTTTAGGGAGCGTTTGCCCGTCCAAAATTGCGAATTAATGTTGCAAGGGTTAAAGAAGTAGGTCGAAGGAGAAAGAACGAGGGATGGTCGTGATTAAACTATCAAACGGGGCCGTAATGGCCTTCATGCGTCAAACGAGATATTGGCTGACACGCTTAGGTAGACACATTGTCCTAAGATGATGCGAATCTTCCCGATCTACCGTGAGTCCGTGGAATCGACTATGTAACTACGTTAATGCAAGTATAAATTCACCGCGGTGATCCCTTAAAACGACCCCAGCAATCCCGTAATACCTTTCCTAGGGAATAGAGTAAGATAAGGTTATTTGTGACGGTAGAATATTTGGATCAAATTTACCTTGTAATTTATCAAACTCGATTCAATTACGAACAAGTTTGAAGCGAAAAACGTGACAAGCCACATTTTCCGTCTTTTATAGAAGAGCAACTTTAAAATTCAATACGTTTATACGTGTCGCACCAAAATTATCTTTCTATTTAGATATAATGGAATTAACATACGACATAATATCTCGCGATATACAAACCCAATTACATTATGTCAACTTTTACATTTTACTTTTTTTAACATGTCGAAGTTTAGCTCACTGAAATAATCCTACCTTATTCCACTCCATTCCCTTTGAATCCGATGCAACTTCTCATTCAGAATTACTCGAAATCGTATTTTCAGTTTGAAACAAACTTTTGAGAATAGCTTTTTTAAAAGCCGTCCGACGTAGAAGCAACGTTAATGATCGAGAGATGAAAAGTCGAGAGATTTGTCCGTAAATGGGAGTATCGCGTAATCGATTCTGGTTAGAACGATGCTCGAATTTCCTGCATGCAAATCGAATGCAAGCCTGAGCCGTACGTGCCAGACGAGGATACCTACGTTGCTTTCGACCTGCCAGACCAACTGACACATTGGAGAAATCAGTGCACCGTAGACTGTAAATCCGGCGTCTATCCAGCGACAGATCGTGGTTGCATCGATAACTATTCATAGCCTCAAGTTTCTCCCAGCGATTGTGATCACTACGTAGTAAACTGACTCGAATTACGGGACGTTTCTAATTGTTCGTACGCTAGCGTGAATAGGCAGAGAAATAATTAGATTCTGTATCTTCCGTCAGTAGAGGGTACATCGGTTTTATCTTGAATAAACCGACGAAGCAAACAAACAAATTGACTATGAAATATTTGTACGCGAAGAACAAGCGCTTAATTGCTATGATATTCCTGAGCCTAATGTATCGCACGATCTATGTTGCAAGGCCATAAATAATAGAACGCGCGGAAGATAACGCCAGCATGTAACGAAAGCCGTGCTTAGATCCGCATTTAACGAGTATTTATCGGTATTAAAACGATTACACGGATTACCAAGCTGCATGGTTCACGGACAATTATACGTTTTGTCGTAACGATCGAAATCCGACGATAAAGGCCGAATAAATTAACGAAACGACGAAGAGTGTTTAGCAGGGTGAGTTCGAAATATAAGGTTAATATAAATAAGTGGATAATCGTAAATCTACAAGAAGTATTACTCGTAATCTGCTCTAACATCGTATAATTTGGCTTCGAATTACGAAAAAGTCGGGATAGATAATGAGAGTGCAAGCTGGCTACTTAGTAACTCCAACATTAGAGAATGATGCACGGCATAGAAAGGAGTGCGATGAGTGCGCGCCGCCATCTGGCATGCATTGTACGCGTTTCTGTGGATAATCATGGGCCGCGGTGTACTTTGTGCAAAAGCGTCGTTTCCATTCTTGAATGCCGCTCGTTACGGATTTGCGGTCGCAGCCTCGTTTTCTTCAGCGACTCGTTTGGTCCGCGAGCACACGGCACAACTCCGGTCACGATAATATTTTCGGTAGGAACGCGATGCGGTTTATTCCCCGTTTCCCTCTTAGAGAGCTTAGAAAGAGGTAAATTTCGATCGTTTAGCGAACGCCAAGACCGACAGCAAATATTGGCACGGGCCACCGACAAAGAGATTTCGACTTAAAGATCAGAAAAATCGTGGCCAACTGCGAGCGACGCCAATGCAGCGGGTGCCCTTATGCCCTACGGGTTTCTGCTGGGCGGGCAAACGGTGGCAAAAGGGGCGGACAAAGTGCTTCACAGCCGGTGAACTTTTGTGGTCCGCCGCGGCCACGTAAGAATCGAGGACGATGTCTTTTCGTTTCGCGTTTCGTTTAAAAAGGCTTGGGGGAACGACGTTCTTCCATTGCAAGATGCTTCTTTCACGATTTTCCGACAACTCCTCTCCGACCTCGTCTCCCATCGATCCGATATTTTTCCTACTAAATGTCCTTAGAAAAAGTCTTTTAAAACCGAAAGAAAAATAATAAATCTATTTTTGTTGATATTCTAATTTCGATGCTAGTTGACAGCCTCGCAAGTGAATATTTTGATATATTTATATAGTCGGGAAGACTTGTCAAATCTAAAGATACAAGATCTCCTAGAAATAGCTCATTCTTCAAGCGTACACGTTTAATAAGACTATGCTACGAACGATCATTAAAATATTCATATCTTTTTTCGGTGAAGCATTTCGCATATCCAAGAACGAAGTAATTTTATTTTCTCGAAAAGCAACCCTTGTCGTTTAAACTAGACACCTTTTAGTCAAGAAGCCCTGCTTTTTTCCTTTAGTTGCCCGCGGCGTCGTTTTCGTTGTCCGATCTGGTGTGCTCGTAAAGCGAGAGGAAGAACACCGACGTTGCGAAAAAAGCGAGCGTTGAGCGGGCAATTTCCCATTTCAGCTGGAGCGCCACATTTTCCTTGACCCCGACTACGTAATGTCGTACGTCCATTTACGTCCCGTACAGCGATTCGCATGAAAAACCAAGTATTCCTGCCTCTCGTTAGATTCTCGAGTCCCTTTTTCTAACACCTGCATACGTTCTTTAAACGTTAGCTCTCTTTCATCTAGAGCATCTCCGTTCGTAGAAATTGCACCGTGACAAGATGCTAGGCACAGACCCACTGGACTCGTCAAAGAGAGTAAGTCGAGCGGAAAGTTTCAGAAACTTCGTTCCTATTTCTACGCGATCGTTATACAATAAACAAACCGACGATGTGTTCTCGCGTGTCTTCCGTTGGTAATCTCGATGAGCCAAAAAAAGGAAAAATCTTTGAACTAGATCGAGCACAACGTTGCAAAAAACGAAGTGTCGCTTTACGTTCCGGTTGGCGAGCGGCGCGCGATTAAACGACGCCGGGCAGGAGAGAAGCGAGCTCGAGGTAAGCGAAACACACCGACAGGAAAGGTGGTTCTCTCGCGCAACTCATCTAAGCACGGTGACTGTTATCGAGCACGCGTGAAATTAAAATCAGGTCACTGCCGCTGACTGCCACCAGAACGACCGCTCTCGGTATTTTCAGCCCGACTTGAACGATCCTGCTTTATATACGTGTGTGATCGCTTACACTGATCGGGAGCGGTGCACCGTGTCACCGAACGGTCGATAAAATTAATGGATAGCACTACGTATCGTAGACGAACGCTTTTTCGTGACGGTCCATCGAACAAACTATTTGAGTCAGCACTATTCTCGATATTTTGTTTCTCGATATATTATTTCTCGATGTTAAAACAGAATAAAGCCGAAACCGCACTCATTGATTTCCACCTTTCTAATGACATTTCCTTCGAGAACCGGGGCAATGAAATTTCATGCAAAACAACTTTTGAAACATTTCTCTGTAAGAAACGTTTACGTATAAGGTTAAACGTCATCGTTGAAACTAGTCCATATATCAAACATTTTTTCAAATCCATCCTTTTAGTTACGAAGCTCCCTGGAAAATAAAAATTCTCTTTAAACTTCCCAGGCCAATAATTTCATGAAAGCAGGATTCCGAAGTGTGTTTGACGGAGTCGAGATTTCATTTCACAAACTGCGGGACTCCATCCGGTAAAAGGGTTGCGTTTCAAGCGTCGTTGTGAACCTTGAAAAATGCCATTGGTGGCCTCCATTCCATCCCTACAAAGTACACATAAGCGTTCTAATTACCCGCCAGCTATGTTTCGTAATTGATACTCGCGGTTTGAAAAATCTACAACCTATAAACCCAATATTTTACACTCGGCGCGCCATACTTGCAATAGTGTGCGTATATTTAATATCAAAATCAAATAAGAAGGCAGAAATTGCAAATATAAAATCGATCGATTAAAATTGTTCCTCTCTAAAAGATACGATCCTGTGTTCTTAACAATGATTCATAATGATTTTGTAACCTCGTTGATCCTAATTGCGAATGCACCGTTTAACAGAGTTTTTCGAAGTCGCGAGACGTCTGGTAGAAAAAATCCATAAACGGATCATTCAGTGATATAAATGTTTGAAACTGCGGAAGAAGATAAGCGGAGGCGTCGCTGACATGAAAAGTCATCGTAAAGGGCGGGACGGTTGATCGTAAAGTTGAAACGAGCCGGGTGTTCAACGACGCGCGAGGCCTGTGCCTGCGAGTCATTTGACCCACATTGTTCCGACTTAAAGTCGATGTAGGGACCAGCGTATGTTTGCAATGGCCGCAAAGCGGTTACAGCAACGAAGCATCGTGTTCACCGTTAAAAACCGAATGCAAACCGCAACGACGCGACACGAAGCGACGCGACGTAGCGTAGAGCCCTCCGTAGATTTTGGTTCTGATCGTGCGCCGTTTTTGCATATTCGATCGATGTCCGATAGGAACTCGTTGCATTCCGAACGAACGGAGCTTGTGTCAGCTGCAGTCGATAAATGGTGGCGCGTTTGTCTCCTCCGCTTTCCACGTTTCTGGACTATGCTCGTCGCCAATGCACTCTTAACGCCGCGTTGCTTTCAAATTTCCAATCGATGTATCTCCTTGTCGATTCGTTCACGTTCAACTTCACGATCCATGAACTTTGACGCAGATCGATAAATATTAGGTGTCTTCTCCTCGCATTTGAGAACGCACCAACTGGAGGAAGTTTGCGCGCATTTCTTATCGCGATCTCGATGTTAATTGATCGACGCAACGAATGTGTACACGGGTTCACGAAAATGTGGAAACTTGTTCCGAATACACTATACATGTCGCGCGAAACATTTCGACTCGAACTCGAAGCAGTACATAGAAGTTAAGATATTTATTGGAAACATACATACACTTGATAAAAGTTACAACGTTATTTAAGCAGCTAATTATCCGTTATATCGGTCGATATTTTAATATTTTAATGAGATCATTTGTACCAATAATTATACGTTTAACCATTCGCAAGTCTTTATGAAATGTATATTCGAAATACATATCCTTTAACTTCTGTGTACATTTCCGAATTGATTTCAAATTTAATTAATATAATCGTGACAAATAGTCTCTCGTTATAACGTTAATGAAATTTCCAAATGTTTGATAAAACACGCAATACGTGAATAGAAGGCTTCTACGAGCGTTCGAATGCTTCGATGTGCCACTGTACGAGGGCCAACGATCTGATCGACGCCTGAGCAATGAAAACCGAACGAGCAAAGTGGCTGCAACGAGCGGGCAGAGTTGGGCGCTAACTTTCGATTGGATTTGAAAGCCGGCCAAGTTGAAACCGACTTTCCAAATTCAAGCGGAAAATGTTCGCCAAACAAGGAGATACGCGAACGAATTCGCGGCGGGATTTATCGAGGGCCATTTAAAATATCACGATCCGCGTAAACGGGAAGAAATCGGCTTTTAAAACACCGAGATTTCGTTTTTAAGAGGGATTTACTTTGGCCAAAGGGACCGAATGCTTTCTTCGGGCGCGAGTGTTTCCTTAGAGATACCAGGCCGCAAGCTAAATCGGAGATAATTACGTGACCATGCAAACTTTGAGCATAATCGTAACGCTTCGTTCTCGGCCAACTTCGCGTGCGTTTATCTGGAATATAATAGGCAGAGACCGGAAGGGATTCGAGCTCGCTCCGCGAACATTTCTTCGAACGTTTTCGTTTGCTGATTAATGGAATAACCGGAGCGAAAAATGAGATTTCGCGTCGACAAAAATTCACGTTGTTTCCGATACGATTAAAAAAAAAAGATAAAGATATTCCTCTGAATGCCGTTGATGTCGCATAATGGGAAAGCAATGTACGCTGTGTTGTTGTACGTGTCACATCCACTCGCCGGGCAACCAATTCAAGGGAAAGTCCATTATATTTTTTCCTCCCATTCGCTCGCTACGAGCCGACATCCCCATCGTTATTTTCAAGCTGAAGTATTTGTTAAACCGTCGCGTGAACTCGTCAGTTTCGTCGTGTTTTTGTTAAGGTTTGACGGATTGATTCGCGTCAACTAACAATCGATAAGGAAAAATATAACGCAACAATGTAGAGACTGGTGCAAGCTGTAAAATATCGTACCACGATTAGGATATGAATGTCATATTTTAAATGTTATCACACGTAATGCAATTAATATAATATATCGTTGATATGATATAATAAGTTAATACGAACAATATAATATATTAATATGATAAAAGAACAATTTTAAAGTCCGATATCATATGAAAACTCTTAATCGATGTTATATCTAAATTCTCCGTCGTCTCGTCGTATTCTTAAAGTGTTAAAAATCACGTACATCGCGTTATCTTTTAAATTTGCTTGCATAAAGCTATTGTAACTTGGTTTTATTGTTGAAGCTCGTGAAGAAAAATGAGCCCAAAGTCAGGAGACAGGTCGGATCGAGATCAGAAGCAACTGGAGCGTGAGAATTCCGTTTTCCACGCTCGAGAACGTGGCTTGGTTTTCTAGCGGGCCGAACACGTTTTATTTATTCACCGAGCGTTGTCAAAATTAGCATCGTGCGCTACCAAATTATCGACGGAGGATCGATTTCCGAACGCGTCAGGGACACTTCTCGGCCGAGCCAGGTGTGTTCACTGACCTAAACCCTGACGATCCCTTGAAAATTGTACGGAATGGAGCTGGTGAACGCGAAGCGACCGGTAAACGCATGCATCTAGATAGCGGGACGTAATATACTCACGTCCTGGGCAGACAGAATCCTCGTGGCAGACTGAATGGCCGTGCTTCTCGAGTGGGGTTGATGATGCAAGGATTCGGCGGTATTGTCTCGAAAGTACACACTCCTATACCAGGGCAATCCACTTGATCTGTCTCGTCTGTTTCGATATTTCCTCCACACGTGCCTGTGAAACAGAACAAAACCTCGTCCTTCTCTCAGAATACTCGTTCCCTATTCGTCAGGCTCAACTATGCTTATTCGTGTTTCCTTCGTTAAGAGGCAAAACTTTGAACGTGACTACCAATCCCACTTTCACACGCTTTGTAAACTGACAGAGATCTTTCCATTTTCTGGAGAACATTGCCATTTGGTTAGTGCATATGGTTCTCGTATTAAATTTAATTTTTAGTTTGGCGATTATTAGACTGTAGATGTTTATGCGTTTAAAAGAGCGCGGAATACATATAATATGAAAAACAGAGGAAAAATAGAGAGTGTACCACTTGTCGACATAATTACTTGGTGAAAAGAAATCGCTACTTCATTTTGTTTCTTCAATTTCACTCGTAATATTATAAAGTATAAAAACCTACAGTCTAGTAATTAGTACTGGGGATAAAAATTTGGAAGCCATTCCGTATTTATAGCGTTTCAAAGTGCAAGAAACGTACGTTTGAACTTTTATGTTGCAGAAAAAGAACAAAAATATGTAGTACTTTCTATAATAGAGTTGATTCAATTTATATGCGAGCGTTTCTATTTACACGCTCGCTACTATATAAAATGCCTTTTGTTCGAAGTTTAAATCTGTCTGGTTAATATCACGCGTTAAATTTTAACCATGTCAAAGAAGAAATCTTTTATAAATAACGTGTATTTTAAAATTTATGATGAAATTCTCAATCTTAATTGCTGAATAATGAATCTTCACGAATAATATTCGTCTGAATTTCTTATAACATGAATTTAAATTCGGACAAGTTATCGTTATAGTCAATGGAAATGGAAATTTAGCGTGAAAAATTAAAAATATCTTCTATTCTGTGCAAAAAAATTTACTAATGTACGAGCATGAATTACTTTAAAAGATATTATTGCTACGATAAGAGATTGTAATACCTTCATTTCAGGAAATTCCAAACTATTTAGTCGTTTCATAAATTTATAAAAACAATTTTATGTATACAAAGCGTCAAAGATCTTACTTTTGCTCAACCAGACAATAATTTAAATTTATATGTATTGAAGAGGAAATTGATTCCTGTAATTCAATGTATTTAATGGAATTTCTCGAGCTCAATGTTGTCATTTTATTTCAGATAAAGCAGAGCATATTTTTTCATAAAATAGAGAATAAACTAAAAAAAAAAAAAAAAATATATAATCGCCAGTCAATAATTGAATTCCCGGTAAAGCATCAACCAAAATCAAAGAGTAAATCCAAAAAACAATATACTAAAAAGAGCTTCGAGTGCAAAGGGTTGCGGTCAAATATTTTTAAAAGGGCGTTGTTTCGACCGTATTAAATTAAAATAATTTTTTTTTTAAATTGAGTATATTTAAAATTGAATCAAAATCACGTAAAAATTAATTGACCTGGTATTTGCAAAAGATCCAGTTAAAAAAAGGAAACGAAACGATCAGAGAATTTTCGAGTAGCAAAGGACGTATCTTCGCGAATAACGTATGAACTACGCGGTGCAACGAAAAAGTTGCGATATTTAGCAATGAAACAGCACTTTCGAACAGTTTGTCGACTTTCGATGAATCAGAGATAAATAGTGATTTTAATTAATAATCATTTTGCCGCGTTTGAACCACATTCGTACGTTTTAGTCCCTCTGGTTTATTTGCATAGAACGTAATGGCAATTATTTCGACAGGAAATCTCGGAATCGTGCCATTACAGTATAATACAATTTCCATTGAAACAAGACCTGGTTGCACGAGCTTCGAAAATAATTTGAATACATCTACGAGCAGTTGAACAACCATCGAATAAATTGTTCTCGTTCTACTGAATAGACCGAGCATAATCCTCTGCTCGTGGTCGTAATTTCAGCAATAACGCAGGATTATTGTTTCCTCCCTTGGCTACGACAAAAATTTGCGAGTTCCTGCACCCAGACAGATCCGTGGAATCGGTTTTTATTGCAAGGATGGCGTTAACAGAGTCACGACGTAGGCCGGAGTTAATTTTTCGGGATCAAGAGATCCGGTCGAAACTCGTGCTATTCTATTCGCGTATATTCTACGCGACGATTCCACCGAGAACGGAGTAAACTATTATCAGCTAAAACGCTGAAAGTCGACGTTAACAATACAATCTTTTACGTAGGGTATTTTAAAAAGCTAGGACCAAGCTGGAGGAACGTATCTTTTCGCGGTTTATGTTACCTCGATGGAAACGATAGACTTCGTTGACTTTGCCCGAACGTTATCGCCGACGCATTGTAAATGGGGTGCAAGAATCGCGTGGGCTTAGATGTCGATACATCGTAAGGGATTAGAGATTACGTAGCAGCCAAGGCGACAATCGATCAACCCGTGAATTTCCTACGGAGGTAGGTGTGATAGTAGCAATGGTTCGACAGTGATCGAGTCGCGTGTGACGCGCACATCGGCTTTGTCTTTAATTGCCCCATTAATCAACGTCGAGGCTTTCGCTTTCGCGGTATAGCCACGAGCAGAGTCGTCTTGTTCGCAGTTATAACGCGACTGACGCTGTACCGTTAACTTATTCGCTGACTTAACGGTTTTTCTGTGCTGCTCTTTGTGCGGTTAGATGCGGATCTCGCCTCTGTCCCTTAACGCGATTTCGCGTGCACGCGATGCTACGAACCGACTGCGTTGCGAATTTAGAGATGAAGAAGCGGCACAAAGCGTATTGTTGCGCAGGTGTGCGCCTTTTCAAAATTGGAACGTACGAAAGAATATTTAAATATAGAGAGCGTGTTTCACCTGTCCTCGTGACAGAGCGTACTCAATTAAGATAATCTTCGGTGCTTTTAAAACTATTCCAGCGATGAATAAAATGCAACACTGTAACGTATCGAAAATTCTCACCTTTCTCTCCTTTCAAGAGTACACGAGTACAGCTGTTTGCGCGATATAAAATCTCCGACGATAAGATAGGAAAGTATGGTTAAAGGAACGAAGCAAAAGTTTGCGGCACTTTCCTAAGCATACGTTGCGAGACAACTATGTTTCTCTTACCTGACGCAGAAGGCGATTCCCAGCGCGATCATCAACGGCAGCAACGTCGAAATACACGCTAGAAAAACTGTCTGTATATCTGAAAAGCCAGCGAGTATACCTGGAAAAAGTATATTCGTTAGGATAGTACGTGAAATCATGGTGTTTTAATTGGTCGTAAAAATTAAGTAATTCGGTTTAACTGATACGCCGGGTATTCATATCGTACATTTCGGTCATGGCCACTGCGACTTCGCCAATTAAAATATACGAACTATACGAAACGAGAGAAATGGACGGATGTACGACTTTCCTAACAGTGCGCGTAGCGCGTATATTCCCCTAATTACGACGGAGAATGTCTCGAGAGAGCTGCAACATGACGACCATATAATCTAATCGATGAGTAAGTTTGCTCGCCGTTCTAACTGATTAGCTTTTCCATTAAAATTCATCAAAGTAAAATGAACTTTAAGGTTACAACCTTAATTCCTAATCTATTCGCCAACCTAATCCAAACTGCAACGTCAACGATGCATCCCAGAGAGATAAGCCTATCGTCCATCTCGCTTCCATTGACCCTAAAAGTTATGATAAGCGGACAACATCGAAACTGCTACATGCAATGAGCGAGTGTTCGGCAAGAAGATCATCACGGAGGATCATCGAACACGAGAAATGGATGAATTACTATTTCCGAAAACTGGCGTCGCTTTACAGAAAGTCACCGTGTCTGTGGAAGAAAGACACGCGGGGTTATTTGGACAGCGAGTACAGACATCGTGCTTATAGTCGTATTCATCGAGCCATGGAGTTGCCGGGGGTGACTTTCGTCGAGATAGTCTTGAAGATTCGCGAGATGCGCCGCCTCTACGTGAACGAGCTAAAAAGGTTACTGGGGGCCAAGTCGCACGGCCATTGTTACGAGATCTCGCTACCATGGTTCTACAATTTGCATCAATTTCTCTACCCGTACCTGGATTACGACGAGGCAATCGAGTTGCATGTTCGTATCGATGAACTCGTTACCCTATTAGCATGAACGGTGGCTCGACGATTTTACCAATAACTTTGATGTAGTTTCTTGTTACGGGGCTCCGCATCGAGACGTATGCCGTGTAACGTTTTTAATCCTCCGATTACAACGGCACGGTCGATAGATACAGCTGATGCATCCGTTGCTTCTAACGGAAAGTTCCGATAAGCCGAGATGTATTACGTTCAGACGAATAAATTAAGTTGTATTCTATCGAAGCGTTGTGCATGAAGAATATTAGTGTCTTGCGATCTGTGTACTCGATTGTACTCGGTTGTAGTAGAAAATCTACCGTAAAATAGTAATTTTTAAACATTTTGATAATTTGCTGGTAATCTTTCGCGTATACGTATCTTCTCGTAAGAGTTTCGTGATACCGACGAACTGCAGTGTACATCTACGAATTTAACGAAAGTCTCGGGTAATATCGTCTAACAGACTCTCGTAGAAAATGTCGACGAGCGCGGAGAATAAGAGAATTTTTTTAAAGTAAAATACGACCTCTGAAATGGCTATATACGAGGATTCTTGTCGCGGAGCCTCGTGCACAAGTACGAGAATATAAGTCGACGGTTATAAATATTTAGAGATAGTTTTCCTATTTCGTGCAATATTTGCGCTATTATTTTCCCCCGATGAAACGATTCGTCGTCGGATTTCCACAGAACGTAGACGAAACTTTTGCCAAGAATGAGAACTGCAGTTGCTTTCGATGCCTGATATCGAGTAGAAACACTCGTATTGAACATTTCTTGCCGTCTAGCACACAACGAACTATCCCTACTCTGAATTCGATTAGTTCCCCCGCCGTCTCTTTGCCAGAGGTCAAGACTCGCCCTCGAACTTGCCCTCGCTCCTGCAGCCGAATTTCCTATACTAAGAAACGACTGGACAGATTTCCTTCCCGCGCAATCTGCACAACGATCACTTCCTGCTGCGAGAACTTGGAACATCATGGAGATATGGCTGAGAACGAATTAAGGGACACGCGAGAGGTTGATCGATAATACAAAGTGTGAATTTATTTAGATAAGAAACAGGTTGTGGAAGTTTATGCAAGCTCATATTTTGAGGTAAATACGATCGAGAAAAAATGTACGCGACAAACGTTTGTTTCAATCGCCAAAGATTATGAAAGGTATCGAGGATGTACCATGAATATTTCTATATAAATATTTTAGATATAAATCGAATTTTTAGAGGATATACTCCGAGAGGTAGATTTTAACATTTAATATTTAAACGGTGAAACAAGCAATTTTTTTTATTCTATTTCTTTTTTTCTATCTCATAAAAATATAAATTTGTGTAAACGTCTACAGTCTAGCGGTATTTTTAAAAATGCAATTTGACTAAGAAGCGAAAGAGTCTCGAGTGAATCGCTGAAAAATTTAAAGAACAGCAAGAATTCAAGGAGACAGAGAGGAAGAGTGCTGAAAATTATCATTTTTGTTTTATTTCTATTTATTATTAAATATTTTTCTGTTTATCTTGTTTTATATTTAATGAATAAACACCTGCCTGCCTGCAATCCAATATTTCTACAGAAATAAGAAATTAATCCTTCTACTTACAATTTAATGCGCAGAGATCTGAATTGATTGCCAATGTAATGAAAATTAAACAAATTATCTTATCGTCTTGCCGTACTCATAAAAATGAAGGTTTAATTGCGTGTACTCTCGAAGTTCTACACAAATACAGAAAACTCGTTATTGAAATAGGTAAAGTGTCACGAATTTACAATCTGCGGATTACATAGCACAGCATCGAGTGACGATACTTGCGACACTGACTCGGATCAGTTGGAAACTTTCTCGATGACTGTGACACGTTGTCTCAGGAAGTTGGATAAACCGTATGCGCTTAAAGCGCAAGCAGAAATTCAACAAATCTTGGAGAACATGCTGATAAAATCAAAGGTAATCAAATCATCGGCTATTGAAACTGGAAGTAATTAAAAACTCTCTCATTTTACAGAACAATTCCCCGAAAAGGACTCGTTTACACGAATCGTCCTACGATTTGTGATGAAACGTATTGCAAGATCCAAAGCAAGGTAAATTTACAACTTAAACATCTGAAGAGCTATCAAGTTAAAAATACTTGATGCATTGTTTCAGATCCAGCACGGAACGTATTGAAGAAATCCAACGTTCGATCGGCACCTCCCTCCGTTCATGCATAGCAGGTAACTCTCATAAATATTACAAAAAATCCTGGTGGCATGAGTAGCTCGCGGGAAGCATGAATATCTAACGACAAAAAGCTTCAATCGGAGACTGAATTTCGTCGTATATCATGGTTCTAGCGCGCGGATGGTATCGATCCGACTTTGGTAGACCGCAGCGTTATGATTAGTATTCAGCGAGTGTCGCAGTCGGCCGGTCGGACAAGGACGAAGATGGCAAGATTTGCTCTGGCAAAACGGAGGATGCGTGCCACACAGCCTGTCTCTGATAACAGGTTATCCTTTGATCGAAACCCCTCTCGCAAAAAGTCCACGTTCCTGCCGTTATTGCTACCAAACCGAAACGCGATCGGACGAAGTCGCGTTAATCCTCAAAGCGAATCATCGATTAAGGGATTATCAAAGGTTGTATCGAATCTCATTCGCCGTCGACAACGTATCGACACGTTCGCTTGGCTTCGAGATCGATTACTCGATGAAAAGAGTTCCGTTCGGTATATCTTCAAGTTTTATAACGCGACCTGAAAAAAATCGACGTACTTTGAACAACTCGAGCCTTCGACTTTGCAAGTGGAAATTCTCGCCAGCAATTCACAGCAATTTTTCATGAAAAAGCAAGTTGGTGAGCGGCGTGGTAATAAATCCAGAGGGCTAGCAGGATTAAGCTTCGCCGGAAACTATTTTGCGCACCGCGAGGCAAAAGGAACACGGGAAAACCCGGGGATCTGTGGATAGTCTAGCGAGCAGTCGAGAGAACCTAGAACGAACGGCCAACGTTTAGACCAATTCTCAAAATCCCCTTGATACCCGATGAAACAGGATTCGAGTGTGCTTGGTCGAAAGACCTCCCAACGCGATGACTGAACGACTCGCGACTACCTGCCCTGTCTCTCGGCGCGTTTCGAATGAAATAATTGTCGGAACAGTTGAACACTCTCGGCGACATTTAACGCGGAACATGTTTAATTCATTGAAACCTGAGGTACGTCGCTATGGACAAACGTCGAGATCGTTTCCAAAGCGCACCTGGTTGCGCTAAACGAAGGCTGATCGAACTTCGCGAATCCTGTTAACACGTGGCTTTTCGCGATCTAACAGCCGCAACTCGAAATACGATTTTTATCATGGAAGGGACATCAAAGCGAATTCCATCGTTCGCCAAGCGGAAAGGACGAGCAAGGAAAAGGGGTAAGAGAGAGAGAGAGAGAGAGAGAGGCAAAGGCGGACAAGGTTAACGGCGCAAGGAGAAATAGTCGAGGCGATTGGTAAGTGGCGTTTCCGGCCGAGAGCGGCGTAATGCAGTCCCATTAGGTTCGGCTTTGACCGGTATAACGCGCATTAACCGTATTCACAGGCTCTTATTACTTACTGTGATCGAGGTCGTCGTGTTCCATGAGGTAGTCGGTCGCGTTGTAGATGTGATGGTCGGATTTAGCGGTACTGGTGACCGCAGCTCCACCCGTTACTGTCGTGGACGGATTAGTCGGAATTGCTGTGCTAGCGTTAATCGCGGCTGCGACCACGCTAGGTGGCGACGAGGATATCGTTGATACGAGATTCATCGTGCCCGTCGAGGTCTCGACCTCCGTCGCGTTCAGTTCACTCGTCATTGCTCTACCGTGAATGTCCAACCCTATGCTCGCATATCGTTTCTCTCGAAAATTTACGAGTCGAGTACAACCGCAACGCCGTTATTATTCCAAGGCTTACCGAACGGCGCTAACACGAGGTCATCGGTTCGATCGATCGGTCGAGACGGTCTGTCGTCCGATGGACGCGATCCAACATCCAATTTGCAATTACTATGCAATTTAGATTTAAGCTACGCTGATTAGATCGGTTCGCCGCACGACAACCTCTTCGAGTTCAGGGATGCAAACGAACTCAGACCGAGTCGACGGACCTGAAATCGAGTTTCTTGCCACGCGAATCCGGACTTCCGTGCTTTGCATCTCTTCCACCACCGGTTGATAGGCGAAACCGAAATACGCGATCCGAACACAATTATAGCTCGACCAATGTCATTCAGCCCGAACTCCTTCAAGACTACCAGCTAATTGGATTCACCGACGTTCTACCAACCAATTAACCAACGATCGTTCACACCTCGGTAAACGTACAAACAACTTGAATTAACGAGCTTCTACGATACGATCTACCAATTTCTACGGTCCTGCGATAACGTATGAAACGTCCTTGTTCGTTCAGATCTATCAGGACAACGATCGTAAATAGTTATTGTACGCGAACGAAGGAAACCATCGTAATTTTTAGCCGACCTGTCGGTGATTTCTCACCCCTGACTGGCTTTCGCGAGTGGATTAAAGCCAACCAAAGGAAGAAATCCTGGCAACGGGAATGAGAAACTTATTTGCTCCTTGTCTATGTTGCCCTATGTTTCTCTCTTTGTGAAGTCACCAGACGATCGTTCCACGGTTCAATTTCACCGGTGTAGAAGACGATTTTGTTGGTATTTGTTAGCAGCCAACCGAGTGTCGCTCATTCTCGCTCTGCTTTCCTCCCGAGAGAACCGGCTTCTGAAACAGAAAAAAGGAAGTCCTTGTAGTGGATTGCCCGTGTAATTTCATTTCCTGCGGGGGAATTCATCGACCGTTGTAAGATTACTCTCGTAGCAGTTAGGGGGGGAGGGCGTTAAAGGGCGCGTTTCGAAGGAACCGTACAATCCGTCGCGCGATTCCCGAGACCGTCTCGACTTACGGTTTACGGTTCACGCGCCTCCGTCGCGGCGACTTGCTCGGTCATTACCGTCGTTAAATGCGCCATACTCGAGAGAAATCTTTTTCAAGGTCATTTCACGTCGGTTCATCATCTCTAGTGTTTCTGTGTCGCCTCCACCCTCCTTTTATCGTCCATAAAGTACCATCGAGGCACCGTTTCTAGCTGCTCTGCGTCATTACCAACGCCATTACCATGCTTTTTTCTTTGCAACAGTCGTTGCATTATGTAACGATAACTAAGAGAATCGCCCGGGCGCTGTATGATAAGCCTGTATAGTTGAAACAGAAAATAAACTCGTAGGTTTAAAATTACAAGACTTTTAAAAAGAGATAATAGATTGAACAAGTTTGAAAAAATATGCTTAATCCCAAGATCAAGTAGAACGTGAATTTCGTTTAAATGTGATCGATTCAATGTTCCAAAATTTTAAAATTCCTTTCCTGTTAAAAGCGAAAAGTATAACTTATTTTTCCCCATGTATTCTTCGTATCGAATAAATTCCATGAATGAAATTCTGTAATACATATGAAACACACGATTGTCATATTCCACTCCCACGCTCGTTTCTGAACCCCGTCGATAAATTCCGAAGCTTCCGGCACTCTTCATCTCGGCTCACTTTCATTCACCCTCTGAAATCTGTCTTTGTCCTCGTAACCATATCTTGCAGCTTCCCCTAAGCTTCTTTTCCATTTTCAACTCATCTTGTAAGTTCTTTGCGTACGCATCAACGAAATATTTTAAACGAGAGTAATCGTGGTGAATCGTGTCAGGAAGAATCGCGCAAGGAATACACGCAGGACCAGTCTGATTTTCCGCTGACGACGCTGATTAGTAATAGATCAATTTCGAATTCGAAGCAGCCAAGGATAGACGATTCTGAAATATATCGTCCTATAATCACAATAGCTTTTCGCAACGCGAGCATGCCCGATAATTAAACTTGGCCGATAGTTAGCGCTGCATTGTTCCGCTAACAGTTTTCCGGGCATACAGTAATTATTCATAAGCGTAAGTTCGTAATGAACGTATGCAGGCGCGTTCTCGGCCAAGCTTGAATTTCGGTCACCGTAACCAACTTCGGTGACCCTCTGTTTTCCAATTTTCAACAAACCTTCGTTTTCCCACCGTTCTCATTTCGTGAACATTTCGCGCAATTTTCACCAAATTTTCACTAAAATCACCGACCGTTGCCGGAACCGTGAAAAAAAGCGCAGTTGCTGCGGAAAATTGGCAGAAATTGGACTTCCTTCGACTAATAAAAGTTGGAGAACGAAAGGAAAACCCTCGACGCACAATTTCATTGGATATTTAATATCGATAATTGGCACTCTATGTCCGTGGCGAAGCATCGTTAACACGAGCCATCGGTAGTTCGAACACGACTTCGCATTAATTGGCACGGCGCATTGAAATTGCAACTGCAGTGCGGTTGCCTCGAGGACACTCCTGCGAGCTCGGAGGCGTCGTCGCAGGATACAACCGCCCGCCAGTTCGGTTGACATCGTATAACGAACTCGAGTTCAACCTTAACAACGTAACTTAACAAGCAACACAGAGGAGATTATTAATCGAATTGAAAAGCGATTCCTTCGACTTTCCAACAAAGTTACCGTCATACGCGCGGAGCTTGCTTTCCCATCTTTTCGATGAATGCCCGAAACACCGACCACGGCTAATATATCAAACTTCTGACAGGAACGTTCGCCGATTCAACGAGAACCTGGGAGTAACGGCGATTATGCGACGCCCTGTGTATTTTCACAACCTCTTTTATCGTCATCCCTCATTTACCTCGACGCGCAGAAACTTCCAGGAATATCCGATGAACGTGACGTCTTCGGCCTGGAAATTATTTTCCAGGTAGCAGCTCCTTGTACAAACTATGACCGAGTCAAATTACGTTCAGCTAGAGTACGTTCGTGGAAAGTCCCTAGTGTACTGGTTCATCGAGAAGCGTTAGGGGGTAAAGAACATTCAACGTGCAAATTTATGGAAGGAAAAACGAAATATTCTCTTTGTCGCGGCGCAAAGGAAACAAAAATTTCCGACGAGCAGCAGTCGCGTAATCAACGGGAACGTTGCCTAGCTTGTCGCAATCAACGGTGAAATCGCGGAACCGCAGAAACGTAGGTGCCCGTGAGCCGAGATTTTAATGAAAATTTACATTCACCGCCGGTGTTCCCGGAATGCCTGTCAGACTCGGTACGTCGTGCATCTTCCCGAGAAAATCAGCTTAACTCGGTTACCGTGTGGGAAGAAGATGATTCGCGACATGGTTGCTCGTAAGTGGACGAAGGGTCGAACAGGCGGGCAAACCGCCTTCGAGATTCGTTCTCTCGGTTCGACGAACATCTGGCTGTTATGGCGGTTTAGTAATTCTTATGTAACGCGGCTTCCCCAAGATCGCGATGCCGATTTGCATAATCGAACTCGCCCGTTTGGTCTCTCGTGCTACTAACAGCCACGCCAGCTAAACGCAATTTCGGCATCTGCGACGTTAATAAGAAACTTTCTCGGCATTAATTCCATTAGGTTCGTTTAATCGACGCCGTGGCAGCGACTTTAGTGACTGTCTGTTTTAACGGGCCACACGGAAATACCGATCGGCTTGGCCTAAGAGTCTAGGTAAGTAAATACGAATTTCTAAGGGCGCCAAAAGTCGTCGACTCGTTATTAGTTCATTACACAGCTAGTTAATTTACTCCGAGTCTATGGACCATTGAGTGGAATAAATTTCGCGAGCTTACCCGCTGGGAAGATGGCGAAACATTTTGGACTTTGATCTTCGATACTGCTCCGAGGCAGGAACACGCTTTATAATTAACTTTTGCCGGAGTTCCTTTTGCATCTCTAGTTTCAGCCGACGCTCGTTAGTGGACGGAGAACGGCACTCGCCTCGATTAACTATTTCCTTGCCTGACACCGATCGGTGAATCTATCATTGAAAAAAATCTTTGGTGTAAAGCGAATTTTATCTGTGAGTTATAGCATGACATGATAATGATAATTTTCGGAAAGAGAAGAGCTGAAAATCGATGATTTTATAATTATCGTCTTGACGATCGATCAAACTGTTGGTACGTTTAATCAGCCGACAAGTTTTTGATCAATCGCCCATCGTGTTACTACACAAGCTACGCGCCAAATAACGAATGATCAATTAAATTACGCGACCTTTGCCAGTTTAATAGCCCTAATTACTAACTTAACGTACTCAATGCGCTCTCCTTGTACAATGAAAATCACGCTTGTACGGTCGAGATAAAAGCTGGCTCTAGTCGATAAATTTCTGGCAAAGCATGCTTATTTAATCGTATGCATTTGTAAAAAGCTCGCGCGTATAGAAACCGATCAACCGATCAAAAGCAAAGCAGAATAATGAATTTCGTTAGGCTATTTGGCATTCTATACAGATTCTGCGCTATAGCATAGTTAATCAATCCTGTAACCTACTTGATAATATTCTATACTACGCTAAAATAAATAGCCTATTAAACGAAAAATACAAACTTCTTGCGATTTTGTTGGAAAAATAATGAATTAATCTTTTCTACCGATAATACGTATCTTTCTGTAATGTACCTCTTTTCCAAGAAGCACATTCATGACGTTTGATTCGAGGAGTATGAAACTTCGAATGCACTGTATTCGAAACATGAAAATCTGAAAAGGCAATGTAACGATCGTTTCTACTGACTGAATGATTCCCTTCGATCGATATTAACCCAAAAGAAAGTCGACGACGAACTGGAATCCGAATCCCAGCGGATCGAGAAAGTCACTGGTGAACAAAGGGCACATCATCTAGCCCGAGCTTCTATCTTGTGGTTGAACTAACCCCTATTCTGTCCAAGTAAATGATGCGGAAACTCTGAAGCCTGCATAAGGATGCGCTCTCCTGAAAATGCACCCGAAAATGAAGGCAATTTACAGCCACGTAATTTGCGACTGTCCGTGGTGCTCCTTTATCTAATAATAATGGAATTTTGGCACCGTCTGCTAATAATTGATCCTGCATTTCAATTTAATCTCAACGTGTAGGAACTTAATATACGTATAATTGATATGCTATGTATATATACAATATACAATCCTTCGTGACAAAATTTCTACCAAAAATTGCTTCGATTATATTTATCACTGTACATAGGCTATCTGTAAAAGTTACGGTAATATAATATCGCGACCCAATAAGTTTTCAACTTGAATGAGATAATACGGTAACTTTGGAAGATTCTGATAATTTTCTAAAATATAGCTATTCAAATTTACTTAAATTTCCATACGTATCTCGAGATCTATGAACGAGAGTGTAGTTTTATAAAAGTCCGATGCTCCCGGTGGACAAATTTTCAACTTCTTAATGTTTAACACACAGTTTTCATGAAAACGTCAAACTCGCGAAACTTTCTCACAAAGTTTTAGTTTATTTCTAGTGAACCAAGTCGATCGTATATCTGTTCGCCGACGTGCCTGTTATCAATGATACAATCGCGTTTACGACACTGGAAAATTCTCCGGAGTAATATTCCGGCAGAATGTTTCGCAACATTGCATCGCCCGTGGCGCAGCATCCTGCCGACATGGTGATTCATGGAAGCGGTTGGTCAAAGGGCAAACGAACTGCTTACCGAACTGAAAATTTATGTATTCGAGATACCAGGACTATCATAGGAAGGAACGCCTGAGAAATTTGCTGAACGATCGTCGAGGGTTGACCGGTCCCTCGTTTCGCGTACCATAGAATTTGAAACAAGCATTACTTTCGACCTTGTCCTTTTCTTTTATGAAAAGTAAAAAATTGCCTGAGGTAAATGAAAACATCAAAAATTATACTCTCTGTCCCTCGCTTATGATAGAACTTTCCTCCAAATGTCTTTATCCTTATCCTTATTTTCAATTCAATCTCTTTCTTCCGTGAAAACCGAATATCGTCTAAAAAAAAAACGAAACGATTAAAAATTGTTCCTCGTGTTCCCTACTGGTAATGGAACCTTCCCCAAAGTAACCGTTACTTTTGATTCAGTTTCTCTCTACCATGAAAACCAAAAATCGTTCCAGAGATAACCGAAAAAGACCGAAGATCGTTCTCCTGACTGGTAATAGAATTTGCGATGTGTTGGATCGAGCCGACATTCCAACTGGCTACGTAAACGAGTCTCGAAAATTCGCCTTCCGCTCGGACAAGTTAGATCGCTATCGAATTCCGTATAAGCGACGCAACAATGTCGTAATGTTTTCCCATGGAATGACGATAAACGTTTTATAGACGAATACGTATAGGATAACGTTTCGTTGCTGAAACGAAGGACAAAAAAGACAAAGAGCAGAAGAGAGACGGGGCATAGCGTTTTTCGCGAGAAAATGAGATTCCCAGGCTTTTCTACAACCTGTGCGAACATACTGCTTCCATTTCCCTAGCCGATTCTATGTTTCAAGGCGTTGAACGTGTGAAACACACACGCGCAGATGCGAGGACGTCTAGGAAGTTGCCAGTGGCAAATCGAAACGCGCACAATTCCAGAGAATATCGATCATGAAATACACCGATAAGATTACAATGGAGTTCCGTTCGAGTGGTTTTTCAAAATTTGTCAACCGTAAATTCTTGGAAAGCATATTCCGAGGTCGAGATGCACGTTACCAGTTGTCTTTACGATCGCCAGACCCAGCTAGGGGTAGGTGGGTCGAATCGCCAGAATCGGTGCGTAATTTAATTAAATCGCGTATCGTCGGACATTCCACGGTCTGGTCGTTGTACAATTAAACATGGTCTGACGAACATCGAGCGTAGAAGGGATGCAAGGTCGACCCTTTTGGCGAATCTACACTGGCCTAACTTTCTGCTCGATAAGATCCTTCGATCGCTCGTTCGACTTTGAAAGACCAGCAAGAATACGCTTGGCTACGCTAGAGATGCCAGTTCTTCGTGTACACCTTATTTTTACGTTGTGTAACAGTAAACTGAGATTCTCGAAAAGCAAATTGATCAACTCTACTTTCTATTGGTTTCTTAATTTTGTTACACAAGTACCCTACTATATTATGTAATTAATTAACCTATATTATGCAGAATGACGGTACACGTCGGTATCGCCAAGCTCTTTCGATAAGTTGATTAACGAAAACCCGAGGAGAAGACTTGTCGAACGTCACGACTGATCCGCGAACGTATCTCAAGCAATCAGGCCATCCAAGCTAAACAAATTTTGTTGCAGACGAAGACTAATTACGAAAATCTAATAAGATCAAGTGGTATATCGAATTATGGTTGTCAGGAGGAAATCAAGCCTAATTACTTGGATTCCCTGTAACAGAGCCAAAGATAGCGAATATCTGATCAAGAACCTTCTACACAATTTAATCTAATATTATTAATGGGATTTTACAAGTCAACGAATATTATACGGACTATACTATTACGAATGGAATTTTACAATTCTCTTTCACCGTAGATATAAATGATGAGTAATCGTGTACAAGGGTGCAGAAATTAATTTCGTCGAATTTCGCGTTATACATCGGATCGTGTAACAAGTACGCTGTAATCTTAGGAATTTCGCTTCGTAAATTAATTAAAAGCCGTAAAATAGCTCAAGGTTCGTGGTTTAAAATAACCCTCGCATTGTCATTTCGATCTCATAGAAATGCCTAAGAGGAACACTTAGGAATCCGAAGAGAAATTCCTACTAACATTCCCAAGCATGGTACACCTTTAAGAAGATCTCGTCGCCTAATAGAATGAAAGACAGCGCACTTTGTGCTTGACGAACGTTTCCGTGGTAACTTGCGATTCGATTGGAGGAGGGGGTACGCCACCGGAATAGACTTTCCGGTTCCGATTCTGAAAATGACGAGTTGCACGTGCTTCGTGCATCGGTGGAATCTCTCTGTTGGGAAATTCGCCAAGGTTCGTTAGCCCACTCAATTTCGACGAAGACCTTTTGAAAAGCGTAGCCGTGGTAGTCGCTTGTTACAATAGTCGCGTTCGATATCGCTCATCGTCGATTGTTGTACGGACACGGAATCGGAGGCGGTTCCTGCCTCTCTATAGTTTCATAACGCCTACAGCGGTTAAAGAATAGCTGGTCTGTCTTCGATGCAACGAACGAAGAGACAAAAAAGGGAAAAACATTTACAACGTGCAAGGAAAAGCAAGTATCGAGATAAGGAGAAACGTCTCTGGAGAGACTGTTTTCACCGCTATCTTAGAAATGGTGGCGCTAATAGAATTCTAGAAGCTGTTAGAGGCCCATTCAGCTGGTTGATGGCCTCCCATTGAATCGTAACTTCTTTAAAAACCCAGTAACGCGGTCTTCCCCCTTCCAGCGGAGTTAAAGATCTCTTAAGACGTTTCGCGAAAGCAAAGGCGCACGGTTTTATACATGGAATCAAAGCGATTGTATTAATTTACGTGCAAGCATAATAACTAAATAATTAGCTCAGTGTCCCTATCCAAGAAACGTTCGCGCGACGAACGACAACTCGAGCTTCAAAGCGAACGCCGCGTCGTGAAACAGAGCGTTTGACACAAGCTGTTAACACGTGTACGGCTTGCCAGACATACCGACCAAGTCTGTCGATGTACAGGCAGCCCGCAAAGTGCATGCGGTGCACTGCAATGCAATATCTCGGCGATGACTTTAGGAATGCACGCCACGATTCTAGGGAACGTATAATACATATTTCGAGTCTGGATGTTTGACTGTTGCAGAAGTACGGGAAAATCGTCGACGTTTACCCAAATAGAGCACCAAATATTGATATTAAACGCATCAAAAGCAAGACAGCCACGCGAAATACGAATACCGAGAGAAGATCTCGAGAGGAAATAAAACGTATTAATTAAATTAGTACCGGGAATATTAACGATACTGGGAAGAGAACGAGGCAACTGTCCTCTGTTGATCTATTACTCTACTTTATTTCTAATTCTGTAATATTTCTCGGAAGCCGTCAATCTCCGAAGGAGTTTAAGACGTTCCCCTCCCCAGACAGCAAAGTTGTTCATTAATTACTCGAGCCGGTTAATTACAGAATTCCTTTCCGGTGTACATCGTCGTGGAGCATCTCCGGCGCGCAGTAACCGGCGAACGAGTCTGCCGAGATTTCTCCCGGACTAAATTTTTCCCGTGCGCTGACACCATTAAACACCTTGAAAATAAATCAGCCTGACCCGTAAATTTCCGCAGTTTATCGCGTTCTTTTTATACGACGACTATTAAAACAAGACTTTGAACTTTTTTTTCTCGCTTCTGCTTCCTTTTTTCCTCAACGTCACGAAACACGCGCAGTCGCCGTGAAAAATATCAATCGAGGCATTTTGAAATTTTTTCGACTCCCTCTACTCGACCAAATACGTAAACGAAGAGCGAAAGTGTCTCTTGGATGATGGTCGTTTTCACGTGCCGAGCTCGTTCTCGCGACGAACGCCGTGAAACGGTCGGTCGGTCGGTCGAGAATAGGATAGAAACGGACGAGAGAACGTTGAACACGCGACGACCACTTTGAAAATCATCGTATAGCGAGAGAGTGGTTAGGAGGGGTCAAGGGGTGCTTCGCTGCCGCTTGCTCCAGTTAAGTCGAACTGCTGACTGTACCACCGGGTGACGATCCGACAGATGCTTCTCTACCATCAAAAGCTCTCGTTTTTCTACCACTCACGAGTCCCGCCGCTTCTTTGGATTCTCCGTCTACGTCGAGAAATCTGTCTTCGAAACGATCCTCGTTGGAGACGAGCGGAGATACATCCATTTGAGAAACGTAAACGTTCCGCTACACTTTAGGGTGGCGAATGATAATAGAGAGAAAGTGCAGGTCAAGGAGTACTCCTCTCAAGAGCTGGAATGCAGCTCGCCGCACACCAAAACCACCCTTTCGATCTTGTTTCCTTGTCCGGCCACTGACACCAACTTACTTCCAAGCAAATGTTCGATAATTCCTTGGCCAGCCTCTGTTTGTGCCACGCCTTGCACGGCTGAACAGAAATTAGTGGCAGGTATATACAATCTTGTAGTTGTTGCTAATCGCTAAACGTTTCTCGGCATTGTAGTTTCCAACTACGCTGCGATTTTGCTCGCAAGTAAATTGAACTTTGAACGTTTAACGTGCAACGATAGTTCGCAACCAGTGTATTGTAAAGAATCGATCTCGGCTACTTTTCAACCTTTTTTAACAACGAACGAATTAATTTCCTACGGGCATCCGGCGCCGTTGGAACGAGCGCAGAAATCATAATTGATTCGACTAATTTATGAAAAACGTCGGAGGAAGCAAATGAATTCATAGAGCGCAAGAGAGCGTGGAAAATGGAAGGAGACAGGGAAAGCCAGGAGAGAAGATAAGAAGAATAAGAGAGGGAAGCAGGATAGAGCTCGTTATTATCCTCTAGAGACAGCCTGCGGAATTCCTGAGGAACAGTTTCACGTACTGTACGGCCACAATGCGAGCGACACTCAGCGCGTAAAGCCATTATTATTATTGGCGTTACTATTGTTCCATTTTGTTCTATTATGCCGCCATTTATGCTTCAAGAATACCGTGAAACGGTTGCGAGTGGTAGAACAACAAATGAATTCTGACATATATCTCCGTGGCCGGTTCTTGCTATTGGAAAAATGTCGTTTGTTTAAAAGCATGCTGCAATTATTTGCCGGTCGATCGCGTTCGAAAATCGGTCCGAAAACGACTCGACCTCGAGTTGCTCCTTCTATTCGGGTCAACCATTCGGTTGGCAAATGAATGGTTGAAATATTCAAAGGTAATCGCCACGCGTGCGCCAGCCGTGCGCTATTAACATGCGAAAATTTATCGCAATCCCGATTGAGGCTCGATCCGTTAGTGAATATAACTGATCGGTCTTACGAAAATGTATAGCTTGGTCGTTTGTATTCGATATCACCGACCTAAGCACCCTGCCAGGCAAAACTTCCCATTTGACGAAGACAAATGTGTATTTGTGTGCTGGACAAAATTTCATTTCCAAGAGTCCCGAGGATATTGGCACGGACTGCTCTAACTACTTCGTAACTTTCCTCCAGTTCAAGTTATAAATAAAGTGATCGCATCGTTGGAGAAATCGATCAATCAACGGGAATGCGACTTATCGTTCGTTAAAAAATTATATTTCTTGGATAAAAAAAGAGGAGACTACGTTGTTCAGATGCGACGCAAAGGAAATTACATCGGAGACGGTTAATGAAAAAAGTAGGAACAAACCGTAACCTTTGTTACGCGATCAGAGCAGCTGAACTCTGTAATTCTGTATTTTATGGCACGGTAAGTTGTTCGTCCGTGTTACAGGTTTTTCCTTCAAAATGAAAATCGACTTAAACATAAGAGACGGTAATACGTCAAAGGAGTAAGATGGAATAAAGAGCACGAACGTTTGCCTCTACGCTTACACCGCTGACTCAGCGTGTCTGCTACGTTTCAAATTCGTTGTTGCACAGAGAAATTATTCGCTTATCGAGTTACGTGCCTTCGGTATGACTGCTTGTGTCCCACTTTCGTTGGAAACGGCATTCGATTCGTGAACGCACGGTTCCTGTCGGCTACGCGAATTCGATTATCCTTCGTTCGATCATTCGATAATTGCAAGAGATCGCAGATCGGTGTGCCAGGGAGACGCGGACGTTCGAAAATCAAGCAGACAGTCGATTTATGAAACGAATGACGGAGAACTCGACGCGACATCAAGCATTCATCGGTGCATCGTTTAATCGAACGATTGTGGAGCGTGACTGACTTTGGTCCGGTTAAATTCGACGGAAAATAGCGTCGACGCGAAATTAATCACGGCTACGATACCTCGTTAACTTTTCTGTGTTCAAAGTGCCGATACCAAGCTTGTAATTATCTCTTTGCCGCGCAAGGAAATAATACTAGATATCGTTGTTGCGAAAATTTATCTGTTTAACACCCTTACCAACAATGCGTAGAGAATTATTCGAGAAGAATAGAGAAACAACCGAACCATTTTTTTCACGGACGATACGCGTTAATCGCTCTGTTCTTGCGAGATTATTCAGATTTCGTTCGGATTAAGTTCTTTCTTTTCTTTTCAGCTGGCATTCCTGGATGAAATCCATGAACGTGCCAAATCCGGAAGACCGGATCTCGTATATCGAAGAACCAGCATGGGAGTACAATGTTCGGGAGAAATACGAAGGTCCGGAAAAGGTTCGCCATAAATCAAACGCATCGATATTGGCGTTGGTTTAATAAATGACCGTAAAGCGTAGAAAAAGGGGAGCACAGTTCGTTCCCCTGTATTTCCAGCGTATCTGAGACACGCTATATATGATTTACATGAGAAATCAGCGCTATCACGGATGTTACTGGTTGATCGGAACGTTTGCAAAATATCCGATATTGCGACAAAATACATTTTATCCCATCGTTTTCAACTCTACTGCTCGATAAGCTCGTCTTTCTCTCTCTCTCTCTTTCTCCCTCTTTCTACGTATCCCCCTCTCTCTCTTTCTCTCTCTTTCTTGAAAGAAAACAGAAAATTTTAGTACGAACGAAGAAACCAACGTTATAAGCAATAGTCATCGATCAATGATTATGCATGAACGCAACGACAGCGTAGCGAAGGGTATCAAAAGTTATCTGAAACGGAAAAAGCAGCAACTGAATAGCAAAGTAGTTTACAGACCGTGATAAAACTCGTTTGAAACTCGTAAAATGATTTCCAGTCTAAGTTTGATACAATTTGCATATGCAGTATATTTCAGTAACGTCCTCTCACCTTTATTTCCAATACAATACCAGCTTCGTATATATCTCGACTTCGGTTTTCAACTGCAACTGCACCGCCAGTTTCTAAGGCGACCGATTTTCCGACGATTAAGTACATTACTCGTAATGACGGTCCAAGGGGTTCAAAGGATGCTCCGCCGTCCTAACCAGTGACTAGAAGTGGGGAATACGCTATTCTCTCGAGGGTACAATCGACAAAACGGTTCTCGCGGAATTCACTACTCCATCTCGTAGAACTAGCCAACAATTAACGGTATATACGGGCGTTCCGACGTTTAAAAATCAATGCCGGATCCACCGTGTCCTTCGAGCCGGAGCAAACGCGCGACATACGCGATATACGCGATCCAAGATCAAACGTCGATACGTCACCGTTTCGCGTGAAAGGTTAGAAGAAAAACGTACAAATGGTGCGAGCTATAGACACACTGCGACGCAAAAAGCTACGTTTGCTTACCAAGTTACACGCGTCGGGACCTCCGCATCGCGCACCATTATTCTGCCAGTCGTCGCTGGATCACCTATCGCACGGTAACATACTTCGCAGATGCGTTAAACGCGAATGTTACAAGCGCAAAGAGAATTTTCACTCGTCTCGTTATCTAACGCGACTCTCGACACCGTTCTCCTTTACAACTCGACTGAATCCACTCGCCAGAGATGCTAAATTCCCGATGGAACGTCCTACAGCGTATTCGGCTACGAATATCGAAGAGGCGAGTATATCCGAGACGAGATACAACGAGGTAAACGCGGATAAAAACGACACACCTCTATGCCAGCGACGACAGAGTTGATGCGGACCGCGGAAGGGAGGCTGCGAAACTGAGATGAAACCACGGCGCAACCCTGGTGCGCGCGCGCACCAAAACCACCCCCGGAATACACGGAAGCAGCCCGGCCGAACGAACACTACCCCTCGTCCGTCCCCACTTAGTTCTCTCCAGGACTACCTCGACGAGGACGATGACGATGCTCCCGCTTCCATTTTTCCTCTGTCTCGCTCCTTTGTCCTCCTGCGTCTTCTCTCTCGGTCTTCTCCCTGCCGTTTGGTCGCGAAACATCCATACGAATCCAAGTCTCCATGATTTTATGAACAATATCTTTTTGTTATCATTAACCGATGCATCCTTCTCTGTAACTTTGTCGACTTTACGATACATCTTTTCTTCTCGCTATCTCATTGCCGCGCAATCTTGATCGATCGATTTGCCCATTAGCAAGTGGTCTGTAGATCGAAACTAGTTGAACTTAATTGCGAGGACATCACGGAGTATAGTATCAAACTATAGTCCAAAGTTGTTTGGAGGTAACTTCGATGCTGTACATTTATATATATAAATCACCACGAATAACCGTACGAAAAGGAAAGTAACGAAGAGTATCTCGATGGACGTTAAACGTTCACGTAACGAGAAAACCGACGTGACTCGTATCCCGAATGTTCGAAATTTGATACTTTGGATTCGTATACAATAGCTGGTCGTGAAAAAAGAGAGAAGAATAATACAACGAACTCGAGGCTTTTCGGGCCAGTGAAATTCACGCGATTAGAGCCCACATGGGTAAAGCTCAATGACTCGTCGATGATGCTACAACAATGTTGCTCATTCCAACGACTTTAATTGGCAATTGCGAGGCTGTTAGCAAAACTGCGCTTTTTTACATCCAGTTAATCGAATCGCGCTCTGATAGAGAACCTTTGCCTATTTCCAATTACCCGCGATCCTCACGTTAAATCGCTGACTGACCAATACCAAACGAACTTTTTTCTACTTCGTCTAGTAAGAATAATCAGAGACCTTCTGAACATCCTAGATAGCGCGTACGCGATTAAACTCGCTACGAAATCCGTAGAAATCGAATATGTGTACAATGATATATGAGAATTTAAATTAACACGTATCCTGTGTATTGTCGATAGTGTACGTAATTACAACAGGGAGGATGCAAATAAACAAGCTGGAAACATAAACGAACAAGCAGGAAATGCAAATAAATAAAACGAGGTTGCAAGCAAACACGCCAAATATATAAACAAACAAAGGAAAAAGGTGAATAAATGAATTTTCTAAACGGAACAAAGTCATCGACGCATCACGGTCTTCGTATGAAAGTTTATTTTCTATTCGGTGTGTCGTATAAAGCGGCGCGCGATTAAATAATCCTAGCGTTACATCTTTTCACAATTTAGGGAGCACAGAAGTTTGGATATTAGATGGAAACCAAGAGACCGAGTACTCAGGAAAGCTTCTCCGAGAGGAAACCTTGCCGGAGCTCTATACTGGGGATCCTTAATAAAAATGTACGGTCATGGAGCGTAACCGTAGGTGGTGAAGATTGATGGAAGTATAGAAAGGAAGGACGGTGTGTTGCAAGGAAATTTTTCTTTCGTCGAATTTGCCAAAATCAGTCGACGTTAACTCGGATCGCTAACGGAATTCCAATCAGCCTGCGGTTCTCTTTAATTAACGAAGGGTCAGAACGAAAAGTGGCAAGAGCTAAACGAACGTAATCGTTCTCAGGCATAGATTAAAATTTAAGGCGATGTTCTAGTTGCGCGTGTACCTCTGCCGAGTTTCACAGCTTTCTCTCTCTCTCTCTCTTTAGCTCTCTCTCTATCTATCTATCTATTTATCTCTCCATCTATCTATCTCTCTATCTACCTATCTATCTCTGTAATCATTATATACTTACGAGTCAACGAGACGCATTCTCGAAACACGAAGTTACCCGTTGTCTGCGAAAATTAAGTTTTCATCGCGTTTCATCGAAGAGCTGAACAAACGGCAAAGCTCGATACTACCATAGCTCTACTAAATATCTTGCAAGGGAAACATTTATTTGACGGTTGCGAAAGCACGAAAGTCGTGTCGCGAGCTGTTCAGCGGCGCTTCAAGAGCTTGAAAATGTCGGCCAAGTGTCAAAATCGATGAACATGTATCTTAAAAGTGATGTATCCGGGACAGGAGGGGCATCAGGCGTATTCGCGACATGCTGAAATGTAAAAACGATTCCACCTAGACAATTTCCACCGACTCGCCTCGAGATAAAAAATTCATTTCCCTGGAAGCACCTACTACTTCGAAGGAATCATTCTCGCGACTTCGCCACGCAGTTTCTTCCAATACTTTCATCCGTTTCCAAGGATCCTAACAGGGCGTTGCCGTAATTACACAGCCTCCTATTCAGAGTTGCCTCGAGCGTATCCCAAGATGGCAATTCGTCTCCATTCTTCGACTCGGAGCAGTCCAACTTCCTTCGAGCATCTTGCGTGCTCCATGTCGGCGATTCCTCTCGGCTTATCATCTCGTCGAATTTATTTTTCTCGATATTACCATCCACGCGCAAGCTAGACCCAGCCGGTGAACTTCCTGAAATTGAAAAATCGATCGCCGTATTGTTTGCACGGCGTTACCAGGTTCCGTTTGGAGAAAAAAACCAATCTCGCGCTGCTGGTAAATTGTTGCCACGTTCGTATTAAGCAATCGAGTGCCTCGAAACGAGGCGGGAGTAAATCAAGTGGATCGCGAGTCGGGTTAAAATAATTGACTTTATAAAAGATGGTAAATGGAATGACTATTTCAACGTAAATACAGTGGCTCGCGAAAAGGTTGTCTTCTTTGCCT
Source organism: Bombus pascuorum (assembly GCF_905332965.1). Lineage (NCBI taxonomy): Eukaryota > Metazoa > Arthropoda > Insecta > Hymenoptera > Apidae > Bombus > Bombus pascuorum. The sequence continues at coordinate 11,319,843 of NC_083497.1, read as the reverse complement.
GTAGTCTTCATACGTACGTGTAAGATTTTATACATATATACATTTTCATATTAATTTCAAATTTTATCGATATCATGACGATACGAACGCGTCATGTGACACCGACAAGAAAATTCCAAAATGTTGCATATAAGACACAGAATGCATACCTAAAACATGCCACTGTATTTCTAGAATATACCACAAATAAAATAACCTTTGATAACGTCCCATATTGGAGCGCGATATCTTCTAAGGCTGATCGTGCCCGCGATAGAATCGATCGAAGAATTCCAGGAGGACAACGAGTTCGAGTCCCAGACGTTACACGGACGTCGTCTTCTCAACGCGTTACGTCTCACAGTGTCATGCATCTCCTGTATCTCTCTCTCCAGCTGTTTCTGATGCTCCGCGATGATTCGCCGCTCGCGAATTCCTGGCGACAGACGCGCGGCTGAATCCAGAAAATCCGACTCCGGTCTGAAACGAAGAAAACGGAATTCGTTATACATCGAGTACCAACCAAAGGGAACCACGCCCATTAACGACTCGTTAAAAGCGAGGATCTTCTCAGAGAGACGGAACCGTACCTCGGTCTGTAGACTTGGATCGGTGAACTGGATGTATACAAGCAGGTGGTCTTCTTCGAACGACGAGAGGATTCTCTGGCCACGCGTTGTACCATTTCCAACACGGCCACTTGCTCCTCCCGTGGCAAAAGAGCGGCGACTTCTTGCAGAACCTAGAGAGAAGAAAAAGTTTCGTACTGACTTTACATCCGATCCACGATTTAGCTCTGCACGTCTGGAAGATTTAAAGGAATAGGATAGCTTCCGAGTAGATAAAACGAAAAAGTATTTCCTCGTGTTTTTAAAACACTGCTGATGACGTTAAAGCAGCGTAGAAAGGTTCCTTTTATTTAACGAAAAATTTGTTCTTTGCTAAGAATCTTTGGTAACTCCAGCACTGCTAAAATTCCCCTTCGTTCGATGGTTGAACGAGAGGAAAGTGGTGCTCGGCAGTGGCGCGTAGAACATGGTTCGGCGGTAGCTAGGATTAAACTTAGTTTCGAAGCGCAAAACGCATTTTCCATAAGCATAAGGGGGTCCCGGTGAATCGGGCTGTCGCTCTTTAAGTAGAAAGTTACTTGGCACATGGAAGACGGCGACGAGGGGCAGGAGCCAAGAGCTCCTCGGTGTGCAGAACGCGCGAGAGCGCTCCGGGAAAGTAAATACGTGTCCATTTTTTCCCTTTTTATTCGTCTTCAGTGGCTCTGGAAAAACATACATCCGGAGTGCCAGAAACACGAGCGAGTCTCTCTTTTTACTCCATCTTCGAGACTGTTTCGTGCATCAGGTTCGAACGATTCCTCGGCAAAATCGTTGAAAAATACATATGAAGAATCGCTGACGACCCGGGCGTAATCCAATCGAAAGATCTTCGCAAACAAGCCCGCGATCCGCGAGCGAAAACTGCTTCGATTTCACGTGTACTGATTGGTACGACAAACAGAATGAAAATTTCTCACAGTCACGATCTGGGGGAAATTCCATGACAACTTTACGACGCACGGAAGGGAATCGTTCGCGAGATAAAAAGTTCGAATCTATCGTCCAAAGGAAAACTTCTTTCTGAAACAAAACTGCGCACAAGAATGTTGAAGAGATCGATTCCCGTCCAAGCGCTACCACATTTCCTAAAGGCTATCACGGCAGAGGTACGCGCAACCGGAAATTAGTTGAAATGGAAACACCTGACCTCCGAAGATCCTCTCTTCGCTGCTAGGAATAAACAAAGCGAAAAATACGATCGCACACTTTCATTCTTCTCGACTGCGTAAAAGTTTAACGATATTAATTCACGAAGAACTTCTGTGATCATTCGAGTTTCATTCGTTGAAAAAGATGGTCGAGGACTCCGCGACGAAGTTATCGTTGCTTCGAAGAAACTCACGATCTATCGTAATAATAACGTAAAGTCGAAGAAATATCAAACCATATCTTGCGCCGATGTAATATTACGAAATGAAATATGTAATAGAAAAGCATATCTTCCTTTACAAAACTCTATCACCCGTTGGACAGAACAAACTTTGAGGAGCTTTGAAAACGTTAGATTCTCTACTTACTCTCGTGGGAGATACGAACGAGGAAAGAATCGAGTGTCGTTTATTTTGTTCGAAAGAACAGCTCTAGACGCCGATGCCTCGAACGATGGGGACGTTAATCAGGTAAGTAGGAACCGACTCGGAACCTCTATAGAAGAATTCCGCTCTAACTGTACCATTCTACGCGACGGGGGAATTGGACAGAGTTTTATTGATCTTACATGGAAGTCTCGCTGTGGATGCCGCGGATCTAATCACTTTTGAGGCAGAAAGCATCCTCCAAATTGTTGAAATCATTCATCCTCGAACTCTTCCGCTATAACTTAACATTCCGACTAACAGTGAAAAGCTCTATATGAAATTTTATTCTAAGAGAAAAGCGAAAATGTCGTTCGATACGATGGAAAGTAGGCAGGTTATTTAGTTCGACTCGTGTTACTTCACCCAAAGAAAACAGGATCGAAACAATTTCGCGGTGAATGACGTTAGTCGTGGAAAATAGGATCTCAGGACGTCTGACGAAGAATTTCGTCGGTACTAGTTTATCGGCCAGGGTATCGGCCAGGATATCGACCAAGGAGGATTTTGGTCTAACGTCCACCCAACGCGTGTAAACTCGTCGACACCTATTAAGTTTGGTTTAACTCGATCCTCCGAGCCCTACGAATGCTGACACGTTTAAGGTTCTCTGGAGACTCGCTAACCTTTAAGAAAATCCCTTTGATCCCGAGGTGAAATCTCATTGAGAAAGTACGCGGAAACAGGCGAGCAGAGGGAACGATTCTCCTGACAGACAGTAAAAAAAAATCGGCCTTCGTAAGTGCGGGATCGTGTCCTCTCATTTACAACTCTATCGCTCATCTGTTTCCAGGGGAGCAAAGTGCCTTCTGTCTAATTACCCTCTGAGTTCGATCGAAAGTTCTCGTAATAGCTCGGAGAAAATTAAACTGTCGAAGACATATCAAAATGTCATTTTGATAGATTGATAAACGCTGAAAGAAGTTGGAGCTAAAATTACATTGCAATTGTTAAAACGCGATTAGAATTTCTATTCTGGATTCGTTTACCGGAACGTCTACATCTATCCTTTAACTGTTCTCTCTGCTTTTCTCTTTACAATCGTCTGCTCATTCATTGAATAAAAGACGTTACTAGCGATCGACACATCCAACAAGATATTTATATCATTTGACACCGTAAAGAACTGCAAAATGATCATAAATACGGTAAAATGAAGATTAAATCCAGAAGGTATGAGTATAGGTAAGAAAGTATATCCCGTAATAAGATTCATACTACGGATATTTTCAAGATAAAGTAATTTCCTACGTTATGGGACAACGCATGCGATGATAATTTTTGACAGTCTATCGATATCGTTTGCGAGAGCATCGTTCCCATCGCTACCTTTATGAACGTCGTTGTGGCAACAACCTTCTTGTCGTTATTACGGTAACACGATCCTTTGAAGTAACATTGCAGCCCGATTTTATGATCTCTCCGTAAACCGAGGTTTCACTTCGCAGTTTCTCGTCGTCGGCTTTCCCGAAGCATTAAACCGGATTTCAAACTGCCGCTCGAAAATGCAAGAAAAACGGAAGTCGTTTTGACGCGGGCTAAAAAGCGGACCCGTTCGTAAAACGCGAACGTCTTTTTAGCCGTCCCTTTGATTACGCCCGTTTCAAATTTAATCTCAAGCGTAGACATCCTGGACGAACGCGTTTTTCCCAGCTGCTCGTTCTCTCGAAATTATTCTTCATATTAATTAACAATTACCGTTGCGCGTAACTGTTTACGAATAAACGTTGCTTTATTAAAATTGAAAGAGTAACACGGTCCAGAACAAAAGCTGATTTCTCTGCGCCACCGACGACGATTTAAATAATTTGTTATAATCTCGGTCAATACTGTAATCGTATAGTCGGATGTTTCGTGTGAAATTTAATAAAAGGGCCGATTTAATATACACGTTCCATTAACTCTTATTTGCGCCCCGATTAAAAGTCAATTTATATTCGTCGAAGATTTATGCGAACGGAAAGAGGAACGATACACAAGAGGGGCCGGTCTCTTAACAGCGACGTGTGAGCGACGTTTAATTCGCGTTGTCAAGGAAGAAGCCTCCTGGTGAGAGATAACCCTTCGTCATACATATATACGTATATACATATGCGCACATACGATCACGCGTTGCACGCGCTTAAAGCCTTACGGAACTTTTGGCTCGTTCTCGCTTCTCCCGTTACAACAACCTTTCGAATTTGATTCGATCCTCCCCTTCTTACCTTTAATCCTGTCCGTGAAAAAGCATTAACGACCGATTCAATGGCGTTCTACCGGCGCGAAATTCATAAAGATCGGTGGTTTTTCTATCTAGGGTAGCTGGTCTTAACATGGTTACCAGCGTCGCTATTAAATCGACTGAGACTCGATTATACAAGCAGAGGATAATGGGCCGCCGCGCGTCAGAGAAGAAGCGGATCGTCGGAAATGGCGGAATTCGAGCAACGAAATCTGCAGTTCCTTCAAGTTCCGCCTCGATATTATTGTCGTAGAATCTGGCGCGATTCGACGTCGTTCCAACGTGTTCGCACGGCGGACACCCCTGTGAAATTACTGTCCTGGAATTGCCTTCGTGCACCGGAAATCCGTGCTCGTCTAATCTAATGAAACTGCGCGAACTGTGTGTAATTAAGCTGCCTCGCGTCTGCCGCGCGCGGAATGAAAGCTGAGCCGAAACTCCAAACCGAGCAAACACAGTAGAACGCGAAGGACCAGGAACGCAAGTTTCACCGCGGAAATTACTCCGACAAATAATCGGCCATCGAACCTATACCTATACCGCATTGCAGAATGATATACTGGTCAAAACGCTTGCAACTGCCACCAGCGTTTGATTTACATACGTTCAAACTGCTGAATTGCCCATACGACAGTACAGAAATTCGGTACTTCGAAATATCCATCCTACGACGTAAGACAAATTTCGATCGAAGGATTGCTTAATCTCTCGGAGATATACAAATACGGGAAACCTCTTCGACTACCTTTCTCTCGTTGCAGTAGTTTATTCGGAAGCTTAGACTGTTCTCGATATGTTTGCGAGGACACTGCAGGTTGCAAAAATATCTGAAAATAACTAGAACGGAGGATGTTGAGTTAAGTTAAAGTAGACGCGAAAGTTGAGACGATAAAAAGAAAAATCACGAAAATATGAGAGAGGTTGTGAAGTTTGAAAGTTAGACAACTCACCCTGAACTTGCCGAGGGAGACCATGGCGGAAATCAAATCGCCAGGACCACGATGTCGAGCTCGCGATCTGCTCATCGACGCGACGTATGTCAAAGGGCTGGCATCCCTCAATTCCGTGTGTCCTGCAACCCCTAACGAAAATATTGATTTTGCGACACGTACCGCATATACGTAACTTACGTAAACGCTTCTGTGATCCGGTGACCGAACATCGAGACATGGACCAGAAATTTGCCTACGTCACCGAACGACGACGTTGATTTAAAACGCGAAGCCCAAACCGCTCTCTCCCCAGCAACTCGCACGGTTGATCTATCGCTCGGCATTTTCAACTCGAATTTTACGTGCCCGCTACGTATGAGATTCTCTGGCGACGTCAACGTAAATCTTTGTCTCTTCCGCGCGTTTAGCCTCGCTCAACGAATGACACTGCTCTTCAATTTTTAATGCCAAACACGTATATTCTATGCACGATCGCGGCTAGATAGGGCTACCATACAGTGGAGAAAGGATTTTGTTCGATGGCCTTTCCAAAGCTGAGTGAAAGGATTTCGGCTACTACTATCCTCTGTCCAACAATGGGGATAATTTTAAACTTCAGTTGAATCACGTTCGATGGGAACAAAAGATGTCAGCAGGAAATAATGCTCACACGAAAATCTCACATAAATCTTTATCAAGAGAAGAGCGAATATTTTTTTGTTTATTTTCGTGGTTTCCCAAACAAAGCTTTTTACGCGAGAAACAAAAGCCCCGCGAATGACGTATTGGAAAAATTGTACAGAAATGGTTTCGTCCGGTTTTACGGTATCGACCTTTTTCTCTCACCGATGCGGCAATGGCAAATGCGAATTTATACGCAACACGGAAATAATTAATTTTACTCGTTTCTATTAACCGGAAGAATATTAGACTAATGTTTTCCAACAACCGTAACTAGAAGTTTCACGTGAAAACGGGAACTCACTCGAATCACGGCTGCGGCTCTAATTAATTCTCGAAACTCGAACACTCGGCCGAAATTCGTTATTACTACGTGACAGTTTCCGCGAGTAAGATAGCGAATTCTTGTACCTATACTGTATACTACTCCGTTTACTCGCTTATGAATTCGATGGAACAAACCAGTAAATATCTTATATTTCCTCTAACCTTCCTTTTCAGTCGAGGCAATCGATCCTTGTAACTTCGATAGAAAATCAAATAGCTCGCTGATTCTGTAATGTATACTTTTCTTCCTCACGATCGTACTGACACTCCTAGCTTTGCTCCACGTGGAGAACGAGCTGAGACTCTTGTTCTCTGTGAAAGTTAAATTGTATTTAATCGCCCTGTCTCTGGGAAGAAAAATCAGACGCAGAGAATTCCCCGAACGCTCGATCATCTTCGTCATATTTTCTGCCCAGCGCCAACCCTTTGATAGATAGTCCACGATCCCGTTAGCAGGTGATATTTCCTCGCTTATCACAGATTTACAGAATATCGATAGCGATTGCATCTCGGAAGCATAAACCTCCTGTCCCTTCTTCCAAGACGTTGCACACCAACCATGTTCGTGAAGGCTGTTGAAAAGATTGTTCAGATACGGACGTAAAATAGGCTCGAGAAACTTTCGATCATAGTCCATACCTTGAACAATGAAGTATTCTTAAAATTAAAATAAAATTTGGTATTTCATAAATAAACCGTGGATATTCGTGCAAATATTTTTATGAACACGACTAAAGAATCTAAATAGAAATTTATTTCACCTACTACGAGTATTTTACTTTGGATATTTTATATATTTTTGCGCAGCATTCTATACATTTTTGAATCTTACATTTTTTTCATAAATGCACAAACACTCACAGTTTATTCATGAATAGATATATTCCTACCAAAGTATAGCCATTGTAAAAGTATTTTGGTCATTATTGGAAAAGATTCCAAATCCATATTAGCTGTTTCTCTGTCTCTTGCGATAACATCGATCAGCAGTCCGACCGAATAATCAAACTGACTGCTCGTATTGCAATGTCTTCTTTTTTTTGATTCCTTATGATCGTTCGTTCGCAGCTTGCGATTCGCCATCGGATAACTCTGGTTCTTGGCCTGTGTTAGAATTAATTTCAATAGGAACACGAGATTCTCCACCTGTTCCGTCATACAGTAGGATAATTCCGAGAAATTCGAGTAACTATAGTTGTCCGGGTAGTTCTGTCAACACAGAAAACGAGTCTTTGTCATACTATCGGGAGCTGTAACAAGCAGCAAGCTGTCCTGTCGTGGAAATTCTACCTGTAACAAAGCGTTCTTTGCTCGTAGAACTTGCTCTAGGATCATGCTAAAATATTCCAACTGTTTCTGGCTATATCCGTAATCCTCATTGGACGTTTCTCTGGGCAACGCGGCAATGATATCTCGCCATCTCACAATGAGCTCATTCTCCATAACGTCTAAAGGTCTTGGTACATCACGTGTCATGGAGAAAGAACGATAATGAAGAGTCTCCAAGTAAGATTCTAATAATCGACGATCAGAGACGTAAGAGTCCTCGTGATACGCCATTCCTCCTTCAAAATACAAAGACATGAATTCTATGGGCTATGGACTATGAATTATATCGAATTCAAGTCGCGCGCGTCCGTGCTAGTAAATTTTCAAGCGTCTTAATTAAATCACGCTACGATTAAATGATACACATCGTTGGACGTAACAGGCGTGACGCGAATAAACAGGCAGCCGGTGAGTAAAGCGCGATGAAAAACGGCGGTTCGATCGAAGAGTATCATCGAACAGCTTATGAATGCATACAAATTGCCGATACATTCAACATTCTCAATAATGGTACACGTCGTTATCATCGCTAATTAAGAATTTCCATGGAAACCAGACGAGCCGCGCGTGTCGCCGAGATATTGATTGTTATATGAAAAATAGCAGCGAAAAGAAATCGGAGATTGGATAGAGCGAGTTCGACGAAAACAACACCGGTTCCATTCTTCTAACACACTTTTTTTTCTTTGCTCAAACTGAATTACCTCTCGCGCATTGTAGCATCACGTTGCAGCGCGGATGAAAGTAACACCTCAGGCTCTGGCATTTCAGAGCAGCGACTAACTCGTCCAACGCTAATAGAACATGACACGAAAGGGTATCGGGCGCCCAGCTCGTCAACGGATCCGGTCCTGTTCTTTCTAGAGCCCATCGGTGCACAGTTCTCAGAATATGTCTGGAAACTACTCGTAAACGATCTGGAGGCGAGGGGCCGTTTTTCCGTCCTGCCTAAAAAAATTTCACTCGTATATAAATTGCGAATTTTCATGCATTTATGGAGAATTTAAAAATGTAAAAATGTGCGCAATGTACGCATGATATGCAAAAGAGTATGTTAGATATGCGTAGCATATAAGCATCGGATGGTTTGTAGCGTTTTTGACAGCCGATATATTCTATTACGATCTATATACATATTACTATTAAAAATATTCACAGTCTACCCATATTTATCTACGAATAAGCATTGTTAAAATAAGAATGGCGATCAATAAAGTACAACGAAACTAGTCCGCAAGTGGAGGAAGGAAAAGAAGGAAACTTTAAAAATCGATTCAACTTTTCTCATTACGTATTCATCGATACGCCCTCGATTACTGCAGTTTCAAGAGGACAGATAAATTATTTTTGAATCCATAAATTGTTAATAATAACATTTTTATTAAATAGCTAGGAACGCAATGGCGTGGTTTGAGAGAATAGGTGGATCTCAGGCTTCAACGCCGCAGTAGGATCTCTATCGTGAAAAGAAGAAGGTAAGGAAAAAAAGAAACTGGTTCGTGTCAGAGGAGGGATGGCTCGTATTTCAGAAATAGGCCAAAGAATTGAAGATCGCGTGAATGCAAGCTCGTCTGTGTGCGGATACGATGCACCAGCTAGATGCACGTTGAATTATAGCAGAGACGTCGTGTGAAATCAGTCGTTGTTCCCCTGCGACAAGTGCAAAGGCATGATATGCACCTAATATTCCCATAGATGAAAACGTCAAAAGGAACAGACCAAGCTCGCCTTGGAATATCTCTAAGACGATTGTCGCCAGCGACGTCCAAAAAAGACAAATGATATATCCAACTGAGTTATTCAAATGTAAAATCCATCGAGACAAAGTGTATGTGTCGAAAATGTAACTGGGAATCGGATTTAAAATATTATATGCAACATCTTGTAAAACAGAATAAAGTAGGGATATTTGAGTCATCTTATATTCAACGTTTTAAAATTCTAAATCTTGAACTTTACATGGAATAATCAAACTCGTATATTATAAGAAATCATTAGCCTTTGAGGAAATACTATGTACTTTTATATCTAATACGAAAAAAATATAAAAAATGGGAGAATAATTCTTTCGTAGAATCAACGAAGCGGTAACTTGCAAAGTATTGATTGATTGAAGGATCGATTACCTTTGGTTTCGTCGGTAAATGCAAAGTACGGCCTTCGCGCAGCTCATATAAAATTTCCAAAAGCACGGATTCAGTAAGGGCTGGTACACTGTCGGCGGCGTAGTGTTGACTCATAATTTTCTCGGCTGCCGGAACACGTACTCTCCAGAGAGTTGCTCGGTTCTCGCAACGTGCACCGGAATACGGACCGACGACTACCGCGTACATGCCCTGGAACAGCAGCGACAAACAGATGACGCGAAACAAACGAATCTGTCCATTTGAGCAAGAATATGGAGATTGCCTAGTCAAAATCAAATCTTCCACTCTCTCTCTCTCTCTCACGCACGCACTAACGCACGTTCTAACGCACGCACGCACATACATACATACATATACTCTCGAAAATTCCGAAGCGAGACATTACAGGCACGTATACTTGGGAAAAACTCATTTGCCTTTGCTTTTCCATTAACGCATCAATCGTATAAAGTGGCACCAGCAAACGAGTTAATTCGTTTAAATGGTTACCGACTCTGTTACGTTCGCGGAATCAAAAGGGACTCGCGTGGTGAAACGATATACCAGTCTCTCGTTCATTAATTTAATTTACCAGTGAATCGGTTGAATCGCTAATAACTTCAACCAACCAAGGATTTACCTTGCGGACCTCATGCAAATCGATGTTTCAAGCAATCCTCGTTTATACGTAACAAGCGTTACATCGTCGCGTCAGTTGTGCAGCACTACGTTGCGCGAGCTATGCACTCAGCACGCGTCACGGTACACGGTAAACCGATAGATCGTTAGAGCGCAGCCAAGAATAATAAAAGATCGCGTCGGCATCGTTTGTGGCGGAATGCAATACTTATCTCGAGATAGTAGCTCCGATGAAAAGTGTGAAACAGAATTTGACGAGAGCACTCGAGACTTTTTGCGAGAAAGCATCCAATGCTGCGTATCGGAAACAAGTGCACTTAAAGCACCTCGTTCAAGAAAACCTGCCTTTCTGTTACCTTATTTTCCACCGATGAAGAACGCATAGTTTTTGGTTTTTAAAGCCTCGTCGATGATTCCCGCGCTATTTAATAATCATTTATCTACGAACGATATAATGAGGATAATCAATGCTCTAATTACATGACGCGTGCGTAAAACGCGAGTTAATAAACTTCACATTTTCGATACTTTTGTATTGATGAAATGGAGCGGAATAAGTGCCGACGCGATAACGAACTCAAAACTTGATAAACAGGTTACGATCTATCAATACGGCGTAAAAATAGAATCAAAAAGCACGCAAATTGATATCGTAGCACTTATTTTTTTATATACACGTACACTTTGCGCTGCGGTGTAATGAAGAAGAGCATCGCAATGATAGAGAGGTATCCGTTGAGGATAGTCCGCTAAAGTGGGCCACGACGACACTCCGATACCGATTAGTAGCCTGACTTCAACTTCGCGAGCTTTAAATTTATCCAATCCGATTCTAAGCAGTATCCCTCCGGAATCTTCGATCAAGGCCACTCGATGATTCCTTGGCTCTGGTAATGGTCCGTCCGAGACAGCTAGAAACAATTACACGATCCTGTTATCTAGGGAACACTGTTAAAAAATCACATCGTTAGCTACGGTTATTGTTTCACACGAGACTCGGCACGACTTGATTTATAAGATGCTCCTTAATACGGTTATACGGAAACTGGGCGATACAATACTTGCTAGGTGCTCGTTATTCTAAATCCCTTACAGTCGTTATTAAGCAACTTTGCTCGAGCGCCTTGTCCTGATTTATTGAACGCTCGGTATATCGAATTACCAAGTTACTTGGTACATCAGTTATTTAGTACAAGCAGAGACTAACAGGAACAGAGAATTAAGAATGAAAAGAACGATTAAAAGAAAGCGAAAACGAGAACAAATCGTTGAGAATGGGTTTGGGGACACGCGTAATGCCAAGATAATATTACATTGATAAGGAGCACGAAATGTACGAAATGCACGAAATGGAGAATTGGATGAATAATAACGAAGCGATGAATACTTTATTCTTGTTTATGGTCCCTCGACGAGTGACTCTTGTCGACTGCGTTGCATAGAAAGAATTTATCGCGCATTTCTATTGTTCTTAAATTAACAAAAGCATTTAAATATAATTTAAAACATTACCTGACCCGTAAAATATTCGACAGTGGTCCGGTTGCTTCAATATCTTGTCGAGAATTTCAGCATCGACCACTTGACCAGGTGAAACACAAATTCCGTCGTTCGTTTGATCTGCAACGTCTGAAACAGCGACTCCACATTTGTCCCTGTTTAATTTGTTTAATTACTCTGTGAACCATTCCGCAAACTAAAGAATTCCGTAGATACGAAATACCTCGTTTAATAGCTGTGGCCAATAAATTTGCCAATTTGGCTTTTACAAGATCTCTCCTCAGCCTTCCTGCGACATCCACGTACTCCCGCCAGACTTCCGCCCCAACGCCAAGCATCTTCAGCCGAATAAAGCCTGGTAGAGAGGCATCCTCCTCGACACACACCATCGAGCGTCCCTGCTCGGGACTTACACTCGAAATCGACAATGCATCTATCCGCAGCAGATATTCAAACCTACCTTGCTAAAAAGGAAAAAAAATATAATTCGAAAGTATTGGTACTTCTTCTTCCTATGGGGTTTACCAGCTTCTCAACTTGACGTTATGATTACAATTCCAGAAATTCCGATCTCCTCGCCCTTTTACCTTTATTCGTCGAGGTTCGTTTAATGAAACGAGAAACATAGATGAGAATCTTCGATCGAGATTACCAGCGCTTCGCATCAATCGTTGGACCAATCTTTCCACGATAGCTTCGATCGCAAATGCATTAGAGGAATCTGTAACAAATCCATTCGATTCGACACTCGACTGGTAAAACTCTGGCGGTTCACAATTTCCTCTTGAATTCAATATTTTTATTGTTCTCAACGCCTCCACAGACGGAATCTCTCCATTGTTCGCCAAATCAAAGAGTAAGATTTATTGAGAAACTGGTTAAGCATTCACCATTCTGAGCCTCGTCGACCAGTTTGCGAAAATACGTGTTCAGGTTGCACAGCTGACCCTTGGTGAAAGTAAGCTTCGTAGTCATTAATCGAATGCTGCCCTTCTTGCACGATGATCCACTAGGTACGCAGCCCATCCTCTTCCGAAAAGAAGGTAACTTATAATAAACTGACATTTATCATAAATTCGATACATTAATCTACAAAACTATAGAACAACCAATATTTTTCAACTCAAAGAAGGAAAGGAGGAAAACTTGAAATATTTTTTTCAAAGTAAAATGTATCGTTATAATTCGTTTTCTGAATCAATCAGCATCACAATAAAAAGCAGGCAGTTAAACAAGAAACGATGCAATAAATTATTAGAAAATATCAATATTTCGAGAAAAGGGTTTCTAAAAAATTGACAAATACAGACTTATCGCTTTCATTTGATCCATTATCTCCTGCGTCTAAAACTGTACCGAAATAATTTATGTAGGATATTCCACAAACATGCACACTCTACTTTCTCGACAGATTATATGCACATGCGTATTTCTGTCAACTTGTTACATAATTTCACGTTCATTCATCGTGATAGCAACCCTTTTCTCCCCGTTGAATCTTGTTCGACTCCCTTCTAATCGTCTCGGATGACTCGTCTTAAGTAACATCAATTTAGATGTAAATATATTCTAAGGATTTCGCAATAATGTAAGGAATATTTCATCACACACGAAGACAAAAAGATTCGCTTCATTTTACTTTTAGTACGTACCTTCGAAAGGACGATGAAGTCACAGGCATAGATTCACGGCAAACGCTGAACGAACACTATATCACGGAGCAAAGCCACCGAGTGACGTTTCCATTCCATCCGGAAAGATATTGACACTCTGCGATCGTGACCATGTAAATGCACCGAATGCCAATTATTATTCAGCAGATCGGCTAACAATACCATCACAGTGTTCGGCCACCGGAATTACTTCCGATCCTGATTGTGTGTGCTTGACTTCCGCTCCGATGAACGTGTATCCGTTGCTTCCTATACATTATGTTACCATTACAATGTTTCCTAACTACGCGTACAGAATCTTCGAGTTCACTCTATGAGCAATAAAAAATAGACCTAAAATTGTCAAATTACAGATCTATAAATCATTATATATTGAAATCATCATATCTACATAAATCATTTTTTCCCAAATATCTTTACATTTTCGCTATTTTACTATTATAGATACACAAACTATAAAACTAATTTGCTGCTATGACTTCATACCAAACAGATCAAGAACTTAATCGGAATCGTAAAAGAATATAAATAGATAATCATTTTACGTACATACATATATAATTTAAATTAACAAAAAAAGAATAGAATTTCTAATAATATATTTTTATAATAATAATTACTACGAATATATTCCTATAGCAATTAAATCATTTGTCTATATGCCGGGCTTAAAAATTTTGTTCACTACTATATGGTTCTTTAGATTCAATTGTGAATACATAAGCGTAACAACGACTCTGATCTCATTTATAAAGTTTCGGTATGCAGTTTCTATATTTTCGATATAAATTGTATAATCTGAAAATCATAAATATAGATTGTAATTTCAAAATTGTAGAATATTAATTTTTGTGTTTCAAATACATTTTCCAATCGTAGTTAATGATTATACTCGATGCTGAATCGATAACGTTGGAAGCAATGCCAAATGGTAATGGTTTATTAAAATAATATCCTAGCTTAATTATGTTTCTGAAGATTAACAAAAATTTCCAGTTATCCCCAACTAGTATTTCATGTGCCCATATTCGCATAGTTGTACAGCAATATTTATTTTAAAATCATATTGGAATAACTATATAGTAGCGACATCTTACAATCATATGGAACTATACACGTATTGTTAATTTCAAGACACATACTATTTCTCAAGGGTTGAGGTCCTCACGATCGCAAAATGGCACGCGGATAGTAGGAATTATTAAGAAATATAATAAAAAATATTCACGGCGAACGATCGTACTGAATAACGATGGCGTCGGCTTACATTAAAGATGAACAAGGTGATAAATTTCGTTTCATTCAATCATTTGATTTATTTTAGCTGTTGCACTATTTATAACCTGCAACATGTAAACAACCATTATTTCACAAAATTTAAGTCAAGCTCTGATACTCATCTTTTTTTTTAAAGCATTAATAAATATTAAAAATATTTACAGTAAGATATGTACGATGTTTTGAATGAAATTCAATGATGTTAATGTAGCAAAGATATTTAAAAAATAGATTCATGTTAATTCATAAAATTCATTTCTTATTACAAATTTTTCATAGGTGGAACATTCATCCCGGCTAGTCAACGTCCTGATGGTACATGGCGTAAACCACGACGTGTGAAAGATGGCTACATACCACAAGAAGAAGTTCCACTGTATGTAATAATTTATAAAACAATACTAAACCATTCTATACAGATAATATTGTTAGTATCACCATTTTTTTCCAGATATGAAAGCAAAGGCAAACAGATAAAGAATAAACCTATGTATCCAATAGGTGCAAGTCCAGAATTCATAGCAGAGCATAAAGCTAAACAGGAAGCACTACTAGCAGCAAAATCTAAAACTATTCCTGGTGCTCCAGTTAAAACAGAAGTCAAAAAGAAGAAGAAAAAGAATAAAAATAAAACAACTGAACGTATAACAGAAGAACTGGCTAAAACTACACTCTCAGAACCAGATCAAAAAAAAGAATCATTATCACAGAACAGTAAACCACAAACTAATATAGAGATAGTATCCAATAACCAGACTTCAACACCTAAACCAAATGTTTCAACTCAATCTCAAACTTCTATATCAGATCCACAGAAAAGGTTGAAAAACCTCAGGAAAAAGATCAGAGAAATTGAAACATTGGAAGAAAAGATAAAAAGTGGATTGTTAAAAAATCCAGAAAAAGAAATACTTGACAAGTTGGCAAGAAAAGCTGAAATTTCGAAAGAAATAAAACGATTAGAATCAAGTCAATAAAAAGAGGGAGTTGAAAAAAAATATATTTACATACTCATAAAATATCACTTTATAGTTGTACCTAAGCAGATGTGTGTTTTTCAAATTTTTAAAAATTTTAATATGATCTTATGTAATGTCACAGTTTCATCCTCTTTATACAGTAAGCTAATAGCAATATAAAGATGTACATTTATATACAGAAGATAAAAATTAAATACTAATGAAAATTTAGTATGCTATAATATCACTATGTGAAAGACCAATCAGATTTAATAAAAATTGTTTTTGCATATTACATGTTGTTATTTATATCATCAAAAATAAATATTATGTCTATAATAATGAAATTCATTTACGTTTCTTAAATTCCTGACTAATTTAATGAAACTTGAAATACTAGGGATTTTATATGCTGGACACACTGACTAGCTTTATTTTCTCAGCAGCTACTGAAATTCCTACAGTGTATATTCTGTATTTGCAGTTTACTATATACAATCGCGTCTTTTGTACTTAATTTATTATGTGAAAAATGGAAAAACTCGTATAATCGTTTTACTACATTCTTGTCTTTGATATATTATCATAGACGAAAGCTTGTAATTTTTATTTATTACAATATCATATACAATTAAAATGATATTTAGTGAAATTGAAATTATAAAACGATTGAGACGCAGATTAAAGCGAACGGTTGACGGTTGACTATCGATGGGTAAATAACTAACAAGATCGAATTAATTAAAATTCGATGCCTCTCGGCAATAAACCTGAATGTGTCAAGTGTGGGACAAGAGAGACCCCACTTTGGCATTCAACCGAAGCCGGTAATCTTTGCAACGATTGTCTTGAAGAAGAAAGAAATTCAGAAGCGAGTACAAACGTAAGAAACGAAGATGAGGATAAGGGAGGTCTGTTAAAACCTACCAGGAGAAGTACAAGGATTACAAGATATTGCAATTCTAAATCAGTTCCACATAAAATTATACCCAAAGGGAAAGGAAGAAGAAATTTGTTCAAAAAAACTGTATGTTTCTTGATTTTCTAATTACTGTAAGTATTCCAAAACGAAACATTATATATTATCTTGTTCTCTTATTTTTAGCCAGTTAAGGCGCCAACAGCTACAGCAACTCCTGTTACAAGCAGTTATGTATTTTATAAAGGCACTTATTTTCAAGTAGGTGATATAGTTTCTATGCAGGATATTGACGGAGGAATTTATTATGCTCAAATTCGTGGTTTACTCACAGATCAATATTGTGAAAAAAGTGCCGCTGTCACTTGGCTCTTGCCTACCACTGCAAGGTAAATTATTAAAGCCTATGGTAATTCATTTATTGTTCATAAAGTACCAAAGTAGTAAAATTATGTATTTCATGTTTAGTCCACCACCTGATGAAGGATTTAGTCCTGAGACATATATTATAGGACCAGAAGAAGATCTCCCACGCAAATTGGAATGTATGGAATTTGTAATGCATGCTCCATCAGATTATTATAAATTAAAAAATACACCATATCCCCCACCACCTACAGAACACGGTACTGGATATATTTGGACTACACTCAGAAATGAAATTGCTACATGTAAAAAATGATCTTTTCAATTCAGTTGTTTAGTTGTTTTTATGTTAATATTTTGGTTTCTTATGTACATTATGAATCTGGTATAGAAAAATAAAAGAAAATAATTGAAGTATATTTATAACTGTTTAAATTTTTAAAAATAAAATTTATCGTGAATATATATTATTGCAATATTTATTACATCTTTGTTTGATACAATATAACATTATCATTTAATACTATCTTTGAAAATAATAGAATGGAAGTGTTCAGTAATGAGTTAACATTAAATATATTACTTTAGATATAATAATGAAAATGCAATTTCATAATATTACACTAGGTATGATAATACAATCTCTATAAAATGTAGTATCAGTATTTTTAAATTTATAAATTTTTACCTTCTTTCATGTATTGAATTTAATACTTCCAACACTCCAGAGATCCTTATGTTTAGATACAGATACAATTTTTCAAATTTCATGGTACAAATCCTCTTCTTTGGGAATCTTCATTGTTTAACTCTGATACTGTTGAGGTGAAATATATGAAGAATTTGTGGACAGTATTGGTGCATTCTCATTCACTTGAAGAGAGGGAAAAAAAACCCTTGTAGTATCACTTGTATTTGGGATTGTGGTTGAAATCAGTCAGCTTGGAGCCAACGAAGTAACGGCTGGTCAGAATTTGAGATCTTTTATAGCTTGTGGTAAATCAGGCAACTTCATATCCTTTATCTGTTGTGGTATGTTCATATTCTTGACAGCAGAAACAGCACGCGCCGGCGCTGCTGTGATTCCTGCCTGCACATACCATATGGATGGAAAAAATGGAAAATGGAGAAAATAAAGGATATTTGAATATAGATTAATTAATAGAAGTAAATACAAATAAGTAGCTACGCAATACACATTTTATTCTTAGAGCATAGCGACGTATACATTTGCATTAAGGCACTATTTCCGAGCAGACATTTACAAACGACTTAGCACCATCATGCGTGTTATGAGTATTTATTTTGTAAAGCTACGGAAGATTTATGTTTTGAAATTCTTGGTGAAAAAAAAAAGATCACAGATAGATTACACAAAGGAATGAATGTGTACAAAATGATCTGATTTTTACTGCCGATTTACTTAGGGAGGGGGCCCCAGAAGGACAAACGGACGAGGTGAGCAAGATCGTCCTGATTTGTAAGTTCCCTAAAATTCATGTTAGCTCAATCAGTTCTACCACCATATGAAACTGCACTACAAAACATTCCGACGCATGCACAGCTAACGAATAAACTGCAATAGGCTGTTAACTTCTTCAAGCCCAGAAGACTTTTATAAGAAATTGAATGCCTTTTTCTTTATCACTTTGTCTTACTACTTAAAAATTTTAAAAGAATAAAATTTTATTGGGCCCAAAAAGTTAAGGGATGTTTGCATAAATTAGTTATTACAACTGTGACTTGGTATTTTAAACTTTATCACAGTGTACTGCTATATTATATAAAATTATATGAAATTTGTTATCTTTAATATTTATAAAATATATAAGTAAAGCTTAAACATACAACGCATATATTGATATTTCTTAAATGTCAATTATAAAAATATTACTTACCTCCTGTTTTTCCAATTTATTTTGATCTTCAATTCTTGTAAGTATTTCAGTCATATTGGTTTCTAAAACCATTCCACCCATCACTAATTCATTGAGAATATAATGAACTTTGTCTACATGAAAGATAAGGTCAAGTTCACATACATTTTCAAAACATTTATCCAATGTTTCAACAAAAACTTGTATCAAATCTAAGATTCCCAACTCTGATTCTGAACTATCAACACAGAATACAAAATATAATGTAGCATAATGCCGATAAATCAACTTATAATCGGATCCACCAATTAAACTTCCACCTTCTAGAAAATTACAAACATTATCATCTCTCTTCGAAACTAATTGAAATGTTTCTTTTATTATCTGTTGTTGCATATCCTCATTCTGAAAAAAAGATACAGTCTATTGAATTCTGCAGTAGATTATAATAACAAATTATAACTGTTGTTACACTTACGAAGTATTGATAAAATTTAGAAAGTCTAGGCTTCCCATGATTATTAAATACTAAAATAGCTTTAATCATGATTCACGATCAATTAAAAAAATAAGGTCTAATTTTATTGTTAAGAAAAAAACAGTCGTTTCTTTCATTCGTATAGAGGTTACCTTCGAACGTTAGAAATGTACTTTAAAAAAAATAACTTTTTTCCAACATTAAGAAAATTTTATTAAGAAAATTCATACTAATAAAAATTTAATTTAGGAAAATAAATATTTAAGAAAATTTAAGCAACTAAATATTTCATTTTGCAACTGTCACTGTATTTATACATTATTTATAATCATTAATTTAAAAAATAACTTAAAAATTATAGTAATTATATGCAATAAAATAAAGTCACAATAAAGAGAAATTTTTCTACGTAAATATTTCTCATTCCATGTGAACACTATACTATTACCACAGACAAAGTATAGATTAGATATACTATTCAATAACGAATCTTTTGACTCAACTCTCTGGGTTCCCTTACCGTTTTAGTATCATTCCCAACATTATCGATTCAACATATTTCAAATGTACTGTAATATTATTTGAATTGATAATACTATTTCTAAAGTCCTTTCTTTATTTGACTTTACTGATTTCTAAAATAAAAAAGAAGGTGCTTTCCGAGTACATTCGAAACAACTCAAGGACTGCATAAAAAGATAATCGCGATCGCAGCCAATCAGCTCGTGTTATTTGTTATACAATTCATAATTGTACCATATATATAATGATACAATTAGTAATTGTATATCAAATAATGATTGCCCAGGTCTCACCGCGTGAAGGTTGCTGCGGATGGAGATCCACTCTATCCACGACCCATCCACCCTCCTTTTACGCAAAAAAATTTAATATTAAATTTAAAACATTAATTTATAAGCAAATGCTTCTTTTAATGTGCGTTTGCAAAAGTGTTTTTCTATCTCGTAACTTTAATTTACTACATTCACATATAAAGTAAGAAATTCTCAAAATAAATCGCGAAGAGTGTCTCATCACTTAATATTAATTAATTTTCAATAATTTTAACCATCAGAAATACAGTCAAATAAGTCAAAAAGAAATGTATAATAAACCAATCATTTACAATAATGAAACCAATTATAGTGAAATAAAGTAATAATAGAATTCAAATTCTGCCTCAAAGACCGATAATATGAGCTATCGATGATTGTAACTTGTCAAATACACAGTCAACGATAAAAATAAAAAAAAAAATTTCTTAATTTTATTGAGATAATAATTAATAAATAATTAAATACGAACATACTATTTAAATGAAGCGGATAGAAGTGTAGAAATGTTGATGAAGTCGAAATGAAAATACTAATAACAACAGGGTAACGCTCGACGAGACGAATTTTCGCTCCACGACATTCAAGAGTACAATGACACCTCAGAGCACAATTCTCCGCGAAACTACGACATTTGAATATTTCGCACCAATAGCAAAGCTCCATTTGACGTGACAATAAATTACACCAATAGAAATAACGCTCAATTTCATTTGAGAATATTCTGCACCAATAGGCACGCTTGATTTGACTTTGACAATATATTGCGCCAATAGGAGCGTTCGTATATACAAGCACGCACAGATTTAGCGTATTCAAATAGTCAAATTGATGAAACTGAGGAATAGAAAACATATTTAAGACAATGTTCAGTAACAAGTACGAATAAGATTATATTCTTAATGAAAAGCTTTTATGTTTCATCATAATTTTATGTTCATCATTAAACATAAAGGGTAAAAATGGAGACTGAGGAAAATCTACCATAAAACAAAGTATATTATAATTTGTTTTTAAAAACATAGTGTTGATTATTCAAATTGTTTAAGTTAATTAAAGATTGTTGTTTATTAGACTTGAATGTTAATAATTGTTAATATGTTAAATGTTAATAGAGGTTGATATTTTGATAACAACAAATATCATGAAAAGCAAATTGTGAAGAATACAATTGCAAAGATACTTACATGCTTGACTTTTGAAGTTCTTCCTAGAAAATATGAAGAAATACAGTTTATAAGAAATCTGTAAGAAATCTGTAAGAAGATCTGTACTGATAAAAGTTAGATGTCGCTAATATACAGAACTTACGTTTTTTACAGGAAAAACAGCAAAATGTCTATTACAATTTTTTACATAAATTCAACAAAATTTAGTCAATCTACTTTAAATTAAAAAATTTACTTAAAAATTCGACTCTTTTTGACTCTTCAAAACCATACTTTGAAACATATAAATAAAATATTTAGATTGAACCGATGAAATAATTCGTTTAATTTATTTGGAATAAAAAAATAATTTAATATATTCTAATTAGCAAGGTGATTTCTATAATCTTTCCTAGTTTCGACCTAATAATTTCAATAAACTACCAAATTATTTAATATTCAGTTATATTACATATTAATTATATATTACGAAATTATGTGTTAAATTATGTATCATAGAGTAAATAATTATATACTAAATATTATAATACCAGTGATTTTCAAAAAGTAATGTAAATTGTATAAAAGTTACTAAAACCAATGTAAATGTACATGTAGGACTGTTTCTGTTACAATAAATTAAACATTACCCAACTTCCATAAAAAATCACCATATCTATTTTTAATCATCATGGCATCCATATTTCAAATTTCTATTCCTTGCATGCTAATCTCGCCGTCAGCTAATAATCTGTAAAATGAAAACCAACAATTTAAAACAAATATGTAAAATGAAAACCAACTATGTTAAAAGATTAAATAATAATTGAATTTAAATTGTCTAAAAAGTTAATAATACAATTACCGGTAACTCTAACAATCGAATACGATACAATGTAATCTTGTTATAGTAATGTTTAATAAATTAGTAAATAAAAGCGTATTAATTAAAAAGAGCTAGTAATAGTAGCAGAACAGTAATAGAAATATAGCGCAGTTTATAAAAAAACGCACCTATTGACATACGTATCAACGACATGACTTTCAAAGGTACAATGACACTCTGTGCCACGGCTACCTACACGTGTTCGCTCGGAAAATTTCGGCTTTCCTTTCCATTTAAATCCGTATGGAGCGAAACAAAATTTCATGCGTCGTAAAACTTGCCCCGCTCAGCAAACTACAAAACACTACAATCAGTATTTTAAAATAGATTAAAGTATTTTCTCCCTTTTAGTAGTTGCAGAAACAAGAAACCTGAAATGTAATATCTTGATATTTAAATATATATTTCCTATTCACTATTTGATACTCTCAGAAATATGTATTTATAGTTTCACTGTCTTAGATTCAAAAAATTTTTATAACATTACAGTATCATAGTTATTTTGTGTTTAAGTAAATCTCACCGTGTTTAACTACTTTCAGTAGGCAGTTAGAAGTTCAAGCGATTTCTACTACTTACATACGTATAAGTATGCAAATTTTATGTGGGGATGGAACAAAATAAGATCTTTTTGCACGTAACAACTATCCAATTCTAGCAACTTTGATAATTAGACTGATTATAATTTCTAAACCGCTTTAAATCATAGGGGGCATGTCAAAACCTCTGATTTTTTACACAATCGGTATTTCAGAATATATAACATAACAACATAGCCCATAAGATGTCAAGTCTTCATACTACAGCCTTAGTAAATGTTTGTACTTCGTATAGTCTGTGTTTGTATCTCGTCTGTGCTGTTATAGTTGTCACCAGAGAGGAAATTTCCTCTCTACTGGTACAGTGCAATAATACAGTGCAAAACAGAGAAATCCAAGTAATTAACACTAGGTGGAACTGCATTCGCGCGATATCTAACAAATGACGAAATGACAAACTATTTGGATTCAAGGTGCACTCTAAGAATCACGAAGATTTGAGTAAAAGCTTTTCCTTTTTTTTTTTTATTTTTGTCATATACTGTAACGTCAAATTTCTGCGATATGTTTTGGTAAATCGTAAGTACGATCTTACGACAGAGGTAAATGGCGAGTTGTCAAATGCAGCGTAATACAATCATCGCATTTCAAAGGTAAGGTTGTTTATAATGTATCCAACTGAAAAATTGAATTTTTTGTTTTATGTCAATATTTAGCAATATTTATTACAGTTTATAAAGATAGATCAATTTTGTATCGTAAAAAATAATAAGTAATATACATTTATTATATCAATATTTTACACTAAATTTATGTTTGCTATTGATGCATTTATGATTGAATTAAATTGTTACATTATTTCTTAACTGATATAATTTAGGACATTAAGAAATGTAACTATTAATAATTTCATTAAAATAATTTTAAAAAACCTGACTTATGACTATCTATGTTATGAAAGTGTTTTTAATGTTTGAGACCATAACATTTGATTTATTACTTCATTCAATTCCAAAGTTGACATTTATTTTGTTTCATAATATTATTATAAATGTTACCTATTTATTTTTCAAATAATCATTTTCATTGAAAAATGCATATATTGATAAAATAGCTCTTATGTTTTTGTTAAATAAAAAATTTTATACAGAGGATCATCTTAATTGTTGACAATCAAATAAGATAGAATTAAATGAGTAAAAAAATTAATAAGGTAAGAATATATAAGGAAAAATCCAACATTACTTATTGGCCATCACAATATTAATATTATATATTTGTATTAATATTATTTGTTCTTAGATGGGCAAATCGCGGCTATTGCCATTGAAATTGCCATCAACCACCAATATAGTTAATAATGGAATAGTTAAAGGAAAAATATCATTTGTCCGAAGATTAGCAGTAGGATTTATGATCTTAGCTACACTTGGTTTAATATATGTACCAGCATACCATTCAGCTCAAGGCCCATTTTTAGGCTTAGGTGAGACTCCATCTTCTCCAAAACACATTGGTGTTTCACATTTGGTAGCCTCAGTAGGTATGCATTCACTAACATTGCTAGAGCTTCTGTTGTGTTATAAACTAACAAGACTTGATATGTAAATCTACTTTCATTTTTCTCTTTATAATTATTTGTCAGTTACAAATTTAAATTCTATGGATTATAATAATGTAAGCTTAAAAATATTGTAAGAATTACATAAATAAGTATAGTTTATATAGAACATATTTATATATTACCTACTATCATATTAAATACCCAATGAGTCAAGGATTCTTTTTCAAGGGAAGGGATTCTTTTTATAATGATAAGTAGTAGGTAATTTATTCAGTTGTATATTCATGGGAATTCATGTTAGAATTAGCGAAAAGAAAAAATAAATTTGAATAGTAGAAAAAGTATCTGCAGTATACTTCAATCTTCCTTTTTCCATCCACTTAATGTAGAATGCTTGAGTGATGCTAAAATAAAATAATTATTTAATTTTATTAAGCATGCATATGAAGTCAAAGCTTAAGGAAAAGAATTTCATGAATACAACTTTCCTTATAGAATTAAGATAAAATATTTCTGTAAATATAAATAATTTACAGCGCAATTGCCAGGATGGGCATATAATACTTCAAGAGATCTTTGTGTATATATTCATCCAGAAAATACAACTTCAGTTTTAAGTCCTAATGATATATGTTCTTCATCACCATATCTTTTCATAGTTATTTGTTCAGCTGTTACAAATATCCAAGCTCGAACAGCTATAAGAAGCACTTGGGCTAATAAGAATAATTTAGATAATATATATAACTCAACTGTAAAGATAGCATTTCTTTTGGGACAGAGTGATAATGATACACTTAATGTATGTATGTATGTGTAAAATTTCTTAAATGAAAACTGTTACAACAAAACCAATAACAAATTACATTACAGAGTATAATAGCTGAAGAAAGCCACCAATACAATGATATCATTCAAGAAAAATTTTATGATACTTATAATAATTTAACATTGAAATCTGTAATGATGTTGAAATGGATAACATCAAATTGTGGCCAAGCAAAGTATCTCATGAAAACAGATGATGATATGTTTGTAAATATTCCTAGTTTAATGAAAACTTTACAATCAAAGTCACTAACTGATACATTGTTAGGTTCTCTCATCTGTAATGCTAAACCTATTTTAGATCCAAATAATAAATGGTAAGTAACATACGTATCATAATATAAATATAAGATAAGAATATATACAAAGAGAATCCATACAAATGTGTTTAATTAGGTATACACCAAAATATATGTATTCAGGGAAAATATATCCTAATTACTTATCTGGTACGGGGTATGTAATGAGTTTAGATGTGGCATTTAAATTGTATCATGCAGCATTAACAACACCATTACTTCACTTGGAAGATGTTTACATTACTGGTCTTTGTGCAAAACATGCAAAAGTACGACCTGTAAATCATCCTGGATTTAGTTATGTTCCACGTAAACTGGATCCTTGTACATTAAAAAATGCTATTACAACACACAAAGTGAATGTGTCCAGTATGTATGTTATATGGAACAAATTGAATGATACAAGTCTCTCTTGTAGTAATCATTCTCATATTGATAAGAAATCAGTTACATTAAGCAGAAGTGGTAGAAACATTGGATATTATACAGTAAAGAGAAGACCTATTAACAAATGTGTTTAAATTAACTAAAATTTTTAAGTATTAAACCTGTTATTTATTATTGATTTAATATTTATTAAAACAAAATAATACTAAGAAATAATTCTCAATGAGTATTATGATAATTATAAAACAGAGTCATACTAAAATTATATTGACGAAGAGAACTTTTTTTTAAAGCTACAATAAGAGAGATTTATAATTGATGTTTGAATAAAAGTTTTACAGACTATTTTTCCATTTGAATAGCAATAGTTTTTAAGAAAAATATTGTCAATTAGACTTGCTCTTATGAGTTAATTTCATTTTTTGTGTAAAAAGATCTAAAGAATTCAGAATTTCCAATGATGATATATTACTCAATTTAATATAATTTTAACAAAAATTAAAAAATATATAAAACATGTTACAAGTGTATTAAATTACACTCTTTGTCTAAATTGAATGATATTGATATTTGATATTTGATATTTTCTTTGATATTTTCTCACAATTCTAAGAGAATTGTTATGAGAACATATGTATATATACATGCGTATATTTTGCTATTTGTACCTATTGCCAGTAAGTCTAATAGTTATTTCTTTAATAAAAATTTATTTAGTTTAAAATTTGTTCAATATTATAAAACATTGGTATATTTTCTTACACTCAAATATCTTAATTATTTTAGTAACCATTTGCGTAATTTTAAAATTCGCCGCTTGTTATTTATTACCTATACATAACACTATATACAACTTAGTAATTTTAGTTGGGACTATTAAAAGTAGAAAATTCATCCATCCAATTTTGACTGTATGTATTTTGTGCAAAATACCATTGTTAGTGTCGTATTATGATATTTACATATCAACGACACATATATTTAGCTAGTATGAATTTGATGTAGCCTACTGTATGCTGAGGATACATAAAATTTTGTAAAAGTTCGTTATAACGTATTAATTAATACTAGTAATATTCATAATAATAATAATTACATTTCTTGTACTCCAACTAATCGAAACGATTACCATTTTATACGATATTTTAATGATTATGGATATAAAAAAGAATTACATTCCTTGCTAATCCTAATGCAAAATGCATTATTAGTACACCAATGTTTAAATCAATTATTAACTTATTAAATAATACGAATTCATACTCATTAAGCTTATTGAGTGAGATTCGTTCACTAGTGAAAGCAAAACTAAGATTATTAACGACTCTACGGACTATTCTAGTGGCCTTAGAGAAAAAGATCTTGTTTTATTTTATATAAATATATTGCTAGAAAAATTGAACTCTGAAGTTTTTCTAGCATATTACGAAATTTGGTGCTATATAGCAATTAATTATACGTTCGCCGGATGTACTTTTTTACAGATCATCATTTAATTTTTATGAAAATTAAGTTTTACATGGTAGTAAAAATGTATTTTTGAACATAAAAACGATAAAATTTAATAACAAATTTTTATTAAAAATATTACCACGCTTGTTGTTTCTTGGATGGACTGTACACAAGTGCATACGGTATTGATATATACGAAAATTTAACAATGCATTTATCTTTACAAATTTATATATACATATATATATATATGTATGTATGTATGTATGTATGTATATACAACTGATTTGTTACGCGCATCTATTAAATTGTCAAAAATTTGTGTCCATTAATAAATTGTATAACAAAAAGAAAAAAATATTGTTTAGGGTATGAAAAACGTATTCTTTTTCTAGTCTTCCTCCCATAAAAAATGAAGAAAAATCAACAACATTTGTAGCAAATTATTATTCCATAAAATTTTAATAAAAAATACCATACTTAGAAAATATTTAAAAAATTATGTTTAGAAAATAAATACGCAGTAGATATTTTATACGTATTACGACATAATTATTGTATGCATAAATATTTATACACAATTATTACAAATAATTATGTAAGTATATGTGTATTTAGGGACAATATTCTGTTTAAATACTTCTTAATAATATAAGTGCATCTTGTATCCTTTTCTGTTTCATAACTGGATCCCTTTTAAAATCAATACAAAATAATTTCTGTAATGCTTTCTCTACTTCTTCTTCGGTATATTTTTTTGAAGCAGATTCTTCGGTATTAAGACGTACAGCCTTTAAACTTTCTGTTAATTGATCTAATTTAATCTTTTCTTTTTTATGTAACTTTGACCGTTTCTTTTTCTTTATTTTAGCATTTAAATAATCCACTTTCTTTTTCAAGTATGCATCTGATGTATTTGGAAGAGTCTTGGCTGTATCAACTTGCTTTACAGCTAATTCATTACAAGAATGTTCTGTTTGAAATTTGATATCTAATGTTTTAATATCTTCATTGTTGATCAAAGGTAAGTCTGATTTATTTTTATGTGATCTTTTAAATTTCTTTGCTTGAGTACCATGCAATTCATCTTCCCATGTATCAGTGATATTAATGAGATTATCTTGATCTTTCTTCTTTTTTAATTTCTTCTTCTTCTTCTTCTTTTCACTTTTTTTTGTTGGTAAAGATGTATCTGTATATTTGTTTTTAGTATGATCATTTATTTGATCCTGAATGTTTTTTTTAGCTACAGAATGCACTACATACTTTAATGTATTATCTTCTCCTTTTTCGGCACTTTCAATATCACAAGAAATTGAACTTCTCTTTTCTTTCTCTCTTTTCCTCTTTCTACATTTTTCTTTATTTTGCTGTTTTAATTCTCCTTTTACTGTGGCATGTATATTTTTTTTATCACTATCACTTACATTACATGAAATATCTAACTGATGACTTAAGTTATTTATAAGTCTTTTATTCTTTCTATTAGTGGTTTTACTTTTTTTTGGAATCATTACGCTTTCAATAGAAGTCGTTGGTAATACTATATTTTCATCATTAATCTCTTCATATTCATTATTATGGGATATGATATTGTTTTCCAATTTCATTGTGTTTAGTAAATACTTTTCTTGTTCGGCAATTCTCTTCAATTTTCCATTTAATTCTAATCCATGTCTGGCTCCTTTGTGGGCAGTTCTACCACAACATAATTTAAATAACTCTTCATCTAATAAAGAAATATGTTTGATATCTTCTTTGATATCTTGTTTTTTATGCATATTAGAATTATTTTCCAGTATTAAATTGCCATTAAGTAATGTAGTAGTTTTAAGAAAATTTCCATATTTAGATTCATTTTTATTTAACTCTTCTTTAGGAAGATCATTAGTTGTATTTTCTTTTGAAACAGATATCAAAACTTCATCAGCTTGTGATTCAACTTTGATACTACGAGCTGCTTTGTTAAAAGCATTTTCCCACCAATTATTCCAATCTGTATCTTTATATCCCACTCCTGCTGTATCAAATTTTAATTTTTGTTTTAAAGGTTCTGTAATGCCACTTTCATATTTACCTAAACCTTTACCTATATCAATAAAAAGTGAAAAAACATTTACAAATGTTTATTATAAAATTTACTTAACAAATTTATTTAACAACGAAGTAGATGAATAAAAATTTAAATACATAAGACTCTAAAGGTATTAAATGTAATAGTTATAACCATTATTATATCATAATAATGCTTGTAAAGTTGTACCTTCCTTCCAGCCATATTTCATAAGCTGAGACTTTGCAAAGTCATTCATGTTTGAACTTTCGTTACTATAATCTTATACTAAAAATGGTTATTTTAACAACTTACAAACACAACATAATTTACGAATGATACACGTTTTTATTAACTAGAAGCAGAATTTACCTAGTGAATGAAAACTATGCTATTTTCTGGATATTCTACACATTGAAATTTTCATAACATCCGTATTGTGGCGCTACTATACAAATGTAAGCTAGTCTGCGATTCACAGAAATTTTGTCCAATTTTAATATCTAAGGATTTTTCATAAATATTTTCTTTTTTAATATTTTTATTTTTATTATTTTAACATAAACATTTCATTATTAATTTCAATTTTTTGCTCTTATATCAATAATATTTCTTTGTATAGTATCTTTTATACATATTATTTATATGTACTTTGTTAATAAAAAAATCCTAAAATAAATATTAAACATGAAATGATGTTATCAATATTTTTAGGGATTATATAATACTATTAGACGAACAGCTTTTATTTAACTAAAATAAAATATATTAAAAATATATTTTAGTACTGCGTATGTATCATATACCACACAAAGAGGATGCTCAAGTCTTCAGATAGATCTGCAACTTGTCCACGGTTTGACGTTCGTTAGCCAACAAACACATAAAAAATGGCTTTATAATACTCGTCTTGTCTTAACGTTACATTTGCCATGATAATACACCATTATACAACGAAATTTATTCGACTTATAGTACCAATATTGTTCGATGGCAAGGAAATGAACAATTTCAAACAGTAGATTTGATGAAACACATTTAATATCTCGTAACAATATCATCGGAATATTTAATTATACATATTAAGAACGAAACGAGGTTTGTGAACTTTATACCTTTACCAATATTTGTGATATTTTACGAAATTTGCATTCATTTCTACTTTTATATAATATCATTAGATTCTAATGTTGTATAAAAAAATTTTACGCAAACATTTTATCTCAATTATACCTTCATTCGATATTTAATATCGAATAAAATAAATGAAATTAATAAGCATCTTACTTTAATTGATTGAATTAATGATATTAATGTTGTAGAATTATTTTACTATAATATAATGTTTCTAGATATATTTTGTGCATTATTACTTTTTATTTTCAAAAATAACACATTTTTTAAATCAGTTTAGGTAAATATTGATACTATAAAAAGATGGCATTGCGTGAATTGGTGGAGGGTGACTGCGGTGGACCCAGTTCTTTAATTCATTTAACATCACATTTTGTACGTGATCATGGATTCAAAGAAGAAGGAATACGTCATCCTTTTGATCATGTGGAACCTTTCCAAGCTTCAGATTCAGATCAGTTAGTTAAACAATTTTTAGAAGAAAATCCTTCATGTCCTCAAACATTTAGAATGGATAATTTATTGCAAGAAATGCGTGAAATTGATCAAAATATTCATCCACCTATAGCAGCACCAGGAGTTGCTCAAGAATTAACCAGTTTAGATACAGCTTGGGCAAATCAATATCTTGAATCAGGACGTCATTTTAATGTAATTCTCATTTTACCATTGGAATTCATATATTAACAGCATTATAGTATAAAACAAATATTTATTACAAATTTGTATTTTCTAATTAATACAGGAACACCATGCTGATGACATTTGGCATCATGAGATAGAACAGAATTCAAACATTATAACTCATCAAAAACATGAACTTGGATTAGGACCAAAATGGGCAGAAGAATATATAGAACATAGCAAAGATACTATACAGAATAACATAAATATGGAACACCCAACAGAAGCAATAGAAAACAGTGATAATCCTAATTTTGAATATTCAAAGTTTATGAAATTTATGAAACAGGAAGGAGATGTTCCCATAAAAAATAATGAAGAATCACTGCCAGATGTTCAAAATACAAGTAAAGACTGGACAGAACAATATGAAAAAGATAATCAAAAGACTGAAGACAAAATTTCTATCAATAATAGTCAAGAAAATGAAGTGACAGCTAAGGTAGAAGAAGAAGTAGCTGTTGCTAGTAATTGGATAGATGAATTTCAAAAAGAAAATATTTCTTCAGGTTGGTAGACATATTAGTATCAAGTTAGTATCTGTAACTAATTCTCCTTATAGACATATTTATAAATACAAACTTTTATTCTAGAGACAGATAATTATGAATCTACATTCTTGAAGTTTCAAAATGAGTGGGAAAAGATTTCATCATCTGGGGAACTATCTTCCAAGCATCCATGGCTTTCAGAATATGATACTTTTTATGATCCATTTAAAGATTATGAATTTCATGAAGAAAATCCTATGAAAAATTTTCCCAATGCATTAGAAGAGGGTAAAAAAAGATTGGAAGCTGGAGATTTACCAAGTGCTATACTTTGCTTTGAAGCAGCAGTACAACAAGATGATAAAGATTCAGAAGCTTGGTTACTCCTTGGTAAAACTCAAGCTGAAAATGAACAAGATCCATTGGCTATTTCTGCTTTAAAACGTTGTCTAAGTTTGGATCCTATAAATGGTGCTGCTCTTATGGCGCTTGCAGTTTCATATACAAATGAATCTTACCAAAACCAAGCATGTGTAACACTTAAAGAATGGTTACTAAAAAATGAAAAATACAAGCATCTATCAGTACGAAAGTCTAGTAGTCCCGAACAACAATCAAAATCCAATGTGTCAACTATTTTATTTGAGTAAGTAATAATTAGTTTAACAAAATACACATATATAGAGTAATATCTAATATTCTTCTTACTTTTTCTAGTGATGTACATGAAGAGGTAAAAGATCTTTATATTCAAGCTGCACGAATGAATCCATGGAATGAAATAGATGCCGATGTACAGTGTGGATTAGGAGTCCTTTTTAATTTATCTAATGAATATGATAAAGCTAGCGATTGCTTCCAAGCAGCGCTGCAAGTACGCCCTGATGTATGTATTAAATCAATCTTTTGTAATGCATATTAGCAAATGTTAATATATTATCGAAAACGTAATATTTTTGGAAGGATTCTAGATTATGGAATAGATTAGGTGCAACTTTAGCTAATGGTCAAAAATCGGAAGAAGCTATAAATGCGTATCATCATGCTTTAAAATTATCACCTGGATTTATTAGAGCTCGTTACAATCTTGGAATTTCTTGCATTAATCTTGCTGCATATAAGTAAGTAAAATTTTTACATTATGTGTAATTTTTTACATGATTGAATTATTTATTTTTCTACAGAGAAGCAGGTGAACATCTTGTAATAGCGTTAAACCAACAAGCTGCTGGTCGTGGAGTTCACGGTGAAAACTTTTCACCGAAAGCGATGTCGAATACCATTTGGTCAACACTGAGACTTGTCATTTCGCTTATGCACAAATATCACTTAAATGAAGCTATAGAAAACAGGTATGGTTAATAAATATTTTTTAATAAAAACTATTAAATTTCATTATATAAACGGTCGTACTCTTTATTATTTCAGAGATCTAACAAGGTTGAATAAGGAATTTGAGATTGTATAAAATATTGTTGACTTCACCTGTTAAAAAGTATAAACTCTTTTTAACTTAGTGTATAAGGTATCGTAAAATAAAGTAATTAAAAATATTTTTCGTAGTTGAAAAGTGTACATAAAAAAAAGCAACATTAAAAAGATGCTGTCATATAATTTCTTTGTTATAAGAAGGGTTAAGTCACATATATTAGATGTCAAAAAACTAATTTGTTGGACACGTTTGGTAGATACACAACTTTTTATTGTTTTATCTTATATAAATTAAAAACGATTATACTATAATAAAATTGTTATGCATTTAATAAGAATTAGTTAAAATAATTGAATCCCTGAGATAAAATATTTCAACAAAGAAAAATCGACGGTAATATACATAAAAAAAAAGAAACGGAACGAGCGATCCTAAAACAATAAAATAATTTCCATCCTTCTTTTCCTTTCTTTCTTTAAATAAATAAATAGTATTATGAAAATATGATTACATAATAAAGAAGCGTTCTGATATGAGTTACATCTATGTATTATTTCTTTATAATTTATAAATATCATAGATCACTTCTAACATAATTATATTACATTTGTAACAAAGAGAAATTAATCCTAAAGGCACATTAAAGTTACATATAATGTAACATTCAGAAAGTGATGAAAATACATTATAGGATCAACAAATATAATAAAAAGTAACTACCTTAGCAATACGTGATTTCCTAAACACATGCCACCCCGCCCTTAGCGGTTAAAATATAAACAATTTTTAACAAATTCTTAGAAATATTCAAACAGCAGTCAAAAATACAATGATCGTTACTACAAAATTTCTTAGTTCAGTGTACAAAGCAATCTATTACATTAAATATTATATATAACATTGTAAAATTTTAATATCTATATGCTTGGTTCTCTGTATAAACTTTTCATAATTATGATTCAACTATTTCATTAGCTAAGGGAAAGATAACATACGTCTAGATATAATACAATATATCTATATAGAACATTTCAACAATCAATAATAGGTGAATTAATTTTATCTATAGTATTTGTCTTTAGTTTCTGACAATTTGTTATATATAATACAACTTTTTATCCATAAAAAATCTTATGCGTGACCAAGATTTTAATCAAGATCGAGCATTTTAAATAATCACATTAAAATAAACGTGTACTTTTAAAAATATACAAATGATGAGTATATTCAATAACGATTTGTAAATTTATAGTTATATTCAATAAGAAAAAAACACCTATATAAATGAAAAAGGTGTCTGAAATGTGAGATCACAGAGATAGAAAGTCACTAGTTACGTTAAACGCCAAGTAATTTTAAGCAAAAAGTTATAATTTGTGAAAGTCGTGCCATATGAAAAAGTATCGTTTTCAATAAATTCGATTAAGTATAATTTGTTTCGAATCTATTTTCTCTAGAATGTATAATTTTTGTGCAACACAATTTTTTGTTGCATTTAGATCATATGTTTTTTTTCTTTATAATTGAAATAAAATTGGACCTATGCTATCATCAAATGACGATAAAATTGATCAGTAGAAATTAGCGCTCACAATTTTAAAGTCGATAAAAGTTGTTGTCCAGTTTCTATTATTAAAGATTTAACATGTTCGGCGTGCATAATTTGATTACACATTTCACTGCATTTTTGAAATGTTATTACATCATCTTTTGGAAGAACACGGTGTAAACTTTTTAAGGACAACGTATGTGGTAGATAATTCAAAATTGCTAAAACGATAAAAAGTATATTATAATACAATTTAATATACTTCAGCATAAATATATTGAAAAAATTTACCTTTCATAATTTGCGTGTATAAACACTGCAATTCTTGTCGAGAGTTCGATACAGCAATCTTATTTTGCGTTAACTCGATTAAATACTTCCATTCAGAATCTTTAGTATACATGTCCTAAATTTGTAACACAATTTTATGAGATTCAATCATAAAAACAAATTGAAAATACCGTAAAAGTAGTGGATTGAAATATATGGTATTTACCTTTGCATACTGCACAATAACTTGAGGACAATTATCCATTAAAAGTGTTGTTGCTTCTTCAGTATTTTGAATGCACAATGCTTTTAAAGATAAACTGCCATCAATCTCTTGTGTTTCAAGAAATTGCTTAACTTCATATAAGCACTCATTTGGTATAAAATCACAAGATAATACAGACTGTAATTTAAACAATTCCGTTGGTATAGTTTTTTCAGAGTCAGTCTTATCGATATCAGTTAAATCTTTTAGATCGCTCACATTCAAAACTTTTTGATAATCTTTCGCATACGGTGGCATCCCGTTTAGATAGTGAGGTCTAAACTTCACAAATATGAAGTTATCATAATTTTCTTGTACGTTTTCTTTATTTTCTATTTTGTACACTTTTGTTTGTGTTAACTTTCCTAAGTATGATCGTACTAGTAGCTTAAAAGCTTCAACCAAAGCGAAATCCGTGCGTATTTGATTTTTATTTATAACAGACGAATCTATAATCAATTTTGTACTAAAGTAGTTGTGAAGATATTTTTCGAGAAATACTTGTAATGTCATTGCTGCATTATGCCCATCTCGTCCTACTCTTGATGGTAAATATTCTAAAAACACCTGTATAATTTGATGAAGAGATAAGATTCCATCCTCTTCGATTAATTGTATTAGAATTTCAGCAAAGGTTGAATTTTTCTGACGCATTAACGTTCCGGCGAAATCTGAGAACGTGGGAATCATTGGACTTCTCTTTTTCATCGCCGTCATATCAAACAACAGGTCCCAGTGCTCTAAAACTATTTTCTTGACACATAATGCTGAGACTGGTTCAAGTACTTTCTCTGCTTGTTCTTGTTTTTCAGCTTGTATGTATAAGAGTGCCAAAGCTAACTTGACTAATTCGTCCGTTTCATATAATAACAAAAGATGTATTAGTTTTTCTGTAGTATATTCTCGTAATACGGGACTACTGAAGATCAATTTCAATAAGTCTGGTTTCTTTAATTTACATATTATTTCTACAATATTAAATCCTTGGAACAAGGCATCTGCTTCAGAACCACTTTTCATCGTGAAAAGTATATCAGTTAAAAAAGTAACGAGACCCGGTGCATCTTGACTTGATTTCCTAGATAATACTTCTGAAGGTTTTAAACCCGACATTTTATAATAGGGTATACAGAAATCCCAATCTGAGTCATATTCGGAACGAATATAATAGTCTCCAAGCAGCGCACATGATTGATTATACAAGTTCTTCAATTTCAATCCATTTTTATTTGCGATATCATCAAACTCATTAATGTCTGAGCAATTATACACAGCATCTTTAGCTAAACGTATCAAAGCATGAGCCTCTCCTAACAAATGTCGGTATGTGCTAGGACTAGAAGATTTATGACTCCTCGCTGCGTTTAAAACATCGTAATACAAATTTTCCAATTTAGGTAAAATTAAAGAATACAAAGTCCAAGAGTTTTCTGCTTTGGCTAAGAGAATTAGATAATTTTTACTATGTAATAATTTCTGTATCCCCAGAAATGGCCTTAATCCTATTAAACAAACAGGCTCAGAGACAGTAGGGCATGTAACTCTTACATTTTCTATATCATTAGACATTCTAGCAACATGATGAGATAAACGTAGCGTGTAAGATTCAAGACCAGCTTCAGTCAATGCATGCAAAGCAGTATGCTCCAAAGCTACGTGATTAACAGGTGCAGTAAATGGATAAGTAGTTAAACAAGTTGCATCTGTAGGATTTGAACTAGTGGCAGAAAAATGATAAAGATATCCTTCTTGCAGTGTGCATAAGAAGCAGCTTACGCCCTGCAAATATGTATATTTATCTGATCTGAGGATTGATTTTTTTAAACAAGAAGTATTACACTCCTTCCTCATGTATAATGGCTTCAATAAAGAGCAGCTGAACAGTTCAGAACTTCCATCAAGTTTATTATTAGCTGCTATTACTTTAAGAGACAACAAATTTTTTATTGTATAATTTTCTGACCATCCTAAATCAGGAGAATTCGTTTTAATTATAATCCTTATTTCTGATGGGTTTAATACGAAAGGACTTAATGTATGCCCAGGTCCTGCTCTTTCCAAACTTATAGATGGTAAATTTATAGTCAAGGGTTGTGAATTTCCATCTACAACTTCTTGGTCAATTAATCTTTGTAATTCATCCTTTTCATTATACACTAAATGATCCAAATTTATAACAGTATCGTTATTATTAGATTTTATTTTTCTGAAATCTCCTGTCTCCAATTTACTCCATATACTTGTTTTGGAACTTCTATGTCTCCTACCTTTAAATTTTGTACTTATTCCACTAGAATCATTGTTTTCTGATACAATAAAGTGCAGATCTTGACTAGAACTTTTACATTTTGAATTCATTCCTTGCAATATTGTGTTATCATCTTGATTAGTCATATTATTACTGTTTTCCACAAGGGAGGAATCAGTGGATATAGATGTTTTATCAATAGATGAAGAGTTTGTGGAAGTTAGAGAACTCAATTGATCAATATCTTCATACATTGAATTAGTCAATCGAAAAACACATAAATTTGTTTTATCCATAATTGATATGAAGTCTTCAACAATTTCCATGTGTGTAGGAGAAAATGAAAAGCCTAAGGACCATGGTCGAGCCTCAAAATCTATAAACTTCATCTTTGATACTTGCTGTGTTTCAATTTTAAATTCATGTAAAATAGCACTATTTCCGGAAGCCACTAGGAGGTTGCCAGTACTTTGACAGCAAGCAATGAGTGTAGGTTGCACATTTAATGGCAACTCTATCATTTCTAAGCTATTCAATGGTCGATTTAAACTTGGAGTAACACGCCCAGCTATTCTAGCACGCATAGGTTGACTTTGATCTTTCACCATAGCCCAGTTAACATAAATTCTAACAAAATTATTAATTGTTTTCCCTGTATGATTATTAATGCTTGCATCTCTAGATAATTTTGATTCTAACGTTACAACATAATCTTCTTTGGTGCAGTGCACCATTTGATTAATCATATCAACTGTTGGAAAAACAGTATGTAGTTTAATATCAGACATCATCAATTCCCAAACTTCGACACAATGAGTTGACAATGCTAGGAGTAGCATTTCATGTCCAGATGCATTTGCTATACAACTTGCAGTTGGCTCCTCAATTTGAGTGATATTTTGCCCCAGAAAATTATGTACTGTGATTACACGCACCATGTTGACGTTTGTGCTAAAACAGCTCTTTAAACATACCTATTTTACGTATGAAAGAAAATTACTATATTTAATTATAGTAAATTGATCACCTTTTCAACTAAATTGAACATGAATTCAAGTTAATAATTATTTTGTTTAAATCTGATATAAAACCTATACTTTTTTACATTACTACATGATGTGATCGAACAATATTTAAAGATGTAAATTATTATAAAATTCGTTGAAGGTTATTTTGCATTTTTAAACTATTAATACACAAGTTACTTGCGAAATGTGTGACAGAATAATAAGTTCGTTGTTATTTTGGATTTTTCAATATCAATGAGATATAATATATATATAATTAAGCGTAAGAAGATATCACCGAAATATCGCTTTCTTTCTGCTCCGATTAATAGGTATATATCTTAGACCGCCTAAAAATCCGTGTTAACGAACTCAATGACGCGTACTTTGACATTTCTAATTCATGTTTTATACATTTAATATCATCATTATGTGACAAACATTGAATATTGAAAGTGACAAATTACGATAAAGTACGAGAAAACCAACTAACGTCGTATGGAAATGAGCACTACGATATTTTATACATGATTTTGTACAATCTAAAAACACTACGAATATCACAAAGTAGAAGAATGCAAATATAGCTCGTTCGTTTGACAGATCTTTTAGTACGCGCATGTACACTAATGGTTAGAACATAATCGTGCTACATATGCGCTCTACTAGTTCTTGCCCGCCAAATGCGATAAATATGCTGTTTTAAAATGTAAGGTAATTATAAAATATAAAATGCAAAAGAACTCTGTCCAGAAATAGCTAAAATGATATAGTATATATATAGTATATATATAAAAATATATATAAACGAGTAATCTAAATATTAATTTTTGTAACGATTCTTTAAAATACATCCTATAATAAATTAGATATGTTCAAGTTACAAATCACAATTCATCTTTTAATTTTTATTACATGAAAAATTATACATAT
Source organism: Bombus pascuorum (assembly GCF_905332965.1). Classification (NCBI taxonomy): domain Eukaryota; kingdom Metazoa; phylum Arthropoda; class Insecta; order Hymenoptera; family Apidae; genus Bombus; species Bombus pascuorum. The sequence goes on along the minus strand of NC_083497.1, from coordinate 11,280,369 downwards.
ACATGCATTGTTATCATATTGGTCTGATTTTAAAATATCAATTTTCTTATTCTATAATCATATGTTATATTAATTAATATGTTATACAATTATCATTATCATAAGGTATAAAAAGATTGCAACAAATACTAATCAAATATATATTAAATGAACATATAATAACATTTATTTCATTCGTTATTTGCAATAAAATTACGACACAATCCAAAAGATACTTTGATCTAAAACCAATTTCATTGACACACAATGACAATGTGAGAAATGGATCCTATAAAAATCTACCTTATGATTATCTTAATTATTTTGTTGAGATAACTTTCTCAATGTGACTTTTTAGAGTTTCTAGCTGTTTCATAGTTTCTGCATCTAATGTAGGAATGTGTGACATACGTAAACCATCATTAGGTAATAAGGACATAACATTGCCATTACGCAAAGGTACATTAATGTTAGCAATGTCTTCTTGAATAACCGCAGAAACCAGTAAGGGGCTACCTTGCATGCTAAGAACCATTTCTCCTTGCCTTGGACGTCTTAATACATTTAATGGTGTATTAGGTTTTATTTTTGGAGTTACAAGATCAAATTCATTGAACCCAGGTTTTGTAGCAGCAGGAGTTCTAAATTTATCAATTTTCATAGATTCCTTGATATGTTTCCTTGTTGTCTTCCTTATAGTTTCTTGGTTTATTTCACTAAGCTTCATTTTACTATTTCTTGAGGTACTACGTGTTCTTCTAGTAGTAGGAGGTGCGACTTTTTTAGCTCTTGATGTACGCGTTGTTGTAACACCTTCAGTAACATATCCATCGTCTGTCCCGTTAGTAATTCTTTTACCAACTTTCTTTCTTTTCTCCGTTGGAAGCAATCTTAGTGAACGGTCATCGACGGACGACGAAACTTCATTACAATTTTCTTTCTCTTCACCGGCCTCACAATTGAGTATCTCGCCAAGAGTCATCTGTCGTATTTCAGTCGGAAGCCGAGATAAGGTAACATCAACAAAAGTTTCAAGACCTTTAATCGCCATTTTTGATTCTGCCTCCAGCTTAGATATTCGTAAATGTGCCTGTCGTTCAAAATCTTTGATTAATAAGTCACTTTCTTCTGCAGAGTGCCGTTCTTGTTTTGGTTTCCGAACATGTTTTGTGCGCGGCATCTTTAGCAGGAAAAAGGTAAGGAATATAACCAAACTGCTTCTTTGCTCCTTTTATCACACGTGATTTATTCAAGCTTAAACTAAATGTGAACTTACATATAAATATTATTCACAAATTCCTTACATTAAAATTTGACTTACATTAAAATGTTTTCAATCTATCTTACCGCCGTTAACAGTTTATAATTCGATAGCAATGATTATAAAAAAGTACAGAACGACAAAATGGTTAAAGAATATGTACAAAGAGCAACCTGTCGCCGTTTACACGTATTACATTCTATGTGTTCAAAAATACACTTCAATCAGTGTACTCAGTTCGATTTAAATTACGCGAAGAAAAAAACCCGCGTCAAATTTCTTAGGTTGCGTATTATTTTATTTCTCATAACTATGAGCTGTTAAAGTAGTTAAATTTATTCATAAAATTATATAAGTAATTAAAATTATTACTTTTTGTTTTAAGTTATATACATAACGGATGTATGACAATAATTATTGGATAAATGACTATCTATATAAAAAATTATGGAGACAAGAATTTTAGACGAAGAACGAAAGTTTTAGTAATGATATTAAGAATTGGCAAATAATTTCAAGTGAACGTTTCGCATACATTCTTAATATTAATATTGGCATAGTTTCTCCAAAAGTTGTCAAGACCTTATCATTCAAACATTAAAATGGACACTACCATATATTATGAAAAACCACTTTCTGATTATAGACGAAATGAACGGCAAGAGATGTTGATAGCTGCTCCATTAGACTTGTCATTCAAAAAAGCAACCACAATGAATGGTATGTTAGTAATATGATGGACTATTAAAATTATATATTTTCTGAATTCAAAGATAATATTAATAAAAATTTTTATTTTGTTACAAGAGAATTGGCAAATAAACGTCCACAAGCAGTACGAACGGGTAAAATTCCGTTACGAACAGCTGCAGATCGTTTTGTAACATGTTCTTTGTGGTTAAGCAATAATTCATTGACATCAATGTTCGGATTTGAAAATCTTGCACAAAAACTTCTCGATGATCCATCGCACCTTAGTTGGCTCGATCTTTCTTTCAATGAGATAGTACAAATTGCTGATGACATTACACATTTTCCGAATTTAAAAATTTTTTATTTGCATGGAAACAATATTTCGGATATAAATGATGTTGTAAAATTGAAAAAGTTATCAACTCTTAAATCTTTAACGCTACATGGAAATCCCATTGAAAATCTTCCATATTATAGAGGATACATCGTTCACATTCTTCCACAATTAACAACGCTAGACTTTTCAGCAGTACTATCAACTGAGAGGAAGAAGGCAGCACCGGCTGGATTTTACAAAATAATATATGGTAGTACATGAATATAAAACTTTATTTTCAAGTTTTGTATTAAATACACGCCTTCTTAAGTATCATTACTTGTAATATTGTGTACCATTTAAAATGTACCATCTTCCTTGAGGTACATGTGACTTATATCTTAGATTTAAAACCTACTGTTATCATCATTAAATTAACTCAAGATACCGTACAATAGAATCGATTGTTCTATTTAAATTGTATTTTAACCCATTTGCATCATGACCCTACTCAAGAGGACTGGTTCCTATCACAGCGCGCGGTCGGTCGTAGGTGCAGTAAAAGACATCCGAATTCTTCATTGAATTTATCGAAAATTTACTGTTCAAAACTATTGGTAGGCAATGTTAATTCGTAAACATTGTATCTTACATTCTTTCTAACAGAGAAAAAAAGTAAAAATTGTTTAAATTAAAATGGAAATAAAAAAGAACAGTTGCAGCGCGCGTAATAATCCGCGCTTGCTGATAGAAAACAGTCGTCCGCAGTAATTTGTGCTTGGATACAAATAGATTGATCAACAGAGATAAAAAAGGCCACGTATTATAGTACAAATTGAATACAACTTGTTCACGGAATTGCAATATTCCTTTTTGCAATGTACATGATAGTCCTCTCATACATTCAATGTCGTCTGTGCTTACTGCGGTGTTTACTTGATTTTTCTACATCTCTATCTCGAGATCGACTACGCGATCTATAACGACTACGTGATGATTTATGACTGCCAGATCGTCTTCGCTGAGCCTTTTTCGGTTTTCGAGATCGTCCATGACTATGACTGCGAGATCTGCTTCTACTATGTCTCTTCCTCTTGGAATGCTTTGTTCCTTCGCCTCTAGATGGTGAAGTACTTGGTGATTTTGATCGCCTAAAACAAGGTAAACATGATTTTGGACATTAATTACATTCTATTACATTTTATTACATTTTATTTTCTCACTCTTTCACGACATCATACCTGGGTGACTTTGTTCTTTCTGGAACAGCATGCGTACCACTGCGGCTAATGAATCCACCCCAGGCATTATGATGTTTAGGCAGTGGTGGGCTAGGTGTGTGACTATCTACATCCCCACTTCTTGCTTTGGTTCTTGCTTCCTCGTATTGTCGACGAAGTTCTTCTACTCGTTTCTCTAACTGTTCCGGTTTAACATGAGGTCGGTAATAAAGTCGTAATATACGACGGCAAACATCTCTAATAGCAGATTCGTTAACTTTAAAAAGAGAAAACCAAGGAGGTGAACTAGGTAGAGGTAATTGTAGCTGTCTTGCTCCCAAATATACACATGCGCAAGCAACAGTTTCTGGTTGATGTCTTAAGAACACATCAGATCTTAAAGAATCATTCATATAATTCCAACATTGTTGCATTAAAGCCTGATTTTTTTCATGTCCCAGTACTTGTAAATACATAACAATAATTTTGTGAGGGTGTTTTACATGGACGCAGAAACCCAACTCCTTTAAAACTCTCCTTTCAGATTTAATTACTTGATTCTTTAGGGCTACGTAATTCTGATCAAGTATTACGGGTTGTATTGGTCTATAAAAAAAAAAAAAAAGAACAAATATAGTACATTATTGTTATTCATATATATAAAATTTAATAACATTAAAAACAAAGTATCATACTTACTTTTGACTGGAAACTTGTTTTATGTGATTAAACACATTGATAACATCCCTGATACGTCTCGGGGCCTCTTCGATTTTACTAGCTAAACAAATACAACCCATTGCAGTTGTTTCCATATTATGTCTAACTAACGATTTACTGTAATAAAATCGTTGAAATATTACTTGTCCTGTGGCCATTGCAACCTATTCAAAAAGATAATAAAAGTAGATATTATGTGTTCCGAGGTTATAGAGGTTATGGCGTTTACAAACATTTTGTTTACTTGTGAAAATAATTACTAACCTGTGGTAGTTTCAGTAAAATACCAGCAGTTTGTATCAATTCGCATCCTAATATCCTTAGATCGGTTTCAGTTTCTGCATCTAGTCCGTCTAAATGCGATGGCGTCGAGTTTAGTTTTTCATCAGGTAAAAGACAATTTTGAAGCGTTAGCACGATTTTTCCATGAGCTTTCGTATTAACATTTACCGTACTTTTTGCCGGTATCGCACAATTTTCTTTCACGTTACTCATTTCAACTTATATTAATTAAACAAAGGAAATGTATGTTTATTCACGAATTTGCGATGAAAAAGGTTAGACTACCAATTTCTTCGACAACATGCCCCCGCTATATAGCGTGCATCTAAGCGTGTTTGTTTCAAGAAGTGACTTATATAGAATTTGTTTATTCTGTGGCGCTAGTGTCTACTTTTGGTAATCAAGCGAAGTTTTAAAAATTCGACTTTGTCAAGCATTTTTATTAAAAAATACGTTTCAAAAAAAAAATACGTATTATTCTCGTTATAATAAATTTAATATAATAAATTTATTAATAATAATAATTTTATTTCTGCGTTTCTTGCTTTGGAAAGTTTGAAGTATAAAGTTGTAGAATGGTTAAATATAATTGGATATAAGACTTGCAATATCAAATAAAAGTCAAAATATTGTATTCTTACCATATTAAATCCATCTCCAGGAATCGGTGAGTGTCTTTTTATATCTGTACGAATATTGTAAATATTCAATTCGAACAATCATTATGCGACGCCATGTTGTAAAATGCCCGCGCAATTTAAAGTATTTGATATGCGTATCACGTTCAGTCTTCGGCGAAGGGTAATAAACAGAACTATAACGATTTTTAGTTTAAGTATATAATGATATATTCTTTTGTTATTACATGTCAGTTTCTTGTCGTTTAAAAATCAACATGCATGCAATTGTGTTTTAAAATTTGAACGATGTACATTCACACGAATTTTCGATCGATTAAAATTGAATCTTACAAAGTAATAGGATTTTGCGCGCATCTTGTAAGGATGACATATCAGCGCAATAAATATATACATATAAAGAAATAATATATATAATATAATACAGTCGAATAACATAACAATTATTATACAACATATACATAATAATAACTCATAGTAAAACGTAACGCAAAAGTAAATGATGAAATAACAACAGCATAGATATCATTCATACGTTTCGCAAATAATTGTATCTAGTTTCTTCGATTTCTTTTCTTTTTTAATTTCGGTCCCTCTGTTTCTTATTACGTACACGTTTTATAATTGTCAAACGAATAGGAAAGCAAGTTCGGTATCGGCTATTCGATTTTTCGTTGTGCTGATTAGCTTTGCGTTTCACGTAATCAATCATGGAGTTTGAATAATCGAAAATTAAAATCTTGGCAACGAATTTTTACACAATTGCGAGGTACTTCGATGAACGTTCTGCTTTCGCATAATCATAGTGTGGACCGAAGTAGGAACAATTTTCACATTAGAAATAAAATCAATCTACGAATAATATCAATCATATTTGATAAACATATTTTTGTCCATTAATCGCTTAAAATGATATTTTTAGTTGAAATCGAGCGACTCGTAGAACATTGTTGTTTCGACAAAGCAACTACACATATGGATGAAATTTCTTGAGGGATGTATGGCCTTAAAAAATTTGAAAAAATAAAATTTCCAGCATCTGTGCTGTATTTTCCCTGTATTGTACCGTATTCCCCTAATAAGACCTTAAAGCATTTCAATTATTTAGAAATTGGTACTCGTATCCACGTTAAGAGTCATTCGATAACATTACATCGGTATCTGGCAGTGATGTAGCTGATGTATTCTTCGTTCAAACAGCAAGCGTTCGATTCGTCCTTAAATCAATGCTTGTATTTACGATGATTCGGCAACGTCTGTTCGAGATTTCGACGACACCTCGTTATTTAAACGCGTTGCATCGTTGCACGTGAGTTGGCTCTCGACCTTTTCCGATCCCCTGCTATCCATTTTATTCTCTGATTTGATCGACGCGTTCAAACTTTTCAAGAAGTTACCTAAGTGTTCCGCAGCTATCGGGTTATTTGCCCATTCGTTAGAAGGAAACGCAGCCAGCAACCTTTTTTGAAACATCTCCGAAGTCAATTGTTTCGTGGCAGGTTGCTTGGTGGAAGCTTTGTTTTCGTTATCGTTCGTCGAGTCCTCTGTAACGTTATTCTCAACCTTTGTCGAATTCTCCGATGATTTGACCGTATCTGACGTTTGCGAGGGAGAAGGACATCCTTGTTCCACCGTGGTGCAACTTTTGCTGGAAGGACTTTCGATAGTTACCGAGCTAGAGTCTGGACTAGCAGGCGATTTGCTACTCGATACCTCCGCACCTACGTTGTTCTTCTTCGTCGGACTCGGTGCAGGTAGATCGCTGTCTATTCCATTGGAAGCGGTGTTCATATTATTGGTATGACCGCTGGTAGTTTCGTTACTCGTATTCGCATTAGTATCTCCAGGTGGTGGCGATGGGGAAGCCGTAGATGATACTCTTGGACTGGCTGCTTCGCGATGAGGCGTCTGTCGCGACGAATTGTCCGGTTCCTTTCTTGTATCGTTACTAGTTTCCAAATTAGAATCACGAGTCGCCTCGGTAGACGTTTTGTTTTCGTTGTTCATGTTGCTGTTATTGGTAGCTCGCGGCGAGTATCGATTATTAGCTTCCGCGGCTGACGAGTACTTGGTTTGGACGGACAATTGTTGACCAGACTCCGTGGAGTCGAGAGATTCGTTACCGCGAAACACAGATGTTTTACTAATCTCATTCGAGACGGATTTGTTTATACACGCTGATTTATCGTTCGATTGTTGTTGTTGTTGTTGTTTAGTTATCGCAACAGCCAAAGGCGCTACAGACGATCTTACCGGTTTCACTGGCGCGCATTGGGCAGCTAGATGACTTTTCCCGGATACATTAGCGTTCATATTTCGATTATCGTTGTTCGATATGGTGGAATTCGCGTCCGTCCCTCGAGGTAGCCTTAACCTTGCGTCTGTCTGAAACTGCTGAAGATTCGGTGCTTGGCTCAAGGCATACAGACTTTGCAGACTGGGAAAAACGGATGAAAGATTTGTGTTGTACCTGCTGTTGCTCAAAGGACTGGAGAATCCAGGTGCGTAAACCGGTGTTCTCGAAGGCGTTGGAAGCGGACAATCGTTCACTCTATGCGCTGCTGGAGTCAAAGAACCTGGTGGTGCGCGATAATATCTATGGCCACCAACGAGCGTTACAACTTGTCCCTGATCCGAGATATTTGGCATTTCTCTGATCGTCGATTTTGCTTTAAGTTTCGTCACTGGCTGTGGTATTCTCAACGGATGTATGTCCATCTTCTTCCCTCCGCTGAGATCCAAAATGTCTCTCGATTCCTGGTCCCTTTCTCGTTTAGCGGATGAAGACTGCCGTTGTTGGTTCGCATCGCGTTCCGACTGCTTAGGCTGCCTTGGTTTCGACGGTGCGGGCATTCTAATCTGTCCCGTCTTCAAGGCTTTCAGTACTCGTGGATCGACCGATCTATCGTTAAGAGTTATACTGGGACTTACTTTTCCCAGCGTATTCTTTCGATTATCTTTGGGATCGTTCGGTTCGATAAATCCAACATTGTTCGCGGGTGATTTTGGCGCTGTCAGAGTTATACTGAGGCTCGCAGGAATGTTCAATCCGCAACCGTCTAATATATTCCTTGTGTCGTTGGAAAGTACCGGAGTCGGCGAAGGTTTCGAACTTGGTGTCGTGGGTGCTCGACTAGGACCAGCTTCTGCGACTATGTTCGCGGCTCGTTTCGCCGAAATAGCGTGCTCCATTGGAAGTTTTCGAGGCGACTTGGCGTTGTTTTGCACGACTGCAGGCGGATGTACTTGAGTCTGCTTCTTCGGCACTTGGCTCGAAATATGCTGTTGCTTCTTTCTCTTGATATCGAGGATCGGTAGACCTGGCGGACATTTCCTTTTCACAGCTCCCGCGGGAACTACCGGTGGGTCGTTGGAAAACGTATACACATCCATCTTCGCGGGATTGCTATTTACGTTGATGTTCATACCTACGTTCGTATTCTTCGAGTATCCAAATGTGCACATATCCACGTCACTGCACTGTTTATTTGCATTCACTCGCGCGTTGCCAATTCCGGCCATAGTTGCAACCCGTTTATTCGCACTCGCAGCGTTCCCACTCGCATTTACCCCAATGTTCTCGTTGTTGCTCTTATTCTTTGAATTCTCGTTTACATTATTCGAAGTTTCTGTCGCTATACCGTCCTCCTTCTTCGACGTGGCATTGCTCTTGTTTCGCGTCTCATTCGTCTCATTGTTGGTATTCGCTTCGTTAAACTTGGAGGAAGACTCTAAAGCCATTTCGGTTGCTGACTCCCTGGCTGTTAACTGAAAACCTTGGAGGAACTGTTTCTTCTCCTGTTGTTCCCCTGGTTTCTTCTGTATACTCTTTAACGCGTTGCTAGTCACCGTCTTCTCAGGGACAGATCGTTGTTCTACGAAAGTTACCCTCCTCTTTTGCTTCTCCTGCTTCTCTGTCTGACGTTTCTCCTTATCTCTGTGAAGCTGCTGTATCACTAACGAATCAGGGTTATCTTTGTCAACCTGACCGCAATGCAACAACACGTTGCTGATAACTTTCGGCTTGCTGGGACTCGCATTGTTCGGCGTACATTGCTTCAACGTGATTTTCACTCCGTTCGAATTCTGACCGTTGCCTATACTCACGACACTAAATTCTGGATTCGCTGGTTTCGTTTCAATGCTCCTAGCACTCTGTTCTTTCGAATTCCAACTACCTGGCGGACTCCTTAAGACTTCGTACCTTCCGTCTGGATTCTTCAATATTTTAATAGGTGTTTTAATTTGTTTAGTTTCGCTATTTGACGTAGACGTGGACGTGGACGTGGACGTGGACGTGGACGTGGACATGGACGTGGACGTGGACGTGGACGTGGACATGGACGTGGACGTGGACGTGGAGGTAGACGTGGACGTGGACGTGGACGAGGCAATCGTGTCGGTTGCTGTCGTCGTCGATGTGCTATTTGTCGATGCTACAGAAACCGTCGTCGATGTGCTATTTGTCGATGCTACAGAAACCGTCGTCGATGTGCTATTTGTCGATGCTACAGAAACCGTCGTCGATGTGCTATTTGTCGATGCTACAGAAACCGTCGTCGACGTCGCGCTTGTCGACGTTGTTACCGTAGTCGACGGTTGTTCCTCTTTAGTAGTCGCTTCCTTGGTTTCATTCGTGGGTGCTTGATTTTCGTTCGAGACTTTGCTCTGATTGTCCAACGCGGGTTTCTCCTCGGTATCGTTCGAAAGCTCCGTTTCCGGCTTAGATTCAATACCGTTCTCAGGCTTCTCCGAGTTATCGTCATCCCGTGTTACCGCGTCAACAGGAGGCAAACTAGCACCTAAACCTGGCGTGGATGGCCGGTCGTGAGGAGGTGCCTCTAATCTCTGCTCTTCCAACGCTACTCGGTAAAAAAATCTCATCGGTGCGTTCTAAAAATAAAATTGTCAAACGTTAGGAAAGAGTAGTCGAAATATTCGTAATCGAACTATTCAGAAAATCTTTTGAAACGTTTAACACGTTGCCACGTGACACGCTGGCTTCTCACGATATATCGCGATTTACAGTTGACAGAATACTTGTAAGTATTATGGCTATTAGATAACGTAATTGACGTGTCAAGAATGTCCGTGTTTCATCCATATAGAACGATGCTTTAATGCTTCAATGCTTTAATTTGGTCGAAGCAACTAAATCGAATTTCGTGTACCATCGTTTTGTACCTTGAGCACATTTTTACATCTCGAGAGAAGTGAATTTTACAGCGTGCCAACCAATATGTTAAAATATTCGCTAATTGAAATTTGCTATAGTTTACCCTTTTCCACGCGTAAATGTAAGCGACGTCCATGAGAGTCCAGTGTTCCGGAAGCGGAGCACGTCGATGGCAAATTTCGATGTTGTATCTCGTCATATCGACGCTGTATTTCAAAGCTAGGAATTTCTTTAAATGCGCGATAGTCACAAGTGCCGGACACTGAAGGTAGCGCCTGTTACTTGTGTTTGCGCTATGATTGCCAATACCGTTGCTATTGCTATTATTACTACCGTTGTTACCGCTATTGCTTTGACTGTTGTTCGCGTTGTTGGTATCGTCGTTGGTGCTAAGAAGGATGGTCAGAGGATCTGCCCCGGGCGGTAGATATTCTAAGCTCAAGCTAACTGCGTCTTCTGGAGCGAAGATCAACCTTCCGCTCACGTCTTCTCCGCGTTGTTCTGGTGTCGCTAAATCCGCTGTATAAAACATTTGCATATTGAGATAATTTCCAAGAAATACAGCATGCGTAAATACGAAAGTGAGACGTAACGCGCGTGTATTTCAAAAATCTTGGCGGACTTTGATACGGTTTTGCAACACGGCTACGAATTATTTTAATTCGCCACGCTATTCAGATACACGTAATCGAATCGCAAGGAATAGTCTTACCATGTTCAGGATGTTTTTTGTAAAATTCCCTTCTCTTGCGCATCTCTTTGTGATACAGTCCGGGTACCAATTTGTACACGATATCTTGCAACGCCTTGTCCGCTCTGAAAATAAAAATTATTCGGTCAAGAAACAATCCTCGCGGATAGAAAATTTGGAAATTTTTGAAAATCAAGGCCAGTTACTTGATGTTCGGCTTGGCTTTGTTGAGAACATGTTTGCACGAAGGACAGTGAGCTTCCCTGTTCAGATGCTTCAGGATACAGCTCCTACAAACTGAACATCGAAAAACCAACGTATCATTATCCGTTCCACAGAACATAATTCCAATTCGATTAAATTTACTTACACGAATGTAAACACTCGACGACGGTAGTCGCGTCTATAAGATATCCTATGCACAGCGGACAAATAAGGTAGGGGTTCACCTCGCGAAGATACGTCCTTTTACCTATTCCCGACATTTTTCTTATTGCGCCACCGAATTGTCGGTGATTGTATCTGCAACGATAAACACAGTTTCATGTAATACCTTCGACGCAAGTCGACAACGTGGAAGAAGTCAATCTTGTGTCTATCCACAAATACTGTGATTCGCCAAAATCTTAAAGGAGAATCTTGTAAGAAGCTAGTGCACGTATAGATCGCTTTGCCGACATTGTTTCCTCGTCATCTCGAGAAATTAGAATACCAAATGCGTTACATACTTGTCGTGCTCGATCGTTTTTCGAAAAGCCAAAGTATCACCGAAAATGTCGATCTCGACACGGTCGAAAATTTCGGCTCAAAGCACGAGAACAAATGTCCCGTAAAAGATCGTTGGAACGTACGAGTTTGAAAATATCAGTCATGAAAAGCTTTCATAAAACATTTCGATACTTGGTCGGTACTGGAGAGAGACACGGTCTAACACGATTAACACGATAACACGACGAACGTTATTATATCGATCGAAAGCAATCTGAAGATGCAAGTATAAAAGTTGCAAGGTATTTAACGCGATGTACATGTTCAGATTCGTTTCAAACTTTACCAATATAGTCGCGATAGTTGGATCTCGTAAAGCTGATCGTAAGAAGTTGCTACAAGTGTTCGAATACTTTCGTAAGCTATAGCACGTGTAATTTTGCATCTCGCGCGTTATTCCTCGTTCCTTGATCAACGAAGCAAACGAATTAGAATCCCGAGTGTATATTTATCGTTACGCGCTAGTCTCCTTTGAAAAGTATCGAAGGAAATCCTACAGCCGTGATGGTTTCTATTGGGTAAAAAAAAGAACAGGGAATCTCGGTTATATAGAAAAACCGCATTAGAAGAAACATTTTTCCTCCATCGAAATGAAAGCCACGTACCTATACTCTAATAACTCGTACTTCGAACAACGAAACAAATAGATTAGAATTCCAAATGCGATATGTATTTATCGTTATGCGGTGTTTTCTTTCGAAGAGCAGCTGGCTCGTCCGTGAGCGACGATAACGAAACGTTCACGACGATAATTCGCTAGTTTTGCAGATAAATCGCATGACATAGGAAACGGTTGGGCCGCGTCACAGTGTTTAGCCCACTTTCCCGAAGGTTCTTCAGGTAGCTAGAATCCCGTTGCCTCGTTCTCCCCTCCATTTAGGTTTCAACCACCCGTAGGTATACGGGTGCGTTTTATCCTCGTGCTTTCTCCCTGTCTCGAAATTCGTCCTTTCGGTTTTTCCACTCGCCGCCTGACGCGCTGAAACCGCCAAACAGCGAGCCCCTTACCACGCGAACGAAACGCGTGTGCACCCTGTGCGTCGAATACCTGCACGTATTGATCGAATATCGTGGTATTTCGCAGAGAGCCAGCGATAAGTCGGTTAGGCGCTATCGCTATCGTTGCCAAGAAATTAGCCTCGCTCGTTTCCAGATCGTTCTGCGAATCCTAAGCGTCTTGGCCGGTCTCCGGGTACGAACGAGATCGCGAGGACGGGACGATATGGCGGAGAATTACGTCCGATTCTTAACGTCGCTCGTTATCGCGTTTGCCACGGCGAATCTACATGCGTTAACCTGTTAAACGGCGTGTCTCCTAACCACCTTGTTAAAAATTAGATGAGCTGAATCGAAGAAACGTGGAACTGTGACCTTCGTAGGTAAAAAGACGGGGCGAATGTAGGCAAAGATATTGCTCGAAGGACGCGTCAATTCGTCTTCCCCGGTCAACAAGTTAACGACGTCGTTTCATGCAGTCGTCACAGAGACAGAAACTAAAGAGGATCTTTAAAAATTCTCCGAGTCTGTTTCTCTCGTTTTATCTGGTCCTCTGCCAGTCTCTCACGGATCTCCTAAGTTCTCGTTCGATCGTTCGCGTTCGTTTGCGCTTGGACACTTTGCTGCGACTATTCTCCGAGTGCAGCACGTGTCGCGAATGTAAGGGACGCGCCTAAGTAAAGGCCCGTACACAACGATCGGATCGATCTTGCAAACGAGATGCTATTAGACTTTTCCAAGCTACGAACGAGCACGGTGTGTTCGTAAAGGAGAAGGATCGTAAATAGACGAGCATCGAGTGCATTTATCCCCGTGGATATTAATTAAGATTATTTAAATAGCGAATCGGCCCGCCTTGGCTACACGTCACGCGTTCTGCGGTGTCTAGTATATCGGTGTCTATTTATATCGAGCTGCTCGGTAAGAAGAGAAATTCTCAAATGGCGTCGCAAGTGGCGATAGCAAGAGGGATAATATCGCCCCGAATCGAAACTAATATTCGACGACGATCGTGAAACTTTCACACAACCAAGGTAAAATAGACGCGTCGACGATTTTAACGCTGATGTTTGCCATTTCGAGTTCCAAACGTTCTACAAGGTGTACCGGAATGTTTGTAGTTTTCTTCAAAGTTGCAGCATGATCATTTGTCACAATCGCTGATGAATTCGGATAAATTAGAAATTAGAAAACTAATTACAAGATGTACGAATACGTTTGTTCTAAACTTACACGAAGAATCAATACGTATCGATACAGCATGATGCAATACGATGAATAATTTACCGTTGAGATGCTTCGGTGGATCTGTGCGAACTGTACGCTCGTAATAAATATCTCGTGACAATATGATAAATGATAAATCTCGTGTTTTACGTACGTTTTCAAATTCGCTTCGAGCTTGTCTGTAGCGTTTAAATTTCATTGGAAAATCAAAGGGTTCCGAGCAGAAATTAAAAACGTTGGAGTAGGTATTCCTAAAGAGAGCAACACGGACGAGATTCATTTTTACAACGAGCCCTTCGATCTTTGCGATTTAGAATACTATTTCGATACTTTTTCACGCTATGAGATATTACATAGGAAAAGAAGAATACTTGCGCGTTTCGTTCGTCGAAAGATGTTTCAGAACGTTCTTAGCTTTTTGGTACTCGTTTCGCGACACGTTACACGTTGGTAAGACACGCTAGAAGGAGTAAAACGAGGAAGCTCGTTAAGAGATCGTTCTTCCAACGGAATGCACACGAGCGTGCCCTCGTTTTGGATCTCTCATTTTCTCTTGCAAAACTTTAGTAGTCTTATCAGGCGTTACGCGCGTTACAGATTAGACCCCCAGCTGCTCTCCGATCCCTCTATCGTCGCTTGTATAGGCTCGTACCCCGAGAAAGGAGAGTAGGGAGACGACGACCCTACTGTGCGGAAGACCGTGATTCGAAGTAACCTAGCGACCGTCTACAGAGATCGCGAAAGAAAGGCATTCGATCGGCCAGCCGGTCGTTCAGGGAAAAAGAATTCTATGCTCTCGAAATATTCGAGGCTCGCGAACGTTCGTCTCCCTTTGTAAAATTCGTTGCGAGACGCGATGGAATCGAAAACGATTGGGCAATCGGATATTTTCGATCGATTTGTCAGCGTATACGATAGGCGCTCCGCGTTGGATCACGCGACGGTACAAAGTTTCTAATTGACGAACCGCGAAACGGGAGATTCGAGCAAAAGGTCTTCGAACTTGATTTGATCCGTCGCTTCGGCAGGAATTTCCCGCCTATTGTTCCCGTTGCTTTGGTATTCCGCGTTTCACGGCGATCTGGTTGTCGAGGCAGCCAGCTGATTAATCAGTAGAGACACGTTTCCTCGTGTATCGTAGACGACAGAGAGGTTCGCGCGATCGCAAATGCGACCGTGCCACGACGAAAGCGGCAAGACGAGTTTTTTTTTTCTCAGTGAAAAGCATTACCGTTACCTTCGATTTCGGACAATAGCGTACTGCTAGGGTCTAGTGTCCTAAAAGGCGGGTAGAAAAGTTGGCGGATAGACGGACGGAACAGAGAGCCGATACTGCTCTCGCGTGCTAGCTAACCGCCTGAGAAACCGGCGATGTTCACCGAGTCGATGTTTATTCCATCGTCGCGCGTATCGCGAACGCATACCGAGCGATTTCGTCGAGGACGAAAGAGGAGGCAGCGCGAATATGAGAAAACGCATAAATACACGAGTTGGCGTACGGGAGCAAGACAGCGTGTGCTAGTCGAAGAAAGACGGAACAGCCGCAAGAGGATAGAAACGAGGAGAGGAGCAAACGAGTAGTAACCGAGAGAAAGGGAGGGGAAGAGCGAGAGCGGGACAGAAAAAGAGAGAAAGGAGGGAGAAAAAGATGGAGGAAACCGCCCTCTCCGTCTCGCTCTCGTATTTTCTTTCTTGTCACTCTGTCTCGCTCTCGTATTTTCTTTCTTGTCTCTCCGTCTCACTCGCTCCTTTCCCCTCCCTGTTTCTCCCTGTTGTTTCTCAGCATTCAACCGGCGAGTAGGTCTACATGCACACAAGCGTATTTGGTGGAAAGCGCTATATTGGGTGGTAGAGTGTGCGTGCGTGTACTTACGTGCGAGCATGCGAGCCGTATGTGCGGCAACACGCATACGAGAATCGGAGTAGCTAACGCTATCCTCTATGGTAGTGGAGCATACTGGCCGCGTACGTACACAATGCGATGCCGTATCGTTGGTGGTCGAACGATAGCGTAGAGGAAACGCGATGTTGGTACTAGGTTTGAGTGCGAATATTCACTTCTTCTCGAGCCGAGACGCGGCTTGTCCAGGCAACAACGGCGACGTCGCGTGCTCGATCTGTACGCGATTTCGCGACGTACGATCAGCTTCCCTGGCATTCGAGTAAGCTCTCGACGGGATTTACTTTCACCTTACCGCCGACCGTACACACCAGCCTCCGAAACTACAACGGCACAGGCCTGTTCAAGCTCTCGGGGAGGGGGGAGTGGAAAAGAAAAATAGTCAAACGATACGCGATATCGAGCAGTACTGACCACAACGGCCACGATGACGACCACGACCACGACCACTATCACGACCACGATCACGACGAAGACAACGACGATGACGACGACGGTAACGACAACGGTAACGACGAGTATACTACTAGTCAGGAATACGACGAGTCCGTACAAAGGCGCCGCCGAACAGTGTGCGGCGTTTTATGGAACTAAACTGCGGAAATGAACGACATCGAGCGTAAAACGGTCGCAGCAACGCACAAAACACCGAACTGTACCGCGACTCACGCCAAACTAAACTGAAACCCCCAGTAGGATATGCCCTTCTCCTCTCTTGCCCCTCAATGCCAGTCCCTGCATCCCTTTGCCGCGCTCCCCTTTTGCGCTCCATCTTCACCCCCTCCATACTCTTTCACTCCTGTCCTCCAGGCTCTACACGCTCCTCGCTACGCCTGCCGTTTCGTTTTACTCGTCTCTTCTCTTCTCTACTCTTCTCCCTCTTCTCGTTTCGTCTCCTTGTCTCGCTCCCTTGCTTCGACTCTTTCCTGCCCCTTCGCGAGTACATCGTGTCTCTGCACGGCTGTTCGCCTCGCTAGCCTCTGCCTAGCCTGCCTGGCCTGTGCCGGCTTGGCTCGCTCGACTCGTCTGCTTTGCCTGCCTGTCTGCCTGCCTGCCTGCCTGCCTCGTTGCTTGTACGAGTCGTTTTTCTCTTCACTCCTCTATGCTCGCTTCTGGCCACCCCTCCTCTCTCTTACGGAGTGGTACGTACCGACACTAATGCACTACACCGAGCACACCAACGAGTCGACTACTCCCCCTTCACCCCATCGAGGATCGCGTCGCGTTACCAGCCGGGTTACCAACTCCCCTCTATTCGTACACCGATACCTCACCCTTCTCGTTCGCTACCCCTCTCTTCGTACGTTCTACGCGTTTCCTCCTCTCTTTCTTTCCGCGTATCTCTCTGATCATTCTCCTTCGTTTTACCGCGATCGCAGAAACGACCCCCTGGCTCGCCAGCCCCGATTCTTCTTTCGCCTCTCTTCTTCTTTCATCGTTCTCCTCTATCTCGTAACCTCTAATTACAGCGCGCCAGTAACGGAAATCGGTACTCGAGACTTCGGGGCCAGATGGATTTCCGCGTGCGTTTGAATAAATGCGCGATAAACCCGTTTACGTTGGAAAACCAGTGTCGGTTGGCGTACACTCGCCGCGCTACCGACCAATGGGCCACCAATCCCCCGGATAAAACCAGATAGATTACGAGGAAATCCATGGACTTTTATTACGGATGTTAATTTCACGAGCGCCCAGTGTCACGATACGTTGGTCATTCCACTGCCAAGTACCCGGTATTTATTTCATTTTAAAAATTTAAAATGAAATAATTTTCCGCGAGATTTTACGACGCAGTGTCCATTTCCGATTTGTAAAAAAACCTTTTTCCACGAAACCGTTTCTATCGTGAATTTCCGCGTGTACGTCGATGATGAGCGTTTTCGCGTTTGTCACGGCAAAATTTTTCAGAACCTACCATCTAGATTACCTAGTATCAATCTTCCATCGGTTACGAACTTTGAAATCGTACGTCGCTAAAATAAAAAAAAGAAAACGAAAAAGACGGAACAATCCGTCTGTCACGGAAAAATTTTCTTTTAAGAAGTAACGAGTATTGTAAAATGCCTTATTCTCGATTAACAACTCCGTCTCCCGACTGGATGTTAAAAGTTTCTTTCTTTACGCATTCATCGAAAGATTAACGGAACAAGAAATTTAAGAAGAGGTATAAGGTAAAAGCTGTATACTCCACTTGGGAATTTAAAAGAAAAGGATGTTTTTAAGGGACGGGGATTTTACGAGTACGCAGAGACAAATTACAAAAGGAAGAACGGTTCAAAGTTGAGCAATAGGCATGAAAATTGACGGACAAACGATCCTATACCGTTTCGTGCTACCTGGGCTGGTGATAAATTTACTCATTCTGTCTGTCCAAAATTAGCAGTATAGTTTACCTTGGAACATAGTTGTTTACCTCCCTGTCCGTATGATTAATCCGAGGAATCTTTATCCCCCCGCGATGACGCTTACTGTGCTATAAACTCCGCCATTTTGGTCCCTTCCGAAAACAAGCGCAGGTACATCAGCATCGTAATCTAATCTAGTTTCTAATCGTAGCCAAGTTGGCCAACATTTAATCACACGTCCGTATCCCTTTCTTACCGTGTCCAAACGTCGCAGGCTACTGTTACCTAGTGTTCGTACACTTTCGTGCAACTTTTCCATTTACAGTAAAACTTTGTTCGCATAATTCGTAATTTATATAATTGGAGTTGTCATAACAGGATTCCACCGATTCTCTCGACTACTTGTGATATTTCGTTCGTGTAATAGGACTTCACGTTCACGTTCGAACAAGCGAATACTCGCCAACTTACATAGGCCAGTCCAATTAGTCGGCCATTGATTAAAATTAAAATTTAAAATGATTAAAACGAAGATCTACCGTATATACGAGTGTTCGACTCTGATTCTTCGGACTCGAGCTGCTGTTACGCTGGATGGAGTCAGAACGATCGAACGTCCGATAGATTCTCGTGCATATAACTTGGATCTGCGGATGCTTCGGTCGTCGGAACGACAGTTTGTTTTCTGGTAATAATCGTAGCTTTATTCTTCGGTCGGATGACATGTACGAAAACGAGAAGACGAGAAGCAAAGTTTGGCTCGGACAGGTCTCGAAGGACCGAAAAGATTTGAAAGCAAACTCGAGATAACGGTATAGCTCGGTCCCATCGGCTGATTGTTTGCCTGTTTGGTCTAACAATTTGCGACTTTTCTGCTCCGGAGGGTCAATTTTCTCACGATGAACGAAGGTTGGAAAGTCGGCATGGTACAGAAACAGGCGACAGGTCATAAATTATCGCGAACACATGCAAATATATTCGTTCTCGAATCGCGTCCCCATCTGCGTACCTAAGTGTCCGAATGCGAGTCTTCGTGTGCAAGTACAGCGTACAGATCTCCGTGACGTGCACCCGCTCGCTATTTGCACGTACGCCGCGCTTGCGCCGTCGAATAATCTTTCAATCCGCCAACGCTTTCGTCTCACCAGGGACACCGGAGCACGTCACCATCCTCGAGATCATCGTTAAAAATTCAACGACGTCGGCCTTAGAAAAATGTATCGCTCGGCAGCAGCGCGTAACAGTTTCGGCGGATGATCGGCGATGATGTCGGTGGCAGGACCATGTGAATTCGCAATATCGTTAGAACGGATCGCCAACGGTTGGAGATCCGATGACACGGGTCTTGATGATAAAATGGACGAACATCTTGTGAACGATATACGCGGAAAACGAACGTTACGCAACGTGTTACGAAAGACTGGAGAATTCGGCTGGTTAGATCGATGAGAACCAAAATGGCGGTAATACAGCGATAGTGGAGGAGCTGGTTTCGTAAGTTGCAAACGGAAGAGCTAATCGTTTGGAAAGTTTAGAACGTAGGTATGCGAGTACGATGTATTAAGACGAAGCCGGCGGCGCCGTCTTTGTCGAGCATTCAATGCACCGTGACAATATGCATAATTAATCTCTATGCCGAACAATGAGTACGTTCGCATTCGTGCAACGCTGCATCGATGCGTTGCATCGGCTTTCCAGCGAAAGAAAGATTCCACCAACTGGATGTTACGGTACGCGAACGTTTTTAAATTCGCGGAGGGTCAAGGTTCGAGAAGTCCGCGAGGCAAGTCGGATTCCAGAGAAGAGATCGCCGGTGAAAAACCGATGACGAATCTCGGATGACGAGGAAATATTAATTACGGGCGTTTTTAATTACACCAGTCAGCTATGAGGCAACTAACAGCATACTCCCACCACGGCAATCGACCTTCCAATCCTGACACTCCCTGGGTGTACTTTAAGAACCGTTCCCCCTTCTACCGCTTCCCAAACAGTTGGAGGATGCCGACAAAAATATTCGCATGGTGCGTGTGCGTTCCCTTCCCCTCGAATCATCGAGCCCTACAGATCTCCCCTCTGGCATACATGGTTCGAAAACAGCGGCCGTAGGCTTCCTCCCGAAGCTTTCTCTGGAAGGATCCCTTGGAGGGCTATCCCCACCAGCAGTACTTGGACGGATGGTCGGTCGTTTAGCTGTGGAACGCGGCTGGAATCACGAGCGAATGAGACGCCGCTAGATGGGCTCCGTAGCTGTCTCTTCCTTTGATCCTTTCTCCGCTTCCTCGGCTCGTTCTTTGTCGATCGTTCCGCGAATCGTTCCCTTCTTCGTGCATAGAACCTGTAGGTGATACGTGGGCGGCCCGATCTCAACATTTAGTCGGAGGATATACATTGGTATACGTATACAGGATCCCCAGTGAGCCTGCGCTGCGTTATCGGTCGATATACGCTTTTGGGAAATTTTCCACGTGTTTCGTGGAGCCGCGTGACGCCGATTCTCCTTCGTTCGCCTCCTGCTACTCCACCTATTTGCGTGTGCCGATCGAAAACGAGTCATTAAGGTTCTCTGCCACTCCCTCGTACAACGTTTCGCGAACGAGGGTTGCTCTATCCAACTTGCCTACTTTATCATATTACCGATTTAGCAAAATCATTCGCATTCCGCGTATCTTTCAGTTAATTTTACCTCGCACCAACGATTCTGTTTGCAGCCGTAAATCGTCGACATGTCGATTACCGGTCCTACGAGTAACGACAGTCAGCTTGCTGAAAACAGCTGTTTCGAAAATATTTTTCACCAAGGTCAAGAAAACGATCCATCGATCGATTCGTTAACGCGTTCGAGTCCGCGGTAGGTGCCAGCGCCAGCCTGAACGGCGGCATCCTACGATCGCCTACGTGCAATCCTGTCGCAGACGGCCACGCCGTTTCGATAAACGGCCTACAAAGCCGTCGGAGGGGACGGGCCGATGCTTACATTCCCTGGAGCCCCTCCTGACATCGACTGTACGTGGGTACATTATTCATTCTCTACTACATTCGGCAGCAGGAGGGTGCGGACGAGTGTGTGCGTATCCCTCGTAGTCGATGACACGACATGCACTCGCGTCTCGTTTCTATGTGTGCCGTTCGTACAGATACGCGTGTACGTTTTCTCTCTTTTCCGACGCATCTGTCTTCCTCTGTCCCACCCTTCCCTTTCCTCCGTGTTTCTCCTTCTTCGTCTACCTTTCTACCTATACGGCCATCCTTTTTTCTCTTCGTTTACATCCGATTCATACCGTCTCGCTTGCGCTTTCCCCGCTTTCTTTTTTTACTTTACCTATCCTCCCCTTCTTATCCCTCTGTCTCTTTCCTTCAGCCCCCTCTCTGTTCATCCACCCCTCGTCGGGTATTTCCGTCCCCCTTTTTCCTTTTCTTTCGCCTCTCTCTCTCTCTCTTTTATTCATGTTCGATGCGAGCTTGTACGCGCAAACAGAAGCCAGTAAAAGGATAGCTCGGTGGGACGGAGGGCGACAAGGGCAGGCCACGACGGAACGGCAGGTTCGGTGGAGGGATCGAAGAGGTGGCGGCATTAGTGCGACCGACCGGGGCCACAGGGTGCGAGAAGAAAAGAGGGAGACCGAAATCGGAAGAGCGTCAAGGAGAAAGAAGGAGAAGCGGGTTATTAGAGAGAGAAAGATGCGATTACCTCGATAGGCTGTAGCACACGATGCGCAGGGACAGGGTCGGTTAGGGCTCGGTGATCGTGCCATTATCCTCTACGGGGACCGACCTTCCGCCTCGTGTACAAACGGCTCGCTCTAGGCACGCTCACCCCTCTTCACTTCCGACGCTCACGACGCACTTCCCTGGGGGAGCTTGTAGCCAATCAGCGATCGAGTTTCCGTGGCCCGCGGCCGCAGGCTCACTCCACGTCTCCCGTACCTAATGTAGGTTGTCGAAGGTAGGCATCCTTTGTACCCTCCTTGTCTTCGTACCTTCGTTCCCTACCACCAACCGAGCCGAAGGTAACGAAGGTCATTTACAGGGCCCTGTACAGTATTCGCGTTCTCTCTCATTTTCCTCTTGTTTCTTACACCGGTGGTCGCTAAACCGATCGGCAAACCAAAGCATCCTTCCAGGTAGTCGATATAACTTGCCAGGGTACTGTAACTTTTCTAAATCCCTCATTTCCGCCATTTCACTGGGGAACCCTTTTCGTAATTAATTTCGAGGATCGTTTATGGGACGCCCGGCCTCCGTAATTACCAAGCTTTCTTGACCCATTCTACTTATTTCGTCCTATCGGTATTCCCCGATGTCCCTCGAAAATTTGCTAAGATTTTGTTAGATCGGTTAATGACTCGTTTTCTATCGTATTGGTATTTACGAACGATTTATATCGTTGGACTATTTTTTACGTTTACGATGTTCCAGCAGCTGTGTACTTACCTCGCTCGAAGGGCTGCTTGGTTCCATCCGAACGCAAAAATGGCGCGTATGTGGAGGAGACATCGAATTAACACTTGTATCGTGAAGAACTAAATGGTTCAGCTGTCTGTCTTTGCGTAATTTCTAAATCACGTTTAATTGAACGTATCGCGCGAACGCTGGCACGATAAAATTCGCCAATCTTCTAAGTACGTTTCGATTGTTATTTTGTATAATCCACGTACTAGTCGCGCGATGTTCAACGGGTTAACGTTAAAGGAAGAGGACGAGGTAACACGTACGCTCGATTATGATTATACACATCACGATTTATTGACGAGCAATGGATCGTACACTTCATGTAACATGATTCTCAAAAACAATTTTAACAAAACATCAAAGTAAACGCTAGCTAATTAGCGATAACAAACATTGCCGATTACTATTCGTCGGCAAGATGTAAGGCGACGTTTTTAAACGCGCACAACCTCGCGATAATGACATGGATAATTAGATACTCGAACGATCAATGATATTAGATATATAAGTAGGTAGTAAGTAATATACGCGCTTATAGCCTGGGTTATTTTGCTCACTTAATCTACGGTAATTTTCGATTTTCTTCCTGTCGATTTTGATAAAACGCAATACGCACGCCGCTTCGTTTACATCTTCCAGTCGCTCGAAAGTTCAATCATAACGGTCGAGTGGCGCGCAATGCTTGAAAGAAAAATCAGCAATCCTAGGACCGTTTTGTAAGCGACAACGAAAAAGTTTCGTAAAGTGTTAAATGAAAGGTAGAAGATGAAGAACGAAGAAGGTTTGGAATATTTGAACAACTGTATTCTCAGTGATTATTGACGTTCTTTGTTCGATTACAACTCACAGCTTGTTTATTATGGAAATACTGTATTGCATTATACGTTTAATATTTATGAGAATGGACATTGATAATAACTGCGTTGATTACTTGTAGTATACTATTTCATCAAGTTATCGTGGAAATATCTTCGAAGTACAACCGATTACGTTTATCATTACAATCCTACGGTTTCCAAACAAAAGGTTCACGTAATTGCGACGAACGATTTCGCGATGATAAAATATAACTTGTTCCGTTTTCTTATTAATTTCAATAACTTGGTTTAAAATGCGAAACATTCGCATAAGCTTTTTGATCACAAAGACGCGATTTCGTTTTCCTTTTGCCTCTTCTTTTCAGACGTTCTATGCTTACGATACGTCATCTGTTTATTTTCTTCCAAGGGGCACATTAGTTTCAAGCAATGTCCTCAAGATATTCCAAGTTGGAAAGGATTCTTGATCCCTTGTCGTGGCGCAGCTATCTATTCTTCTGCGCGTTAAAGTCTTTTCGAACTGTAACTTTAGATACGATACATAACGATTCGTGTTGTTAACAAGTACACGAACGTTGCTCCAAACAATGGGTTAATATTTCAAGTAGAACTTACGTAGGTATAGTCACATGGCTGCTATTCAACTCTTGCAACAAATCAGATATTAAAATCTTCGCAGTCTTCGTGGGCTACGTTAATCGCTTTCGTAAACCATCGGTTCGAACGAACATTGTCTTACTAGTTGTTCAACGTGGGCATTTTATAATTGGCGGATCGATGGATAAAATTACGATCGATCGTGATGGTTGAACGTAACGTGATTCCGTTTAAAAAGGCCGTAGAAAAATAATATGTAAAAATCTGGGTCCCTTTTACTTCACCGTAAATCCTAACGAACTGTGACTCTAATGTAATCCTCGTTTTCCTAAACTGGCAGTTTTTTTTTTCTTTTTTTTTTTTGATTATTAGCTAATTCAAAAATCGCGTGGTTCCCTTTTTTTTTTTAAATGTCGTCGACCACGCGTAACCATGTAACTAATCGATGCAAATTTCCTAACCGATTCGAACGTCCGACTTCGTCGCGAATCGTGGGTATCGATATTCTCCATTGTTTCTCCGCACTCGTTGGCACCGTTCCCCTATTTTCAGTATTTATCTCGACTAGACGTTTAAAACTCTTACTTTTACATACCCACCTTGACTCTCATTCGACCATCGACATACATCTTTTTTACGCAACGTGTACGCTCGATCGATGTGCAATACCGGAAACGCTGAATTATTCTGATCGTTCGAGTAGGATTTGGATTCCTAGTAAACGTTTCGTTTAAAATTTCTTTGAAATCATCGTGTTCATCTTTATTGCTGTCCTTGTACGAACAGGAGCAGTCTGTACAAATTCCGATACAGCATTAAAAATCGCCATATATCACGCACAACGAGCTTACAACGCACTCGATGTTATTCTTTATCCGAAGGTTTTCAAAAAACCGCTTGATCGTATCGATCTCGGACGATAATACCTACAATATATTATTCATAAATCAGTAACAGCGATATGAGTTTATACGTCTTCGTAGAATAAAAACTCCCTTAATATCATAGGATACGACTTACGAGTGGTAGGTACGTATTTTTCATATTTAAACTTCCAATTGAAAACGATACACCTCGATACGAAGAATCGAGTGTACATTACAAGGATTTTACAAAGCTCCTCGAAGCTTCTCACCTAATTTTTTTAAAGGGTTGCCCGTTGTTATATGTATTACTAGCATGTTCCCCTCTTTCTTTGTTTTTTCTTTTTTTTTTCTTCTTCTTCTTTTTTTTCTTTTTACCACGAAATTATAATCGGCCTTCTATCGCAATAAATCGCACGTAATATATTATATCATAATAGACGATAATTAAATTGCACTAGTACATTGCACACGTTCTCTGGCGTTCTTTGGCATCTCTATGAAGTACATATTTCTCTAAGGTTCTAAAAAAGGAAGGACAACACGTGGGGACAAGAAAGTTTATCCTTCATCCATCCGCCGTTCCATTCTAACCATTCATCCGCTATCCTTGTCTCTACATCCCTTAACCATACGTTATGCTACGTCTAATATATCTCTGTCAGGCGTTGTGCCATTGCCAATAAAGCGGATCCGCCAAATTGCCGACTCTTTCCGCAAATTAATTTGTCAGCCTGGCCACAAGTAGGTATACTAATTTGCATTTAATGGTTGATCATAGACAGACACACACGTACATACATGCATTACAAACATACCGCCATTGTTTCTCATTTGAGAGGAAAAGACACAGGGTAACACCTGTGTGTGTGTGTGTGTGTAATTTGTTTTGTCGCTATTTTTTTCTTCTCTTTTAATGTCAAACATTCTGTACCAGACGATCTTCTTTTAGTCTTGTTCATTTTGAAAAAAGTATCTAATAGAATATATTTACTCGCGCTGTATTAAATGTCACAATCATTCTATCACTTTCACCTCTCAAGCTGGCGCTCTAGTTTATGCTACCGGGTGTACCATGTGTCTTTACACCCACACGAAACTCATCACGTTTTACGAAACATTATAGGAAGCGGGGGAAAATATATGGTAACGTACAGCCTTTGGATTGGTCACGTAGGAATCTTATTTCCGTAAGAGCGTCTTCTAAATCTAATAACAGGAAGTGGTAATATCGTGCGATTTGGTCAGCTTCTCCGATCTTAAGCAGCTGTTTAAATGAAGCGACATGTCACAAAAAATAACGACGCAGGCTATGACAAGTACTTTGAACTTTACGCGAGAACCAAACCTAAATCTAACTCCCATGTCGCGAAAATCCTGCAGAATGTCGTCGTTTTTATCGCCCG
The DNA here is from genome assembly GCF_905332965.1 of Bombus pascuorum. Taxonomy (NCBI): domain Eukaryota; kingdom Metazoa; phylum Arthropoda; class Insecta; order Hymenoptera; family Apidae; genus Bombus; species Bombus pascuorum. Next base: position 11,254,021 of record NC_083497.1, on the reverse strand, counting down.
ATTCGATGACACTAGGGTCGGTTCTAAACCTAAACCTCGAACCGTTTCACCATTTGCGTTTGACGATTCGTTCAGCGTGGAAGTAAAACTAAAATAAAAGCCTAGAAAGTAAAAGCTGTGCAAGCTGTGACCAGACAATAACGCTGAATGAGAAAACGCGTAATTATAGAAGGATTCACCTCGCGGTCGATTATTCGCATAACTTTGTGGATTGCGAGTCAGATACTTGGACGCAACGTAAGGGCGATCGACATTTCGTTGCTTCACCTAATTGAGATTCAACGAATTTATTCAGTTACTCTTTAAAGCGATTAAGCAGCGAAACGCTGGCCGGCCGCTTCGCGCCGATCGGATTAGTATTAACCCAACCTAGTCTGAAAATTAAAGCCAGGTTATTCGTAAAGAGGAAAATCTTTCAAAACGCCGAAATCACCGGAGAGGATGCTTCTCGTCGACAACTTGATCGCTTTAGCTGCAGTGGACGAGTTCGTAAAAATAAAAACGGCGAAGCGAAATAAAAAATTGTACTTGCGACACATTTTTTTTCGCGATAGGTTGCTCATTCTTGGTGACGATTTTTAACGCATTAAAGTTGGAAAAAGATCAGAGACACCGACCAGATTGTTGGCTATTACCATAGGAAGTGGTAAAAAAGAATGGAGGATACACAGGAGGATAGCTCGTACTGTTAGCGGAGAAAGAATTACGGTGGCTGTTGCGAGGCAGAATTGAAGTAACTGACTCTTTGATTCCTATATTGCGACGCGACCACAGCCTGAGGATTAGGAATGTGCCTGATACTCAAGTTTGGTTTGATTTTCATTCCGAAACCGGAGATTCTATGATGAGGTTGCGGTATTCGCAGAGCGACTTTGCTGGCGAGGTTGGCAGAGTTGAGTACCAAAGGTTCGATCGAATTCTCGTCGGTGATGCAGCTGCTTAACAGGGACACAGCCGCGTCGGAAAGTGTCATTAGATTGGAGTCTTGACCTCGTCGTTGCTCCCCGTCTTTCGCTTTTCCTCTTAGTAAGTTTCCTGTCGGGATCGATGGTCGCGATGGCCTTGGTTTTAACAAGGTCAGGGAACAGGACGACGAGGACGACGACGACGACGACGATGACGACGACGACGACGACGACGACAAAGAGGACGAAGGTGAAGAGGACGAGGACGAGGAAGGGGACGAGGAATAATTACCGACAGATAAATTCGCAGATAAATCGAGAACGTTATTGTGAACCGCTCCACCGCTGCTTAGATCCAGCGGGATCTCGTATTTGGAATTGTTCGGTTCTAAAATGGCGCTCGACGTGGCAAAACCGGAAGGCTTGGCGACGCGCAGTGGCGCTAGTGGTGGCGGGCCTTTCTTTTTCGGAGGGGCGCTGACCTGAATGGGTGCAGAATGTTGTTCCTCTTTCGTCTTCGACATTGTTTTCAACGTGTCGCGCATCTGTTTCTCAGCCAGCAAGCTTCTCACACGATTCGCTTTACTTTCGCGCAATTGTTTCTCGAGTTTCTCTCTGTTCAAGTTATCCATCTTCTCCCCGTTGTTTTGCACGCGTTGCTTCGCTTTATCCTGGAAATTGTCGCTGGTTTCGTTCACGGCTACCAGACCCAATCTTCGAAGAATCTCCTCGTCCTTCTTCGGACGTTCTGGTTCAACCTGTTCCACTCTTTTCACGATTTCCGGCACGGTTTCTTCCTTCTTCGACGATGGTCTACAACTCTGCGGTATGCTTCTTTGATCCACCTTATCGGCCGAGGTGGAAGTATCCTCCGTCGAAGGAGAAGTTATATTTTGTGCGATTCGAACGACCTCGTCGGGTATGCTGTCTATAATTTCTTCGATCGTCTCCTCTGTCTCTCTGAGGTTCTCTTTCGTAACGGCACCTTCCCCTGGAGCCACCAACGCGCCTGTCGATCGTTGCTGATTTATCGTCGTGGCTTTGATCTTTTCTCGTCTAACGGCTCTCATCTGCAACAATTTCTCTTTTGCCTGGCCGGTCGCGCTGCTCGACGTGATTCTCGGTGGACACGGGGTCAACCGAACCTTCAGTTTCAATAGATCCTCCCGCGGCGTGGTGGTGATCTCAGCGATCACTCGTTTGTTTCGTCGTTTCCTGTGCTTGTGGTGTTCCAGCTTCGTCAAGTCTTTGGTCTTGGAACTCTCCGGTGCGTGATTGTTTTGTATCGGTACGAGATTAGGAGTCCTCATAACCGGAGTCACTTTGCACCTTGGTTTCTTCGCCTTCGGTTCCTTGTCGCGTTCCAAATTGGTCTTCAAGGATCGAGGGGGTACGTTGCTGCTTTCTAAAATCCTACGAGCCTCGACATCGCACTCCTGCGGTGGCTTGGGGCTCGGCGGTGGTGTCGGCGGCCTCTGAATATTTTCCATGGTCGCGGTATCCTCGGTCGTTTCGTTGTTGAAGGAACTGTCGCTCGATTCAGGAATAACAACCTCCCTGCGCGTAATGCGATAAAACAGCTGCATGGGTGCTTCCTGCAAAGTCAAAATTATCGCTTCCCCTATGGTATCTTGCAGCATCACGAGAGTTCTAAATACGACTGACGCAATAGGAAATGATTATGACTATCGCGAGGTAGACGATCGACCTCTACCGTGCGACCATGAGTAACCGACGAACACGATGCGAAAGGAAAGTAAATTATGGGCTCGCTAAATAACAGGGCAGAAGGGGTAAATGATAGGGGAAGAAACTCACTCTTTTCCAGTCGAATATGCAGGCGAGGTCCAGTAGAGTCCACGATTGGTCCAGTACCATCGTTTTCGTGCTACTACGCCGATTCTCGTCGCTCTTCTCGCAGAGAATCTCGATTTTGTTGACGGTCGACCCGTAAGAATTCGCTTCCTCCCATCCTCTCTTCAGCATCAACAATCGCACCAGGTGACGAACCGTCACTCCTGCCGGACATTTGAGATACCGCGTGCTTCGAACCTTGATCGGGTCCTCGTGTTTCGTTTGATCGGTATTGTTCGTTCGGTGTCGTGACCCGACACGGTTCTCCGGCTCGCGAGCGACCGCCTCCTCTTCCGGTTCGTCGAGCTCGCACAAGCTCAGGCTGACGAAATCGTCCAAGGTTAAGTCTAGGGCACCCAATGGAAGGGCTAAAGGTGGGCATTGCGGATTGACCAGCCGGAAATGACGCCTTCGTTCGAGCTCCGACCGGAAGAGGCCGGGTACCACGAGATACACCAGTCGTTGTAGCTTTACGTCCGGCAAGAGCGGCGGAGACGTTGCGACATTGCATACGGGACACGCTCTGGCACCACTGCTCAACCGTCTGACTATGCAACCTCTGCAAACTGAACATCCTTCGACTCGTACCTAGTTTATATTCCACGCGTGTTCTTTCCGATGTTTAATTACGCTCGTTCCATCGCGAACGCGGAATCTTCGCGTTCGGAAAATGTCCGTTCGTCGGGAGAATATTAGAACGAAGAGCGGCAGCGGTTAGTCACCCTTCACGAATTTAGCCACCCTGCCAGAGGGGCGGACGAAGCGGATAGACTATTTCACGCACGCGAAGTAGATACGGCCGTCGTCATTTGGCGTCGTCACCGAACGATATTCATCGACGACTTTGCTACGTTACAGCCTTTTTCTCATGCAAATTAATGTTAACGAGCCGATGAAACTCGAGTCAGATAAGCGAAAATCGTACGATGACCGGCGACGAGTAACGAGACGGGACGAGCGTTACTACGGGACACAGAATTGAAAGAAATACTAACAAGAATGCAGACATTCCACGAGAGTCGTTGCGTCTACGAGGTAGCCTCTGCAGAGAGGACACACGATATGTTCGTTCAAGTCTTTAACCAGCGGCTTCTCCCTCTCCTTTGCCTCCATGTCGTTAGTCGGTTCTGAAACAGCTGTGCCATTCGGATTGTTAATCCACGGGACCAAAGAGCAACGATTAGATGCTTTTTTTAAATTAACTGCGCAGCGTGCTGTCGTCGCCGTACGCGTCGCACGGAATCATAATTCACGCCTGCGTAAAAAATTTCCACGCATTGTCGCGATTCGTCGTACGCGACAGCGAGTCGAATCGGTGATCGCCGATCTCCGGCTTATCTAAAATTAAATCGCGTAACGTTACGCGTTAATATACCGACGTGCGCGATATCGATGCGCGTTCTAATAACGGTCGGAGGATTCCGAAATGCAGGTAGCCGCGCGCACTAGCTCGAGGGGGGAAACGCACGCACGTAATCGCGTTAAGATACGTTCGAAGCGGCGATTTCCATTTACGCGAGACTCGTGCGTACCGTCGATATATTTAGAATAATGAAATATCTCGTGAAATGCAAGGGGGGAGAAACGAGTTACGCCGGGGCTTTAAGGTCTATCTCTTAAAGGGGATGGTTTCTCTTCCCTTTCTCCAATCCGTGTCTATCCGTGCAACGGATATTCGATAATATTTTCGACCAGATATGGTTGCCACGTACGGTCTCGTTCACGACGAACATACGCGAGACGAGATTTAGTCGGTATCGCGCGAACGAATCTGATTTCGCGCGTGCTATGCTCTCGCGATCGGTTCGCGCGCGCGCCAGCGCTACGGCGCTGCTGCTGTAACAGCTTTTCGCGAATGGCCGTTAACCGGTGGCTAACGAGGAAGCGGCTTCCTATCAAGTTTCGTAGCCGTACGATGGCGGGAGATTTAGCAAGATTTCGTAGGCAACGAACGGGAAACGCGTTCGTCGAAGTATCGCGCGACGAGCAACGAGATCCTCGCGTGAAAGGTATACTTGACAGTGAAACCAGCTTAGTCACGCGATACGTTGGCTTGGAAAAACTAGGTTTTTAGAGCTCCCGCGTACAGATCTCCCGCGCGACAATAACAGAGGCCAAGTGTCACTGCGCATGGCTAACGAGCTCGAAGAAAGGAGGAAAGGCTCGACCACCTGCGTCGACGATATAGTCGACGGCTCCGCGTTCGTGTAATTTCGCTCTGCGAATGATCCGTCAAGGCCGGGAACGCGACAGAAAAGAGGTTGGTTTACGAGGAATGGTAAGAGTAATGAAGAACTTGGAGGAAAGGAGGAAAAAAGAAAGAGAGAGAGAGAGAGCGTGCAAGCGAGGGGCAAAGAGAGAGGGCGAGAGAGAGAGAGAGAGAGAGGAAGGACGAGTAGAAAGAAGGGCTTCTGCGTTCGAACTTGAGAAAGGTCTGGCGCCAAGCGAGCAGAGAGAGAGAGAAAGAGAGAGACCACCTAATTCGTTGATCGTCGTTGTTACGGATCGACACGATTCTTCAGAGAATCGCGATCTTCGTTCTTGGACTTGGAAATGTCCGCGCGATGCCGATCACGTCTCGCATGCTCGCGACGAATCGTCACGAGGCAACGTTTGATACGATCGAAGGAAGAAAGTAAATTGGACGGCGAGACGATAAAGAGAAAACGGGAGGAGAGATATAATAGAAAGAGCGGCGATGGAGAATCGCGAGGGTAAGCCGTCGTCGATAGGAGCGTTGCCACGGTAACATCGGTGGTTCGAGCGTTTTTGCTGGAACGTCGACGTATACCGGTCCGAGAGAGCACGGTAGCTATTGCAGGCAACAGGATCTCGCGGGTAGAGCATCGGCATCGCGGCGAGCAGCGGCGGTGTCCTATCTTCGGCGGAGGATCGCGAGTACCGAGCGTAGTACGGACTTGTTGGTCGATTCACGCGACTACCATACGTTTCGCAGGGCGGTATACAGAGGCTTACGTGTAGGTGCTTACCAGCGTAGCGAGAGAGATGGTCGCCGTGGCCAGCAGCGAGCTGCCGTCCCGGCTGGCAGCGGAACGTAGCAGCGGACGTGGCAACGACGGTGTTCTTGGTTGCCGTATCGCTTCTCGCGGTGCAGCGGGCGAAGAGAGGTGGCAACGCCGCTCCGTCCGTCGGCGTGCGGCGCCCCGAGGCTCTCTCTCGCGATAGCGCGCTCGTTGTCGTCGCTCACGCCGTCGCACTCCTCACCATGGTCGTCACGAACCCGTGACCGCGAGCAATCCTGATAACTTGCACGCCGCGAGCTACGTACCATCACGTCCCTGCTGCCTGCGAGCACAGCGCCGCGCACATGTCCGACGATTTCGACCCGATTCTCTCTTTTTCCTTTCCCCTTCCTTCCTTCCTTCCTTCCTTCCTTTCTTCCTTCCTTCCTTCCTTCCTTCCTTCCTTCTACGCTCTACTTCCCTCTCTTTCGTTTCTCCACTCGCTCTCCTCCGTCTATCTCTCTCCCCTTGCTCCTCCTTTCCTACGTTTTTCTTCTTTCCTCGATCGTTCTTCCTACGTGTTTACGTCGCCCCTACTCGCCGAACGAGGGAACAGAAAACGAAACTCGATCGTGCCTTTGTTATCCTCGTGCACCGCTTTCTTCCTCGATCCACGTCGTAACCGTCGTCGTTGCCGCGATTGTCCCGTCGACGACGTGGTTGTCGATCGACCGGTGGGTCGACAGGCGCGCGCGCGCGCTCTTGCCCGTGACGTTCCTTCTTTCTCTCGCTCTCGCTCTCCCCTCTTCGTCACCTTTTTCTCCGTCTCTGTCGCTCGATCTTCCCCTCCGCGCTGCCCTCCTCCTCCTCCACGAGGACTCACGGGGTCTTGTCTCGCGACTCGACGTAACGTAACCGCTCTCTCTGGCCACGACTCGATTCGGTGCACTCGGCCGACTCTCGAACGAGTGCGACGATGCACGATGATATCGGGGATCCGGTGGCGGCGGTGGCGGCGGAGGCGGCGGTAGAGGCCAACGAGAGAGTGTGTGCAGCGGTGGCGCCGAACTGCGGCGGTAGCCGCTGCCACTTTTCGATACGGTGCGATTAGAACGACGCTGCACGGAAACGACGGGAAGACACGGGCACTGTTCGTATCGACCCCGCCTAAACCCCGCCTCGCTGCGACGGAGCCGCACGAGCGACGCCGAGCGTCGGCGAGCGTCGACGAACCAGCCGGTTTCCTTTTCCGACTTCGTCCTTTTCGGTCGTTCCGACCTTTCCTCTTCTTCTTCAACACCCCTTCTCCTCCTCTTAGTACTCCGCTTACGTTTTCACCTTTCGCATCCCTCGATCGTCGGATTCGTCGATGAATTCATCGACCGATTCGTCGATCGATCGCACTCCTATCGTCCAGCGTTCGCTCGCAAGCTGCTAAAGAACCAACTGATCGATTCGAAGCTAGATCGACCGTAGATCGTCCCGCTTTTGTACACCGACGCGCGAAAGCAACGGTTCGTACCCGACGTATCTTCTTCGCCCTTTGCATCCTTTGTTTGCGAAAACGACGCTTTCTTCGTCCGCTACGAGGCAGCGGTGGATGCTTCAGCGGAGATTAGGACGCTCGAATAAACCGAAGCCAGCGCGTTTTCGAATCGAAAAGGAACGCGGTCGAAGTACAGGTACGCGCGTTTAATCGGCGCGAGGAACTCCATAGACCGTACGATGTCCCTTTCCATGTCGCTCTAATTACCAGATGCCTTTAATACGTTACGATCACGGTACATTCGACGTAAAAAGCCGCTTTCCAACAGTTACGGATCGCCATCCGTTTCCTGTGAAACATCGCAGGTATCTACAGCGACGAATCTGCGTGCGACATATACGTACGGACGTGACGGTGGTACTGCGTGCTAATAAATATGGGACACCGGTAACGAAGCTGCTTATTAAACGCGTTCGATCAGCGATTCGTCGAGGCCTCCGGTTTCGTAACTTCGGCCTGTGTGTCAAAGAAACGAGGCAATCGTGATTGGCAAACGAGGCAAACGTGGCTGCGCGATCGTAAAGGCGTTATTCTAGTTACGATAGCTACGCATACAAGCACGCCGTCTACCGATAACGCGCTACGAAAGTCACCGAACCGTATTCGAGAAATATCTTGCGCACCAACAGCGTGTCGCCCGCCGGCAGATCGCACGCTATTGTAAATTTAAATTGTTGCGCTATTTATAGAACGAATAACCTACGAGATGTCCCTGATTGGCCGCGCCGTGTACTTTTCTCGCGTTTCTCCGATTCTTTTCATTACCGATTCTCCCATCGTCGCGCGTTTTCTCGCACGATCTTTCTAGACGTTGCTCGCGTCTATCCGACTTGGACAAAACCCGACTTTAATTTTCTTTTCGACGAAGCGTCGTGAAAGGGCTTCGGTGTCGATTTCGGCGATGCGGGCTCGACGTCTCTAAGAGAGAATTTAGTGCACGACGCGACGTAACCGTGGAAAATCGTAGCGCCATACGGAACGTGGTTAGACGCTCGAGGTTCGTAGCTCTCGTTTTTCGGTAAGAGCGTCGACGATTTTTATTCGAAAGTACGATTTTAGCGCGAAAGCCGAGCGAAAAGAAGCACGGTTATGCGTGTACATCAGCGCGAGTACAGAGCAGAGGGGGAGAAAGAGAGAGAAGTACGAGAAGTCGACTGATCGATCGGCGGCGACGCGGTAGACCGCTTCATAACGACATCGCCTTGAAAAGAGACAGTCGCCGGGCGAACCCGGTTTTGCGTCCATCGAAGCAGCACGACTCTCTGGTCGATCGACGCTGATGGGCGGACGGATGGGCATGGTTATAGTTGGTAAAATGGCGCCAGGCTCCGTCCACTTTGACCACCCATACGACTGTGCGCAGTTGCGGCTCCGCCTGCAAACTGCGCGCGCTGCCTGCCTCGCACTTGTATCTTACGTCTCGAATCTCCGACGTACGCTGATCGTTTTAACTTTTTCGCTAATTTCTTTAACTTTAGATTTTCTCTTACGAAATTTCGTTGGAAAATATTAAATATTTTGGAGAGGAGAAACGGACGGCTTCGATATTTCACGAGTAAACGATAAACGCTTAAGAAGCGACACAGTCTCGTCAACGTACGAAATGGGACGATATACTGCACGTGGGACTATTTCGTGAAACTTAAGCGGCTGCTAAGCGGTTATGATAACAACGGATGCGTGTCCTGACTGTAAACGATACGATGAACTCGATACGTCCAAGTCAATCAATATATGCTATTTAGATTCCTACGAGTACACGCATTTCTTCGCATATTTCGTTCGTCGTAACGACCATTCGTTAGAGAACACGTATCCGCTGCGATCGTAACCTAACTTTCGCGATCCGATGGTTGAGTCATTTTCGACGCAGCAGGCTTAGCGCGATTCAACGTGTAACTTGCAGTTTTAGCTTTTATTTGCTCGACACTGATAGCGAGATGATTCAACAAATTTCAAATTTTCTTTTATCGAATAGAAAGTGTACGTTGTATTCCTAGCTTTGTCAGTTTGCAAGTTTTACGACAACGCTGACTCATTCTCAGGTATTATTTTGTTTAGTTAGTATAGCTATACCTTAGTTATTATAGTGGCATATCTTACCTACTATCGGTTCGATGATGTTCCAATGATTTACGACGATTTCTTTGTGGCCTGTGTTTCTTTCAAGAAAGCGTCTCCTCTATCGACAGTTCCTAAAAATAGTATCCTAAATCGACAGTTTTTCACTTACATCACAACCAATGGCTTTATTCTTTATCTGTGTAACGAAGATACTTGTGGGAGAAAATTGTACAAATTTGAATATATATATAATGAGTACGTGGGTTCGAACTGAACCTATCGTTGTACTTTCTTACTACGTAGTTCGCGATTCGCACTTCGAAGATTAATACGATAATTTTCACTGGAAAATCACTGATTACTCGGAAAGTCACGTTAATCGCGTGTCTAGACACTAAACTATGTATCGAATGCTGTCGCGACGGATCAGCTAGCTACATCTATTTATGCGATATTTAACCTCTCGCTCTACAATTTTAGTTCCGAACGTGGCCAAGAGAAAAAAGTGTTTGTCGCGTGTAATCTGAAGAACGTACGTTTTGTGCTCGTATTGTTTATGTTTGGCTCGAGAGACGTACCACCTTTCTCGCACGCGTTCTTCGTGTTTGGGTCGAAGTAAGTGAGCCACGAGTCTGACTCGACGTTGTAGGTTAAGGGGCTAAAAATTTTCCGTTGTAATCTTCGTTTTGCATTTGTTTATTACGATACTCTGTCTATATCTATGAGTAGAGTCGAATCGTTTATCGAACATCGATTCCAATAGTGCATTTGAGTGTTTTAATAGCAGATGGGTAAACGTATCGGATATTCGAAGAATATTCCCAAGATTGGATAAACGAGTTAATCGATTCTTTAGAATGATACCTGGATTTTGTTTTAGACGTTAAAAGAAGTCATAATTTGATGTTCGGTGGGTCTATTTCTAAAGAAAGTAGGTGGACAGTAAAGCTTTGTCCATATGTTGCGATCTACTTTCGAATGCGGCCTCGAATGTGTTCTATATACATATTTTAACAGTATACTCTTATTTATAGCCGTATAGTTAGATCAGAGGTTCTTTATTTTATATTGCAGATAGTTTGTACCCCGTAATGGCGTTACGATACAGGAAACGCGTCTAATTTTTCACGAGTTTACAGCGATTCAAGAATTTTGAATCGTTTTTTTAAGCAAGTTTTACGTTTTTGCCGATAGAGTATTGGGATATGGAAATGGAATCAGGTGAAAGTGACAAATCGATAGACACGCGGTTTTCGTATAAAATTAATTCTTTAATGATAACTTGTCGTAGTAAAATTATACAGGAAATTGCTCTACGGTTATATTTTATAACGGGTAATTCAATAGAACGTCCTGTCGGGCTAATTCCAATAACATAGGATCGTCGAAGAATTTGTTTATAGATACGTCTTCCGAAAGTCCCTTTCGCCTCCTTGTCTTCAACATAAACTCTCTAGCTAAGTGCGTAGCTGGCTGTGGCTCCAGTGGTCGAATGGTAATGCTTTTATCTAACGGATCGCCAGGCACGATCTGCCAATGATGGAACACGGACAGGCAGAACGCCTGGCCTTGCGTATGTGTTCGCAAGTCAGTCTCGAATCCGAAACTATCGATTGCCGGAATGAATGCTTTGATGGTATACAAGGGACTTCCGGGAACGGGAGCGTCTTGAGTCACGTGACCCCTTCTTTTAGCCAGCACGGTATAAACTGCTGACACGCAATCCGCAGGCGCTTGAACTTCGACGAACAAGTAGGGTTCCATCAATCTGGGCGTTGCCATAAGGAAGGCAGAATAGGCTACCCTTCTGGCCGTCGGAATTATCTGACCACCTGTAAAACGAAACAAATTAATGTTGTTCGCAATAAGAAAAGGGTGGAAATTATTTCTCGTCGCTTCACAGAGTCAAGCGGAGTCGGAGAAAAATATTATTGGCTGATTAATAATAATTAATTAATAATAGTAATACGGTATATGCATTCTGAGTGCTTTCAAACTTAAAAGGTAAGAACCACGCTCGATTTCAAATATTTTAACGTACCTCGAGAAACAAAATATTGAGAGATAAAAAACGAAACTGCAGTAATTCGAACGAAATACGTACCTCCTCGATGAAGAGGTTCTTGAGCAATCACGGCGTCCAGGATTTTGAACTTCACGTTTCGAATCGGTTCTTCGCAGAGAGGACCTTCTCGCGTACCCCACTGGAAACCCTGAATGATGGCGTCACGGGCGCTGTTCAATAGCGTCTTGTCTACTTCTGATGGCAAAGTATCGTCGACCAGAATATTAGGACCCGTGGCGTCTGGACCAAACGCCCATATGCTTCGCGCCGCCAATAAATCCCAGTCGTACTTCGTCTGGAAAAATTCTCCTAGACGTTTTCTGCAAAGACGAGTAGATTTTGTTTTGAGATTTTTGGAACTTTCGTGGCTCGATACCGAAGAACCCAGACTTGCGTGTACGAACCGTGTCTTTACTCCCTATCAGGGTCGATCGACCCTATCTGATGAAGCTATATATCCGTGAAGCCTGCATTAACGTACTATTCTATTTTCTATATCGACAAATAGGCTGCGGATATTTGTGCAAATTTATACTTTTATAAACACAATTAAAAAGACAGAACCTAAGCGAAAATTTAATTTCACCCACTAAATACGTTGCAAGCAGTACCGTATTTTGGATATTTTATACGTTTTTGCGCACTATGCGCATTCCGTGTATTTTTGCATTTTTTTAACTTTTTATAAATGCGTAAAAATCCACGATCTACTGGCGAGGCACAGAATTTTTCTACTTACTTGTTCCACGTGATTTTAACGTGTTCCGCCTCGATGTCTTCGGCCAGGCCTCTCTCGAGTGGTTCGGCGATCATCGTCAACTTGTTCCGTTTATTGGGTGTCTCGGCGAAACACTTGAGAGAACTCGTTTCTACTACCGTCTCCGCGAAAGCAACGACCGGGTCTGCTACTTTTATATCGATTTCCGAATACATACGACGCAGGTCGTGCATCGCGCAGTCCAAGTACAATTCACCGGTACCTAGGACCACGTGTTCGCCGCTCTCCTCGACTCGCGTGCCCAGCAATGGATAACTTTTATTCACTTTTCTCAGACCGTCTAACATTTTTGGTAACTCTGATGGATTGACAGGTTCGACCGCGATTTTGATCACGCTCTGAGTATTGAACTTCAATGGTCGGAAGATATGTAAGTCGTCCGAATTACTGAGATCGGTAATGGTGCTCGTTTTTACGATCGGCCTGTCTATACCTTCGATAAGTACCCAGTTGCCCGCGGGAACTCTGTTCAGCTCGATCGAGTAGCGTGCCTCGCTGATCCACAACCTTCCCACGGTTAAAACGCGAGAATCTTCTTCGTCGGTACGCGAGTACGCTTCACCTAATACGCGGACACGTTGTCCTGCCTCGAGTGTACCTGACATCACCCTTCCGAGGACCACGAATAGAGTGCAGTCCTCGGTAGGATACATTTTTGTGCTGTGAATCATTAGCCTGCCCTGCAAATATCGTTTCCGTGTTAAAGTCTATGTGGAAGGACACGAAATACTCGTAGTATAAATATTTCGCAAGTACTAACGTCAGGATCGCAATTGATCATATCCTGCGCGAGAGACGAATCCATAGAGCCTGTGTACACGTGTTGAACTTTGACTGGTGCGTGTGACTGAGGACTAGGGACGTGGGCTACACACATATCGACTAATCCGCACATGTCTCCCAAGAAACGCGTGCATACCAATCTCAACAGAGGTCTAATATTCATTTTCATTTCTTCTGATGTTAGTCTTATGCCTAACTCGTCCAGTACTGTGGAATTAAGTTGCAATATTATTTCACGGTGAACGAAATCTACTAGTTTAATTTAGAAAAATTGACTAACCATCGGGTAAAGTTGTGTCAACATCGCCGACAACTTGCGCGAAGATCTTGTACAATGGCTCGAGAATGAATTCGATAAAGCTGCGCTGTGCGGTATTGTGTGGCGGTTTTTTCGTAAATTTCCGTGTTTTCGAGTTAAAGTATATATCTCCCCATAGTCGTTTCGAAAATTCATTGGCGTTAAGCGAGGGATGGATCTTAGCGTAAAGCGCCGCAAAGGATTTCAGGGTGAAACAGACATTGTACTCTGAGCTCGCAAAGCACACGTTTCCGATTGCAGGTGACACGAAAGATGGATTTTCAGAATCCGAATATAGCGCTATCAGTCCATTAATTTCTTCGATGATGTGTCTTAATTTATAGTACGCGTCTAAGGGGGGCAATTTTAGTTCGAGGATCAGTCGGTCTATCTTATTTATACAAACTGTTAACGCAAGTTTTTCCTGAAGCGCGTGTTTTAGTAAACGTTCTGTATTCAACATGACGCCTTCGGCGGCATCGACGATCAGCACCGCTCCATCGGATAAACGTATCGCCGCTGTCGCCTCGTCAGAAAAATTTACGTGACCCGGAGTATCGAATATATTTAAAAGGTAGGACTTTGATTTTACGTCTTGCAGTAACAACGTCACGGGTGTTGCTTTCGTCGATACTCCTCGCTGTTGCTCGGTGAATAACGTGTCGGTATACCTAGGAACGTAGATATTATGTAGTTTTTTGTTTAACTTTGAACGGCGGTTATTGAGAGTATTTATGAGTACCTTAAAGGTTTTTCGTCTGTTACGCTGTGAAGATAGGGATGGGTCTGTCTCACTAGACAATCGACCAAAGTAGTTTTGCCGTGATGTAAGTGACCAAGTAGAACAACATTACGTATAAGGTGAGGTGCATCCATCATATCTGCTAAAAATTCTATGCTATATGTTGTCTCTGGTAGTTGCTGTTGTTTTATTTGAAACTTTGGTTTTCGTGTTGGTGCTATCAGCGGTTTATCCAATGGCTGCGCATCTTCTTCTTGTACCAATGTCTCTACCTATAACGTATTTTAATCAAATATATATTAATTAACAATTAATTGTTCAATTTACCTCTGGCCCATAAACTTCTAAAGCACTTGGATAATATCTTTTATCTTCGTGCAATACAACTGCCATGGAATTTCCTTGTTCCGATTGTTCTCTAACTTCATCTCTGTCTTCTTCCATTTCCTCGTCGGAGCGTTCTCTGTCTTCTGCGTCGTCTCCAGCATTTCCATATTCATTTTCATCTTCGCTATCAGAAGCCAAATCGGGACCAATATAATTGCCAAATTCATCGTATAGATCTGCATCCATGGTTATTCTCTTTTTTATTTAAGTAATAACTGCAAATATAAAAATTACACATTTTAAATATCATTGATCATTTTTATGTGGCATAAGATTTATTTTTTGCTATATTTTTCGTTGAAATTACGTTAATCCTGATTGTTTACAGGCGGTTAGTTCGAACATAACCTTAAAATTAATGACAACAAATGAGAGATTGTAATGATGTTAAAAACTATAGTAATCATTAATAAATTTTGTTAAATTTGCTTTAATATCTACAAACGGTAAGTACTAGTACGGTATGCTTACCAAAATTAATATTATTTGACTAGGAGCACGGAAATGGCTAACCAACGTTATAACTGGTTACACTTGATAAACATACATCGTATAAGTAACGTTATGAAATGAAACACATACGGGTGTTTTAGCGATCTTTAATTATTAGATCAACGGTACAAATATAAAAGTTCACTAATTGCTTCGTATAAATTACACGTGTATTATTCGTGTTTTATCGTTTATACATATTTCATATATATTTGTATGAAGTAGAACGAAGTAGCTACGAGGAAGTATAAAGTGGCCTGCCAATATAACGAAATAGACTTTTCGCTCTTTTTAAAGTGTATATTCAATACTTTGCGACATATTAAATGAATATTCTCAAATCGACTAAGCGAAATCTTAAGGATTTCACATTTACAAATAAGAGCAGGTTTTAATTGAAAGTTACATTTCCATTACTGTATTATTTTGGGTCAAAGATTGTTGGCACCACTGTAATAGGTGTGATAATTGCAGAATATGCCGCTAGGGTAGTTATGTTTCCGCGCATGGTCATAAAAGTATACAAGACCTATTGTATACGCTACTACGTTAAAGCTTACACAAACATACTTTCCACATTGAAACGAATGTTGCGCACAGTAACCCAATTGACAGCTGGGAGAACGTGAAACAGGAGTGGCAGATCATGTAAGGTGTGTACTTATTTCATTCAAATATAGACTACATTGCGACAATTCAACTGTCATAGTACAATCTGTAAACTCCTAATCAAACCCTGGGAACTTCTCATCTAATTTTGTCCTATTAAGTATAATTGACACACCCGTTACATCGCGACCTCTCCAGGATAACTTTCTTAGTTCTCGTGTTCATGTAAACAAAACTGATACATGTTACAACAGAAGTTGTTGAGTATATAAGCAACACATTGCGAATTTCGTCGGTTCAATGTAAGTTAACCGTTTCAGGGTACTCTAGTCGAAGAGCGAGCCTTGACAATTCACGAGAAGACACACTGCTAAGAATACATTAGAAGAGTTGACAGGATAGGCAGAAGAAGGCAAGGCAGCGGGGGTGGGGGTGGGAGAACAAGAGGCGGTATGACACGACCCCCTAATAATGACAACCTTATGACCTTCAAATTGGTCGTGGTTGGTGATGGAGGTGTTGGAAAGAGTGCACTCACCATACAATTCTTTCAAAAATTATTTGTCACTGACTATGATCCTACCATCGAGGATAGCTACATTCAACATACAGAGGTAGACAAACAATGGTGTATCCTAGATGGTAAGTTGAATTCAGTTGCTTTGTCGCGTTTAATTCTGCTATCTGCTATTTTTGTGTTACGCTTAGCGCATCGCATTAGGCCTATAATGCATTCTTGTGTGTACAAAAGTTTATTTGTGCCTAACAGTGTTAGATACAGCTGGTCAAGAAGAATTCAGTGCCATGCGAGAACAATACATGCGCAAGGGTGATGGGTTTCTATTAGTATACTCTGTAACTGATAAACAATCTTATGAGAATATCATGAATTTTTATACCCAAATACTTAGGGTAAAGGACAGAGACGTATACCCTATGCTTCTGGTAGCCAATAAGGTCGATTTGGTACATTTGAGAAAAGTTACAGAGGAACAGGGAAGGGAGTTGGCTCACCGCTTGAATATACCTTATATCGAAACTTCTGCCAAAGACCCACCATTAAACGTAGATGCAGCATTCCACGAGGTAGGGGACCATAAGAATAGATAAAAGAAGGAACAAGATGATTATTGTATATATAGTTGCACATGGGTGAAAGTAGTCAAGGGATTTGAATAATTTTGTTCTAGGTTGTTCGTATTATCAGAAATCAACCTCCGGCTGAGTTGGAAAAGAATCGGAGGAAACGAAGACGTTCAGGAAAATGTAATCTTTTATAAAGCCCTAAGAATACTGAGCGAATATTGGGGCTGTGCAATGATTACGAATTACCTTTTTAAAGAATCACTTTTTGCCATAAAAAGTGAAACGCACCTGCCAAAAAACAAAAAAAAAAGACGAAAAAATAGGTCTTCTGTCCTCCATCGTATATAGGTATATGTGATTCGTACATTTTTATTTTGTCGCCGATTCACGTATGAGTTCATAGTATTAATAAGCATCGATCCCACCCTTGTAACATAAGTGTACAAAATAGTAAGGATAAGAGATGCATCGATTGAAAAAGAAAAAAAAAAAAACGATACTATATGTCTCGGAGACGCAACTAGATTTTTTAAAAAATCAATTCAGTATCAGTTTAAGAGTTAAAAGACCGAAAAAATTTGTCGGAGTTATCGACTGTTCATCATTACGAAAATATGAGACCACGTCTCAGTACGCGTATATACATCAATTTTTTACCATTGACAAAACACTATGGAATTGAGCGTTTTTTATTGCACAATGCATAATTCTATAGAAATCTTTTTACTTCTTCACGTAATAAGATCATGTCATGAAATGACTATAATAGTTTCATATATTGACTCAGCTCCTATTTTAGACAGCGGTAAAAGGAATTATAGCTTCAAGCGTCTTTATTTATTTATTTAGGTTAAATGACCTTTTACCTTTTCTTTACGTGTATGATGACTGTATGTATTTCTTGACAATTTATCGTTTACTCGAATCTTTCTTATGATATTTGTTTCATTGAATTCACGTACAGATTTTTATTATATTTTCAGTCATTGTCTTTTTGTAGCGATGTAAATAATATTCAGAAAAATGAATTCTTTAACAATAAGTTTCTCTTTTTTCAATAAATATACCATTAGGTATTTAGAACCTAATGAATATTTAATAAATATTCTGAATCAAGAATGAAATATTCAACGTAAGGCAGTATTGCCTTTGCTATTAGATTATTGGCTTTGATATTTATAGAGGTCTGATATAAAATATTTATTGTGTTTGAGTATTCAAGTAAATATATACAACGCGAAGTATTGTGTTTAGCCAATTAAAGTTGAAAAATATAGTGTATTATTAAAAAGAAAGATATACAATGAGCAATATACATATTGCTTTTGTAACGCAAGCAAAACTTGTCTAATGTCTTTTTTTCTGTCGATTATTTTAGTTTCCAACGTTTGTCACTCTATCAAGTGCGATACGTGAACTTTGACTATGTCAGACCTTCTTACATATATTTAAGGAAATAATGCCATGGCCTACTTTAGTATTTAAATGTGAAAAAGGAATGCGTACATTTAAGAAGCGTCCCAATTGCGTGTGTAAGTGAAATTTAATGTTACATGTGAATGCAAATACCAAACAGTGAATTATTTTTCGTGCTTATACAGACTCGAACGTTGCAATCTATATCGTACATAATATTCGTCTTACATCTTCTACGTACTCGATACGGTACTCGTACGGTATTCGTAAATGATAAGATTATCAACGAGGACGTTACAACGTGAATGAAACTTTCTCGTTTGATTATCTTCCGTTGGTGTATGATAACAATAAGTATTCATTTGCAATGTTAATTCTTTTTTTTTTTTTTTTTTTTTTGTTGAAAGGTTTAGCTCACGGCTCGCAAAATAAAATATATTCGTAATGTAGCACAATGAATATTTAATTCTTCGCTATATGTTAAAGATAAGTACACGTTATTTGTAGTGTACATGGCGCTGTGAAAGCACAAAACGAAAAGGCGGTTCAATTGCTTTAGACGTTCTTTAAGAAACTTTAACGAAGTACTCTGCTTCGATTGTCTTCATGATTGCGACACAATCCTTGAAAATGTAATATTCGTTTTACTTATCGAAATTCGATTCTAGTATTATATTTTGGTGTACGCACAAAGTGTTTCTCCTATACGTAGGAACGGTGTGAAACTGAGCAGTAATATATTATGGTACGTAAGCACAAAACGTGCACAAATATCTTGGCGCCACCGATTAATTCTAACAGTGAAACATATTTGCCTTGAGATATGAACGATTTGTATTATAAACGATGAAGGTTAACGAAGGAATGTGGGGTAGTTGCCGTAATGTAGAAAATCCACTTCGATATTCTCTAACGATACAAAAGAGATGGTTGTTATATTTTATGACCAGTCGAACGTCGGATCACAATAGGTCTGATAGTATTCTTCGTTAAAGAAAATGTTACAAGGCGTCGTTCTTCAAAGTGCAACGAAGTATTAGACAAAATTAAGAAGAACTGAGAAACAACGTATGTATTTTGCTCTATCGATACTTTCGTTTGCCAATGAGAGGTTCATAAATTAAGAGCGTTATTTTAGCTAATCTATTCTCTTAGATTCGGAGAAAGCTCAATGCGTAGTTAAAAACTGCACCGCACGAGTAAACGATTGTGCAAATTTTACCGAAACGTTTATACGACACTCTAAACTTATGATTCCGTTACAGTTTCGGTATGAAATATAACCGCGAATCGTATCGTTCTGCATAAAATTTGCAAATTGTAAGCGTTCGTACGTTACTATTATGTATTCACGAAATTCACCGAACGTGTGGGCAACCGAATTGATTTCTTTATTGCGCGGACGTATTGTTCGCCTGATATAATACGAGTTATACATGTGCATTTCTCCCACAAGGTGAAACGAATCACCGCTTCGTTTAAAGCCCGTTCATTTGGTAGTAGATTTAGTAGTTACATCGCGAATAAACGTGGACCATCCATCTCGGTCGATCGATTGGAAATTTTTACGTCAGAAAAAAGTCATTACAGAGGAACATCGTGTAGATCCAATTAAAATTAATCGAACGCGATGGTTCGATGCCTCACTGGTTTTTAGCAGATATAAAATTATTATTTCGTTTCGTAAACGCTGTTTCTATCAATGGATTATATTAGATTACGCGAATAAAAATATTTATACGTTAAGAATCAGATTCTAGATTGAAAGATTGAAACAGCGATGGTCGTTGTTATTTCGGAGTTGAAAAAGGAAACAAACGAAACGAAAAAGGAAAAAACTGTATAAATACGCGCATATTGTGAAGATTTTTTAGACTCAGGATTTAGCGTTCCTCGCATGTTGTAATAATCTCAAAAGCGCTACGTTTTTTATCGCCGTCCATGAAAGAGGATCGTGATTGAGCAGATGAAAATAGAAACTCTCCTATTGTTTCGTATGCAGCGTGTACGACAATTAAAAACAAGCACGATGTCGTATATCAAATTGAATTTTAACATGGAACGAATATCGTGCAACGTTGAAGAAGGGAAATCCGTAAACGCAAAACTCGTGACGTTAGCGTGCAAACTTTTAGGTCATTTAAAAAGGGAAGAGTCAAGAGGATTAATTATGAAATAGTCAATACGTTGAATCATTGTGATACTGAGGTGGAGAAATCGCAAAACGTAGCGAATACTGTGGTTGTGCGAGCCATCGAAGTCAGTTGGAACGACGTTTTTCTTTCGTCTGTCAATCGAGAAGACGAGAATTTCGAATTTTCATCGTTGACAAAATTGCGAGATGCATCTAAAAGAGAAACACAGGCGAATGTTCTTTACAGAAGGAAACAACCGACGATATCGTTTAATTAAATTACTGTTATACAAACGAACGGAGGAAAATTTGGAAA
Source organism: Bombus pascuorum (assembly GCF_905332965.1). Classification (NCBI taxonomy): domain Eukaryota; kingdom Metazoa; phylum Arthropoda; class Insecta; order Hymenoptera; family Apidae; genus Bombus; species Bombus pascuorum. The sequence continues at coordinate 11,233,583 of NC_083497.1, read as the reverse complement.
AGTCCCTGACTTCGTTCTCGTTCCCTCCCAGTGTTTGCTAGTCACTATACATTCAAATACCGCACGTCAGCATAGCTACTTATTATTAATTTTTTTAATGGAAAAAAGGAAAAAGAAGTACCGTATAATGGCACACAGGAAACAATGAACTACACGTAATAAGAGAGTTGTAGGTTTAAGATAAAGTACGATCGTTTCCGCCGTTCTTGTCCTTAGATAGCGACGAAAAAAAGAAAAAAAGAAAAAATATATATATATATATTTTGAACAAAAAATAAAGAATGAGTATTCCTCCTTAACGATAGTTATATACGAGCGATTTCGACACAAATGCAATTATATATGTAAAAAGAAAATTATGTATGTATGCTACATACGTGTACATGTGATATACGTGTATTCTCTGTATGTGTATACGTATACAGAGCGTGGGCGTATGTGTATTTTCTTTGTTGAACGAACGTATGGATGTGAATGCGTGTGCGTTAATCGTGCGTGTCACTACTTGTGCAGGTCACTGTATGGAGTATACAATTGATAATAAATTATGGACACGCGTTTGCGAAAAAAAAGCAGAAAAAAAAAAGGAAAAATCAATAAAAAGGAATCGTCTGGCCTACCAATTTTATGACCTGAAATCAATAGGGATAAACGTTCGTTAAGATCGAACGAATGAAAAAGCAATTCACCTTCGTCGATGAAATGGATTTATCGTCGGAAGAGTCGAACACTGAAAGGAAGAAGTTTAATTACGCGGACAGACGCGACGATTTTGCTTGAAATTGGCCCTACCTTGGAATTATCCGAAACTCACGCCATTTTCTACGATTTAAGAGGACTTAATGCTTCGGATTGTTCCCGCGTAGTACAACGGAAATCTCGAGATTTGCTTTCGAAACGACGCGACGCGACGCGACGTCGTCTTCTCCTATTAAGCGCTTTCAAAAACACTCACCGCCGTTGGATCGCTTTAATTAACGCCGATTACGTCGTTTCAATCCGCGCGTTAACTTTTATGCGTCGATGATAATTTCCCGACTGCGTACAGTTATTTCGTTCACATTGATATTGCGTATATTCGCATCGTGCGACTATGAGTTATCGTACAGAATAATTTACTGTCGAGGATTCCTTTGATATCGCGACTGTATTCATAATTGACGCGTTAGTTTCGTTTACGCGGCCACCGCGTTTGTTAATTATTTATGCGTTCGCTCGAAGCGTATCAAATACGAAATTTTGTAAAACAACATAGTAATCTCGTTAACGTAAATCGGAGCATCTCGAAGTGTGCTAACTATTCGTGGTTCGTTATACTAGTTTGATACATGATAAGACCATTCATTGTTACGTCGATATATATTGGAACATCTATTCGTGGATTATCGTTGGAGATATTGACTTTGTTTGCTACTTTAAATTATGAGGTAGCGGGTTGTTCTATAATGTAGCGCAGTCGTTGGTTTTCACATATTTAGAGCAAAATATCGGATAGAATTAAAAAATTATCTGTTGACGATCGATCAGAGATGAGTCTTCCCGAGTTCTTTATAATTCAGTATCCTTTCCTATTAAATTTTTCGTTCGAGTGCTTTAAAGCTGCGATAGCAACAACTCCCGTTGTTTTAAATCGAATTTTTAGAAAAACTGCGCTAATTACGAGATGAAATAGTAGATTTATCACGAAATAAGTAGAAAATAACAACGATGAAATGCATTCAATTTACGCTACACTTTAGAGATGTTGTAATTGAAACCCTATAATATCCGAGAGCGTATCACGAAACGTATCAAATACTTTTTATAAAGCAACGTATTGTACGTTTATCGTTTTACACAAAAGCGCTTGCAATGAAATTTTAGGTGGCAGAGGCAACCAGCTAACCAGGTAATAGGAGAATAGCCAGCATCGTGTTGGAGATCTTCTCGCAGAAACTCGTCCGATTCGTCAAGTACGTGCAAAGGGTAATATCGTCGAGTTCGGTGTAATTGGAAGCACAGTGCTAGAGTGCCGTGTCTCGTTTCATTGGCCGTGTACAGCAAATTACATTGTACGTAGATATTGCGTCTCTTCAAATTTGCGAGCTGCTCGTTACAAGACATTCCCCCTAAACAGATCAAAGGATGCGACCCGAGTGGGCTGCCTCCGTTGGGAGGCAGAAAAAAAGCATTTGACCGTCAAATGCGCAATGCTTTCGACCGGGGGATATACAATTGATTAATAAACGCCTCGGTTAAACAAAAGCACCCCGCTGTGCGGTTCGAGGTTGGTTGTTAGGTTCGGTTCGGTGAGGTCGCGTGCGACTAACTACGACTCGACGCCGTTGTCGCGGGGGCAGCAACTCACGGCTCGATAGTTCCACGAAGATAAAATCAGAACCGATTCCCTTTGTGCCCGTTCTTTTGGGTTTGGAATACCATCTTAGAAAATGACCAGGAAGCTTGGTGTCCAGGAGTCGAACCTTCCGACTCGTGTTTTTCCTTTCACGTGCAACTTTATTCCACGTGGAATAACCCGCTTGATCTCGGTTTGGATGCTTATCCGACCTATAGATCTCTTTCTTAAGTCCGGAAGGCGTCGAGTTGTTCTCGAGATTGAATCGCTGTACGGTAGACAAGCCAGTATCGAGTATCGATCGTCGAATAAAACTACCGGCAGACGTTTACAGTCCGTACCACTGGATTTGCCTATGCCAACCGTTCGAGGACCATCGCTTCTCGTATTCTGCGCGTTCTTTCGCGGAAACGAGCTTGTGCTCGCAATCCGAGCCGCTGAGTCGTTGTTCCGTAGAAAAGGCGAAAGCGCGCCGTAAAGTACGTACCGTGAGCGTAAGAGACGCGAAACGTAACGACGTTGCGTCGAACGTCTGTCGATTTTACGCTCGTAATTTCGTTTATCTCTCGTCTTAACGTTTAACCGACTCGTCGTCTCCTTTCCTCCGACGGCTTACGTTCCAGTCGTACGATTATTTTTATTACGCGAGTCGCCAGTTTAACGAAAGCACTGGCGTAACGCGTTGTTGCGTCAGCACCGACGAATCTTTCTTTTTTCGTACAAACGATACCGCTGCGTACGATAACGCGTTATCGGGAATATCGCGGGATCTCTCATTGCTAGTAAACAGGTTCCGTGCAACCGCTTTGTCTTTGTTTATGCAATCGTCCGTCACGCTGCAACTTGTTTGCCGCATTACACGTTTCTTATCCGCCTGCGATAAGCACGCGTATTTTTACATCGATACTTATCGCGTTGAGACGGGAAAACGCTTCCGCGAACGAATATCAGAAGAACTCGTAGCGGCGTTTCGTGAAACGATTGCTCGTCGAAGGGGAACGAACGGTTTTACTGGATTCGTTGCATCGATACGGTTTACGCGACTCGTTAGCTTATCGAGAGAAACGGCTCGCCGTATATACCCGGTGCCGCGAGCCGCGCGTCTCCGATTCGCCGAGTGAACAATTTTGGAGTAAGAAGGAGCTTCGTAAACGAGGCGAACGAGTGGGTCTGGTCGTTTGTTTACTGGTGGAACGCGGTGCGTTGTCGAAGAAATACGACAGGTCTCTTGGCGGAGGGTAAAAAAGGGGGAAAAAGACGTCCAAGGCCCATCGAATGGTTGAATTGGCATGGAGCGTAGGTATAGCTGGTTCGACGGAGCCGCGAGCGTACGAGCTAAAGTGCGCGCGCAGCAACAGTAGGATCGGCTGTAGTTGTATGGTAGTCTGTAGAGGGCAGGCGCCCCCTCCGCATCTCTCCGCGTCTGGTCTGGGCCGCAGAGCGGCGCACCGTGTGTCGAGCCGAGCCGAGCCGAGCCGAGTCGGTCAATACTCCGGGCAACGCGGTGGTGAGAGCACACGACGACGGTCGCCCCGTACTCGTGCACGCCGTCACTCGGAAGCGGCGACTCTCGGTACAGATTCGTGTCTTTCGTGTCTCGAACGCGTAATCTCCGCTCGTGCGAGACTCGTGCCGAGCGTCGTCCGGAAGGGACGCCAGCCGGAGGACCGGCCGATCTATTCTCGCCGTGACTGCACGCGAACGGACTACGCGTATGATACGTACACGCACGCACACGAAAGCGTAACACAGGCACGAGAGAGGAGGAGGACACGCGTGCGAGAGCCAAAGGCCTCCTCGCGCATCTCGTCGCATCTCATCGTATCTCATCGTCGTTCTCCTAAAGATACGCTTTACGAACCGTCTGCCCAGTTGGCAGCCTCCTCGGCTCGAATCAGCCGCGGCTCGCCTCTCTCCTCCTCCGCGAATACGACGCTCGTACGATGCGAGCCTGCTCCGTGGGAGATTCGTAGGAAGTCGAAGGACAGTGCCAGGACACGTTCCGCGCTGGTGAGGCGACGCGACACGAGACCGCCGCGGGTCTCGCCTGTTTCATCAACTTTTCCCTCCCTTGCCCTGCCGGTAGTGTCGAATACGCGGACAGTGGGTGCTATTCCGTGCGACGATTCGACGAATCGACCGTGAATCCAAACCAGAGAAACTACGTACCTGATCAACGACATGCGACTATGAATTCCGAAGCGTGATGGACAAGCTCGCGTACGCAGCCAACAACTTCCAGCTACGCCTCGCCGGCATACTCATGGATATGTGGATATTCTTCCTGTTCGTTGCCATCGCCGGTAAGTCTAACTCTATAGTCATCTTTTTGTTCTCTTCTTCTCCTTCTTTCTTTTTATCATCGTTGCACGTTCCATTCGATATTCGATTTTCTACCAAATTCGAAGAGACGATCGGCCCCCTAACGTGTCCTCGGTGTATCGATTCGACGAGTGGCTCGCAGCGTGACTTGGTCCGCGTGCTGTCACTCGACGTGTCAATACGCATTACGTATGCACAACAGGCACGTGCGGCACGCTGAGTAAGTGCGTGGTATCTGTGCCATGGTTGAGTCTCGATTCATTCAAGAGATCGGGCAGAGGGAGAATCGATGCCACTTTCGTTCTTAACCGGTAAACGTCACGGATATTCCGTTTTTGGAGCGATTCAAGGCTGTGACGCGACCGAGTTGGAGGAATCGAGTCGGACATGTCGTAAGAAAATATCGTTAGAGAAACCGGTATATCTTGAAACGCGATTCCTCTTTTGTTAGCCTCGTTCTCTTTGCACCGATTACACAGCCAGAAGTTGTTTGTTTTCGCTACTGTCGGAGACCTCGTGGGATAGGCGCCACCGAGTATTCCAGTCTGAACGACGACGATGCAACATCACCGTAGGGGAACCACGATACAACGCCAGATGGTCGAATTTCTTAACGACGAGAAAGAGGATCGGGAAACTCCTCTCTGTTCTTTCCTCTTTTATCTTTGTCTCTTTGTTTTCCTTTCTTGTCGCTCGCCGTCTCGCTTCCACTCGATCTATCAGTTTTTCTACCTTAGGAACTTTTGTGTTTTAACGCATCTTCCGCGTCTTCTTCTTCCACGTCTGCTCGCCTTTCCTCTCTTTCTCTCGCAGCTTGGCCTTCTCGATCGTCGTCGAGTTTCTCGTCTACTTCGACTCCTTCTGCCTCGCAGCCGGTTTTACTCGTAATTCGCCGGCGTCGTCGTCGTCGTCCCCTTCCCTGCCCTTTCCAATCGTATCTCCGGTCCGTGCAGTCGGAATCACCCTGGCGTATACCCTCTTCCATTTCCTCGGCAGGGTTCGTCGGTGCATTCGTGCGTGAAGATCGGCGGAAACGGGGGTAACTATCGGCGACTGTGCTCGTCGAATCTCATTTACGATCGTGACGGTTCGAGGAGAGCATCCCATAAAAGCGCTTCTCACGTACTCGATACCGATTTTACCTTCTAGCGTCGCGTCGCGCCGGCTCGTATAATTGCTCTTCGTGCCGAGCCGGTCCGATCGCAATTCTATCGCGATTTCCAAAACGATCGAATCGTCGTCGTGCAGCTTCGACGCTTTCTCTCCGTGGCTCTCTGTCCGTAAATGGAAGCCACGCAACGTTCCTTTTCTGTATTTGCACGAACCAGGCGCCGGTTAAAAGCCCGGCCTTTGATAGCATCGCGTCTGATTTGGAGAATTTTCGCGAAAAAAAAAAAAGAAATAAGAAAAAAAAAAAAAAGAGCAGCAGTCTGCGGTTTCCCTCGGCCCGGCAACAGCAGCGGCGATAGTCTCTCGTTTAAACGCCGTGGAAATGTTTGGCGGAAGCTGCGGAAAAAATGCTGTGTACGATATTTCGGATGCTGTGTTCGCTAGGCGGCTTTTTCAATGGCTGCGAGGAAGAGATGGTTCGCTGCTTTCGCGGTTTGTTCCATCGTTTCACAGGGGCGAAAAGAACGCGCGTCGCAACGGATCCGCGATCGTTGATCGTTTTTCGCGTCGCGCGCTCAATGGAATCCCCTTTTAGAAATCAGGCCGATCGAAGTTCGCGCTACCACGTCCAATGAATACGCATTTTCACCTCCGTGTATGGGATTATGATGTTGAACTCATCGAGCAGAAACGCGTATCCTACTTGAACGCTAAAGTACCGTTCAAGTTCATTTTCGATACTCGAAAGCGAACTCGAAGCGGATAAGCAGTCGGTTGATTTCGTTCGCGCGCTCCACTTCTACTCCCTGTCTACTGTAGCTCTGCTACAGGAAATACGTATCGCGATTCTTTTCAATGGTTCTCTCGTTGTATCGGTCGCGCTTCACAGATAAGCTTCTGTTTCCTCTTGTTTTATAGATATTAGTTTTCATTCATCCAGCGTTTACGGGCTCGTAACGAATCAATTACCGTTGCAACGAGTTCCAAGTCGTATTCGCATCTCTGTCTTCCATCGTCTCAAGATTGTACCATGCATTATTCATCGTTCAACGGAACTATTATTTGATGCATTTTATTCACGCTTATTCGCTTTTCTCGTACTGTTGTACCTCTGTACGAACGCATTCGGCGTATTTATCTTCATCGTCGTAGTCCGTCTCATCGGTTCGAAAACCAGCAGTTTCCTAATGTAAATTATTTTACTTTGTCTTTGGGAATTGGACACGTAGGTACATACAAGCACGCGTTTACAGAGCGCTTCAAAAACTTGGGAATAAACTTCGGCAGCGTGTAGTTACCGCTAAACGCAAGCAAAACCATCTTAACCCATTAAAGACCGACGTTGCGTAAACGCGACATGTCGTTTGTAGTTTCCTTTCGGTAGATTCGTTCTTTCGTGAAAACTCCAAAGAATTTACTCTGTATCCTTTTTCTTTACCTACGACTACCTCTATCCTACAACTTTAAGAACTTTGACGAAATTGACGTGTTTTATAATCACTGTGCCTAGCTATTTTCTTTTTAAATTATAGAACTCGCGAATATGCGTCTGATTTGTAGCGAGCTTCTGCGACGTATCTACTATACCCATATTATACTCATTTTTTTGTCTTATCTCGACGATTACATTTTGAAACAGCATGTAGGTAGGGATAGCGTTTTTCGAGTTTCGTGATTTTCTTATCTGTAGCGTGACATCTGGTCGAGAGAAGTTTCTAAAGTTTGGCGACCTATTTTGTTTCTCTTCAAAACGCTCGTTTCCACGATATCCGGAACGACGATTCTCCGCGTCTATCGTTTCTACGCTTCTTTCTGTTTCATTATCCGTACTAGCGATGCTTCATACTTGACTCGCGGCACGATCTAGGAATTCTCATTACCTTCTCGTGGCACGAGCACATTCATCAGGTGTCAAATAAAATTCGCGCGATTCCCCCTTACTTAAAGTTTAACAAAGATCTACTCCTGGCACAGGTACATAGCGCTGTTATTTCGCTATCGTAGCCGTTGAGATGAATTAAGAACGTCCTACTCGGAGGAGCACGGTAATCTGTTATCTTTGTTGGCCATTCGAACTCGTCCACCTAGCATCGTTCTCTACTTTCACTTCCAAACTGAAGTCTACGATGAAGTATTCATTGTTCTATATAACGTCAACGTCTCGTAATATTCCGCATTAAACTTTCAAGTATCTAAAATAGTTAGAAATTTGCCATTTTCCAGCCTCGGTTTCATCGATTCGATTTTCTCTCCTCTTTCGGTAGTTACGAAATCTTCCACCTATGTTTTATCCTTCCACTCGATTACCTCAAACTTTTCACTCTTCCAAGTGGATTTTAACCGTTTTGGATCTAGAGATAAGGAGAAGAGGAGAGGGAGAGAGGAGCCTGATCTCGGGAACATTTATCTCGCCGAATCATTATCTCCAGGAAGACGTCGTCAAGAAGATATCGCTCTTTGACGATTACGTGATTAGATTAGATTTAGATATAATAGATTACGTGATCTGGTCGAGATATAGGCGAGGATGCGAAATCGAGTGAACGTTGACGTTATTTGCGCCAGGCTGCCGAAACGTCGATGTCGAAAAGTTTGATCAAGTTTGTATAGAATCACGTTTTTTTAACAGTGTCGTAACTGCAAAGAGATTCGTAAAGTCTGTGAAATATAGCGTCATAAATATCATACCATAAATTTTATCATTGCGAAACGCAATTATTGGAATTTGTTTCAGTATGTATTTTCTACGTCTGATACAAAAAATGTAGAGAACCTTGGAGATGATTATTTTTCCAACCTTCATTTTGAATTATATATCATTTCGTTACGTGGTCAAAGGGTTAATAAATCTTTTTTACCTTTATTCGGCATGTAAAATGTTTCAGTTAAATTAAGCTTTTCGCTACATTACCTTTCCTATATATCTTCAAAGGAATATTTCTAAAAATATTTTAACTAATATTGGATATGAGGCCGTGAGACGAGTAAAAGAAGACGGTACAGCAAATATTCTCTGTTATATAGTTATGCGATATTATTTAAAATTCTTTGAAATATCGCTTCTCGAACACAGAGCGAAAAATTTATTTACGTAAACATATTAATGTACCCGAAAGCTTTTCCATACCATTGTGTACCATTCGTGTTCCGATCTGCGAAGATACCCGTGGAATTCGAAAATTGAACTTTAAATATTTAATTCGAGAATTCGCTATTTCCGATCCGCGACAGGAACCAAAGAATTTTCTGCTTTCTTCGGTCGTGGTTATCAACATTTTTAAGAAATTTATTTCTTACTCCGGTTACTCTGAACATCCCATCGTTGTTCTGATCGGCAAATATCACTACGAATATCGGTAATTGAACTCTAAATAACTAAACGAATCAGTTGTCTTCGATTTTCAAAAGAAACGAAACAATTATCTACTTTATTTTCAGAGTCACGTCTTGAATCTTTTACTCTTTCGTTCAATTATTCTAAACGTTTTGTCGCTATTCCAGTCTGCAAAAATTCCTACGAAAATCACTCTGAGCGAATAGTACAGAGATAGAGAGAGAGAGAGAGAAAAAAGAAGGAAGCGGAAGGGAAGCTCGATCGACCGTCGCGTGGCTATGGTGTATGGTGGTTGGCTTCTCTAAAAATTTCGCGACACATGGTAGGTCGTCTTGGCAACGAAGTCGAATGATTTTACGGGGTCTCTGGTGGCAGCTACATCGACCGTTGTAACGAACTCGAATGAACAAGGGAAACAGAGAGGGAGGGGGAAAGGTAGGTAGGTAGGTAGGTAGGTAGGTAGATGGGTAGGTAAGGTAAGCCAAGGGTTCTGGCAAACTACGCGGAAACCTTGTTGAGAGACAACCGTATCTCTTTCTCTCATCTGGAACGCGTATCCTTTAGAACGCGAGAAGCAGGTGTTCCGAGCGATACGCGCATTGTCCTCTCGCTTTTTATTCTTAGAATTGCTCCCATCTGTACGCGATATCCACCCGCTACGGTAACCCGGACAGCTGTAGCTTTATACGCGGTAAAAGTGAATATTTCCGTCTTTTTTTCGGAGTGTGTTGTCAGAATATACGGTCTTCAGTGGGACCAGATTTGCCACATTTTTATCCATAGAGTTAGCGAGACGCTGGTTTCCTCGCGCTCTTTTGTATCGCCAGATCACGGAATAAAATCGTTTGGAACATGGTGTCCATCCAGGCTGTGCTCCAACAAACCCTTTGGAATCGATGGTTACGACGAGACTCGGTGAAATCGAGGATACACGTGGCGAACGTGGGAGGAAAGTCGAAAGTTAAATATAATAGCGACTCTCTCTACCTTTTCCGCTTTATTTGAAATCGATCTCGGTTCTCTGGCCACGAGATATCCATATCCGATTCGACGAACGCGACCAGTGGTATCGAATGGCGGAATGCCTTTTTCCGTGCTTGTCGTATAAACGTTTGGTTGCCGTGTCGCGGATTTCGCACGGTCATCGCGAACAAGCGGCTCGCAGAGCTGCCGTTTCGTATGCATTCCCCGAGCTTGTTATCCGGCATCTAAAACACGTTTCCATCCCGTATCCCGTGCTTCGTCTAATCGAATTAACTTCTGTATCGCGGCGGGCTCGTGTTTGCTTATCGATTTCCATTTTCTCCTGTCGCGTTCTCGCGTGCGACCGGCAAGCATCGCGCCGACTTTTTCATTCGTCCGACACGCAGTGGAACCGCGAGCACGCGATCGCGTCCGTCAACTTTATGGTCGTCGCGCGATAATTAATGCGCTCGAACAGCTTAACGCGCACCGATTCGGAATTTAAATGGGAGAATTCGACACCGACGAATCCGATGTCACGCGCTGCCGTATTTATCGCTATCGAGATTGAAAAGCACCGCAAATTGATGAAATTGTTTTCGATGGACTGTTTGATCGCGGCGATCAAAAGAGTCCATCAACGAACGACGAAACGAACGATGAAACGAACGACAGCAAGGAAACCGCTGTTCGATCTCTCGTCGTTTCGTCCCGTGTTCCAGCCAGAAGCGGCCTCGATTCTCGCCGCGAATAGAAACGTGCACAGACGTCGCGGTTCTCTAGAATTTAGGCGAAAGGACGCATTTTCTCGTGTCCGCGATGCGACGGCTGTGAAATTGCACCGGCGTTACTTTTGTCCGCATAGAAGAGCACGTACTTTGCAAAATTTTCGCCTAGTGGTATGGCGCGGTTTCGCCACCCGCAGCCTTCCCCAGCACCCACCAACCTTCGAGAAACTTCTAAGCCGTGCAACCCACTTGCGCCATCCTCTTCCTTCTTTCTTTCCTCCTATATACATGACACAGCCGAATGGGGTAGTTCTCACGGTAATACAACAAACCGCTCCATTGCCTGCTTCCGCGGAATTCGTTTTCGCCTGATAATCGGCTGAATTTCCACGAAAACTTGCTACGAAACGACTTTTCCTTATCGTAATGTCGTTTCCATAATTAATCGAAGGGAACCGAGTGGCGATCGATTTCTTTTCGTTCGTTCTACACGGCCGATACGTTCGATTTACAGCAAGCGTTACGCTTCGAGCATGAAAAGGACAGAAATATCTCGGAGATCGAACCGGCGCGCTGTGACGGATTTGAAAATGAATCGATTGGCCACAAAAGACAGCCGTTGTTATGGTTACCGGCAGTTATACGTATATTGCTGGTGAATATCCGCGCTAGATCGAAAGTACGTTCTTTCACGACGTTCCCGACCTATCGAAATTAAGAGCATCCGCGTTAAAATAGACTCGTTGGACGGGAAGCCTGGCTGGATGTGGTTTTACCGGGCAATTGCTAGGAGACGCGTTACGTTCTATAGGTTGGCTCGCCAACGCGGCGTTGCTTCTTGGCTCGCAAAGAATCGCTGGAAGAATATAGGTCGAGCGCTAGGGGCGTCTTAGGCACATACCAACGATGCTTCGTTCTATTGAAATGCATACACTTTTGCTGGGCGACTTAGGTTAAAGCGTCTTATGCTACTGGAATCGATCGCACTTGACTCTCCGTGTATACGCATCGCTGTATAGAGCTCGAAATGAATCTGGGTCGCCGGGGACAGCCATCGACCGCGGGTTATTATCGAAAAACGAATACGACCGGACATGTAAATTTTTCTCCGCCGAACGACGAATCTTTTCTCCTCTGGTACCTCTGTTCAGAGAGCGATCGAACGGACGAGAAAGTCGGTCTCAAGTCGGTGCATAGGGTAATCTGATAAATTCGATGATACGAGCCGTTCCAACATGAGCGATAAATTCACGATGTTTCGCAAGAAACGAATACAGTCGTTGCGCTGGTTCAACATCATCGATATCAGTCTGCGTAATTAACGTTATTAAAATTGGTGGCGTGGACGTGTACATTTCATCTGAGAACTAAACGTAAAGATAGTTTCAACGAGGAGATATTCCATTTAAAAATTGTTCCTCTTAAAATGGCACACGTGATTTACTATGTTTTTAATCGTTTGTTTATAATCGAATTTGTATAACGTAGTTCGGCTTGACCAAATAATTCTGTACGATCTTACGCGATGGAAATTAATCTTACGGTTATTGTAGCGGTCCCTGAGCGACGAGTTTCTCTACGGATTCTAGACGTTGCAATCAGCTTGCGTTTAGCATAGATAGGAACGAATTTGCCGGATCGAGGATCGAACAAGGCTGGAAAGTCTCGAGTATTGGCCAACAACGTTAAATCCGGCAATCAGATATACCATAGTTATCGCGAATGTTATCGAACTAACTAAGTCGAGTTACATGGAATCGCGGAGCTTCGTTCCGAGGCCAAGTTTCCCACTCTGCCGGTTTGTATTGTATCGAACTTTAGAACGCGTGGCAGCGTCGTTCTACCGTGACTGACAAGGAGAGAAGCGGTGGCGTGTTAATCCTGGAATTCTGTCCGTAGATTTTCCCATGGAAATTTTAGATCCGTTCGTTCGTTCGTATCGTGGCAGCCACGGAGTAACGCGGTTTCGAACATCAGAACGATATGCATCGCACGATCTTGCTATTCAACGATGCGTGGCGACGAAAATCTGATTTGCAGCTGCGATATCTTTTCGCGGTCGTTAATAGAAACGCCTATCGGTCGACGCGTTTCACCGACCTCGTACACGATTCCGTCCTATTGGATTTCCCGATGTTCCTGTACGGTTTGCTGCGCGTCGTGAAAACTCGAAGCGCGCCAATGTATATAACGCGATATTAAACTGGAGCTGAAGCAGCGTGATTAACCGTTCCAGTTCGCGGGCATAGATCCACTGCCGATATCGGGTGGCGGTGTTTGCGGTAATGTTACCAGTCAGATCGGCCTTTGATACGTTCCGCTCGGCCTCCGTTCCGTTCCATCTTTTAGTTCTCAAAGTGCGTCCACCGACAGTATCAGTCACGGTGTCGTGATTTTGGTTCACGGCGTTGTTTTACACGCGATAGCATAGAATCCAACGTTAACGTCGTCACGGCCGATAGTTTCGCGTTTCGCGAGCCTGTCTTTGCGTTTCAACGCGCGATCGCCAGTTTCAAAAAATTTTTCGCGTCTAAATACGTATCGGCCGGTGACGTTGATTTACAAGCGAGTTCTCGCGCGCGGCCGTCACGTCGCCTCAAAATTCGTACAGCCGGCGGTTCGGTCTCGTGCTTCGTGCCGGTGTTAACGACACCGGATCGTAGTTTCGGGCATGGAAAACAGCTCGCGCGCAACGCGTACACCAAGCCTGGTAACCGAGTTACTCGTTGCACTACGCTTGCCGGTGATACGAATTACAGGCTTGCAGTTCCATAGACGTGCACGGCCTGTATATTACCTCGTTAACGTAGCCCCGAACTTCGACGTTAACTCCTGCGACCAGACAAATCTGTACGCTCCACTTGTTTCTTCACACCCTATCGGATTTACGCTTATGCATGTATGTAACTATAATTATACTTACGTCGTGCGAAAGAGGAGATTGTCTTTTAACCAGGCGTAATTTCGTCGGATCAATTTTTTCGCCCCTTATCGTAAATTGGTGCGCGATACGAAAGCGTTTCGTGCAGTTGCAGGCCGTGGCTCGTTCAGGTCGCACGACCCTGACGCGACTTCGATCGGTCCCCCATCTTCGTTCCCTTAATTAATCGCTATAATAATTAATAATAACAACGAACACTAGGGTTGTAACTCAATTAGCGACGGTAATACGGAACAGAACGGCGCATCTTGAGTCACGCGAACAGCATGTACATTATCTTGTTACCGTGTCCTCGAAGTTAGCGAGTAACTCGCCAGACACTTATACGAGCAAAGTTGCTGGCGGCCTGCGCGACCTCCTATTTCTTGGCCGCTTTCGCGGGCTCGCCAACTTGCCAGTTAAACAATAACGCGATGAATTACCACAGCGTGATTATTGCGTTTCGACGATAACTCGTCGGCCGCCGCCGTGGCCTACTCCCTTGCGAATCTCCTGCAATTTCAATTGCGAAACTTGACGCGAATCACCGGGGAATTCGCTCGTGCATCTTGCGAGTCTGCACAAGTTACCGCGTCCCGGGGATACACATCGAGAGAGATTCCACTCAGAGACGTAAAAAGACGCACACTTTCGTTCCTAAGTGTTAAGTGTTTAAAGCTAAACGCGTGTTTGTTCGTCACCTTTAAAACTGTCGAAATATCGCGTTCGTTGTAATGTCACGATATCGTTTTTCATTTTAACAATCATCGGGTATAATTTTCAGATCGGCTTCAAATTTGACCGATATAATCAGGCGAGCGACGCATCGTAACAATGTCAATGAAATTTCGATACGTTTTATCACAACGCGCACAGCACTCGCATAGAAATTGCCTGCGACAAACGTTCGAATCGTTTCACCAACCGCTCTATCTTTACATAAATTTCATGCCAGATAACGATACTTCTTAAGTATCGTTCTAATTATTCCTAGGGTTAAACTGACTTCCTATAGGCACGATAAAAAACTCTGATGCTACTTATAAACCGGAGCGTTCGCTGCTCTCGAATAAAAGCTTGTTTCGTGAGTGGCTGAGAGAGCGCAGGCAGTAGCTGCAGCATCCTCGATGATGCGACGGTAATAAGTCAAAAGAAAGAAATACGAGTCGAAGCTAGTTTCTCCCTTTCTTCCGAGCCATTAGTCAAGTCGAAACAGTCACCGGACACGTATTCTTTCCGATGTATATCGTAGCTGCTATGTAGAACATCGATTGCGTACTGTAAGGAGGGAAAAGCGGAAGACATTTCTAGTTAGTATACAGCGTTATTTACATATTACACACGACGCATAAAGTAGCGCGAGACAGGCTGTGCATTTCATTCTCTTGGCTGCTTTACGCGCATCCTTGGCGGACGTTGAACGCGAAGCGCTGATGTGTCTGCTGGCGATGAAACGAATGATCATCTCCCCGTCACTCACGATGAAAATACTGCGTTAACACTGTGGTATACTTCCTACGCGATCGGTGGATGTTGTAACAGCGTATGCACCGCTATTACGCTGTCATTCAGGACGTAAATGGAACATCGAAAATAGAGCTTGCAGCGTTCTATGATTAGCAACCGCTAATGACGCTTCTTGATCGAATTCAGCGATATTCTTGCGAATGGCATCGGCCTGCGATTTTAGATGAAACTTGATATCACGGGGGAAGATGATGGATTTGAAATGCGAGATATTACCACTGGCGATTCGTGCGTTCGAATAATGTACATCGTTCCCCTAACGTCAATTTTATCGTGGCGTAATGATTTTGACATCCTGTCGAAACCGGGCAAGTATTCGGATATTTGAGATAGATCGCACACACGTATCAAAAGTCCTAGGAAATTCTCCATCGTTCGTCAAATTTTGATATTTCATGTAGATTATACGTTTGAAATCGTATACATCGCTCGATGCAAATCCTCCATATACTCTACCTTTTCATTGTACGAAGCTTCGGGTTAAGCGACGGTGCTTTATAAAAATACATCTTTATCGCACAAAATCTTTTGTCTAATCGAATCTTAGAACAAGATTGTTCCATCTTTCTCTCCAAAGCCTACATTTCGTGCTTCCAATCATCTCCCGTACGCGATGGCCACAAAAATTTCGTCCGAATCTGCTACCTAGTTACGCGTCTTTCGGAACAATAGTGGAATTCAGTTTGCCAAGCATCTCGTAGCTGCACGGAAACCCTTTTTCCAGTTCTCTTTCCATCGTTAGGTGTGTTTCTGAGAACGTGGCGCGAACACTCGCCTCGGAGTTATTCTTCTCGCGAGACGTTTTATTGGGCGATCGCGCGTCAAAGGAAGTTCCGCCGCGCCGTGCCGCATGGGTCGGGTTAAAGCGACGTGGAGGCCAGCACCGGTGATAAGAGCGCGCGAGGGCGAGCCAGGGAACAGCGACGGCTCGTCGTCGTCTGTGTTGCGAGTTCCGTGGGACACTCGAGACGAGATCGCTGGCTAGCAGTCGGTCTCGCGAAAGGGGGTGGAAGCGAGTGCCACTATAGCGTGGCGAGTGCCGACGGCAGTCCACTCAGACCTCTCCTCTCCTCTTCTCTTCTCTTCTCTTCTCTTTTCACCCAGCTCTCTCGTCTCCCTTTCTTTCTCGCTCTGCTCTCCGAACCAGGCTCTTTCGCGAGAGATCCTCGACGATCACACGATTATATTGTAAAATGTACGCGACGTCGTTTTGCGAGCGTGGAGCGTCGAAACGCGCGGGCGCCAGAACTCCACGAAAGTCGATCCGGCGAACGTGTCAAGGAGAAAATTAAAATTCCCGAGGGTGCTATTAATTCGAGGCGATATCGCCGTTGTCTTGGCTTCGTCGACTTGGAACGAAAAGAAGAACGAGGATATTTGATTTTGTATCTAGTTCGCGCGCCAGATGACTTAATCTCGTAACAGTCAAGCAACTTTGACGAATATCGTCCAAAAGTATCAACAAATGTTTACTTTTCTTTTTTTTTTTATATATAAAATGCACGGATTGCTGCTACAGGATAAAAGTAAATTCGAGCGAATGAACAAAAACCGAACTACAATCGAGCAGAGTCAAATCACTTTTCGAAGCGTGCTATAAATTCATAGGCAAATAATATTGGCGGGTTTTGCAGGAAATTCGCGTTTTTGATGGTAAAACCTGTGCATTTGTCCTCGTTACCGTGACTATCACCGGTCAGGTTGTTAAAGGGTGGATCAAAAACGGATTTAACGTGGCAGATTGACTCGAAATCTTGATCTCAGATGGAATTTTTTAATTAAAGTATATATCTAATCGGGCGAGATTCCGATCGAGACGGCTCGTGTCGAATTCCAAGGGAAAAAGTTTTTTAATATGCCAGGAAGGTTCATCGGTAAGCGTATTCGAACGAGAGAATTCCAGTTCGAAAAGTACTTAGGTTAAACTCGATGTATGATAAAACGTTCCACTAACGGCGGTCTCGTTATCATAGTTTCGCGAAAACTCGCAAGCTTGTTCCCTTAATATGTCAGATCGTATTAAAATTTCATGGAGCACGCGTATCGCGGGACACGTTTGCAGAAATGTAACCGGCGGTATTATTTGTTAAAGCGCGCAAAGCCGCATCGTTGCACGTTGAACCGTTTTAAAGTTACGGAATGCATAATGCAGGCCGTCGCAAACTGCTTCGTACTGGGAAAAGTGGGAACATCGAGCTCGGGTAAACGACTGGTTTCCAAAGCGGGTACTGGTCAAAATCTCCCTTTATTCGAGGGGAAAAACGTTACGATGTGCGGTGGTAGACTTGCAATCGTTCTCCCTAGAATTCAGTTGGTCTTCGTCACAGTCTCTGGATTAGTGGGTTATCCTGTGTTATTCGACTGGTTTAACTACGCTACGATATTTAACACCGTGAGATCTCGGAAGTTAATGTATTCGGAAGAACGATGTTGGATATTACATTTATAAATAGATGGCGGATTTTTATTGCGTAATACGAGGAAATACGTAAGATGTGCAAATTATAGTTCTTCTTGTAATATTTGATAGAACAGTTTTCTATCAACGTTCCTTTAATTATTTCGTTTAAATAATTTAATCATAAAGATACGAACTTGCATAAAAATCCATTCGTAAGTAAAGTAGTCAAAAATTGGTGTACGAAGACTAAATAGTTCATAGCTTCTAACGATGTGCCTCTTTCTCCTATATACAATAAATGAGTAAATAAATAAATAAATTTCATTTCGTAGAGACGACACGCTCGGCCAAAATTGCAATCAAATGCCCTGTACAAATCCTATGAATTTTCGACTAACGATTTATGGACGGAGTTGAAAAGTCCCAGAGAGCGTTATACGACTGGGATTCTCTTGCCTCGCAACTTGCCGTCCTGAGTCGCGTTAATGACTTCTCCGGTAGAGTTGTGTTTTTGGAAACACGCTTGTTTCCTGTTCAACGATCTGCCGAAAGTTCTGCCGTTAATTCCCCGGCCGGATTGCGCGAGAATAAAGCACAGCTTCGGTACTTTTATTGCGTTTTAACAATCTAACGGGCCGACCCTTTAAACTATGCAGAAGAAAATCCATAGCGAGGTCGTAGGAGAGCGGCCGCGGAGAACGCTCGTGCATACGAATCGATACTTAATATCCTCCTCATCGAGCAACTTGAGAATTTAGTAATTGGAACGCGTGGTTCTGTGTGCACAGAGCGCGCGGTTATCAAAAAAGAAAATCACGAACGAAATAAAAACCGGTTTTTCAATTTCCCTCTCGACCACACTCGATGCTTCTACAGCTTTTTACAATTTTTCCTTTTACATAGTTGCCGTGTTATCGCGAGTATCGACCGCAAATATACATATAGCGATGGTGGCGGAGTGCGGTATATAAACACCGGCGGAATCTTGGAAACACGGAAGCCAGGAATCTGGTGCACGATCGCGTACGTACTAAACGTGAGTGCGTGTGCATATACACGGATGTATACGGTGGTTAGGTGGAAGCGAGGGCGGCGCAACCGAGAAAAGAATGACAGAGAACCGCGCGTTACGTGTATAGAGGTATGTACGGATTGGCAACGAAAGAGCCACACAGAAATACCGCGTAGGAAAAAGGCGGCGGGGATGAAAAGGGACAAAGACGGAAAGAATAAACTCAACGACAACGCGTCTTTCCTGGATTTTACGATGCAGCGGTACACGAAGCGACTTGCCAGAATCAGCTAGCTTTTCGGTTATTCGATAATTGAATGGTACGATGGAACGGAATCGCGGTGTGGATTCAAAAGTCCCCGCGGGTGCTTTAATTTCTCGGTCTTCAAGCGCAGGGATCGATAACGAATAGAACGGTGAAATCGAGCTGAGCCGAGTCGAGTCGAGTCGAAATAAGTACGAACCGCAAACTACCTACCTACCTACCTACCGGGCACCGTTACGCGGTGAGATCTTTAGGTCGATCGAATGAGAAACGAGAAACGCAACGTGGATTTCGCCGGCGGATTTAACGGAGAGAGAGTAGTTAAATTAGTTTCATCGAAGTTGCTGTATGCTTTTATGACGCGTTATGGCTTTCGATGAATTATTGTACGGTGCTTTTCTCGTTCGGCAACAATCAATTATCGCACGATAGACACGCTCGCCGCGGTACTCCGGGGATCGCTGGTTTCTTTCTCTGCTCTTTTTCCTCTGCTTTGTCCCGTTCGAACGGCAAAAACCACAAAGGTGGAATGGAACGAATCGCGACACAAGGTTCCTCTGATTCTTCGCGTCGTTCAATGCTTTGATAATTGCTT
Organism: Bombus pascuorum; assembly: GCF_905332965.1. NCBI lineage: Eukaryota > Metazoa > Arthropoda > Insecta > Hymenoptera > Apidae > Bombus > Bombus pascuorum. The sequence continues at coordinate 11,214,071 of NC_083497.1, read as the reverse complement.
CTTCCGAGCGCAGTAATTGCGCGCTCCGTCTCCACGGGATTGTACGATGTTGCACGTATTAGTACGTGTCAAGAGTGCACGCTGTTGTTGCGGCTTGTACGGTAGATTACGGGCGTACGCGTCGGTGTGTGTCGTTACTGTTCTTGATTCTCGTTCCAGTTTCTGCTCCACGTTCGTTCGTACATTTGCACATTCCACGCGACATCTGTCCAATATCTGCCTGGCTGTACGCCTCTCCCTTTCCTTTTTTCGATTTCAATTCGGCTATTTTCTCGTTTCCATCCGACTCCGTGATGCAGACGTAGACGATGATTTTCGGATTTAAAGTACGTTTTACAGTCACGATCGATCCGCTCCGATTTCCAACGTACGCGAACGATTCACTTCTCCGAGGTATACGGAAACGTTACTACTCTTCCTCCGTGCTCCGGTCACCGATACGATATTAATACGTTGTTTCACCCTTCGTCGTTCGGCGAATAAATTTCCCGGTCGTCGACTTTTCGAAAGTTCCACCGGGCTTAATCTAAAGTTGTCGAGCAACGACAGACGTCGGTAAAATTAATCGTGTGCTCGGTGTGTGTCGAGGAAACGATAGGAGAAGGGCGCCGGGCCTCGGCGTCTTTCAACTCCGTCCAATTAACTTTCTCGCGGAAGAAACGCTTCTCTTTTCCTCGGTATACGTCGCCCCTTTCGTTATGAATACTTCATTCGCCGGAGTGTTCAGCATTCAGGCCGGAAAAACAAATATCCGACTGTAAAGTCTGGTCTCTGGTATTCCGGCAGTGATGCTCCACGAAGAGACTCCATTTCTCGAGATGGATACACAGGAGGACAGTTTCCGTCATTCTGCATTCCATGCATCGGACGGATTAAGTTTGTGCACGAGCGTAGACTGCCGGTTCGTAAATTGCGCTGATCCGGCCTGGGCTGGTCTTTTCTCCTCTGAAGATCATCTTCCCTCTTTTTCCATCGCTCTGTGCCTCTTTCCCCGGGGTGTTGCACCCTCTGCCGAACTCTTTACGCTCTGCCGGGGATCCCCCGACAACCTTCAACCGTTGACCTCCCGTTAGCTTTTCATCGAATACCGTCGCGTCTGGAAAATTAGATCAAGCCGCAAACGAGGCCTCGTTAGGTTTGGTCACTCGCTCGGTTCTGGTCCACTTAGCTTCGCTGTACGCGAAGGAACATGTAAACACGCTTCCGACTTAGCTAGGGCTTTGAATGCAAACAAGAAACACCGACTAGCACATTCGGACGTGGCTACCTACGATATAACGAGCCTTTACAAAGCCAGGAAAAGTATCCTCCAAGTTGGTCGGACGCTAACGAATTTAGATTCAGATGTGACCCGCTTTTCACGTCGATAATTTGTTCTCTTGTCAGCGACCGATACGAACGAACGGAAATATACATAAACATGTTACGTAGCGAATTAATTGACGTGATAACGAGCAATAATTGAACGAGCTCGATTATAATTAGCCACCCGTTACTAATGTAACGAACAGCTTGATAATTCGCGTGCATTATTTCTGCCCACGATACGATCCCACGATCCACGTTGCAATTATTTGTCCATCGATCAAATCGACCGATGTAATCGGTTAAGATGTTAACGCGACATTTTTTTCGTATTAGTGTTGCTTTCGCGATACGAGCGGCCAACGCGCTCGCTGCACTCAGCCGCAGTTCTCTTCAGCGACGGAAGCAACATTATCAGTCGAATGCCTCCGTGTCCTGAAAATTAAATCAGACGTTGAGAAGATCTCGTTAAGACTGGCTGCCTGCTTATACTCTCGTCGTATACACGTATATATTGAAATACATATTACATTAGTCTTTTATACGAGATCGGTGCCACGGGCTGCGAATGCAGGAATACGTCGTTTCCAGAGAGGCAAATGTTTCGAGCGACAAAGCGCCACGAATACGTTTCGAAGGCGTGCGACTTTTCCGACGTCTTTCATTCGATGACTTCATCGCCGGTATTCCAGGCTGACGCCAGAGCAGCTACGTACATATACACGAGTTGAATATGAGGCATGGTGTTAACGAACATACTATACCCACACATAATTAAGTTGCACATTCCATGCCAAGGTCTCCGAGAGTACACGACGATAGAAGTACACGGAGAGGATCTTGCAGGGAAATTCAATAGTGTAAAAGACGAAGTTGCGCTTCATCGACTCGTTAACGAGGAGGTCAATTTTGGCGTATCGCGGTGATAGAGTGCAAACGCAGTGGAGCTCGTGTTCCGCATTCCTACGTTTCATCAACCGTGCAACGTTACGCGTCGCGTCGTCGTGGCGAATGTTTTCGTTAAGATATGTCGGCTACGCCGTGAAATTGATTAAGATTGCACTGGAACACAAGTTGGTGACGTTAAATTACTTTGCCAAGAATTTCTCGAGTAATGGGACGACGCGTAGTCGTTCCAAAAATGCTCTTGATACGATATATACCGACGATGCACGGAAACGCTAGTGGCGTTCGCAGGGACGATAAGACGGGCAACTTTTGTTACGAATGTAGCCATATTTCCTTACATTATCGCTCTGTCATTGCTACACGATTCCATATTATTTTCCCCTGGCGTTCTGTGCCACAATAGCAGGTTATTTTATTTCACCGCGATACCTCTCGACGTATTTCTCGTCTTGCGAGTCACGTCCGTCACGGCACAGCGGCCCGCCAACCCTCTCTAAGAGTCGTCTAGATATTATCCGGTGATTGCGAGCTTTTCACCGAAAAAGGCTTTCCTAGCAGGAAAATTAAATCAAGCCTCAAAGAGGGCTTGTTAGAACGAATCCGACACGCCGACGTCGAGATACCCGCCTGCTCTCGTCTACTCGTACACCTTGCAGAGGTGATTATACACGCCAGATCTTGCTCGAACAGAGGGAAACCTCTTAAAAGTTTACTCGTTCTATCGCTTTTGGCGATAAACTTGGAAATAGAGGGACAATTTTTTAACGCGTGAAATGTTACCAGACGATACGCGCATCGTCGAGAACGAGATAGAGAAGCGTATTTTTAACGGTAGTTTCGAAACGGGGGCAGGGGGTGAGAGGGAAGTTAAAAAAGTATTCTCAGGAAAGTCCTTTTCTCGCGAATACAGTAAGGCGACTGTAAGTTAGAACCGGAGGCTTTGCGATTCCCCGCGTTCATGGAACTTGGTCGCAATTCCGAGTTGAATGGAACGCCGACCGAAAGTTGGTTCGGTTGTTTTAGAAACATCGTGTATATTTATATATACGTTTTGTCCGTATACATATACAGCACGTACGTTGTATCTGCGCGTATATGCGCGCTTCCGTGTCGGACAAAATATTTCCGATAAAACGCTTTACTTCTTCCTCGACCGTTAGCTCGCATCTGTTGCGTTCGTGTTGGAGCGAATAAATTGCGAATCCGGTATTGATTTTGCGCGCGAAGCGCCGGCTGAAAAGAGGAAGGCAAAGAGACGACGAGAATAAAACGACCTCCGCTTCGCCTCTATTAATCGGTTTACTTTTAGAAAAAAAATAGAAATTTACATCGGACCCTCTCTGCCAGGCTCCTCGGACTCGCGTTGTTTGCGGAGCCGCAGCTCCGCTTCTACCCAGCTCGATGTCGTTGAATTATACAAGCTAAGAACGAGGAGACGCGTCGCGAAGATTTGCATTGCTTCCAGTTCGCGTGGTAGCTTGCGAAATGTACAGCTTCGGACTCGTTCGCTCGGTGATTTCGTCGGAAAAGCGGGCCGCGTCGTTGTCGACCATTAATTCGAAAGAAGAAAGCAACACCGGTTAAAACGATCTTCGCCCGGTGTATCGTGTAACCGCGCCAAGAGACTCGTAACCGGAACCCGAAACGTCAGCCCAGGATACGTCGAATTGTCTTTCGTGCCTCAGCGATGTCGTAGGCGGGACACGAAACCTCGACGCGTGGATACCTACGAGCGTGTCGTCGTTCGACGACGCCAGCAAAAAGGTGATAACGGAACGCAACGAATCGTCGAGGATGGTACTCGACCTCGAAAGAGATCGGGGACTCGAGGGAGAGAGGTGACTTACGGTCGGGGAACTCGAGGTCGATCGGAACTCGAAGAAAGGGAGTTGTAACGCGACGTGGAAGCACGATCCGCTGAACCAGCAAAAGGAGATTCTCAACCACGCGGAGTAAATGACGACGACGCTCTGGTTCCGGCTGTCAGCATCTTCTTCGCTCGTCGCGGTTCTGTGCTCCTCGAACGTTTCCTTTCCCTCGAACGAAACAAACCCCATAGGGCGTTGTTGCAGCGCCACGAAGGACAACGCCGGGCCACCTGCTACTACACACAGTTTCCTGGTAATGCTGATGAAGCGTCTGCCCGTCAATTAGACGCAATTCCGGCAGCAATTAGTGGAGTTACCGTCGACCGAATATCTTCCAGCTTTTTGCCGGACCACTCGCTCGCACTTTCCGTGGATACCGCATTTTTATTTGCGCTCCGTTCTCTATGGCGCTTCGTTAGATTCATTCTCTTCGTCTCTAATAGTTGGGCATTCTCGTTCATTTTACCAGGCCACTAATTACGGTGAATTGGAAAAAGCGATGTTTACTCGGAATTCCGATACAGATGGTTCGCTACGGAACTTCCTTTCCGACGGAATAATCCGTTTTAACTGGAATTGGCTGCAATGCCTGTTTCAAGTAAGCAAACAACGAGACTCTGGACGCCACTCTTTTCTTTCTTGATAACTCGACGGAAATCATCGATATAGCGACCCTTATTCCATCATCGGTAGAGGAAACTCGTATCGAACTGTAGCAGAATAAAATCGTACACGTACGTTTGCACAACTATATTCCTGGTACATAGACGTAGGTCTTTCGTGTTCGACCTAGTTCAAGCGTAACGCCACGTTTCGTGTGTCTCACTATACGTGATATATTTAAATGAATTATTTCTCTTAATTCAGAGTGTTGGAAGACGTTGCACGAATATTTTCACGTTTTTCGTTGAATGGTATTATCGACTGAAAAACGTATCGAACGTAAGTGATTCGCGTTTAAATTGCCACTTTCAGCGATCCGTTTCTTCCATTTAGATGTCATCATTTTGCGAAATCTAAGAAAGTCGAAGCATCCGCAACATTATGACAAATTATCGTTTGATCTTTAATAGTTTAAAAATATACAGCTCCGAATGGGTTTGCTGATACGTATGTGACCACGAAATTCACCGACGAATTCACGGTTATCGTTGGCACTTCTACCTAGTTCACCGCTAGGTATAACGTCCGCGGGTTACGCTATGGCGATTGGTGCGTACATCGCGATGAGTATAAATTGCGTTCAGAGTGCAGTTAACCCGGATAACTGAGGCTGCTGTGTATAGATCGGCTCGTAAAGCCTCTGGTTCGTGTGTCGCGTGAAGCGTGAGCTCGCTGGTGCGAATAAATGCGCTCGCCGTGTAGTGGCACGCAAGCCGCACGCATTCCACGTACGAAGGCGGTTTCGCTGCGGCCTCGTAAAGCGAAATAACGAAAAATTGCAGCAGCTCGCGTTCTCTTTTGTGCAAACTTACGCGTGGCGACTCGGCGAGAATAACTTTTCCATATTTCACGAGTCAACGTGAAGGAGACGTATGCACAGTGCGCACCTTACGTGCCACCTATGGCATTCAATTTCACCGTCGTACCAGCGTTTCGCTGACGATGCGACGCTATACATTTTCGTTACATCGTTTCGCGATATCGTACACGTCAGATTCATTGCGATCGAATTGGCTGGTTGCGAGACGTGGAAGCGTACGTACGAATAAAGCGGATATTATAGTCGACGCGGTATTCCGTTTAATTGGATATAAATGGGAATTAAATTTTTACGACTGGGAATCGCGACCGCGTCCTCCGTTGTTCCATTGTATAAAACCGGGGCATGCCGTTTTTCGTAAGGTCGTAATAGGGCCAGCGAACTGCCAAACGGCCATAAGTCTGTGTCGCTTTAATATCGTTCACCGTGCAACACTCTCGCATCCTACTTACGCGGATATCGTGCGCTAGTAATGAAAATGCCTAGCAGACCGCCGGTGATTAACGTTCGAACGAAAATAAATCGTGCTTCCAGTTTTAGAGTAGCGGAGCACGCGAGACGAGACGACCGCTAATATTTCAGGTATCTTTTTCGTTGGGCGAACAAACGACGAAGCGTATATCAATCGGCACGGCGAGAGAGAAACGCGGTCTCCGCTGGTCTCTCACCCTTTTGCAATTCTATTCGCGATTCACCTACCGGAATCCTCTTACCGTTGTCAGCCATTGTCCGACGCGAAACTTGGTTCGATCGGTTCCGACCTCGACTCTCGCAATGCCGGGAATTCCTGCATTGACTTAATAACGTCGCTGCGTGTCGATCTGTATTCAAATTGGCCGAAGGAAATGGGCGGTTCGAGCTGTCCGTGGTCCGAACCGTTCCACCTATCGTTCGAATACCGTTTCTCGATTTCCTCGGGGTGTAACTGCGTTACAAGCCGCCACGCGTCCGTTGCTGCAAGAAAATTGATCGAGCAATTACGCGAACCGGGCTACTCCTGCCCCTGTTTATCCGATTATCGGATAAAACGGACCCGATAGGTCGATACCCTCGACTTATGTATTTCCGTTTTACGACGAAAATAATCGAAACAGAGAGACGAGACTGGCGCGAAATCGCATCGATCCCAGCACGATTGAATAACCTGCATTTGCCAAGCCGATGTGCCAACTTTAGCGTAAAACGACCGTTCGACCGTATAAGCTGGCATTGAAACCACGCTCTTGTTCGCTCCAGTGGAACCGATGATCGATCATAGTTCCCACCATCGCGCCATATTGCTGTCGTTTCTTGTAATAAAACACGGATATACACACGGATATACCGCTGGAGAAAGTTCAATCCGCATTCTTCGCGGACCACTCGAGATTAGATATCTCGTGCGATACGACGCTCCTTAATTGCGAGCATACGTGTCGAAAGGAACCGCCGTCTTAGAAAGTAGAATATCCCTTAATTCTCGGGGAAATGCCTCCACCAGATTAATGGCCAATTTTCCCCTCTCCCCCCCACCCCTCCAGCCCTAAATCTCGACCGTTTTCTTCCAGTAGAATATATATGTATCTATCTACTTAGGTTGCCTATATGTATACATATGTACAGCCGGATTTACATACATTCCGATGATGCTCCGCATCGTTTCCCTCGTAGGTATCAAGTGCTGGTTCGAAACGTTGGGTTACATACATGGTAAGAGAGTAATGGAACTCTGGCATGGTTGCAAACTATCCATAAGGGATAATGAAAGCTTGCGAAGCGCCACGCATCGGTCTTGATGAAACGTGCTTTTCTATGCGGATATAGGATATTTAGCTCGTTTATCTAATTCCTCTGTTTCGTACATGGAACAACGTTCTGTTAACGATGTATAAGGGAAAATAAACGATACGTAGGTTTTTGTTTAACTTTCTTAGTTTAATTTCGATTTCATTTCGTTACCATTAGTCTGGATAATTTTAATACAAACCAGATTTATACGTTTCGTGCGATACCTATTAGATTTAAAAATGTAACTGTTTAAAAAACAAAAAAAAAAAAAAAAAAAAAATAGGCGGTAACAAATTCACGCAGGTTTCGTAAAAGTTGATAAATGGAAATTTGTTGAACACGTACGTCCGTAGTATCGGAGAAAAAGTCCGATCGCCGAGTGTATTTGTGACGTTACGCAAGCGGTTAATTGGATCTGAGAAAGAGAATTTTGAATTATAACGATACGAGAGGAGCGAAAGTATGGCGCTACTCGGATTAGTACGTGCTAATCCGACGTATTAATGGATCATTTAGCAGTCTCAGGAGATTACTCGTATCGCGTCGCGGTTACGTATATTTACCTTTTCATTTAGAATGTTTTACTATTAAACATCGATATCAATGGCGCGACGTTTTACCTGAGTTCGTGTATTAAAGCATGATTCTTTAATAAAAATACGTTGAAAAAGAAACGATATCGTTGGAAATTTTACGAGGAATAAAGCATTCAGTTTATCCATTATTTCCACGCGGTGGAAGCGTCTCTGCCCTTCGACCCGCTTAAACGTTTTAAAGCCTTCTCTATCTTCTCTCTCTCTCTTTCTCTCTCTCCCTCTCTCTCTTATTGTTATCGTTCCCGGCTTTATTGGTTCTTGAAATTAAACTTCGAAATTGCGACGGTTCAGCTGCGGCTGAGTTATTATCGCTGGCCTACTGTTCGTCCAACCTTCTCTTTGCTCGTTTATGCATCGTCTATAAGCTTTCGCGCAATGTGTGTAGAATTGATCGATGACGCGTCCTCCAGCATGCTCTTCGTCATTATCCACTATATAACGTACTGCTGTACGCTCAACTTTCCAGGGATATGAAGTGCGTTTCGTAATCAACCCGTTGGCGTCAAATTATCTCTGTCCACGGCAATTAAATTTTCCTGCAGCTCGGACTGAAAGTTTCGCTGTTAAAAAAAAGGTATAAAAATTTGTCAGTCTAAATATCTGAAATTCCTAATCATTTATTTAACTTTTATATACTTATCGTGATGTTATCTCGTATGGAGAAATAGAATTAATTGCTAAAAATTCCGTGTCAAATTATCCTTGCCCAAAAGTGGAAACAGCGTTTCTCTCGCTGTTTTTAAAGCCTTTTCATGAAAGTATTTATCGATACGACAGTGCGGACAACTAAGGTTTCAACTCGAACGATTAAATCTTGAGACGACTATCTGTGCGTCGGCAAAAGTCCTATTCTATGTATCCATTTCGACGCTACCTTCCATAGGAAAACACAGTAGAAAAATAGCGGATTGTACCGACCATCCGCTTTCGCTAATGAAAATTTTACCCCTTGGCATTATCTTTGTCCCCGAAAATTATGCTTTTCTGGGACTCGATCCAGAGGAAGAAGTTTCTTCATCGGAAGAAAGTAGAAAAATCGTTATTTTTCTTTCATAAAAATATTTATCGACGTAACAGCCCCAAAACAGCAAGATTTCCATTCGCTGAACGTTTAAATCTTGGAAACGAATCTGTGCGTGGGCCAAAGTTCCATTTGATTTTTCGATATCCGACTGTACCTTGTATGGAAAACACGATAGAACGGGGAACTGTATCGGTCCTTCGGACTTGCTAATCAAAAATTGTCCTCTTCGGCCCGGAACTGATAACGATCGAGGGATTGGTTAGTGGCGGAGGGAATACGATTTATCGCGGAAAAAACGCAAAAGAGTCCGGTGGAAACCGGTCACGAGAGCGCGTTCGTTACGGTTTTATTTGTTTCGGCTGGGGCAGAGGCGACGATCGATCCTCGGCGGCGTCGCAGCCGCCGTCGCCGCCGCCACCTTCCATCGCCTCTTTCTCTTGGTATCTCGGTGACTTCGACTCGCTCTACCTACACCAACCTAATCGATACTCGACCCGACTCGTCTCGATTCGACTATGCTCTCTTTCTACGGTAAAGACGATGACGAAGACGGCGACGACATCGTCGACATCACCGCCTCGGCCTCAGTCTTCCACCGAGCTTTTGTGTCTCGCAGGCGCTATCTAATCGCTTGATCGCGCTTCGAAGCACACCAGGATTCCGCTTGACTTCCTCCTGTTGACCTTCTGCTTCATCCCTCGAAGACGTCGCGTAATTATCGAACGCAAACTGGATGCGACTGCTAAGGATAACGCCACTGAAATCTCTCCTGCCGTTCGTTTCCTCGTTTTTCCTACTTTTTCACAGGCGACGACGTCGATTCGCTTATCGAGATAGATTTTCCAGCGTGTTTTCCACGGTGCTTTTATTCGTCGTGGCATCGTCGATACACCGAATTCCCACGACTTTGCTTTACCCGGTGGCCAGTTAAAACGGATCCTGTCGCTAAACGAAAAGGTTTCTCGGACACCTGGACAGAAATTTCCTCGAAGAGCTCTCCACCGTTCTTCCGACTGATGCACAATGTGAAACGGTAATCTCGTTTTCCACGTTGGATGCGCGGATGATCAAAGAAAGCGGTAGACTGCTTCGCTGAAAAGAATAACGAAATTGCAATTTGCAATTTCATCGTCGGACAGAGCGTTGCTCCCGATAGAAATATTTAAATTGGAACGAAGCAGTCGTTGGATATCGACGTTTTAATTCACCGATGGAGCACGTGAACGAGTCATTTTTGACGACTCGTCGCTTCGCTCCTCCCATGGTCGTCCTAGTTTAATTGGACGACATTACGTAAGGGCTACCTAATGCGAGCATCAAGATCGCCGCCTCTCCAACTCTAATGTGTTATGAATTATGCACTCGAGGGTTAAGTCCCTCTTAGTCCCTCGGCTTACTTTGACGAGCCTCGCCCTCCTCTTGTATCATTATACGTTCAAGTAGAATTACCAGCGTCGTGCCGCCCGCATTTCCTAGCAGCACGGTTATTGCATAATTTCTCTTGCCCTGTCCCTTAAGCCTTTGAAGACAAACTCGGAGCGGTTTACGCGAAACACGCCTAACGGCACTGTGCGTTGTTCTAACACCCGACCTATGCATTTAAGCCTCGGCTCCCTAAAAAGAACCTTTGCCTTTGGATATCGTAAAATACGTTATTCAATGGACAGATTAACCTACCATTATATGTTTTCCCGCATACGCCGTAAAAGACACTAAAGCAGTCGGATTAATTTGGTTCGTTTGAACGAAGCTTTAGTACGCGTCTTTCGCGAAACGTTCACAAATTACACCAAGGCCGGAAGGAGACTCAACTCTCAGGATTGTATCAAAGTCTGAAAGAGATCTGAAAAGCTACGACACATTTTTAGTAGAACCATAGATTTTACAGAGATCGTATATCGTATGAATTACGTTAATATACAGCGGGAGTATCTCTAACGCTTATCGTACGTTCAGAATGTCCATTCACGTCCTATACTAATTCGTATATTTGCGTTAAACATCTCGTTGTACATTTTCCTACCAATCTCAAAGTGGACCAATAAATAAAGATCGCTTCATCACAATCGTATCTTTGCACCGTACTAACGAAATTCCAAAGTGTTTTATAATAAAAGTTTTGCCCGATAAGGCGATAAGCGTTCGACTACTTTCACGAGCCAGTTGAAATATTCGATGATCGTAACAAGCTTAATCCCTTTTATCATCGTCTCGCGTCTCGTTCTCGGGCAACGAATCCATACTACCGACTGGTCTCGTTCCAGGCTGTTGAACCGGCTACCATCGGGCTGTATCCATCGGTTTTCTTTATTTCCGGCCAAGGAATTACCGTTCCCAAGAAAACGTGCTCGCGAGACTTATCTGGCAGCCGCGTGCACAAGTTAGCGTGACGGAAAATGGGTGGGTGCATCTATTTTCGTTCGCCGGTCACGTAACTACTATGCGGACATACATTATGCGTTGCTACTCGAGGGTATTCATCGAGGTTGCGGCTTACACCTCTCGTGAGCTCTCTCGGTAGCTCGCGTACACATCGACGTGCCTGCGTAACAACGTATTTCGTGGTACGTAGGCGTCGGAAGTGGATGCGTATTACGCGTCAAGAGCTGCGCAGAGTTTCGCCTGTCTCGTACTCTCTATCTGTCGCAAGTAATTACACGCCACGTACCGTCCGATTGCCGGGGAAAAAGTTGTCTCTTTGATTTTTACACTCGACCAACCGCATCAACCGTGCTCACGCTACAACTTGCACAAACGATACATCTTAATGCGTCATTCTTGCCACGGATTATCAATCTTCCCGTGACCGCTACGAACCCTTTGATCGGTGCTTAACTTTTTTATAAATCACCGCATCGATTTCGTTTCGTCGCATCGCGTCTCGGATCGATCAATCACGCGGCTGGGTTTTCATGGATGAAATATCTCTCTATTTTCCTCGTTCCAATAGGTTATAGTGCATTACGAAAGTATTCCAACACTTATCACTGAAACTGTCCATTTACGGATTCGGTCTCACCGATACGCCGCTTGCCAGAATATATACCATACGGAATAGATACTTGGATCAAGCGGATTTATTCTTCGATTCCTTGCTATAATGTTGGAAGATCTCATCGAATATGCTTTCTGAGGCTACGTACGTGCTCGTAAATTATACGTTATTTTATTATATGCTGTACGCGTGCGCTCGTTTACACGCTTGTTCGTATAACGTTAAACTTGGTATTAGTATCGTTTTATTAACGCGTAAGTAAAATAAGATAAAGTTAAATTAAATCAGGACCATCAGTGTCGTAGAAAATATTTCGAAATTTCATTAGCATTCTAATAAGACAGTCATGTGGGCAATAAGGGAATCAAAGTTGTTGCGGAATTATAAACTTTACCAATACGAGCACGACAGCCGAGACTCGCGACGGTATTAATAAAAATTCAGAATATTCCATATAACGTAATATATTCATAAAACGTATCTGCGAGTATCGAAATACTTTCACGGGCTTGTGTGCGTTGTGTGTTTGTGCACGAGCTTCTTTCGCGTGTTTCGTGGCGCATTTATGCCGGAACTTTCATATAGAATGACATATTACGCGATAAGAATTTGCCAGCGCCAATTCTTTCTTCTACAGTCAGGTAATTTATGCTACGATAATCGAGGTAATAAACGACAGGCAAATAAAACTTCTGGTTCGAAAAGTTTTCCTAGATTTTGACGATCGCTAACTCTGGCCAGCTAACTCGTTGAAGATCTTCGATTAAAACTTTTTCCACCATCATTTTTTCCTCTTTGAACACTCTTTTCGGCGTAAATCTTTGATGCCTCGATGAGTCGTTTTCGATCATGGGTTACGATAATCCTTGTGCACCGGGCTTTTTGATTATTCCTCGCGACGCTTCGGACGCGTCATTCACCGGAAATGCGTTGGATCGTGCAGAATGTTCGTGGCATTTCCGACGGCGCCAGCTTTCAACGCTTTTCACCTGGCCAGTAAATGCTCGGCATACCTCTACCCACCTAAAAATCAACACGTGTCCCACAGGCGCACCCCACAGTTGGCCTCTGCACAAGTTGCCCGTACTTTTATCGCATTGTGAAACGGTCGAGAGCGAGAAATCATGAACAGGAACAAACTCCGCTTTCGGTATCTATATCGTATCGCGCGAAAGTCTATGAAGGAAACAGCACGAGGCTGCGATAAAATTGCCAGCCGTACAATTTCTTTTTTAACCCTGCGGAGATCGCGTTTGATCTGACAGAAACACCTGGCACTTTTGTCGTAAATATTTTTTGATAGCTACGGCGTACAAATAATTGACGAAATTTTTATTACCGATTAATAACTCTTTGAGCATCTACCGTAGAAAGCTTTTTTATCATGGTGTCTCGGTGTAACGCGAAATGTAAATACAAATAACCAGGTATTTATCATCGCGGTATAGTCGTAACGATAGCAGAGAAGAAAATTATTGCGATCTCTTCCCCTCCCCCACCATGGAAGAACGAGTGTTCCGATACTTGAACGATGATATATAGTTATAGGTGGCCCAGTTATATCCATAAATCATTTATATTTCATGAGTACTCTTTTGTATGAAAAATTTCTATACCTCGGAGAAGCAATAAAAGAGAAGAACGGTGAAGTGGAAAGGGTGCAGATACACCGTGACCTACGACGAAACGTTTAGTATCATGACCTTCGCAAGGTTAAGGAAAATCCTCGTTCGTTTTACTCGCAGGATATAGCTGACATTTGCCAAAATATGTTGCACGATCCTTAGGAGGGGAAATGGTCGCGTGCATATTCCATAGGTTAGATATTATCGCTAGGAACCGGGCAATATTCAGAGTGACAAAGTAGGAGGAATTAGGGGTAGGAAGGTAAAGCACAGCGGAGTAGCGCTCGATCTTGATAATTTGACGAACAGGCAGCGAGGTCAAAGGACGATATCGATAGGCTTCACGAGGCTGATTATTTTCCCGATTCCGGCGCATTCAACGCGGCCGCTATTAGTCTCTGGCAGCTGCGATGCCAAGGCCATTCCCAAGGGACATTGGAATTGCTTCCGCTCGTATTTGAACTGGCTTTCGATATTCATGCGGCCGAAATGAAGGAACGGAGCCGTATATATCAGGGCCGTGTACCTTCGCGCCGGTTGGTTCCAATTGTTCGCGTGTAGAGGTGTCCTTTTTCTGTGCTCGACGCCGGCTGAAGAGCCCACTCGTCCCGATCGATCGATTGGAAACTATTCCCGGCCATTACGCCGGAGTAGTCACCAGTGGGAGAAGGACGACTTCACCGGGGGAGGCCTGTTGCCACGACGGAGACAATAAACGAGGAGAAAACGCGCGTGGCAAGGGGCGGCGACCATCCTCTCTCCCTCGTTCCACTGAATACGAGTGATTCATTATGCATCCGACAACTGCAAGATCCGTGCAAGTGCAACAGAGGAAAGTACGTACGCGTAACAGAGCGACAATCACGGTAACGATGGCCTAATAATGGAAACAAACGGTAGCGAATCAATCGGGGCCATTTTAACGATCGACGTGCCTCGAGGGTTGCGACTGTTTCTTCTTTTTCTACGCGTCGATCGATCCGCTTCTCAACGTCGATTCGCTTTGATTCGCGGATGGCTCGTTCCTCCATAGAGCACGATATGGATCTAACGAGGCATAACGGGTAATCGAGCACGAAGAATGACAAGTGCGTTCTTCTGTTCGTAATTAGCAAGACACCTGTCGTTTCTATTGGGATCGAAATTGGGATATCGTGAACCAGTATATAACGAGTACATGTACGAAGAGAAACAATTTGTTAAAGTCGTTTGAATAAGAAATTAGAACGATATAGTAAAATTTGATAAACGTAGTCTCGATAAAATATTATATAATAGAAGGGCACCTTATAGGAGCAGGTTGTTTGCTTCCGCTGGTTATATTTGTGCGTCTGCATTTTGCTCCGGTTATTTCCATCGAGTGCGGTAAATCGGTGCTTCCTCGTGTAGTTAAATAAATAAACGAATTTTTTTTCATTGAGTAGGAGTTTTCGTTCGAGATTAAAAATTCAACGCATCGCGTACCGGCGACGTTCGATATAACAGAAGCGTAGGAAATTTAAGTGGATAAAAAGTAAATGTCTATTTTTCATCTGGATCGATTCGCCTCTCGGTATTTGCACTTTCGATGGCTTCCTTTTTATCCCAGATATGTTTCTAGTTGCATAGGTAAATAGTAAATACGTTTCACTTGACGACTATCTAAATGGAATATTGGGGGAAGAGATTGAAAGAAATAAACGAGTCTCGTGGAGACATTGAAAAAGAAAGGCGTTAAATTACCATTTCCAGTGCAAACAAAATCTCAAGAATCTAAATACCAAGAAACGGATGGCACGTGCTTAATTTAACATTCCCGGCAAAGTACATTTTTGCATAATTCAAATACGTTTCTGACGCGAATTCGAGAAGCAAAAGTCTCCGTGGAAAGGCGTTTCAAAGAGCTGCTGCTGTCTGTCGAGGATTCAATCCGCCATAGGAACTATACAAAAAACGGTTCTTTTACAAGGAACATCAAAGCATTTGGGGCGGCGAAGCTCGGCAGGAGCCTCGGTCGAAGTTGAAACTCTCGCCGCCGTCAAAACCAAAAATTCGACGGTAACGATTTTCGAGAGCGCAATATCGAATGAAAGCGCAGACAGTAACCGGTCGTTCGTCGATTTTCTATCTCGTCAAAGATGTCAGATATTTACTGCGCCGAGCAGATCAAGATTCCGCCGACGTACCCGTACATTATAAAACAGTATGCGAAAGCCGCCATTCGTACACAACCCTACGATCTTCTGCAATGGACTTGCGCTTATTTTCGAGCTCTCGCGAACTGCGATATTCCCCCTGTCAAAGTAAGTGCCTAACCTGTTCGTGATTTTCTTCGAATTTTTTCGTCTTCTCTTCTCGAGAGACGTTAAAGGAGTTCTTCCGGAGGATGGGGGTGAAAGGATGACGCAAGAAGAATACAGGGGATGATAGCTAAGATCGAGAAAAATGAAATAGGATAAGGAGAACTCGTGCAGAAAAATCGTGGTGCGCGTTTAATCTCGCCGGTTTGTCTCGTTCGGAGATAAAGCGAAACGTGTGTCGCTGACGTATCTTTTCTACATCCCTATTATCTTACAAAGGGATGATTAAAGTTTATTCCAACGGACGTTCGTTCCTTTTCGAGTGCTTGTTCGAGTAGCCTCGTTAAACGTAATCTTTTCTATC
The DNA here is from genome assembly GCF_905332965.1 of Bombus pascuorum. Classification (NCBI taxonomy): domain Eukaryota; kingdom Metazoa; phylum Arthropoda; class Insecta; order Hymenoptera; family Apidae; genus Bombus; species Bombus pascuorum. The sequence goes on along the minus strand of NC_083497.1, from coordinate 11,197,856 downwards.
GCTTTCATTGTACGTTATACGTTTAAAACCCCGTCGATCCGTATCGTATAATTAAGCGGATAGATAAGTAAATCAATCCTCCGGCTAAATTTAATTATTCAAGTTCGGTTAATGGCATTTCGTTTGGTTTGCATGGTAGAGTCCGTTTAATCAGTCTCGAAGCAACGCTAAGAAACGTGTTCCATAGGTTTGATCAGATTTTCGAACACAATTAAGAATTTCGTACCAAGCACGATTAATTCTCGTTGGTATTCGACCACGGTAACTTTTATTATTCGGTATGTTTCTGCCATCGTGACACAAACTAGAGAAAAGAGTGATTCTTTTTATGAAAAAGTAAGCGGAAAACGTAGTTTTACGTACGAAGTTTCGGTTCGCCGTGATTTATCGCGATTTTTATTGCAACGATCGTACATTTACGAAGATCGTGAATCGAGGCATGTAAATTGAAATATCGATCGACTCCAGGCTCCACCGAGGGTCATTAACAGCGTACAATTTTTTTGTTCGATAGGAATTTACCGGAATTTTGTCAATTCGTTCGCCTAGAATCTAAATTTCCCAGATTTAATTGAGATCGGTTCGATTAACCAGCCAGACTGAGGAAAATCGATTAACTCGGTTAATCGAAACGATCGCTGTAAATTAATCCGCTCGGTCGAGACCGCTGGCCGTTTATTGGCCACCTCCAACGCCCACCTTTTCAGGATTTTTCTTTTTTAACGTTGATGCATTATAGACGACGTCCATGACCGGACGCGAATAGAATCCAGTTATGGGATTCCAGCCTTGAACTATCGGATTTCCCTATTTTCCTAGTTTGTTCTCTTAGGATTTTTTGCTCGCGTCGAACGACGAAAGTAATCTCGGTCTGACATAAAGCATCCACGTCCGTGACCCGAAACAATACTCGAAGGATTCCGATCCGACCGAGACATTGCTCGTGCTATTTTTACACAGGGTGTATAAATTTCAAGCTTTATCTCAACAAAGATGTTTCCAGTAATGCTTATTTTGTTTCCAGAGAGAGAGACATCTTACGATGTTCGCTGGCTAACACGTTATAGCTTAATAAATTCGTCACGTACCAAACTACAACGCCTACCTAAATGAAAACACGTAGTTACGTTAAAAGAAAATAAAAGCCATCTTGAAATCTAGGCAGCGCGTTCGCCTAGATAATATTTCCCAGCTTCGTAAAATAAGCTGTCTCCTTCGAAACAAATTCTACTTGTAACATTTTTTCCAACGACCAATAATTCACAAGCCAACCAAGCGCAAATATAAAATAGACTCCGTGCAATCAACTCTATATCGAGCTTCTTGCTTTACTTTTTCTCCGTTGTTTTAAATAAGCGTTAAGCAAACGGTTATTAACCGGCGGGAACGAAACGGCGTTGCAAGGTCGAAAGAAAATTTTCACCTTCGATCGTCGCGTTTATTTCTGAATTACTATCGTGTTTACACGCGATCCTTTAACGGCCTATGAACCCACGCCTTTTCTTCCGCTTGCGTAAAAGCGATCGATCTGTCGACGCTACAGTTCTTACAGTTTACGCTTTACGTTAACTCTGCGTGATCGAGTTACGGACATTGCCTATGACCTATCGTCAATAACGTAACGTCCCGACTAATTGTCCGGTTGGTGATCATAGATCGTTAACCTTGTGGTATATTTTCTTAGGAAAGATTAGAGTACCCTCCCTTCAGTCATCCATCAGGTATCACTCCTGGCTACCTGAAGACCCTCGTGAACGTGTTCGGTCACGTGGAGAACGTGTGCCTGAGAAGGATACTGTCAAGCTGGCAGGGCATCGCTTTACCCGAGACCACCCTTTTCCGAATGTTGCTGGTAGGCAAATTTTTGTCCGAGAAAGAGTGTGACTTTTACAAATTCCTGGCGATCGCTTGCGGATTCTTGGGCAAGGTAAGCCGTCTGGCCTGAAAATAGCACCTCCCTCCAAACATTCTCGTACGAAATACCTAAAATAGAGCGTGCCTATAAGCCTACCTCCTCCTCTAGCGTGTGATCTTTATTGCGTCCTAAGAATAGTATTTTTAGACCAGACCCGTTCATCGATTTAATAATCTCTTGGTATCAACGTACATCTCGTGATTGATGAAGCAGCAGCGGTTTTTATTGTGTGGGTGTATCGGTATAAGCTGGCATAAACACAGGCACTTTTTTAGCTCGGTCGGCAACGAGTCGGCACGATCATAGTTTTTACCGCAAGGTCGTTTATTAGTCTAAAATAATTATACCTCTTGGATCCTCTCCGCAAGAAAATTCTATGCTGGAAAACGCGTAACGGATAAAGACAGTTCGATCTTTTTTTCGAATTATACGAAACGTATTACCTTATTAACTTATCGGAACGATTTACAACGAACTTATGCTCGAGACAAAAAACGTTCTACTCGTTAATGAAATTTTTCTCCGCCGTGAAAGAGAACGTTTCTCCGGGCGTTTTGTATCAACGGTCGTTCGAAAATACATAAAATTGCTGCGGACGAGGCACGTTCCTCCGCCATGTATTTAATTCACCGGACCTTAATGCGAATCGATGAATCATCGTTACCGGCTGAATTAAATTAATCACTCGCCATTGTTGCCGGCTACCAATTCGCGCCGATTCACCTACATCCTTTGTGACTTACCCCCGCAGAATCTATTCGAAACGATGATATACGTGTGCGAATTGCTGACGGAGGAGCCAGAAGGCGGCTCGGCGATGATACCCGTGCGAACCTTCGTCCGCCTGTACGAGTATCTAGCGATGCTCGATTGCAGCGGCGAATGTCCCTATGCGATAATGGAAGATGACACGAAGGAGATTTCACCTCCCAGCGAATCGTCCACCCTTACCAGCACCTTCGACTCTAGACTGTATCTTGCGCCATCCGCAGTGGAAGAGGTAAAAAGCGAATTTAAACGTTTACGAGCATCGCGGATGATTCATCCACCGTGAAAGGAGATGGTAACGCTTATAACCAGGATTAAACATTTTTATAGCGCAAAGATCTTGGATAATACGTTGATCTAAATTATTTCGATTAGAAACAATCGTCGTAAGTAGCCAACGTTCTTTTCGCTTACGCGGTGATAATTATCGATGACGAAACTTTCTTTCTTTGGGTTACCAACGAGGTAAAATTAATTTGTCGATGTAAAATTCGTTCTTTGATCGATTACTCGAAGATTGGTTTCGTTAGAAACTATGGCTGTTTACTCGTTACTGGACAAATTTAGACGCATCGCTGTCGCTTCGCTATGAATCATCATCCATTTGATTCGTGAGAAATGGAGATTTGCCCTACTTTATTCATTGGCCACTTTAGACGTTCGCTTTGACTGAAATACAGACGAAAACAATCTCTACTCCTTGCGCTGTTCTTTAATCAGTTACTCGAAAACTAGGTTCGTCGGTAGCAATGGCTACTGTTTACTCGTTACCGGACGAGATTACACTTATCACTGTGTCTCTCCACTACGTATGAATCATCCATTCACTTCGATATTTTGTACGCTGGTCGCTTTAGACGTTCGCTTTGCATGAAATACGAGTATGGACGAAGACAATCTCTATACCTTTCATCGTGGATGAAACATTCGCGCGTCAAACGTTGTAAAGCGTAAGTTCACCTTAATCCTATTTTTCATGGAATCGGAAGTTCGATTCGCTGGTCGATACGCGAGTACACCGTTTAATAGAGAGGAAAAATGTAGCTACGTGTGCGTTCTGTGGCGCGATGTACAATTCGGCCGGAGATTATCTACTGTGGTTCCCGGTAGCTTATTCGGCGAATGGCGAATGATTTTTCAGGGTATTCGGGATCGGTCGCGATTAATGGAACGGAAAAGGTTGCGAGAGCAAACGTGGGACTCGACGAGCTCGTCGAGTGCTTTCCCGGCAATCACCAAATATAATTTCGTTAATAACGCACCGATGCAAATGGAATCGCCGCGCAATCGAAACAGGGCCAGAGAAATAATTACTCGATGCGTGGAACCGGGTGTTTCAGCGCCCTCGGTAAACGGCGAATCGCGGATGCGTAGCGCAAATTTACAGAACGTACTGATTGTAGCATATTTTAGCGGAAACGCTGCTTTTCCCTGGTGTGAGTCGAGTTAATTCAGTGAAAATCGATCGGATCCGAAGGCTGAGGGTACCGATACTCGGCCAATTAATGCTTTTGCCAGTAATTTTTCTTCGTTCTATGTCTCGTTCTCCGACAAACATGCCACTTTTAATCGAACTGCCGTCAGGAAGAAGAATCCGGCAAGCTGGATGTTTGCCCGCTTACTCCCAGCGAAAGTCGATCTTCCGGGATCTTACAAGTTTTGAAGGATTACAGCGGTGACGCACGACCTTCCGATGTTGACGAAGCGCAGCAGGAAGTGGTCGTCGTTGCGGCGCTAAAAGACCAGATCGACGTCGAATCGATGGTATCGGAGAAATTATCGGAGAAAGAGGTTCGTAAATAAACGGAACGTATCGGGTAGTATAAAAAATACGAGCTGTGGATAAAAGCGCTACTTGGTTTAATTATGTCGCGGTAACGAATGTTGAATCGCGTGGATTGGATAGCTGATTTTCTACCTCGGAGGAGCGTTGAAAAACCGTGTCCCTTTAATTTCGCTTCGGGAATGAGTTTACTGTTTGCTCGTCGTTCGTTAAACGTTACGATTTTTCTCTGCCAGCAGACCGAATGGTAATCTTGCAATCGTTTCCCGACCGTTCGGTGTTTGTTTGGCGACTGAAAAAAACAATTAATCGTTGATGCGCGGCTGATTTCTCTGCCATTTTTATAAAACGTATCGAACGTTTCGTTTAGCGAGAAACGAAGAGCGGGAGTCGCTTTAACGTTGGTCGCGATTCGCCGCAACCTGCCGTTCCTGACATCCGTTTCTTGGACACGGACTACAGCGTTTACGACAGAGACTCGTTCCTGTATTACGGAGAAGAGGATAGAGGGGAGACGACGATGTCGTACGAGGAAATCGATGACTACGAACCCATCGGGCTCGAAAATATCCTTCACGGTATTTGCGAATGTCTGGAGCCTGTTCGTGAGACCGTACGCGCCCCGACGCCTCCGCCACCCGACCCTTTCGAGGGGTTTCTGGAAAGAATGAAACAGGAGGTAGACGAAGACCGTCTCGAGATGCGTTTTCGAGTGGAGGGAATCGGTCCACCAGTCTCGACAAATCGCATTACAGCCGTGAGTCTGTGGCTGTCAGACTGTGCTCGTCGCCAGGAAGGACTGGTTGGTCCGCGAAATATCAGACATTTTCTTTGCCCCGATCTCGAGGATTGCCAACACGATAACAACGTGGATTGAATGCGATCGATAGCTTGCACCGTGAGAAATGTATCTGTCACACGATATATCCGTAGTTGAGTGGTCGCAATGAGCTGAAAAAAGCATGTACATTAATCCGATAACGTTGAAATTCTTGTCTGGGTTCGTGACATATTGTAGCGGATCGCGAAAGTAATTTGAACATTCACCAGGCAACATTTTTTTATGAATACGTTACATGAAACTTTTTAAAATTTCATTCGCAACACGATGAGACAGTACTATCGTGATTATAATATTTGTAAAATTTACAACCGGCATGGAAACGTGTATAGGTGACGTTCGTTACAAACATATATTTGGTAACACCCGTATAATAAATTTAATAAAAGCCAACATACAGCATAGTCTTCGAGATATGTTTAGCGATGGAAATAGTCATTCTTACTTACTAATGTAGTAATAATTGAAATATTTGGCGAAATGTATTTACGTAATAAATATCTTGTATCTTCTATGCACTCGTTACGAATTTTCAGATTCGTTTCAAATTTGATCAATGTAATCACCATATAGTCGTGCTTCGTTACAGCGTTAATGAAATATTTGCAAACATTTTGCGTGACTCGCGTAATATGTTCGCGTTAATTCGATATCGTTGAAATTTTTGTCTGTCGATGTGACACAGAAAGAGACACGTGTTGCTGGGACGTCTCCGCTCGTCTAGAAGCGCGATACATGTACATGCCCCTGTTCACGTTCGTGATCCGCGATTCGAACTAACGAATAATTTACGTTGCAGAGATCATTAAAATATATAGACGGACGAATCGTGCGCGACCACCTATAAAACATCAACGTGTTTCGACCGTTTGCGTTTTATTTCGCGCCACGCAGAGATAATAACCGTCACGAAACGCACGCAACGCACGCTGTTTGCCTTTTAACTTGGTGCATAAATTACGGCTGGTAACAGTCAAATTTATGCATGTTTCGGGCCATTCCAAATTCCTGTCGTGATTCGAAGCTTCGTCCAAATTCGTTGCATTACACGTTCGCTTCTGTAATTGGTTTTTCGGTGTTTTAAAAATTTTGTTGGCCGATTATCGCATGGCCCGGACGTAATTTCTAAGAATGCACGCGATGAAATTGGGTCATAAATGGAAAACACTTTCTCATATAAGCGTAAGAAACAGCCGACTGTGCAATTGTATTCCGAACACTGTCGGAACTTTCGCTGGACAAAATTTGGAGAAAAAGTATTTGAAATACTACTTTAACAAGCTCTGGTCGGAAGGAACCACTTTTCCCTCCGTTTCTCCATATTTTCTCGAGTTTTTGAGGCTCCACCGTATTCTCCTCCGTTTGTTTTCTGGCTGTTGTTCCACGTGTACCATGCAGGTCCTTGGATTGTCGTGCGTTTTCGCTCTCTGGCTCTCTTGCCACGTCTCTGTTTACGCACATCAGCCTATTATATTGAGAAACACCGATCCATTTTCTGATACTAATATCGACGACGAACTGTCGGAGAGATGGCTTCTTTCTTACGATTACACTAGGATATTTCCAGGTAAAGGCAAATGTAGACTTTATATTTTCTATGTGCATCATGGATAATTCACTCACAGTGAAAGATCGTTTTCGTTTAATACAAACATCCAAATTGACGAGCGAACAAAGTAAAGTCAGTCGCTGCGTACTTTTAATAAATCGAACGAGTGTTCGTTACAACGACATTTCAGAACACGCACGGTTCTCATATTCAATTTTTGAAGATTTTATCAGCGAAAAGTATTAAAATTTCCCATGCACAGGGTGAGTGGGTAAAAACCACTGGCGAAAATAGTTCGTTGTCTACCGACTTTGTCAAGAAATGATCACACTCTTTAACTTTTATCTCGATAAATTTCATCTCGAGCTTACTTTGATAAAGTCAATAGATAACGGATTATTTCTCTTTTTACCGACTCACCCTGTATAGCTTTTTCATTATAGACGTTCTCCATGTTCTTATATTCGCTTCCTGCAGGAACATTATGGTGCGGCCAGGGTAATATATCAAGTGGACCGAATGAGTTAGGAAAATTGAAATCAACAGATGCATGCTGCCGAACTCACGATATGTGTTCCGATATAATCGAGGCTCGTGGCACTAAACACGGATTAACTAATACCGCTGACTATACGAGGTTTTTTCCAACTTTCTTCTTATTCTCCGCGCTTTTGCCGGAATCCTTTCTAGCGCGAAGCCCGCGGCATCGGTGCTGAACCAAAGGGAAGTTTCTTTTCTAGCGCGCTCGTGTTTCGAGGCAGACGTTCGAAATTAATTCTTCTTCCTCGGAGCGACGTTGTTTCTCGTACGGGTTGCACGAATTTCCTGCAATGTTACACAGAACGAGACTGTAACGTTGGCTTTCGAGCCTGACGCGGACAACATCCAAGCCGTTAAACGTTCTACTTTTATCATAGAACTACGCGAATGTTAACGAGCGCGGTAATGCCAGGTTCGCGTGAACGCCTACACGGAATTTTCGTCCGGAATCGACCAAATGTCCAGTATCCAGTGAGAAATTGCGCACGATTAGACATAAAGCTATGCGCGAATTGTAGGCGTGCCTAGCCGGTTGCTACCTCGTATGAATCATTCGCCGTGCATATCGAACTCAAGTTCGCTAGTCGAGTCAAGATGAGAAGCCGGAATTTGTATCTCGGTTACTTTTCCTTGCAAGCTGCTCCTTGAAACTCAGAAAATGAAACCCGTCATTGAGCAGTTGCGATCCGATGTAGAACTTTCGACATACTATTCCATTTAAGTAAGTTTCTTACTTTTCTAACCGAATCGTGAGTACTATAATACGTAGGATCATAAGGTTCCTACTACTATTTATTCGATAGATATGAAAATGCATTAAAATTTTTAACGACTTTTAGAGATAGCTTATTCGCTGTGAACTAGTTGGAGTTAAATTTCAAATGTTCCTTCGACTGCAAGTGCTTAACTGTAAACGTTTCAATAAGCATTATAAGGAGACGAAGATAAAAGACAATTTGGATATTTTTTGAACAGGTTAAGTTGCGACTGCGACGAAAAGTTCCGTCAATGTCTTAAAAAATCGAAAGACGAAATAAGTGGCAAGTTAGTGGGAATGGGCTATTTCACCATATTAGGAACGAAATGCTTCCGAATGGATTATCCTATCGTGAAATGCATAGAAAGATCCTGGCTGTAAGTGTAATTACCGTTCGATACGAACGATTTTTTTCTCCTGAATTTCAGCGAACAAAGAGCAGAGCATGACAAAATAACTTTTCATTCTCTTGCACGATAATTTGTAAAATAGTAAAATCAGTGGGACAGAGAGAGTTACAACTTATATATTATTGATCTCATGCTGAATTATGCAATTTCAAATCAAATATAAGGGCAATCGAATAACTTATAGATTTCACGTTTAAAACTATTTTATCATCGATCTCGTTACTGTCGCACAAGCGTTTATCGATGCTAATAAATTCGTAATTTGTAACGTGTAACGTTTTACTAATACAGATACATAATATTAGTCCAATTGTGCAAGAGATTCTAGTTATGTAACGAGCACGTATGTACAAATTTAGAACAATATACTGTAACGTATGAATGGTATACTGTCTAGTATACGGAATAATGTATACAGAAATGCTCAGAAATCGCCGCAAGAATACCCGATCGAGTATATTTCCTCGTACAGTCCAATGGACTGGATTATGAAATATACATGAAACAAAGCATGCTCGTATCATGCAGTCTCGCTGATCTATCACAAATACAATACATATTCGTCTAGCAACGAAATAATCGCGCAGGAATACAAACTACCTCAAAGAGAATCTTCTTACAATTACAGTTTCTTGCGATGTGAGAAGTACGAGCTCAATACGAAAGGTCAGAAAAGGTATCAGTGGTTCGATTTACATACGTTTTAATGTTAAGGACGATCCACAGACGACATCGAGTATCTTCAACATTGTATCTTCAAAAAGTCAATATTGTACAAGTCAACAAAGTTGCAAAATAGCAGCATAAAGATATAAATGTCACACCCTATCAAAATGACGATATGACGCAGATATTCACAGGCTAAATAAAACGTCGATACAACCTTCTAAATGCACAGAATAATTTCTTCCTAATATCTCGTCAGATCGAGGATTTATTAAGAGAAATGCGCGGATCGCACGAAACTAATTTTGGCTCTTAACACATTCACGTCCAGTGGTAACAACGTGTCGTGATACCGCGTTAATATCGTACGGAAGTCGACCTTTTGCGTAAACTATACGAACTTGGAATTTTTACCAAAAAAAAAAAAAAAAAACACGGGCTACTGATTAAAGTTACTAATAAATTTACGCGGGCAGCGAAGTGTTTATATAAGCAGAAAGTGGGTGCGCGTGGATTTTTACGAGACTATTTGGCTATTTTGGATATTCATAAAAGTATCTTTAATAATATTATAAAAGATATCTATAGATGTTTTATTATCGAGCAATTTATATTCGCGCACGTTGAAGATATAAATGGATAATAAAAAATTATGAATACATTCGCTATTATCATCGATGGAAACAGATCGTATTTTGTTTCTTCTACTTATGTACAATATATTTAATAATACGATGTACTTTTTAGATCAGAGTACGAATATTTTGTTTAATATGACGCGGGAAACGAAAGTGCCAAAAAACGAAAAAAGAAAAAAGGAAAAACGAGAGGCTATAGTTTATACACGAGGTTAATCGAAAATAATGTACTATATATTCTATGCGTATAACCGAAAGATAATACCCATCACGAACCGCACGTAACACACGTTGTTTTAACTTGTAGATAAATTTATGCACGTTTCATGCCATTCCACATTCCTGTCGTGATTCGATGATTCATTTCAAATTTGTTTCATCACGCGTCCATTTTCGTACTTAGTTCTCGACGTTTACAAATTTTATTGGCAAATTATCGCATCGATCGAACGTAATTTCCACGATCAGTGGCGCTGAAACTGCCTCGTAAATGGGACATATTTCCTTATATAAGTCTAAGCAATAGCCAAGCGTGCACTTATATTCTGTTCATGGTCGGAAGGAACCGCATTTAGCCCTGCTTTTCGGCATTTTCCGAGTCTTTGGACCTCCATCTTCTTTATTTTCTCCACTTTTTCCGCCTGCCGATCAACGTGTACCATGCGGATCCTGGAGTTGTCGCGCGTTCTCTCTCTCTCTGGGTCTCCCTTCACTTCTTTCTTTACACACATCAGCGTGTTATGTTCAGAGATTTGCCGACGATGAAGTGATAAGACCATCGGAGAGGATAATGTACAAGGCAAATTTGGACTTTACGCTATGGAAGTGCATCGCGGAGTTTTCATCCACCGTGAAAGATCATTTTCGTCCAAGACGGTCACCCAAATCGACGAATAAACAAATCAAAGCCAGTAAAACCCTTACGTACATTTGATAAATTCAGTGGATCATCCTGACGTATTCGTGTTCGTTAGAACAACATTCTATCAAAACACGCATTCGCTGTAATCATGTCCCGATAGAAGAAGAACATCGTCACATCGCTACGATAGTTTTCATCATTTCCAGCACTTAAGAATTTCCTGAAGGAAGCTATTCGTTATTCGTGTTCTTATATTTCCTTCCGCCAGGAACGTTATATCGCGGATACGACGATAAATCAGCCTAGAAAACGGGGATGTAAGGGAATGAAACGGGCACATTCTGCCGAACTCAGGATTCGTGTACCGATCTAATCGTGGCATTAAACGCGGATTATATAATTCTACCGATTATACCAGCTTCTTCCCAACTTTGTTCTTCATCCTCTACGCTTTTCTCAAACTTGTTTTTACCGCGATGCTCGCGGCATCGCTGCTGAATAAGAGAGACGTTTCTTTCTTTGCGCGAACGCATCTTCAGGCAACCGCTTTGAATCAGTTCTTCTTCCTCGGAATAGCGGGGCGATGGTTTTTCTCACAAGAAATGCACGATTTTCCCAGAGTAGATGACAGAGGAAGACTGTAACGTCGGTTTGCAAATCATACGCAGCCAACGCCCGCGTCGTTCAACGATTCGACTTTAATCATAGAAGCAGACGAATGTTAACGACCGCGTTAACACAGAGTTCGCGTGAACGCCCACATAGAATTTTTGTCCGGAATCGACCGAATGTCCAGTATTGAATGAGAAATTAAGCGTTTAGGCGTAACGCTGCGCGCGATTTGTAGGCGTGCCTAGTCGGATGCTACCTCGCGTGAATCATTCGCTGTGAACGTCGTACTCTAGCCAAGTCAGAGTCAGAAACTCTTTGTCGTCCGTCGAATTAGTACAGCGATCAGTTTCTTGCGAGATTCTTCCAGGAAAATGGGAAATTATACTCTGTCTCGGGCAACCCTTTGCAATCTTATGTAGAACTGCAATGGACGTTCCATTTCATTTGTTTCCTTCTTTTCAATTTCAACATACAAAGGCTTTCTTACTTTTCTATTCAAATCATAGGAACGTAATACACGACAGTACGAAGTGTCCATTATTTATGCCGAAGATATAGGGATACAATTTTAAACAACTTTTAAAAATAGTTTATTCGACTGTGAACTAATTGGAATTAAATTTTAAATGTCCCTTCGAATGCAAGTGGTTAATCAGGGACGTTTCAATGGCAACGTGGAACGATGGAGAGTTAATATAGAAAGATAAGTAAATGGAAGATCGGATTGGACATTCGTAGAACGGGTTAAGTTGCAACTGTGACGAAGAGTTTCGCCGTTGTCTTCACAATTCGCGGGAAACAATTAGTGTCAAGCTAGTAGTAGAAACGTATTTCACTTTCGTGTTAACGAAATGCTTCCGACTGGATTATCCTATCGTGCTGTGTAAAACCAGATCCTTGATGTAAGTGTAATTATCGTTCGATGCAGACGAACGATCTTTTCTCGTGTTCTCACAGACAGCACGGAAGGTTAGCGAATGGAGAGTAGAACATGAGAAAATAACTGTTTATTCTCTCGTGCAATAATTCATCAAATAATGAAATCAGTGAATTAAAAAGTTACAATTCCTATGTTGCTGATTTATTCTTGGGAATTTTACAATTTCAAATAAAACATGGAAATAACTTATGATTTGTAGAATTAATTTCTAAAGTTTCATTTGCTTTATCGTCAAACCTGACACTCGACTTGTCGCAGAAGAATTTATTACGTGTGGTGACGCAGCCTCGCAGATCTGTCGCAAGTATTCGTCTATCGAAGAAGTAATCGCGCAGAAATTTCGACCCAAGTAATTTTGATGAAAACTTTCTCGCAACGATCTCTTACAACTTTAGAGGGCAGCTTCTTACAATTACAGTTACTCCGAAAAAGTACCAGTGGTCCGATTTACCTGAATACTAACGATACTTGGGCAAATCATAAGAACGATATCGAGTATCTTCGAAAGGATCAATATTCTACCTTAAATCTGTAATAAAGGCGCAAAACAGTTGCATAAAAATAAATATCGCACCCTATCGGACGCACGACATAGCGGAAACGTTGACGAGCGAGATAAACGAGTTTCTTTTGCGCGCGTAGCTCTCGTGCGGAGGGGAAGAGTAGTAAAAAAAAGAAGGAAATTACATGGAAACGGAGAAGCACACGGCAACGAGCGAGTAGCGCAAAAGATAAGCGAGCAGAGTTGAATTGGTCTCGGCTTTCCGCGCGTTTTCCTCCATTTTACGCGAGAGGGTGTGCGGGCACCTGGCGCTTAGTGGAGGATTTCCCTGGAAATTTATGTCCGGATCGAGCGCAGCCGCGCCACGCCACGAGCCACGCCACGCCTCGCCCCGCCGATTTACAATTTCTCCCGCTTACCTGTGTGAACTTTCGAACGCGGATAAGTACGCGAACTTTGTTTCAGCGAAGGAAATATTCCCCAACTACGCTTTATCGAGACTGTCCCGTGTCTCTCGACCAGTCTGGCGAAACGAATTTTTCGATTTATGGAAGAAACGGAGTGCTGCCTCGAGCGGCCCGATACTATAATGCCATACTGGCTATACTATATTAGGCAAATGACGTGGTATCTGGGAAATCGTTGATATTTCTACACGACTTTCCACTCGAACTTTTATCTTGCAAATCTTTATCGGAACATCTCGGCTCGGAACGAGAGATTCCCTGGTGTAATAAGCTGGACAGCGTCGTTGCTTGCGAGACAGAATCGAACGATGTTTCGAGTTCCTGGACTCGCGGGCTCAAAGTGCTTCACCGTGTTCGTTTCTATGTTAATTTAACGCAGCATATAAATTCGCAGAATTACTTGCTTTTAATATAAACATGCTGCTATATCGAGGATTTATTAAGGCGCGAAGGAAAACGCGCGGATTTTATGAAACTAATTTAGCCTCTTAATATAAGCTGAACGTGTATGCAGAAGTGTTGCACATGGATTTTGACGAGACTGTTTGACTACCTAGGTTGTACACGGGCGAATATCTGTTCGAAGTACGTTGAAATATTTGGAGCTCGGACGAAAAAACGTGATAAATGTACATTTGAAGATCACGCCGGGAAATATACGAAATTAATTTTCATTCGTTACAAGGTAAACGTGCATGGAGAAAATGTTGCACGCGAACTTTGATCGAACGCTTTATCTGGATTGCATAATAAAGAATATCTGTTCGATGTAATTGACGCCTGTAAAAGACCATGTAGGATAAATACGTACAGTTGACTTTCTATCTACTGTGTCGTTTGGTAGCTAAAGAGAAGTATTTTAATACGAAATGATCGAAGAAGAGAATAATCCGATAGATTCGAAGATACAAGACTTTTGAAAATTGGCGATAAATAAACGACGCTTTATGAGAAACGAGTAATATTAATTTACTCGCTTGGTACAACTTGATTAATATTCGACTGTATAATTGATCGTAATAATATTTTATAAACGTTCAAGAAAATGATTGAAACACGTATTCTATCACAAAATGGACTTGCCGTGTGCAAACATATATTATGTTATAAAGTTTTCTAGAAAACCCACGATAAGATAAAGTATTTTGAAGAATATAATAAAAAATATCTATAGTTATTTTATTGACGAGTAACATACATTCGTGTACTTTAAAGATACAAATCGATAATAAAAAGTTAATATCACATAAAATTATGAACACATTCGCCACTATAATGGATGCGAATAAATCGTATTTTGTTATTTATACTTGTGTATGATATATTAAATAGTGCAATATACTTTTCAGATTAGATTACGAATATTCAGGAGCGAATGTGTTAAAAGATTAAAAAGTCGGAAAAGCGTAGTTTAGACACGAGTTTTAATCGAAAATAATGACCTATATATTCTATATGTGTAACGAAAAGATAATGACTATCACGAAACGCACGCAACATATGCTGTTTACCTTTTAACTTCGTGCATAAATTACGTCTGGTAGCAATTAAATTTATGCACGTTTCGGACCATTTCAAATTCCTGTCGTGATTCCAGGATTTGTCCAAATTCGATGCATTACACGTTCGCTTCCGTGCTGGCTTTCCGGCATTTTAAAATTTTGTTGGTCGATTATCGCGTCGCCCAAACATAATTTCCACGATTAGAAACAATGAAACTAGGTCGTAAATAGAGGGTGCGTTCTCATATAAGTATAAGGAATAGCCAAGTGCGCGCTTGTACTCTGAGCACCATCGGAAGAAATCGCTCTTCGTCCTGCTCCTCGGCATACCCTCGAGCCGATTTAGACCTCCGCTTTCTTGATCTTTCATTCTTTTTTTGCGCCTACTGTTCCACGTGTACCATGCGGACTCTGGAGTTGTGCGTTTTCACTCTCTGGCTTTGCCTCCACGTCTCTGTCCACGCATTTCAGCATGTTACGTTCAGAGACGTCTATCCACTTGCTGACAGAGAAATGGTAGAAGTATCGGACAGGATAATATACCCAGGTAAAGGCAAATTTGGACTTTACGCTTTGAACATGCGTTTTGTCATTCACATTCCGGCATTTCATCCACAGCGAAACATCATTTTCGTCCAAGACCCAAACCGACGAACGAACAGAGTAAATCCAGCGGCTACATTCTTTTAACGAATCGAATCATCCGACGTATCATGTGACGGACCATTCTAACGTGCTCGTGTTCGTTAGCAGAAAATCCCATCAGAACACGCATTCATTGTAACCACGTCCTGATAGATAAACGACGTCGATTCTCCTCATTTTTGATTCTCCAGAATTTTGCGAAGAAAAATGTCCTGTATATAAGCTTATATTTCCTTTCACCAGGAACATTATGGTGCGGAAATGGTAACATAGCAAATGGAACGAACGAATTAGGATCATGGAAGCAAACGGACGCATGCTGCCGAACTCACGACATGTGTCCCGATATAATCGAGGCTCACGGCTCTAAACACGGATTAACTAATCCCGCTGATTATACGAGGTTTTTTCCAACTTTCTTCTTATTCTTTACGCTTTCCCCGCAGTTCTTTTTACCGCGAAGCCCGCGGCATCGGTGCTGAACCAGAGAGATGTTTCTTTTCTGGCGAGGTCGCGTCTTGAGGCGGCCGTTTTTAAATTAGTTCTTCCTCGAAGCGATGCCCTTTCTCGTGCACATTTTCCCCGGGCGTAGATAAAGTCTCGAATATCAGTTTTCAAACTAGAAGGCAACCAACGTTCGGGTCGATTCAACCTTTATCATAAAACCAGCCGAGAGTGTTAACGATCGAGGTAATATCGGATTCGAGTGAACGCCCACTCGGTATTTTTGTCCGGAATCGACCAAATGTCCAGCATTCGATGAGAAATTGCGCGCGATTAGGCGTAACGTTGCGCGCGACTTGTAGGCGTGCCGAGTCAGATTCTACATCGCGTGAATCACTCGCTGTGAATATCGAACTCTAGTCGAGTCAGTAGCAGAAGCTGTTGCCCGTCGAATTCGTACAACGAACAATTGCTCGTGAGATACTGCTGGGAAAATGGGAAATTACACTCGTGCACTCCTTTGCGATCTTACTTAGAACTGCTATCGACGTTCAATTTTATTCGATTTTTTTCAGCTTTAATATACAGGGTGTTTCTTACTTTTCTAGTCAAACCGTAAGAGCATAATACACAGGAGTATAAATTATTGGTTATTATTTATTCTAAAAGTAGAAAAATACGTTTAAACTTTAAACAACTCGTGAAGATAATTTGTGGTGTATGAACATGTTGGAATTAAATTTCAAACGTTGAAACAAACAAAGGGGAACAACGAGAGTGAAACGTTGATACGGGAAAACGATGAGAAAATGGAAGATCGGATTTGAAATTTGTTCAACAGGTTAAACTGCGAGTGTGACGAAGAGTTCCGCCAATGTCTTCACAATTCGGGGGACACTGTTAGTGCCGCGCTTGTAGGAAGAACCTATTTCACCGTCTTAGGAACGAAATGCTTCCGATTGGATTATCCTATCGTGAAATGCAAAGTCAAATCCACCTTGTAAGTAATTACTGGTCGACGCAAACGAATCATTTTTTCTCGTGAGTTGTCACGGAGAGCAGTGAAAGTTAGCGAACAGAGAGCAGAGCATGGAAAAATAACTTTTTATTCTCGTGCGCGGTAATTCATCAAATAATGGATGAAAAAAATATGCGAATGAAAAAGTTACAATTTCCACGTTACCGATTTGCTTTTTGGAATTTTACAATTTCAAATCAAAGAGGGTAACGAAGCAACTTATGATTTGTAGAATTAATTTCTAAAATTTCATTTGCTTTATCGTGAAACTTCATACTCAACTTGTCACAGAAGAATTTATTACGCGTGATGCAGCCTCGTAGATCTGTCGCAAGTATTCGTCTATCGAAGGAATAATCGCGCAGAAATTTCGACTCAAGTAATTTTAACGAGAACTTTCTTGCAATGATCTCTTCCAATTTTAAAGAGGACCTTCTTACAATTACAGCTTAAGACGTTGTAAGGAGTACGAGTTCGATACAAGTGCTCCGAAGAAGTACCAGTGGTTCGACGTACTTTCGTACTAAGGAAAACGCAACAGACCTTAAGAACGACATCGAATATCTTCAAAAATATTATATTGTAACGATATTGTACCTAAACTTGTAATAAAGTTGTAAATTGGCTACGTAAAAATAAATATTCCACCCTATCAAACTTACGACATGGTGAAAAAGTTGAATTCCTTTTACGCGCGTAGCTCTCGTACGGAGGAAAAGGGTTGTAAAAAGAAAAAAAGGATGAAAATTACATCGAAACAGAGGAAGAGCGACGAAGCGAGATGCGATATATTTAATAATAATGCGCTATATTTTCAAAGTTAAACCATGAATATTTCAACTCTGCGTATATGATTCCGGTAGCGAACCTATTAAAAAACGTAACAATAAAAAGCAGAAGAACATAGTTTAGACACGAGTTTAATTAGAAACAGTGACCTGTACGTAGCTATAGATAACTTGAACCTTCCATACACGAAGTGGTTGGCAAAGTTTGCAAGTGCTCGATCGAGTGGTTGTCTTTCGATCTCTGAACCAATGTAGCTCTTCTAGCAGCATATTTTCTCTCCGTCGAACATTTATCCGCTGTCGTGTTAACCGCAAGCCTGTCTCCATTCCTAACTCTTATCCATTCGTCGTTACCAATTCAAATTATTATTTGGTTTCAGACGTGGCTGCCTCGGTGGAGGTTCACTTCGAGAACAAGGATGGGGGATTTTTCTTGAAGCACATACCGAGGCAATACTATCCTGTCCGAGGGGATTCTATCTCGTCGATATCTCCATCGACGGGCACGTTATCTAACGGGGTCCTGTCTCCACCGCCAGGCTCCGTACTCTCGAGAGACAAATTCACGGTGTTTCAGACGAGCGAGCCGGTGTCCGTTCGGGCGACCTATGGGCCATTTAGCACGAAACAGACCGTACCGGCTCGCTATATAGTTCCAGATCCGTTGGACGCGTTACCAGGCCCGGAAACGAGGCGAAACCTAACAGCGGCGACGATTCTGGACGCGCAGGAGTTAGGTGCGCGTCATCTGGACATGTCCGCTCATCTGGTTGGAAACAGCGTGCCTCGTGACTCGCCCGTGCTAAGAGTGCTCTTTCACGCCGGAAGCGAGGCAGGCGGAAGGCGTCAGTTGCTTCTCGCTCGACATCAAAGAGTCTGTGTGGTCCTGCACGCGAGCCTGGCCGCTCCATCGAGGAGCACTGCCAACAGGAACAACAATGGCAGACCCTCTTCCTCGTCTTCTTCTTCTTCTTCTTCTTCTTCCTCTTCCTCTTCCTCTTCCTCTTCCTCTTCCTCCTCTTCTTCTTCCTCTTCCTCTGGTTCTTCGTCCGCTTCCGCGCTAACGGCAGCGTGCAGCCCCGATGGAGAGAACGGAGTCTGTTTGGCTCAGATCACCATACCAGCCGATTGGTGGGCACCGTTACCTCCTCCGGACGCTTCTGGCCGGGTCAAGGTCGCCAAGAGCCTGCCCAGGCTCGTGCAGGTAGCTTACTCCGTGCTCGAGCCACGAGCAGAGGAGGCTGGCTCGCCTGACAACGGGGCTGGCTTCTGCAGACCCAGAGTTCAGATTCAGCCTGTCACGCCACTGGGTCAGGTACCTCTGGCTCCGAACCGGGCCGATTACAAGGAGCTCAAGGCCGACGATTCGCTAACACTCCTGGTGCCCCACGGGCCCCTTTATCCGAGGTCTCGGTTACACGTTCCAGCGTTCCTGCATCCGTCCAAGGTTACCGATCCGAGACAGGAAAGGCCACTGATCGTGATCGCTGTGTATCTCAGGTGAGAAATCGTTTCTTTGCTAGTCCTTGACACGAAGAGTCGTCGATTTGATTAGGACCACGCGCGGAAATTGCGCTTTTGACGCGGAAATAATTTTTTAATCGTTTGAGCAGTGTATCAGGTAGTCCGAAAAGTGTCTTTCTTTTACAGACACATTTTTATACAAACATAAAATTTAATCTGTCGGACGTTATGATGGAACTAAATGGATCATACGTAATTCGATAAAATAATATTTCCTTGTAAAACGAAAGAATCTTTTCGACCGACCTGATATTAGGTCGAACAGAGGGCGAACTGTTTTTAGTTGCGCAAATTATTAGCGTTAATTACGTAGATGATGAAAGAACGTAGTATACGTAGCAACGATTTGCCTACGTTGTTTCGAGAAATATCCATCGAAATATTTTCAAACAATTTACCCGATTTGAACGTCGTCGAAAATGTCTAGCGAGTGCATATACCTGCCTCACCATTGCATTAACCGATTTGAAAATAAAAATTCTGAATATTTAGCAAAATAATGAGAACGCGAAGTTTCTGATAACGGAGCTACGAATTGCTATTTATATGTGTAACACCTTAGCTTAGTCAATGAATTTTATTATTACAACGCGTCTCGCAAATTTAGTGAAAAAATGAAACGTATCGAAGCGGTTCTAATTCAATAGCGGGGAGTTGTGTTTCATTCGTTAGCTTCGCTAAAATTGATGTTAAAAGTGGGCTGGCAAACTCTAAATTTGAAAAAAGCGACTTACGTTATAAATGGAACTTGATAGAAGGAAATAAAACACGTATAAAATAATGTGTAAAAAATATACATTTAACGCTTCAGAAAATTAGGAAAAATTTAACGAACAATACGACCGTGGAATACGGAACGTAGAACTGTATTATTCTGTACCGCGAGAGTTTCCTCTATATCAGGTGGATTACTGCGAATCGCGATGAAACTGCATTACATCGTAAAGCGGTTAAAAATATTTTAAACGTTGAATCTCGCGGCGAGAGACGCGGTTACCCGTTCCATTGGGAAGTTAGTTACATAATAGCGAATTAGCGATAACGGCGGAGCTGTTCGAATTCGTTGCGCTTCTTTTGTACGTAATTACGAGCCGTTGGAAAAGTAATTACGAAAAAGACGAAGCACGTTTTCGCAACAGGGAAACTTGCCAGACGAAACGAGCAGCTAGAGTCGAGTGTTCGCAGGGCTTTTTCGTTTCGTCCTCGTTTCAAGTTCAAGATAATCGATGTTCTAACATACTTGCCAACTTCCATTCGATTTTTCGTTTTCCTGCACGCAACGTCGCTCGGAAAATACACCGTTAAGATACGGCAAAGATTCTGCGAGCTCCTGAAATTTATTTTGCTCGCTCGTCCGTCCATTTTTCGTCCACGCGAGCGAAACTGTCTTAATGCACCCCTCGGGAGAGTAGCGGGAGTGGCATGGAAAAAAGATCTGGAACGGAAAGGAGGAACAGGAATTTTCTAATTGGATGAATTGTCAAGCACCTCGCGTAAAGTTACAACTTTTCCATTGTTAGTAAACTCTCCAACAGTTTCCTGCTCCTTGTCACCGACGTTTCGTTCGTGCTCGCATAAGCGATTCGCGAGCTGCACCACGACAATCAGGCTCTTTCAACAATTCTATCGTGACCCCTTTTTCTAACCCGACATCGTTGCTTGATAATTGCTATCGAAGCTGACTCGTTGAAAAAGCCTGGTTAGATTCATGGACCAGCCAGTCCATGGACCTGATTCTATGAATACAAGAAACAGTCGCGCCTTCAGTTAAAGTAGGTGGAAAAGGGGTTTCGTATTGTACACGCGAAACGATGCTTCTTAAGCCGGATTCGCGTGCATGCATGTTCAGGAAAGTCTAGATTTTCAAGAGCTGTGCTTTCGTGGAAATCCATCGCTTAGATCGAATCAATTTCCCGCAGGCAATTTTTTCGTTTTCAATCTCTCTCTCTCTTTTTGTCTCTCTAAAAGGTTTCTAAAAGAAAACCCCGGGCGTATTAAAATGAAACGCGTTTCGATCGATATGCGAGAATAGAAATTAGATCGTATGGAGGAATAGCTTGGTGCGAAATTAGTTTCAGCAAGACGATTCGCGCTCTGGTTGGGATTAAGCCTATCCCTTTAACGAGAAATCAAGAGCGCTATCTTCACCCGCTTAGAAATTCGATTACGGAAGAAGTTTGCACACGCGTCCTTATCTCGCGTGATAAAAGAATTTGTGCTCGTGTCCTCGAGTCTTATCTGAAAAACGTCGATTTATTTTATGTACCGTGGCCTCGACACTTTCTCGAGGAATCCTGCTTTTATTTTCACGATATCGGCTTCCAACGTCAGCCAGGAATTTTATATAATCGGCGCCCGCTTGCGGCTACACGTTTACAGCTGTTGCGACCGCGATATTGGCCAAATCCCGTGGTTCTCTCGAAAATATCGTGTACGTGCAACGAAACCGTATCCAACTGGGCGTTTCTCGGTTTCGATCATAATTATCGGCCGAATTATCGGTGACACGTTGATGCTTAATCGAGCGAACGTTCCTCGCGATGTACCGGTTGCGCAATCGGCCGGGACGTCGCGTCGTTTCGTTACGGGATCGATCGCCAGCCGTACCAGTCATTGAATAAATTGTGGCCGTTGCCCGACACCGGTCGTTCGTCAACGCGATCCGGCAAGCTTCCCTCGCCTGTCGAGATCGTCCCGATACCAGCCGTTTTGCACGTCGCCGATTTGTATGTAAATGCCAGTCGATGGCCCCGCGGAAATAACTTGATTCGGACTTGTAATTGCATGGACGAAACGCTTGCTGTCATTCCGCGTCCCGAACAGGGGGTTGGTTTCGCGTCGAGGGCAAACTAAGCTTCACCACTGTTCCCTTTTTGCGTGGACGTTCCTTTTCAAAAGCCGGCCAATTCTCGTTCTCTCCCTACCGGGGACTAGCGCGTTTACCCTTCTCTTGTCAGGGACGACTAGCCTTTTCTCTCGCGCGTGAATATCGCGACTAACCTGCCGCAACCTTTCGTAACCCTAATTTCCAGCCGACACGAGGTTAACTTAATTAACTCGGAGGGTTCGTTTGCTTCGAATAATCGACCTCGACCAGGTGTAATTCGATTTGAAAAAAGACGAGCTGCTGTTCTCGTTCCCCTTGGCCAAGCTGAAAACTCCCTATCGATCTCCGCAGCGTTGATGTACGCTAGTACGAGAACGGGGCCGAAGCGGAAGACTTATCTACTCGGTCGGCAGGCACACAAATCGAATCTACCGCTTGTTTTGCATCGTCTATCGAATTAACGAGCGCTTTGTCCCTTGACCGGAATCGTAGCGCCGCTAGATTCTATTTTGTATCGGAGAGACGGTCTCTCGATAATTCACACTCGCGATTGTCCACGTCGTGCACACCGGTCGCACGTATCGATTTCGCTGCGCCTCGGACGTTGCAAACGGTTGCGTTTTCCACCGCGTATATCGAAACTATAAAGGTAACGTGGGAACATTAGAGCACCGTAGGAAAAATGATTCGTTCCAATTACAGTTCTGCTCGCGTGCTACAAAAAAAAAAAAAAAGAAAAAAAACAAGGATATTACCTGACCCCAAAGCGGAGAACAACGACGTAGAACAAACGTTGAAAATGTAGCTGCGCATTTTCACCCGTCGGAGAAATAACAAAACGAGAAACACGCGACCACGTAAAATTCCCTTCGTTGCGTTTCGTCGAACTCGCAAAAATTCCCTATCTCTGGCGTCCCTGTTTCCACGGGGATAATGTTTTTGAATTTCTTTTTCTGCCTATGGGATACCTCGAGGGTGAGGATTTCAACAGAAAACCATACGTATCTACGCAAGATGATTCGCATAAGTTACAGCGCTACCGACGTTGCGGCGATGCTACGTACGTAAACAAGTGGAAGGTATTCGATCAAATTTTGTCGTATCGCCATTGAACATGGAACGTATGGAACGTAGAAGCTGATAAAAATAACATTCCTTTTGAAAATAACAATATCTATCGATATTTCTCGCAGTCACTGTAACAGTGAAGACGCGCGATCTGCCGATATCGTTCCATCTTCTATCTAATCAAAATCACCAAAGAGGTAGAATATATACGTTTAGGTGTAAAGTCAAATAAAAGCAGAGTTTTAGTTTGAAATTGTTAAACTTGCTCGTAAGAATCGAACAATGTGACTTATCAGATTTTCCTGCTGTAGCCTTCGGGCTAAGAAAAACTCACGGCGCCAATCGAGTTCTCGTTTCTCGCGCGGTGAACGAAGCCTCCGCAAACGAACCGCGAACAACGCGAGCCGCTATTCCATTGGAGGCGCGAAGGCGAATCGGTCGGGAAGAGAGGAGTGCATTGATATTTATCCGACGTGGCGTCGGATAGACGGCAGCTATCCTCGCGCATCGTAACTTCCCCGTAACACCGACCTCGTGACCCGGTCACGTAACTGGAGCGTGAATTCTCGGGAGCGAAGACTCGGCTAGAACGTAGCCAAGCCGGCGTCGCGACGCCAGGCAAATGTCCTTTCGAGTGGCCGCGAACGACGAGCTTTTTTCCGTTTCGTGACGGAGCTACCGATCGAGTCGTCTCGACATTTGCCACGTTCGATATCGCCCTCCTGCCTTACCTTCCTCTTCTTTTTCCTAACTTCGTTTACGGATACTCGCCTGTAAATGTTTAAACGCGTCGTTCCGTCGCCACACGAACTGGAAATTAACTTACTTATTCATTTACGAGTAGTAATCCTTTTAGGTTGATGTACGTACGGATGTAGGTATGCGTATAAATAGCGTAAAAAGATACGGTATACGGCATATGCGAATCCTCGTAACTCTAAACGCTGTGGTGTATAAGTCGCTTTACGAGTCGAAATATTAAGACGCTTTGTGCCAAATTATTTGTCATGAATTTAGATGCGTTATTCTACCAGCAGAACTCGAGTTTGCAAGAAGTTCCAGCTCTGTAAGTGTATCATCTGCAACTTGGAGGTAATATGCAACTCGAGATATACGCATATCTATACAATGAAATCGTTACAATGAAATATCGTATCACAAATAACAACCGTCATGCTTCTGATATGCTCCAAGACCTATTAATGAATCTTGAACGCAGAACCGCTTACACCGATAATGTGATTCATAAGAGAAGTTTGATAAAAAAGGAACAATTGGCTTTTAGATCACAAGTATCTTCTGCGAACGATAACACAAAGCGTACGAGATTATAGTTATAAGATATTGTACAATTTTTTGTTCCTCGGCTCATTATATTACGTATGTCATATCACTGTACTCGATTAAAAAGCACGTTAGTCGCGACAAAGATTCTCATCTCGATCCTTGTACTTGCACGAAAGAGTACTCTTTCCTTTGATGACCGTGGTCGCGTTTAATTACGGCGCGGATTAATTATTTTTTACGAAGAGGATTAGGTGGAGGGGCACGAGATTCGCGTGTAACACGTCGCTCTTCTAATTAAAACGCATTAGTGGGCCGGCTCGCTGCCACTGCCATTAATCCGCATAAACCATTTTCGGGACGTTTTAATTACGCCCGCTGTCGACGCAGTGCGTAGATTTCTCATTATCAACGTCTCGATATTGCGTCTCGTAACGCGTGAGCCAGTCTCCTCGGAGCCGATCGTTTAAAATTGCAATCTTGGCCAGCAAACTGCGACACGACGACCGCCGTGCCGAATGAACGATCTCCACATTTCTGCGGCTCTGCTGAACACGAGGGTCTTTCACCACGCGCTTTATTGCCAGCAATCGTGAAACGCTACGCTATATCGCTTTCGAAAAGCACGCGAGAGAAACGTAGCCCCGCTCTCTTTCGCAATGCGAATTCCTTTGATTAATTTTTATCGAATCCTCTCATCCATCCGAATATCTCTGTATTATTGATATTCGCTAGCGTCACGTTCCATATATCTTTGTTATCGCGTCGTGCCTCGCGCTTTCGCACAGGATGACCCTCGACCCGTAATCGAATCGGACAGAGCGAAAAATATTTTTCAAATATACAAACAGCAACAGCCGGTCAGAGGTTTTTGCAGCGGAGGTGTTACCGTGAACCACTCGCGTTCGAGAGGCACGTCGAGTGGATGATCGACGTCGCGCGCGATCGCTCCCGGGGAGTAAAACGCGATATATAATAGGTCTCCGTTCCGAGGCAAACGATTTGTCTAAACGGAACCCGCACCCGTGAATAGCCACCTTCGCCGACCATATTTCATCGTGCCCGAGAAAATTCAATTTCCAATCTGGTACTTTGTAATCGCTTGGGATAAGCGACGCCGCGGAAACGAACGAGGAGGATTCCACCCGTCTTTCCATTTACGTGCCGTACTAGATAAATTTTTTTTGTCGCGAAATATCACTATGGGAATACCGGCTGACACGAGAGAGAGAGAGAGACACGAAACCTTGCACGAAATTGATTCGTACGAGAAACTCTGCTCGATAAACGATGTATGCGAGACGGTCGATAATTTATGGTACGTATGGAACAGAGAGATTCGATGACTCTATGATGGAACAAGATCGAAAGTTTGTTAAGTATAAGCGAATTTACTTAATTTTCGATTAGACACAAGTACCGTGGCGAAATTTCGCTATTCTTTCCCTTTTATTTCCAGACATAGAATCTTTGCGTTGGCATCCGGTTGAAGGTACAGACATCGATTATGTATTTTTAGACTATAATATATTACGTCGATGCGACGCGCATTCACAGAGAGTTTCGCGGTTCATTGAACGCTGCACCGAGTTCAATTCAGATTTGACCCTAAGGATTCTAGTAATGACATATATATGAGGTCGTATAACAAGCATTAGGTTGTCCCAGAAGTTTCCTTCGTTTTATAAAGAAACGACAGATCCTTGGCGTTTTTTGTTTGATATTATTCCATTGAATTATGTATGATCCATTTTGTATTCCAATAGAACAAATTATATTGTTTCCTTGTAAAACGAAAGAAACTTTTGGGACTAATATACATCGTTCACTGAATATCCCATATATCAGATAGTAACGATCTTGAACGTTTCTTCGAACAAATACAAACGAACTTATTACATAATCTGATATATAGATGAAGTTTTCTAGGAAGAAAGTGATCTTGATATCAAGTGATTAATTGTTCGGAGATATAAATTCGTACGATAAAGATCAGTAGAGCGCTGACTAAGATGATTTAAATTGTGCAAATGGACCAGGGTCGTCGTTAAATTAGCTTGTAACGGTGATTAGTTATCTAACATCTTGTTTGTAGAGATTATACTCCTATAATTTAGCGGAAGAGTAGAAATCACTCTATATGGACGAAAACTTGGATCGTTTGGCAAACATAGAGAGTCAAAGCTGCGACAGCTTTTGCGTTATTCCATGGCAAACGAGAACGTTGTTGAAACGACGGCCAAACTCAGGGTTGAAAGTGTGCCGTGTGTTCAGGCCAGCAGTTAGACGCGATCGAACGGAAATCCGATACGTACGCACCAAGAAGGTGACGCTTCGTTTGCAGTCACCTAGGATAATTGAAAGGACCGAAGGGCTGGAAAAGTTGACGATGTGTGCCCGGTCGGTCGCATTATTCCAAGGAGTTGAGCCGATAATTGCCGGGCTGTGCATCGATCGCGAGCGCAGCGTGCCTATGGTTATTGGAAAAAGTAGCGCCACGAGAATTATTTCACCCTTGAACTCGTCCGAAGTACCGTATTTTCCGCGTTCCGACGTTTCCTTTTTCCTTCGCCTTCCGTCGTCTATTTTTCCCTCTCTCTTGCCTTCCTACAGTTTCCATGCTGATTTTTTAATTGCCTCTTCTCTCCTTTTTCCTCGCGGTTTCGGCAGAACGACCGGGAAACGAGCTCGTTTACTCTGTCGTTTTTCCGTTTACATGACATTTTCAACCGACTGTTTGGCCACGTCACGAATTTCGATGGAATTTCCCTCCGACCAATCGGATTTCCTCGTGCTTTCTGAATAATGTATTCTCTTTGATTCTCGAACAGACGGCGCAAAGTAAACGAAATTATTCGCCGTTTAATATCGTTTAATATCACGGTTGATAAAGATTTTGACGAATGTTACAGGGCCAGGGTGAAATCTGGCGTAAAAATCTTGGACGCCTCGTCCAGTAATCCCGACTGGATCGTCGACAGCAAGATCAACGCGAAGAACACGATCGCCACGTTCACTGCCAGGCGAAAGGAGAATGCATCGCGATTACCAAGCGCGTAAGTACGTCGCTATTTTTGCGCCAGTGCTTTTCGTTATGTTCATTCGTTGTATTCTGTCACGAAGATGAGACGACCGATTTACGATGACCGGGGAAAGTATATTCGAACGTAAAAGTTTTCTACGATCGAATACCTTCGTAAACTGCTGTAAGGGCTAGGTGAGAAATGAAAATTAATCGAGAGACACGTGTACTTTCATTTTATTACGGAAATATTCCAAGAAGAGAAATACCGTAGAAGTGTACAAGCGCTATCGATGTACGAATCAAAATGACGCGCACATTAATAAAACATTTACGAACGATATTAAGAACGATAATACGACGAACTTTATCTACATATGCCTATCTAAACAATTGTTACGTCGTAAAATCTACTGAACAATATGCAATAAACGGAATATCGCTATCTACGACGTTCCTTTTCCTCGTAAACGTAATGACATTCGCTGTCTACGTGTCTCTTCTCTGATTCTTCTTCCTTTTCTCCGTGTCTCCAAAGATGTGCGAAAATCGGCTTCTACGTTGAAGGAACCTCTACATGGATTCTTAGAGAGGTTCAGCAAGTTGTAAAGACTACGGTTTGTTCTTCTCCTCGGAAGAGGATTTGCTCACCGTATCATTGTCCTGTCCATCAACTTCCCTCTTGTATTTCCTAGTGCTCCCGCTATCGTCATCGTCGTTGTCGTCGTTGTCGTCGTCCTTCTTCGATTTCTTGTTCTTCTTGCAATCATCATCGTCACTATCGTTGCTGTCGTCACTGTCGTCGCAGTTCTTCCTCCTCGACTTTTTCTTCTTCTTGCAATCATCGTCGTCACTATCGTTGCTGTCGTCACTGTCGTCGCAGTTCTTCCTCCTTGACTTTTTCTTCTTCTTGCAATCATCGTCGTCACTATCGTTGCTGTCGTCACTGTCGTCGCAGTTCTTCCTCCTCGACTTTTTCTTCTTCTTGCAATCATCGTCGTTACTATCGTCGCTATCGTCGCAGTCGTATTTCTTTCTCGACTTCTTCTTATCGTCTTCGCTGTCGCTGGAAGAGCTGCTGCTACTGCTGCTACTGCTGCTGCTGCTACTGCTGCTGCTACTATCGTCGTCGTCGTCGTTTTTCTTCTTGGCCGATCGTTCCAGCCTTACAGAAACTCCTTTTTCTCCCTCGATCAACATCTCAGCCACGTCGATCGCTTCTCTCTTGGCCTTTCCGTTCACGTTCCTGGTTTTCTCCTCGTCGCTGCTGCTGCCGCTGGATTCTTGGCTGGACGAGTCCGTAGATGGCTTTACGGTGGCTGTATTTCCCTCTGGCCCAAGCGGCCCCTGTTCGGCCAGTGGATATGCTTCGATGTAGATCATCGAGGCCACCACAGCGGACAGAGCGACGATTATTAATGCACTGGAACGCATGTCGTACTCGCGAAGATAATTCACCGGCTGAATCCGTGATATCGAACTTGGCGGCTCGTCTGCTCGCGGTCTTATATAGCGGCACTAACGGACGCCTGATAAGCTCGAGATAGAAAGAAGAAGCGACGTATCGGAAGAGCAGTGGTACTCATGGGAAGCTGATAGATCACTGGACCGGCCGAGATTAATCCGTTATTGGATTATTTCAGTATCGCGATACAGCTGCGACCCAATATTTCTCGCAAACGTAATTCCAAGTCGTAGTAAATTTGATCGCTTCTCCAGACAGTCGTTCGCCTTTGTTTTTCTCATTTCTGCACGTACACACGTTCGCGTTATTTCGCGAGTAACAAGCTTTTTGAAAACTTACGTAACATATCTTTTTATACGCTTCGGTATTTTTATACGTGTTGCGTTAACCTCTTGCACATGGAACTTTATTCCGTGTATGAATTAAACAAATACGAACTATAAAAAAACTCACGTATCGACATCGTGCGGAAGCTATCTTTGCTCTCGTATCGTCGAACAAACGTATCGCGACGCGTCCAACATCTTCGCATTCCAAACGAAAAATTGCTCGCACGCGCAAAACTAAAAATGTAGCAGCTGTTTTAGGAGATAATTTTCTCTACAAAATATGTCAAATCAAACGTATCGATGTGGCAGCGTAGACGTCTTTGCTGTCGTATCCGAACACTTTCTCGAACGCACGAAATTATACAGATACCTGTTAGAAGCTGTTGAAAAAGCTAACGCATCGATACGTATCGATGGAAAAGTCATCATTGCTCCTCGCGTTTCAAACTATTTCTCCATAGCGCGAAACGAACCTACCAGGATCTGTTCGAGGAGGTTAATCTCGTAAGGTAATAGGATTTGGAAATATGCAAATGACACCATAAAGGAACGGTGAAAAGGCAAGAGAACGAGGTGAGACCGTGTTTGGCGAGAGTCGGAGAAAGATGTTATCGCAGTCAAGAAACGTTCGTTTCAGCGTAGTCCGGGCAAAAAGTAAAAGTAGTGAGTATCACTGTATATTAGATGATGTTATCGCATCTAACCCTGGGATGCTCCGATTTAATTTCCTCCCCCTCTCCCCTGTACTGCTTCTACGTATTCGCCGTTTCATTGGAATCAGCAGTTTAGTACTATGGTATTGGATCATCGGTCGTGAAAACGCTAAACACGCAACACCGAGACCTATGCTCTCGATAAAACGTATATAGAAACCTTGGTATCGTTACCAGGAATCAAACTCCATCTCGATTCTTCTTTCTTTCGTGTATCAGCTTCTCTGCTAATTTTCTTCCATTGCATTTCATTTTCAAATCCAATCGTTTTCGCGTTGTTCTCGTCTTCCACCGTTCTAAATCCCATTCTTTCTTCTACGAGACACCGATAAATCTCACAACCTTTAACTCCGTTTGTTTTTGCTTTTCTCTATCGCGACATGCCATCCAGAATTGCTCTCCAATCGAAACAAAACGAAGAAGGAGAAGATGGCAAGATTTTTCTCATAAACGCGAAACCGAATGGGAAGGATCAGGAACTATACTATTCCTTAGAGCAACAATTGAAATAGATAGGTGTACAATGTACAAAAGGTGGAATTTAAAATTTATCAAAGTTTGAAAATATTTACATTTAGCGCGAATATATATTTCACAGAGATTAGGAAAATATTTAAACATTAAATTATTCGCTATATTAATAAACCATGATATTCAGTGGCACTATATTTAACATTCGTTATACGTTTAAAAGTACAGTATACTAATTTCTCGCCGAACATATGTTTAGAATAAATATCTTGCAATTTCCATATACATTTTCAGATTCGTTCCATATTTTACCAACATATCTCGTTGCAGCGCTAATGAAATTTCAAAATGTTTCACATAACGCGTACAATATGGACATAAACGTTCTCTATGGTTTTTCAAATATGTTCGTGAGCCAGTGTAGCTTGCATCAAGCGTAGAAGATTATTTTGCTCGTATTGCGCTCTCGAGTATTGGAATTCTCATCAAGACAGATCTCTTCGTGATTTCGTAGCCCGTAAACTTGGAGGGATCTCAAGATAGACGGTTCTTCTCTTCAATTTGTGAAAACTGATGGGAAGCACGCTTGTTCCGAGTCGTAAATCCTTCGGTAATAACCGTCCGTTCCATGGTGATCCTTGTTCACGGTCAAACGCAGACGGATGGATCGTTAACGCGTGTTCGACGGAATCGTGAAACGCCGCCGACTTTGTAACACAACCGTGTTGCGCCTCGCGTTACGTAACACCAACGACTTGTAACTAGAAATACCCTCGACGCGAGTTACTCGTCTCGCTGATTGTTCGGCGAAATCCTCGTTAGTTCCACGGAGCTTGAGAAATACCGGCTACGAGGACGCTTTAACGTAACAACTTACCCACGTCCGCTTCTCTAGTCAGGACTGTTTCACTGGATGAACTTCCACGTTTTACGCTTGGTTCTTCTTCTGTCTAGTTTTGGCAAGTCTTATTCGTTAGTTACCTCACGGCTGTTTGAGTTTGCTGCTACGTTGAGTCTATCGCACACCCCGCCGGCCATAAGTATCAGGACAACTAACTGGAAAATTTATCTATCGAGAATTCTAACAAATTTTACTTGGTCGTTGCGATTCTAACAAATTTTAGTTTATTTATTTTTTACTTGTCTTTTACATTTATTATTACAAATTAAGTTATTATTATATTATACCCTTTATGCGTCATACGGTGAGGCACATGCGACGAAAAAAATGACAGATTTATATTAAAGTATCCAGAGGATGGATAACAGCAGTGAAAAATATCAATTTATATAAAATATCATCGTGTTTGATGGTTCTCTAAACCTTTGCGCTCCAATGTGCCTTCCGAGGGGACATCGTAAATCTAGCAAACAACTCGGATTTCTCCTCTAAGGGAACACGACGAGATTACTGACGATTATGTAGCAGGAAATTACACGAGCCGAACATTTTTATGAAATATACCTTTCCTCGAAAGTTTCGTTTCACGTTGCACGAAAAAAACAAATATAGAAATGAAATGTATACTCAGATGTACGTAAGAGAATATTAGCTGGCAGTACGAAAGTCTTCGCAGTGATGTCGGTTCTGTGACACAGCGACGATAAAGAGCGTTTCTCTTTCCAGAAATTTTTTCTGTTTCGTGATGTAACATAACTTCTGTGATGTAACGATACTTCGCTGTCGCAGAAACACGCACGAGCTGATTATTGTAGCATTATAAGAAGAACACTTGCGAAGCTGAGGGCAGACCGTATCGAACAATCGAACCACGCGTATCGGATGCAATTTTTCTCACTCGTTTATTTAGTTTGTAAAACAGTGGAAAAATGAAAACAAGTGAGAGTTCGGATATAAGCAGCGGTGGGTTTGATTTAAACGTTTATGCGGATATTGCAAAAACTGTGTCACGAGAAAGCAAGTAATTGACGCGGGGAAAAACTACAGTAGCGATAATGACAATGTTCCATTCGAAAGAAACCGAGTGAATATAATTTTGGTTTTCGTTATTTTGTAAGAAGGGTGTGTGTGTCCGTGTTGCTGATAGACGATCAGATGGAATGCAAAGGGGTAGATTAGTGAGCAACGTTTAAAGAAAACACCATCGTGTAATATCCCAGATGCGATAGACAAGTCTAAAAATAGAATTCTAGAATATCAAGGGAATCGCCAAGGTGACTAAACAAAATCATTGACCGACAGACGAACTTCAAAGGAAAGTAGATCGGTATCCCGCCTCGCGGCACTTTCGTGAAAAACTCTATCTACTATAGCTGCGTCAAAGAAATCGGTTCTGTAAATAGTTCACCCCTTCTCCAAATACGCCCGACACTCCGTGGACGTTCGCGTTACGCGAGGAATTGGGGCGTTTCGGATATAAACGGCTGGCGATGAATCTGACTGGCATCGAGCGGCTAGAATTACTGTCGGGAAACAATCGGGATCCTGTCACTGGGAACGCATCTTTGTCATTTCCAGATCGGCAGAGGAGATCCTGACGATGCTTCTAGAGGCGAGCGAGGAGGGGGTGGAAGGGAATTGGGATGGTGGTCGAATCGTGTGGAGCGTACGTTACGCTTTCGACAACGGCTCTCAGCTAAATGGGATGGATCAACAGCGACTACAGCAGAGACAGATGCAACACCATCATCATCATCACGCCGAGAGGCGAAAGCTACAGGTTCGCCTCGAAATACAGAAAGACGACATTCAGGCCGTGCTGCCTATATCCAAGGTGAGCTCTCTCTCTCACGTGCGCAAAGTTTGCCTTTCTAGCGTTTTCTTTTCGATAACGTCGAGATAATGAAGATTACTCGACTTTGACCGAGATATGTCTCTACGTATTTTCTGTTCTATGCTAGGTGGGAACGATACAACGTCGTTCTAAATTAAAGATCTAAGAAGACATTTCCATTAACGTACTCTTACTCGGAATCGTAAGTTTCTTTACGAAGATGCAATAGCTACAAAATGTATGTACACGTATTTTTACTTTTCAATCGGGTGTCTCTTTTCCAAGCTCTACGTTTTATGTTCCTCTTTATTTTCTTTTTTTTTTCTAATTACACGAACATAAATTTTAACACGCTTGGACCTAGTTAATCGGCGAATCGTTATCGCAATGAAATTTCAAGATGTTTCTATAGATTTTTACGCTTGTGTTCGAATACTCTCTCGCTGTATTCTTTTGAAAAGTAATACAAAGACAGTTTCAACTTGGCACAACAGTCTCGAAAGGTACTCGGTCACTATGGCTGTCCAATAATCTCTCAAATAACACGTTTCGCCACTCGGAAGTATAAATTTTAATTTTCCCTTGATTTTACGGCCACTCTATATCGTTTCCATCCACGGTAACCTTATATTAGCTGCTTAAGCTGGTCGAGATAAAAACCTTGTCTTCCTCGAGGGGGATGAGACCGTAAGCCGAGGAATCCTGAATCACCGCAATGGTGCGTACATATCCCTGAAGCCTGGTTAGCTACGCCACGAAGATTATTCAGTGTCGCGTGTATTCTCTAACAAAATCTCGACGACGAACCTCGTTGCCGCTTTGTTGTTCGTAAAATTCGATTGGTCGCAAGAACGTTGGATGCTTGTGTTTGCGATCCGATACGCGCGGTCAGAGGTTGGAGAAACGGTGGCGATAAAGAGAACTTCCTGGTGCAATTCCTGTCGGGGGACACCATCGAATACGTGCCCGACGATTTTCATTCCCGCCAACTGTGCTTGGAACGTGCATCCGGAATTCCACGGCGGAAACTACGACGGAATTCCACGAATTCGCGCCGGTTAAGAAATAAAAGAAGCAACCAGATGGAGAGAGAAAAAAGAGGGAGGAGAAAGGGCGAATACTAGTCTCCTACGCGAACCAATATCGCTATTCGTCGAACCGGCACGATTTTTAGACCAGCCAACCCTCGTTTTCTGTCCTTCGACGTATCCGCCGCCATTCTCGAGATCTCTTGAAAAAGAATCCGCTAAGTTGGCCGATAACCGCCGGCAAAAGTGCCGATCGATACGGACCTGTACGTGGCATATGTCCTCGTGATCCGTTCTTTTTTTTCTTCTTTTTTTTTTTGTGAAAACCGAAGCGTTAGAGGGTTGAAAGTACGACTTCGACTACGGAACTTTGCAAGAAATAATAATGTACTTTACTTGTGTAGCGTAGTCTCCTAGCAATTATGGTACAATCAAGGAGAGAGCGATCTGTCGTGAAACACTAAATCAGAAATCTGGAATAACGTAATTTGCGAGAAAATGGAATTTGACAATTTATCGAGCAATGATAATGAAACGTGTTCAAACTCCGTTCCGTTGAAAATGAAAAACGTTATTCTGTATTTTTACCTTTTTTCTCATGTACCTATTCGTCATGTTTTTATTCGTTTCGGCACAGAATTTTGGAGCATAACGATGTTTAACACGTGTGTTTCTTCCATTTTCTGTACCTAACGCGCGCGTTTACACAAATCATCGTAAAAGCATACGTGCTATAGCTACGAAATTGTAGCTGATATAAAAGCAACGGTATAAATGTGCGACTCCGCTGGCGAAGTAAGGTTTCGATGCCGTTGCGAACAATAAGTCGCAAGAAATGACATCAGTCTCGTTACTTTTCTAACACAGCACGTATTTCGCCGGGTGACAAAGAGAACGAAACGACAGTTTCGAAATTTAGTTTCTTGCACCAAGAGAACGTCTCGAAGTTAGTATCTGGGTATGGTCGTGATATAGTCTGAGACTATGTCGTTGATAAACTAATAATGGGACGCGGGTAGATTTCCTCTTGGCAAAAAGGCACCGCCATTAACTCGCAGCTCTGCGGCCAAAAGGTTTAGAGATGTAGTTTTTCCTCGAGATAAAACAGGGCACGTCCGTGTCCTCGACCGGTTTTTATCGTCGGCCTCCTGGTAATACGTCATTCGGAGAAATTTATTCGATTTATTCTCGGTTCTTTGACCGAGATTTTGGAAGCTTAGTGTACCGAGGTTAATTGATTTCGGTGTTAGTTCCTTTAACTCTGGCGCGTTTCAGCATCGATCCGCAACTCGCGAATTAAACGACGTGAAATCGGTCAGCTTCGGAAAGGGGGTAGAAGGCAGGGGGGGCGCTGTGTACACGACAATCAGCAGGAGATTCGTGCACGAGCTGCCTAATTGATTAATTAGTTCGTTAATTCGCTTACATATTCCTTTGAAAGGCTGGCAGAAGGGGCAAGTTGTCGGAAGCTTCTTGATTATCCGTACTCTAATTGCTCGTTGCCTCCGCCAAGCGGAAGGAGGGGAAGTTTTTAATTAAAAGAGACACCCTCGTCGTCTGTTCGCACTCGGCAAAGCTCTCCCGGTCCGGCTTAACTCTATGCAGCATCTATGCCGCGGCTGCTTTTCGCGTAGCTGGCCAAACGCGAATCTCCACGCTCGTTTAATCAACGAAAAGAAAATATTTTGGCGGAAGGCTGACGACGGTACGGCAGCCGGGCCGGGCGTATAAATATTTAGGCCACGAGGATAAGAAATGCAGCCTGGTTATCCAGGAATAGTAGCTCGCTTCGGACGACTCGTGCCCTTTGACGTGTGGTGCGGTACCTTGATAATGCATAACTAAATCTTGTACACGGCCGAACAGCAGAACGGAGCTAAGTAGATCAGAGATTCCTGATAAAGTTTGGTAGTTCGAAGCCGACCAACTACTCGACTTGGTAGAGAAGAGGTTACGCAGAGTTGGCGGAGTTCCTTGGAACTTTGGCTCTCCGTGACCGGATAGCTGCGTTGCGCTCGATGTTTGTTTTAAACGCAGTTCCTGCTTCCACGTGCAGTCACGGATTTCTAAAAGCAGCTTCCCTAACGACGGTTCAATGAGATTTTGACTGGAACAAAAGGGGCGGCTCTGCTGGAATTCGATCGCCCAAATGCTTTTGTTATCGAGACGATCGTTAAAATACCGTAACTGGCACTCTCACCCTATCTCGAACGACCGTAGCAAACTCGCCGATGCGAAGGACGAAAATAAATCCCGTGGGTGTTATCCGGACGAATTTTCCAACGAGAAAATTCTCCCAGGTTAAATGGAGGATTCGTGCAAGCAGGAAAAGCGCCCATACGCTTCCAAGTCTCGATTCGAAGTCGCGTGAATCGAAAGAATATCGATGACCGGAGGGAACACTTTAGAAGAGAAAGTCCGATGAGCCTGTGCTATTCGGAATGCACTCAATGGCAGGTTTTTTGCGCTCGCCTAAGATCGACCTTATCGATGCCAACCAGGGGCGCGGGTTCAAAGATATATATACATATATATATATATATACATACATATATATATGTAGGTGGCATGAGCGCACACGTAGAACCGGAGACAAGCGGGTGTAGGTGGACGGATAGAGAGCCGCTCGGGGTCAGAGATTTAAATTCCCTCGCTGCAATATCCGAGTCGTTTGATGTTCCTTCCAAAGGGCAGACTGTACGGAAGCCAACTTGGAAATGGCTTCTCGTGCACCAGGCTGCTCTCGTCTCTCGTCCTGCCGTCCCCTCTCCCACTGAATGGCCGTTCTAAAGTACACACACCGGCAAGGAATATGATGTACAGCCAACACGTAGAATAACTTCCATAACGATACGACTACACCTCTGTGTACGTGTGCGTGCGTACCTGTGATACAGGCGCGTGTATACATATGAAATGGTCGAGCGACGCTGATGGACTCGTCTAGGCCATCGAGGAGACCCTTTAAAAGCTTTTCCCTCGACTGCAGACCGCGACCATCCGCGAAACTTTTCTGACAGCCCCGCTTGGGAGCAAACAAAAGCTTCCAACGAACAAGGGACGATCGCCGTTCGCTAATACGACCGAGCGACTTTCCTAAATGGAGTTGGAGAACGCTTTAACAAGATCCCCGAGGAGTCATAGAGGCAAAGGCGATGCTTTAATCGAGTTCATTTTCGTCGTAGAACTGGGAGGTGATGAACACCGCGGTGTTGACGGGTCGCCAAGTGTCCCAGGGGATGAAGGTCTTCATCGTAAGCCAGGCCGGAACCGTTGCCGACGTTACGCTGCAATCCTCCTGTCACTCGGAGGACGAGAGTGTGCTTAAGGTACGCGGCTTCCGTTTCCAGCTTTACGAGAAGAATCGTTTCTGACAAGGTGTTACGTGTTGTGTTACAGGTATCATCTTCTTGTAGCAGCGTGTACGTGGACGGCACGGAGATACGTGGCTCCAGCAACGCGTCAGTTCTCGTTAAGTACGGTACATACACAGGGCTGGCTAAATTCACAGTTTGGATGCCGGAATTCCCTCTGGAGATGACCGTGGCGGACACCAGATTAAGTCAGATTAAAGGCTGGAAAGTTCCCGAAGAACACGCTGTAGGGGCGAAAAGCAAGCGTAGTCTGAACTCTACCAATTCACGTTCCAACGAATCCAGCTCGAGAACCAAAAAGAGAAGCGCCGCGGAGTTGGAGGACACTTCGATGGACATCGAAGACGCGGATGTGATTTTGGAAGAAGACGAGCAGGAAGAAAGATTTCGAGGAAGCGATAACGGATGGGATACGATCAATTCTATAGATAGAGGATCTTCCACCAATTGCAGACTACGATTCCAGCAGAGTCCTATCGAAGTACACGCGAGATTCCTGGCTACCGACCACGATTCAGGAAGAGTCTCTTACTTTGTGAATCGTCGTACCTGGCTACGAGTGACAGATCTGGTGAATGGAATGCTTCGAGTTTCTGATCCCAGAATCGCTGACCTCTTACAAGGGAGAATCGTTCAAGGTCGCGGAGTGGGTAGAACGGAGGTGCAGGTTCTTTCGCCGATTACGAGCAAAGTAATCGGCGCGAAGGAAGTGCGAGTGGTTAACGATCGTGTGGCGGTCACCAGGTTGTCAGTTAGAGTGGTGTCTGGGTTACAACTCGCTATTAGTCCGGACACTGCTATAGAAAATGGATATGTCGCGGAGACGTCGGTGACGAGGAAGCTGACTGCTCAGTATCAGGTGAGGTACATGTTTCTCTTGTTAGAGTAAAATATCTATCGAGTAAGAGATCTAGCTGCGAGGAAGAAACGATCGAATTTCAATAAGGAAATTTATTATTTTCCTTGTTAGGGATTTCTATGCAAATACATCTTTTCGTTAACCGTGTTAACGAAACCGGAGATTCGCCATTTCGTTCGCTAAATATTAGAACTAACGTTAATGATTTGATTATTTTTTTGCATTTATTTGAAAACAAACTTTGCCTCGGATATCTGTACGCGGCAGTCGAATTATAATTTTTCTCATGTCTGCATCGAACATAGGAGGGACTGCTGGACATAGACGTGGAATTTTCTGACGGTACGAGAACACCGCTGAGAGAAATCGCTGTGAACGACTACCACTTGTTAGTGGAGAGTCTAGACCCGGAAGTGGTGGCATTCGCTCCGATGGTCGCTTCTCATCATCCTCGAGTGATTGCGGTCGGCGAAGGGAGAGGCGATTTGTTACGAGTCAGTCTTCAATTGGCCGACGCCTGTCGTCTAACCGGCAGGAGGTCTGGAAAAGGATCTCAAAGAGCGACCGCGGCAGCCCTTGCCAGCGCTTCCGCCAACGTTGAGGTGGACTTTGCCTCGAGCGATCTTCCCAATCGACCCGAGTTTGTACAGAATGACGGAGGTGGAACGGTTGGCTCTCATCATCACAGAGAAAGGAAGACCAGCAGGGGAGAGATGGCTCCTGATTTGCACGACATTCTCATCGGTAAATAGATCCAGTTCTCCTTCGTCGCACACTCTCGCACTCTTTTTCTTTTCGATGAATGCCACTGTATATTTTGGTAGCGCTTTACGTCCTTTTACTTCCATCGATTTCTATCTCTGTCGATCTCGAAACTTGGCATAAATCGTTTTATTATTGGTCGTCCAATAAGTCCGTGTCGCGTTATTAAAACAACCGAAACGACGAATCTTATGAAATTCAGATCAGCGCTAGTACCTGAGAGGAGCATATCAGCGAATAATAAGTATTTTGATCGGGGATAACTATTGCAACGACCAAATAACCAAAAAGAATAAACTGTTCTTACTGGACTTATCGGACGAATTGCGTAACAGCTTCTTTCGCTTTCCATCACCTTCCGTTTCTTCGTTCGAATCTCCGTTGCTCGTCACTTCGCCATCGCTTCGAATCTTCTTCACCGCTTGATCCTCTATCGCTCAGCGAACTGACGGGTCCGGTGAGCGTGCGTACGAGTAATATGCGAGAATTCTTCGACCTGTCAGCTTCGACACGTTCTCTCTCTCTCTCTCTGTGTCCGTGCATGACGCGAAGCATCGATGTCGCTTTTCTGCAGGCAGCTGGTCGCGCGGGAGGATACGCAGCTAGCCGGGAGCTGCCTCGTTCTCTACTTCCAGTACTCGTTTCTCACTCTTCTCCTCTCTCTTTCTGTCTCTTTGTTTTTTGTGCAAAGGGCGACCGCTGAAAGACGAGAACGGGCACGAGCACGAGCACAAGCACGAGCACGAACCTTTGGTGCAGGCACGGCAGCACCGCACGGCTATAGCTAATGGCATGTCTTCAGGAGGAATGGGCGGCGTTGGGATACGGCATCACGAAGGAGCGCGTTTGAGCCCACTCGAGATCGGGATGTACATCCTTCTGGCAGCCTTCTGTTTCGCCATCGTCGTCTTCTTCGTCTCCTGCGTGGTCTACGCGAGCAAGTTCAAACCACAGCCGCCGGATTCTCCGCTAGCCGGGTCAGCGCTTCCGGTACTGTCAGGAGCAGCCAGGGCCAGAGCAGCCGCCAACCAGCTGGCATCGGGAAGAAGACCTCCCAGAGAGTCTACCACGAACGCGCACGATTGGGTCTGGCTGGGCAGAGCCACCCTCGAGAGAGCCGCTTGCGGACCGCAACAGGTATCGATGCTACATTTTGACGAATCTGAAAGTCGTCCACCATGCGATAGCGTAACGTGTGAACGACGTCGAATCAACTTGCACGTATTCGCAACCATCGCTCGTTCGATAGCATAGTATCGATGCAACAACAATCTTAAATTATCTACACGTCGATGCTATTTGCCGGCTAAAGCTGTCGAGTTCGAAGGCTGAATTTCATACGTTACATTTAATTAAAGGAAACATTTGGATTAAATAAACAAATATTTAATTCAAATTTTTTCAATAGATTTAATCGATATCTATGTGAAATGAAAAATGCTGTTATACATGGAAAGTTGAAGCTCGCAACGTTTTTCCAATAATTGGACGAGTGTAATGATTATAAGTAATTTTACAGGCAGTCAACGAAAATAATATCGTAATATGACAGGCGCTATGAAATAAATAAGAGCGGATGTTTTTGATGATTTACAAGAAGAACCAAACTTTCTGGAAAGGATCCTTCTTATTACCTGTAGGGTCTGGAATAAAGAGACAGAACAGAACGCCTACTCGCGAACTATTTATAAGCCAGTCATTGGCTGCCAGTAACAGCAAGATAACGATGTTATCGTTCATGGGCTGTGCTGTTATTTGGGCCACGATCTCTAATTTTTTCAGCTTCGGAAGCGAATCGAATTAAATCGACAATTTATATTTCAGGTAAGAGTGACTAGTAACCCCCTAGCTGGTGAGAACGAAGGAGAAGCGGGTGAATTGGCAACTTGTTTCGACAATCCCAACCACATCGAGCTACCTTCGGCGGGACAGCGTAGCAATGGATCAGGGCCGATAGATACGACGACTTATTGCAAGAGGGACAAACTCCCACGAAACAGTTTCGCGACGAAGCCTGTAACGAAACCACCTACGGTGGTATCAGGAACTACAATCGCTACTTCGGCATCTATGGCTACGTCCACCGTGGCTTCTGCACGAAACGAGTAATTGTTTTATTTTATTGTATAGGAGAACAGAAGGATTAGAATGCTTTCTGTCGCTTTGAATATAAAGTAACTCGTTTATCTTAACGTAGCAACGATGACGTCCCACCACCCTTGCCACCGCACGGAATCCCCGTAACCTCGGCGATGGCTTCGACGACTGCAGCTGTTCCCGTCGGCGCAACGACCAACAACAACGGCAACGAGGACTACAAACCGCCCGTACCACCACACAGAAACACAGGAGTGATCGTACG
Source organism: Bombus pascuorum (assembly GCF_905332965.1). Lineage (NCBI taxonomy): Eukaryota > Metazoa > Arthropoda > Insecta > Hymenoptera > Apidae > Bombus > Bombus pascuorum. The sequence continues at coordinate 11,156,386 of NC_083497.1, read as the reverse complement.
ACTACCGGAAACACCTAGGAAACATCGTCACAGAGCTTCGAGTAGCAGCGCGGGCGCTCATCATGGGAACAATCAGCGGCACAGCAAGCAGATTCACCATATCAAGCCACACGGTAAAGCTAGAGTAGGTAGTCCGAAAGAGAACGACGCGGAGGAAGAGGAGTTTGTGGAGCTAGTGACTCACGATGACAACAGGCATTCGAAGGACGCGAGAGCCAGAGAAGTGAAGAGGGCGACGATCGTCGGTAATCCAATGTTCTCGTCGTTCTCGACGAACGCGATCGCCTCGTCCATGAACGTGTCCAGCCCGACCGTGGCCTCATCGTCCTCGTCGCCGCCTAACTCGTCACCGTCCTCTTCCGCTTCCTCTTCCTCGTCCTCTTCTTCGTCGTCCGCGTCTTCGTCCCACGAGCAAGAGGAATCGGTGGCGTTGGACGACCTGAACCTGGGCATGGACTACAACCAGATCATGCAGTACTTCGACAACTTAAAAGAGTCGAACGCCTAGGTGATGGCGTTCGGCCTTGAAGAAGGCCGAGTAGTCAAGGTCGATACGAAACCCCGGAACCCTCGTTGAGACTAAACGGCATAGCCGGATAACGAGCTCGGCTACGTTCTCCGCTTCCTCTCTCGCCGCGTAGCACGTTCGCAATGGAGAACCAAAAGGGTCGAGCTCGCGCCGTTCGAACGACGCTCCGGACGTTTCGTATTCTAGGCTATAATCTAGTCAGCTTCCTAGCAGCACATCAAGAGTATCGCGCAAACGCATGGACACGAGACACGTTATACAGACATACATACACAGATACATACGAGCAAAGAGAGAAAAAGATAGACGCGAGAGAAACAGGTGTAAGCTGTAAGAGGCGCGCGTATTTCCAACGCGAATTATCGTACAATACGCGCGACTTCTGGTTGCAATGCAGTGTACGCAAGGAATGATACACGCGCGAGAGAACACGAACATTCATATATATATATACACATACATATAAACACACGCAGAGGCTTTAAAGATGTGATCGCCGGTAGCCGAGGTGGAGTAGGTAGATCGCGCGCTCGATTCGACCAGCTTTTCCTTCTCTCTCCTCGACGATCGATCGACCGCCGATCCTCGCTTCCGCCTCCGTGCACTATCGATCTCTCGCTCAAGCCCTTCCCTCACGCCAATCGAACAAACCTCTTTCCCTCGTTCCTGCCACGCGACAGGGCATTCACCAAAAAGTGGCCGGACAAAAACCGACTCTTTTGTCTCGAAATCGATCCTCGGCTTCGATAGCGACGTTCAAACCGCACGAATGCCTCGTCTTTTTTAGTCGTCTTTCCATACCTTTTGTGTTCATCCGTGCTCTATCCATCGTCGGTTCCTAACGATAAAGATAAAGCTTCTCCTGATGTTTTTCCCTCAAGGTTTTTCTGCTATTTTACCCGTTTTATTTTCAAGCATTCGCTAGCGCTCGAGTCTTCCCGACCGTAAATTCCAGTCGAAGGCCGAGATCGATATCGGAATGAACGATCGTCGGGCACAGGGCCATTTACTCTTTTTCCAATCTACACCGGGGGAAACGTAATATTTATTCGATCGTCCGTACGTCATAATGTTTGTAAATTTTGCTTTGTAAGACTGTGTACATATATATATTATATATATATATATATATATATCGCGACCTAGCGCATGTTAATTATGAACTGTAACAGATTACGAAGTTACATTTGTATGGCAAACTCCATAGAGCAAACTAACTCGCATATCTAATCGCTCGACGGAGCCGAGCGAAAACGCGAGCACGGGCCGCGTGCACCTTTCTACCTATCGGCGTTTCCCGTCTATTCTAATTCTCCTCGTTTTATACGGACCTTACCGAATCGCTCTTCACGCTCTTCGTACGAATCACCTATTTGCCATTCGTACTTTAACCTGTAATTTTCCACACACGCGCACACATACACACACATACGCGCACGCATATATAGACTTATCTCGTAAAACTATGGAAAAACCAGAGTTTCGTCCAACGATGAAACAACGTATTCTGAAATCTCCTTAGCTTGTTAACCGGAGAGGTCGAGTAGGCTCAATTTTCTGGAATGTAACGATCTTTTGAGTTATAAATATCCTATCTTTTAATGCGTCGTATCGTTTCTACTAAAAATAAGTTACGTCACGTTTATATTCGAAGATTACATGGGAAAAACACGACCAGTCCATCCTTGCTGATAAGTTCTATTTTTTTTTTTTTTCGATTGCTAAACAGAAATACTTTAATTAACGCGATACAATTGGAGGGAGGAGTCGCAATTGCAAAACCAACGGCGCAATTAATTAATTACGACCGTCAATGGCTATCGGTGTTTCAGTTTCGCTTGTTGAATCTTTTCTGAAAATATCGCGCATCTTTCCGCGTTGTTGAAGCAAAAACGAGATCGCTATATATAAATGCGAACACGCGTAACACAGTTAAACGGAATTAATTTCCAAGAAATGACCTGGTTAACGAGTTAAGGAAAGCCGAACCGTGTAGATTATTAGAAGATTTGCGAGCTGCAAAGTGGGAAACGCTAATCTCCTAGACGAGCTCGCACCGGCCCGAGACGCTGCTCCGGTATCGCTTTTAATTACCATTCAACCCATCGATTGGATTCCGCAATTGTCCTCGTACGTGCCACCGATCGCGAGTGCTCGTTTTAAACGCGTCGCGAGTCGAGGCACGTGCTTCCCCGCGTGAATGCGAGCGTAATCGCATCTGTGCCATCGTTAGTTACATCGTAGAGACGCGTCCTCGTCCATGTTCGTCTATACATATACAAATACACGTTTACACCCAGAGAGAAAGAGAGACTGGAATGGAATGAATCTGTATGAGAGAATATGAATGAATGGATTAGAGAGATATGCAAATGCAAAATACACGCACACCTTATAGCCTTCGTTCTTCCGCACTGATTTGATTTCCTACTTGCGAATCCAATCGCACGCCTCCTTCTTCCCTGCGATCGTCGAAGATCATCTAACAGGCAAACCCATGTTCCAGACTAATCATTTTTTACTCTTACGAAGGTTAATAGGAACGAATACTTAAGAAAGGAAGAATTTTCGTGAAATGATTATCCTTTAAAAATACGACAGAATTCATCCGCTATTCGTTCATCGTACATAAAGAATAAATGAACTTAGTTGATATCTGACTAAGCTAACTCCTGTTATACGAACGTATATTCTTATAACGAATGTGCAATTATTTGCTTGTATCAGTAATAAATTCTATACGAAGACTACCGAGTCTTTTATAGGAGAACACCGTCAAAGTTCGATAGTTTGATAACGATGTAGGAAACAATTTTCCTTAACGTGGGTTGCCTGTACGTAAAAGATTATCGAGTTAAACGAAACGATTAAATCTTAAGGCGAACAGCCAAGGCGCGCAGGAATCGCAGCAATCCGATCTATAAACCAACGGATCCCTGAAGGGTCGCTCTATCTTATATAGGCATTTAAGGACTACGTGTCTAAGTATGTATGTATCTGTAAGTTGTGTGTTAGCATGTCAAGCGTGGGATATAGTGATGTAATGCCGATAAACACAATGAAAAAAAGAGAAAAGACGCTCGAGTCGGCGTTCGAAAGCGTGGAGGCGCGTCGACGTGGGCCACGCACGTTAACCCTTTGCGATCTTACGTCGACTAAATAAGAGAATTATTTTATTAATCGTATTCTCATTAAGGCCTCTACATTTCCTAATCGATTGTGAATAACGTTTATTTAATTAACTTTCGATTTCTACTAACATTCCTTCGCCTTTTTTTTGTTTTTAATTCGTACATCGTGTCGTGAACGAATGTCCTTACCTTTAAAGATAACTGCAAAGGGTTAAAAGGTGCTGCAGACAACGTAAGATACCCCGCCGAGAATCTAGTCTTATAGCGTAACTAATGCATTAATTAATAAATACTAATGAACGCGAAGCGCGATCTACGTTGCCTTTCGCCTGACTTAAACGTATCCTCGAATCGTCTGGCGGGGTGAAGTGGCGTCGTTATCGCAGCTCTGCCCGCGGCCATCCTTTCCTTTTCCTTCGAGGAGCATCGAGAGACGACTCTTCGTTTCCGAGATAGCGAGTCGTTAAAACGAATCAATCATATCGAGTACCGTGAGTGAGAGACGCGCTAATTATATTTACTTAAACGTATGCCAGGGAATCTCGTCCTTCGGACGAGACGAGAAAGGAAAAATGGACGAAAACATCCCCGTAGGACGAGGAATCCCGCGCAGAGCCGGAAAAAAATAGTATTTACGATAGAAAATAGTGGAGAGCTTGCGAAGCTGTTTCACGCGAAACGAACGCTGTTGAATGTTTCGCTTGCCGCGATGTTACGAAGAAAAAAGAAAAAAGAAAAAGAAAAAAAGGAAGAAGCGAAACCGCCCCCGATTCGCCGTTACACACTATCAACGTACAAACGATCTTACAGTTACTATTTTTTACTTAGAATACTATTTCCTCCAGCTCTGGCCACGGCCGAAACATTGTATATATATATACGCATTTCCTTCTGTTTTCTCGTTCAAAAGTCAGAAAAATCTAAACTCGCGTAAGAGAAACTGTGTGACGTTCCTCGGATCGCTTTTGGTAACTTTATCCGTTCGTTCGATCATTTTCAAACGCCTTTCGTGATCGTTTTGCGATTACAGAATGGTAAAAGTGAAGCTTAAAGCACGATGCAACTCGTAACGCCGAATTTTATAATATACGATACTATCTCCTGGAGCTTTGTTTGGCGCAAACGAAATCCGCACGTCCTAGAGGCGGAAGCATTCTCACACAGGGGGCACCCTGTTTAAGTCGAAACTGCCGGTCTCTCTTTTCTCCTTTTTTTTATTTTTGATAAGTTCCCACCGATCAGGGAGGATTATATTATAAATATATAAATATATATATATATACATATATTGTAATGGAATATCGTCGCAATGCTGACTATGCATTCACACACATTCCTCAGACACGATGTCGCTGTATCTACGTTAAGTGTGATAAATGCGGATAAAATAGATAAACGATTGACGAGGCGTCGACGGCAATGACGGCGACGGCGACGGCGACAAAACACGACGAGGACGGCGATGACGACCGCGTCCACGACGACGATGGCAATAATCGACGATGCTCTCGCGAATCACTATCCCCTCTCGCTATACACATATCTATTTATCGTTCTTCTAAATGGGCACGGATTTATCGTAAAATCCGTTACCAACGTCATTCACTTTGTACTTATCGATTAGTATGTATATTTATTGTATTATGAAAATGATTATCTTTAATCTATCACGATCATAATCATCGTTGCTGTTATTGTTATTGTTATTGAGATTGTTGTTGTTGCTGCTGCTATTGTTATCGCTGTTTTCGCCGCGTTTCGCCCTGTCGTTTGGGGTTGCCGTCGTGGTGGACGTCGCCATCGCCATCGGCATCGGCGTAACCGATACGCTAATTAAACAATAAGATACGACTATCGCCTACTCAATGTACAATATGTAGTATTTACCTGTTGTTACCACCAAACCGTCATCAAAGATATATAAAATATTGTAATTGTAACACATCGGTATTGCTCGAATTCTACTTCAATCCTATCCATCGTTAACAAATGCACGTACTAATTCTAGTTACACAAGGTAAGTAATGGCGCGTTACACGTCGAAAACGGATTCTTACAATTAGATGAAAAAGAAAGAAACGAAAACGATAATTCGCATACTACGATTTTTATTTGTTCCTCATTTATAGATATATACTTGATTGATATATAATTCGTACTATTCCCTGATAAAGATTGACTTTAATATAATGATTAGAAAAATGTCAAGAGACACTTGAGTGCTTTAAGCAGTGTATATTTACAGCTATATACGTCTTAAATTAAACATACTCGTTGAACCATAGCTTGTCATATTTTGAGATCCATGTATGGCAACCAAGCATATTATTCTGAATGATATATTTCCAAGTCCATGGGTTTAGATTTTCTTTTTTTGCATTTTCCTTGCTCTCTGCCATTTTGTCCATAATTTCTTGACTAACTGCCATAGCAGTACATGGCAATCTTTTCGCAATATTTTTTAAAACGCGTTTAACCTAAAAAAGTTATTTGTAATATCGCGTGCTATGTCAAAATATTAACGATCGATAACAGGTCGAAAGATTACAATAAAATTTTGTCGATACCTCAAAATATTCGATCTCTCCTCCAACTTCTATAATAACTTGTCCTGCTTTTACTGGAGTAGCATAATGATCTATAGATCCTTTACCAGAACCCATCCGTAAACCATGACCCTATATTATGTATAAGTTAAAATTAGCATCTTCAAATGTTATCTCGTGTCCATTACCTTTTTAGTAATAGGTTGCCAAGGAGCAGGTACTCTCCAAATTGCAAATGTTTTAGTGTAATCTACATTTCTCAAAATTGTCATACGGATCATTTCAAAATTGTTGTGTTTCAGTCTGCCACCACCTGTTGCCTAAAAAAATTCACATCTTTATGTTTAATTAAACACATATACGATCTCTTAATTTTATTGTTTATTCCTTTACTATTATGCCATATTGTTTGTGTAAAAGGGTATTGTGATATTCTTCTGGACCTCGCATTAGTCTCAATCTTTTTTGTGTTTTATAAGGACGTATATGAGGTGGATACTGAGGTACTTTTGGCATAACTCTGAGCTTCATACGATCAGGATATTCAACATCTATGAAGAATAGTTATTTATTAATAATATGTATACACATATTTTTTGTTCTGTTTTATAACAAATTAATAATTTCAAATACCACTAAAATCACTTGGTACTGAACAAGATTTCACTCCGGCTGTTGGTACCGACTTGAACATACAACGTGCTATAAAATAATGCAAATTAGTAAAAGCAAAATATTTTGGGCAGGAAATAATTGCAGTAAAACTTACGTGACAACAATAATGTTGAGATTCTCCTACACACTTGCATCTTCACAACGATTATATAGGCCTTACTCTGTTAAAAAATATTTGACTGTATTTGCCTTAAAAAATGTTACGTTCTAAATTTTTTAACCTTAAACTTCTTTCTGATTTTAAATATTGCCTCAGTATTTAAAAAATAGCACCTCCATTCAAAGCTCTAATATATTTGGTATCGTAATATTTCCAGTTTGTTTAACACGTTCCTTTTACATTGTATTTTCCATTCATAATATTGTTAAATGAAAATACATAACCACGCACACCATGATAGGCAACTGAAAAAGATCACCAACCTATGCACTACAAATAACACTAGACTCACTTTGGAACCATGTAATCATAGAGATACAAAGATTATAAACAAAGATAGAGTCATATATTACCGTGTAAGCGGATGTGATATAGAAATAGACAGAGAACACTGCCAAGAGGACCCGTCTGTTCTTGTTTAATCAGGCAGGCAGCTCTAGCATCAGACTCTAGCGGTCAACTATACAAATATTTATTTTTCAGTGCTCTTGGTGGGAAAATATCTATACGCTGGCTTCCGCCCCCTTCCCGCACAGCACCGCCCAAATACGAGCGTTTTCACGTGTCTTCGTCAGTTCGCGGACGTTCCTAAGCTTCTTTCTCGTCCACGCGCGTTTTCATTATCCCCTTCTCGTTCTATTGCCATTCGTATCGCTTATTCCTTTACCTACTATTCCTTTCTCCTTTTATAGCCGTCCGTACAGTCTACGCCGCTCGTAAACAATAGAAAATAGTCAATGGAAAAAGAGAGAGACGGTGACAGAAAGAGAGGAGGACAATATACGAATAAGATGGACTGGACGAACGACAATAGAACGAAAGAGGAATAATATGCGATAAGAAAGGATGACACGAACAGCAATAGAGAACAACAATGTTTGAGAATGGTAGATGCCGCAAGGATTTTCAAGAATTAAACGCTTTGTTCATTTGCAAAATAAGATTGATTTATTGACTGCAATTTGCAAATTTACGATAATCGTACAATTTTACAATGAGTTCATGATTCTCTGTATAGTAATTTACGTAATTGCGTAAATTTATCAGAATTTGATTCCGTTGCTGGATGGAGCTAAACAACTATGCTCTTGCAAAACTGGCGATCAAAATGTCATTCATTTCCAAATCGTCGTTAAGCGCCTACTTTCCGTAGACCCGGTACGCACATCTACTTCCACCCTTCTTCTGTATCCACATGTTACTCCCACTAAAATCATCGGAGAAAAAAAATGTTATTTTTTTTTCTTTTTTTTTTTATAGTTTATTTTGGTTTTTATAATTTGTCCTAAAGGACATTTGGTAAAGTGTTATATCTCATTGGTAATAAAAAAATAAAATAAAAATAAATATACCATGTGGGTGGCTACCCCCAGCGGGGTGCCAACTTTGTGTTTTCTAAGTTATATCTTTTATGCGAAAAAAAATGTGTGTATAATTTGATCGAAAACCACCGTTTAACCCAAGAGACGGTAATACGTGGAGAGTACTTTTAGTTGAATTTCTTTTATATCATTAGCAACCTTCCTACTCATCTCTGCAAGCAAGTAGTAAAATGTCCCTAGACACAAATTATGCAACCCATCATCTGCCGCTCTATCTTTTTATAATGAAAGACTGTTCATCTAACGTTGAAACAGCTGATATGAGTCGTTGTGTCAAAACATTTTTGGAAACTGTGTGTATTGTTCTTTTCCACGTGTTTGGTTCTGAATGACTTGGAAAGTATAAAAGAACCAACACTAAGCAAAAATATGTATGATCTGTATAAAAGTGCCCAAAAGAATGGTGCCTTCTGGCGAATCGTACTGTGTCACAACCTCCTAGGCTTCGTTTTTTTGTTGTATCGTACCACCTGTGAACCGTTGTCATAAAATAGTGATTAATAATGGCACACAATGAGAAAATTTTTGCTTGCTCCTCATCCGGTTGCAATATGGTAATGAAGATATCTATATATTTATGTTAGAAGTAGTAAGCATTCTGTCTTGATATATTTTATTGTAAATTTGTAATTCTTTGTATCGAAAGAAGGACAAGAATTTCTGATTGTTTGAATATATCATTTAATTATATTCCACTTATTCTACAGAGTTTTGCAAATGAGGACCAGTTATCAGTTCATAAGAAGAAACATGATATGATGTTAAATCTTGGAAATAGTTCCAAGAATGGCAGTTTTGTTGGTAGGATGCAATTGAAATAAGTTTAATCATTGAATTATATTTCAAATATAGAGACAAGTAAATAAGAGATGTCTATACATTTTGCAGCAGATCAAACACCGACGCCAACACGTTTCATCCGAAACTGTGAAGAAGTTGGCTTATTCCAAGATTTACAAAATGTAAATCCTTTCGAAGAAACTTTTAGGAGGGCGGTGGAGTCTGGGAACACTGGCACACTGACAGTACCAGAGGTAAATCATAAAATTAAAATAAATTTCAATATCTCATATTACAAGTATGTCTCTAGGCTGGAATTACGGATGATACTTTGCATACACCGCACATATTTCCTCACATAGCCGATGTGCTGTCTACTAGCAGTCAAATGTTGTCAGAAAATTCTGTGCAAGAGTGTGGAAGCATCTCGATCACTGAAAAAAGCACAGAGGAAAAAACCACCATTCATACTGAAGTTTGCAGTACAGTAAAACTCACTGAAACGGATGAACAGAGCTTAATGAAGGAAAAGTTAACCATTGAACGAAATGTGACCTTAACAGAGAATGTTATCGATCAAGTTACGCACACGCCAATAATGCCGAAAGTTTTACAAGAACAACCTAGTCCACAATTGTGAGTAATTTTTAAATCTCCCTTTCATAAAAAATTTGAATGTTCTTGCACAAATGAATAAAGAATACATTTTTGTACAGATTAATTAACGGTGAGGAGGTGCAACTACTACTAAAAACGGCAGATGGAAAATTAATGCAACTCTCAGCAATTCCAGTTTGCGATTCTGTTGGTACAACGAACGTGCAGTCATTGAAACAACAAACGGTTGTCATAAAGACGGAACCACTTTTGCAATGTAATACAAGATTGGAGTCTAAGAATCCAGCGGCTTCTACATTATCTTTAGCAAAAATGGTATTTTAGTATATTTAGGATATACTACAATAAAATATTTTAGTTATCTTACTATTGGAAAATGATATTTTTCGTGTAATTATAGAAATTAAAACAAACGCTAACGAAAGGTTCACAAAATCTAAAACCGAATAGCAACTTCTCAAAAGATGAGTTAAATAATTCAAAAAAGAATAGAAATAAAACAGGGGTAGAAGATCAATTGAAAAAGAAAGAAATTCTCGAACGTAATCGTGCTAGCGCGATGAGGGCAAGAGCTAAAAGAAAAGCGTGGATACAACAGCTGGAAAGAACGGTTACCAATGTGAATGAGACCAACGTGGCTCTAAAAATGGAAATAAAAGTTCTACGAACGGAGGTTGCTAAATTAAAAACGCTTCTATTGGCTCACAAAGACTGTCCAATTACAAAGGCGATGCAGAAAGGTAATAGAATAATATGAAAACGATTACTCACTATTTGTTTTATTCTTTATTTTATCTTTTCACGTTATTTACAGGAAATGGCATAATACTTGGTCCAAAAATAATATCCGTAAATTCTGATACTATAACAAGCCCAGTTCCACTAGCATCCGCGATAAAAAGGACGACCTTCTCTTCCATGGAAGTGCCTATCACACCGAAGAAAAAATTATCTGTGGCAGTCTCGAAAAACCCTATAATATTTCCAAAAGTAGATTGCAATACAAATTTATCAATTCCTAATGCTACGTTAATAAAAACAGTACCTACATTAAAAATTATGGGTGTCGGTCAACTATTAACAGAAAAGGAAGAAACGAAGCAAATTTTTATTGTACAAAATCCCATGAAGAAAGTGGAGAATCCTACTAGGCAAATAATTCAAATTAATCCTAATTACGAGATTGATCAGAGCGCGTCAAAGACTAACGAACCGTGAATGTAATTTATCGGAGACTTCAAAATTTTGCTCAAAGGTACAAAAGACAAGTATCGTAAATAGTCGTTAAACAATTTCAGTTATATTAATTCTCCGTGAGGAATTGGCGTAGAATTACGAGCACGTCGTAATTCGTAACTGGATTACGACTGTTTCAAATTTCGCGCGTTGCGGTTGACAGGAGTTCGGTGGGTTTCATACTACAAGGCGTAACAATTCTCTTTTATTCACGTAATGTGTTTCAACTCATTTAGCTTTAAATCAGCAAACAAGAGAGGAGAGAACAAAGGTGCTGCATTGATACTATTGTTTCATAATAAGTACGGCAAGAGTATCATCCTGGAAATTTTCAATTTTCACACAGTGCCTGGTCACGTGTATATCTACGGGTGCGTCTGTGAAAGAAATCATACTACAAGTATTTATCTATTATAATAAATAGAGTATTTTTTCTGGTAATGTTTTTTATCCGCTTTGTTTTACCTGGTTCCATCATTCTAGAAAAATATATTAATTAACAAGTATTTTATTGAATAAATTTTACAAACTCCCTTCCTGTCGGTTAATCCGAAAATATATGTATATGAATTATTTAATAAATAATAATTGTTAATAAAAAAGCAAAAAATACATATACCTACATGTATCTATTGTTTAGATGACATAGATGTAAAAAGATGGATATATAACAGATTAGTCTCAAATTAATTTCATGCCTTTTTGTATAATTTAGACGTTTATTCACAAAATACATCTCAATCTCCGACATAGCTATCACCATTGAGTTACAAAGTGTTTTTCTATGTCAAAATAGCTGGAAGACATAGGATGCCAGGAAAAGGTTTAATACGGACAATCGATTACATGTAAAGGTGCGGAATTAATTTGAACATCTACTACTTACACTAAATAATGTTTCTTAAATATTCTTTTCTTTTACAAAAAATCGACGATCTTTTTCCGTTTCTTTACATTTGTTTCTTCAAACAAAATGACGCCTTAATTTGCTAATCAGCAGTTCAATTTTATTAAAAATGTGTCAAACATTACTGTTCATCGATGAAAAATTATACAAAATTTAAGTTATGTAGTTTTCCCAATTGATTCCACAGTTTTTCATCCACATTTAGTGTTGCAAAAATCTCACGATGATTCTGTGACCCTCGGGCCCTTATCAGTTCTCCGTCCAGTCGTCTAACAATTCTACACCGGACAGGAGAATGATAAGGGGCTTTGGGCACGAAACGCCTCGACACGAGGCTACCAAAAACTTCCTTTGTCGCCTGGTATCCAATCTTCGCGTGATTTCCTGTGAATTCTAAAAAAAAAATATTCTTCTATCTGCTACTTGAGCATATTACCATCAGTTACCCTCTGGTTACATCAGTTTCATTCCATATATTGCTATAACCGTTCCCCTTTTCTCAAAAAGAATCCAATGAATGGCAGACATTGATAGAAGTAAATAATTGATGGTCTCCTGACATTCTGAAAGACGAACGCATATTATCGCGTAACTTTATCTAATCAACAGAGAAATTTATGTTTATCCTTTGATTATGTAGAATGTGCCGACTTAGTTCATCACCGATCTGGTATTTTGTCAGCGAGTTTGCGCGTGTCCCTCTTTCGGTAAAATACTACGACCGGTCAAACAGAGATATCGAAACCGCGAAACACGATGAAAAAGGCCTGTGCTTTTTCGACAAACAAGATTTCCGTCCCCTTGAGTCACACCGATGACTCACGTGTCCAGAACACAACGGGCCAAGTGAAATGTAACTGAATTATCGGTTATACTCGGTAAATACCAACGGCTCTTCTACGTCGATAAGCCGGTTCTTCGATAACCGAGGCGAGCGAGTTAGGCAAAACGTATCTTCTCTTCGTATTCCAACGAGAACCTTATCGCTTATGAAAAAGCTACAGGATTCTCCGGTTGCATCTGGAGATGCAGGAAAAAGTAAACTAAGGGACACACATTGAGAATGAACGCGAGGGGCAAAAAGGAACGACAGTTTGTGAATATCGATACCGAAACGAAAGAAAGTAAATTTTGTTAATGCAATATTTCGATAAATATTGATATCCTGTAGTTCATTGAAAATTTGTAAATAGCATTGAATTTGATTCTTAAATCTCGTTCAGATCAATCAAGTTACTTGAATTTGAGTTTCAATTCGAGTAACGTGATTTTTCCAAATTAATAGAAAATAAAACGGAACAGTACATGTAAATTATAATTAGAAATATAATGTAACAACTGTTCTCTTTTTCAAGTCAAGCAATAGTTGAAAGAACCTGAAATTCATTTCAAACTTTAGAAGCATATTAAGAACAAAAATGGCGACGTTTGAAAGAGCCTGTTACTATCTATCTCGATAAATCTTTCTGGAAAAAAACATGAATTATACAAAATACAAGCAGTATCGATAATTGGTTGGTTCGATGGTAGGAATTAAGTATTTTATCTGAAAAGATTGTTTAGCTCGACGATTATGAGATAAAAAGAATGTCACTTATGGTTCCTTCATAAAAGATATAACCTAGCAAACACGAAGATGGCACCCCGCTGGGGATAGCCACCCACATGCTATATTTTTATTTTTTTTTCCTAATCACTAAAATATAATACTTTACCAAATGTCCTTCTGGACAAATTGGAAAAACAAAAAATAAACTAGAAAAAAAAGAACTTATGGTTTCAACTAGGCATGTTCTTACGCTTCTACGTTTTCCGTTTTCAACGCGTGCACAGAAATAGACCACATCTCCCCCTATGAGTTCCCGAGTTTTACGGCCCTGAATCAAGCTCGCGTGGCTATTATACAACACGAGCAATCTTCTAACCTTGGTCCAGACTGACCAGTTTCTTTCGTTTTCGATGCCCGCAGGGAATCTTTGATACGGATCATGATTTCCGCGAACATCACGTTTCCATGGAAAATGATAGAAACATAGTATCCAGATAGCTTTACATACTTAATTCTACGCGCTATGTGCTAATAGTCTTTAAAAAAATCACATAACATCTTCAAGCACGCTATATTAATTTTTGAAATGAAATAAAATAAAATAAATGAAGTAACAGATTAAATTTCCATTAAAATTCCATTTTTCTTTCTCCCTTTTTTTTTTTTTTTTTAAGTAAAATGTGAAGGAAATATATAGATTGCGTCTAAACACACTTGGTCAGTGTATGTTAGGCATTCTCAGGAAATACCGGTGTAAGCAGATTGCCATTTATGGGGTTTCCAGCGATCAACGGCCCGTGGCTTAATTGATATCGATCTCATTGACGTCGATTCGCAACAGCGACAGTGAATTCAGAAATCAGCAGTCAGAAGCGAATGCGACCCACTTATCCATCTCGTTGGGCTTCAATTTCCTCGCTGACTTCAATGACTGTCGCAATTCTATCGCAAATATTTTAACCTCTCGAGGAGTACTAACGCGTCTGTTGAATTTTCTTTTTAATCCAGACGCGTTCTCCGAGAAATTTGTCAACTGAATGATAACTGTGAGAAAAAAAGAAGAATAATTTTTACTACGCCACGCTATATATTCTGATTCTTCTTAGAAAAATAAGAAAGAATCATAATTCAGTAAGCTCTAAAAAATAAACAGAGGTTAATCGAAAATGCTCAAGGTTTCGGCAGACGAATTCTGCTTTTCTAGATAAGCACACGTTATCTGCCTATACACGCCATATACATATAGCTCCTAACGCTGGCTTGATATTTTAATCGTTCAAGAAATGCCGCTTACTTTTTTTTTGCGTACGTAACAGTGTTCCACATGTGGTCATTAATATAAATTAATTTTCTAAAAATTCTTCCATCAAAAAAAAAAAAAAAAAAAAAACTTGAAGCCCGAAGGAAAATGTTTTAACATCCTCCTAATCGAGTCAAAAGAAATAAACTATTCGTGTCTCGCTTGTTACTAACAAAAAGCAAGAATGAGTATTACGAAGAAAAAGAATAAAGGAAGATTCAAGACCCCACAGAAAATTCTTTCGTAACGTTACAGAACACGTGGCCCGAGCACACGTGCTTTTCAAAGTTTATGATTCCATGAAGAGATAGATCTTAGTAGATCGACTATCTTTCTGAAACGAATATTTTACTATATTATAACTATCGGTCCTAAAGCGGTTGAATACATAAATATTTTCTATATATACATACAATAGCCAAGTTTTGTCACAAAAGAATTCTCGAAAAAGTGCTAACAATGTATCGAACGTATGCAGAGAACACACGTTTATTTATTTTTCTTCGAGCTGATTTCTTTCTCGGAACGAACCTCGTAGAATTTCACGCACGGACGAACCCTGCATTTGTTCCAAGCGGCGTTCTTTTTGTCTCACCGGAATCGAGATACCACGAGAGAAGAGATCGAAAGCAAAACAAACGAAAAATACGTTTCGTTGTTCCCAATATATCAACGATGGAATTAATCCTTACATTGTATTATACTACTGGGTTGTAACATAAATTCGTCCTGTTTTTTGTATTTTTTTTTTTTTACAGTAATAAATATAAAAACAAGAGGAATTAATATTATAATCCCATATATACACATTATACGCTTTACATTATATTCAGCTGGAGTTTAATTAGTTGAACTACCGTGATCTAATTTATTTCCTTCCTAAAGCGCGCGATTTTTTTCAAGCGACGAAGAATAAACTCGTGACACTGAACAAAAGCTCCACTCGGAAAGCGGGTTATATTAGCAACACTCTCGCGTGTAAACCGTGCAAGTATACGAGCGAAGCGACGATAAGAGGATGCGCGCGCTTACATCGGAGGATATCGGCGGAATGAAATAAACGGCATGCAGGGAGACTCTCGCGTGATTTTACGCTCCTGGCGAGACAATATGCGGCGCGATAGCCTTGAGACACGTCTGCTTCCTTTTATTTTTACATCTGACCCGAGACAACTACACACTGTCGTAGCAAACTTCGCTGCTCTCTTTTCCCTCGCGATCGCGCTCTTCGAAGACCGCCGCCACTATAACAACTAAGGCGACCGATGCACACTTTATGAAAAACAACCGAATCGTTCACTGGCTCGCGCGCTACGAACAACGTCAAGCTACTCGACACCTCTCATTTTCTCGATTAACGAAAGGACGTAACACCACGCGGCCACCGTACGCGCAAAGACAACGGATAAATTTTCTAACCTCTTTTCCCATGCAGACTGGTCTTTGACCGGTCACATGGCGCGAACCGGAGAGCGGCCGCGACCGATCGATCTGCGTCCAAAATACCCTCTACTCTGCTCTGCTCTGCTCTCCCTCTCTTCCCTTTCTCAGTCGCTCGGCTGTTGGTTGAATTCTCGCTAACGTTTCCTCTTCGAAAGCTCGTAATTTCTCGATTCACACGAAAAGCACGCACGATTCTTCAACGAACAGATCACGCTGTATCTCGTACGAGAATAAGCCAGAATCGCGAGTATAAAATATACGAGTGCATCTCTTTTTCTCCCTTTCTGGTTGCTAGAGAGAGATACTCGAGTACAGCGCAGAGAGAGCCAATCGTCGAGGACCCACGTAGTCGGATGCTGATGTAACGGAACTGGGGATTGGTCGCCGCGTATTCTCGCCGCAACGCTCGTGAATCATCGAGAGATATCGATAGGAGCGACGAACACGCGTCGGGAAATGTGTCTCGCGCACTACTGAGCCGTTCCACGATCGGATTCGGACTTTTCGGCCCGGTCACTCTTCGTCGCTGTGAGAGGGGAAGCCAACGAAAGTGCACGTCTTTCTTTAACCCTTGTGCTATATCTCTGTCGGGCATACGCGTGGCGCCATCTTTGAATTTCCCTCTCTTTCTCGGCCCTCGGGTTCTCCCCCTCCCTTTCATGCTGTGCCAGCCTCCCTCGACCTCGCGCCCCGATCTCGTTCATCTCTTTTGCGCGCGCTTCGTGCGCCCGAAGATGCTTTCAAAGGCATCCTGTGCGTACTTGCTCAAACACCAGGGCTTTCGAATTTCGATTTTTTCCTTTTCTTCGGAATCTTCTGAATTTTCGTCAGAAGGGGAGAGGTTATACTCGAAGAATTCCATAGAGAAGCAGATTCTGCGGCGAACGACACGTGCTTCGCATCGCCAAGAAAATCCTGCAGTGATTTCTCCTTCGTACGAGAATCTAGAAGATTTGCGTCTATGAAATAAATTTCACGCATAAGGTAAACGTAGGTAAATTTAAGGGGTGGGGGAAGTTTCCGAATGGCAGTTTCTGATTTTCTTGCGGAATTTTCCGAATTTTTGAAGGGTAGGGATGTTGCTTACGCTGGAAGAATTTTAGAGAAATGCGAACCGGCGAATAACACGTGCTTTGTATCGTGAAAGAGGGATGCCACCGTGATGCTTCCTCGATGAGAGAATGTAAACAAATTTCTGAAAGATTTGCATTTACGACGAAGAAGCTTCGCGCGTAAATATAGATAAAGTTATGAGAATGAGTTTTTGAGAGAACGTGGGAAGAGGAATTGCGCCAGCACGCTTCCGAAAGAGTGCGTTTTTCGGCCGATTTCACTGGCAGTCGATGACGTTTCGCGCAGTTAATGTAGCTACTCCATTCACGGCTTTAATTACGTATTTAGACCGAAGCTCTGTCTCTCCCCGATGATGTCCTTTCGTGCTAATTAAAAAGCGCCTCGAGTGTCTCTTAATTCTGGTGGAAGCTCGCCAGGAGTTCGCTTTTCATCTTGGAGACCGCGACCCTGGCAATAAAGGGCTACTACGACTGCTTAAGCGCACAATTGATGGTCAAAAATCACAGCCAAATATCCGACGAATACGTAGGCAGATGCAGCCAGTGGACTAACAGACGGAAAAAGATACAGAGAACGTTTTACCTTTCTTTTTTTTCTCTATCCTCTTTCTTTACTTTTTTCAAGTGACCCAGTAAAACGGATTCGAGGATCTTGGACAAATTAGAGGACAAATTAGAAATCGTTTCGCTGAACAAGAAGAGAAAAGAAGGAGTCGAAATGGCTAAGTACGGTGAAAAGCTAACCGAGAGGGTGGTAAGCAGATACTAACATTGGCCCGTGGAACGAAGTGACTCGATATCGGGGAGTGTCTCGGCGTTAGCCCCGAATTAATTCCTTGGGGTGGCTGGGAGATTCTCCATTACCAGCATGGAACGAGCAACGGTAAAGTGTTCCGCCTTAAAAAGAATACCTGCACCTCCACCTCGACTCGTCCCGGGGAATTGCTCCCCGTATCCCCTTGGTTCCCGAAACTCCTCTACTTCGTTTCTGCTTGCTGTTCTCTCCCTCGTGGCATCCGCCGCAAAACGAATTGTCTGAAAAATTCGAAAGAATGCCTCGTGTCTGGACAGGCATTTAAACGTGGTATGGTCCGTTTTCACAAAATTCGAGCGGCTCTCGACGACAATTTGCGAGCTGTCGAAGGCTGAAGTACCAACGACTACCACAAAAATGCTGCTCCATTTAACTCTGTCTTTTCTATCGTACAATAAATCGTCCGTGATTTACCAGCAGGAGGCTGAAATTACTTTTGTCCGTGGTTGTTCTTCTAGGCATTGCGTTCGGCTTGCGCGATTAAGCGCGGAAGCCCCGATGGAACTGGACCAAGCGAAAAGGAAATAAGATTCAATTAAACGAGACAGTTAATTGGACGATCTTCTTCCCCCAGGTTTACGAGGGAAACCTTGTGGTTGGCACGTTCGACATTTGCAACGGCTAATACACCGGCAATTACAGCTGTCGTAATTACTATGTACTCTGGCATCGCTTATCTCCTATTTGGAAAATCCAAAGGCTCGTCCAAGGTTTCGCCGAACAATCGACCCGCTAAGGATCCTTTAAAGGAAAAGAGGAAGTCCATGGAACGTTCCTGGAAAAAAAGTTGGTTACCATTGAAAGATTTGCCGATACTGACCATCAATGCGCAGGTCATTTCCTGGCGTTCCTTTCGTGACATATGGTCCAGACGGTAGAACGAAAGAGTCGCTTTAAGAAGGAAATAAAGCTGTACGTGGGCACACGTGTTGGACAAAGGCCGATTTCCAAGTAGATCTCGTGACGACTAGCGTGAGCGTTTCAGCGTATAGTGTACCCATAGTTGGCCTGACGTTCCATAAGTGGCGCGGACTAATTATATTCCATGGCCGGTGACCTTCGCTCTCGGGCCAGCTGTTTTCTGGATCTGTAAACGTACCAGAGACGACACTGGTTAATACCGTGTGAATCGGACGCCGAGATTTATCGAAATAAGGTTCGTCCATTCAATTTTCGAACCGCGAGTCACTCTGTTCTACCATCGACTCGAACATTATGGAAGATAATTTTTCATATTAAATTTTCATCCTATTTTTCTGAAATATCTCGTACTCGTACTAGGATTTATAAAATAATTTATTCCTTGGAGGAAGCACACGAATGTTTATCAAACAGCTCGAAAATCCTAGGACGGTACTTATATCTTTTTCAAAATTTGGAAAAAGTTCAAGTTATTGAACTTGATACGAAGAGAGCGTAAGATGTTAGTACGTCATGAATCGTATTAAGAAAGAACCGCGTGTATTTATAGCAAGTCGTATATTTGCAATATTATATTTTGTATCGTGCACATAAACAGACGGATTAATATAAGCGCTGGATTAAAACGATCCAGCACTTGCTGGAGCAAAGGTTAAAAAAGTCTGTGAGATTTTCGACGAAACCACTGTCCTCTCGTTTGTTAAATTCAAACGGAGAATAGGAAAAAAGAAAGAACAACGAGAAACAAGAATAAAAATACGAGAAACGGCAAGTTATTCAACAGTAAATACCCTTTCGTAAGCGTCGAAAAAGAATACAGGACGAGTTGTACGTATAGCAGCCGGTTAAATGCACCGTGTACGAGAGTACGAATTGAAAGGACAGATCGACGCGAGTCTGGTGGGTGGCGCTTTGAGCTTTTCCCAGATACAGATAATGCTCGGCAGCGATTCGAAACCGCGCGATGACTGATGCGATTGAAAATTTGCAAGAGCACGCGGTACGCGCTGAATACTCGTATCGCCGGGGTCGAAAAGAATGGTGGCGATGGCAGAGGATAGGGGCCGGGAGGAGACGTCCGTGAAACATTGTGGACGAGATAAGACCGGAATTTTCAGGGCGAATAATATAAAAGCTCAAGCTACTCGGTGCTCTTTTGTAATAATCACGAATGGGAAAAGGATGGTTTTTAATCTTCCGCGTACAGGTTTCGAAAGACGGGAAAGAAAAGCGAAAAAGAAGAGATCTACGACCGTCGAGATTGGTGTGAAGAGGACCATGCGAATCGCAGGCCGAAAACGAGAAGAATGAGATGAAAAAAGAAAAGAAGAGAAGAACCGAGAACAAACGATCGTTAACCGTATTTACATAATGTTTCAACGGATCGTGAATATCACACGGGTGTATGGCGGGTGTTGCATGCTGCTCATTTTAATTAACCTATTCTGCTTTTCAGCCAGCTGCTGGAAATGTAATTATTTAACTTTCGGCGCATCTTCCATTCGCTTTCCCCCGGTGAATAATTAAGCAACTTTTTTTCTCGCCGCGCGTCTAGCGTTCGCATCGTTCTCTTTCTCTCACTCTACTTCTATTAACACTCTAGATTTCCACTCTTTTTCCCTCGTTTCGGCCAACCAAATTCACCAAATGCCTAACCGCATACGCGTCGAATGGACGCTTCTCGAAGAAGCTCGTGTATTTCACTAAAGAGAAATACAGATTAAGGCGTGCTTAAGAATCTTAAGCGTCGGAAGTTTCCAACTTTCGAAGAATTCCTTTCCAAGCAGACGCGGCGCGATAAGAAATTGCAAGGAGCCTCGATAAATCAGAAAAGCGGTTAAAGCATTTGGGAAAAGGAAGAAAGGGATCGAGGGTGGTTCATCTTTAGGGCGTGGTAAGTTTCCACTTCCGAATAGGAGGGTCAAGGTTTAACCTTGAGCTCCATATGCACACACCATGACTACTGTTTCACCCTGTCCCGTTTTCCTTTCTCCCTTTCTCCCTCTACCTTCCCCTTTTTCTCTTTGTTTCCTGTCTCTTCTTTCTCCATTCTTACTCGTTTTTGCATGTCGTTTATTTTTTTTTTTTTTATTCTCGTTCACTCATTCGTTTCGGACATCTCCTCCTTCCACGGGAGGAACGACCGTTGCCTATCAGAGCAGATAGGTGGTGGTCCGTATCCCCTGTTCACCGAGAGCAACCTCTATCCATCGTTTTCTATTTACGGCGTCCGGTATGGTCAATCTCCGGGGACGTTGGCATGACAAGGCTACTTGGTCCATCGATACTAGTACACCCACTAATCTTTTTATTCCGCCCTCGTACTAGTTTCGAGGGTGGATGTGAAAACAGGATGACTGTAAAATGGCCAAACAACCTGCTAGGAAATTAATTTCACGTGTACGTCGAAAAACGACTTCTCGTTTATCTTTAGCGAAATTACTTGGACCCGCTGGCCTCTGTGTACAGACAATTGCGAAAAAAGAGGAACTTCAGACAGGCTGAAACAACGATTTCCTTCTTTTAACTCTTTAACGCCCATGTTCGTTAGATGCACGGCTATGTTAAAACGTCGAATTTATTCAAGTTTGTGACGTGCGCAAAAAGAGCTACATACAGAGACATTGTCGAAACGAAATTATAATATTTTATACAAAAATTAAGACACGTGCTTCGTCTTATAGTTGTATCGAGTAGGTAAAATATACGTATGATATATCGTTCAAAAAGCTCAAGTTGATATCTCTCATGTACTAGTTCGACATTTTAATGATCATTATATTCAGTAATCCCCATTTTGTTTTATCGGCTCTTATTCCCGATAATTCGGAGTTTTATTTTTGTACCTTCATCGTTACCTTTTTTACTCTTTTTGTTGTAATCGTTATCGTGTTATTATTGATTTATCGAATTGTACATCTTCCTACAGCTCTCTATTTTTAAATATCAAAGATAAAAGCATTTTGAACGAGGTAAAAAATGCACAACCTATGCTTTTACATTCGCAGAGTATAATCCCTGGAATATACCGAAAACAAAATCCCTGTACCTTTAACGCGATCAATTGTTAAAAGAGTCAGAATGTTAAAGGATTAATTTGCTATGAAGTTAGACGTTCCAACTGTAAAGTACGGCGAATTCAATCTTTCGAGTCTGCTCGGTAAATTCGACAAGAGTCTCGAGGGGTGCGCGAATTTTGCGAGTAATGGCGCGTAGATTCGTTCTCGCGATAACGCCACGCACTGATTACTGCAAGAACCGTAGAGAATAACGCCGATTTCCCAGGTCGATACGTCACTCCTTAATGAGGCGGCGGTCGGTGTCGCCGAGAAGGTCTGGAAATTCGGCTAAAAAGTGCAAACCGCGCCCTCGGGACGCCGTTGGAAGAAAAGGGGACGAAGAAACAGGAGAGGAGCTTTCGGTCGGAAAGATATCACCGTTCTATTAAATGCGCCTATAGTTAGTCGTGTTACGTGAATCTTGGTGGCAAGGTTATTAATAGCCGTAGCCATCCTGAGGTGACTTATGAGAGTGTTACGCGTTGGAATAATTATACGGAGGCATTGACATTTTACCGACGCAAGCTATTATTACAGGTGTTTTATTTTCGAACGAGCTTGAAATTCTTCTAATTTCATTGTTTCTCGCGTAGCCTGATTATCGTGGTTCGTATAACGACGAATCGAGGGGCTCTTTGCCAAGAAAGTGAGATATTCCGATATTCTTAGTTCCTGTTCAATCTTTTTTAGCAAAAATATTTATCGTATCGTATCCACTTTCCAGGGATTTGAGTAAACAACGAAACTCAACCGAAGGCCAAAATCATGAAAAATTCGTGGTAGACTGACACGCAATTAAAAGAATAATCGATTGATAATTATAATTACTAGGAACTTAATAAATAGTAGTAATTCTGGGTAGTATGTAATTAACGAAACTAACTAGATATCGAAATAGAACCTAAATACGAAGACTTAATAACTAATAAAATAAGAAGAAAAACAATGAGAGAAGATCTAAAGGGATATAAGAGATCGTTGGAGCGTTTAAGTAAGCGAGATCAGTGGGTGTACTATCGACGTGTAATATCATACGATTGAAGTAGCTGAAATGAAACAGTACCAACGTACGATGATGTTCAACTTGCAATAGTTGATATCTTTGCTTTTGAAAGGATGAGAAAAGTTCAAATTTCTGTATAACGCCAGAACAGATTATTAGGCCACGTAACGCTATATTCGTAATAATAAACTTTTGCACTTTCCAATATGAAACCTGGATCTTCTTCGCGTTTCCGATAGATAGAATTTAAATATGCTATCTGGTTGTTGTTGCAAACCCTTCAATAGCTATGAGCATTGCTTTCAGTTACTAGAATGTGTGGAAATTCGGCAAGGCTTATTTCTGCCACGGTATCTCCAATTTCCAATTGTACAGAAACCTAATCGACAAGCGTAAATCTTGCATCGGATGTATCGGGTCTTGATAACCGCTAATTGAAACGTTCGATCTATCTTGCTTGGCGATAATTACCGCACACGAGATTGCGTTGACTATTCACGGGCTAGTATTACCAAACAGGGAATGTTCCCTTTTACCATTTCGAGTATCAGAGTTGTAGGTTGAATACCAGGTTCTTCGTGCTCTAGTCTAACTAATAAGTAACGAGGATTTACGCGTTACAAGCTACGAACACCAACAAATTCCCTGGCAAAATATCATCAGATCTGTTGATCAGACAAACGCAGATCTTCCAATACGTTTCGTGCAAAATTACAGAATTATAAAATAAAAGTCTATCACCTGTAACTTGTAATTGATCGACTCGTTGCTATTTATTAGTTGATAGATTATTATTTACAAGAAGTCACTGGTGTTTTCTTATTTTTTAAGTACACCAAAAAGAGAAGAATAAAGACTGGAAAAATAAAGGATAAAGGAAAAAACACTTCCTAGTTAAGGTATATGGCCCTTTGAGACGTACCATCGACCAGCCACCAACCGCGCACTACCTTCGACGCCAGTAAATTGAAATTATTGGCGCGACTCGCCGCACATTACTGGCTCGTTAGCAAGATATCGCATTTGCGAGTCGGTCCACCCACTTTCCGCCTGGTTCCCACGACTTTTTTCCTGCCTCGATTGCCAGAGGCTTGGTACTTTTGTACGGCTCTGGTTACCAAGCGTTCCGCCATCGCAGAAGAGAATGACGAGACAGAGAAAGAGAGAACCAGCGGATCGAGAAATTATGATTCATTAAGGACTAGAGTCGGGACACGTTCGATGGCGTGTAATTTTCGATAGGAACGTATTTTGTTAGAAGAACAGCAAGAGAGAAAGAACGAGGGGAAGAGATAGATAGATAGAGAGAGAGAGAGAGAGAGAGAGAGGAGACACTCGTCGATTAAAATTACTGGTGGACTTTGAAATTCCTATTGAAAGATCGGCCTTTTTATCGAGCTACTTTGCGTCCTCCTCGTGGAGAATAGACGATGATAAAGGGATCCTTTCAATCGTGATTCATTTAACTGATTAGTTGGTGTTGCGATCGAGATCGAAGATCAACGCTGGTTGTGAAATAGAAACTATTACGTTATAATACATTTTTCAAACGAGATTGAATAAAACTCGTTGTTCCGTTATCACGCAGTTCGCTACTATCTCGATCGAACTTATCAAACCACGAGAACGTGGCGTTGTATGTATTTTTATCATCATGGTTGAACGTTAGATAACAGAGGAACGATGCCTCTCGAATATGTGCACTGCCTTCCATAAGCATATTTCGATATTTCCAAATTACCGTATGAAAATATATAAAATATATTTGAAATAAGCTTCTGTAAATCTGCTGCGTTCCGTGGTCGTTCTCGACGCGCGATCACGTTCTCCATTGTTAAATGATTTTTCCAATTCTAGAAAAGTATAATACTCTTGATTCAATTTTATGCGAAAGTTTGTATCGAGACGTTAGATTTGTAAGAGTGACGTCGATATATAAAAATTCAAGGTTCGCAATAGAGTTAAATTTAGCAGAATTTTTACACGTTCTCCTATTGTAATATTGGAAATGCGATAAAGTAATAAATATTTATGAACGACAGCGTATACCCAAGCAAGCTTTTTAATGCCTTCGAGTGAAATTCTGTATTTTCTCTTACCTCGAGCGATGTTTTATTATTGTGAGATATTAATTGTACATTTATTCGATGATTCTGATTCGAACAAGAGAGCAGACAATTGGTACCAAATTTCAGCGATTCGTTTGTCCGTTCGGCGAACGAATGTTGATTAATATTCGATCGATACTTCTTTCCAATTAAACGTAATGTCCATTATAACGCGTTGGCAGTTTTCTTCGTGTCGTCGATTATTTTCGACAGGCTGGTAGGACAGTTTCGCGTATTTATCGGCGATGATCGCGTTACACGATTCCGACGATTCGTTAATTATTCCGTTATTCACGCCCGGATTTTCTGTCCTTTTAGCATAATCAACGCAGCGAGTAATCGGATTTTTATTAACTAGTCGTTTCGTAAATTCCATAATACACGCAAAATGAAGCACGTAATTCCCTAACGTTCGTGATTCAATTTAAAGAAGCTATTTCTCTTTTCAGAGGATGATGCTTGGTATGGCAGAGAGTCCCACGAGTGTGCAACAAAATGCAGACTGGTTCCACTTACGTAGTCTCAAAGACCGTACAACCTTTTACACGAGTCACCTTTAGTCTCTGCTCAAGAAGCATCGAATTTAATCTCACCGGTCATCTTCTTTTAATCCTTCGTTGCGTCTCGAAGCCCGAATTACTTTTTCGCGCCTTCGAGAAACTAGCGCGAACGTCTAAAAATTTCAGTTAAAAAATGTATCGGTTGTTTTGTTCCAATCGGTTGAAACTGAATCGAAAGGTAATTCGAACGTGCGAGATTTTTATATCTTTAGAGCTTACGATGTAAGCATCTTGTCGCTCCGTAAGTTACATTTGAAAGTTTTAATTTAACCGTGAAACAGTTGAAATTATTTCATTTAATTGGATTTCCGTACGGGCGTATCCGCGTGATCGATGCTTGGATATAATTAATTTCCGGGCAAATATTTTTGGTAGCCACTGTAGGCTTGCAAAAGATTAAATTCGCGTTGAAAAATTCATACTCAAGTTTCCAGATTAACATTTACACTTGGAAAAGTTGAAATTATATTTCCAGCTTCCGTGGCAACGTGTTCGAACGATCGATCTTCGTATTTTTGTCGTTCCCAATTTGCCCCGTGAATGTCGAGCATGTATCGCCAGGAAGGAGAGGTGACCTGCGAGCTGTGGAACAGCGAATAAATCGATTTCTTCCGGAGCTGGTAGCCGGTGTGTTCGTCTCCAGCAACGGAGCGTGTGTCATCCATCCTCGTTTTGCTTTTTCTCTCGCCGAGACGAAATAAGGCTCGAGGCGGCTCTTCTTCGGTCGAAACAACGTGTACGAGGTAAAACACTCGCCCTGCTGCCGCGACAGCGAGCTTCATAATTAGCATAATTCTCGAGGAAATACGAAAATTGCTTGGGACGGGTCGTCTAGGCGTCCTCGTGAATCGCGCGCTGAACTAGCGAAAAGCGACGAATCGTTGGCGCGAGGTTGGTATGCGTGGCGCAAGCCAGGCCAGCAGGCCCTTCAAAGTTCATCTGCCGACTCGAAAACTCCGCTCCTCGTACAGCCGGATGAAATTTCTCCTTGCTTTTCCCCTTTTCGAGAATCCTTTCGACGGTTCCGTTACAGGGGAGCAGCGCCCTTTTTCTTTTTTCACCGTGTACCGCGCGTTGAGTATCGTCGCTTTTCATAATTAAGTGTATAACTCTCTGCTCGCCCCTATAATCAAAGGGAGATCCTTCGTTTTCGTCTTTCGATCCTTTCTCTCGCGGTATCCTGTCTGCTTCCTTCTTCAAATGCCATTCGAAGAGAGAAAAGATCGCTAATCGATCATTGAAAGTCTCATTAAGCGGATGACTCGATCAAATAATCAAATATCTGACCCTAGTTTGTTGCCGATGAATTTTCCCATCAACGAAATAACAAATAAATAAATAAATAAATAAAGAAACGAACAAACGAGAACGAGGTCTTAAGGATGGATATCTTCCAGGATCTTTCCCATTTTTCTTCGAGGTTATCGAAAGGAAAGATGGATCAGGATCTCTGGAAAACAGAAGAATTACAGAGAAAAACTTTCAACTGCTGGTTGATCGTTAAAAAAATCGTTGCGCGAATAAATCAGTGGGAATTACACGAATGAAAGAAAAGTTGCAGGTCTCGATAAAATAATCGGCGAGAGGAAGGAGTTTGAGAAACTTGATAATTTCCCGAAGAAAAAAGGAGTAAAATTTCAAAGGAAATTTCCTCAATTTCAAAGGTGCACATTTATCGTTCCCACAGAAGATTCTCGTGACAACGGTTGCTTCACGAATCTCCATTTCCACCGGGAAGGAACAAGGAAATCCAAGAACGAATCCCTTTGCCCTCGTGGCTAAATCCGTACGAACGTTCCCCTTCTATTCAAAAGAACCAGCGAGCTGTTCTTACGTTAAACAGCCGACAAACCTGGTGGTACGATAAAGAAAAGATTCGACGGGAAGCGGCTTCGATGACGGGTCAGAGGTGACAAAGGTCCCGAGGGGCAAGAGATGCTAATGTGTCGACTATTGCATCGGAATTATCGTTATTATGCCGAACGCTTGGCATAGGAAACGTCACTATCGTTGAAAACGATTCGACTTTTGTCGGCAATAAAACAATGTAACGGGAATTGCAATAATTTAATCGCGAAATGAAACAGTTCCAATATAGCATTATAAAATTAATCAAAATTGAATTTCCAATTTCACTTTCAGAGGGAAATTCAAACGAGCATCCCTTTCAGTTTTATCGCAATCAAACGGGAAATTTAATTAGCTGCATAGAAGATACGATAAATATTGAAAATCGGAAAGCTGACCAGTCTATCTAGCAAATTATATTTCCAAGTATTTGTTCTAAAACGGTTCGTTAATGGAAAATATCAAAAGTGATACGCGAGAACGAAAATAACTATGGCAGGATGATGCAACGAGTTCAACGAGCAACGATGCTAACCTGAGGAGAGAAGTTTCACCGTTCGAATTAACGAAAACTTCCGCGACCCCTTTATTCGAAAGCTTGCCTCGTAGAATCTTTTTGTTTAAACTTTCTTCGCGCTGGTTCTTGCACCTGACCTGGCCCACGAGAGCCACGGCTCTGGTCGTTAATTTCGGACAGAAGCATCGCGAATATCCATTATGAACTTTCACTAACGACTTCTCGTATTTTTCTTTTCTCCAAACAACTTCTGAAATATCACGTAGCCCTCTCGTAATCTTCCTCGTATCGGTACGAAACGATTGTTGCCGCTATCGTTATCATTATGGTAGTATTATCTGGTCTTCATACTGTAAATCTTACAGGAACGATATTGAAAGAGTTCCATACAAACGTCTGCGTGTCTTACCGCCAGATATAGCGGTCGTCCAACGCTATTTCGTTCACACGAGCAACAGAAGAATAATGTTTGATATTAGGTTTATGAATAAAGCAGTGTTTTCTCATTCTTTTCAAACTTTCTAAAATATCTTTCATCGCATACTTGGTTGATCTCTATTATCATTGAAACAAGCTTCGCGACCTACATTGTTGTAATTTGTTCCTCGCTCGTGTCTCTTTTTCCCACGTGTTATCTTCTACGCACCAAAGCATCTACACTCCTTCTATGTAACTGAACAAATAAACAAGCGAACAATCGTTTAGTAGGAAATCGTTACCGAGCAACTTCTTTCCGCGAGGCTTTTTTTCGAAACGTCAGCAGCTCTCTTTCGATTTGTATATTCATTTTCGTTCGCGGTGAACGTAAGTGAAATGCTAATTCCAGATTTAAAATTATAATTTCCTCCGGATGGTAATACGCAGTTTTACGGAGACGCTAAGCTTTCGCGTTTTATTTCTCCCTTTGAGCCACGTCGTCGTCCCCTTTTCGCTTCCTGAGCAGGCTGTCGGAACGCTTCTGTTTCCCGCTTTTGAAGCGTCGAATTAAAATTCTCGGCGACGATCCCGCCCGAAATTGGGATCGAGAGCTTCGGGGACGCGAGATCGAGATTATCTCGGAAACTCGCCGCTTAGCTTCCTGACGCAAATTGTCGCATGATCTCCATGCGAACGCGACAAGCACCACTTCCAGGGCGAAACTTTGTTTATTTGCCCGCCTCTCCACCACGATATTATTATGCAAGCTGTTTACCGTTGGCGACGACGTCGACGTTCCAACGTAATACGGGACACGTAACGCTTTTTCTCAGGCAAATTCCAAATCGTGATTGGCGTACCGCTTCGAAACCGTTTGGCAGATATATGTTTTAAAACGTTGCATGTCCCTGTTATGTAACGTAACAACGAGACTAAAAGACTCTCTGATGGGGTGAGAGTTAAACAAAAAAAAAAAAAGAAATATAAATGCACAAAAGAGAGCTGCAAATCCACGCAAAAAAAATAAAAAAATAAAAAAATTGTACAAGCGGAAAATTGGGAGAGCGTTTTCATAGTCGCGTGAAATATTAAAGTTTCGATCATTCGTTCGGGTAACGTTCGCTCAAGCTCGCGTTGGAAAAGCTGCGACCCCATCGGTGGATTTTCTTTCCCTTTCTCTTCTTTTTTTTTTTCCCTATCGATATTAAAAATGCTGTCCATGGTCTGTCAAGAATTTACCATTTTTTCCGCGAGCGAACTTGGCTCGCACGCCGAACGATTATTATGTTTTCCAAGTAAACAGTGATATTAGCTTGTCGGCGCATGCAAATATTGCTTTCCGCGGGAAGAAATGAGATTTTACGCGGAACTTTTTTAAAAGCCCCGAAATTACGAGGGAAAATTGAAACGGCGCACGCGGTGCAATTTATGCGTCACCTTCGGCCAACTTCGCATCGCCGATGGAAAAGGAGAGATGATCGAACTCGCAGAGAGTTGCGGAAAAGCTCGCCAGGACTTTGCGCAAGATCACAGTTCTTAATAAGTGCCTTCGGTAGAAACACAATGGCGCTAATTGTTCGAATAACAAGGTCGAGTTCTTCGCGGTTATTCATTGCATCTGCTCTGTCCGCTTTAAAATCCATCGACGAACGCGACTTTTAAATTCAAATTACCTTCGTAACTTTACGCTTTGTTCGTTATTCCGAGTGAAATTTCCGTCACGTTAGATCCGCGTATCGTTCCTTCACGTCCGGTGCTCGATTTACTTTACTGATAAATATTTATACGTGATTCGAGCGAGGCACCAAAACGCGCCAAAGACTTTCCGTAGAATTGAAGTTTCTCGAGTCTGCTTCAACGCCGATTGTGGTCGTTACGTGGTCGCCTAAGTTGCTCGTTCTGTCCAAACGATTTGGCTAGTACATATGCAAATTCGACGTGATCACACGTTTGTCCTTCTAGAATCCATCTTTGACTTTTCCAGGGCCGGATGTGTCTATGTTTCCGTTTTCGATGGACGCTTTTACCGTTGCACATATAGCGACGCAAACAGTGCATCGTTTCTATACATTGGATTGTCCGAAATGTTTCTTTCGTTTTTATAAGGAAATAATAGACGCACAATGTTTTTTGTTTTATATTGGTTTATCGAATTATGCACGAACACGATACTAGAAATAGAACGAAATGGATCATACCTAATTCAATAAAATAATATAAAACAGAAATTGTTGTTCGTCCATTATTACCTTATGAAACGAAAGAAACTTTTCGGACACCCTAATATTTTCACTTTTAAATATATCATCCCTTTAGTTTCATAATCGATTAAGTTCTTACGATTTGGAACGATAGAATCAATTTTTTATAATGATAAACGTGGAATATTATTTATACGTAAATAGCAATTTGTATCACTATGATTTTCAGCTCTCCGTTAACATAACTTGTGCTTCCTTGTTTCCTGATAGTAGATTCGGAAAGGCGAAAAAAGCGATGAACGATGAGCCAGTCTATTAACCGAGTCGTTTCTTACGTAAATGTCTAAATACTATCACGATTATAGAAGGAACAGTTAATAAAATCGATTACCGATATAATAGATAATTCTGCTGGTACAAGACAGTTCAATTTGTGACTCTGGCGAGGCGTATGTTTCTTACGACAAATATCTCTCAACTTGTATATCTCTACATTTCTGAATTTATTTCCAACTTTACGAATTGCTAATCGTATCGTGCCGTATAGATTCGCGTAAGATCTTTCATTGAACACGTACTTGCGTAACGTATTTCGCGCAACTGTAATAAACGTTCAAGTATACATTGGCGAGCATTGACAATGCTGTTCCATTTTCAAATTATGAGGAATTAAAATGGAAGTCGAAGTGGCGAGTCGAATTTGATTTTCCATGTGAAATTTAATCTCGGCGCTATGGATTCCCGCGTCCACAGCCGGAGGCTGGCTCGTTGGCGGCGAACGCAAATAAAAGAGTCGGTAAATAGGACATCGGCGTGTTTAATGGGTTAATAGGGCGACTTTTCTCCGGGGGGCATTATCTGTTTCCACTCGATTAAGAATTCAGCGGCGGTTCGCGCATGCAAATCCGCTCGATTTCCCGTTGGCCGTTTTTCCCTCGAAAAACGATCCTCCGCGCTCCACCCTGCAGCAATTAAACCGACACGCATCCGAAGGAATTTTTCGGCAAACGGTTGAAGGATGGTAACGATGGAAAGGGAAGTTTGCGTGCCTAGGCGAACCTTCTGGGAATGACGGTTTACGTAAGGCTGGTTTAATTAAAATTGATGAAGCACGCTGGTAACCAGCCGGGAGAGAACTTTGTTACACCGACAGAGAAATAGGGGGTTGGTTCTTCGGCTCGTCGAGTCGCGGGTAATTCACGTTGACGTTGCAGTTGACAGTCGCCGGTCCGGAGGAACGAGTCCGATGACGAAGAGGAACACTGCGACTTGTATTATCCTAGGATACCGCTGTTTCAAGGATATCGCTGGAGTGAAAACGATCAAACGCCCGGATAGAGGATAGTGTTTGCACGTGCGATCTTTCGACAACTGAAACGATTTCGCGATAATGGAGACCGGCATGCCGACACTTTGTCGTTGGCTGATAAAGGTTTTTGCTTTCTTGGCAGATTCGCCGTGTGGCCCCGTGGCGACCGTGTTAAGTAAACGGAAGCTGAAACGACGGTTAATGGATTCAGGAACACTCCTCGCTTCATTCGAGTATGCAAAGCGAGAGCAAGAGTAAACAGAAGCATTCCGGCGATAGCGCGATGATGAAAACGGTGGTCGACCTTAAACGATCAGACACACTTTGGCTAATCAGATTATTCGAACCGTCCACTCCTCTCTTTCGTATCTCCCTTTCTTCTTTTTTACGTAAAGACCGCAGGAACTTGGGCAATTACCTTGCACTTGGGGAACTTTCCAGTTGAAAAAAGTTTCGTCTTGACCTTCGATATTTTCCAACGTTCGATACGCTGTGACTCGCGGAACTATTTGGACACTTCACAGAAAAGTTTTACGTTTATCGCGCGTGTTGTATAAAACAGTTTCAAAGTACATTGGTCAAATTGGTAAACTGACGAAAATCTACAAGATATCGTAACAACGATAACGACGTGACAGAATTTATGACGTTTATCGCGAACATAAATTTGGTAAAAGATTGGAATGCCACATGAACAGTCATGTTAGGCGCGTGAAACGTTCAGAAGTCTGATCAATTTCATAAATGGAACAGTCGAGGAAAATTGCAATAGCAAACGTCATTCTCTTAAATATAAACTATCCTACTGCGATAAAGAAATGCATAGAAATAACGAAGATGCGAAATATAGATCGCCTACGTACTAATGAAATTAAATTCGTACGAAATGAAACAGATGCTGAGATGATTATGACAGCTCTTGTTATAACGCTAATGAACTTTACAAATGTATCGTACAACGGTGTTTAAATATTTTCGTGAACCCGAATACTCCAATTACTGGAAAGACGACCACAGAGGGATGAAAGTTGGAGCTACGGATCTCGACTGTTTCCAGAGGATTCTTTTACTGGGTGAACGTAATTTTCCCGCAAGAAGGAAGAAGGGGGATGTTTCGCTAAAGGTGTTCGTTAATCGATAAATTGCCAGCGTTTCCACGAGCCGTAAAGAGTTTAATCTGATCGAAGGGAGTTGGAACGACGGCAGGGGTCGTCGAACGTTACGTACTCGCGTAACTGAGAACGAGTACAGACGCTTTGGATCCGACACAACTGAACGTTTTCTTTCTTATTCTTTCGAGAGGTGATAAATTATCCATCGCTTATGAGCTACATCTTTAAGCTGACGCTGCACTATTTCTAAACATCGATGCTTATTTTCCACCGAAGGCTTGTAACAATCGCTTTTCCGTCTTCTACGCTGGAATCCGATAGCAATCTGTCACGATATAATAGAGACCCGCAATTGAGGTGAAAATTCTTTCTCACCTTTTCGTTTCTCATCGGGTATACCTGATTCCAAGACTCAAATACTCGCATCATTCTGCCTATACACGCTACTTCTTAGTACGTTACTGGTAGATTCGTTTCTGCGTCCGTTACGTATTTGTTACGATTAAGCAATTACAGCGAAGAGCGAGCTATTCGAGGGTCAAACTGGTCAACTCCACTTTGTTGAAGTATACATAGAGCAATAACGTTCAATTCTCAAAAAAGAAAGACGAAACTTATTTTTAGGAATTCATTTATAACAGAGAAACGAGACATCGTAACATCATCGCTTTTCTCCGCTTTCCGATTTTCAAGTCGATCGATGTGTCGTCCGAGTGGCTCGAGTCCAAGTTACGACTGAAGCGGAGAAAAGCGTTCGACGCTGCAACTGCGTCTGACAAATTTTCTTACGCGCCAGATCATCCCACGCATACGCGGTTCTAGCAAAATGCGTTCGTTTACCTGTCGAAATTCGATAAAATTTCATCGGTGCGTAGCTGAAAATGGACCGCGAACGCGGAAAATCGATACGTAGGCTTGCCATCGAGCGATCGAGCGGTACCCGTTGCCGGGAGGAGCGTGCACGTGTCGTTAGCCCAGTGGTTCTCGATTGGAGCGCGTCCGGTAGCCTCCGTCGTATGACCCAGACGGCATAGAGACAGCCGAGGCAAGCGAGACAGAGATAGTCGGCCGAGAGGGTGGAACGCTTTCGATCGGACGGTTCGCTTCCGCTTTCGATTCACTGCGGGACCCGATGAATACGGGATGCGTACGCGAGAGAGCACGAGGCAATCTCGATGCTAAGGTCAATGTTTTTGGGACGGTTGGAGTGGCAAGGGCGAAGCCGGCCAGAGAACGAGAGAGAAAATAAAGAGAGCGACTTGGACAGAAAGGGAGAACGCGAGAGAGGACAGAATAGAGAGAGCGGTTGCTATGGAGACCGTGAAGGGGAGGGGTTGGTTAAGGGGAGGTTGCGAGGAGAGACGAGGAGAGACGGCTACAGAGAGAGGTGCGTAAACGTGTGACGAGAGAGACTGGGAAAACTATTACTCTCCTCTCTGACGGTCTTTCTCTGCCTCTCTCTTTTCTTTCTCTCTTCTGCGAGTTCTCGCTCGTTTCGTCCTTCGTCAGTCATCGGGCAGAGGGTTTGAAGCCGGAGTGATGTTAATTGCACTGCTACCGCCAGCAGGCAATATGTATTCGTGTACAGAGCGATGTGCCGTGCTCGTAAACGGCGACGTTCAAGCAAGCTCGTTCCTCTTTTGTTGGAAAGGGCGGAAAAGTAACGGCGCCGCCGCCGTCACCACAGGCAAAGAGAGAAAGAGAGAGAGAGAGAGACAAGAACTTTGATAAAAGTGGGCTAACGTCGCCCACGTGCCACTACTACGATCCTCTAGTTCTATCTCTCTTTCTCTCTCTTTCTCTCCTCCGCAAAACACACTCTTTATGTTATTTGCTCGTCTCGACTCGTCGTGACATTTGCCGCGTTCCATGGATCTCGTGTTTTGGATCACAGCACGTTCCTTTGCTCCGTGATGTTGGCCGCAGTCAGCCCTTTGATCGATAACGTCGTTCTTGGCCGCAAACGCGTCGACGCTAGGCATAGTCTCCTTTATTGGTGACTACGCCTGCTGTAACACGAGCGAGAATCATCGATATTGCGCTACACGATCTTGAAAAAATATATCGCCGATATAATGCTGGTCGAAATTACAAAGTCAATCTGCTCGGTCATTCTGTGGAACGTATCCAAATTATCTGATTCTTATCTATCGCAACTGCCAACGCACTAATAATAGTCGTTCTTGTAAACACATTCCATACTTTACCTCTAGCGTTTAAAAATACTGTTTGCCGTAATATCGAAACACCGAAGATGTCGAACTATGTTGAATTGATCAACGATGAAACTGGATACTCGTGTGTTTGGAATGCAAACACCTTGACGAGAAAAAATTTCGAACGTTCGAACTACATAGAGCACTCAGCCTTGAAGAAGATACTTTTTCGAAAGACGAATTAACCGAGGATAATCGTGGCAATTAATAACGAGCGAATTTGCAAGCGAAAAGAGGCGTGGGTACGAAGAATACGTTAATCGGATAATTTCAGGAAGCCTATGGGAAATGTCCAGCATCGCCACCCCGGGGATAGATTGTTAATTTCGCGTGAATGTTTTAATTAACCCTGCTTACAAGATGCGGCCGGTATTAATGACACGAGGAAATAACGGCGGAATGAGCTTTCTGACAGAAGTGGGCTAACTTTACGGCATTAATATTACGTTGCCCTGCAGGGTAGAACAGCGTGGAAAAAGTAATGGCCTCGCGGATACGACGAGGGTGGTGCGAGTTTTAATAGAGGGCGAAGGGAGTTTAATTGTAAAATTAAGGAAATCTGACAAACCTATCTTCCGGCGAAGATCTTAGCCACCAAGACGAGTAAACTGAAAATTTTGCCTCGTTAAGAACTGTATCTAATATGTAAATTAACAAGGCAACTCTTACCACGCGCGTAAATATGTTACACGCCTCTAATTAGACTCAAACGAATAAGTATTTATATATTGTCGAAATTCTATATATTTTCGAATGTTTCAATTTCCCATAAACGTATAAACACCGACGGTGCAATTATTAGCGATAAAGTTATTAACAATAAAAATTAATTCCGCCGTGCTCGATACCCATGTCCGAGCTGAATACCAGTGGAAAACGTGGAAAAAGCAAGATACGAATTCGATTTGTATAAAGACTCGACGCTGGAAATTTCGAGCATGGACTTTGCACAATGCGGCAAATGAGCAACAAAGTTACGCGTAAACGCGATGCATTCCCATTGACGTTCGAAACAATCAAGACGAGCCATTGTTTTCGGGTGCCGGTTTAATAGCAACGAAACCACTAATAAGCGCGTAAACACGCCCACGCAGACGACCGCAACGAACAGCAACGCGGCTGGATGCTTTTAATTCGACTCGAACAATATCCGGCGTCCGCGCCGTTATCCAACCTGTCTCTTCGTCGTTTCAAATCCGCGTACTCTATCAATCTGGTACACGGTCGAACGTGGCGCGTTCCTCAAGGATTTTCTAACTTCCGCCGAGGGCTGGTTGACCTTAAAAGCGCGTAGGGTCGGAGGAATAGCATGTGGCCCGATACAGGACGAGACAATTGTGCCCAATCTTTTCATTCGTTCGTAAATGAACGACACTGTCCCGGTGTGAAAGGCTTAACGTACCGAACGTAGATTAGACAGCCGTGCGATACTCGTGGACCTTGACAATTTTATTTGTCGCCTCGTTAGCTTTGATAATCTAAGCTCGACAAATAGACGATGAAATTTCAATCGTGATATTTTTTATCACCACGATTCGATCACGTAAAATTCCGTTTTTGGACGTGGATGATGCGGCGTGATTCACGATATATACATCGCATTATATTTTCTTTTGTCACCTGCACGAAGTAGGTCACTACCCACGCGAATAGACGCCACGGTTCTCTCAAGAATATTAACGCATCCGTTTCATCTTGCGTATTATGTCGTACGACACGCGGTTGCCAGCATCAAATTGTCACACGGATTTTGTAAGCTTCTGTTTGCCAGATTATAAATTTGATCTATAACATCTATCTGCCCCGCTCTTCTCCATAGTTCGACGCGCTGTATGTCTAAATGGCTTTTAAAATGGCTTGTTAGTATATCGACCCGCCGTCTGCTACCTCTTTTTTACTGACGTCGCCTGCGTACCGGCTCGTTTATGTTCGTGCAGTTTGTTTTAGGCTTGTATGTTTTAAAAAATCCTCAGAAATTCTCCGATACTCTTCCAAGCCTGTACAATATCATCCAACAGTTCTTCATGCTGGATGTTAATTCTTTTTTCAACGAAACAAAATTAAAAAGTGGAAAGTTATGCAGATGAAGAGTTAGTTATCTTTTCTCTTGATTTAGTACATGTGACTTTTCCGTTTTAGTTTGTCCTCCTCTTTCATATATATCGTATTTCCGTGTTAATCCTCTATCTAGATCCTCAGATAATTGGCCAAAAACTATTTTGCCCAAAAAGAAAAAAAAAAGAAGAAGATATATTTACACGAAACGATGTAAGATTCTGTGACAATAGGTACATGTAAACTGCATAAGCAGCTATAATATCAGGCTGTCCAAAAAGTATCTTTCTTTCGCAAACGTGTTTATTACAACAGTGCACCTTCGTACAAAAGTGAAGAAGCCAAGTTTGTGAAACGTCGCGGTGTTTATTCCGACAGAAGGAAATGTATCGTACGTAATTCGACAAAATAATATAAAACAATAAACGTTGTGCGTGTAGTATTTCCGCATAAAACGAAAGAAACTTTTCGGACAACGTAATATTTGTCACGAAGGAATTTGGCACATGGCCTAATTTCTAGATAAACGACTAACGTGACGCGCTGAGTAATCGTTATGAGAATAATCGTTCGGTGAGAGTCACTGTATACGAAAACGAAAGGCTAGAGATAGAATTGGTCTCTTATTGAATGGAATATAGGTTTGCAAGTTCGATAACGATAAAAACGAATTTTTCCTGGGTGTCGACGATCCTGCACAATTTTCCTGTCTCGTCTCTCGATAACTGTATCACGAAAGATCTACATTAGAGGCAGGACAGCCTGGTGGATCTGGCGTGCATTCACGACAGCTCTGTAGGCTGGAATAAAAGCAAAAGAAACAAAAAGGGAGAGGAAAAGCAGCTGCTGTTCGGCCTGTTCCTTTTGTAGATTACTCGCGTGGTATCAGACACGTAGGAAATAAGATGTCGAGCGGCTGGCATGACGTCACCGGGGCCTTCTCACCCTCCCGCCAAGATCTCCACCATTTTTCTACCTTTTACACCATCGAGACCCTCGTACGTTTTGCTACGAGCCAACCGCTTCACGGACGTTACGAAGCAACCTCGTGCAAGCTTACGTATTCGTGGCTCTCCTTCCAGTCTTGTGGACCAACGAGGACCGAGGAAAGCGCGTAACACGTTATATTATAAAGAGAAAACTGCTGGAAGAAATGGTAACTCGCTGGCTACCAAGTACTACGTGCAGCTAAAACCTCTCTTGTGCGCGAATATTTAATAATAATAATATGCTAGCGAATAAATTTATTTTTCAATTTTACGTCCAATGGGATAGTTAAATAATTTCCAACTTGTCCAATTAATATGATAATTTGAAATTTGATCATTTCTTTTCTGGGATTATCAAAGTTGTTACCACTTGACAAGACTATCTAGTGTACTCGCTCATCCAGACGACACAATTGATAAATATAATTAATTCGGTCGATAATTATCGGTGTATCTAAAACTTTCTATGAAACTAAAGTACGCTTAATTCGTCACAATCAAACGGACCTACGTTTCGTTTAGCCTTCCCTCCAGCTCTGTACATTAGACCAATAGCACCAAAATACGAAATTGCACGTCATTGGAGACGCTATCGATCGTTAAGATCGACGATCGTGTTGGCTCGTTCACTAATCTTGGACAATCGTGAGTACGAATAGCGGAGCGAGATATCTGCCGATAATCTAGACCCTTCGATTATCGAAGACGCGTAGGGAAAAAAGAAGTGGCCAGATAGTTACAATCTGTCACGTAAAAGCGATTATGTATACAGAAAGGGATAAAACAGAGAAGGAGAGAGATATGTAGAAGGA
Source organism: Bombus pascuorum (assembly GCF_905332965.1). Taxonomy (NCBI): domain Eukaryota; kingdom Metazoa; phylum Arthropoda; class Insecta; order Hymenoptera; family Apidae; genus Bombus; species Bombus pascuorum. The sequence continues at coordinate 11,117,116 of NC_083497.1, read as the reverse complement.
AAGAGAAAACACGAGGATGGAGTAAAGAAACAAAGATGCAAAGAGGATAAGAAGTCGACCCCAACATGGCCGTCAAACGATAACGGCCCGCTGATAAGAGTCTACCCTCTCTTCAACGCTTTAATATCTCTCGCGCGCCTGCCTTTTTAATTATCTCTCCAGTGATAATGGGCGGCCTCCGTGGCTCGAGCTTTCGGCTGATAAATGCGAAAAGAAGGAGAGAAAGGGAGAAGAACAAGACGAAGAGAAATCAAGAAACAGAAGGGAAGAACGAACCGGTTGTAGAGAGGAGAAATGTACGTACGTAGATGGGAAAAGAAACTGGCGAGACGAACGAAGTAAAGAAAAATTCTTCCGGGACACGATGCTGTGGCACGCATGGATCGCGATGCGTACGAGAGAAAATGAAATTCGCCTGAAAATGAAATGCATTTGATAACTACCGGGACACGAAGCTCGCCTGCCTCTGCTTTTTCATGCCTCGATCGAAAGATCAAAGTTACGCGAGGAAATTTTAGTCAACGGGAAAGATGATTATCGGGGAAACCGAAGTCCGAGTTCCGAAGCCAATCTGCCGGAAAAAATAATCATCGAGCCCTCAGGAATTTACCGATCGGCGAGCTTTAATTCCATTTTGTCGCGAGTACCTCGTATCTAGATTCGACGTTAAAATTGAAAGACGGACGAGATCTGAGGAAAAAAGAAAAGGAGACTAGGTATCGTGAGCAGGATGACGAGACGTTACATAATCGAAGCGAGGTAGCTATCGGTGATTTATGATAAGGCGAGCGTCGATAGCAACGCCGCAATTTTATCGTCCTATCGTCGGCTATCGTACATTTGGAAACATTCGATATCTGTCGAGCATGAAAGAGCCGTGGGAAAACCTTGCTCCGGAAAATTACCATGTATAGCCGCTTGCTGGTAATTGATGTCCGCCTAACAATTACCATGCTCGTAATTCTCTCTTTTCCTCGGTGAACAAGAGCCATTTACGTTCGAAAAACAATTGGCCACGCCGCGATAAATTTTCGTCTGTAACCGGTCGTGCTTTAGAATTATGCCAATTTCTATGACAGTACGGAGGAGCCGGGAAATAATTGAAATCACAAATCGTCATGAGCGCGACGAGTGTAGGTACAGACCTGCCCTAATAAATTTCGAAAACAATTTCGTTGCGAACAGCGAAAGAGGAGAGGATGGTGGCAGACGTCGCTCACGGAAGGGGTGGACGAAGAAGGGTGGGGAAAGACGGTGGGAGGGAAAACAATTTCGTCCCGAAATTTCCATAAAGGCGAAACGAAGGAAATCCGCGCCTGCAGTCACCGTTAATTTTTCATCAGGCCTGCACTTAACTGCAGCTTAATTTCGTGTCTCGCGAGGATGATCGCACCGTCGCATCGAGTTTAAGCTAAAAGGACGACGAAAGGGGTGGATGGAAGAACGTTCGTCTCCAGGCTTAAAAGGTGTCGGGGCGACTTTTCGCCAAAGACCCCTGACTTTTCGAACCATTACTTTTTATTGGATCGTCCAGATCGGTCCCTTTTCCTTCGTCTTCAACCGTACGCTACCTCTGCCGATGTTCTAACCCTCTCCTTCGCTTTATCTCCAGCGATAAAGCGTTTTCGTTCTGCTCGTGTTCTTTTGCCCGTTGTGTTGCTCGATCGCGTGAAATTCTCGATGAAAAGGTGCTTCAGCGGTTTACTGCTGACGCGTCGAGGGAAAATGATCGAGATGACTGCGGCATACAGGCATTCAGGCGTGTACGAACCCCATCGATAGACTCGGTGCATAAAGGAGAAGAGCTTTCGAATTTATGCGGATTTCTGTATAGCCAAAATTTGTCTCTTTCCCGAATATTCGACTAACGAAGTAACTTATTTTTCCCGAACGCGATTAAAACATTACCTTCCGTATATAGAATATTCCACGTGCTCCATTGTCATGTTCGTAGAAAAATCCAATACTTTTATAGTTATACACATCCACGATGTGGATACAGAGTCACCGGTCGTAATAGCATCCGTAGTCAATCTCGAGCGAAATTTTACTCGCGAGCTACTGTGACTTTTCCATAGAATGTTGTGCGAGAATTTTTCCCGAGAAATCTTTTGGACATTTCATTTAAAACCCGGTTGCATAACGTTGCAGAAACTCCAACAAATATTTCAAAATCGTTTAGACCTTTTCAACGTCCAGAGCGGCAAAATAATTGGACGTGGATGTACAAGACCCAGCCTGCTTATGAAGGGTTTGAAAATGTATTTGCCCATGGAGGGTTAAGATTAGTACGAGCAACGTCGTTACGCGTGTAAATGTTCGTTCGCTGGCACCTAAATCATGGTTAATGGCCGAAACGCGGGTACAAAAGTTTACCCGAGCATTCGTAAATATGATCTGTCAGTAGGCTGGACAGCTGGTCGAATTTTCCTCGAGTCGTGAGCGACGCGGCGTACCTCCAGGCTTGGGATATTACCTGATAGGGGAGAGATACGCAGCCGGGAACGGCATGATCTGTCAATCAATCGCGGAGGAATCGCGAAAAAAAGTGAAAAGTGCATGTGACGCGACAGCCATGTTGCGATTTTTCCGCGCGCGCCACGAGAGGCATTATTTCCAGCATCGGTTTTGTGCTTTCCGGCCATTGAACTATTCCATCTACACCCCCCGTTCCCCCGATTCATCCCCTGTTAGCCGGTCTCGCCCGGTTCTACCTTCGTCGTTCACTATTTTTCGAATCTCTATCTCGTGTCTGCCTTTCCTTTGAAAAAGTCTCGCGAACCTAAAGTTTCAGAAAGAATCGCTGTAGCCTAACCCTGAAAGGGTCTATCGATTACGCGTTAATTAAATTAAAAGACAACGGTAGCTGGCTGTTACAAAAATCGAACATCTAAGGTCTGAACGCAATATTTTGCTTCTTTCGTTGATCAAGTTTAACGCGGCCTTTGCGCAGTTCCAATGCAACTTTCGAGCTCTCGTTAATTTACGGTTAATTGGTTGGTCGAAATTTTTGGACCTATAGATTTTCACATTTAATTGATTTATTAATCACTTGTTACTTTGGTTTATATAACGTTGAGTGCACGTTGCACCTATCACTAACCTTGTAACTTATCGAAGATGAATCGATTGGAGCAGGAAGAGCACTTGACAACAACCAGATGTTATTTCAGGCTAAGCTTCACTCGACAGGGTTCAGGAGAGAATAAACGACCGCGCGACCTTTTTCACAGGTCCTTCTAATCCAATTCCCGTGTCTTCGATTTTTAACAGACCCACCGATTTTACCCTCTAGTCGAGTATCTGTCACAGACGACGTTTCACTTAATGGTCAGTCTGTAAACACTAACAGTCACATCCTTTAAAACCGTTCGTTTACCGTCAACGTTTTTGGGGACGTTTCTGGTTTCTTTCCATTTTCAACTACGTACTTCCGTCGATATTACCCCAAAAAAATAATCGTAATGGCGTTGAAGGAAAAGGTATTGCAATACGGTGCAAAGATATTAAAACAGAAGTTGTAGTAGCGGACGAAACACTGTGTACAGAGAAAAGCCTGGGCTTTCTCAGGGACAAGTGAAAATACGTCGATCAAATCCCGCAAAATGACAATTTTACGACCTAATATCGCGCAGGTTACGACTATATTCTAACCAAGCAAGGGGAGCCAAGCAAGCGCCAGCGTAGTAAACCGCAAGCCACGTAATGACACCATCGATAAAGACAAATCCTTGCTACTTCGCAACCGATGAAGAGGTCGTCACGCGAAGGTCAACGTCTACTCCTGGCCAATTATCGCTAAGACAGAAGAAGATCGACACCGTTCTTTCAAGAATCACGAAAGACAATTCGCTTAATTGTCCGTCAGAGTCGCTGGTGTTCGCCTTTTGCCCCCCAACAGTTGCTTCTTCTCCCTTGATCGGACAAGAGAATGCAAGAAAAAGCAGCTGAACAGAAGGGGAGGAAGCTGGAGGCAAAAGAAAAGCAAGCTGAGAAACAGTCGAAGGCGCGCAACGCCGGAAATGGGCCATTAGTTTCGTGACGAGTATTCAACGCGACGGATTCTCGTCGCTCGGATGGAAATCCAACCGAATGGGTGCACATCGACCCGAGCTCGCTCCCTTTCTTCGCTCCCTTCTTCCCGAGAGAAACAGCTTCTCGCCCGGTCGCAAACGACGGCTGCACGTTTACGATAGTATTTACGTTACTGGAGTGAGGCCAGGGTGGGGTTATGATAAATTTCCCGTGTACAAACTAATTTGAGGAAGCATAAACCCTTCCCCCGTGCGTCGTCGCGAACCTGCGCTTCGCCAAGGTGTAGGCAGAACCGTTTTGCCTGCAACAGCTACGTAGAAACTTGCCTCCCGGAGCTTTGATTCGCGAATTCAACTGAGAATTCATTTTATATCGCTCTACGTTTTACGCCGATTTCCAAGCTATCCTCGTTCGTGAATATTGAAACATCTGTTAATTTTTTACGTGTAACTGGTTCGCACTATTAAAGGAACGACTATGCAATCGGTCAGAATTATGTGGAACTTGTAACACGTTGGAAATATAATTCCAAAAGTTATTTATTTGTAATAGTTACAAGAAAATGATCCTAAAATTTCAGTATCCACGATCTTCCAATTTAAGAAGTTTCGATGTAAAAAAGAATAAGAAGATGAATGTAAAGAATAATTAAGAAGTTCTAAGCAAATGATAATCGCAAGGTTTTTAATAAATTTCTAACGACTTTTTCGACTTCTGTAAGCGTCTTAATACTCGTGAACGATCGTAACATGTTAAGAACAAGCGTTGTCTCTTCTTACGTTTAAACTACGAAATAAAACTGAATTTTTCAACTTGATGCACTTTATGTTTTCTTTGTTTACTGTTGCGTTTTAAACGCTCCTGTTGCATTTTTCTATCGTTAGCGTTGCTTTGTCTCTCTGTGGCTTTTCCTCTCTGTGTCTCTGCATCCCTTCCGTTTCCGGTTGTTTTCCCGTCTGGTCGCGTCAGAGGGTAAACCTGTATCCGAAATGGGAAACCGTTGCCAGGCTAGCAAGGGGAATGACACTATGGCGAAGAGGAAAGAGGCAGTCGTTTTAAGATGGCAACCGCTCCAATTGTGCGAATTAACCTCTAACGAGAAATCTCGATTCCGGTGGAAAGTAGTGGAATAGCGTGGCCCACGAGCAACATCCTAACCTGCTATTTTCTCGACTGCCTCTTATCCGACGAAGGTGAAGTTCAATTAATTAAGGGTGGCTCGATAACCGAGTACGTTTGCGTTGCATTTTCCTTTAATTATTTCGAAACCTAACCCTCTAGTTTAACTCGTATTCTATATCACAGTACAATATCCTTAATACGTAAAATATGAAATACGAACTAAGACGAAGTTTTTCTGAAGTAAAATAAAATTTAGTCTTCGAATTGTTCGGAATCGCGGTCGGAAAATTTGCGATAGAGCGAGCGCACAAGCCAAAGAAATGAAACGCGACGTGTATAACGTTAAAATAAATATGTCGATATTGCAATCGCGATCGAATTGAAGCCGGGATTCGATATGCTATCAAATCGAAGATATATCTATAATATAAGGATAGAGCAAAGGCGAAATTACATAACGCAAGAAGCGAGAAGGAACAGAATTGTAGATAATAAAGTTCTTAAATTGTTTAATCGTTGAACGTTGAGAAACGGTATCTTGTTAATTCGTTGATATAAATTGATTTACAAAGCATCGGATAGAATTGTCGATTTGTTATTTTAATCAAAGAATATTTTTTAACGTTGGCTCGACTTTAGAAAACGATTAGTATAAAATGGTAATTTTCAAGGGTAAGTTGATGCGCTTTCTATAGCGTATTCTCAACGACTGCTTCGATTAAACTGTTCTTTAGCGTATCACTTCTTCTCATCGGATCAAAAGATATTCTTGTCTTGCGCGACGGTAGAAAACTTGAAATAATAAAATGTATGAACGACATAGGAATTCTTCGAAGTGCAACAAGAGGCATACGGTAGAACCAATTTCGATTCGTTACACGATACCATTCCTTCTACGAAAAGTACGGGTCCTTATCATTGACAGCTTGCAATTCGTAACGGAAAACACAAGGGGATAGGTAATGGCGCGCCGTGCCACGTCGCGGAATCTAATACAACCGATGACATAATACCGCAAAAGGCAGTTGCACCGATAAAAGGACGGAAATATATCGTGTTTGCCGGCGACTAAAATACACCGAACAATTTATTCCATCGCTGTCTGATATCCTCTTACCGTGTCATCCATCGTGTAAGACATCCAAATTAGATTTGAAACTTTGATAAAAACGTCCAACGTGATATATCAATTTTGAACATTTTTAAACACGGAACATTTTAAAAGCACCAAGTATACGGTATTTTTTATCGTCACTGGTATGCAAAGGAAAGTTCGATTAACCGCAAACACCCGTTTCCTCGAATATTTCACGAAAGCTGATTTCCCAGGACGATCGACCGACTGCGTACAATAATGTTTTACAACATCGCGGCTAGAGGCACGGATCGCTCGGGTTAAACTGAGAGATAATTGTCCGCTATCAGCTGACCCTTGTCGTCCATCCAGTCCCCTTCCATCGTCTGCCGCGCCTCAGCCACTTCTCTCTCACTCTGTCGGTTTCGATGCAACGAAGCTCGCCAAGTTAAACGCATGTTTGCCACTACAGCGATCGACAAAAGGCATTTTGTCGCGAAACTTCTAGAGAGAGAGAGAGAGAGAGAGAGAAAGAGAGAGGGAGAAGGAGGGGGGAGAGAGAGAGAGAGAGAGAGAGAGAGAGTCGAGTTGACAGCCAGGGACAAACAGGTCTGTGCGCTAATCACAACGCGTGCAACTCACCAGATACGTGTACTAATATCGCGTTAATAAGGATCATTATGGCGCATAATCTCGATATAGTATGATGACAATAGTACGGAATATATTGGAATACATCGATCCTATTGTGAGAGTAGAAACTAAGATAAGGACGGAGATACATTTTCTGATTTTGGATGACTAAATTAATGATTCATCGTATGTGCAACAACGAATAGATAGCTTCAATATGAAACTGATTCATGAAATGAAAAAAGGACGCATAGGTTACATATTAAAAGAAGAAAAATAATTTCGGTTCGTTAGCGCGCCTTTTATCGTTACGAAAGGGGATTATTTTACTTTACAAAAAAATTCAAATCCAACAGAATATCGATCGAATCGACGTTTGGGAAATCACGATGATACCGTCACGTCTCCGTTCAAACTTCACCGATTTTAATTTGAAATTCACGAAGGATCTATATAATGGTCAGTCAACTGACAAAAATTCCGATCGCAGGAAAATTCGATTCCTCGTATACGACACATCGGCTGTCTACCATATTCGAGCGAATTTTTCCCTTCGTTCCAATTATCGGCCGCGTCTAATGAGCGAGCGTCATCGGGAAAGCAACCGGGGGAATCGTCGAAAAAGCCATTGGCTATTAAAAAAAAAAATCCGATTTTTCTTCAAGGTTTTGTAACGGATCACCTGGCGGTGTGCGGCTAATTCGACGCTTTTCGTTTCAATTAATTCCACGCGCGTTTCACATCCACTTTCCCCGGGCGGTCTTTCCGTGAAAATCACTTGGCAGGATTTGGGAATCGATAAAAAAGATAGGGGAGAGTTTCTGTGCTTAGCGATGGTCATAAATTTAACGTCAACCAGGTTCGCTATCGTTTCCTCCTTTCTTTGGTCCGCGAATCGTAGCCGATCGACCGACAGTTTTTTACGATCTAAACCTAACCTAAACCGCGCCGGATAAAAAGCCTTCCTGATGTAAAGAGTTCTAAGTAAGTATCTATCTTCTTGCAAGCACGTTCCCTACCGGGTAGTACCGATCTGTTGGCTCATTGAAAAATCTGACGCTGAAAAATCGTCGACGAACGCTTGCTAATGGAAAGCCGGTAGCCAGAGGATGATAAAGTTTCATCCCTCGCGACGTACAACATCCCCTTTTCTCGTTGCTAATTGACCAAAGGTTTATCGTACTTGAAACATCAAGCTTTTTCTCTATAGAATCAGAAATCGATTAAAGAGAATTCCTTCGCCGATCTCTCCATTTGTTCTGCCATTTGATTTCATATGCCATTCGTATCCGCGATATCGTTCGTCATTGCAAAATGTTAATGGGTTGTTGCTCTCCAATTATATCCTCGTCTTACGTTTGCAATGCCGGTGGAGGCGTGCTTAAAGAGGCGGATAATTTAAAAGCAGAGCAGCGAAGGAACGAGGAAGCGGAGTTACATTGCGAAGAAAATTACGTTGATGGAAAATGCTTTGGGATTCCTTAAAGCGGAGTACGTTCGAAAAATTACCATCTTTCGCGGATCTCTCCTCGCACGGCGGTCTAACGAAACGATTAAAAATATTACGTTAGCCGGACGGAACTGCGATTCTAATCTAAAACTCTTCTCTAATTTCGCCAACTCTGTAACGACTGTAAAGGGAACTTTTATGTATGCACATGTGATACGTATCGCATAAAACGTTTTTAAATTTTACCAACACCAACGAGACACGACCGTTCCCATTAAATTGGCAAAGTTTCGAACGATTCTGGAACTCTATGCAGAGGTTGCGAGACATTTACTGGGAACGTACGCAACGGGCACATAACACAGAACGTTTCAAGGCGTCTCGTCTTATACATTCGCGAACGGTTTCTGCCAAGTGTCCGGATATTTTCGTAACCCGCCGTATACTCGAACTATTCCATAATCTGCCTACTCCAAAGGTATATCATCACGCTCTCCAAATATGTACAAATAATTTCAGCAGGTGAAAGAAACGGAAGGAGCTCGAACTCAGCGGAAAAATGAGGAGGGGGCGATATCATTAGCGTTTCACGAGTTTGGTTTTAAAAGAAAATCGTAACGACGCGCTGCAAGGGACGCGGCACTCGATCCACCGATTAATTCCAAGCTTTAGCTACATCGCCGGCTAAATTGCCGTAGTCTCTCGCGGCGTCGTTTTTCGCGCTTCCCTTCTCCGCCCCCATCGGCCACCCTTACCGCCCGCCGCGTTCCGAATATCGCGCGCGTACCTTTCTTTTTTTGCCGGATTTTGCCGGAGGATATCGACAGGAAACGACGAACAGGAAACGGAGCGAGCGAAACGAGAGAAAGGAAAGGCTGTGAAAGGGAGTCGAAAAACGGGGGCGTAAGGGTGCAATGAGCACTGGCGAGAGGCAGTGGGTGGGGGGTGGACGATGGAAAATGAGCGGAGAAAGGGTCGACGACGACGACGACGGCGACGATGAGGTTTGCGCGTGTTGGTGCTGCGATACGGCGAAAGAGAGCAAGAGAGCCGGCTCTTCGACTGGGTATTGGTGTGTCCGGGGGGGGAGGGAAAGGGTGGTATTGTCTCAGTGATTATTTATGGCGAATTTTAAGCCCCTAAGTGTGGCTGCTGTAATAATTAACAAAAGGCATTATGCCACGGAGAACGAACCGGCTTTTCCCTCTCCGTTACCCTAGCGCAGCGCTATTTATATACACGGTGGGACGCGAAGGTGGTTCTGGGGTTCGTTCGCTTCGTTCGTTCGCCAGGAGAGATAACACCTGGGACCCCGACACTCGATTGCCCAGGGCTCATTTACTAATGAGTACGTCCCTATAACGTGCACGAGAGTAATGCGACTTCTTTTTCGTTTCTAGTTCGCTACATACTGCGAGTTTGCGTGTGCCCGACACACACCGAGGTAGAGGCAGGCGAGTTTGCGCGAGTGGCTGTAGGGGTTGGATTCTCCGAGAGAGAAACAGAGACGTCGCACTTCTGCAACGTATGCGTCTCCTGCACTCCTTTGGTCCGCGATTCGTCACGAAAGAAGAACGTAAGCCGGATGACTCTGCGCGGCCAACGGGTGGCCTATTCATCGGATGCCACTCGAGAGCGGAGACCCTTTTTTCTTTCGTATAAGCTTCCTTGACAACGAACAGACACGGACGACGCGGCCCTCTGTTTCTCAAGTCGTGACTGAGAGATCAAGTTGTCATTATCCTAAATTCCGTGTGCGATGCTACTCAAATTTAATTGTCTCCGTGCTCTTAATTCTTTCGACGGTCTATCACCGTGTCAAGATTTTGGCAAACGTTTCGGTGTACGAGCGACAGCGCAACACGGAAGATACGCTGATGAAAATAGGCGTTAAGCAATACGAAATGAGACACGTGGTTCGATTAACGGCACGTTGCAACGTTAACGAGATTAATAATTCCACTGTCGAGCCGCTAATTCGACAAATTGATTTTAATCACAGGAATAGCCCGATCTTTTTTCTTTCGTCGTCTATATCGTGGCAACGATTCGAGGATGGCGCGCGTCGATTAAGGAAGACGCGTTTCTTTCGTTACCATTACGCAGTTCGTACCTTCCCTTCTTAGTATCACGGGTTATAGGTCGTGAACAACAGCCGGAGACATGTGGGGGGTTAATGGTTGAAATTTAGAACAGTTTAAGTGGTATACGGTGGCGTTTTAATTGACAGTCTGGTTAGGTCATCGCGGTTCTCTCGTATCGTCGTCGCAACACATGGACGAACGGGCGGACACGAACGCCGGAGATATAGAGAAGGTTTTAACACCACGTGGGGAGCAACTTTATGGGAACCGGAGCATGCCAGGGGCGTGTGTGCGTCCTCCCGATACGCGTCTCACACGCCATTCTCTTTTTCCTTTCTCTACATCCCATTGAACAGTTCCACTCTCGTTCAAAATTCACCGAGCTACCACCCGATTTTCCGAAGATTGCTTTTTTAATGTATGCATTAAAAATGCTTCGTTATGCATGCACCTCCGAAATATGCCACGTTTTATTAGACAGTTTAACAGTACCGTGAGAATTTTTCTTTTTCGTTTGTGCTCGATAAATGCAGACGTATGGAACTATGGCTACAGTGGATGCGTTTGAAGAATCTATGTACGAAGATCGTAGGGAAGAAAGACGTTAAGTATATTTTTGCTGATTTTCTGATCTAAACGTCGCTCTACGATGCAACAGGAGAATTTTAATACGATGTAATTATTAATTCTATAAAAGTAGTCGCAAGGGATCTACGATCTGATCGTTGCTTTTCCAAACATCGAATTATATTTTAGAACCCATCCAGAGTCCACCGATCGATCTTTTCGTGGACCAATTTATTTACCAATATATTTGATCGCGATATTATTTTCCGTTATTCAAATGCAAGAGAAATTTCAAAATATTTTATATAACACATAAATGAGTTGTATGGTGAGCGTTTAAATATTTTCGTCAGCCACTATATTTGAGTCTTCTGACGCGCTCGTCAGAACACTCATCATACATTCTAATGATAATCTAACGTGCGAGTAAAATAAACCAGGGACCGCGGGACCAATGTACAATCGATAAAGCAAAGATGCCAATTAAGGCGAGACGCGAATTAATCGGCGCTCCAATTAGACTGGTTGATGAAATGTACGTTACCTTGCCACCGGTTCCTACAGCTCTATCTTCTTGCAATCAGCAATTAATGTGGAAAACAGACGATCCGTCTGCGTGAACGCTCTTTATTTTTGAATTCGGTCAATTACGGGATAGAGGCCAGAGTCGAAGCTTATCTCGAGGCGCACTTGTATCAGTTTATCTCGTTTAACTCAACACAAACTCCTCCAATTAGGAAGGCCGAATCCCTGTTACACGATGAGTATCCGAACTGTTGCGCGGACGTACGAGAACTGAATCGAATCACGGACGAGTCCCCCCTCTGCAAACACCACCACTCACGACGAGCATAGCCGAAATGGTCCGAAACTTATCGAGCGACATCGCGGAGACATCCGAGGCGATCTTCGTCGGTGACGTCTCAGGATGCATTCGATCACTCCCATCCCTTGGAAAAATCGTCTCGACACCCATCGTTCGATTCACCCTTCCTCGCGTCTTTCCCTTCTCTTCTCTTTCGAGGTATGGGATGGATGAAAAATTTGCGTCCGCCGAGAATACGAGTACCGAAAAATTGATCACGATGCCATATTTCATATTTTGAATTGTTGCGGCCGCGTTTGTACGGTGCGAGCCGCGAGATGGAAAAATTTCAATTCAATCGAGCCCGATTTAAATGAAATTCTTCCGATACCGAGTCGTTAGTCGTACGTGCAGCTTGGAATCGATACGCTTCGAATACTCGCTGGAATTAGGGGGTTTTTCATAATTTTCAATAGACGATCGATCACCGTATAGAGGGACCCGGTATTCCAATGTGGTTCCCGGTGAATTTCGCTCGTACGTCTTGAATTTTATCATCTTCAGATTTGTATAGGCAAGGGGGAAATTGCACGTATATGTGGCTATGGATATAGCGGAGCCATTCTCCGACCAACTAACGTTCTGACGAATACGTCGCAATGATCAAATAAAATTCATTTACCGGAGTATTTGTACGCTTGCTATCGAAAATTTGTACGCGCATATCGTACGTGTTGTAGAAAACATCTTGAAACTTCGTTAATTAACATTACGTCGGTCAAATGAAATCAATTCGAAGATCTACATAGAAGTTACGAGACGTTGGCTGAAAACATATTCACACGGATTCTTACGAAAGTAGCTACGACGTTCTACAGATGTTTTATTGGTCAGAGCAGGCTGCAAGAATAGCCTAACCGATGCAATGTATTAGAAAAACAAATGCGTGTTACAGAGCAACCAATTGTGAGTTCGACGAACGATCGCGAAGCGGGATAATAAATTCGGTACCTCTTCTGTTCGAATAAACCAAATTTATTTAGGGACAGGCGGCACAGCTGCTGGACAATCGCTCGGATCGCACGATCGGGAATTATTAATTTCGCTCACGCATCCAGCCAACTCGTGCTCACGATCGGAAACCTTCGATTCCAGTCACGCGAGAAACTCTCGTGCTTATTTCTAATTGAAGCCCGACTTTAGCCTAATGAAGTCCAAGAACTCTGTTTAATACGCTTTTGCACGACGACTCTCCTCAACTTGCAAGGAACGGATCTCGGCACGTTGCTAAGTGTCGACTATCGTTTTACGATATTAGTATATTATATTATATTATATTATATTAAAATTGATAACAAGGTTCGTATGGAAACACGTATGAGATTCTATCGTCAATTAAAGATGCTATGGCGATTTGTATTACTTTGTAATTTTCGCTCGTATACACAGAGTTAACCTCGGATGGTTTAATCGAAGGATGAAATCTGTCGACGAAATTCCATCGCGAAATCATGGGCCGGCTGACGGACTTAATCATTCGTGAGTCACAACGAGCACGAGGGAGACTGGTTGCGTGGTACGTTGGTAGATTCGTGTGCCGGTTGTTCGTAACGCGTCTCGTAGCTTCAAAGCTGCCTAGGGTCAAACGGGGTCGTCGAGCAAGAGCGGCTCGTAGCAAATTCATTAGTCACCACAGAACAGACTGTTCGTCGTTCTACGAGCGAGTCCTCTCTGGCAGCGGTGTACGGACACTGGTTCCGAAACGGGCGGGGTGACAGTTTCCGTTCGAATCAAAAGGAAACTAGTTCGGCTAAGGGTTACCACTCGATGCTTGGGATTTCCGAACGGTTTTTTCCCAACCATCACACGATTCTCCTTTATCGGTCATGCGGATTGGTGGTAATACGAAAGATTCGCGTTTCCCGTGAGAGGAATTCCAGCAGACAGACTGTAAAAGGAGGAGAATTACGTTTAAAAAAAGAAAAAAAGAAAGGAAGAAAAGCCCCGATGTAACCGAACACGATATCGATATATAGGTCGTTGGTTAGGAGGAAGCTGGTTTCGTTAAAATCCCGATACGTAAAATAAACGAATGGAAAGGGGCGCAGAATGGTCAGAGTGTCCTAGAAACCTCGTTCCGTTGTGAAATACTTTCGCTAACGATCTAACCAGCCGCGTCGAGCGGAATTATCATTAACTCCGGTACGCGACACGAGCGCAGAACTCGAACTGGATTATCAGCTTTTTCCCACGGAAAAGGGGGATCATACGGTAATAGCGGGCGTCTAATTACCAGAGGCGAGTCCTCGTAAGCTTTCGCGTCGAGGGAGAGGAACTGTCGCTCGTCGAGCCGTAACACTGGGGTCAGAGAGGAACATTGGAAAGAGAGAAATAGGTAAAAGGAAAGGGAAGAGTAGACGAGAGAAAGAGAGGAGAAGGTGGTAGTGGTGATGCTGGTTGTGCCTCTGCCGTGGCGCATATGGAACTTAGACCCCTGAATGCTTGTGCCAGACTCTCAGAGAGACAGAGAAAGAAAGAGACTCGCGCGGAAAGCTCGGCTCGGCTCGGCCTTTTGTGAAAGAGGGTCTTTTGTCGTGGCGACAAAGCCCGAAGAATATCCATCCTTCAAATGTGGAACAGCTGCCATCGAATGGCCCCGGCCGCCTTTTTTAGAGTCCCGTGCACACACCGCATGTACACGTTGCGATGTGTGTACAGGGCTTTAAGCGAAGAGAGACGAACAGACGGACGGACGAACGGACGGACGGGTGCAGAGGGGGCCATCGAGCGACAGGGAACAGCAGAGAAAAGTGGATAAGAGCGAGAGAAATAGGAGAGGAGAGGCGGTCGGAAAATACCGTGAAAGAGAGAAAAAAAAGAAAGAAAGAGGAAGGTGAAAAGGGGGATAGGATCCAAGGGACAGAGAAAGAGAGGACCACGATGTTTCGAAGTGGCGAGATTCGTTGCTGGTTTGTCTTTGAAGCGACCTATACAGGCTTTCTGCATACTTTACAGCCTCGTCGTAGTTATCTTCATAGTCATCGTCATCTTCATCGTTGTCGTCGTCGTCGCCAGCGATGTATCCGCTACACACTGACTGAAGAACAACCAGTCGCACCAACCGAACAAAAACGTCTACGAGGGCGCGTTAATGCGTTCCAAATGCATAACTGCGTGCGCGACGTTCCAACACAGCCACACCGCAAAATGGAATACGCGATAAAGCAATAACCGTGCGGTCGATTCGCCGCCGAGCGTCGACAACCTCGGGAGAAAGAGAGAAAGGGAGAACGATTTCAGAGACCGCGGTCATTAACGTTGCAATTGCATAATTCGCGGGATGCATTCGCGCTCCACTTCCTTTCTCCCCGTGATTCTTACCACCAGGGAGAAAAATGGATGACATCGATGGCGACGCGTTCGATCGTCCACCGATTACCGAGCGATTCGGTTTTCTCGTAGCGTTTTACCTATCGGCGCGCTGACGTTCGTTCAATCGAGGTGTGTAAATCAGCCGTGCTAAAACCACCGGAGAACGGAAATAGAAAGTCATGTTACAGGGTCGAGATTTATAGGAGCGCAAGTTCGCTTTGATTTGAGGAAAATGCAGTTGGCACGAACCGCGTGGTCTGATCCGAGAATATCGTCAAGTAGTCTAGAAGGCGCGGTTATTCCAACCATGTATCCGCAAAAGAGACTAACAAGATTTATTGAAACGCATTCTCACTCCACTTCTATGTAACATAATTTCTACAACAAAGTTGTTTGACAAAGCAACGATTCGGTTGCGCAATTGCTTGGCTTCGTATCGCGCGGCTGACTATTTCAAAAGTGTCGCGATTCGAAATAATTCGCTCCTGTTGAAAGAACATCGGACCCTATCAACGGAGGATTCCAAAGGATAAAAACGAAAACGCCACGAAAATATAAATCCGCCATTGTTTTCTACGCTCGATGCTTTACGCGTGTTTCAAACGATTTCAACCACCGGATAGATTTTCCTATTTTTCTGACAAACTTGCTTGACTCGCGTTACTTTTACAACACACGTACGATACTTTGAAACGTTTACAGGCCATGGCCATGGCGTTTCCACCTCCGAACGGAATATTAGCTTTACGATCCTCGGACGTCGAGTAACGAGATAAGATGGCGTAAAAGTTTCCTCAAGTTCGAGTAATTAAAACGGGTCTTCGCTCAAGTTCGGCGTGAAACACGATTAGAGAAGTAAACCTAAAGGGGAACGGAGAGAATGGACGAAGTCAGCAAAAGGTGCGAGAGAACGGATCAGACGCGAGGAGAATATATCCTTAACGAGCCGGTGCAAATAAGAGCAGCATTCGAATAATGCGTTTTGGAATCGTGTGCTCGGTTAGGTTTTGGAGGGGTGCATCGCTGAAATAGCGATTAAGTCGCGTGATTTTGGGCGGCTAGCTTAGCTGCAGTTTGTAACAAAGTTGGAGGAAAAGAGGAGTGGGCGGTGGGGGAAAGGCGGCGACGGAGGTAGTGGAGGAGGCGGTCGTGGCTGCGGGTAGACGTCGGAATCTGAGCGGCTGGTGGGAAGTTCCGAAACGCCGGATGGAAATGCCTCGGTCGGATTAGCCCCTACTGGCCGATTGTTCGCCCCGGTGTCGGCCGCCTAATGTGGACTGCACTCGTGCCACGAGGGGGATTTCCTGTCTGCGCGCGTTCCTACGCGCTTCCAGCTATATAATCCTGTCCTGCCCCTTCGGAATCGGCCGACGTTACGACCCTGCTGCACGTCCGAGAACGTGACCGTACAATTAAGCGGTCGACTCGAATGGAATTAAGTTCGGAAAGTAGGATGCGTTTAATGGGGACCGATGATACGCGCCCCCGATGCTAACATCGCCACGATTCTTTTCTTTCACCTTCGCGATATCCTTTTATTCCTTTTTCTCCTCTCTCTGTGTAATACAGGGTGTCTTTGTAATCGTGCTGCAAGAGAGCCAGTAACGACGCGTTGTGGAACAGTAAGTTGAGAAAGTGGGATAAAACTTTGTGCGACGTAAGATCTCATCCTCGAGGAGAAACAAATTTAGAAGTAGAAGCAGGTATACATCGCTGGTAAATTACGATTGCACGCGCTTCTGTTTCTGCTTGAAGTAGTCGTAAGTTTTTACAAGCCAGCGGTTTTTAAGATTTAGCACGTTGTCGATTAATCGTACGTTAGAAAAATTGTTCTCTCGTTCGGTTTCGCGGGTTTATACGTTTCTTCGTAATTTGAAAAATATTCCCTTCTCTTCTTCAAATACTTTGAGTCTGTTTGCACCACGAATTTAGGCACTGTGTTATTAAGTTAAGCTCTGTATTCGTCTTTGTTCGTCGGTTCGTGAAACGACGCCTGGATGCATCGCGGTTCGTATTACTTCGAGTGTCTCCTTCTTCTGGCGGTGTAATTTTTCTGTACTAATGGAGTCTACGCTTTCACGAGAAGTAGTTTCGCTGTGATATATGTGTGTCGAGAAATTTCACGTTCGGAGAATTTTAAAACGTCGATAAGAAGGAAGGTATTTGTAGGATCGACACGTCATCGGGGAAAATATTGACGGTACGAGTCTGAAAGTGCTGCAGCGGGTGAATGAGACTGAACGTGACGCACTGGCCAAAGGAAACGACAAATTAACCGTGGCATGGTACCTCCATGACTTTCATTCTCTATCTCGTTGCTCGGAAATACCTCTCATTGTCGCGTTATTAATTTATTATGTACATTGGTGTCACGCAGGCGCCCAGAGGATACAGAGGGACGGAACGAAAAATGTAACGGAACTGTGTCAGTCGACGAAGGATTACTTTTCTCTAATTGCTAGATGTCTCAGATCGGGTCACGGTCAAAATTTCGCGACTCGGACAATCTTACTAAAAGTAGATAGAAGATGGACAATTCGTTATTTTCGTTTATACTTATCGGAGTAGATTTTATCGATGAAAGAACAATAATTTTATTCTTTCCCATCATACTACGAATATAGATTTGTTAAACATTGAAAAGCGACGAAACACCGGCGAAACTAGTCAAACGAACTTCTCGATAAAGGAAAATCTTGCTCGCGTAGGTTTAAAAATGTCAAGGCGGCGCCAAGGGTCCCTCGCGATTTCCAACCACGATCACTCCGTCCTTCATTTCTAAATTGGTGGTCCAATAATAATAATTAAAGCATCGATCCCAGCTATAAGACGGATCGCAATTAATTTTCCTGGAACCTCTTACATCCGCCATCTACTCGGGCCATCGTTTGTTAAAAGAAAAAAAGGAAAAAAAAAGAAAAAAGAAAGAAGAGAAGAAACGATAAGAAAAAGAAGCGGAGAAAGGGAAAGAAAAACTTTTCTTCGCCATACGGTTATGTATAGGTCGAGTGTTTTTCAGAGCTGTGGCCTCTCTCGAACACGCGGCGCATTTATTGCCGCGTTATATCGCGGTTTATTATAGCAGCTTCGGAGGTGGCAGCTTTATGATAGCTTAGCCCGCAGCGGTTCTCAATGATCCGCGAATTCCATCGGTCTGCATGCGCACAGGCTGGCGTATTAGTCTCGCATAAACGGCCCATTATTATTCTATCGCGAGGTAAATGCCGGTTTCTCGGCAAACCGGCTGTGCGGTTTCTCTTCGAATGCGCGCGGTCAGGACACATTGTTGTATAAAGCTCGGCAGCTTTTTCCAAGGCACCGAAACGGCTTCACGACAATGCGACATCTTTGAATGGATCCTGAATGCCACCGCGACGCGGCCGGTAATGGGCGAACTTTTTAATCGGGCAACAGAGAGAGAGAGAGAGAAGGAGAGAGAGAGAGGAGAGAGTTTTTTTTAGCTTTCAATAAATCATAGGCGTACGTACGACTGTATTAAGGGAGGCGGTAGGTGAACGAAAACTGGTGGGGAAAAAAGGGAACGAGGATGGCTAGACGAAATGCCCTGGAGGCAGAGCCGGTTAAAATATCGACAAATTTCCGATGACTCTCCTCGCTCTACCCCCTTTTCTCTCACCCTCGAAAGAAATATCTCGCGAACTCGACGCGAGCATATTTCTCATTTTTCAAAAGCGACCGCTATTGACGGAGATTCACGGCGGAGATAATTTCACTGGCGTCGACGATTTTGATTTAGTGAATCGCGGTTTCACGCCACCGTGCGCCAGCCAAACCACGATTTATTCGCCTTCTAATCTCCCTGTTAATCCTTCCTCACTGAAAATGTACAAAAAAGAAAAAAAAGAAACAGGAAAAACAGAAAAAAACCGATCGACAAAATTTTCCAAATACGGTGATAATTTCAATGGCGGCGATGATTTTGATTTAGTGAATCGCGATTTCGTGCCACCGCGTAACAGCCAAACCACGATTTATCCGCTTTTTAATTTCTCTGTTAATCTTGTTCAACTGTTATATTTGGAAAAATCCGATCGGCGGGATTTTCCAAATGTAGAGATAATTTCGCGAAAATCGCGACTTTGATTCAGTGAATCGCGGCATCACGTCACCGCGTGCCAGCCAAACCGCGATTTATTCGCCTTTTGTAATTCTCTCTGTTAATCATTTTTCGCCGAAATTTCCGACTAAATAAAAAACGATATCGGCCGACAGAATATTCCAAGTGTGTGACAATCTCAATTTCGATGAAACACACGGTGTAACAGAAAGCGAGTACGCTGTGGATACAATAGCAGACGACAACACATGGTGGGTTGTGTGTTGGATTGGTTGATCGCGTGGGTGGAGAAGAGAACACGCGGAAGCACCGAATTAGGAAGGTTAGGAAGTCGCTTTGCGGCTGAATGTTTGGCATTCTAATGAGGAAGGCGGCGTTTACACGCCTTATGCTTTGTTCACGCGACGCGCACGCTACGCGAGCACGATTGTTATCGCGCGGGATGCGTGTGGGCGACACGCGTTCACGTTCGTAGCGTCACGTGAATCGCTTCGTCGAATTTCCGATTGCTAATTCGTAGCCCGATAATCCTCAAATTCACCGCGATTTCGCCAGTGTTTCGTGGTAAATTAACGGGTCCTATCGTATCTACGAAACGTATTCCGATTCAGCGAATCTTTAACGCGCGAAAATCCAATCTTGAAATTTATACAGAATAGCGATATTCTTTCGCGAAACGTTATTAGCTCTTGATATCACCACGGAGATGCGTGAATTTTCGCGAATTACAAGACAAATTTCTTAGTTTCGTTCGAATATGTTGAAGTGATCGTCACTTCTGAGAAAACTCTACATCTGGTCTTCGGTTTCTCAAGAGCCTAAGGTCATCGATAGCGCGTAGACAAAAGAATGCGTCGAGGAAAGACGATAAGCGGTACACGTGCGACGTTGGTTTTGGCAGTTGTCTTTAGTCTCAGGGTAACGTTGCTAGCGAGAGGATCTGGATCGGCTTACATAGTACCACATATTTTGTATTTTACTATTCACAATATATATACTTTCAATACCTTGCAGTTTGCCCACGCATTTCTTTAATTCCATCCACTGAATAACCTTAACAGAATATCTTTCCGATCCAAATAACGTTACTTTGATCTATCGTTAAAGCATACGCGAAATTCGCTCATTTGCGTTGGCGAATAAGTTCAACAAAATTGAAATTTTCACGGCTATTAAGTCACTGTTAAATGTGCTCGTAATATCGTTTAACGAAGGATAATTAAGAAGGTGGAAAGAGAGAATCGACGGTCAACTTACGGGGCAGATGCGTCCTCTCTGAGAGTAGAGTTACCGACTGGATTTGGTCGCATGATTAACCCTGAGAGGGTCACGGTAACAAGTAGACAAACCTCGAAGAGATCCGCTGTTCCAGCGCGCGCTCGATTACGTCGCACGGCGATATTTCACGTCACTTCCGGTTCCACAGGCCCCTTCACAGTTGGAGAGGTTATGAGACTTTGTTCGGGGAAGAGGCGCAAGGGGAACGAAACAGAATCGGAGAGGAAAAGAGAAGACAGAGACGGAAACAAAGAGCCTTCGCTGGAGAATTAATTTCAATTGGATTACCGTGAATATTGTCAGCGCTTACGTCGAGGCGTTGCATTCCTCTCCGGAGGTTGCGCATCGCTACGTGCAAAGTCACGACTCTTTCATCTTATAACGAACTGCCAGCGAATGAGCAATTATCGTTAAATGCGAAGTAATGCTCTTACAAGGCATCTCTGCTCAACTTTTTCCATCGGGTTTCGTTCTTCCTCTCGATTTCGCCCTCGACGATGCTCGCGTCACTTCACGATGACCCGAGTCAAACCATCCGTGAACGGTTCAATTTAAACGAAAAGCGTTTCCGTCCGTGCACGAGACCGCGCTAAGTAATTTCGATAGCGCGCTTTAATTATTCGTCAACTTTCATACGCCGGCCGCAATACTCCAGCACGTTCAATCGTATTTTCGCGGTCGAATGCCTCGAACAAACAGCCAACTTTGCCGTGATGTTCCGTCCATTAACGAGCCGACCGCTGTTTGACTTTCGTTCCACAGAGCGGCGTAAATTTTTCGTCGCGAAAAATCCTAGGGAAAGTTTACAAAAAAAAAAAAAAAAAAAAGAAAGAAAGGAAAATTAATTCGTGGCGTAACCTAAATTTATCGGAGACGCGATATTTTCAGTGACAAATTTCAGACGCGTGAAATCAAGATCGAAGACAACGACGACTTTTCGATAATATTCAATCGCGTTTCCTGTTCGTAACGGAGGAAAGAATAAGCAAAGGTTTCTTCTCGTTAGCTCGGCACAATGTCCATCGGCTTCGAAAGTCCGGTTGCTTCCGCAGGCGTTTCGACAATGAAGATGAATGCAACTTCTTCTTTTCGCGTTTCAAAGCTAAAGGGCAAAAGTGACACGCTCGCCCGATACACAGGGGGAAAAGGTAAGGAGAGAAAGAGGCCAGAAGGCCGATACAAGGCTCATTGTTGCCACGGCTGCGATCCCATTGTACAGGAGTTTCACCAAAGTTCGCCAATTTGCGTTTTCTTCTCGAATGCGACAAAGACGCGGCCGAAGAACGCCACCGTCAGATAATATCTCTACGCTCGCCACCCCTCTTTTTCAACCGTCAGCCCCTTCCACCATATTTTCTTCCCATTCGTGCCACTCTCCGGCCCTCCTGCACACTTTCGCTCATTCGCCCTCTGCTTTTCGACGCTGACGAGGATCGAGGATCTTTTTATGCGAATCCGTCGTCGCGTAAGGGGAGCTAAAAGGAAACTAAAGACGCTGCATGATAATAATAATCATCGCGCGTAATGACGATGATAAAGAGCACAATAATTGGTGGTGCAGCAGCGAGCGAGGAGAGCGGCCGTGCAACGGAACGAGAAGTTTCCACGTCGTTCTTTTTAATTATTTCTATCTTACCCCTCGCTTTCTACCATCCTCCTCCCCACT
The DNA here is from genome assembly GCF_905332965.1 of Bombus pascuorum. Lineage (NCBI taxonomy): Eukaryota > Metazoa > Arthropoda > Insecta > Hymenoptera > Apidae > Bombus > Bombus pascuorum. The sequence continues at coordinate 11,094,951 of NC_083497.1, read as the reverse complement.
TTCCTCTCCTTTTTCTGCTTCTCGATTATTCGCGGATTCGTCGAACGCGACACGAAACGCGTCATCCGGTACGCGCTTCTTGTCTCTCCCCGTATTTTTCGCCATTCGCAGTTCATCCCGAAAGTGTAGGCTCGTCTGACCGTTTTAGCCTGTTTCGTTGGCGAACGAGACGACGATGCCGCGGGCTGAGGCGGAGCGCCACGCTGATGGAATCTGTCGCGAGCGACGAGGAAACGCGACGAGGAGACCAGAGAGCTAAGTCTCTCTGAAAGACTAAACGGCAACAGACAAAAAAAGAAAAAGTGAAAGAGGGAGAAAAACCCGGAACAGGAAGACGAAAAGGTGGAAGCGGGTACTGGGTGAGGGGGGAGGAGGAAGCAACCGAGCTGCGGAGGAGATGGAGTAACGTAGGAAAACTACGTGCACGATAGAAAGAGCCGGCAGATCGTGCCTGCGGCGATCGGTAAGTTTCCCGGAAATCCCGTCCTCCTGAGAGGATTTTTGACTCCTTTTAGCCCGATCACGACGCAAGAGGTGTTTCGCGAGAAAAAAGACAAGATCGAAATAGCGGTTGCGCGAGCACAAATTTTTCCGATAATCTCGTAAAGGGAATCTTTCTCTGTCCGTTATTTGCTTTGCAATGCGTCGTTTTATGCGATATCCACGCGGGTCGATAAGCATCGTGATTCCAATCTCGCGAATAAGCAACTAGTTGACGCGCGGCGAGACGAAACGCGCGAAGAAGAGACGAGCGATGGCAACGTGAGAACGTCTACATAATGTAGCTCGTCGCCGAGACGCGTTTAAGATTCATAAAAGAACACGAGTCGAAAATCGATCAGCCCGTCGTGTCAATTTTCCCGTAACCTTGTAATCTCTTTTCCCCCTATTTTTTAAAATATCTCGATCGATCGCGAGTTTACCTAAGATTCGACGAGAGAGAAGGAAAATTTAATAAATTTCGTATTCACCGAGGCGGGAGGCGTGAAATGTATAGGATCCCGATGCCCCGTGGCCAACAACCAACGGCCGTAAATACTCGAGATCGTTTGAATAAGATTCAAGAACGGCTCGATCGAGTTTCCTTTTCCTCGATGAAAAGGGCAAAAGTCCTTCGCGCTCGTTAAAGTAAATTTTCACGCGGCAACGGCGCCGCCTATCCAGGTCACTTTCAATCTTCTCGTCGTTTCGGCGGATGCTTTTTAAAAAAACGAAGAAACGTAGCAGAAGGAGGAGGAACAAAGAAGCTGGAAGACCGAGCAGAGACGAGATTCGAAGCTTTCATTCACAGCCAATGATAATGTTGCTGCATAGCGCGTGTTGGCAGCAGTGTCTTTCAGCTCGACAGCGAAGAAATTGAATAAGACTTACGCAATTCGTAGCGATGGATGAAGCTTCGAAGCCGTACAGGTGTAAACGATGCCACCGTCCGCTGATCGCGTTGATGAAGAAGCCGCAGACATAATTGTGTTGCCAGTTCTTCACTCCGATTGCACGTGAAATTTCTGAAACGAAGAAAAATTGATGATCAGGTTACTGACTTTCGAAAGAAAATTAGTGCTACGACTATCGGTTATTTTGAGCTTTCACGTCAGCAGATTACAGTTAAGACAGTTTAATGAAATATATCGCGTTTGTCCATAAATACGATAACTTGGAATATTTGTGAAATACAAAAGTAGAGGTGAAACGTAATAGAAAAATGAGTACGCAGAGAAATGAATGTTTACCGCGCGTTAACAGATGACACTCGTATGGCGTTAATGATCTTTTCTTTTCTTTTAATTCCATTCGTTCCAAACATGATCGAATAGTACCGCGCGGAGGTAACACGCACGTTCCAAGGAGAGCGACGAGGGAAATCTTGCGGGAAGTTGATAGACCGTACGTCGAAAGTTGCCCTTTATAATGTTGCATCGAGTCTCAAAGTGGAGGCAGCAGTCTCGAGGTAGCACGTGTAACCGCATTGTTAAACTTCACGCTATCGACTACGCCTTCTAACTAGACTGGCTCGAATATTGTGGGAAGTTACAGAATGTACCACCTTGAACTTTATTTCGTTTCGCGATAGATAACCGGAATAGTATAGAATTTCCCCATAAAAGTGTACAAACTATCAAACTGCAAAGTACCATCGAGGAAGAACTAGATAGAAGAACGCTAGAACTCCGTTTATTCCAACTACGTTTATCCGAACTGGCGTCGACACAATGCCCGATTTAGCGAATATGTTCCTCAACTTTTATTATCCGATTCCAGGCCACGTCATCTAATACGAATAAAGGCTGTTTTGTCTTAGTAGAATCCAATTATATAAAAATTAACTGCGATTATACGAACGATAAACAGCGAAGAAAGGAAGAACTAGCGGGTTTTTATTATCCGACTGATTTGGTTATTCGATACTGGTTTGGTTCCCCGACCGTATCGAATAAACGCAATTTTACATAGAACCATCCAAGCAGTCGGTGATTATTTTCCTGCGACATTACCTACACTGGAAAATCCTTTGGTAAGATAAGAAGCCATAGAAAACGCGAGGCAACGGTCATCGTGAACGTCAAGGTACGAGGTTACTCGGATTAATTCATAACGGTACGGTGGGAACGCGTATATATTTTTGCTTGAACGGCGACAAAGTGGCAAAGTAGATCAGGCTCGGCGTCCGGCACGTCGGCTGGCTTTAACCGCCAGTCGCGATACAAAGCTACGCGAGATTGTTCCCACGTGCAACAAAAAAATTTAATCGAGAGATTCAATTGCGGGGCATGTCCCGTCGCATCTGTAATTGGTTTTCCGTTGCTCCGTACGCCGCTTTAAAGAATCACCCTCGATTCCTCGACGTCTCTGCGAGCCACCCTATATCTACATACACGTATACTCGCGTGGATAACCCTCAAAGAACGCACACAGAGACAAACTCGTGCGCACGTACTATACCAGCCCGGTGTATGCGGGCAGGCGCGCGTGCGGATCCCCTTCCTACGAGTACATCCATCTCTGCTATCCGTACAAAGCGAAGGAAGCCGTATGTGCATTGAACATTGATTTTAAACGCAAGCCGTGCCACAAGACTGCCGTAAAAAAAGATTCGAGTCCGCCAGACTTTCAAGTTTCTGTTGCCATTCTAACGGAAAACTGGAAGCGCCAGGCGCGCAGACACGATGGATTGATACGGAGAAGATCCGAGACGCGTATCGGCTCCGGCTCGCATCAGCGACAAGTAGCTTCGTAGACAATGGCGTAGTTACGTACAGCGTGCGTTACGAAGGCTTTCGATCTATGGCGAGTCGATCCTAAAAGCAGTTGCGATACGCTTCGTTACATCTCTCTCCTCTTTTGTCTTCTGTCTTACTTTTTTCCTGACCATTTTACGAATGCACGCGTGTATCGTTCGAGAATAATAGTTACGTCCCGATGAATACCTCTCTCTGTATTTTACCGACGAAGGAGACGCTGGATTTTCTTTGTGAAACACCGTTTGTTCTAGCGAATTCGCGACTTTCCTCTTGCGCGTAATTTTTTCTGCGGATTTAGCTTTTAAGGCGAGTGGAGGGGAATTAGAGAAAGCTGGAATTGGCATGGCAGAACGCATACGTCACTGCGAAACCGTTCTCTTGGCGTTATCGAGCGCGATACGGACGATCGTTTAACATTATTCTTGTTCGAACGAGAAGGAACACGACGAACGAGAAGGCACTACGCTCATACATAAATTCTTGATCGACTTCTTATCCCAGATCCGTTACGAGTGGAACGAACGAGTGAAAAATATATCTGCAGCGGAGGGAAATTTAATTGTGTATCGTGGGAGGAGATCACGGTTTTGGAACGGTTCCTCTTTGCAGCAGGCAGTATATTATTCAAGGAGACGGCAGCGTTTGATGGCAAAGAACGCAGGTCTACCTTGTTCACTTATTTAAAGGGTAAAAATATATCCGGCTCGGAACATTTCTCCAGACCTACATAATTTACCGGAGTTATTTTTCCAGAGCTACGAAACGCTGTGCGCCATGGACGAGCAAGATTCCTCCCTGACGTATTTCGTTCAGCAACTACTTACAAAACCGCTAGACACTTTTATACGTGGAAACGAGGTTATTTATCAAACGAATGTTCAACTTTTTCGCATCGACCAACGAGCTAACGATCCGCTGCAGGCGCCAAACTTTTCGCCCTGCTTTGAAAAATCTTTTTCACGAAACAAATACGTCCGTCGACTCGGTTTTACTCGACTCGATGACACGCGCGCGCGACAAAGTCGCTACATTGCCGGTCGGAGCGTTCTTTGATTATTTAAAGGGTGAAAAACCGAACATCAAAGTCCCTTATAGTCACGTGCGTGGTACACCGTCGTGCGTAGAACGGCGATTCAAAGTTATTTTACGGACTGTACGACAGACGGTAAAGTGGTTTATATCGGTCTGGGAAATTCGGGACCGATAAGTTCTTTACGTGTGCTACGATAAATTGGGACGACGATCGTCATTCCTTTGCATTTTGCTCGTGCCGCGGTGGACAAAATGGGGTTGAAGCTTGTGAATCAGTAAAGAGACTAAATTTAACCTACTTGGTACTCTTTCCTCGTGAAACATTATTTTTAACGCGACGCTCTCTTTCGCGTTACATAATATCGTTGCTACATTTTAGTATGAAAAAGACCGAGCTTTGTCCCGTGAGACAGCGAATTTGTCAGCTTCCTGTAACATATGATAGTTTGTGACGAGCGGAATCCGAAAGACCGAGCGCGATACGCATAAATTTTAGATCCGCGTAGCGTCTAAAATAACGACTTCCGGTTATACATGGAATTGGGTTTCTATTCGTCAGAAACTGTCGCACGATGAAAACATAGATCGCAAATGTCGGTGTGCTCCAGAACCAAGTTCAATCGCGAAAAATCCTTCGAGTTGCAACTTCTCTCGCCTTATAAAGTTTTTATTTCATTTTAAACGACAAGTTACTTGACTTTTCGCACGACGGTAAAGTTAAGACAAGCGGGAGAGACGGCCGAGCGCAAATATTTTGTGATGTCCAACTACATTCAATTTGGCGTAGCGCGTGCCGTGCAAACGACGACGCCCTGTGTGTGTGTCTACTTTCTCTGGTTATTTAAAGGGTCAAAATATATAACGTAGCCAGGACTCTTTCACCGCCACGTGCATACGCCGCTATGTGTAGATACGGCGCTCCAAAGTTATTTCACGGGGGCCTACCGTCGTGTTCCCTATGTACATACAATTTCCCTATGTACGACGATCGCGTCTACGCGTACACGCTCGTGTGCGTGTGCACTGCGTATCTATGCGAGGGGAGAAGCACATGGATGAGAACAGGAGATGGAGAAATATGCGACAGTGCCCAGAGAGAGGGTGATAGAGATAGAGATAGATAGATAGAGATAGATAGAGATAGAGAGAGAGAGAGAGATGCAGAGTACCATGAGTACTATGTAGGAAGAGAAGCACAGAAGGGCTGGACTGAAGCAGGGGCGCGAAGGGGTACGAGCGTAATATCGGAACCCCAAACGGTAATCGATATCACATATATCTCGCCCGATGTATATTCAACCATCCTGCACGGTTTTCCGAAAGGAACCCCTTAATAAAACTACTTACGAAGGCCAGGACGTCTCGGTGATTCGATCTCTCTTTCTACGTCTTCTTTCGTACGCTCGTTTCTCGTCCGTTCGTATATTACGACTGGCTTAAGAGAGCCAAATGGTTCGGCTTTTACGACGGGAATACCGAGTCTACGCCCTTAGGTGCCGCGCGTTAAGCTTCGTCAGATATATTAAAACGCGTCTGAACACGACCGCCTCGTTCTCCTTTGGGACGCGCGAGTTTCGTCGATCGATCGATCATCGACCATCGCGATCGGATTCCTGGACCGTTTCGTACCTTTCGGATATCTTTGGAATAACTGGCGGAATAAATAATCGACAATCGTACAAATAGGTGTAATCTTGATACCGAAAATTATTTGACCAGCAATTTATTCAACGATCCATACTTCGAGGATTAAGGAAAGAAAAGTGGAGATTCAAACAGATACGATGATCGTTCGGTTCGATCAGCGCTTTTATAATTTCTCTATCGACAGTTTCACCGTACGATAGTAAACGCTTCGACCGATCTTTCGATTCTTCGTTACGATCGACTGGACCGCGTGAACGTCAGCCGATGACGTATTTGCATACGTTGCGTCGTAACATAGCGACGGCGTGAAAAATCCTTGAAATTTTCAGCGGCTGAGATTTGGTGGTTGACGAGAAAGTGCTGTGAGGAGGAAACGTTAACGAGTGGGCGATCGCGAGTCTAGGAAGCGGAGCATAGAAAGAAGAAATGAATATGAAATTAATAGTATTCCGGCAAGTGCAGCCTGGCGCAACTCCATGCATTTATATGCGCTCACCGGAAAGCTTTTGCTTTTCCGACGATTTTTTCCTCTCTCCTCGTTCCTTCTTTTCTTTCCATTTTTCTCGCCCCTTCGTGTTTTTCACTATCCCTCTGTTCCTTTTATCTCGGTATATATTTTTGAGTGACTTTTTCACGCATCTTGTCGCACAATTCCGGCCGTGTCGTATCAGCTCGACGACAATGGACAACGAGCAGCGAAAGGTCGGCTGAAAGAGCCCCTGCGTCAAGATATTGTTCTTCCGTTCTGCCAGTAACGTTCTTCCTTATAACTGTCGCGCCGTGAAAATTGCCTCTCTCCTCCTGGATATTATTGCATCGTCTATTTGATCCGATACGCTTTTTAAATTCAACGACACTTTGACGGATTTATCGACGTTCCGACGCAGTACGCTCGGCGTTGCTCGCTGTCGCGCATTTTCCTCTCTCTCTCTAAAAGGAAAAAAGAATTTATGCCATCTTTCCTTGTCCGTTCGATTTTCGATCCGCGAGAGAGTTCGTTAAAACGACCAATGCGTTCTTTTGAAAGCGTACCGATATCGATCATCGGCAATAACTGTATTTACAATGGCAACTGCGACCAATCGAGAAATTCTCCACGATATTTTTTTCTTTTATCTCTCGAAGACCGTCTTGTAGTTATCTTTTAATCCCCGATTGCTATCCTATCGGATAAGTTATAGAAAACATCGTGTCACGGAAAAACATCGTTTAGCCCGAACGATGAGAACAGTTAAAGGAGAACGATAAGCGAGATAGACGAGTGACCCGGATGCCGGTCTTTCTCCGAAGAAAGATGTGGCACGAGGTCGAAGATCGCCGATAGCCAAGAATGGTCGGTCGTAATTCAAAAGTGACTGGTTTCCGGTAGTTTGGACTGTCCGAAATCTCTATTAAACCAGCCCTCGGACTATGAGCCGCAAGACACTATATGGTAATTAGCCGGAGAAACTTGCCAGGCGAATTGTAGCGGGCGCCAGGGCGAACTATGCCCGCATGCCCCTTGGGTACCAAATACCAGCACCGGGGAGGTGGGTTAGGTGGTGGCGACATTACTAAAATGTCAGAGAATGTCACCCATCTCATAATCTATGCCCCGCGTCCTCCTCCCTCGCCCTCGGCCTCTCGGCAACCGCTAACCTCGAGGTTCCACCGGCACCAGGAGCCCTCGGTTTAGCCCTCCTCCTCGTGCAGCCTTGCTCGCTGCGGCCCCTCTGGAACTCGCCCCTTCTCTCTCCACCTTGACACACCAGCCATCCTCATCCCAAACTCCCTCTCCCTCTCTCTCTCACTCTCTCTCTATCTATCTATCTATCTATACACTTCGGGTGTCCTCGGTTTTCTCTCTTTCTCACGTCAGTAGCTCTCGGTGCAGCCGCATTCTCGCGAGAAATTAATTTGGCCCTATTAAAATGATCACTTCTGGATTTAAGTTACGATCTTCTCTATCCTCTGCCGGTCTTTTCCTCTTCGTCCTCGGCCTCTCCCTCTGCCTGTCTGTCTGTCTATCTCACTCTCTTTCAGTCTCTCTTCGTCTCGCGCCGTTGCTGCGTTCCATCAGGAGAATGGAGGGCGCAGAGTATATATCCCTCTCGGCTTTCTCGGTGTCATTCATCGTGCTAGCGGCTCCATGACGTTTCAGGAGCACGATTGCCGCTGGCTCGAGGGTGGCTCGAGGTGGTGACGCTGTTATACGAGCTAGAAGCTCTCTCGCACACCGAGCCCGACACGAGAGGTTTTAGCTGCCGTATAAACGGAAGAGAGCGCATTCGTCGGCTGATGCGAGGATAAAGGTCGCCCGGTATAAGCTGCGAAGTGTATAACCGCGAAACCGTCGGCTGCGTGAAATAAAGGATAATATACGGCGACTGCGTTCGTGAATCGTCGTCCTTTCCTGCGTGGTAATTGTGACTGAACGCGACCTTTCGTCATTCTCTTCCACGATCATCAGAAAGGATTCCTTTCGAAAACAGAACGAAGGAGCTTCCGTGCTTGGAATTCTGTTGAGACTCTAGCGGAGAATTTCTATCCGCGGCGAACGCGAACGTTGAAATTGCCAGGTCTTTTAACGCGCGATTTAAATTCATAGATCGATGATTTCATAAAACGATAGGAAAAGTTGCTTCTAACGAGTAATTCGTCGTTAATTTATACGCTTTGTTACGATTCGTATAACGTTACTAAAAGTCGACCAAAATATTCGTAAATGATGGTAGCGACGGTTTCATCGTATAGTCACGCGGAAATATCAGAGAAATTCAGAAGGGAAAAGCAACGTTAATGGAGGTAAAATGTGTGACCAGTTTTGTCGAGACGCGCGATGAGATTAAAAATTGTTCAACACCTCGGCTGTTAATTTCTAACGTGACACGGGATTTATAAATTACCCTGGCATCGATATGTACTTACTCGTGTGCCGCACACGAGCCACTGCCTCCAGGGACGCTTGCGCAGCTGCTATATGTATAGTGGCTGAATAAGTAATAAAATATGTCGTCCACGCTCTTGGGATGCTGAGCGTGACCACGCGTAATATTACGCGGCCAGCACGGTTTTCCCGTTGACGAGAAAACAATTTCCTTTGCCGCTTTTGAAAATGGTCAAGCGCGAACGCCAACCGGAATAAATGCGCCTCTCCTGCGAATACAGATTAAATTTCCAACTACGAAAATCGCCTCGAATTTGCTGCTGTTATCTGTACCGCAGTTGTTGTATTAATATAATAACAATGCAGATTCTGCGTTTTCGATGCCAACGTTTTTTTCTTTTTTTACACATCGAACGGATTCACCGATACACGGTTGAGAACGGTCGCGTGAAAAATGCTTCGAAAACGACAAAAATAAAGAATCAGGATTATAGTACGTTAGTGAGTTTTTTAAACGATATGTATCGACTTCGAGAAAGCACGCTGCTTCATAAATATATGAAATATGCGTCCCAAAGGTCGGCGCCATACCGTCTGTGAATTTTATTGCGGGTATAGCGGTAATCTGACTTATGGTAGTCCACCTAAAAGCTTCGAGGCACATTTTTTAACTATGTTTGAACTGTAGCACCATTCTTTACCATTTTATCACTGTAGCGGTGTGTATGACTGCACCGTGAATGTTTATGCATTTAGGGGAAATTCAAAGTTGCGTAAATGTAGAGGGTGCGCGCGAAATATGGAAATATTTACTAGATCCTAACACGATATATGAACTATCAGAAGATGTAACATTTACCAGACAAAGCAAATCTTTACTCTTTATAAGAACACGAATTTGCATAAATGTTCATCTACGCGGACCATGCAAAATTCAATTTGACGAAATACACGTTCATGGGGTTAGTACTATGGGATTAGGGACTATGCGGTGGCTATTCTTGGACTATTTTATTACGGAGGTACTCCTGGAAGATCGTTTGGTCAGAAAAATGCTGGCCGGTCGCGATAATAGCAGGTTCGAGTTTCTGTTATCCGCGCGTGCGATCGTCGTAACAGGCGAGGGCAGTAATTGGTTGGGTGCTAGCGTGCTGCATTGTGGGCGGGGTGCCGCGATATGCTTTCTAATATTTGCACACTTTGATTGGAGTTTGCCCAGACGCCCCTCGAATTAATTACACGCTTTTTCACGTGTCCCGCATTCGACATGATCCTATCCCAATGACAATTCGCAAAAACGATGGACCTTCCATCATTCGAATTCCATTTCAACTGTCCGATACTGTCATTTATTGCTGCAAATAAATAATCGATCGCTAAAAACTTAAATTTATATTCTTCGATGGACGACGGACAGTTTAGGAGAAAAGTAATGGTCTTTTTTTGTCCAGTTCGCGAAACTATTATTCGATACTTTATTTTTAAGGAGAAATACAGTGAAACGGACTCGATGTGTCCAGCCGCGGCGTTACGTCTAATTTCCCGGTAACGAACGAATTTCCCGTAGCCAATTACACCTATCGTTGCCAGAGACAGAGACAAAGAGGAGAAGAGAGAGAGGAGGAGGAGAGGATGGAGGAGGAGGAAGAAAAAGAACACCACTTTTATCCGTTATTCAATAAACACAATGCTCCTTCAAAGGTATCTTTTCAATTATCAATGCCAATCGAGGCAAGATAGCGGAAAGAGGCAAGGATTTCAGTGCCATCATCGAGAATCGCTTTTGATCAGCAGGCAAGTATCGCTGATCCGATTCAAATAATTAAGTCTGCAACGTGGATCGTTAGTAGCTCATCGAACGAGTAACCGGGACTGGATGCTCCGCGTTCCTACGCCATTGCGCTCATTAACATCCGATGAAATTCCATTAAAGACGACGATGATGTCGATAGTCTACGTTGTGTATCTTACGCTGTTTTCGCCTATTCTCGCGAAAAACGTGTTACAATCGCTTTGAAAACATTAACTTCTATGTACATATCGCTGATTTGCTCCGATAGTGGCGCAACTGGAAAAGTGTCAACGTTAGGGGAGAGGCGTTTAAAAATTTGGAAGGGAACGACGGCGAGTTACTTCAACGACGTGTTGCAAGGCTGACTAAATGAAAAATATTCCATTGTTCGCGAAAGTAGTGCAACCTTCCGCTCGCAGCGTCACGAAACAACCGAAGATTCCGGCGTTGTAAAACTAGCGATACGAGTAATAATTTTGCTCTCTGACGCAAAACTGATGGAATTGTAAATATACCCTTTCACACGATAAAAATAGAAACGTAACGTAGACATCCTAGTTACTTAGTTTTTGGTTTCTCTTTCGGGTTATTCGCCAGACATGGCGTTTTTTCAAAGAACATCCCTTCCATTTTGATCTGTGTAGACCTATTCGATAAGAGCAAATTAGAAATTTTTTAAGTTGTTCGATTATCGAACCAAAATACGCTGCAAAATACGCGTAAAATTCGATAGGATTTTCTCCTGAATATATTCATCGGCAATATCGAAAGGGTTAGTCCAGGTGGTGTAACCATCGTGCGCTGGCTTCATGGAAACTCACGGCGAATTGAATTAATTAAAATTTGTCGGTATGTGTAACCAGGCCGCCGCCTTCTCGCCGCGAGAGACATTCTCTTTCCGCGAGATTTCGACGGTAATAATCGCTAATTACGCGGTATCGACGTCTCGCTAATTAACCCAGGGACCCAGGCTTTAATTAACCGCGCGTGCCTTGTCAGACTCGGTCGCGGAAACGGAAACCTTCTCTCGGCGAAATGTCGTTGGCTCGTTCGCGAAAGAGCTTCGCGTCGAACAAGCTGAAAATGTACAAGATTTTGCCGAATGTAATTCTGCACAGACCCCTGACCATCGAATTAACATCAAATGCAAAAACCTACTTCTAAGTAGAACATGTCACACGTACTCGTACTATGTCAGACAGAGGGCAAATTATTTTCGATTATACAAATTATCGCGTTAAATACAGTGGTTCACAAAAGTATCCAACCGCTTGTGCAAACACTCTGTTCCACTTTTCCTTCTCTCTCTTCTTTTATACCTCGTGATCGTCAGTCTCGGTAACGAATAGACTAGACCCTGATATTCTTAAGTTAGAAATTGTACTTGGGCAGTTCAATGCTTCGATTGTCCATTCAAAATTTGCATTCGAACGATTCTCGTGGCAACGACAATCTGACAATGTTAAATTTACATCATCGCCAAAATGATTTAAAGAAAATGATACCTAAATGAAGATTCCTTTCGCTTATTAGACATCGTAACAAGTTCTTTGCTTCGGATATTTGAAATATTTCTTAACATTACGCGTAAATTTCTCATCGTTGAATTTTCCATAGACGTACGAGGATCTGTTGGTTCGATCGTGCAAGAAGTTTCAGATAATACGTACGCTGGTGGAGTGACGTATGGAGTCGAAACTATCGCTCTCAACCGCGGGCCAAATTAAGACTGTCCTTAATGCGGACTGAGATTGTCCTTAATCAAGCGAAACCAGGCCAGTGCAATTGGAAATACGTGTTAACGAGACGTTTCCATTAGCGCGATTCGCGAACATTAAAATGAACTTCGGATAGATATAAGTCAATATTAATTAATGAGCATGATAACGTCTGGTCGTCTCGAGGGATGTGAAACGCTGGGATATTAAGCGTGTCATCTATCTTTGTTTCGCTATACCGATCGCAAAAACGTCGACAATGACGCAAAGAAGGGAATATTTGCTACATTGTGCGAATAACGTATCTCGCGTCGTGTCACTTCGCGTTTTACGCGCTGTCATTTCCAGTAAATGAAAAAGAGCTGGCGTATCGCGCGCCCAGAAAACAATCGCAGAAGGTTACTCGTGTTTCAATAATACAGTCAGACCCTGTGTCTTGTTTTAACGATAACAGTCGCTACAAACAAGAGGAAACAGTAGCAAAGCTCGCGACGTTCATTCGGTCCGATATTTTTCTCTTTAACCGGTTAACTACGTTTCACGAGTCCATCCATGTCAAAGAAAAACTTTATTTCGGTGCGTTTGACGCGTACATTGGTCGTCGTGTGGATTTATTTGCGCGCTTCGTGACCTAATTCCATGAGAGATTTCTAAAACTAAATTTCGCAGTTAACTGGTTAAACGAGAAAATATACGGCTGCTGAAATCAGCTTTCTTGGTGGCTGACGACTCAAACGATCATCGACAAGTCCATCCGCTTGTCTCCGCTTCTCTCTACTATTTTTACGTTTGCAATTAGACTTCCCGATTCTCGGCAGATGTGTTCGAAAGAAACTGCGAGTGGCTACCATTCGTTGCGATTCTATCGAAACATTAGAAATATACACTCGCGACAAATCGGGTTTGAATCGACCTGGCATCGCAAATACCTCGGCTTTCTTTCCTCGAGGATCTATCACGAAAGGAAAAGCTGCTTATCACACGTCAAAGACTCTTTCGTAGATGGGTCGAGCGTAGGCTTCAACAGATGCACGCACAATGGACCACATTCTGTGGAAGAATCACGGGGCAACGGGAGCATCTCTGCTGGTTCAGGGGTGATCGAAAATCTGTAGAGCAGCTGAGGTTCCTCGATTATCGGGTTTCTGAATCGTCATTTTTTATTGCGGCGTTTGTGTGCACGCGTTCAAAGGGACATCCTGTCGCGTGAAACGAGAAAGAAACGCTGCGAACAGGGGAGAACGCGCGCTCGCAGCAAGAATGGAAAAGAAATTAAAGAGTCTTTGGTATCGAGAAAGTTGCCCGTTTAAAGAATTTAAGGTGGTGGCGAAGGAGAAAGAAGCGAGGGGAACAGACCAAGAGAGGCGAGAACAAAGTAAGGGAGAACGAAACGAGAAGCCGAAGCAAATATAGAGATATCGAGATTGTAAGGCAGCGAGAGGCGGAAAGCATGGAAAGAGAAGGCTCGATTTTCCTAGGACTGGAAAAATATTTGCACGCTTCTCCACCCATGCGATCTTTCTCTTTCTTTTTTTCCACTTGCCGACTGGCAGCGCCGCGACGTTCCCTCGTCTCTTCGGTATCGGCTATTCCGTCTCCATATTCCGAAGTTTCCACGGACTGCAGCGACTTTCGCGCCCTGCTTTTTTTCCCCTCTCTCACCCTCTTTTTTTCCCACTCTCGCTTTATCTCTGCTTCTCTCTGTCTTTCTGTTCGTTCGCTGGCGTTCTGGCCAGCGTGCATCGGGAAATATGAATCCTTCGTCCCGTCTGCATTGTCTGGGACCTGTGTTTGCCACGGGCACACACAGGCGAAAACCTGTTCGGACGTTGGAAAGCGCGCACGCGTGTGCGTGCGTGCGGCTGTTTGCTCGCAGGTGGTGACAAAGATCGATCGCGGCGAGCTTGGTGCACGTTGGGATGAAAAAACCGAGAGACCCAGGGACACAGGCAAGCACACGTCAGGGGTGGAGGATGGTCAAACGGACGCGTTGTCCGACCAAACGATGATATACCACGGCTACGTTCGAAATTTTCACAATTAACGTCGCGTATCTGCCGGCGTGAAACACGGATATTCAAACCGCCATCGCCTCGTCGCCAACGACTGTACTACGACAGTGAAAGATGATGAATGAAGCCCCGACGTTTGCCAGAGAATAAAGTCGGCACGCAGGTGCGACTAGGTTGAAGTTTAGTCGACCGACACCGTTAACTCGTTACCACCCATTCGTCCGACTAACTCCAAGAATTGAGTTCCGCGGTGTTAGCTGCCTAACTGTTCGCAGACTTGTCGCTTGCCTGAGATCTCGTCGGCATTCACGATTGAACCTAACCAACTGCGAGTGAATTATTAAACCGTTTCACGCTACGAACTGTCAGGGACGTTACCGGGCAAACTTGCACGCCTCGACCAACAAGATCTGTACCGTGTCGAAAAATCGTTGTAAATAGTTTCTGGTATATATGTAACTGCGCAAAGTTCGATGTCTGGCCTCGTTAGAGACGAGATCGGCATTTGTTCGCGACAGCATCCAGCGAATTTACGCGTCTACCTCGGCCGAGAGAGCGAAAAAGGAACACGAAACAGAATCTCTGCACGGAATGATCGTATACAGGTGGTACTCGATAATAACTCGAAATAACAGACTTGGATAGGAGAGTCGCTCGTTGGCATCGAGTGTATCGCGATTGATCCGGAGAACGTGTTTAGAACGCGTCGTCGAAATCCCCGAGGCGAGCAAGCACGGTGAAACGCCTTCACAGACCGAACATACTTCCACTTCTTCAACTTGTTCCTCTCAAGTCGTCACATTGTGCCCGCGTGAGGCGAGTCTTGCACTCTGTTGTGTTCGTAAAACAGCCACTTTTCCCGCTGCTACTCCCTAAGGACCCTCGAGTTTTCATTGTTCGATTTCGAAGTACTACTCTCTTCCTCTTCTCTTTGCCTCACCTTTCTCTCTGATCCTTCCCATTTTTCTACTTTCTTACGCGACCACGATGTACAGGCGTAGCAAGTCGACGACTATCGATTCGTCCAAGACACTTAACGAGAACCACGCGTTGTTTTCTTCTTATTCACGGAACTCGATCGTTCGTTTGATACGTGCGAGTTATCTTTCAAAGTTTCGACGAACAGGCTACCGGGATATCGCCGGATCAAGCGTGGTGCTCGCGCAGAGATTCGACTTCGGTTTCCCTCTATTCAATCTTTTTTCCCCATTGGAACATTTGTATGACGAGAGCAACCACTTTATTGCGTTGCACCTGGTTTTGTTCGCTGTCACGGGTTGCTCGAAATCTCGGGATAAAGGGAAAATCGCGTTTGATTCGCGCAGGCTGCTCTATGGCGGAGAAACTGGATCATACGTGGTTTATTTTCAATTTAGTTCGACGCAAAATTCATCGATTTATCTACTAGTGTTTGCGCTAATTTCGTAGTACAATGAAACCGCGTTTACCAAAACACCGATTAATGGGAAGCTCGGAAATGGCCTGTCGTAAGAAAGATTAAAAGACAAAAATGCAAATATTCTTGTTCGAAGATTTTCGTTTCTGTTTAATCCTTCAAAATTATCATGAACAATCCTGAATTCACCCTAACGCGAACAAGGGTGATTTCTCTTACGAACCCTTCGATCGTGGGTAAAAACGTAACGATAAATCGAACAAAGCAAATTGAAAGATAAAATCAGGAAGACGTACTCGAACGTACTGTTCGATGTCCACTTCGTTTTCCCGGTCACCCAATCTCGAAAATCGAGCCCGTAAGATACTCGTTTTATCACCGAGACAGTTAGCCGAACCGGGGAAGGTGACAGGAAATCGTTTGATCCCACGAAACTCTTTGAAACGTTACACCATGTTCGTCACGAGTAAGAGAACACACTGTCCCTCCTTCTTTTCCCTTTTCCGGCTCAGGCTTTTCGCTGTTATCCGGCGAGTTTGCACTCGCGCGCCACGACTTCTGATATTCCGTTGTGTTCGTAAAACAGCCACTTTTCCAGCCGATATACCCGGAGGACTCTCGAGGTTTCTTTGTTCCATCTCGAAATACCGTTTACTACCTTGGCCCTTCTTTTTTGCCTCCTCTTTCTCCTTCCCTCCTTTTTCACCGCTCACTCGTCGTCTTCCGAAACCAAGACGTCTGAGAGGTGACGTTCGATCGAGTATCGATTACGCTCAATTTGAAACGCGGCTAATGAGTGCGAGAGCCACCGGGTATTTTCGGCAAACCACGAGCAGACAGCCCGGAAGAGGGATGAAAGAGGATGGTTAATAGTCGCGGAGAAAAAAAAAAAAAAAAAAAAAAAATGGGGTAACGTCGCGACCGAACTAACCGCAAAGAGCTTTCCGATACGCTGTAGAAAACAGTGGTGGTACGAGGGGATGGTTGGCTGCCTGGTCGAGTGCGGAAAACAATTTGTTGGCCGCGAATCGTTCGTGAAATCTCTGCTCTCTGGTGAATCGTTCCGCCGAGAGGAACATTATTGCCCACATACCGTCGTTTTATCGAAATAGTTAAGATTTCGATGCTCCACATTTTCCACCTGAATTCAACATCCATGCTCCATGCAAGATTTTTCTGTTCCTACTTCGAATTCGTCCCTCCATTCTTCGGTCAGAAATATGCATACTAGAGCTATATACATCGTACAGAAACGTTCTTTTATTTCAATGAAATATTCGATTAACATGCACGATTAAATGATCTTCTGCCGGTTCACTTCGCTTGTACGACGGTGAACTCCTTCTATTGTACGAACGAAAACTTATAGATAGCGGGACAAACTAGTAGAGACTTCTATTATGCGAACTTCAATTGTACAATTATCAAGTTCGTATCAACGGAACTCTGGTCTAATCATACAGATATACATATATCGATGAAATGTTGGGATACGAATTCCACCTTTTATCAATTTCTCGATTTCGTTACATAAGTACACGATTACTGTTCGATTAAAAAAAAAAAAAAAAAAAATAAAAAAAAATAAAAAATGAAAAAAACAAATTACTTCTATGAATTCATTTGTTACGCAAAGGTGGTACAAACAAGAGCAGGTTACGCAATTAATTGGGAAAATAGTTGCAACTTTTTCCTGTTCTTCGGTTTATGGATCGATTTTACGCAATACGTGCGACTACATCGAAACAAAGATAGACAACGAACGAATCTAAACCTCGAAATCTATCACGAAACGTTCGGTCGTTAAGGGTTAGCGGGTTAATTCAAAAGGTCGGCGAAAAAGAGCGATGAAACGAGTAGACCGTTGCTCAACTTTACCCCCGTGAAAAGGGATTCTGCTACGCTCCAATAGCATTTTCAGGCTCTTTGGAATTGAACAGAGACACGGAAACAATTACCAAGACCGTGTTACCCTAATCTGAAAATCCTGTTAGCGATCCTCTTCTCGTACCTCGATTCTTTCCTTACAAAGACAAACTTCGGCCCCAACCAAAGATGTCGAAGGACAGACACCCTCTGTTATCCTTGGCGATAATTTGCCAGGGTTCGCACACTTGCCACACGATCGATCGATCTATCTTCCCTTTCGTTTCCTCTTTCTCGCTTTCATGAAATTTTTCTCGTGGCTACGCGTACGTGTTATATTCGTCTGTGATCCTAGGCGTCGCGATCTCTTTACCCCAGAATTTGATCGAAGGAGAGAGAAAGAAAGAGAGAGAAAGGGAGAGAGAGAGAGAAAAAAAATGCAGGCTGGTGCATCAATTTCAGGCGTATGCGAAAGAATGTCAGAGACGACGGAGGGAGAGGGCTCGCGCGTTGAATTTTCATGAGAAACGCAACGAGCCGTCGAAATGAAATCCTGCGAATAATATACGGACGAATAATATCAAACGCGGTTACTTGCGGGAGTAAAGGGCCGTGAAATTCATCTAGACCGAGAATTTAGAACGAAATCGCCACGGAGAAAAAACGGGGATGTAAGTCAAACGGAAAAGCTGCACAGTGTGACGGTATCATTTCGCGGGTTTTCCATTGGTCAGTCCTTTTGCCAACCGCGATTTTCTCTTTTTCCAACCTCTCCAGTTACCTCCGCGGTTAATTAACCTTCTAAGTAGGATGGAGCTGCACTCGCTGTTCATTATCCTGGTCTTGGCCGAATTACACACAGAATTTAATGGCATAGAGTAAAATGATTGAACAAAATGAAGAATCTTCTCGACGATCTACCGCGTCATATCTTCAGGTTCGCGAAGAAAGAAAGACCAAAAAAGGGATACATCAAAGCGTCGTACGATTAGAATTTCTCTTGGGGAAACGATGACTGTTCTCTCAAAGCAACGGAAACTAAACCGTGTCGATTGGTCCATCATGGTCGTCATGCAGTGTTCGAGGAGTTGGCGTGCGAGAAGTCGGAAAAGCGAGACGTTAAAGCAGACGAATGAAAGAAAAAAAAAAAAAAAAAAAGAAGAAAAAAGAGTGAAGAGAGGGGTAGGAAAACTAAAGGGAGGCCGGCGAAAGTTCCGGCGAGTAATGGCTTTTAAGTGTGAAACCGTTCTCTACCGCAGTGTCGTTCTCCAGATTTCCCCTGTCATCTGCGTTAAAAGGTACGCCCGATCCATCCACCGCGCGAAGAAGGAATTTCATCCTTTCTTTTTCATTTTTTCTTCTTTCTTTCGTTCCTTCCCTTTCTATTTCTTTTCGCTTTTTTTCTTTCGTTTTACTGGTTCTCGACGGTGGATTCGAGCGCGTGAATCGCGCCAACATCATTACACGATATCACTGGCTGAGGTACTTCCAGTCGATAGAGTAGTTGGAGGTTGCAGAGATTCGGATGGCGCCGGCGCTAAGCTACCCAGCTAGCCAGGATTTGCGTCCAGACCGTTTGTCTTTTCTTCGCCGAATTAGTATGGATTTAGCGAAGCCGCAGAGAATGGAAGCGCAACCACGGGAGGACTTTAATCAGCTGCTACCGCTGACTGCTTGCGCGAACACGCACCTTCATAAGGGGAAATTAAAAATGACTTATTATATCATTTTGCAGCTCGAATTGGAATTTCCACAGACTGTAAATTCACTTGGTATCTTTGCCATCTTTTAATTAAATTACGCCACGATATTAAAGAAGTTTCCGGATCCCAGTCGCGATAAACAACGGAATTAAATTAATTACTCTGATTCCAAGAATAAAGTCTTTCGCGTTTCTAGTCGATAGGATCACGGAACACGTACACGCTGGCTATAAATATTAAGATTACCGATAATAATTACCGAATGCTTCTCGTTCCTATTAACTTTTAATTGTTTCCATATAAATCTGTTACTTTATTCGTATCGTATTAGGTCATGCAGAGATACGTCATCGTGGAAGCGGAGCAAACGTGGAAATGCGACATCGATGCAATTCTCCAGAGTTCACTTACACAACCTGTAAGAAGTTACTCAAACATCAAAGCAAATTCTGATATTTGTCAGCGTTGCAGCGAATGAGTGATACGTTCTATTTGCGTTCGTCTGCGAGATTGTAACGAGTTTGCAAGAGTAAACGAAAATTCTCAACAACCTTGGGAAACACCACGGAGCCGGGGTAAAATATTAAATAAAGTAGAATTTGTCAGGGCTCTCCGACGAATATAACAAGTAAGTAGCCTAATACTTATGGCTGTCGGTGTAGTTCGAATAAAACGTGCAGGGAAATAAGGAAGGAGCGTAATGCTACTTTTGAAATGCTACTTTTCAATCTGGCTCCGTGTACTAACAGCTTTTTTAAAGCCCTTGAAAATCTCGTTTCCTCGGGACGTCGCTGAAAGAAACTAAAGAAAGAAAAACGAAGGAAGCAGAGGAGAAATAGGTGACGGAACGGTGGTTGTTCGAGCGGTTCACGGCGCGATACACGGCTGGCAGAAAGATCATTACAGATATCGCTGGCAGAGGTGCTCCCGGTCGGTAGCGTAGACGGAGGTAGGTGGTAGGTGTTCGGTTAGCGCCGGCGCTAAGCTCCTCTTCGTCGGCTTTGAACCTGAACGTTTGCATTTCACGCTGCCACGCGAGCCAGACAAAGACGCAGCTAATAGGGGAGAAGCCGGAGAAAGGGACAGAGAATCGGAGATACGTAAGTAGAGAAAAGGGGTGGCAAGGGACGGGGGAAGGGAGGAGGGAGTTTAAGAAAATGAAGGTTGATGGAGAGAAGGAGAGAAAGGAGAAAGATCGAGAGGGTGGAAGCAAGACGCTGTGCGACGTGTATATACAGAGAAAGAAACAGAGAGAAAGGGGAATTATAAGGGGTGGGAGGATGAGAAAGAGAGGTATACAGAGGGTGATATAGCGCGAGAAGGTGAGGAACGGAGGGTAGGTAGAGGGATAGAGAGCAGCCCGAGGCCATCGCTAACGACGCCATTGTCAGCGGCCTGGCCATTGTGCGAAGCGTCCTGTACGAAACGCCGATTTCTAGCTGCGATCGCGGAGCCTCGGTATACGTTACAGGCAGGCCGAATAAAACAAGTCATTCGGCGATGACGATGCGACCGAATCAATACGCGATAAAATCCGCGAGAAAAGGCGATTCTGTTGGGATGGAAAAGCCAGCTATCGCACACAGACCATGGCGAGGATGAACGTCGCGCGTCACCGAGGAACGATAAATCTGGCTTCCATGATTCGACGAAGAACACCCGCACGATCGCTCGTTTTATTACTATTTCGTCAGAGTGGAAACGAAGCTGTTTTGTTTTTTCTTTTTTTTCTTTTTCTTTCTTTCTTTTTTCACGGGAAAAGTGGGGCAAAGGGGAGAGCATCGGCGAGGAACGAGAATCACGGAAAGTGGCTCGACACACGTGAAACGTTTCAAACGAATCGAGAAATGCGCGCAGCGTGCGGTGAAATTAATTCGTTGAATGGACATGACAAGAGAAATTATAGTTTTAACGGAATCGCGCGAGAGCAGACAAGAATACGAATTGTACAATGGAACAAAGCTAATGCGTAAATTCGAATGAAAAAGCTAACAGCATCGCGGCTTTATATTTATTATTCCCCCGTGTTCTCTATACGAACAATATTAATTCAGAGTTCAGTTCGGTGGATAAACTCTGTGTCCACTTTACGCTAACAGGATATTATTTAATGTTCGTGCAGGAACTAGGTGTTGCAAAGTGGCCCTGTTAAATAAACTTTCGACTTTGTACCGTATGGAATCGATCGCAGCTGCCTCTCTACCGAGTTCCATACCGAGGATTCATCTCCATCGACGAGAACAATTTCGGAATGGAGTTTGCGGAATTTCGCTAAGAATTCGCTTAGCCTTTCGAACACGGACTCGAGGACCGATTTGACTCGGTCAAACTTTGCGAACGGTCGATATATTTACCTGGCAAAAAAAGAGATTAATGAATCACCGGATCAACTCTCGGAAAATGTAGCTCTGTTCGCGTCAGACAAACAGATAAATTTCCTACAGCGGCTACAACTTTTCTATCGTTATTTCGAATCTTGTCGAATAATCTTGAAACTACATAAAATGAAAATACAAAACTTTTCATTTCAAACCTTTGATTCAAATTCCTTAATATTTTAAATGTTCAAACGTTTCTCCAATTTTTTAAATAAATTTCCAAGCTTTCTACATTTTTAAATATTCGTAATCTGAAAATTGTTTGATTTGCAAATATTCAAACTCTCCAATTTTTTAATTTCCAACTATTCGAATTGCCAAATGTTTTAATTCTCGTATATTCAAATTTCTAAGATTTGTATGGCGAATTTAAATAATTTTTTAATGTAATGTATTCGAAGCTAGTTGAAAAGTAAACTATTCTGTCCTGCTAATCAATCTTCGCAGGCTTTGTTATTCCGCAAACGGGCTCCAGGAAGGAAAGCGAAACGCGGCTCATTCCTTGAGATCACGTCAGTTTTATTGTGAATGCGGCTGAATCGGAGTCGCGAGGCAAAGGGAAACACGGCTGAAAGGTACGAGATGACAAGTTCTCATTCTGCCTCTCTTTCACAATACGATTGAATCGATGCGGCTCGGATACAAGCTGTCTGCGTGGTGTGAATATTTAATGAATGTAACCGTTAATGAGGCACGGTCATATTAGTATTAATTAACGGTAGGACGCTCTTCACGTTGCCATCGTACGAAAAAGAATTTCGATGAAAAGAGCCTCCAAGATGAACAGAGAGGGAGGAACTTTCTGATCGTTGAATATACACAATGTTTCGTTTCCTTATTAAATTCTGCACACAGACAGGCAAATATTTTTTATTGTTATTACAAAAGAACATTGCTATTGAAAAAGTGCAGCTACGTTATGAAATGCTACGGAAAAGCAAAATCGATTTTTCATTAGCCTCACCTAAGGCAGTTAATTATTGCGCGGCTGAAATACCAAACTCAAGTTTCATCGATCCCTCTTATCTACAATCCAATTTCCAAATCTATCGAAATATCGCAGTTTAAACGATCCAAAATATTCGTTAAAATGAAAGAACACATCGTGTCGATTCACGTCGTACAATCGCGCCAACGAACAAATAACACACGCCATAAAAGATTATTCTCTTTGACATTAAAGGCATCGTGTCTCAAACTCCCGGATGGAGGGATTTAATGGGATTGAGAATGAAGATATCTTTGTATGGCGTAAAAGGCTTTGAATGTGTTGATAGGTTAACAGGATTAAGGCGGGTTCAGCGTGACCCGACAAAGCGCATATTTCAGTTAAGCTACACACTCGAGGAGACGCGGCTAGAAATTTGCAAGTGACACCCGAAAGTGGTACGCGAAGAAAAATGAAAGGCGAAGTTTGATATTTTCGCTACGAGCAGGTTAAAATACATTTTTTTAAGTGGATGCCATGCGGCTTTGACCGCGAATTAAATTAAAAAAAAAAAAAAAAAAAAGAGAGAGAAAAGAGGGAAAAGAAGAAAAGACCCTGCGCTTAATTTCCTGGCGGTTTGCGAAAATGTGCTGCAGACGGTGTACTTTTTCCTCGAAGCGAAACGTGAATGCGAGATTACTTTGTTCAACGACCAGTTTAATTTAAAACGTTTAAAAACCGTGACATAATTGGAAAAGTGCGTGTTTTTTGAAATCTAAAAGTAGACTCGCTCGATAAATCAGCCACGAGTAAACGATAAAACGGAAAAGGCTAACCGAAATAGGGACCATATTTTTATCAGAAATGATATCGGGAAATAATGTTTGACTGTCGGGTTAGAATCGCGCAAAATATCTATTTTGAAGTTTCGACGTTTGACCCAGTTTGGATGTATTAATATCGCAACCGCATAGGCACGAAAAGCATAGGCAAAACGAATCGGAAGTCTCTCGGTAAACGGATGTCGCACTCGTACGCCAGACAATTTCATTCAGTGAAAATACTCATTTACTCGACTTCCTGTCGCAGCTGGCAAATATTATATCGCGGGTGGAACTTGCGCGCGTTAATCCTCCTCTTCCTCTCCGACGAATACCGTGTAACATCGGTTGGTTATTTAACATTCAGTTGTTATCTCGATAAGACAAGAAATCCCCTTTTGTCCGATTAAATTGTGCTCGATGCCGAGTATAAAAAGAAGGACAGGTATCTTTGCAGGTCGCTGTCGTTTATTACAACGCGACTTATAACCGTTTCCTTGGAAAACTACGAAACGATCGTTCTAATGGCCCGTGTAATCGTTTTCCTTACGACAGAAACGATACAACGCGATAAACTACAATCTAAAACGAGTCCGCGCAGTGTTTCGATGGCTCTCGACGACAACGTTCATTTCAATACGAGTTTTCCAATTTTATTCGCAAATCGAATATATCGAATCCCATTAGTAACTTTTAATGTTGTCGAATCTAACAGTAAATATCGATGCCAGCTCGAACGTTGCTAATACGATTAAAATTAATCCCACATCTACTGTTTCTAACCAGATGGATCGACGTACGAACAAATGATTTCATTAAAATTAGTTCGGCTCAGTGAAACTATCGCCCGCTATTCAAATTACGTATTATTAACGTTCATAAGTCGATACGCCTGTTGTTAATTGCAATAATATTCATGGACCTGTGCTCTGGAAGGCCAACGGTTTTCACATCTATCTCGAGACAATTTTTTCCATACAAAAATAGCATGCAAACAAGTTTTCTGACATAGTTCTGCCATCGTTAACACGTTCTTCTTTTAATTCCCGATGAAGTTCTAACAACGTTAACTTCGCGGACAAACATCGCGATGCGGTTCGTCGCGATATCAACGATTACTTTGCCTTGGAATAAACGAATTCCATCGCGAAGACCAAACGCAACGAGACGTAGCACGAGTACGAAGAAGATATACGAGTGTAGCTTCGATGATACATAAACATTTTACAAAGATGAGAGTGCCGGGTAGCGTAATTTACGTACAATTTCTACAACGGTAGGTTCGGTCCAGCACGATCGATCGATCGATAACTCTCGTGAAACTTGCATAAATCATCGTGAGGGAAAAGCAGCGCTTTACTCGATTTACGGCAACTTTACGCGAATATCAGATTACTCACGGAGTTCACTGTATATTCGACCTGAAACTCTGATACTTCCTGCGATACTCGGCGTTTTTACCGTGTCATCGTGTGGCTTCCGTTCTCAGAGAGCACGTTTCAAGGTTACGCTAGGGGTAGCTCGACGCAGTACTTACCGTTTGCTGTAGCTGCACTGCGTTTCCTTCGAAAATGCCGTGGAAAACACCTTGAATCCTAGAGCGTGGTCCGGTCTCGTTGTCTCGTGGTGATAAGAGCACGGCGTCGTGTGTGTGTGTATGTGTGGAGAGACAAGTCCCGTGTTCCATGAGATTCTCGTGAACGATCGTGGCAACGACGTGACCGATACGCTTCTCTTGGACGAACTGAGCTCTCCCCCCCTTGCGCCGGTCTTATATAGCACCCCCACCCCTCTAATCTTCCCCTGAGTATCCCTTCCACCGGAGCAACCCCTGCACGGAAGACGGCAGCTACGTGGGGATGGATCCTAGTGGTCCACCAAGGACTCCGTTACCCTTTCTCCGTCTTTGCCATTCTCTCCCTCGGTCGTCCTTTCTCTCTCCGTTTAACCCTCTCTAAAATTCTCCCTCTTTCCCTTCTTCTCCCTTTCCACTCTTTCTCGCTCTTTCTCCCTTTCGCTTTGTGCTTCCACCTTGTCCCTCTTGCCGATCCGAATCTTTCCTTTCGTTTCATCCTTAGCCCAACAGCGAAGCTTCTCGCTTCCTTCGTACCGTGTCGCCGTTCTTCGTTGTTTTCCGTCTCCGTCGCGCCGTGTCCCAAATGACAATGTGTAAACTTCGTGCTCAAAACCCCGTGGCTCACCAGCCTAAGCTTTTCTCTACCCGTAGTCTCTAGTCTCTGGCCGTCGTCGTTTGGCTCTCCTCGTTCCTCGTCGGGACAGATCTTACGCGTCATGCCAAGAATGTCCCTCAGGGTCAGAGGAGTCGGCGAGAGAGCGGAAAGAGATAGATAGATAGATAGATAGATAGATAGATAGAGAGAGAGAGAGAGGCAAAGTTTGGCCCGCGCGCAAGATACAGCCTCCTCCCACGCGGTTGCATTATTCGCGATAAATATTTACGCGGTCGCGGTGGAGCATGAGTCACGTTCGTTCATTGAAAAGCGCAACGATGCTCGCCGGTCGCGCGAATCGAGCCACTCGTACCTCCCACGATATTTAACCTGCGTGCGTGCGATGATGTCTTCCGCGGCGAGCACCTGAAATTGTAAAGCAGATAGGCGTCACAACGCGAATGATCCTTCGCGTCGTTCGTTCCTGACGCTAAACGAATCGCTCGGAAATCCATAGAAACGTTGCAGAAAAATGACGATTACAAATCGCGATTGCTTTTTTAAATTCGCCTTAGAATTCGCGATTATTCTTGTCGATAAAGAAATCTGAGAAAATCGAATCTCTTCTTTCGAACGTTGAATATTAATTATGTGCCAAATTGATAGCTGCATAAAAAGGTAAAATCGATCTGTTTGACTTCTGACAGAGTCAAATCATGTTTTATTCTCCGTATCACTGTTTATTCTCTGTCTGCTTGTTTTGGCTACCTACCCAAGATTTAATAAAGTAACAGAGGCTTTTTTAAAACAGCTTTTAATACGATAGAACGATAAAAAAAGACACAATGATGGCGAGGGTTGTTTCGAGACAGAAGCAACAGAGGGAACGGGTGCGATTAAACGCAAGGATAATAATATCGCTATTTCAGTTAAGATTATGCAGAGTCGTCTAGTAGGTTCGCGGCGGTACAAAAGTACGCGTGTACATGACTCGTATCAAAAAGCGGAGGTACACAAAGCGTCTCGTAATAAAGGAGAAAGAACAATAGCAGAAAAATAACCCGACTTGCATTCGTGTCCCGTTAGCGTCTCCTCTATTTTACTGCTGCATCCCTTTGCACGCTACTGTGCTACCTGTGCGACTACATAAATTTCAATGTTCCTTCGCTTCTCCCAGGCGCAAATCCATTCGATTCCTTTCTATATACCGAGACGAACCATCACGAATGCCAATTTGCAAACTGAATATAAGAATGAAACAGATGGATTCACGACGGTAAATCAATTTAATACGTCCCAAGGTGGATTCTGCTTTTAAATCACCTTAGAATTTTGACCGGCACGGGTAAGAAAGTTTTAAAATCATCGCTGTTTCACACCACCCTCTGTACGTTCTCACGGGGCAAACCCGCGACACATTTTCGCAGTTACCTATGTTTTTCCCATTCGGACGGCCGTCTTTCTTTTTCCCCTGAAAACA
Source organism: Bombus pascuorum (assembly GCF_905332965.1). Classification (NCBI taxonomy): domain Eukaryota; kingdom Metazoa; phylum Arthropoda; class Insecta; order Hymenoptera; family Apidae; genus Bombus; species Bombus pascuorum. The sequence continues at coordinate 11,067,902 of NC_083497.1, read as the reverse complement.
TATGCGCGATCCACGCGTGGCGGACCACACATCATACACTTGACGCGCATAAATATCATTATCTCCAACAGGCTGGGTAACTCGATTTGGAGGCGGATCGAATTCCCTCACCCTCGCTGCTTTCCCTCTTCCACCATCAGCTTCTTTCCTCTTCCAGTAGCTGGCCGCGTCCACCTTAGCGATCTTCCTTTTGTGGGGCGCGAGGACGGCCGACAGGCCGCACACGCCCACCTTTCTTTTTGATTTATGCCACGCACGCGAAAGGGAGCCTCGTAGGTGGCCGCAATGAGCATCTCGGGTTTTTAACGAAGATTCCCGGATCAGGCGAGTTCGCCGAGAGAACTGGAAAAATCTGGTCCGAGGATCTGCGAGATTCCGCTGCTCGAAACGTAAACACCCACGGAGCAGATAATCGACATTAACTTTAGGCATTTCCTCCAGTTAACAGGAAGATTAAACGAGATATCATTTGCCTAAAGGCGATCTCGAAAGCGTAGGTCAAAGCGCAATACGAGGGATGCGGCCCGGCGAAAAACGCGACGACCTTCCGGCGTCGAATTCTCGTCAGGTTGATCGTGATAATCTAATCAACGATCCAGAAATCGTGTCGACGATATCGTGTCAGGGCCGAGCCACCTGGAGTGACCCACCTGACCCTCGGTGCATACGGAGATGCGAAAACGACGAGAGACGATGGTGGCGAAAAGGGATAGAGGGAGGCAGACGGCGAGAGGACTAGGAGAAGCGACAAGGGTTGGTGAAAAGGGGGTAAGGAGAGGGTGTGTGTGTGTGCGTGTGAGAGAGAGAGAGAGAAAGAGAGAGACAATGGTAGTTGGAGAGACGAAAATAGAAGCGGAGATTCGACGGGAGAGGGTCAAAATCCCCTGGTCGTCTCCCGCGCACCCTAGGAATTCCTTGCTGCGGCGGCGATAGGGGTGCTTTGTCACCCCTTTCGTGGCTTTCCAACCCCACCAACTGGCCTATAGCCGATCTGGAGGGGATCGTAGGGATGCTGTCGTCATGGAGACCTATGCATCGGTGGGGATGAAGCATAGAGGGCCGACGGTGGCATTGATCGCTGCGCCCGTGGACCATCACTGTGTTGCCACGGATGTAGAAGGGGTGAATACAAACCCCCCACTCCCCTTTCACTCGCGCGGTCCTACCGCACACGCATTATAGACTTCGTATTCGTACGAAAGCATGCGTCCAAGTATGGACTTACGTGCTTATGCGCGCCTGGCGTGAATGATTCGCGACGCGAGAGCCTACGTACCGTTATATCAGCCGGTATGCAGACGCCGCGACACTGTTTCCTTCGTTGATCTTTCGCCGGCGGAACGTTTCGACCATCGCCGGCAAAGATCATCGAGCGTAGATTCGAAATTTAAAAGCAGACAGCGCGTTCTCACTTCGTTGAATATCATTTGTGTGCTGCGCTGTGGCCACTGGTAAGAGAGTTTTAGAGGGAGAAAGAGAGAGAGAGAGAGAGTTTCACTGGTAAGAGATCTTCGCCTAACTAACTGCGAGAGACCGTCGCGTTATTTCATTCGGTGGCTCGCCGAGGTACTTGTCAAGCGGCTACAAAAAGTACTGGAACGTTATTGTATTTATTGTAGCATTTACGAATTAATTAACCAGGTCCGAGTATATTAAACTTCGAATCATTTGGCGGTATTTTTATACGACTACAACAGCTTGGTACTATAGAAAGTTTAGAAAAGGAATTTTTATCGATAGTGTGACTTTTGGTAGAAAATTATGAACATACGAACGAGTTGAAGCGCCGTATATTTTACAGCCTTAAATACACGCGTCTAATCGCTTTTTCTAATCGATTTACGCAAGATCGCAGGATATTACATTTTACGTAGAAGCACTTGGAAAATCGAACGACACGGTAATGGTCGGAGAGCTTTCAATAAAAAAGAAGGAGAGTGGATACAGAAACGGTACAAATTCTGGATAAGTCGTAGTCATTTAAGCGAGCAACCGAGGCTTTATCGCGATAGCGGATGACGTTAAACCCGGATAAAGGAGGTTTTTAACACTGTCGTAACCCCATTACGCGTGTCGTCACCTTCTTTCTCCCCATGGGGGGAGTATGGGCAGAGCTATGGGGTGGTTTTAAAGAAGCAAAGATACGGGCTGAAACATTCCATGATTTAATATTTTCAAGTTTATCGCGACTCTCGTATATGATATATTACGCTAATCTTGTGAATTTGTTCGACGCTCAATTAAAAAAAAAAAAAGAAACAAGTACCAACGGATCGTAGTAAAAAATTGCCAAGATTCTATCTCGTCAATGTACTGTATATATAGGTGATAGATAATTATGAGCTCTTTGAAAGAAAGAAAAATGTGAGGATGAATCGATGGATGTACGCTTCGATCTTCCAATCCTACGATACTGTCCATCATTTCGTAATTACTTTTTTGAGGTTACCGGCATCGATACACGATTCGCTGAACGTTCACACATTGACATAAGCGTTTCTCGTTAATTTAATCTAGCGCACCTATATGCGATGTAATCCTATCGCAATTTCGGAGTTCCGCGGTGGCCACGCTATTCCGAAAATTCACCTAGTTATTTCATAAAGAGATTTACATCCATCTTCGCATCATGTGCTTATAGGTAACAATTATTTTAGTGATTTTCACATAATCGTTTCTTTCATCGATCCATATATTTTACAGACTTAATGAGCTCTACACGATTTGTAATCCTCTGTTTTACCAATAAAATCATCAATGCGTTTATAGATCAATGACTGCTATATGCATCTCTTACCTCGAGCTCAATAACGTTTAAACGACCTTAATTTTGGGGATACGAGTTCGTTAAAGAACTTCGAAGGATCTTGACCATCTCCAACGATGATTGTTCACGATGCTCGACGACCTTTCGTTATTCAGAGACATCTGCGATATCAAGCGACTCCGATGACTGGATTTAGAAAACGTTTTCTTCCTGCATTCTGTTTAAACGTTTGATCTACATTTGCGGCGAGTGTATGTATATTCTGCTGCCAATAAGTCTTGAGATACCTTCGATCGTTCGATATATGTGATCTTTAATAAAATATTCTCTATAGAATCAATGCTTTTCGTAACACGAAGGTGAGTGCAGTCCTACATATTGGTCATTCTAAATAAAGAAACATGCACAGTTTCGTAACAGATGTATGTTATAAAGCGCGCGGCTCTAGATCGATAGAACTATAAAGTCGATATACATTTTATATCTAATATATTTTAGTCCAGACATTCCCTTAACCTAACGACGATAATAACCATCTATTTTAGAAACTTTCAAAGCAAGAGTACTCGCATCTTGCCGCTATCGTTTCTTCCGCGGTCGTACGTGCGTTCTTTCTTTACATTTCCACTCGCAATTGGCCACTGCCTTTGGACGAGATACAACTATTGTCGGTGAAATCGTAACGTAACACGCGAACACCACTTTGAAGCACAGTCCCTGGGCACGCATCAGCCGACTAAGTGTATCAATAATGAATGTTACGCATCGTTAAATCGATGGCGGCACGATTACCGGACGATATCGACGCCGGTTTCCGACTAGATCGTGTTAACGCCACGGTACGCCTATACACGTCGATGACTTTATCCGACGAGAGCGTAACAAGCCGTCGTGGCATCGGATTTTGCTTTTGCTAATTAAAAAATTCCACGCGAAGTCAGATTTCCTCTCGTCGCCGCAGAGAACACCCCTGCGAATAAATCCAATACCACCGAGCCGACTCTCTCGTCAGCCATCTAGCCCCCGTCACGCATATTTAATTTCTTGTATATCGTGTATCCTCTACGCATTAGAAGAACATTGTCACCGATATATCGTTTGGCGAATTAAAATCTTCGCTATCGGTACCGAAGGCGACGAGACTCACCGTCGATGACGACGAAAATTCGATTCTAAAGGTTGAAAGTTACGTGGATGAAAATTTGATTCACGCGCGTAGCCAACTCATTTGGCAATTCAATGAAGTCGATATGTTACGGTTCTAGGGTTCAATGCTTTTTAGACTGTCGAACAAATTTTTATAGAAAGTAAATAGTAATTCTTCGTTTGACAAAAGATAGTATTTACTTACATTAGTTTCTTGCGTATCGTGCATTGCGAACATGTCAGACGTCATTACCTGTATATGCTACTTTAGAAATTAGAATTCACAATTCAACGTTTTCAAAGATAACCAGCACCAGTGACGAGTTGAAAAATCCGATTCGAAAAATCGAGAATTACACAGGTAAAGATTAAATTCGCTGGATATGGCGTGAGAAGGATCGTTGGCTGGAAATATTTTTATTCCATCACGTTGAGGCAAACGTATCGAAAGATGGATAAGCAAAACCCATCGACTAAGTAAACGATCAGAAAGCGCGTTCTTTCCTACGAGAACGAGTAGTTGCGTAAGGAGGAAACGAAAAAAGGGAAGAAACGCGCGTTCAGAATGTCGGGCGCAATAACGCGCTCGCTTAGGAGGCGCAGGCACGCGCGGAACGCTTTTCGGCCTGCTGCTAAGGGGATGCGTTAGGGTGCAGCGTTGCACGCGAGCTACGCGCAACGCATTCTTCCTCGAGCGAGTAAAATGCACGCTCGCGAGTACAACGCGAGGTTGGACATACGCTCCAAGGTTTATTTGACGCGACACGCTGGACATCCGGAGCTTGCTGTCGACCCAACAGCTTCATTACACCAGCGGAACGATGATAGTGCAATTTTTAATTTAGCCGGTGCAATTATCCGGTGGCTCGCGCCTCTTTTGCTCTTTCTGTGCTCTACCGTGAGCTTTTATCTTTATTTTGGCGATAATAACAGGCCACGAGGCTCGCGGTACGTCAAGGAAATTAACCACGGAATGCCGGCTAATATTTACGCGGTTTCCAAGGAGAAACATCGCGCAGGCGGTTGGGGTTTGCTAAGCATTTTTTAATTAAATCCGTATCGATAATAACGGCACGGGGCTAGAGCGCGCCGTATCTCGTACGCCCGATAGTTCGACGTAACGAAATTCATGAGCCGAGGGCCAAAGAGAGACGCGCATTAGAGGAGAAAGTAAAAAAAGAAAAGAAGAAAAAAATGTATTCGAGGCGCAGCTGGATAGCGTCGACTGCATCACTTTTCCTACTTACTCTTTCACCCCGTGAAAGGATGAAAGGGAGTAATTTCCAATCGAGACCCGGCTATACGAGGTGATGCGAATATTTTCTCTTTCCCTCTCTCTAGGTTTTTTAGTCGACGCGTTCACCGTCTCGTTCTATCGAGTCGCGTCGGGTCTACGCCAACCGACACTGGTGAGAAGAGAGTTTTCGCCGATGCGCGTTCGATGAATACCGGTAAGTGTGCTGGATCGTATGAAAATTGATCGGCTAATATCGAACAACGAAGACAAGGAGACGATGTGCAAGCAGTTTTCTGATTGGCGTCAATTTTCGCCCGCGAAGGTCGTCGATGTATAAACGGGTTTGCCCCGACAGAGAGGAATAATTGAAATTCCGGCAGTCCGATTGTTGCGTTCGGCGCAACGAGAATCTCGCGAAACGGATCGGCTGCAAAACGATTAAAAGCTGGGGATCTAGGACGACCTCGAATAATACCATCGAGAAGTTTATTCCACGATGTAATCTTCGCCGGTAACTCTGACTTTTCCCCGAGTTCGTGTTAATTTTCTCAGAGAACGGGAAACTTGGTCGAATAGAGCGCTCGAGAATGAACGATAGCGTTTCGGTTGGAAATGGCGACGCTATTCTCCGCAGCTATTACTCCGCTCGATTAACGCGACGTTGATTTTTCTTCGCCGCACGACGCGACAACTCGTATTCAATTAGGGTACGCGATGAAACTTGTTCGAAGGTGGCGCGCACGTATGAATTATAACAGATTGCAAGCTATCTGAGGGAGCGACGTATAAGCGAATTAGATGTCTCGCGAGGTAGGCCAAAGGTAGTCGCGATGTCACATCGTCACTCATGCTACCGGGAGTAAAGCGTTTCCTCGTGTGCTCTATCGAGTAACTAAGTTTCGTTCCCCCTGCCTAGGTTTGTCTGCCACCGACAACGGTGACAATACCGCAACAGGATCCTCTGCCATTGTGCGCGATTAAATCTCAAAGACCAAAGTGATATCTCTCTGTCTCTTCGTTTGAGACGCGCACCACTACGAACATTGGCAGACGCTAGAGAAGGATAAGGGTTGGAAAGGGTGGCCTGGAAGCGGCCGTGGAAATATCGTACGAACGAAAATATCGTAACGCGTACCAAGGAAAGAGTAACTAACGGAAACCTGTTACACGGCTTATCGATAGTTTACGGACAACTAGGTTCGAGGTACGATGCGTAAAATAGTTCTCTAACTAGTTTAATGCATATAACGATGCATTAACGTACGACTCGTCAACTATGCTCACTATCACCCGAGTCATTTATTAACTACGTTATTCATCGAGTTACGAGTTGCCTCTCTCGTTAATATCGCGTAACGCTTACTGTCGCTTCCCAACTACGCCAGCAGCCTCGTAAGATCGCGCTAACCATTCTGCGGGATTAAATATCGAAGAGCGAAACCGCCATCCTTTCATCTTACGTTCGAGCTTCGTCGGACCTTGAAAGCGCCTCGCGCGTGGACTGCAAGTTGGTCACGCGGGAGGTCATTAAAGATATATGTCGCGCTTGGAAGAGAGAATGCGCGAAATAGAAGCTTGAAAGTTTCAGCGAAAGCCTTGTATCTTTGACGATTCTTCCTCGACGAAGATTCAATCGTCCTCGATATTCGTCGCTGATATTTACGTCGAAGCGACGCTCTAGAGAAGATATAGACATTTTTTTAGCCTATGGACCCAATGGGATGTTGCGACAAAAAAGCGGAGATCAGTTACCGCGTGTATATCCACGTTATCTGTTCTAGTTATATCGTATTCACTTGCGCGTGAAGTCGATATTTTTGCGCGAGACACGAATGCGTTCAAAATTGAAGGCCTACTACTTATTTATCCTACCGCAACGACGTAATTTTTGCGCGTCTGTCTGCTGTGTGTTCTTTTCTTTTAGACGTGTTAGGTTTCTATCAGAGAAAAGTAAAAAATAAAAGAACAAAGACGCTCCGATTTCAGTCTTGCTGCATCTTTTGGATCATTATGGCTCATAACTTTCTGTCGGTAGAAAATTCCTACAATCCGTGGAAAGTATGAAAGGAACATCTCTTTCAACCATGCGTGATTACTCTAGCGAATAGCCGAGATTAAATCCTCAAATGAAATGCTAAGAAATTTCTTTCTGAACAAGCGATCGATCCGGTTTGGCAGGGCCAGTCCCGGGCCAAAAAGCCGAGGTGTCGCGAAGTCAAGTATCGGAAATCAAGGTGCGCCGAGTCTCAGGCAACTTGAGTCATGCAACTAGTGGGGAACAACGAGGCTTGCAACGGTGTGGAACACGCGGTTCAAAATGTCGTTACTTAAACGAAGGATGAGGAAGTTATCTCGATACACGCGTCCGCCACGCGCGCTATTTAATACCGCAGCGACGAGCAGACCGCGGTTTATCGGTGTTAGTGAGAAACTAGCCTGGCAATGGTGCATAGAACGATGATGATAGGTGTACTGGTGGTGGTGCACTGTCAGTGGTGCAGGCCCATTGTTCGCCAGACACAAAACAGTCGGCGTACAAAGTGGCTGCTGCGTTCGCTGCGGCGAAGGCGAAGCCGAGGAGAACCAGTGGGTGATGAGGGGGTGGGTCGAGGGTTGAGGATGGCACGGTGGGTGGAGATGGGTAGGCGAGCGAGTAAGCGAGAGAAAGAGAGAGAGAGAGAGAGAGAATCACAGTGGTATCAGAGAGTGGGTATTGTCTACAGAGCTAATCAAAACCAGCCCTTTCAACAGACCACTCTCCCCCCCTACCCTTTCTCTCGTAACTTCACACACATGTACAACACGCATCGTACGTAGGAGAAGAGGGATTGGAATCGTGTTGGTGACCGTTTCCAGGTAAATAAGAGTCGGGCTCGAAGCTAAGTTTCCGCGTGGCCGTGGGGATGGTGCATACGCGAAAGGGTTGCAATAGGTTCGCGAAGAAGGGGAATCCGTCGGAATATTTTCGCCGCTGAAGCTTACCTTTTTCGTGCGCGTAATTTCATGGTCGACAAGTTCCGCAACGATGAAAGGGTGAAACGACCAAGGTCTCCAACCACGAGCTGTCTTAGCAGATAAGGGATACGAATGAGTTTTCAGCCTTTTCTCTTTTCGTATTCCTCCCTATTACTTTCGGACGGAACCAGATGCATGGAGATCTCGTAACCGTCGAGCGAGATATTGTTACCGACTTATCCAGGCGCCAAATCACCTATCGTTTTCGTCGACCGACTTGATTAAAAGCGGTAAACACGAAACGCAGCCGAGATTCATATTTGATCGCAGCTCGACGCTGTTACGCGGCTCGCGCGACCACCACACTCGTGAAGCCTCGCGCGAGTACCTAGTTACGAGAAGAACGATACGGGAGATGAGAAAGAAAGATAATGTTTCTAATTTCCGAAACGAGCCGTGTTACAGAGCGGGACGTTTAGTTGAGGACGTCAAACGCGCCATCGTGTGCTTTACCTCTTCTCCTTTCATTCCCCTTCCCTCAGTCTCTCTCTTTCTCTCTTGTTACTTTCTAAACTGCTCGTAAATTGAATTACGCTACATTCGCGAGGACCCGTGCTATTATATAGGTAGAAAATGATTCTATTTGAAGAAGTTCTCGAAAGGAGGCAAGGTGAAGCGTACGAAGACAGTACGAACACAGAGGAAAAAGGAAGGAAGCACAAAAGAGCGAGAGCAGACAGTGGGTATACATTTCATAAAGTTAGATGTGCCGGTCGTATTTGCCAGGGATGGTGGTGGCAGTGTGGCTTGGCTAGGCAGTGGGGGTTGTATCTCTAACTCGAGCGCCTATAACATCCATATCTATATCCCATGTACCGGGTGTCCAATAAATCTATTACCCGGTCCCGTGGGGCTGGAACCGGCGGGTGCCATACAAACAAATACAGCCAGCCGCGACACACGTACGTGACTACCAGCGTATAGACTGCATGAGGGATTGCTCCGATGCGCGTCTATCTCCGTTATGACTTCCAGCCGAGCGCCACGAAAGGCGATCGCGCTTCCTTTTTTTTTTTTTTTTTTTCACGCAACCGTGTGCTAGCTTTCCTTTATTTCTCCATCTTTCTTCTATCCTTCCGCGACCAACCATCCCGTACGTGTTACCCCGTGCAGTTTGCGTCCTCGGGAGCGGTATCTATATTCGTTTTTGCGTCGAACCTTCGGGGACCCGTGCACGACGTTTCTTCTCCGAAAACCGAGCGTCGTCTTCTTTCTCCAGATCGTTCGTCGAGCATACTTGATGTTACACGAATATCCAGAATTCTGTCGGAGCAATGGAAATTCGGTTTTCGAAGACGAGGTAAGAGATATCGGTTCGTCCGGGTGAACGAGAAGAACGACGAACGGTTTCTGATTCCGCGAGTGGTTTCGGACCGGTTCAGCGGAGCGATCGGGTAGCTCTGAGGTAGCTCTAGCAGCCAGGCGGAGGAAAAAAAAAAGGAAGAGGGGAGACCACTTTCCGAGCAATTGTCATAGACAAAAAAGCCGGTGGAACGTCGAAACGATGAGAACTGGAAGCGATAACCGTCGACGGATGGACACGCGGTTGGTCGACGAACGGAGGCGCGGCGTAGACAAACGGAACGAAGCTGGCTGAGACCGGCTAGAAAACGAGCAGGGAGTTCGCGATGGTTGAAACGAGGGAAAAAAGAGGGGGGGGGGGGACCGGGCGGAAAACGGTGAGGAGCAACGGAGGCAGGGGGCAGGGCAGGGAGTGAGAGAGTAGGAGGGCACGGTAATACGCGAGACGGAAACGGGCGGGAAAAAGGCAGTGCCTAGCGGAGAATAAAACCAGAGAAATTGTCATTGTGCTGAAGAGGTCCGGGCGTATAACAATGACAGCGGCTGACGCAGCATCCCGCAGCTACAGATCATCCCTGGATATTAAAAAGTCGGCCTACCGCGCGCGACTCCCTTTTCCTCTTTCTCTCTTCTACGCGCTCACCCCCACCCCATTCTTCTCCCATCTTTTTCTCCTCTCTGTTTCTTCTTCTTTCTTTTCTTTTCTTTTTTTTTTTTTTTTTTTATTCTACGTTTCTCACCCCTTCTAGCGATAGTATCCGGGAACGCGCGCGTAACCGATACCCAAGAAGACCCGATGAAGACACACCACCAACGGGGGTGCGGTGGTACCCATCGTTGCTTCTCTCCTTGTCCTTTCCTCTTATGAAAACAATAGCGAGTACTCGCGATTTCGCGTCATCGACTCTCCCTCTATCGGTAGGAATTGTCCTTGCATCGCGAGGAGGTACTTGGGGTTATCGAGGAGGCCGGTATCCTGCCGGCGTTCCCGTTCTCTGGCGTTCTGGCCGGGTGGTTCGGGAAGAAAGGGGTCAGGTTGAGCGGTTCCGGATGACTTCGACGAGAACGGATACGTCAATGCGACTAGATGGGGCGAGGGAGGAGGGGGAGGGTTTGACGATTGCACGGGAGGGTAGTATTGACATTCCTGTGGCATGGAATGGTTAGAATGGAGCGGCAGCTTCATGAACGATCTTGCCCGGCCGGAATAACGCCTGCCTTTGTACCAAGGACGCGCAGGAGGGGAATCGAAGGAAGCAGGCACGAATTAACGAAGATTTACCGTCGAGCTAAGTATTATCGGGTGGGAACTGTAAAGAGAGCTATTCGTGGCGTGGAACATCGTATTTCCTCCCTGACGATTCTGTCGGTTATTAGTGCTCACACGCCAAGTAGATTATCGGACGAGTTTCATGATGTGTCCCACTCCATCGGGGGATACGACGCGGACGCGGATACGAGAGACAAGGATTAAAAAGTTCCTTTCGAATTGGCGTAGGTACGTATGGATGGCGGAGAAAGGCAAGAACTGCCAGACGAAATTTCGAATTCTGTTAGTGTCATGCTGTCAATAGCGTATCGCTTACTTTCTCATCGCGTCGACGGATGGGAAACCGAGACTGCGTGATCGAGAGAAATGAAATATTTCCATTAGATCCGTAGCGATAATCCATCGTTCGGAGCGGGCGTGGATCGCGCGCGCGGTCGCCTCTGATGCAGATATTCATCAGGACACTCTTCTCGTGAAGTATTCAGGAACACATTGAATTAATACCGATGAGCCTGGCATCGCCGTGATGGCTATTAATGGGCGCGCAGCAGAGACCGTACGGAAAGGTACGTCGGCTATCGACCGTCCCATCAGAAATCGGGAAACCTTTTCCAACGAGCTCGCCTTCTTGCCGTCTTCTGCTTTACATGGAAAAATTGTTTCACTGCCTGCTGGAAACTAACCAACGAACCGAACGAAATTTTAGAACTTCCATCAGCTTTACCGAAACAGCGAAACACGCAACGCTCCATTATCTATATCTTTGAACAGCGTGAATCGTTACCCGGTGAAATCACGAATCGCAAGATGAATAATGGCCTGCCTTATCGTGGTGTTTCGTGGCGATCCAACGAAAATTCAAACGCGACCAACAAGCTATCGCAATGGAACACCGAGTGCTGACCAAAATTTGGTGCAAGAGTCCTAGTGCGGCCACTCGACGGGGAGGGTAACACATTGCATTGCAATGTGCATCCGTTGTTCCTAGCCGGCAATAGTGTGCGTATACAGGATCATGCAAATGTGACGCGTATGTGATACTCGTGTGGCCCATGACGTCTAGTGTCCTGCCGATGACGTTTACTGCAACCACGCCCTGTCCGTGCTCGTCCGACGTCCATCCTGGACAGGCATCGACCTCCTTAATTATCAAGGATTCGACTAACGATCTGGTTAATTATATCTTTCGAGATACAAGTTGTACAACGTTTACTTCTATACCGCAGATTTCATGAACATTCATTCCATTGATAAATATTACGCCAGTTTCGCACGATCATTATGTTTCACTATCATCGTTTTAATCCATCTTGATATTCGTGTTATTCAATTTTCTATCGTAATTCGTACAAAGCTTCTCCGACGAGGTTAAAGGACCGTAACGTAAGTACAACGCGTGTGATTTTTAATTCGTCGTACCATTCGTGTGACCCTTTCAAATAGATTTTACCAATTTTTATCGTCGTTAGCTCGACGATTTAAACGAATTATCACGTCTGATACGAAAGCAAGAAGTGACCTAGTATTCATAGATGAAAGTACGAGCGCGCACGTTTGTTCTGTGTTTAATAAGATTTATCATAGTTAAAAGATTTAACAAATATTTTGCGACGCCATTGGCAGGGAATAGGAGGATAGAGATAGGGCGAAATTTTGGCGAGCAATAAATTTCTTTCGACCGATAAATAGGTCATTGTTGGCTGAGTGAATTCCATAATGACGTAGAACGGGAATTTCGAGCACGATTTAGCAATAGCTGGTAAGCCGCTGTAACCACCGTATACCGGCCCGGAAATGTGTTATAGTTGTATGCGCCGAGCCAACAAATTTTTCGTCGTAACAACGGCGCAGACATAATGAACTTTGCGCAAACATCTTCTCCTTCAAATTATATCTTTCCAATAATTATATCGATCCTACGTTTCCTCCAATTTAATAAATTATACCATCGGAATTAAATCTTCCAATACAATATTATCCGTCTTATTTGGTCTATCGACAGTCGTGGTCCATCGATAATGTTCTCTCAGCGAAAAGAAGAAAAAAAAAAGAAGAAAAAAAAATCAAGACGGAGAAAACATGGAACAAGACGAATCATCGTTCGCCACGCGAATCCACGCGAGTGGCATAAAAACAGGCAAATTATTTAATTCGCTGGGTACTCACGGTTCAGCGGTAAATCCGGACCCACCGACCGACATCGAGAAGTCGAGCACGACAATGATATTCGATGGGAGTTTCGAGCACGACATCGAAATATCTGGTAGGCCACAGTGGCCAGAGTATGTACCTACTCGGGTACGGAAATGTCCAGCGAGATAGCCACTCGTAACGAACAATGGCCGATTCTGGTTTCGCCAAAGTCGACCGTCCCTCCCGTGTATACAGGAATCTCGTTCTCTTTCCCTGTATCTGCTGTCTCTTTTCGTCATCCTCGTACCGAACCGTCATAATACATGGTATCGCTACTTCTGCCAAGTGAGCGACTTCCGTCTTCCTTTTCGTTGTGCACGACAATGGGACACAAATTTAAGAGTGTCTGCGAGAAAGCAACGTACGCTTGTCTTCGAAAAGCTCTTCTTCAGAGAGGGGCGAAAGGGAGACAAAAATGGGACGGGGGTGCGTTTTTATGAATAGACACATTCCTATTGACTGACGATCGTACTTCGACGTTTCTTTTTATTTCTTCTCTCTTTTTTTTTTTTTTTTTTTTTTCACCACGAGAAACACATTCCAACGGGCGTCTCTCCACGATTTTACCTGATGAATTCCTCGTTCGACGTCTCGCGGGCTACGTTGATTGAGAACGTGCATCCAAGATTCCGAAGAAAATTCATTTCTTAAGTGTAAAACGAAGACACGATCGATATCAAACGTAGACACGAAGATCCTTCTGAGATACTGAGAGAACGCTATGCTTCTTTTGATCAAACGAAACAGTTGGAAACGTTCGTCGGTTTTTCTCTAGGAAAACCCTAGCTTACGTGGTCTTGGTTTTATAAGAACTTATGTGAGAGACCGAGTAAATGCGTCCGGATAATCTTCGCCATTTTTCCTAACGTTAACCAACAGATGATAGCGATGGATCTCGGGATTTTCTTAAAATGTTAGACTTTGAAGTGCCTTGAGAGCAGCTACGAGCCAATAAAACCAATTAGGACGGAAGAGAGAGAGACGTTAGGAGTGGAGAAGGAAACAATGGGAGGGAAAACGATGTGTCAGAATCAAACGCTGGTGGAAACGCGATTGATTATGATTTATGGTGAAGAATGTTCGCATCATCGGGTCGGTCGTGTCCTGCGATTCGGAAAATTTAATTTGCCGGAGAAAATCTGAGCGTGACCGAGGCCGATAGCTTGTGGACATTGCGGACAGAAATTCTTCGAGGCCCCGTTTCTGATCTTTCCGATAGAATTCCTCTTGGAACGATTACTTCGACGAGCGAACCACCCACCTGCTCGATCTAATGAATCGTGGATTACGATTAGGTTTCTAAATTCATACAAAACACGATAATTATGTACATCTACTCAAGTATTTATCGTTCCCGAGGGATGTCCCCTATCTCCGAGAAAGCAAGGGATAACTCCCATACATTAAATTAGAAGCGAGCTAATTACTTGTCCCTTGGAAGATGATGAATCGGCGACATTATTCGTGTCACAACAAATCATAAGAAAATGCACCGCTATTTCTCTTTACGTATACACCGTGCATTTTCATTTAACGCGTCAGGTGCCCATAATCGATTTGACGATTTACCCAGCGAATAGATTTTTATGATTTTCTCAACCGAACAATTTGGCTGTCTACAAATACATCAACTACAAGCGATCTGTTGCAAACTCAAAGTGAACACATCAATTATTGAATTTCTGATATAACAGTTAACTTAATTTGATAGATATCGTTTCTACGAAATAAAAATTGTAAGATGGATATAAAACACACGTTAGTAAAAGAACACGTATCGAAAAATTTATAATCGGATATTACTAACCATCACGGCGCTCGACGCGTTAATCCATGTCTTTTTTTACACACGAAACAAGCAACACGATTGTGAATTATGGATTTTTTCCATTCCAGCGAGTCAGGTCGCTGTATGGCTAAGGCAGGAATTGCGCAACGAAGCCGTCAATATTTCGCCGCCATTTGTGCGGTAGCTGGGTCGATCTTATTCAATATTAAGGAACTGACCGCGCCAAGCGCTGGACAATGCGTCTCACTATCGCAGCTGTCGACCTGGACGAGCACGCCAATTGATACCCTGAAGGACTCGCGAATAGTTCCCTTGGGGCACAGAGGTGCCTTTCCCTTCCTATGGTCATCCTGTTAAATTAATTGCACCAGCCTGAAGACGACCTACATTCTATACGCCTCTTCGTTTTTTCTCCGCATTCGAAGTATCTTCATACGCGTATTCCCTTTTGTAACTAAAATGGGACGCAACAGAATGAACGCTGCAATTAATTAAACGTGGCTCAAAGAGGAGATCGAGATAGATCTACGATAATTTGCAGATTGAATGCGATATTAGCAGCCGAATTATAGGTAAGCCTTCATTAATGGCAGACTGGTATGTGGAATCGGCGAATCGGTCATTAAACGTCCAGGCTGTTAAATTAACCATCGTCTATTCGCTCGCTAATAAAGTGGCCATTCTCCTGGTCTTTGGTGACCAGTTATACACCTACGTTGCGCGTAAATCCTTTTTATTTATCGATAGAAATTTTCTTAAATTCGAAGAAAATATAAACGAATGACTATTGATGTTTTACACTAACAAAATTTTATATTAGCTTCCTCGAAGCGTTAAAACTGCTTTCCGCTGTTGAAACGCAAACATATATAGATATACAGTTTTCGCAAAATTCATACTTTTATATACCGATAAAGAAGCGAAGTTTTTCGAAGACAAATATCTTCTTCTTGGAAACATTGCAACGAGTGCTCTACTTTCGATATTTCCTACATCTTTGCATTTCTACTCATTTTTCTGCATTTTCGCGTTCTCGAACTTGTCGCAAACGCGTAAAATTCGGGCAGCGCAGCAGCAAATTGGAAACAAAGTAAAACCCAATATCTTTGCGATAATCCTTTTAAACACGCAACAAGAACAACGACTCATAATTCGAATAATCCGTAGCCGAACTAATTTCGCGAGTATTTAACCGTCAAAGTGGCTGTTCGTTATGATAAACGTTACGATCGGAGCAGTTAGGGTAAACGAGCCCAACAAGTGCATTTTAAAACGCGTTCGGTGTACGCGCAAGTATCTTCGAGATCCCTAAATTAATGCCCGAAGATCCTAAGGGCGGTCTAAGAGTAAAGTCGGTAAAGATACGACACGAACGAACGAAGAGTTGCGAAAGTTTTCCGGCTTGATAGAAGCGATTAAACAGAACCATAAGGTAACAGCGCGGCTCGTTAGGAAGGGCTTGCCTCTAAGTGATCTCGTATAACACGGGATTTTATGGAGAGTGCATCGGGGTCTCTTTGCATGCATTTCGTGGAAGGCTGAGTGCCTCCACTATCGAAATGACGATTATCGTCCATCTTGTCGAGATGTGGCCTTGCGCTGTTTCTGCCGGTAGCCCGATACACATTTCTCTTCAGGTACTCTCGAATTTCCTTCCAAGATTTACACCACTGCGAAACCGTTCTTCGTACACCGGGATCCATCAAAGATTCATCGACACGAGCGGCTCTTCGCTAGATTCATTAGAAAATCGCGATTTTCATAGCAACGCTGCCATACATGGCCTTCGTCTATCAATATGTTATGATACGAGGGACGCTTTGTAATTTTGATCGGAATCAGTGGAACCATAAACAGGTATACGTGATTAACACAGACTAGTCTTGAGATGGTGCCAGGCCAGCCTGATTGAGTCTGTATTATTAAACGCAATTCAACTTGCCAGACTAGCTGGCTAACGATGAGCATATCGAAGTAAATAGGCCACCGAAGGCGCCATCCGGTCGAAACTCGAACAGTTTTGGGAACCTCGATGGCACGGGGTCGACCGATAATTAATTAAGGATGAATATAAGATCGATCTTATCATACACGTAACTTCCTCAACTTTGAAGATGTCGTTAATCTGCAGTGGCAGGCCTTGGTTACCTGTCACGACTTCATCGAAGGGATCAATGTCTTCCGCTTCGACGTAAGTCTCGCTTTCCACGGACTAATTTACTCGATCGAACTTTATTGCCGTCGATTTATGCCGAACGGAGATGTATCTTGTTCGGGGATATCGGCCTCGAAATTTGTTTGTCTTGTTTTATGGCGGGGCCAGGTTGCATCAACTGTCTTATTGGATTCTGACACGACGCCAGTGACACACGCGTAGACCAAACGAAACGCGTTGCGTCTTGCGTAGACGCGTCAGCCCGCGCACACGTAGCAGGAAAATTTATACGCTGGATTTGCAGGAAGAGGAAGGATAAACTCGAAACAGCAAGGGAATGACTAAAGTCGGAGCAGAAAGAGAAAGAATAAAGCCGAAACGAGCGCGTGGAATAGAGTGTATGATTTCGGAATGATCCCAATTTCACGGAAACCTTGAATTTCCGAATCTGAGGACGTAGAACAGTTGGAGAGAGAACCGTAAGTTGTTACGTCGGCCTCTTAGGAGTACGTCCCGTGTCTTTTCCAGAGAAAAGACAATCGTGGGGGCGGTGTAAGAGCTGTACGATGTAAAAGAAAGGCAAGGTAAGACGAGGAGATGGAGGTGGTGGTGGAGATGTGCAGGACGAATAGCAAGCAGTGTCTCGTGGGAGTGTGCACCAGGTGCCGGGTTAACCCCTGCGGCTTAGATGTCTTTAGGCGGCGCGTTACCCTGTCGTTTCGTAACCAGAAGGTGGTAACCAATCGGTTTCGTAAGGGAAGAAGTAGACAAAGAGCGGGCGACGAGAAAACAAGGTGGATGTTGTCTAGACGCGTGAGAGTACGTTTTCTACGTGACCAGGAAAGCCATTCTTCTTTCAAGCATCTATACGGAAGATGATCGTGCGGTTTGCGGGCTAATGGAACCTTGTAAATTTCTAATCTTTTCGGCGATAAAGACAAGGCATGTCACGTATGTCTTTCAAAGTTAAATCGCAATCTAAAACGATTTATTTAATTTAGACCAACGTGTTTAACGAGAAATTTCGAGTCACAACAACGATAATACAACTTTGCTGGTTTCTTGATCTTTACGTTAGTTTATAATTCGAAAAGAATATCTCAACGTAAAATAACTAACAATCTACAATTACAATCTAACTAACAATTACAATCAAGGATGTAGTAGATGAAGTTTTGTAGAAGCTAAAGGTACAACTGTCAAGATAATTAACATCTTTTTAATTTACGAAGAGTATAAAAGATTCAAACGACATGACAATTCTGGCGATATAGGATTAATTGACAAGGAACTGAATTTGGAAATTGTTCTTCTAAAACTTGATAAATGCGACTTATCTTCTTCTCCATCCGTATGTCTTCAAATAGATCTTTCTTTTCCTAAAAGACCCTACTCCAGTTGAATCAATTTTGAGATAGGAACACGTGCCACGTGTTTATAGATTTTGCAGAGCGTGCAGATCGCACGATTTAACACGCGAGCAGGTTTATCAGAACACTCGATATTCTCCATATACTCGAGATGCTTATCGTTACGCGTTTCGATCTTTCGCGCAATAAAATGAGCCACTTCCAATGAATTTTTCAGCGGAAACGCCATTACCGCGGCCGTTAAACTCTCGCGACATGATCCCGCGTGACCTTTAAAAATGCCGAATAAAATGACGTCTCTGGACATTAAACGAAACGAATGCAACAAGGGTGAATAGCAAACGGTAACTGGTTGCGCCGACGTGGATGGAATTTTTACCGATTCCCCTAATCGTTTATTATTCGACCGAATTCTTTAAGGTTTACTAAATTTTCTCCATTTACCTTCTCTCTTCGTACACTTTTTCCTCGTCTCTTAATTAACACGAAGCTAGTATTTTATGGCGGGTGTCATTTCGTCTTGTTCGAGTTGTATGTATTATTTAATATCATTCACGCTACTTTTCGCTTGTAGTATAGTTAATAAATATTCTACTGTCTGCTTCGATCATTCTTGCACGTTTTTTCTAAAATATGGTAGCATCTTTATATCGTCGTCGAAGGGGGTGGAATTGTCCCGAAGCATTCGAGATGCGTTTAAATCCTCCCTCTTCCCAAGACACTTAATAACATGCATATTTCGTAAGATGCAGCGGAGCGGCTTAAGGCAGCGAAGACGAATGAAAAAGAGGAGCACTCGAAAGAGGATGCGGTATTCCGTAGTACAGAAGGGAAGAAACATGTTGGAGGAAAATGTATTTTCGTTTGGGGAAGTTAGGAGGGAAAACTATCCCCCTTCGAAAAGGCGTACTGCAGCGGCGTACTGCGACCGTGCAGCGACGTTTCGCTACAAAAAGGAGAAGGAAAGGCGCATGCATCGAGGCCGTACGATAGGTAAGTAAAATAATAAAATACAAGCAACGTCGGTTGTACCGCGTCGATACGACGGGACCAATGAGAATCTGGGGAAGCCCGTGACGTCGTTGGACGCACGCCCGTTGCTAGGAGGGTCGTAGGTGGAGCTTGCAAGAGCGACGCCCCAGGAGGACAGGTGGAAAACGCAGGTGAAACGCGAGATTTCTACGGGGGCGACGCCGAATTCGTGACGTGTACCGGTGCACCCATTTC
This sequence comes from Bombus pascuorum, assembly GCF_905332965.1. NCBI lineage: Eukaryota > Metazoa > Arthropoda > Insecta > Hymenoptera > Apidae > Bombus > Bombus pascuorum. Next base: position 11,048,431 of record NC_083497.1, on the reverse strand, counting down.
GTCTTGCTCGCGCGTGCCTCCGTCTCCCTGTTTTTCCAACCAACCCCCTTTTCTCGTCCCTTTTGTAGTTGCGGTTACCATCCGCCCCTTTCGCCAAGGAGACACCACGGACTCGCACACACACGTGTCTCCACTAAAATCGACGATATTAATCCTTAAATGCACCAGTGTTCCACGCAAATGATCGAACCCTGGCTTTCCGGAGTGCGAATAAGCTGGCGTGAATGACGAACCACCCAGTCTACCGGCAGGGATTCTGCATTGCGGTATCATTTCCAAGAACCTCGTTCAATTCCCTATCTTTTGTAAGAAGCAAATAGAACGTGAGTCTTTCGAAAATTTATATTTCGTTCCCGTCTTTATCGTATTCGTAACAATCGTGATTATTCGCGGAAGAAAGAAAAAAAAAAAAAAAGAAAAAGAAAAAATAGAAAGGAAGGAAAAGAAGTACCGTTTTGAAATTTCAAAAGGATTGAAATTGACGAAGACCAGGGCGCAGGATTCGTGGTTTAAAAATTCGTGGATATAAAATTCGTTGCTTTCTTTGCGCGTCGAAGACCAAGCAACGTCTTCGAGGCCCGTTCTCTGTCCAACGACAGAACGTCTCGAGTATTCCACGTACAAGTCGAGAATATGGAAGCACGTAGATACGTATTTCGCCAAAGAAATACCTTTTGGTCCTCCTACCATATCCTTCTCGAGGCGGCAGAAGGGGCAAGGTTGCAGGAAGACAGAGAGGGAGAAAGGCGATAGAAGAAGTTGGCCGTGGGTTGGAACCAGACAGGTTACCTGCGTGGAAGTAGCCTCCTGTACGTGTATTACGCGCTTGTAAGCACACACGGACGCGTGTCTGGCACGTATGGGCGTACCTCGAAAGACGCCTGCAAGTTTCATGCCGCGAAACGCCTGGAAGATGGCTGCCGGGTAACAGCCAGCCGCGAATAAACTGGTAAATGCTTTCGTTCGACGCTGCAAGCTACAACGAGAAGCCCGAAGAAATCCATTTTCGATTTGTTTCCCAGCGCTCTTTCCAAGTTGAACGAAATTTCTTCTTCAGCCAGCAATGGCGCCCGGACTGATCTGATCTACCACCCCGTAATGCCTCTTTCGAGGAGAACGGTGTACCCTTTTCTGTATAGAAGGCTTCCACGTCTCGAGAATTCTTAGCGACTTTCTCCGTAGCATTACTACACCTTCGAGTGTCGAATGTATTTTCTGCTTCTTTCTGGCTCATTTTTTAGTAAAATTCTTCCTTCGAAGAAAAAGGGAATTTGTTCGGTGGTGAAATTTATCTGATGTGAAATTTATCGTCTTTGCAACGATATAACGCAAGATGAATATTTAATACAACGATTAATTGTTTACAGAGGAGATGTCCGCGTCGATGCGACCCCGCACCAAAACGTCGTATTAAGAAAACCACGCGATAAGCGGAAGATCAATAAAGCACGTACACGCATTCTTTCGGAATTAAAAGTCATAATCTCGTCTATCGAAAATTGAATCTTTCGTGGAGGAAGGTCGAACGACAAGGTTCGATAAAAAATTAAGAGGATTCTACGGGGAGCTACGGGGCCAAGATAAACAGATATATGAAACGAAATATAGAAAAATGATAGAAACGTGGGATCGATAGTTTCGAGAAGGAAAACTTATTCGCGCGAATACGTTTATTATTTATTTTGTCCAATAAATTCGAGAAGTTGGACACTTTAATCCGCGGGAACTTCGAAGTGCCTGTCAGTTAGGCTCGCGTACTTATTACTACTTAAGCGTTTTAATGGACAAGTTATTATTCTGATATATTGGCTTTTAAGCCTCGCGGCATCTCCACGGCCGAGAACCGTGATCCCCCACACACCACGAGCAAATTATTTGTCAACCTTCTTTAGCTCGCGCTAATTGATTAGCACGAAAACGCACGATCCTCCAGCCATCTAGATATCTGTGAAAACGCTATTACACAGCTTACACGTACCTCTTCCTCGGCAATTCTTCTTCGTAATATTAAGACGTTATTTACCAGCGAAACCTCTTTCTTTCGCCATTGTCGTCTTTGTTCCACCCACTTCCCTTTGTCTTTAATTATGGTTACAGCAGTTCCGCATTCTCACGGACGAATACATCGAACTAATCAAATAGTGTCGCAAAATATACGGATGATATTTATATAATCGGCTCTAGACATCGAAACGATGAAGAAGGTTCGCGTAAAAAAGTATCGGATCGAGCTTATTTTTCAGATTGCAGATAACTCAAATTTCCTGCCGGGAATATACTGAATATACTCTGTATCTCACGTACGCTTTACGTTTTCTTATACGAGCTGGATCTCAATCAACGTCTCAGTCGACACGTGTTACGAAATATTCCTGATACGTATGAATTTTTCGTCTGTTGAAGGTTCCAGACATCGTTAGATAATAGTTGAATCTGAAGAAATGTGTGTACAGATTCTTACGAGAGTAGTTGCATCGCGTGAATTTCGATTTTCATACGTTGCAATCGTCGAAACACGCATCCGCCGTAATTGGAATTTTAGTCGTTGCCCTGGGTTCTCGATGGTGTTCTCGTTAGACGTTCTCCGGCGGTGTCTCGCGTCGTAAAATCTTCCAAAACTCAGAACGTGAGCGCAAGAGTGACATTTATCCGTGACGTAAGAAAAACGGCACAAGAGCGTAACACGGATAGAACGAAAGGAGAAACGTTCGCTTAGGATAGTGTCGTTTACCCGGCGACTCTTAACTCGGAAGGAGGACGTATCACACGTGATTTCGTTCTCTTTCAACGATGGCCCTGGTGGAAGGGCGCCGCGGAGGAGAGGATTCAGGGACAGAAAATGGGCTTTGTGCGGCACTCGCAAATGGCGAGAGAGCGAAAAAGAAATAATTTCAAATGGAGCCCGCATGTGATACACGCGTCCGAGTATTCTTCAGCCGACGTGTACACGCGTACAACACACCCCGGACGACCGACGACGCCGCCGCTTTCTGTCCCTCTTTTCAGGGTTCGCCGCGAAGCACCGTTTTGCATTAAATCGCCGCTACGTGTGTAATCGCGAAACCAAGGGCGACAGAAAAAGGGGGAAAGGCTCGTAGGAGTTTTAACGCGTTGCCTCTGCTCGCACTAGACGCCCCACTCTGCCTATCATGGGGGTTCGACGATGGTTTACGAATAAAGACTTCAAAATGCGCGGACAATGCGCCACGACTCAATCTCTGTGTCTCTCAAAGAAACGCGCGCCAGTTAAGAGGGTGTTTACGTATATTCGTTTCACAAGGACCATCCTCCCACTCTTTCTCCGTCGCACGCGTTCCTTTGGTTTCAGCGCGCGTTTTAGGGTAAAAGGTGTGCGCCAAACCGGTGGTTGGGAGTGGTCGCGCTGGAGGTTTTAATTTTAATTAGCGTGCGGTGGATACAGCCGCGATTAAATCAATAGCGATGTTTGGATGTGATATTGATCATACGGGTGTTGGGAAAATAACGAAGTTATTTCCGCGACTCGCTGCGGTATTGTTCCAAACTCGTTCGCTCTAATCCAACGCGACGCCAGTTCCCTATCGCTTTTGAACTGTACGATTAAAAAAATTAATGGAAAGTATTCTCCATTTAAAAAACATATTCAGTCCGTTAAGTCGGGAAGAAGGAAACAATGCTTTTCGCTAAAGTAGCCTAAAAATTGAACAAAGTTTTCTTCTATTTACGTCGCCTTTCTTCACCAAAATATCTCAAAGTGTCCTCGTTCTACCGATTCATTCGTGCTACACGATACGTGTCGAATCATTCTACCAAAAATGAATTGCCTCGTGTCGACGTTTGAAAGAACTAAAATCATCGATACGAAATTGATCCTCTGCCAACGTTCATTCTCGCGATTATAGAAATTTCCCATTAAGGAACGATTCGATTAACGGGTTAACGATCTATGAATTTCTGTAGATGAATTTATAATGCCAAACGAGGAATTCGTTTCTTCGAACTGATATAGAATTTCCAATGTGTCTGCAAGTACATGAAGTTCAAAGATAAGAATCCAGAGTTCAGATGAACGCGGGTGGCCTTGGAGACGGTGAACGCTGACGCAGGGTACGAGGTCGTGGTCGCGGCGCCACGACTATTCAAATTCCAAAGCGAAAAATGTCTAGCGTGGCCCCGTGGCGTAGAAGTCGTCTTTTCGTAATGCCTGGTCTGATATGCATCTACGTGCCTGCCAAGGGCAGAGCCTCCCCGGCTTATTAATATTAAACAGCGCCACTTTCCCGAAGACGGCTGTGCTATTGTCGATCGAGTCTCGCCGCGTTTAACGCGAGTCCAGGGGACTTAACTTACCCGGTACACGGAGAACACTTTTAAATAGCGGAACAAGCAATCCACGAGTGAAGGGATTGTTCCCCGATCCCGATGGATACTTCATCCCCTTCTTGCATACGGTCGAATCGGCCCCTCGTCGTTCCCTTGTTGGCTACGAAATTTTTATCGGCGCAAGGCAGCGGCATCAAAGAGCTCCAATGCGGAGCAAGTGTTTCTTTGCTACACGGGGTTCTTCGTTAAAGCGTTCGGCTCGCAGCCACCGCTAAACGTATCGTCCATTTTGTCGAACCCGTTTCCCGGGAAACGAGCATTTTGTTTGTCGATTAAAAAGAAAGTATTCCGAGGGGAAACGTTCTTAGGGAACAAACAGAGTGTCCATATAGATTATCAAAGAATTCCTCCCCTAATTCACCCGCTTCGTTATTACTCGGTTATTAATCGCGTACATAGAAAACCACCTAGTCGCTCCGTGTAATATCAATTGGGGCCGAGTGCATTAAGAAACATTTTTCTAACCGGTTACCGACGATTGATCGCGGCAATTATCGGCGAGGCGGACTTATTGGCACAATTTCTTTTATCTTTCCGATCCCAGGTGCATCCCTTAACCAAGGCGAGCACGCCACCGTGGAAACCAAGAGAGTAGGAGGGTGCGGGCGACAAAACGATCGAAACAAAAGGGTAAGAGGGGGGTAAGAAAAGAGATGCAGAACCGGAGAAACGTTTCTCGGGAAAGATAGAGAAAGAGAGGAGGATTGAAGGCACGGGGAATGGAGAAACACGGAGAAGGCGAGCGAGAGAGAAGGAACAATGAACGAGGGAGTTATCTGTAATGGAATAAGTTGGCAACAATGGCGCATTGTTTGCCGGGACGTTCGCATCGTCGCTGTTGACGGACATTATCGCCGGACGTTGCGTTTCCGGCACACAGGAACGTCCTCGTCCCGTCAGAAGACGTGTCAGCCGACGTGATTCGCGGCGGAATGTATGCCACGCGAGCTACTCCGCTGGCAGAAAGCCATCCATTCAAATTCGCGACCGCCTATCGAACTATTGCGGGCCGCGAATAGAAACGCGGCCGCAGTCGTCGGCAACCGCATTTTGCCACCGACACCTAGCTGTCGTTCGAAAGTTATCCAAGCTGCGGGCTGCCTTGATCCTACAATAATAATCCCTCTCTCCCCCTGCTATAAAACCCGGTTACACGCTAACGAATTCCGTTTGACCGCCGTTTATGGAATTTTTATTCTTTTAAAGGCGAATTGCACAGGGTGTCTGGAATCGCAGTAGACTACCGGTTAGCCGATCTCGCTTTAATTTATCGGTTAAAACTGTTTTTTCGATACGATAACGATTAACCAGCAGAGAGATCATCGGTATATCTCATGATCGTTCTTTTGCTGCAGGTAGAATTATAAGTACTTTTTAAAACAAGTCTGTAAATATATTTTCTCGTTGATCTAGTCACTCTCGATGGTTTCTGGTGTTTCTTCAAGTTGTTGAAAATGTCGTTGTATTCTCTGACGTAAGAGAAGAATCATATGCGTTTACTGGAATAATCATTGCAACATGGACTCTGCTCGTGAACAAGATTATCGATATCAAACAAAAGAATATTCCTAAAAATTTGTAATCGTCGTATAACGGTAAAGACGTGAATGAGGTACAATGAATTTCCGTGTGCGTGTACGTGTGTGAAATACGTCTCACGTATTACAGAATACTCTGTATAATTATATTCGTGTTTCTGAGATCGAGGGAAAATTACGTACCAACAACACGAGGATTCGAAATCGTTCAGGAGTAACAACCAGATAGGGGAACGCGGTTCGTGCGTTGAAGGTTCATCCTTTAACGCGGTAATACCACAAACAGACAGCCCGCGGATTAAGACAGCAACCCCTTTTGCCTTGCAATCTTTACTTACCAGTCCGCCTCCTGTGTTTACGACGTGGCGGCTAAAACCCCTTTAAAGACCGCTCGAGCCAATCGCGGGATTTGCTTCGGTCTTACCTGCGCTTACAAACTGCTTCGAGCAACGCGCGTACACGACAAGTCACGATTTCCAAGATCCCCCTTTTCCGCTCCATGCTTTCCATTCATCTCTCTGGCCAATTTTTATTCCTGGATTAAATACTCGCTGAACCGTCGCGTGTCTTTACTTTCTCCGGCGTTGTACTCTCGCGTAATCATTTATTTATTCCATGGAAACGGAAGGACACACACGCGACCAAGCTGGACGGGATCGCTGATAACGGAAACAAAAGCCGCTACCAGGAGCCTCGTGAAATTATCTTAAAGACCCAACAAATGCATTTTCAGTCGACTGCGCGAGAACACACCGAGATACGCGCGATTCCGCTTCTCGACCTGAATCACAAAACGACCAGCCTCTGTCGTGTGTGTCGCGTACAACTCGCCTTCTTTTCCTTTTCACCTCTTCGCCACCCGCGGATAGATAGACGCGAATGGTGAAATTACAATCGTGAAACGATGGCGGAACCTGCGCTGGATACGCGACGAACGCATCGTCGGTGAGGTTGCGCTCTTCAGGACATCGCCGTCCAGACGAGACCGACGGGCGAGAGGACGGAGAAGATGTCCGGATGGAACATCTGACTCGACGCGGTGTAGCGGTAGATGCAAAGCGGATTACGAAGAAGTTAAAAGTATTAAAATCACGATGTATTTTAGCTGGGTGTTCGTGACGGTGCGTTCTCGAAAAAAAAAGAAAGAGAAAGAAAACGCAGTGCAGAGGGACGAAAGAGAGGAAGACGAGAAATGACAAGGGTGAGACCGGAAGGCGAGGAACGCGAAACACTGGAGTGGTATGAAGCGCAGAGAAAAGGACAGAGACCAAAGAGACCGAAAAAAGATGACTAGGGTCGGAAGGGAGGGAGGGAGGCGAAGGAGCACGAGAAACAGAGAGAAGAGCGGAGAAGAGGGAGAAGGCGGAAAAGAGAAAGGAAGAGAAAGAGAGTACGGAGTGTATAAGTGCTCCGGCTGCAGAGACGAGAGATGAAAGGCGTAGCGCGCTCGAGGACACAGATACATTTGTCAGGGAGGATACTAAAAAATAATGAAAAAAAGGAAGCAAAGAACGGGGGTTGGGGGGGATGAAAGAGGGTGTAGCTTGCAGACCTGCGGAATTTTCCGTTCTCTGGAGAAATCTTTCCGTTCCGTATGCCACGTTACCTTGGAAAATTGATAGCACGCGACCATGATCACCGAGTATTGGTTATCAACAAAGAGATGTTTATTTTTTAACATGCGAGCTATATCGCGATTGAAGTTGAAACGAATCCTCGATGCGACACGATCCTCGATGGTTTTCGCCAGGATTTTCTGCCGCGCGCCATTCCGAATACGACGAAAAATATTTACTGCAAAAACGTGGATAACGCGCAAGCGTTTACTTCTATAACGTTTAGATACAATTTTCAGTCCATCCGACGGAGGAGAATTAAAGAACAGAGGATTATTCCTCCGGGGGTGCAAAAGGAGAAGAAGGAGGGGAAACCGGAGGGTGGTTGCAGAAGAACGGGGTGGAATTAAGCATCTCGCCTGAAGAGACTTCAAGTCACTTCAGCATCGTTCCCTTCCCTTCACGGGTACGACAAGGATTAAAATCTGCCTGCTATAGCGTCCCTCCCACCCTCGCCTTTCCAATATTAAACGGATGTTTCGATACGTCGGTGTCGATCGGTCGGTTCTTTTAAATTTTTCATCAACGCGAAATTTTTCGTCTTCGCAAACGTACGTACGTTCAGCGATACGCGTACTATTTTAATAATACTTTTCTTCGATAACAAGTAACAATTTCAAAGAAAACGATTCGATTCACGATTAAAAATTTACGTCCACTGGAATGAATAATCGTTAGGCGTTCAGTGTTTCAGTAACAAAACAGGCGCAAACGTCTTGCGCGATCGAATTAATAATAGGGTGTCACGGACAGCCTTGACAATCCAGGAAACGTCTATATCAGGATGGATGCGAGTGCTGCTGATTACATGCAGTTCGCACACCGCCGTCACAACGTCAAGATAGCGTGATCACGTTACAACAACCCTCGATTGATGCTATCATGCCTAGTTACAAGCGTGGTTAGCCCCGATTAGGCGGAAGCATCGATCTTGCGTGTCATCGTAAGGTTTTGATATCGGTGGATGCATTTTCTGTCGGACGTAGAAACGACGAGAATATAAATTTAATTTTGACGATAGAACAGAAGAAGAATTTCCCCTCTTATCTTGTTCTTGATCGCGTTACATCGTATTTTGGCTGAAGATCGAGGAACCAATATCATTTAGGGTTCCTGCATAAAGTTTGTACACGGAGACACGAGAGGTCATAGTGCGACAGGCGAGTTATGGGGTTGTAGTTCTAGGGTGGATGTGCCATGGGATCACCATAAGGTGGGATATTCCGTGAGGTTGTATCCACGCTACAGACGCATAGGACGTTCGTTTCCCCGTGGGAATTTCGGGATCACCCGTTATATCCGTGGATACCAGCAGAGCCAACGAACGACTGGAAAATAATTTGCAGTTCTCGCTCTCGTGGGGAAAATGACCAGAGACGAGTAACCTACACACACGTTTCTACGCGTATGTATCCCATCTCTACCTTTTGCTTTCGTTACTACTACTCTTTTATTTCGTTCAAACCGGCATTCCGAAGGCCGGAGATAATTGGAACGAGATTATCGAGTGCTCGCGTCGATCGATCACATCGCGATGTATTAATTATCCATTGGTCGTCTAGCGAATAAATTTTCCAAGGGAACCCATTCTACGCCAATGGCGGCCTTCTAAAAGTTTATTCAATTTTCTGGCCCGCGGTCCTATCGGTCCGAGGAGCCATAAATTTTCGCGAGATGAGAAGACGAAATTGAAACCCCTGGGAGAAGAGAAACGACGGAAAGAAAAGAAGGATCTCAGATATGTCTCGAAGGAATCAAACGAGATTTCTAGGAAAAATTCTTCTGTACGAATAGTTCACCGAGTTACCGGTTATAATTTTTCGTCAAATAAAAAACAATTAGTCATCTTGCAATTCGTGAGTCTCGCTTCTAAAATTTCACTTGTTTCGTTACCGAATTTATTACTCTTATTTATCAACTCGCTATTAATCAGGCAAGTTAGGTTACGAGGTAACTCGTCGTTCGGATAATAATCCCTCGATGAATATGTATATTACGTATTATATCGTACGCTAGCAATTAGCACATTAGCACATGGCGTTAGTATCGCGTTAGAAAATCAACTTTGATCAGTTCGAAGATCTTTGAAACTTCTGAAAGAAGATGGAGTCCTTCCTCGACAACCTCTGGTAAAGAAATCGAATGATATCGAATCACGAAAGGTACGTTTTTGGAAATACAGAAACATACGCCGACTAAACGTTTATAGGCACTTAGGGCAACTTTTGCTCGCGCAACGCTATATGAATAAATGATAAAGCGGTAGGAGGACGAGGGAGAGGGCTGTAGTATAAATTCCAGAAGGTTGTCCTTTCCTGCTTCTCCCAGGGGTGCACCACACCCTCTAACCACCGGTATAAGGGTTATATTTGATAGATACGGCCAGGCTAAGTGCTTATCGTATTTCGTTTAGATGCCGCTATACTTAAACCTACGATCTTTGTGAACACTCCTTAAAAGCAGCCAGTTTGAGGGATATGTTTTGCGGGATCGTCCGACTTGAACTTGTACCGGGGTAAAATTTTCACTGAACGAAAATGTATTAGCGAGGAGCGTGACTCGTACTAAATAATACAATTTTTTGTTAGCTGAAACGTGGCAAAATACCGACTAAGAAGCTGGACGATTCTCACAGGACGGAGCAGATGAAACAATTTATAAACGTTGTGGACCTGATTAAATCCAGTGATTAAATTACGGTTTTCGTTCGCGTTACAAAGAAGTTCTCGCGTATATATTTATGACGAAATGGATAAAGTTTCGACAATGGACCAAGAACGACGAGTGTAAATACTTTTCGTTTCGAGAGAATAACTAATCCATTAAATACCTCACGAATTAACAACCCTGACATTGATACATGTTATTATCCATTTGGTTAAAAGCCACCTTCCAAAGAACATTACGTAAAAGACTATGTTTCAAATCGATGGAGCTTCGAAGCGTGAAAAGTTGCTCTCCTACATTTTCCAAATTTATGTAAATTGATTTTTACCAGTTACTACGCTTTTTACATTTCTTTACACCATATCCTCGATTGACAATATTTCTGACATATATCTCGATTCGTAAGACATCTTGGTTGTATGGAAAACTCGCTTATGAAAGATTAATCTAACATTTTTAATATAATTAATTAAATAATTCACAAAGATCTCTGTCTTAATATCCTAATAATATTCCAAGCTTACCACGTTTGCTGTAAATATCCTAATACTTGTGAACAAGGAGCGTATATAATTCCCTATCGAACGTTATCAGAAATTACACGATAAAATGCCGGTACTACGCGTGTGACCAGGTGGTGGCCGCAAATCTGTGGAGGATTTCGATTTGACGTTGGCGGCGCGAGAGCGAAACACACGAGAAGCAGCATAGAACGGAACGAGCTGCGGACGAAGAGACCGGGGATAAAGAAACGAGAGTAGGCTTACCCGGCTGTTCGAGATCGAAGTCGCCTTATAGCATGCCTTTTCGATGGTCGTACGAACGCCTTAAGGGATAAGGCCTCTCTTCCTTCGCCTCTTCTTTCATTCGCGCTTTCCTTCGTTTCGAAAGAAGAGCTCCGCGAAGGGTTGCATAAGGTACGTTAGTTTCGAGTCCTCCTTACGGCCCACTGGGGGCTGCATTAAAATGCCTCGAATTGTTTACTGCTCGGCCGCGCGAGCATCTCGCTGTAATATCCACTGTAAACTACGCTTGGATAAAACCTTGTGAACACCCCCCATTTTTACTCTTCCTCCTCCTTCTTCATCTTCTTCTTTTCCTTCCCTTCTTTTTCTTCTATTACGCTATCCCCTCTACCGGCTGAGTTAGCCAAGCTCTCCGTCGCGGAATTATTTATAATATTACGCGGACCCTGTACGAATGCAGGACGAAACTTTGTCTATAAAGAGCATCGTTTTTTTTCCCGGCAAATTTCTTCCACTCTTCCCCCGCGCCATTTCCCTCCGGTTTTACCCGCCATCGTGGAAGAGCACGGCAAGCAAGCCGGTAAGATGCGTCGATTATGCCGGCGTAGAAGTTATTTTGGCAACGGTCCCGCGGAAACAACGAATTCGTCCGTTCGAGTGCTATTTTCTTCGTTAATTGAACCGGAAGCACCGGGCATCGAGTAACTGTAGAGCGGGTCGTGACCGAGTTCGCGTATAAATGGCTCCGAGAAATGGAATCACGGCGGATAAGTCTGCAGTTTACTGGGTAACGTATTATTGACAAAATGGTTTCGAGGACGATCGAAGTGATGAAAAGGGGACGGAGCAGAGGATGATACTCTTTGTCAAGACAGATAACGAGGCGAACGTTATCGATGATGTTCGACGTTCGCGACGCGATGACGATCGAAAGGCACAGGATGCAGTTTACGAACGTGGGTGGATTCGTTTTTTGTCCGAACGCACGGTAGACGACGCATTTATGCCAGAAATACCAGGAAATAATGCGTTACTTTGATTTCTTTGTTTGGTGCGCAGTGCACCTTCGTGCATCTATAGAACGGTAGATCGATACTTGTTCATTCCACGCATGTAAACACCGGCTCGCGTTTTCCAACGGGCCAACGGTCGTTTTGTTAAACTCGAGCCCGAACTTTTGTCGTAAACTATACGCTTTATGCGCGGATAGAGAGAAAGCGAGGCACGCATCTGTACGAGACGATTAGGCGGTGCACGGTAAAAGAGAGAGAGAGAGAGAGAGAGAGAGAGAGAAAGGTGGAAAGAGGGCAGGAGAAACAGGAATGTGTACGAGAGAGAAAAGGAGGATTAGAAGGGCATAGAGCACGAGGAAACGGGACAGCGTGTATCCGGGCGAAAGAGAGAAAGGGAATGGGAAAGAGGAAACGAAGGGTGTACCGGGGGTTGGTTTCAATTAGGAGGCAGTAACTCTCCCAGGCATTGTTCATTTCACTCTAGATTTGTATTCCCCGTTTGTTTGTTCCCTTTGCATTTGCGTTAACCTGAGCAAAAGCGAGCCGCCACGCGTGTATACGCAATCAATCAGAGCGGAAAAGACGGGACCGGTGAGAGGGAGAGAGATCGCGTGATCATTCCGCTCGGCATCATCATTCTGACTTTTCTTCCTTAAAAATACCGGTACGATGCCCGTTTGTTCGGAAACGAAGCGCAGAAATGAGTTCGAACGGGTTGATGAAACGCTAAATGTCCCGATCACCAACCTTTCCAAACACAATCATGCGATAATAATGCAATCTTGCAAATCGCTTTTATACGTTCCTACGTGCGATCGAATTTACAGTAATTCTTTAATGTGTTTGTAACTATAGAAAATTCTCGTGAATATATCGTACGTCTGATATTAGGGTGTCTTTCGAAAAGTGTCTTTCTTTCGCAAACGTGTTCTTCGCAACAGTGCACCTTTATGCAAAGGTGAAATGTCGCGGTGTTTATCTCAAGAGAAGAAAACGATATAAAAATAATATAAAACAAAAACCGTTGTGCGTCTGTTATTTCCTCATAAAACGAAAGAAACAACCTGATACAATAGATACGTTGAGATTTCATTAGCACCGTAACGAGATACAAGCGCCGTGGTCATATCGATAAATGCGTTTACGAAAAGTTTCTGTAATTGTTCAAATACTTTCGTATGACTCGAGAGACGAGAATAGTCGTACGAAAGAAAATCGGTGGAACGTGTTTGGAACGATTTGGTTAAGTCCAAGCGTTAAATACGACCTCCATGAAATTGCTTAAAATGTGTACATTTCGTTATATACTCGTTCATCTATGGCGTACGGGGAAACTAATATAGAGACTTATACGCTATTTTATGCGTTTATAGTAGGCGCCTTGGGTTTGAATATTTGCTCGCGAGGGCTGTGAGCCTCGTAACGAAATTCTCGACTAACTTCGTTCGCTACCATCTCGCTCGCTCCTCGTTCTTCCCATTCTAACTCGTAAGAAGTTTCGTTTACGTCCATATGCTGAAATAAACTGAATTTCAACCAGTCATTATTCGTTGGATCGTGAGCGCGCAGCACGCTTCAACGTATTTCTCGCCACTGGAATAAATTGCAAACCGGCAAGGTTCTTGCAAAGATTTACCTTCGCTGTTGCTAAAAATCATCCATTAATAATAATAAACCAATGTCCAAAAGCAATACTCGCTAGTTTCAACGGTGAAAACTCATAAAAGGTACGCAAAGTATGGTACACGTTATAAAATTTAGTAGGGAAAACAATTCTCCATCAAGGTTCTATTCTTTTTTTCAATTATCTTCGCAAACGTATCGCATAAATATCCGCCATCTATTTATGAGCTATGGCGTTAACGTTGACACGCTTTCGCGCATTGATAAATCGAGGAACAGCGAGCGCAAGAATCGAAGTACGATAGAAACGAAGTATCGATTGCTCGAGGCGAAACAGTCGGCGTGCAACTGGAATTTGTTATGCGAAACGTCAACGTACATGATTTGTCTGGCACATCGTGACGTAAATCGATCCCGCCAACATTATCACCGATGACGTACGCGTTTCTACGTATTTCGGAACGAGGTTGCTCGTTCGAAGATCCTAGCGATAAAAGCAGCACCAGGTAATCGTATCGTTATCGGCAAATCTTCGACTATCTCTACCTCTCCGACGTCACAATCCGACGTTCTCGCTCTACCAATATAATTAGAAAATTTCGTTTTCTAATTAAGACGCGTAACATTCGTGAGCCGAAATTAATAGTCGCAACTCGAAACAACTCCTTAAACCTGGCGACTCGTAAACGAGATCTTGGCAAATAGAGACAGAGAGAGAGAGAGAGAGAGAGAAAGAGAAAGAGAGAGAGATTGCGAATAACTAACAAACCTGGCGAAATGAAAGCGAAAGCATTTTACGGGAGAATCAATTCTCGCCATGAACGTACGGCCAAGGTAGTCGAGATTACTCCTTGTTCTCTGATTCTGCTGATCTTTTCTACCCGCCTACGAATCAGAGAGTCTACCAAACCGTAGCTTCTTCTTTGCTTTGCATCGAAACGGCAAGTTATCAAGGCTAATTTTTCGCCTTTGTCGCATCCCTCGGTGGCCACCAGCCGGTTTGTTACTCGTGTTTAGCCAGCACTGTTTTTAATAACCTAATGGCTCTTACGCGGTACATTATGTCGGATAGCATCCCTTCTCTATCCGCTGAACAACCCCCTGGTACACCTCCCTTTGCAGCTTCTTTCTTTTTCATTTTTTTTTCTTTTTCTTTTTGGAGCCTTCGCTCTTTTATTTGCGATTTTTTTTCGTTGAAACGACAAAAATATCCGGCCCTTTCTCGATCCTGCGACTTGCCCGCTTGCTTACTTGCTCGCGGCATGCAAAACTTTTGTCTGAGCAAAAAAGGGTGGAAGGAACGTGTGGACGTGGAACGGGAGAAGATCGAGAGAAAGGGAGACAGTAAAGAGAGTAGCTTTCCTCGAACCGAACAAAAATCTTTTACGGTTCCGACTCCCTCTTTATTCTCGTTCGAACGATCGGCCGAGAAAGAAACGATCGCTTAACTCTTCATTCTTTGCGTTTTCATCGGTAGGAAATTCACCGTGCTCCCTGTTTTCGCGCTGATAACAGGGGGACGAAGCCACCGAATCTCTTCCTGTAATTAGCCCCAAGAGACTACGAACCGCATCATCGAAACGTTTAAATCGATCGTTACGGTTTACGCTCGTCCTACGGAGATTTTTTAACCCTTTTCTACATAGAATTATAGTCGACAAACGAGACGAGAATTTCGTAAAACACGAAACATCGTCAACGAGCGATTTCAAGATTTCAATCGAGTTTGAGATGTAGGAATCTTCAACGTTACGTACAATGGTCAGACTAGTAGTATATCACGAGATATCGTTAATGTAACAACGAAAAATATAAGAAATATACTACCTACATTTACGATGTGTAGTTTTATCATCCGTTGGAATCTACGATTTATGAAAACGTAGCCGTAAGGTCAAAGGAATTTTCGTTTTTAATTTCGTGAAACGTAATTGATAAAAGTTGTCAATTTAATCCGCGGAAGATGAAACGCAATGAATGGCTAATGTCATAGCGGAAATATTAAAGAGAGAGATTTCGCGATTCGAATATTGAAAGCGACAGATTGGCGATATCCAGTCCGGTGGTGAAATTCAGTGATGCAAAATGGGGAGGAATCATCGCCAGAATTATTCCCATTGAAAATCTTCTGGTCCGAATAACTGCACGGCCCTCTTCGCTGTGAAATAGCTTCGTTCGTTTCAAATTACTTGCCCTATTTTCCTTTGTCTTGTCTCACATTTTGCGGCGTGGCCGGCCTTTCCTCGCACGTACCTCGGCCAGCCTCCATACAACGTTAATTTAGTAACCACCCAACTCGAATGGCAACGACTTTCCGTCAGACTCTCTGGAAATTACCCTTGTAAAATTAACTGCGACCCTGTTGGATATTAATTCCAGGATTGAAAGCAAGCGTTCTGGCCAAACGATACACCCCGAAACCTTCCTCTACGTTTCCCTTATCGAACCTCTGTCCTGCTTTCCAAAGCTTTCCCACGAGCTTTTCAACCGCCAGCCGAAAAGTCGAACGCAACGAACTGGCGTTTTTCTCTTAAGCGAAAAGTCGGTTGATTACGATTCAGCCAGCGCGGGACCGGTGATATTTTACTTCTTTTCGAGGCTTTACGATCCGACGTTTTTAATTTCCCCCGTGTGCCTAAAGAAAGAACGGCCGAAATGCAAATTGTGACAGCAAAGTTATGTGCACCGTGGAATTAATGACTTTCTCGGATCGGCTCTTAATAGGCCGTTATGCACTTCCAGTCTGTCGTACGCGTGCACGAATTCGTTAAGCGTCGGCCGGCCGATTCTAACGAAATTGAGTTATATCCGCGAAACGAGAACAAGCTACGATAGAATCCAAACTGGAAGCGAGGCGAAACTGTTAACTCTCTGTTAATTATCGCGGTTAATTACGATTATTATACCTTGGATATCTCGTACTTTGTTAGAGTGGCTTGCGAAAGCGTTTGAACGTTCATCGTGGAAGATTTCTACGTACACTATTTTATACGTTTCATAAGAAACATTTTGAGAAATTAACATTGCAATGAGACGCGTGTGACTTTAACGCGAACGAAATTCTACTGTACATCTAATCGCAGGTAGAACAATGAGGACGATCGTGTTCGCGGTTTGCCCGCTGGATAATCGTCGTCGACCGTCGCTCTTAATTTACGTTATCTTGGCCGTCATCTTACCGATCCACGTATCAGCCGAAGCTCAAAAGAACGAACACGGGAACACGTACGTGAGGAGATCGAACGCGAACCCAGGATTGTCGAAGAACACGGAGGAATCGAAAGTTTCCATCGTCGACGATGAGAACAAGGATTCGAAGGTAAGTGAATCGACTGGTTCTCCGGTGGAGCTGCTAAGTAAGTAAATTCGTGGTGCGATCTGGACCTGCTGATGGAGACAACAGGGATAGATTCTTAAAGAGCAAAAGGAAAGATCCGTGTCCAGCGATGGATAACCGAAAGGACGAGTGTCTGCTGATAGCATAGCAGAACGCGGTCGACGTGGCAAACTCTGGACGACAGGCGTTTCCTTTCGGACGCGTTTTAATATCTCAAGCATTAATTTCTTTTCGTGGAAAACACACTGGCCGTCTTGCTTTGTTTCCTCGCGTCTCTGTTCTGTCTCTCCTGTTCCCTCCATGGCCGATTCGTCCTTACGCCGGATGACAAAATGACAAAGGGGTGGTCGCCCCGGGCCAGCGATATTACCGTTTCCGTTTCGGAACTATGCGAACTGTCTACAGCCCTCCAGCCCGCGTATCCAGGCCGAAAACGTCTCGTGATTGATTATGCTCGCCGTACTTTTGGCTCCTCTGCAGCCCTCCACGGAACGCGATTGATGGAGAGCTTGCGAGAGGAACGCCGCTCGGCAAACGATCCAGATATCGTTAGTACGTCTTTCAGGAGAGGAGACACGCTGGCCTAGACTTTCGTTAAAATACAACGCCACGACCTAAATGTTCCGGTAAAATCGAAGCTGGATTTTGTGGCTCGAAATGAGAGGTAAATTAAGAACAAGTTGTCCGAGTTGGCTATACGTTAATATTTTACAATTCAATGGTAAAATTTGTCCAAAATAATTATCTTGTATACTATACAGACACTGTTAGTCTTTAATATATTCGGGGTGTTCCAAAAGTTTCTTTCGTTTTACGTGGAAATAATAAATGCACAACATTTTTTGTTTTACATTATTTTATCGAATTACGTATGATCCATTTAGTTCGAATGGAACAAAATTCAATTAACATTTAATCATATACAAGAACGGATCACATGTTTTTTTCTTTTTAAATTGAATATCAATAGCCCTACACACCTGCTCGAGCAATGAGATTGAGAAATCGATAGAAAACAACATTGACCAGTCTAATTTCCGAGAGACTCGCGTGCAACTAAGAAAGCAATGGAATTGAAATATCTATCTATATCGAAATCCATCGTCCAGGAGTTTCAACAATTTTCAAGCAATCGCGGCCGAGCGTTAAAGCTCAGTTTCACGGTGCACGGGACGAAACCGATAACAGAAACGCGTAATCCCGGTAGGTTGCAAATGGAAGAGAGGGACCTCCATAACGTTCAACAAGTGATCATAGGGAAGTATTCTGTTTCATTTGGAGACCGCGACGAGAATGATTAAAGATACCGGAGAGGATTTCAGCGAACGAGAACAACAACGAAATTTCTGCGACGTTCCACGGGCAAACAGTCGTTTCTGACAAAAGGAAGAAAAGAAAAAAGAAAAAAAACGAAGGCGTAGGGCAAAGTATATTAAAACGGGACTTCATTA
This sequence comes from Bombus pascuorum, assembly GCF_905332965.1. Classification (NCBI taxonomy): domain Eukaryota; kingdom Metazoa; phylum Arthropoda; class Insecta; order Hymenoptera; family Apidae; genus Bombus; species Bombus pascuorum. The sequence continues at coordinate 11,030,078 of NC_083497.1, read as the reverse complement.
AGGTCCGCTGGAACATAGGAGTAACGAGAAAAAGAGAAAAACATGGTGAGAAACGAAGAGTGGAAAAAACGGGCAGAGGTTGAGCATAGCAGCCGCAGACGTCGAGCTCGGTCGCGGAGGGAACTGAAAGAGGAAGATGGCGAGTGTTTATTTAGTTAAATGCCGCGCGTAATTGGGTGTAAGACTTTTTTGTTCGGTGTCGAGGCGACGGTCGTAGCGCTGTACGAAAAGGGCCAACTCCGGCTCTGGTAGGACAGCACAGGGTGACGGCAAACCCCTAGCGTTTCCACGGCCGAGCTTTCCACCCCTTTTTCCGCGTGCTGGCAGCCACCTGATGGCTGGCTGGCACAAGGGCCCGCCGGGAATGAGATGCAGATTGCCAGAGGCCACTTCAGCCGCTAGAGGGAGTGAATTTTTAATAACACCGTGCCCGTATCCGCGGCCCCGCGCACGTTTCTCCACGTAGAATCCCATTGTCTTGGCTGCGTCTCGCACGCGCTGGCAAAAGGACGAGAGTCGTACGATGCGTAACGGAAAGCGCACCCGGTATTATTATAGGAGGAGAATTGTCAGCGACAAGACACGCCACCACGAGAGACCACAACTGGTAGAACGTAGAACGTCGCTTTCGTCGACGTTAAATAAAGCTTAACGCACTAGCTCTTAACGGTGGTATAGTCGGGATAATGGTATGATAGAAATACTGCTAGGAACACGGGGCCAATTCAACAAGCTCACGCCTACCTTCATGCATTATCATTCTTTTTCAAGTTTATTTGCTTTTCCCTTTTTATCGACAATTCTTCTTTCTTTTTCTCGCTTGCTATCGCAAAACCAGTAGTTTACTTATAGTGGAGTTCGGCATGCGTAGGTTTTACCGTACACGGTTTTTTCTCACTTTTGTATTGCATGTTTTGGAAAACATTGGTAAATAGCCGAAAATAGGAACAGTATCTTGTAACTTGATGTTAATGGAATAGAAAATAAGAATCGATCCTAGTCTACTCTCATGCAGACTTTTCCAGTTACCGTAATTGATCTCGCAGGCGAAATCTAGCGATGGTCAGCGAGACGAAGAGTCGGCTAAATCCACAGACGAGAACAGTCCAGCATTAAACAAGTTCCTACAAGATGTTCTGAAGGCTCAAACCGATTTAAAGTGGATAGATCAAGCACTGCACGATGCTAATCGCGAGAAGGATTGGAAGAAGTTAGTTAACTAATGAAAATCACTAACCGATATTTAATACCTCGCGAATACTGAATTAAACATCTGTGAAGGAACAGTCAAAATGTTAATAAATTACGCGAGAAAAGAGGCTTTAGCGAGAACTACGAAACTACACGGCAGTTGAATAGAAATACGTACAGAGATGAAAATCCTCTAGAACTTTCCCAGAGATTGCGTTTTGGTAATGACATGACGTTCAAGAGGAACGTCGATCTCGATGACGTCGATGCGTATGAAAAGGGGTATCGTATTTCCGTTATTAAAATATTCCAACAAGGAGAACCCGGTGAATGATAAAAATCATGCCATGTCTTGAGTGTTACAAATCCGAATGAACAATTTTTTGAAAATATCACTTTCTTACGCTGATTTCTTCGACGAAATTTTCTCGCAGACTCATAGGCCTCGAGACACGGCGCAATTTTTATTTCGACTACTTCTGATATCTTTTGTCGATTTATAAGCGTTTGCATAGAAGAACCGGATAAAAGGGTTGATTTCTCTCTTAAAGTAAAAGACGAACATTTGCGCCAAGTTTCGTCAAAATCGACGTGTATCAGTCACCGGGATTTCCTCGTAAGTATGATCGGTCCTGTATTAAAAGCATCTGCGCGATTCTTGTAGAAAGAATAAAAAAGAGGTTCATCTTTCTCCTGCCTATGACAAAGAAACGATAGACGATCAGATTCGGAAAAACTGGTCCAAGACGAAGGATCTTTGTTCTCTGAGCGACTGGCTGAACTCGTACAAAAACTCCGGAAACGAAAAGGATAAATTTGAGGATCGATGGATCCACGATTACGACGCCAGTCAAAGAAATAGACTTAGTACGATCTAATTTCGATGTATTTGGTTATCCTGAAAGGTTCCACAGGTTTAAGACGTTCAAGCTGAGAGAACGCGAATGTGAATTTGAATGTAGAGTTTTAATGTTTTTATTTAAAATTTGCTCATCGGCTAAAAATCAACCAGTCACTGTTTTAAACAAAAATGTGTAACGTTAAGTTGTAACTAAGTTGCGACCTCTTTGGAAAGTGTGTACCTAAAATGTGTAGCAAAAGTAAGCGATGGTTTTAGTTTTTTAATTTTATTACTGTCAGGGATCGTCATATAAAACATTGTCATTTCCTCGTGACGAGTACACTCGTGAAAGATAGCTGACTGATTAAAACGAGACACGGCAGAAGCTACGACAATTTTCAGGATGACCTACTATCGATTTTGACTTTGAACAACTGAAACGATAAAAAATTAAATAGATTCTTTGGACGGTGACAAAGAAGCAAACAAGGAAATGGGTAGCGCGTTGATCGTGAGAAATCAACGAGCCGAAACGAAGAAGAACGAGGCGACGTCGCTGGAATCTCTCAGAGAAACGATATTAGAACTAAAAAAGAGCCTGAACGAGACTGAGAAAAAACGGCGCGAGAATTCCAAAAATTTGGATACTTGGAGTGTTAAAGAAAAGCAGAGTAACAAGCAGGAACAGAAGAAGCGAACTGCTGCTGGAAGAAACAATTACGAAAAAAGTGAAAACGACGACGAAAGTATAAAAAAAGCGTTTTAATTTAATAAACACGTGCTTGAGAAGCAGGTAGAATGAAAGTTAGCTTAAAATGTTGCATCCTTTCAGGAAACTTCGGCTGGTGGGAAAATCTAGGAGCAGAAAGGTTGAATTTAAAAAAGCGTGAGCCAAGCACCGAGGATCTTGATGAGAAGAATGCTCATCTGAAAGTGTGGAGAACGAAGAGGACTGGAGTTAATAACGACGATGGTAACCCGAAACTCTTTCATAGAGCGGGGTTTGGGGACCCGTACCTTGAAGAGGACACGCTAAAAGAGCTTCATGACCGTAAAAGACGTAGCAAAGGAACGCCGTCAGATGAGAAACGTCATTTAAACGAAGCTCAGGATGGAAACAAGTCGGCAGCTGATGAGAAAAATTCCATAAAAATATCAAAGACATCTGGCTGCGGCGACGCGGATGCTTCCGTTAAAATAGAATCTTTGTCGAATGATTTGCAAGCAAGGAACGCTTTCGAACGTGAGAGCGAATTAACGAATAATCCGACAGATACCGCGGCTTCCGACGTCTCAAAGGCGGCCATGGGTGAGAGTAAAAACACGGAAACAGGCGGAAATTGCGAACAATCGGATCTATCGCGGGAAAATCAGAACGCGATGGAAAACAAGTTGATGAAGAACAAAGAAAAGGGTGAAAGTCCCGAGGGAAATTCTTTGCAAACCTTCGAATCCACGACGAATGAACTGCAGGCTGCTTCGTCTACCGAAACCTCGAATCAAGAAAATGTCGGCTCGAGCAAGGGAGAACAGGTGATCAAAGTCTTTGAACCTCAGAGGCATTTGCGCGAAAACAGCGAACGAACAAAAGAAGTCGAAGAAACCGACGACGAGCACGAAGAATTGTCTCCGCAGGTGAAGAGGTCTGCCAAAGATTCAGGAAATATTAATATCCTGGTCAAGTCAGAAAACAAGAATCTGATCGAGTTCAGTAACGCGGATGGCGATAAAAAATTAGCGAACGGTGGTCAATCGCCGTTTGTGTTGAATATAGTTGACGTGAAGAAGAAGACGATCGTGGAGGACGAACAGAAAGCTGGAAAATCGGTTTCGATGCTTTACAACATGAAGTTACACAAGTCACAGGTCGATAAGCCTGTCGAAGGTGCGAATAAACGAGATGCAGAGGCGAGAAACGACGAAGTTCCGGTTGGTAGCGTGGTGCTTGATTTTCGGAAGAATAAACTTAAGGAAGTGCCATACGAAGACACGCCCGCGTCTACGAACACGATGAAAGAAAGGAACGTGGATGAGAAACGACTTGAGAACTCTGCAGACCTCGACAAAGGATCGGAACAAAGCGGCGTCAACGAAGAAGGAACTCGAAACTGGTTCGGAGAGGCAGCTCGTAATCAGATGGCTATGAACGTCGATCACGGTGCAGCTGAGAAATGTAATGACCTAGGCGGAAAGGATAAATTTACGAACGCAGAGGGGCGGTTTAACGATAATAAAGAGAAGGGAGACTCCGTTCAGGGATCTAATAAGGAGGCAGAGCCGAACCGAGAGAATAAAGAAGGAAGAAATAAGAAATATAGAGAAATATTCATAATGACCAATGGAATAGATGATAGGATAATGAATGATAAATATGGTCAGAGAAGAATATTGCAGTATATGGAGTACTCTAACGACGATGTCGAAGATACCGATGTGAATTACAGTGACAAAGAGGAAGAGGAAAATCAACATCAGGCTGCTGCAGGTAAAACTGTTGTCGAGGTTTTGTTTTGTACTTTTGTCGTCGCGTATATTTATTTTTTCGCTTAGTTTCTATTTTTTGCCAAGTTTCAAAGAAAGTTTGAAAAGGTTGATAAACTATAAACTTCTTTAACATTTATTTATACGACAAAATAACACGTACGTTGATTTAATTACGATTTTTCCGTAATATTTACACAACCTCCTGTAACGAGCCAAATGATTGAACGTAGATCGACCGAGAAGTATCTAACGCTGTTTAATTGAAAAGGAAATCGATACTAGAGGAAGAAAAACAGGAATTAAACGTTTATGGATTATTTTCAGAGAAGAGCGACGCAGCAACGCGAAGGAAAGAACGAGCCGCGTACAGCGACAGAAAGAAAGATAAAGTGAATCTGTTGATTAAAGAGAAAATCGACAAAAAGAAAAAACCTCGACAGAGAAAAAGACGTAATCCAAGTGTAATCGAATACTACGATTACGATAGCAACCTCGAGCAGCAGGATCACGAATCCTTGTCACCGACAAGCGAGCAACAGCGAAGTAAAAACAATTATCAAGACAAGAGCGCCATCGAATTCGACGCGGGACCTGGTAATCACGCGTGCACTTCCCCATCGAAAAACTAACGACAAAACTGCTAAAATCTTATGTAGTAAAGTTTCGACAGATTTCCAATAATCCACTCAAATCATCGATTCGATATCACCAGGTTAGGCCATGAGTTAAGGTGAATGCGTGTTTTGACGAATACGTCGCAGCAATTAAACACGAAGATCTCAGCAGAAGAATATAGTAAATCGAACTTTTCATGTTCACGGAGGGACAATTTTTAAATTGAATATGTTGTCAGAAGTTTTATATAACAAACTGCACTTTCTTAATACAATTTTAATATCAAATATATGTAAATCTTTGCCACTTTCTTAAATATTTCACAGATATTTTTTTTTTTATATATAATATATTTGTTGTATTTTTATAAATACAAAGAGATACAAGCTAAAAGTGTCTAATAACAGATTTTTACGTAGCGTTTACCTACATACATTTCAGATGTTTTATTCGTCACAGAGCACGCATTCGCTGTACCCATAGTCGCGCGAGAGCTCATGTCTCTTTTCGTCATGTCGTAGTTGGAGACGAGGAGAGCAAAAAAAAATGTAAACCACCTATGACGGAAATCAAGGACGAGCAAGACGAGGCGATACGGAAGGAGATGAAACAGAAGGAAAAAACGGGCAACATTCCGATACAGCAATTCCTTAATCCGGCTGGAATAGAAAGGAACGTAACGAAGAAATCAGCGGCGACGTTATCGACGAAAGCAAAGTTGGCGGAAGAGGAAGGATCCTCCAGCAACCAACGACTGGGATCAAGGTGAAGACAACGTGAACAGCATTAGTCGCGAGAGGTCAGCGGTAAATTCTCGAACGAAAAATAGTACAATCTATCAAATAAATGACACTGACCTGCGTGATCGTGGTATAGCTACGCGAGAAACTTTTAAGCTCAAATAGTGATCTTAGTATGTGGATAGGTTAAACGAACCGGTGGAGGGAAACGAAGACAAGTTTTTAGACGCTGACACGAATAACGAAATCATACTAAATCCGGCAAAGTATATTCTCAGAGTGGATACAAATTCGGATCCCGGAGCAATCGACGATTTCTGCGATGATATCCAATATCTGGATGAAAAGTATGTTATTCTAATTGGCCGTAGAAATTTCTTCGTCTCGGTATCGTTTAGCTTTGATTTTAGTCGTCCGAACGCTTCGTTACAGCATTCGTTCTGCATAGTATTCTCTGTTATAAATATTTCATTCGCGTGTCCGCTAGAAAAGAAATAGCGCCTGACAACGTGGAACCACTGTACGAAGAGTTAAAAAAAATATACGACTGGAACGAGGACGAGACAAAAGTAAAACCTCGAATAAAGGGAGATCAGAGGATGTATCACGAATCTTACGACAAAGTAGATTCCATCGATAGAGTAGCGGGCGAACCGTTTAAAGATCAAGTCGAGCCTCCGCAAGTCTACAATGATCCAACTAAAACATTCGGTAAACGTTGAATCAAATTCCATCGCATAGAATCGACGCGACTTACGTCGATTATGTTCGATTTTGCCGTTTAGTTTCCAGCCCCAACTTATCGCCTCTTTTGCTCGTTTACACTGGATCAGGGAAATCCGAAATTGGCGAAAGAACGTATCCAGCCGTATCATCTGGCCGGCGCGAAAGCCACGCCGCGAACGTTTCTCGAAGTAATTATTTTGCTCTTAAAAGCACAGACGATATGTTTAAAGGCGGGTCGGAGCAAAGTAACAGTACCGGAGAAAAATTACGAGGACCTAGCGCTATCGGAACGACCGGTGAATGGCAAACACAAAAGGTAAAAAACGAGTAAAATCTAAGCATTTCCAATAAATTATTGGCCCGACTTACTTTCTTTCGCTCTATAAACCTTGAATCACAGGTGAGCGGAGTGAGAAACGGCGGGGCAAAAGGAAAAGATGCCGTGAGCTGGTCATTAACGGGCCAGAAGCAATATATTGACACAGATTCGCGTTCTCCTTACGAGAACCGTAAATATCTGGAATCACAGGTTCCACGTGGATGGGAACACGTCCAAAATATAGATCGCGTGAAACAGACGATCGTTAGCTCTAAGGACCTGCATGAATCTTTTGTCGAGCCCCTGGAATGGATCGACGATTTCGACAAAGACATAAGGGTCAGACTCAGCAGAAGCTTGAAAACCGTCGATTCGAACACGCTTGCATATATTGAATCTAGTACAACGAAATATGAAAAGAGTCCGGTTAATGGTTTCATCGATAGGGCTCCGATTGAAAATGGAACGACGTTAAAGACCGAAGATTCCAAGGTTGCTCTCGTTACCCATCCGCCTTTAGATATTCAACAATTATTTCAAGATGATAGAAGAACGAAAAGGGAAGTTGGGACTCTTTATGATACGTATGACGATGACGAGGATCGACGTAATCGCGATTCCGAGAGAATGGACTATGATCTATATTCGAGCGATAAAGAAAAGACGAGCGACAATTTTCAGCTATTAAACTCGTACGATGACACAGATGATGAGAATCACGAGCTATTTAACTCGAAGGATGTCGAAGAGTATGACTATCTGGACGATGACGAGGGCGATTACGGCGGCATTGTTAAAAACGCAGATTCAAAAAGAAAAAAACATGCCGTTAAGAAGAAGAGTTATGGGAAAGCGTTAAAAAAGAAGAAAAAGGAAGGCCATGCCGCTAAGTCGAATAAGAATCGCAGAAAACGAAGACATCGCAAGAACAAAAAGATGGCAACAAAGAAACGTGGTAAAAAACATAAGAAAGGTACGTCGAAGAATGGAAATCGTCATACTAACATTAAAAAAAGCAAGATTACACAGGACGAAGAGAAAGCTCATAACGAAGGAGAGAAACATCACGATAGAATTAAGGAAGAAGATGTAAGTAATGGAGTGAGATTTCTTTTTAAGTACGAACGATATAACAAGACATAGCGTGTAATTTAATTAAAAAAAAAAGGCTCGTCGATAACATTTTAGACGATGAATTTGGACAACGATATCCAGAGGAAAAAATTCTCCACGCTTTTGGTAGCTGATAACGTGGAGGACGAATCGCAGATGGATTCGGCTCTTCACGGTGAACTTGCTGCAAAGATCGTGGAACAAATTTTCGACCAGGTATTCAATATTTTCTACCGCAATAGACACGCGCAGTCTACTTATTATATTTCCATGAAATCGTCAGATACAAAAGAACGAGGACCTCAAGGTATCGTTAGGCCCAGGTCTTTATCACAAACACAAAACTAGAGACACCATGGCAGCTGACAAATCGTATCGTCAGACCAACAACGACGACGAGGTAGATTCCTAATATTCTTGTAATAATTCCCTGTAACACCTTGCAAACGCTTTATGCGTTTTACTCTGACAGATCAAACATACGCAAGAGTTGTTGAATAGGATCATGTTGCTTCTTAATCGACTGATCTTCGACGAGGTTCAGAGAAAGACTTGCATTTCTCTGCCATCCGATTTGCTCGAGTTCTTGGACTGGATGTTAGAAGTGAATCCGCAAACAAATTTATTAGAACAAGTAACGCGTATTCTATTCGGATCTGACTTTACAAGTTAAATATTTCATGTCAAACGCTCGTTTATATCCAACATTCTCGATCGAACTTTGTTTCAGCCACCAGCGTTACCATTGATACACGAGCAAGATAAAGATCATTTTCCACGGGACAAGTTCCTCTTTCAAAGTTTCCCAAACGAGCAACTCGAAGCTGAGATTAGCGAATTGTACGCAAAGATTCGATTGATAAAAAGTCTGATAAAGGAATACAGTGGTCTAGCGGAAGAGGATAAGACGAAAATTAAATCAATTCAGGAGTATCTGGTTAGACTCTTAACTCTGGCGTCTCACTCGACTGAGAATCGAATGCCCATCGCTACTCTACGCTATTCTTAACCCTATTGCATCTTTCTCGACGCAATCGAGTTTATTAGCTTTAAAAAATGACTTAGATCTCAGAGAAATATGGAAGAAGTGGTCGTTGATGTATCGATTTTACGGGAAAAAATGTTTTTTTATGATTGAAAGTCTTTTTATACGTTGGAATTTTTGGAATACGTTGGAAAACTCGAAATTTTCACCGTTATATGGCTAGTTTGTCCATTGTTTCAGGCGAAGCAGCTAGATTTGATGCTGGAATATATTGAAGTGAAAGAAGAAGCTGAAAAAAACGGGAAATCTGCAAATGGAATAGCAGAAGGGAAAGGTGGGAAAAGCATTCCTCAGTATCAAGTAGGAATGAGTAACGCGAGTAATGCAAGTTATTCGACGAGGCCAGATAGTTTTTCGCCTTTAATGAACGCGCCGAATCTCTTGAAACTGAGCAGCACGAACTTGCTCGCGAACGAACAACTTTTTCAAGAAAGTAAATCTCGTAACTTTGCGACGATTATACGATTCAATGTCGATTATTTCTATCTATAAACATTCTTTGTACGCTTTAGACAGAATTGACAGTGCTCATAAAGGGAAAAGACTAACCAGGAGCTTGCATAAACATACAAAGCATAATAAAATGCCAAGAAAGCGTAAAAACCGGAAAAGGAAGCACGGTAGGCATCGCAAAGGTGCAAGTACTATTGATCAGTCGCGACATAAGGACACTATGCATAAAGCTGCAGCTCTGCGTCAAAAACGTGAATATCTGGGCAAAGCCTTTTGGGATTCTTTCGATTCAGGATACGAGGAACCTTTAATTTACGATTCTATGGATATGGTGAACGTGGAATCGAATGCGGACGGTATACGAGTGGTTAAGAAAGAGGGAAAGCTCAAAGACAAGGATGATAAAAAGTATGTGTCACATCGATAAGACATAATTGGCAGATCGTGGATGATTATGCAATTCTATAGTTTTACGAACGTAATCAGAGAAATGAAATGGAGATTTATTCGTGAGAGACATGCTGTGCAGTTTTGCGGCTTCAACCTTTTGTCATCAGTATCGCGCTCAATATCGTGATTAATTTATATTCGATAGATTAAACTGAAAATATGTTGGTAATTTGGCTATAGATATTTTTACTTTCGGAATTAATATGTTTCTTTTGAATTAAATTTCCATTTATTTTGCATGCCAAAAGTAAAAGGAACGAAACGAGATACAACGTCGAAAGAATGAAATTTGCCATAATTGCGTAAACACCCGCGGTTCAATAATTAGCGAAACGTTAAATAACTTGTATTATTGTGATTTTATTTTCACATAAGTACAGTGCTCGATCTTGGAAAGAAAAGGTGACAAACGATTTGAAAAAAGATAACACAAAGAATCAGAAAGGAAGAACTATACTTGAAGGAGATACATCAAAATCTCTTGCTAACGTCCAGTCTCAAGAACGAAAGGATTTTAGCGAAGAAGACAAAGGTAACCTTGCAAAGATTGATAGAACTCATAAATTCGTAAAGTTATCTTTTTATCGGGTATTATAGAATCTACATTTTAATAAAGTATGTAAGTATGCTATTGGAAATTATTAGAGGATCGATTTTATAGAAAATATTTTTTTAAAACATTAAAAATCCTCTTCTTGTGAAATTTACACGTACAAAGTTAAAAAATTACAGGATTTAGGGACGAACAAGATTAAAAGTCAATCTTTATCGCAGTTACGTATGAGTAAAATACTTAATAAAACCTGTAGGATTTCTTTGCTCTGGTTTGCTTGATCGATGCAACAGAATCGATCGAAACGACGATCATTTAATCGTCATTTCGAAAAGTGTATTTGTCAATGTATTTTATTGCATTTATTACACGCATCTTTGTATCAGACTCGATGGAAGAAGAAGAACCGATAACAGGCAAGGATCAACTAGAAGATGAGATATTGCTGCTCAATAAGCGACAAGCTTGGAAAAAGAAGAACGAACAACAACTGGAAGAAGTTGCTTTCGGTGAAGATATGAGGAAATCATCGAAAGACAAAGAGCTGTACGAAAAATTGACCGAGATCGATAAGAAAATAAACGATGTGGATAAGACGCAAAGGAAAAATTGCAGTGTTAAGGATTACACGAGGAATAATCCAAACAGCTGTAATTTATCAAACGAGGACAAGCTGAGGATGCTCGAAGAGAAGATAAATGTTTATGCGGATAATGAGCGAGAGGAGAAAGCGAGAGGTAAAAAGTGAAGGTGGAAGAGAAAGTTGCGAGAAGCCGAAGAAGTTGACAAGTTCACTAAGAATGAACTACCCGCGATAAATTGCAAGATAAAGTGAAACGTTAAAGAGACGGACGTTAAAGAAGAACTTGGAGTTCGAAGAACAAACGACAAGGAGGATGCACTACAAGAGATTATGCAATTATATGGTAAATTTGCCAACTTCTTTCGCAATACTATAATAAAGTCCCGTAAGGAAGTTCCTCGAAAAAGTTTTCTTTCCATTTGACGAAGATAAGAAGATGACACAGCGCTAAGAGAAACGATTAGTCAAAGAAGATAGAAGATCAAACACTACGCTAACTCATCGCAAATGCAATAATAACGTGCGCGACATAGTATTTAATTTTACACTTGTACGATATCATATTTAGAATAAATTTTATTAATAACAACTATCACGTTCGATAATTATTCTTCCACGTGTGTACATTGATCAACTATGGAAGAAGACAGTATCTTTTAAGGAAGACATATCGTCCCTTATACGTAACATTGCAAAGTGATATACATATTTTTATATATACAGTTGCTCGCTAAAGTATACTAATTTTTTACTATATACGTATTTACAGTAAATAATTTCTAACTTTTGTATACACTTCCAAATCGATTTCAAGTTTTATCACACGATTATGACTCATTTTTTTTTTTATTGTGTCTCATTACGGTGCTAGTAAAATTTCAAAATGTTTTATCTAGCGCACGTAATATCCATATTCAAATTTTACTAACATTTACTACGGTAAGTATCGAAATATTTTTATCAGTCTCTCTAGATTCTTAGCTGTATTTTTGTTCTTTTCGGCCTCTCAGCAGTTTCATTTAATTATATACCGCGTATATAAATAAAGCAATAACTAGACTACAATAGTGGACATTTATAGGTGGAGTAATTGTATTTGCGACACAATAGTGCTCAGCTGCGTAATATCGCGGCGAACCGGGATAGGTTCGCGTCGTTGCTTGACAGCGGGCGTCTAAATAATTTCATCAGATACATCGATCGCCGATGAGCTTTATCGTAATTGACACATTCGCTCTATCTGGCCGACAGGCGAGCCTGTGAAACCTCGTAAATCGTCCTGTCGTTGCGATGAACCCGACGGCCTCTCGTATGTTTGCACACGCGTACAACGCCCGTGTTAATCTATGTACGAAAACTGCTTAAAGCCGGCGATTACTATCACCTAATTGCTCTCTAAGAACAGATACGATTAATCAAGCAATAAACCCGTTCTGAATCAACAACACCATACCTTACCTTAAAGCGATCTTCTCTCTAGTTTACATTTATGCAACAGAAATTTAAATTAGTAGAATTTCAGGTATTTTTTTATAGGTAACGAAGTCTTTAGAATTTCATCTTCAACTTAAGGCTGAAAGGCGAGTGAGAATTTGCCTCGTCTTAACTTAAGATACATTTATGGAGTAAATTTTCGCCCCTTGTGACATAATCTTACAATTTCCTGCTTCTACAAATTTTGATTAAAGCCAGATATTTTACTGATTTACTAACTTTTTTACTTTCCTAACTTTTACCGCTTTACATTTACTTTACAACTTTTTTTATTAAAGAAGATATTAAAGACGAAATTCGACAAAGCGTATAAAGGAAAATAATTGTGTACGTTTAATAAATACTTCCGTAAGGAATACGATCGAGTTAACACCGTCGCGTCCATTTGCAAATCAAATAGTATTTCTCTATCGTCAAAAAATTTCTCAAATTTTAGTAGAACGTGACAGAATCTCTCCGTTCAATTTTCTTAAAGCCTCAAAGGTATCTACCTATCGAAACAGAGGCTACATTGGGATACCAGAAATCCAATTGTAAGAGAGTTCAAACACTTTGATAACCGCGCGTCCGACAATCCCAAGCAATGTTCCTCGATCATTTTCCTAATTCTTCCTAAACTTCGTAAGATTTGGGGAAAAAAGCGAATAACGAAACTTGGCTACCTGTTTCAACGATTTCATAATCCGGCTAGATCTAGCGCGAGTCCGACGGCAAAACTGATTAAATCTTGCCAAGGAGGAAAAGAGTATATCTCATCGCGGTTGCTCGTACCTACTTTCTCTCTCGCCATCTCCGAAACTCGCGATAGAAAAGAAGAAGAAAAGTATGCATTCTCTGGTCTCCCGGGGCACGAAATATCTCGAAAGTTTCCTCGTAAAGTAAGTCCACGCAGCGGAATTCCCCCGGGCCAATTAAATTCCCGAAATCGGACGCGCTCGCTTATGCAGGCAAGGGCAAGGTGGAATACGCAAAAGGGAGAGAATCTAACCCCGTGGTTGGCGAACGTTATTACTTATTCGACTCAAGGATTTTAAGGGCGGCCGACACGCGGATTTATTTAGATATTCCAACGGTGAGCATCTGCTCGAGGTTCGACTGGATCTCGTCTGGCGTGCGTTTTCCTCGTCGTTTTCGCTCTTCTTTCGACCCGCATTAATATACACGGAGAACCGGCGTGTCTGCGATCGTACGGAAACCCCAGCTATTTTTACATAACATTAAGTTGTTCGTGTAACGGAGTGCCGGCCCTCAGTCGTACCGACGCTTTGGGTCACTAATGGGGGTTAAAACGCAGAGGCACAGCTACGACACCAGACGCGTAGACGCATCGAGAGAAATTTCACCGATCGACTTCCACCCTCTTCGACCGAACCACTTGCCCTTGCACGAGAAACTCTTTGGATCCGACGCGCGTCAAATTATTTATTATTATTTGTTTCGTGTAAATTTGCTCGCTTGTAAAATTGCGTGAAAACACGTGTTACCTTTACATACCACAACGTTGCAATAGAATTACGAAAACCAGGATCATCGGTATCAAATGTTCGATTTTTCTAATTTAGTAAAATGTACGTGTATTTTCAATGATATTAATATGTAAGTGTATCGAGACAAAGACACATAGTGTTAAATATATTTATTTATTTCGCTGCATTACTTTCATTCCAATCGACTACGCCTGACATATCAAAGGCTCGGTAGTCTCAACGTTCAAGCTAGTCTAGCGTTGGAATTCTTGCATGGTGTTTTGGAAGGCTGCCGCTTGTACAATTGATACGTGTAATTAAAATCATTGCCAAATTGGCGACTCGCGTCCGCAGAAAGAATCCGTGGGTTCCGTAGTATCGGAACAGGTACGTTCGATACGACGTGTAGAAAAATTTTTAATGACGAGGAGAACCGTGATGTATTAATGTGGAGCTCGCTGGCTTTTAAAGGCGACTGATAGAATTTCACGCGGACGAAGAATGGAAGAACGACGGTGAACAATCATAAAAATAGAGGCACAGTTTCAAGAGAACATTCGTGATGTTCGGTGGCTGCGATAAGTACACATTGTTCGACGCATTGCACGGCGACGTCGGAGCTATCGTTAGTCACGCTTAACCACGTTTTTCGACGACGATCCCCGTCGACGACCTCAATTTAGTGGCAACGATCGATCGATGACCGAAGTCAAATGCAAATCGCAGTCTCTTAATTGGAAAATGAATTCGACTACGGAGCACGATTATTCGCGAGAGCAGGACCGTCGGTGGAAACTAGTTTCAATACCCGTCGTACGCGTCGTTTACGCCAATTGTTTCGAGATGCAGAATTGTCCCGAGGCCCTGGATTAACTGGGTTTTACGGTCACGTCATTTAAGAAAACATTTTCGGCGTTTAGTACTCGTAACTTTGTACTCGTGCTATCCGCTAAACAAACTTGAGGCTTTTGTATGTTGAATCACCGAGCCCATGAAAATAGTACGTTTCAGTTCCTTCGTTTTTACAATGTTTAAACAAGATTGCTTTTAGCAAAATTAACCTCCGAATTTTTCAAACCAGAAAAGCTTAGTCTCCCGTAAAGAGGTACTTTCTAGAAATAAGTTCCTGCTTATAAATATTCTTTGAAATTTATACGATTGTCGTAGCCTTCTCGCATAATTGTACTAAATATAAGTAGAATCTTACGAGCCACAAAAGTTTATCTGGAGAATAGAATAACACGAAATTATACCGATTGTATTTGTAATCAGATTTTGCCTTGTACCTCGTATCTCTCGCAAAATTTCCAAACTTGTTACATAGAATAGTTTTATAATTTAAAAAATTCAATGTTATTCTATAAACAGACAAAACTATTTCACAATTTCGGTACATGACAAAACTCGTTATCTCTTGAACTATTTATATTGCTTTTAAAAAACCGATACATTATGAAAGATATTCTTTGCCGTGTCATGTTCATCCATCGAAAGAAAGTTAAAAGAACGCTAAGAATAAGGAAGAAACAAGGGAAAAACGACGGAAGAAAGGGGAGGCAGAGGTACGGAGTGAAAATCGTGATGAAGAGAGAGAAAGAGAGAGAGAGAGAGAGAGAAGTGGGTGGTGGTTGGTCGTTGGGACGGGGTCTGGCACGCACCCCCGAATGACAGATGGTATTTTCGCGTATCATGATCGCGGCTAGGATAGTTTCCTATATCGTGGAATATACAGCCCCGGCCTGGCATCGTCGACATGTCGATAGCAGGCCTCGCCGTGCGATACATCCACCGATATCCCCGTACCATGAGTATCCGCGGTCCATCCCCTTCGTTCGACCGCTAAATGGCCCAGCGGAGCCACCCCCATGGTGCTCAATTATTGATACTTACCCCTCGTGCCGCCTCGCATTTCCCCGGCTGCATGTTCCCGATGCGTTGCGTCCTTCGATCCTCTGTATGCGAGCGCATCTCCCTGCGACGAAAGATCAGCAAGCCAAAGTGGAAAACTCATCTGGAAAGATATAAACGTAAATGAATTTCGATTTCGTAGAATTTTTCATTTTCGCGCCACTTTTCAGTCGCAGTTTCCTTTTCTAAATAGACTGCGAATCTTTTTGATCGATGTAGAGGCATAAAAATGCAGAATAGAACGTGCGTGAAAAATATGTATAAAATATACGAAATATAATACTCGTTGGAGTATTTAATAAACGAAACGAGTCTTTACGTAGATGTTCAAAGAATATGAATTAGCGTAAGTAAGAAATATCGTCAAGTACGTAATATTTCGCGAGTACGCGATACTCGACGAGGCGAAATTTTCTACCTCGATATTGAAATTCTTCTTAGTGTTCGTTGAACCTTGTCTTAATTAGGACAAGTGAGAAAATAGATCGCTACCTATCTATACGAAGGATCGAAAGTTTGGAAAGTGGTAGGAGTTCGGGAGTTGGTAAATCGAAATGAAGAGAGGGGAAGGGCTGAGAACCGCTGTTGGTCGCAATGGCCTCGATTAACCGTTTGACCGGCTAGAGCGAGTGGTCAACGTTTTCCAGGCGTCCAGTTCGCCCTATTAGATCTACAGGAAGCCTGGAACAGATATCCGGAGGTGGACGTACCGTTTCAATGTTTCTTTGCATCGAATTCTGAAGCTGGTCTGTTCCACAGGGGAAAGATCGACCAGAGAGAAAGAGAAAGAGAGAAACAGAGAAACAGAGAGACAGAGACAGAGAGAGAGAGAAAGAGAGATGGAAAAAAGAGGAAAGTGCTGTCCACTGATTAAAAGTTTTCTGTTCGACATCGTGGTCGTTCCTTCGCCGAGGCTGGCTCGATGTGAGATTAATCGTGGCTTCTTCGACCAAACCGTAGAAACCAAAAACCGATATCGGTGCGAATAAAGCGAAAAGAAGAGAGAGAAAGGAATAAATGGAAGGAAGAAGAAGGAAAGGAAGAAAGGAGAAATGCAAACGAATCGGATGGATGGCATTGAAAATATAATCTAGCCCACGGTCTTTCCGTAAACTTTAAGACATTCGTCTATTCGAGGCTCGTTCGTCAAGCGAGTCGAGGAAAACGAAAAGAAAAGAAGCAGCCTCCATAAAGCGATCGGGAAGACCCTCGCCCTTACACCCATAGACGCGAGGCCGCGTCTCTCCTCTAAGTGTATTAGACTCGCGTTTCGGGTCGTGGAAGAAGCTGTGCGGGGGGTTTGGGTGTAAGCCGGAGGACGGTTTCGAAGGGTGCGAGAGGGTGGTCCGATGCCTGTACCCCGCTA
This sequence comes from Bombus pascuorum, assembly GCF_905332965.1. Taxonomy (NCBI): domain Eukaryota; kingdom Metazoa; phylum Arthropoda; class Insecta; order Hymenoptera; family Apidae; genus Bombus; species Bombus pascuorum. Next base: position 11,012,731 of record NC_083497.1, on the reverse strand, counting down.
ATGGCACCCTCGGGGTATTCCCGGAGAACCCTCTCGTATTTATTATTTAGCGAGGATACCGGTAGGTGGAAGGAAGCGGCTGAAAGAGCAACGAAGAAAGAGGACCAACGGGGTAGCGCGAACGTGAAAGAGAGAAAGCCTGCAAGAGAGGGTCAGCAATGGAAGGCCACGAGGATTTATCCGCAAACATCACACATCGGTCGTAGACTTCCGTTAAGCACGATTTCGAGAATGGAAACCGCAGGAAATTAACGGTGACACGTGGTTCGACTGGACACGTGTTTAGCCGTGTGCTAACGATGAAAAATACAGTATCCGAGCTCCGATCGAACCTCTAATCGGCACTTCAAAATTCATAATAATAATTCTTGTCAATGTTAACTGCATAAATTCTTCCTTTCCTTCCTTTTCTTATTTTTTCTTTTTATAGAAAAGTATGAAGCAATAGCGGCGAGTTTTCTAAGGAAAAGAAAGAGACAGATAATAGCGTGATAAGAAAGAAAAAGGATTGGCGAGGTCAGTCAGTTCGTAGCAGGTTACGTACAGCGACGAGAGCAGAGCATTTGAAAGAAGTAAATTATCACAAAAGTGAACGCGTCACAGACGTGATTTTTCAGATGACACACGGCAACATAGAAGTTTGATCTATGGTTTAATTTCCAGAAGAATATCTCGTACGAATGGCGACTACGTGATATCGCGTAATAGGCATGCTCGGTGCGATGTACATGGGAAATCATTAAAGAGTTCGTCATTAAAAGTACGTTACAATGGCGGAGGGAAATCCGAATGGAAAAAAAGCCGATCGAAGATTTATCGGGACGGTATCAATAGAAGAATCGGTTCACAGATTACGTGGTGACAAAACAGCTGGAAAAACATCGGGACGAGGGAAAAACAATCGAAGGGGAGGCGAAGGGGGGTTGGACGAGGGAATCGGGAAAATCGGAAACAATTGTCGCTCGTGTATGTTCGAAGAGAGGACTTGTGCGCGCGCAATTTGCGCGTCAGGAAAATGCATGCTTCGATGGCAGCAGCTGCGGGACGTTATTGATACTACATTTCTCCCGATTTGACGAATTGCCGTATTGGACTAATGGTCCGAATACGAAAGCCTCCGCCGATCCAGACCCAGCTTCTGACTCGCGGCTTCCTAGCGAAATTGTTGACCCCCCGTAAAACTATAACCTGCTCATAATTCTCCGACATTTTCGGTCTGGAGAAGCCGGAGGAAAAAACGAGGACGTGGTCAAACAAATGGCAAAGGTAATACCGATACTTCTACTCCGTTTACTTTTCGAAAATCAATGCCTACCAATCGAGTCTTTCTCCATTTCCGTGATGTCTTTCTCCGTTGAAAAAATTTTTCATCCTTACCGTGTATCGTGTATCGTGTATCGGATGTTGGGCTTTTGCTCGAACGTAACTTGTTACGTAATGTATTTCAAATTATTTGTAAGAGCTTGGAATGTTCGGAGGATGTAAGAATGAATTTTCAAATTTCCTTGAAAACTATTACTATGTATAGTAATAGCTTTACTATACATTATTACTATATATAATTACTATATATAATATAATACTATATATATTATATATATAATAAATTACTATATATAATACGATATGTAATATAATATAGTAAATAATATAAAAATTATTATTATATATATAAATACAAAAACGTATTAGACACGAACATCGACGCGATACGTTTGCATGGTCAGAGTTAATCCAAATACAAATTTGTATTTTCAAATTTTTTAATTTGACCTTAAATTCATAGATCACATTGCACGCGTTACATCGTTCGAAATCTAGTTAAAAAATTAAATTATACGTATTATAATTGTAAGTACTTTTCAAATTGCTACGTATGTAACTGTATGAGAGCAAAAACCGTAGCATATGCGGATTAAACGCTATTGACTAGGAGAACGATTTGTATAAATGGAAATGTTCACCGTGCTATATATATTTATGTAACAAATATACCGTCTACGTTTCGATCTATTCTAGTATTTGGAACGGATTCAAGTAGACTAATATAAATTAGAAGTTCTTACCAGAAAAATCCGTCGTAAAGGTGAACCGAAGCATTTTAGCAGGACGTACAATTTTCCTCAACCTCGGCCTGACCGGTGCTAAGAATCAACGTCACCGAAATAATGCAGTGTAACTTTGAAAAAATAGGTCGATTAAGAGCGCCGATATACGTCGAACTGTCTCTTAAAATGTTCGTCCGGCGATCGAAACATAATCTCGAAATGGAGAATGAATACAGAAACAACAACGTTCTAGTACGTTCGGAAGAAAAAAGGAGACTGAGGTACGTGTAGTAACACTAGCGAACGATATCGTCGAACGTAGTAAGGAAAAAAAGTCAACAAAGACAAACTGCCTGCCAGTATATTCTAAATATATACAAACCGTTCGATGTAACCTTACTCGGTGTCGATTACTATGAAAAAAATGTAAACTTTAGAGATTGACGACTTAAGAGCTAGAATTGATTGCAATATCACGTAATCCACAACATTTTCTCTTTCCATTGACGTATATATGTGATACACGATATTCGAATTTATATAAAATCAAGAAATACTAGATATAACGTTTAAAGTAGTAAAAATGTAAGTAGCAGCACATTACGTTATAATTTAATATTATTCGATGAATAATATTCGTTGATAAATGCTTGTTAGATATCGAAATGTCGTAAACGGTAATTTGCAAAGGCAACGAATTTTCGCTAGCAATATGGAACAAGTGTCGTTAATGGCTGACATATTGAATCCCGATTACGATGCGGATCAGAATAATCGTAAATTCGATCTACTCTCAAATATCCATTAACGTTTCAGTTAATTTCGAAATAATTAATTCGATTTTATCGAAAGACTAGAAAATCCAAATGCCTTTATACGACGTGTGATTGCAATTTGGCAGAAATGTCTAATTCGTTTTCCCGCCATTTTCATATGCATATGCATTGTCATTAACAATAATTTCTATCTATATATTTACACTTACCGAACTAACTGGCCGAAAGAACTTTATGATATTTCGTAGCATCGTATCAGGAAGTCCAATTTTTGTACCTCCAACGGACACGTACACCAAGTTTTCTCAACTAATTGACACAAATTAACTTCCAATTAACGAACATGTGCACCACTTCACCTCACCGAACACTTTTACGAAAGAAAACATCAAATCAAATGTTCGTCTGATCGGCGGGCGTTAGTGTCACCACCTACCGACGATGTCGCGAACTATTACTTTCAACTTAAGTTATCCACTGCCAGTGATCGAGTGCCGCCAAATTAAATACTTGTCATTTTTGCTGTTCAAAGAATAATCTTATCTTTTCGTAGGCAGATGCTTTTAATTTATTTCGTAGCCCGACATATCTTTTAAATCTAAGATCAAAAATCTAAGAACTTAATCTCTAACTGTTACGTTATCGTAAAACGCGTATGTATTAAATTTATTTTTTAACATTATTATCGCTTAAATAATTTTGATGTCTAGACAGAAAATTAAAATAAATAGAACTGCAGTTTCGATTCCTCCACTTTTTTGTTTCTAATATAATTACGGGTCTGTCGCAATTAAAGCACTCACATTTCCTATTTTTCTCTCGAATTGATTCAGAAAAATAGCCCCGAAGCCGAGGAGAAATGAAACTACATTATGCATAGCGCACCATTTTGCTTGCTGCATTCTCGGGATGATAATGGCATCGTTTGAAGTGTTCGCGTAATTAATGAAGCTAAAAACTTTTGACCCTTAATTACGCTGTCCATTGTATTTCGAGAGTTCTTTCTTTCTCCGGACTACTATGAGAATGCGAATAAAGAATACGGACCATATTGCAATCAACGAATGTCTCAAGGAATAAATTATATACACGCGATCATTGTTTCTGACCCCTGTTACATCTGTTCCCCTATATAAAATTTCTAAATAAGAAATTCAAAATTTAATGATCCTGATATCGCTTAAAAAAAAAAAAAAAATGATTGTTCTGCGAAACAATAATTTAGAAATAACTATAGATAAGAATAACAATTGAAAGCCAATGGTCGTTAAGAAAATCTATATATCAAAACTCCACGAAAGTTTGACGATATCTATTGTCTGTTTTCGATTCGGAACTTCTTATAGGGGAGAGCGATTCAGAAAACTTCATTCTCCCATGTTATTTCGGTAAATATCGTTTTTGGCATTCTACTGTTTGCGAGATGGAATATTTAAGTAGGGTAAATTGTGGCCGAACGAATATTCTTGCATCTCGTGCACGCTCGATGCACATTATACAATGGGACAATTAACGTTGACCGACTCTCGCGTAACGTTAACGCTCATCGATATCCCAGCGATTGTTGCAGTAAATAGCGTACTCATAAACAATAATTAATCGACTCGACCATAAATAAACGCGGAGAAACCAACGATCGATCGGTAAGGGATCGTTCCAGTTGGATTCCTCCAAGGAGGCTCACCGGATAATATCTACATTCTTCGGTACTCGAACAGGAATTTTTGTAACTAAATTTAAAGGATAATCAGGATTGCAGCGATTATCTACAATTACTCCATTGCTGGGAGTAATTGTGTTAATAGGCCAGAAAGAACAAACTCGAAGCCCACGAGAATCGTTTCGCTGTACCCTGCCTGAAAATTATACCTTTGTACTTTAAACGCTTATGAATCGTGAGCTAACAGTGCTCTCCTACCTAAGTACCTCGGACAGTATCTAATCTCTCGTACGACCTAACCAAACTCTATCTTCTGTCTAAATACAATCCGCAATACCTGGACTAGAAATATCTCCTAGATTTTGCTCGATATTTTCCTATACAGCGTAAAAAATGTATACAACAGCCACTACTATGCCGATGGACATGAACAAACTTGAAGCGGACAAAACAAACGATACTTGAAGAATGTTGGCGAATTTAATGTCGGGCCTGAGCCTGGCGTTTAACAACGCCAAACGATCTACCCTATCCAGCGAGTCCCATCGAGGCCCCGAAGGAGAGTGGGTGGGCCTGACACTTGCGGCCTCAGAACGAAATCGACGGTCGAGCTTCGAATGGCGGGAGCGAGAGAGAGAAAGAGTGTGTGTGTGTGAGAGAAAGAGAGAGAGCGGGGGCTGCGGTGTAAGAGTCGGGGCCCTGAGGGCCCCTCATTCGAGCTCTGCGCCGGGTGTAGGAGCGGAGAGGGGTTAGAGGGGGCAAAGGCACATTCCAAGGCAGAACGGCTGCCAGTGAAGGTGGAAGGCAAGAACAGTCTCTCACGATATTGCGCTCCGTTCCTATCCACCGTTGCTTCCTTTCTTCCATAGAGCCTCGTCGCTCGTTTTCACCCGTCCCCGTGGGACCGTCGTGTGATCGTGCCGAGCCGTGCCGTGCCGTGCTGTGCTGTGTGCCGTTGCGATGCTACACGAGACGCGACGCGATGCGAACCGTCTCTCGGAATCGAATTAACGAGAATACTGTTTCGCCGACACCAGCCAGAAGAGGAACGTGCATGTGATAAAGGTTTCGTGGTACTGTGCACCGGGGTCTACGGTATACGGTGGTCGTTTTTGGCGCCAGGCGTGCTTCAACGTTTCAAAAATGCGCACGCCTACTTACGTAGCGCGGTATTCCAGTGGGAAGACCAAGGAACAGAGAGTTCGTTTCGAAAATAGATTTCTGCCTCGTGTACAGATCCGTGCTCCGATCGTCGGGCATGCGGAAGGAGCGTCACCGGGAGACAGTGATTGAGAGGATCCGGCAGACGGGAGCACTTGAATATTCGATCGCGCAGGTGAGCCGCAACTATCTCTTTCTTTTGGTACGAGTACGCGATGGATACTGGATTCGCAATTTGCTCGAGCTTTCCCGTGTAAACGAAACGGCCAGGGAATCTGAACATCGAAAAAATTTATCGAAAGTGGAAGGTATTCGCATGATTCGTTCGAGATTTTTTTCTTCTTGAAAGAATAACTTGCGTCTGTAACGTTGGACAAGTCATTTAAACTTTACGACGGTGCAAGTGTCGATATCGGAAAATTTCGTGACGAAGTCGAAGCTGTTGACACAAGCGTTCCATTTATACGTGACGGTGAAACCGGTATTCGTAGCAAAAGGAGCAAAGCAGATAACTTATCTGAATGTTAGAAATTAGCAGCTTCTAACCTTTAGATAAAGGCCGTTGTAGATTTCATCAGCGATCTTCTATCTCTCCGAATCGAAATTATATTTTTGCCTTTCTGTTGCTTTTCTCTTTCGGCGAATAGAAAGCAATTTTCAGCCACTTGGCCGCCTATCAATCGAGCACCATAACCTCCTTAGTTACACGAGCGTCAGGACATTTTACATATAAACACCGCGAGGAACTTTTTTGACGAGTCAGGCATTCCGTGAGAATCGTCTGGAACAGCGGGCAACTCGTGAGGAGGAGGAGGGGATCGTTGGTTTTCTGCTTGAACGAAATTAAATCCACGTGCCGCGAAGTATTCCCATTCTTCGTTCGATCGAGAGATCGTCGAACAACAGAAAAACTTAACCGCGTCCGAGCAACGCCATCGGCATCGAACTTGACCATGGCCTTCAGAGCCTTTGCGCTCGTATAACGAGATACGAGGAATGTAAGTGGCCAAGAGTCCACCGGTTGGACTTACGAGAACTACTTCGAGCTGGTTACCTGCAACTAGATGCTCGATACCAAATATGCTTTAAGGTAGCGACCGATGTGATCGATTTTGCAGGTGAAGCGCAAGGGACCATTAGCCTAAGCAGATTTTCCTTTAAAGTAGACACAAGTCGATCTGCTTACTGTCACCGATAATGGTTTATAAGGAGACTAATAATAGGATGATTTCGTGTTGAATTTTTAATAACATGTCATCGATGTAAGATCCGATTTTCAACATTCGTGCACGCCACCGTTCATAAGTATTTGGATACTTTATGCAATTCCATCGGAAGGTTGATATTTTTTCATAATACACTTATTCTCACTTATCTGTCTCGCGACTTGCCCTTTAAAAATACTTTTCATCCGGTCTTGCTCGAACTCCTCGATCGATATTCCTATCGTTTTTTTAAATATTCAAGAAAACGACAGAAACATAAAATCAGACAAGAAGACAGTTTTGACGTGAAACTGACTGACAAAATATTGGATTTTAAAATTGTTCTTCTATAAAAGACACGAAATGTCATCGTCGTATCAAGAATTTCATTTGAAATATAGTATTTGATACGTTTGAAACAATTTTACATGTATAAATATTCATAGGATATAGTATAGGTATATGGGTCTACTTAAATTACGATGCTTTATGCTGACACGATGTTAAATTTATCTATCGTAATAATGGCGACGGTGATCCTTACATACACTTCCCCCATAGAACCTGTATGCCATGCGACATGTAACTCTTCTTTCGAATACAAGTTGTACATACACGAAATCGTTAATTGACACCATGAGAAGAATACAGCGATAGTTGTCGATGGTAGTTATTATCGGAACTCGTAACAATTTCTTAACAAGGTAATATGGAACGAATTGTTGTGTAGAATTCTTTCGAATAAGTACAATACCGGACCATTGAAAGCCACTCTTCGCAACTCGAGAAGAATCGTCTAATATTCACCGAGATATTTATATAAGTTCCTTGAAAGCTATTCGAGAAGTTTTAACGACGGAAGGCGCTAATAGGCTGCGAAAGTTTTCCGCATTTCCGTGTCCGGAACGGATGCGATATCCGCAGTTAGCATCGTTCCATTACTCGGATACCGCGTTACGTCGTAATTGGAAGATTCGTTAGTTTCTTAACTGATTGCCATCTTCTCACAGATAATCAACAAGTCGCGAACCTCTTGACTCTCTTTTTCGATCGATTCCATGACATTGTAGCTACTGTACGATACTTGATCATAGAATTAGAACCACGTACAGAAATTTTACTTGTTTGTTAGGTTGTTGGAAAAATACCCCAACTTAACCCCAATACTTTTAAATGAAAAGAGCGAAAAGTATTGAAATTCGTAATTCGGTAACCGCGGGCTGTGGATATTTTCAGAGAAGAAAATGCTTTTATTTCGCGATCGTGAACACTTCCGCTGTTTTGTAATCCAAGACGATTTATCAAGTTGAACGGAGGCGGCTGTATGGAAACGAATCGGCTGCCGACGAGATGTGAGAAATGCGACTGATCCGCGAACGGTTCGTGATCGATCGCGATCGCGAAAACGAACGTGCCACGGCGTATCTCTCTAATTCTCAGATCCTTCGATAGACGATTAATCGATGAAAGCCCATTACGCCGTCGTTTCACCACTCGAATTTTCAACGATAATTAATAGTCCGTTGGTACGGATCGGTTCATGCAACTACGATCGTATTTTCAGGTATTACAATGTCCCAACCGCAATTAACTACCGACCTGGACGTTCCGGAAAGTCCGCAACACTCTTGCCAATGCTCCGCAATGAGTAGCATGGATTCCATGAGAACGCAGAGGGACAGGGCGGAGAGGAGCGTGGGAAGTACAAGAATTTCTAACAACCAAGAACTCCCTAGGGGTTTAGAGGCACTTCAGAGTGCTTTCGAACCAATAAGAAGACTCGAAAGTCCGCTATCTCATCAAGAAAGCCAACAGATCAATTTAGAGAATACGAGGAATGTCGATATTTTGGAGCATCAGGCCGGCTTATCGCCGAATACGAGATCGATGGAAGGTCAAAGCGCGATTCTATCGAGACACGGTCACAATCTTTCCTGCAGTCCAAGGAACTTGGATCTCTCTCGAAACTTGGCGTTCGAGGCTGCACGAAGAGTTCAGGAATCCGGCAACTTACAGGACAACCAACACAGCCTAACTTCTAGCCCTAGTCCTTTGTTGGAGTCTAGCTCGGCGTTGCTCGAGACGTCCGCGAAAGATCTGGACAAGCAGCTCGAGGATCACACAGGGTTATCGCAGAAAGCAGCCGCTTCGGGCAAAGATAAGCTGAAGAATATTCAGCAGGTTCTGAATCCTTATCAACACCATCACGAGCCGACGTCGCCGGAACGTAACGTCCACGGACACTTCCACGGTGATACCCACGCTCACGTGCACAAGCACGCCGACAATTTCCGAAGCACTACGAATTTGGACGTTGCAGATGGATTGATGGGATTTCAGCAGCACCAGCGACAACACACTCATCATCATCACGGGAACACCAAGGCAACGAACGTGACCCATCATCACGGTCCGGCAACCGTGCATCATCCGCATGGTCCGCAAGGAATAGCAGCGCACCATCATGCAAATCTGGCGCCAAGCTTAACCAGCCACGTTCACGGAAACTCTGGTCCTTTAAGTAGCCCCAATGCAAATCATGGAAACCAAGCTGCAGCCGGAAATCCGAATACTCATCACCATTCGAATCCAATACCAACATCTACTACGATGGTACACAGAAACTCACCGACGAGTCATCATCGTCTCGGTGGTAGCACCGGCTTGACCAGTCACTACCCTTCAAACTCAGGTTTCTCCAGTGATCACCACGGCACTTCCAGTGCAATGAGCGGCGCTTCGTCGAATTCGAGCATGTTAAATCATGGCGGCTCGCCCGCCGTTCATCGACACGTGGTCAATGCGAATAGCAGTCTCTCGACTACGCCATTAGCTAGCCATCATCACGGTAGTTCGTCGGGAAGTTTGACCGGACATTCGAGCGTAAATCATCATCACGTCAGCTCTGGCATATCCTGCGAGTCTTCTTCGTCGAACGCCAATACGAGAACACACAGTCGCCTAGATCACGTCCACGATCATCATCACCATTTACAACAAGTGCATTCGTTGCATTCCAGCCATCCTGATACCAGGCAAAGAGACAGAGCTCCGTCGAGCCTGGAGCATCATGGACATCATCACGCGCACATGCATGCTCATGGACATCAGCACGCGCAGAATAACGATACCAAAAATACGTCTCTTATCGGAGTCGACTCGATACAGGTATTCTTGTCAAATTTAGATTTGGAAATTAGAATTTAATTTAAGGGAAATAGTTATTATTATGCGCGTATTTGTGCAAACTCAAATTTTTATATGAACGTAATTAGAGACACAGAATCTAAACAGAATTCTTCGGTTTCGGTTTAATTACTATATTTTAGACACAATTAGGTGCAATCTGAATGTAGAAAATTCAATTTTCAGTGATTTCAAATTTTTTAACTATTTAATATATTTTACCAAAATCTAACTACGTCTGTAGACGACAACGATCATTAATCATTATCGCGTTTAGTCATTGATGCAAAACTGTTACTCGCATGACTTCTATAACGTTTCATTACGCAATTTACTGGCGTGACAACAGTATGATAAATATAATTTAATCATTTACTAGTGACAAGCAATTTTGTTGCATGCACTTTGTAATTACAGTTTTGTGTCATTCGCAAAATCATTTTTGCCCTTTGAATTTAAGGTTTCGGCTCCGTCGAAAAGTAAATGCCAATGTCACGTGGTGCAAACCGGTGGGAACAAGAGAGGGCAGGAGGGTGAAAGCGACGGAGGTGTTGAAGTGACATCAAGAACGCATCAACCTCCAGCGCTTCCTCCGCGGCCACCCCCTAGGCCAACTAGACGATACGAAACTACGTCCGTCAATCAATGTAAGCATTTCCTTTATTTTATCTTGATAACAACTATAATCATTCGAAAGTGTATTCTTTCAAAGCGCTGTAATAAATTGACGAGCTTTCTGACGGAAAAATGTCTAATAACCTTGATCAGATTATTTGAATTCACGCAACTTGGGAACCCTCCTCTAATTAATTGGAAATATCCTCTCGACTTTCCTGTCCTTCTTCTCGTTACTCGGATCATTTTTCGCCGAGTCATTTAAATTCAATTAACTTGTAAGTCTGTGACAGATATATATAGGTGCCGTGTGTATTTTCTAATGAAATAGTTGACTTGCTACGAAATTTTTCTTCATTTCGTAAATATAGTAATGGCAAAGTTCTGCAAGAGCCACGATAATTATTAATCCGAACGTAATTGATATTAAAAAGCTAGAAGTAAAACTTCGAAAGCGAGTTAGTCGATTTAACGCATCGACTGATGAAGCCTTTTTCCAAAAAGCTCCTCAATTATACCGTGATACATAAGTAGCGAATATAAAGCGAAACACTTGAAACAATATTCGAACGCTGTATCTCTCGCAACACCGAATCAATATCTCTTCCACGTTGGCTTGCCAATTTGAATGGCGGATATACAATATCGCCTGTGTTCGAAACACTCTTCCCATCCCCGTTTGATTTCCGCTTAAAGCGAGCATGTCACGCAGTTGGACAGTATTTCCTGAAACTCGGTTGAAATTAGACGTACACGGGGATGGTAGCCCGTAGCTCCACCCTTAGTCATCTCGCCTGACGATCGTCAGAATATCTGCAGTATCAGCAGAATGACGAGCAAGACCGCATCTACCATCGTTGCTGTCCCCTTTATCAATAGCGGCCACGCGTTATCGACACCGGAACGCATCGTTGACCGATTCTACTTGCTTCGAGGAGCAACCCCCGTGGAATTTCGACCCTCGACCGCGTCGAGTCGCTCGAATCGTCACGGTATATCGACCAGTCGATGCTCGCAGCAACCGAGAACAGAAGCATCGTGACGAAGAATGCTGTGATTCGAACAACAGGATACTTTTGCCCTTTCTGCTGTCAACCCAAGCTGGCTGGTGAATGGCCGCGCAAGGAATGTTATCTTGGATGTTCCTTCGAAGGAATCCTAAGCCTCAGCTTCGTTCCGAAATCACCACCACCACCTGTGGGACACCTCGGCCAACGTGCAGGCCAACAGAGATCTCGTGGAGTGCCTCTCGAGTTGTTGTGCTCTCGCATTCGTTTCCAAGTATTCAGCCGAGAGTGTAAAGAGCAAGGAATAACTAGAAATATACTAGCATCGATATACGATGTGTTGTCCAAAATACCTTCAACAATCTCCCGCAAGAATAGGTCGAATGTCGACCCCACGGATATAAAAATAATTGACATTGGTGATCGTCATACGCGAAGGTGGACCGATTAATGAGAAAGTGCACGATGAAGAATTGACCTTGAGAAAAACATCCCCTCGTGGAGAAACTCGTGTGATGCGCGAACGTGATTCATAAACTATCGAGGGAGGTAGTGTGCGTTGTAATTTCTTCTTAACGCAAGTTGGTACAATTTTTCTTCTTTGTGATTTAAACTCTAAATACATCGAAGAAATAACCGTGTAATAGTTCTATAAATATTTAATAACGTTGGATATTCGATGACTAAGAATACTGTGTCTGACACATGTTGGTTTGGAGAGACAAAAGAGTGACGAAAACATTCAAGAAACTTTTCCTTTGAAGTGCAAGTTGTAAAGAAGAAAATGGATGGATATCCAGTGCTGCAGATAGTCCGGTGCCGACTTGGAATGGAAATGGAGATGGATAACCAGGGTTATCCATTCACAATGGCGGCACACTCGCATTCCCACTTGCCACATCTGACAAACCACGCACACTTCCCGAGATCGCATTACCCTCACCCCTGCGGTATGCCGATTAACCCTTCTTGTTAATTTATCAATCGGCCCTCCAACCCCAGTCTGTACCACCGATCTACGTGCCCGCATAATCTGATATTAGCTGCTCCATTAAGCTACCTTTGGTACAATGAGTCATTAAAGTAATCCATTCAAACATTCGTTTCTTTTTGGTAGAAGAAACGTGCTTCTTACATATTTCAAAGATATACTATTCATTTATTATATTTTATTATATTACAATATTTATTGTTGTAAGTAATTCGTTATACCAATTTATATCACGAGCACATAACACGTCGCAAAGTTAATTTAACGACTTAATTGATTACAAAGCTAAAGAAACGATGTTTGTAAGAATCAAAATACGCGATTAATTTCGAATTCCCAATGTCGTCTATTAAATATTTCTAAATTATTTCCATGCGATATAAATTTTAAACGCACCGAAGCCTGCTACATTTCCGAATAGGGAATGTGCATTTTCTAGCATCCATGTTCTATTTTTACCGACGGGAAGATATGTTGCATAGCCTCGTGGAAGGTCACGTGGATAACAAAAGGTTGCCGTATAAATAGATATCGACAGGCTTCTTAATAAAACACGTTTGATTTTCTATAAGAGCTGACTCGATAAAAAGCTTTAAAATTCAATACATCGTAGATTAAGTAGTTTTAGAATTTCTAATATAATCAAGAATTCAGCTAGAGAGCAAGCTTGGAAAGATTGCGTGGTTTGAACTGGGAGTATTTTATCCACAGAAAAGCTCGTCTGTTCAAAGAGCGTTTCGAGGAAAATCGGGGAACCAGCCATTTCCTTTTACCCTTGAAACACATTGTGGTTGAATGCTGGCATTTAAATACCAGTCTCGCTCCGCTTACTCCGAAACCTACGATTCACCAGATCGTAACTCTAACAGTCCAGGTAGCAAAGGTACATTTTAACAATTCAATCCTAAACCTTGGCTGGTATTCACGAGATGTAGCAGGTATTCGGAGGAATCTGGTAAAACGGTTTTCCGTGATAGTTTCAATAGAGAGTACAACAAGCATGAAGCAAGGTTGCGCACATTCGTTTCGAGAAAAACGATTTACGAGTCATTGGGAACGAGATTTCGGTAAACCTTCTTTGACAAAGCTAAAGGGAAGCAGATTCCTAGGGGGAAAAGGTATTCTAATTCGTTTTTTGCTTTTGGAGTCTATTTGTTGAAGTTCCACAATGGCCAGGTATGTCAAAACACGAGAATGATTGCGTTGACCACTTCGTTATAGCAGAACTGCTGTATTCTCGGGAATCGAGTGGAACTGTGAGAATAACAGTCTCTGGTTGAGAGGACTTTTTATTTGGCGCCAGAGCCGCGTGATCTTCATAGATTTTACTCGTTGGCAGAAAAATAATTAGATTTTTAATTACAGAAGATGATCTCTTCACTTGTCCTCCGGATCCCCGCTACAGAAGGGCACAGTACCCTCCTTTGTTAATGGGAAACCTGATTAAAAAGTTCAGCTCTGTCGATTCTCTTTTGAGAGAGAAAGAAAGAAAGAGAAAGATTCCGCTATTGTCTCTGAAGCGACGTAGCGTCGACGCTCCCAACGCTCAACATTCATTGAAGGAATTTCCAATACAGCGTGGTCGGCTCAATTGAGAGTTTCGACAACAAAAGTTGAGCCCGGCTGATCGAGAATGAAATACCTCGGCTACATATCGTAAAAAATAGCATTTGTGCGATGCGTCGCGGCGTGTGAAGACAATTTTGTAGGCTGTATTTTATCACAATACTTAGTTATTCGCACTATTGCTCGGTACATTAACGCATTAACGCTCGAAAGAAATGAACATAATCATCGTCGAACAATCAATAATTTCTTTTTCTAAAATATCCATACAGCTAAAAGAGGAAGAGAATTAAGGTGATCTAAGGGGTAATCATTGACTAACAAGATTCGCAGAATTTCGCTCAAGGCACGTTTCCTATTGTACTCGGATCAAAGCTCCCGTTGTTGGGTTCTCACGCAAGGACAATCATTATCCCGTGAAAGAAGGAGCCAACGCGCGATGGGAATAAGTCTTGCAGGACCTTCTGACTGAAAAGGGTCGATAGTCGTACAAAAGATTCCGCTTGGCCACCGAAAGATATCCTTCCAGCTATTACGTGTTTCTTAGAGGCATCCTTTGAAGCGATCGTGGCGGAAAGATTCGACGTGAAATATTCTGACCGTCGTCTTAACGCTCTCTCGTTTTTTTTTCTTTTTTCTTTTTCAAAGACGAAAATATTCGAAGCGTTTCATTGAGGATTTTCGAAGCATACCACTCCGGTCCCCTTTTACCGAATACTCCTTTCCCCTTTTAATTCCTCGCCTATCGCTTCCATACTATCAGTGCAGTGACCGATTTTAATTTTACAGGCCACACGGGGGAAGGTGGTTGCTGCAAGAAGTACGTTGTCCTTTGTTGCCTTTGTGGTGGGTTGAGCGCTGCGGTCGGTAGTCTCTTTTTGGCGGTACACGCGGTCCTTTCAGCCCACACGGCCAGTTTAGCTCTCTTTGAGACTGTACCATCTTACATTCCTGGCATAATGGTAAGAGGCAAAGATCGGAGTCTATCAACCGATCTCCCTTTAACGAGACCGCGTACGGAAACAATGAAGACACAAGGTATTTAAACTACTGCAAATGATCACCTGCATTTCGTATTAATTTCCAGTTAATTCTAATGGGTCTATTCACGATGCTACTCGCCAGACGGAAGCACAGATACGGACTTTTGGTAAGCACGCGATGAAAATTCTATCGGACCGTTATCAATGACCAGTTAATACGGTCGTTGGTTTTCGTATATCGTATATACAGATCAAAAATTACCTATTGCTGTAAATAAATTTTCCCCCATTTTATATCATTTTTTACATTTTTCTATTAGATCTGCTCTTTTAATTTCGCACACGATCAACTTTATAGATTGCAAGGCAGAAAGAGACGATGATCTTATAACATTGTTCTTTGAAGACATCTTGGAATTTACTCCTATTTACGAATAAGATCCTTGTGATAGATTAATTTACGCAGATAAGAATCATATGAATATCTGATAGCCACAAATCCCATTGCTTCGAACTTAACCCAATCGTAAACTACGTTAATTATGGGATGGCCTAATCAAAATAATATCGTCTCACCTATATAATCCCTTCCTTAAAACGCTAATATTTTGTAGATGAAAGTCTGTGGATCTGTTGGAGTGGTATGTGCGTTGGTATGCGTGTTGGTCACCGTAACGACGACGGTGATACACATGTCCCGGTTGCAAGGTCTTCGAAAATGCGTTTATACCGTGAAAGCGAGGTAAGTATGTTCGTCTATTTTTACACAGCGGCGGAATCGATAGTTTCTATTCGATAATTATCACGACAGGTCGTGCACGTGTTACGGGGCGCCAGAAGGAGATCCTGGAGTTCTCTTCGAAGGCACTCCCCACTGCGAAGCGGTTCACGGCGCTCTACACGCCTGTCTCAGGGCTCTGTTTGGAGTTTCGGTCGCTGGAATCTTAGCTTGCATATTCTCGTGCATGCTGGTGTATCAGTTGCTAAGTCACGAGAAGAAGAAAATGTACTGGGAGCAGTTGGAACTGAGATGCAGATCTCTGTACGGCCAAGGAGGCACCGTGGGACCGACGACTGGTTCCTGCGGATGTTGCAACGATTGCGGCGGTGCTAGTCCTTGGTGGGCGCAGACACCCGGAAATCTCTACACGCCGAATCCCGATTTGGCGCCATCCAGGTTTGTACACTCGAAAAATCGAATTCTGAGAAAGTCAGGAGTATAATCAAATCCGGAGAGTCGAAGTACTATATAATTCTGAAGATCATATTTCGGTGTATTTAAAGCTTTCGCGTGTCATTAATAACAGTGGTTTTATAAGGTATTTCCAATTTTAAAGCATATCTGTTCCACTTTAAATTTATATTAGATAGGGTCTATATTAGAAAACTGTCGAAACAACGATACATAATTATTATACGTTTACTTATCATTGTAATTCTTGTGTTTATATATTGCATATATATGCAATATATATTGGGTCGCAAATCTTGCGCGAATATAAAATTCTGATCGAGTAATTGATTCTTTGATATTCTCGTACTTTGGATAAGCGTCACGCTTGGTACGAGACGAGTGAATTGTTACGAACACAAGCGTACATTGTAAAGCTACAATGTACCAATATTTGTTATGAAATTATATTCGAAATATTAATCGATTTAACCTTGAAAACGTAACGCGTTTTATTGACTCGATGTCGAACCATCGGACGACACTGTTGAGTGAATTAACGACGTTTAAATTGCCTTCGTAAAACTACACATAATAATAGCACACGTGACGAGGACTGTTACGGAATCGTTACGAATTCAATACCGTGGCCGATGAGCTTTATTGAGAAATTATTGATGCGATTCAAATGCGCACGGTGCATTTGCCTGCGAGCGTAATGATACATATTCAATAGATTTCATTCACGAATGTCACGAATATCGGAAGCAGAGTGCAATAAACCCGTAAACGAGGCAACGCTCCCTCCAGGCTCCCAGGATACATTGTATTCTGGTAATCCGCTAATGTATGGCATTAATTAAGCCGGGATTCCATTCTGTTCTTCTGACATTTAGAGGAGGGATTCCTCCGTTTCAGAAATAAATTATGACGAACGACGAGCCGTTCTTTGAAGTTTGCTTTCGGCCAAATTAACAACGAAAAATTCCGATCGTGCCTTCTAATTAATCCGCCGGCCATTGTAACATTTTCTACGAAATATCCAGCTTTATGGGAAAAGAAATTCCAGCGCGTAGAAAATACGTTCGGTGTGCTTGAAATATTTTCTTTCTTTCGCGATAAGATAATGAAGTAGATAGGATGTTAATTGTCGCGGTAGATACAAAGGTCGCTTTTTTTACCTTGCAGAAGATGGCGGCTACCTTGGTCCAGATCCAGAGGGCCAGCTCCGAGTCCAGACTCGAATTATGGCTTTCACACTCAGACCAGACAAACCGAGGCCAACGTGGAAAATACGAATGGCCCCTATAGCGTTCTTAATTCTCAATCGAGTGGTCCTTACTCTGTATTAAACACGCAGAACGGTCCGTACACTCCTAGTACGGCTTCTTACAGTGTTTTAGAGACTCCAGTACCGTTATGGGGTCCTCCGCCACCTTATAGCGACCCTAACAGCCCAGCTAGGCGACCACAAGTAGCGGAACAAAGGCCCAGAATTGCCAAACGGATAGAGAACTTCGAGAACAACGAAGGTGAGCAATTAAATGTTTATTAAAGATTGAAGTTTGAAGAAAGAAATACGTTCGATAATCGTAGGAGTATGAATTTGTGTGGCTGAGTAACGGAGAATTGAGCGAACGTTTATATTACTGTATCGATAATGAGAATGAAGCTTTTGTTTAATCCGCGAGGAAAATTAAATTGTTTCGCCGTTTTATTTCTACTTCGTTGTAAAAACCGTTATTTTAACTTCCATGGTTTTACTTTCACGAGTACAGATCTGATATAAAATCACCATTTTCACAGATCACAGATCACGATCTGCGAAACGGCCATCGGATAACTACGAAAACGCCGAAGAAATCTCGAACAGCACCGATCCAGAGGGAGGAAACGAGGGCACTATGAAAGGCAGACGAACCAGGAAGCCTCTGAAGGGCGTAGAGAACAATGCGTTCCAGCAGGAAGCAAATCCTGGACCAAAACAGTCGGAAAGTGAACTGTACTTCGGTGATGTGTCCTCGTGTTGCGGGCCTGAGAGTAGTTTCTACGATTTGGCCGTAGAGAAAGAAGGTATATAACGACACTCTGAAGATTGAACAATTGGAAGGGAACTAAGATAGCTCGCCACTCATTGCCACTGATCATTCACCCCGATTTTCATAGGTACGGAGCATTCAGAGGGCGTGGATTACTTGGCAGCTCGTCTAGGTAAACGACAGCTGTCAAAGAGATCCAGAATGCCTCTGCCACTGCCATCGGACGGTGGTGACATACCATCCGACAATTACGCGAACAGTGACGAGCCCAGAAGCGCCAGAGGACCTTTTCTAGCGCCTGATGCGCAATACGAGGTCATTCAACAAGGCCGATACTCTTACTACACGTCGAAGGACGACGAGCAGCTTCAAGAAGGTCCAGCGACTTCTGGATACTTCAGGGAGGAGGAGACTGAAAGGGGAAGGGATTACAGGGATTACAGAAGCAGTCAGGAAGAAGAAACACCTCAGTGTTGCTTGAGTGATTCGACGACGTTGGACTCGGGTTGGCAAAGTGGCGAACAACAACAGTCCGACGACAACGTTAGACCGGTTAACGTGTGATCGCGTTTATCGTTAGACCAATAACGAGATAGTTGTCGAGAAACAGTAGTATTATATTAAGTGGTAAACGATGTAAGGGGAGAGCAAAGACCGGAACCTCGATTCAGTACAACTTGATGCTTTGATACGTAGGAGAAAGAATCGCTGAGAGAACCGTGGCCATCCCCGTAGTCCGTTGTTTCGTATTTACCATGGAGATCTTGCGAGTTCAGGACTCGATCTACGAACTATTCCGTGTGAACTAGATAGGAAATTGTAGAATACAAAGATGGTGATACGAGTGCAAATCTATGATTACCATATTCGTAATAGAACCTAAGTGATGTGATTTGTGGTACGATAGTATAAGTAAACCTTAATCGTTAGAGCGTAAGTGAATGAGAAATGTCCGCGTCGGATTACGCCTTTTCCAGCGTTCCACGCGCTATTACAAGTCTGAAGAAGGATCACAAAGAGTAAACTCTACGTCAGAGTACGCTATATGTGAGAAATTCTACGTAACGATGTATTTTTATTAATTAAACGATGTCGCCCATGTTGTTCGTAATATTAATCGCTAATGTATGTTGGGAATGATCGTATATATATATAGAGAAAAAGAGAGAGAGAGAGAGAGAGAGGAATAAAAAGGGAGAAGAGATTAGTCTCATAGATAATATGCCAAAGAAAAGGTCTCTAGAGAAGGTGAAAATATGAACGAAAAGAAAGGGATACATTTTCGAAAGTTCTGTTTTGTAAAATTTACCCCTCGACGGAGACTTTTACTTTGGCGATTCGTTAGAAACGTCCATGTACAAACGTGTGCTTTACTCTTGCCAATATCTCGCTAGACGTTAGCTCGATTTCGCACTTAGACGTTGATTGTCGCAAAAATGTTTACCATTCGATAATAAGTTCAAAATTGGGCACGTTAAGCTCACCATGAATTCTCGATCACTGCCATTCGAACGTTCAATTCCATTCTCAAAACCATATAAGGATAAGAGAAGATGTTTTCGCACGTCCATAATTTTGCACGAAGTCTGAGTTTTACGAATCTATATATACACTCGGAATTTTACGATTCTTTTAAGGAAGATATTTATCACGTGTCGTAGTATACGAATAAACGAGCAACCGTGTTCGTGGTCTGTGTTAGCTTCGTCGAGCTTTTTACGTTATAGGGCCGCATTCGCTTTCGAACATACAATCCTAGTGGACCAAGAACGATATAGTAAAGAAGATTGATCTTACTGACAATGAGTGAATAAAGTAGAACAAATTAGAAATAAAGTCTATCGCCGTTAACAGCCGTTCGTTAGATAGCACATAAAAACAGATGCATATTTTATAATCGACATTCGAGAACGAAAGAGACAAGGCCAGCTTAGGGGAGTAGTTTAACGTTGTTTACTCGATAAAGTGTACCTTAAGAGCGATACGTAGCAAGTCCGATACATTGTCGAACGATGTAACTAACAATGATTAAGAATAAAGCTTTGTTTTGTAAAGAAACCACGTGTCGCTCGATGAATTATATTCGAGCAATGAAACGAAAGAACGAAAACAATTAGAAATTAATATGCAAAACGTTCTTTCGCCTTTCGTCAAGCTTCGTTCAAGCATCATAACCTGTACCTAAAAAGCTACGTTTAAAAAGCTATAGAAAAGGATGGCTGCTCTTTTTTCCATTAACTTGAGTAAACTAATAAAAACCAACTGAGAATCAATGAAAATCGATTGAGTTTTTGGAAAGTCCTACAAATTCATAGTCAACTAATTTAAATCCTAAGATAATTTTAGTATTTTCGTAAGTTACGCTTTAAAAGGAAACGATTGACACAATATGTAGCATTTCGTGAAACGTGGCTTTGCCAGGAACGAACGTGCCATACAGACTTTGGAAATAACTGTTATTTTTGGTTGCTGATTTCATCGGTTGGTCCATCGATGAAAGAAACGGATACGAACACGACACTGACTGTCCCCAGGTCAATGATTTTATCGCAACCGATATGTCACTGAAACACGCCCAGGTAAGCATTTAACGAGGAATGCGGGATCTATAACGAGCACCGCTATTGTCAGCAATTTTCTTAGTGAACTCCCGCGCTCCGTGCGCGTTGGCTAATATCAGATTATGAGATTTCGCAACAGACAGCACGATCGTTGAACTTTCGCAATAACGTGTGCAGCGCGCACACACGAGAGCCCAGATCATTGTACGTAACATTAATTTCACATAATCTAGATTGATCGTTCGACGGAATAGAAACGAATCTATACAGCTTACCAGTATTTGTATATACTTAGATATATTCAAGTTCAACCGACCACGACAATGAATGAACACGAGATTAGAAATAGAATATCTTGATTAGTGCAACACGCACGAGAATTATCTCGATTCTGAATCATATCGGAGAAAATCTGTCACGGAAGAAGGATTCGTTTATCATTTTCTTGCATCTACACTTGCACCTACCCGTTAAGTAGTCGGACACTTTCATAGATCTGTGGTAGCAGCATATAAACTTTAACAAAGTGCGTACAATTAATGGTAAATTAATAAGCAAAGATTAGATGTTGGTTTTTCGAAGTTTATCCATAATTTTGCAATTAAGCTACACATCCTGTCAGAACTAAGCATGTATTTTTATACTCTTTGTCGCTAGCGTACATCAATTACCAGAAATAATAAAATTTACAAAGTTTCCATTAGAACGTTCCACATAATTCGAGAACAATGCAATCTTCTTGAAAAGCGTGTCCATATTCTCGAGATTCTATCTAGCTGAGTTCAGAATTGTTTGATGCTGTAAGCTGAATCATTTAATTAGCAGAGGTAAAGGAACGTGGCGATTGAAGTTAATAAATCGCAATTAAAGCGTTTTCTAGGTTCGCGTCTTGCCCGATACGATCTTTCAGAATGAAAACACGCTATAAATGGCTACCGTTCTTTAACCGTAGCCACTCGAGCGTTTGAATCATCCGTGCTGTGTCGCAATCGTTACGAACTTCGCATTTAACAATCCGTATCTATGGAGTTTAACTAATTAACGAAACCGTCAATGAAGAAAATTGGCAGTAGTCGTTGCGTGAAACTTTATTGCATCAGCTGGATATATAGCGCGTGATAATCATTAAAATTGTGATATCAAACAGGTCATACTACTAATCTATTGTAGTAATCGTATGAATGCAAAGATACAATGGCTCACTTATAGAAACCTTCCATGAACATGAAGATCATAGATGAAAAACTCATTTCCTGTCACTCGTGAAAGAACAATTTTTAAATTCAATACGCTGTCAGTCAATTCCACGTCGAAAATATCCTTCCATTTGATCTTCGGATAAAATCTATATTTCTGTCAATTTCAAAAATATTAAAAATATTAATTAACATCAACCAACACGCATAACAAGCAGACTAATATTATTCGTTTCTTACAAAACATTGTTCATCGCAGATTTTCGAATCTGTCAGGTTATTTGTTATAAATGATTAAAAATTATTTGGTTACTAGCAAACATTATCGACAGCAAAATTTTGCTCCTGTTACCTCCGACCATCGTCAATTTTTATCCACATACTACTAATTCATAAAAAATATAACTTAGAAAACACGAAGTTGGCACCCCGCTGGGGGTAGCCACCCACATGCTATATTTATTTTATTTTATTTTTTTATTTACCAATGAGATATAACACTTTACCAAATTTCCTTCGGGACAAATTGTAAAAACCAAAATAAAATAAACAAAAAAAAAAAACATACTACTAATAATACTGAACTTGAAATACTTGCGTGAGTCATTGTACTTGCATACGTTCTGAGATCGAAGATTACGCGTAAACTATTATATTACAAGGAATATCGATATTCAAAATTGCTATCGGTATTAAATATCGTAATTCGCAATTTAATTGTCTCTGTTGTTTTCATTTTAAGAACAGGATCCCTCGACGACGCGATGCGCTGCCTGATTCGCCAGAAATCTTTCTACTCTTTCCCTGAATTCCCTGCTGGACTCTGGCAGTGGTAACCTTGGTCCCGAATTCCTCAGGCTGTGTAACGTTGTTAAATTTTGCAAACTTTCAGACAATCTTCGATCGTGATCCAAAATGTCCGGTTTTGGAGCTGGTTTCCTCTTACTCGCTGCTGTTTCGTCCAATTTTTTATCTCCAGCTGTTCCATTCACGTAGCTGCTTTCTGGCAACCGATTCATCATCCCTCGCAACGCTATTCTAGCGCTCAGTGCAGACCAAAATGCTTCGAGGAGAGACGCCACCAACACGTTAACTGTGAGTAAGATCTTAGTATGCGAGGACTGGTGATGGTCTCTGTACAAGAATGACATCATTCTGCTCTTGATCGTTTCCAAGGATTCTCCGGTAACGTTATCCGAATCTTGCGAATTCTCTTCGTCCTTAGAATCACTGTTGGTGAACGATCTACTAGGACTTTCGGTCTCACCTTCCTCAGGATCAATCGTCGAAGTTCTCAAGATGTAGCCAGATATGTTGGACATGTTATCAAATACAATGCCAGGCATGGGAGAGTAGAGACGAATCTTTGGAGATTGATCATAGATTCTACTGAGATTGAAATTGTCTTCGCTGAGTGACATCGTCTCGTTTAACAGAATATCGTTCTTCAGATCAGAATGATCTCGCGGCTGCTCGAGAATTCGTTCCAGCGACCACAAAGAGCTTCTACTTTCCGCGGCGGCCGCGATGTCGAACACTGTGGCGATGAAGCAGAGAATCGCTGCCATCAAGGCGAACAGACTTCCGTAAAAGAAGATAGCGATGTTCCTATCGATGTACCATCTTCTCCAGGCGAGTAGACCGGTCACGAAAGGAACCAAACACGCAACCGATAATATTGGACCTTGAAGAGATAAGGCCAAGCTGCCTAGCAGAAGGGAAAGTGCGCCCAGACCAAAATGCACGAAGGACAAACCTCCCACGGTCGATGCCGAATAACGTCGTTCGGATGGGTACAGAGAAGACAAAGCTGGCTTCGTTTTCACCTTTATCACATACACGTTCTCCATCATTGTTCGCTCGGCGAATTTTATGTAAACGATTTTTTGTTACAAACCAGGACTGAGACTATTCACGTTAGAAAGGTTATCACACAGAGCTTTTCGATAGGGTTAGTGAAAATTCGGTTGTATCTGCCATGGCGACCCATGGCCGTTGACACTGTATTTCCCAGACGTGAATACGTACTACGATATTAACCTGAATACCTCGAACGGAAATTGCTTTGTACTTCCTGCTGTTTCGGAATCAAAGGCACTTGACCGTGAACGAAATATGTATACCAACTGTTACGAAGACACGAAAGAGATATCAATGGTGTTTGGAAGGCAAAGCTCTGAAAGACGGCACACGACTCAGACGAACGTTCATAGCGAAGATTGCTGCTCGTTTCGCTATCTTAACTCGCAATCGTGTTCGTTGGATGACTGCAACTCAGAATTGCTGAAACGTTAATTCGGTCGAAATCGACGACGATTTCCGTACGGGTAGAAGCAAGCAGCCGGTCAATTATGCTAAACGCTTGAATTTCATTGAAATCTTCGTCGCGGCGTCGCGTGAATTTCTTCCTGGCTGTCGACGAACACCGCGAATACGCTTGTGCAATTCGTTTCGAACAATGGAACGAGGACGAAAACTGAGGGAGAAAGAAGAGCCACAGAACCGCGACTGTATCCAATAAGCGTGAACGCGAAACGGTAAATAGGTTTAACAACCTGACGCGTCGTCGTTGCTACAACTTCTTTTTTTCTCATACGTCTATGGTGGTAATGCGAACATTACGCAATAGCAGTTGACTATGAAGCGATGCAATTATCTCGTTGCACGCGCGTATCGGCGTTCTCTGGCTCGGCTTTTCTCAGACACCGTTTTCACCGATTTCTTGCCTCTTTGTGCCAGCCGCTCTGGATTTTCGATCTCATGGGAAATCACTGATCCAGTTTCCATCCACGAGAACTGTCTACTCTGTCGCCGATCACGAGCGATCAATAAAATCGTTGTCTTGATCGTTCTTCGAACTTAGCTTAGCCTTCTCGTTGACTTCTTTCGACCGGTTGTTTGTCGGTTAATTGAGACCATTCGTCCACGCGATGAATGGAGTAATTAACGTAATTAACATGATCGGAAGGCAAGACAGCGACTGGTACTTTTCAGACGATTATTTCCAATCGAATAGCTGCTCTTTTCGCTTAACGTCTCACTAAATGTTAACGAAACACGCATTTCCTTCACTTTACGAATTTTACTTGAACGCGTGTAAGTCCAACATTTAATTATAAGAGTGTGTCGATTTGAAAAGTTGAGGGCAGAATTCACGAGAGCAGATGATTGTCCGCGAAAGACACCTCTGTAGAGACTGAGCTACGAACGAAGACTAGTTCGTGTTAAAATTACTATGAGATCCTGAACGGACCTCCCACGCGGTCGGTTTGCAGTGAAAGGGACAACAGAGAACGACGGATAGATGAACCTTCGCGTTGTTTTAAGCCTTCTTCACACCACTTTCCACGCTCGTAAAACGATGTCACGCTTGCAGACAAAAAATGCATCTGTCATATCTTGTTTCTTTATATAAAAAGTTGTATGTTAAATAGTGTCAAGGCTCAGGATCAAATACCTCGTCATTTTATATTTTACAGACAACTCGGTGAGAGTAAGTACATCCTGGAATCTACATGAAGGACTTACGCTAACCTTTACTCTTCACCATAGAAATACACGGGCTTGGCAGCCGACCTTTTCTCCCAAGCTCAATAGGCCCGCACGCTATTAATAATATTGATCAATCCAATTTGACAATGATCCCAGTCGCTTTAACATTTTTTGCGAATGGTCTTTTCTTAATAATGCTTCGTTAAACTTAGTATTTAAAACGATAACGATATCAAATTATCGAAATAGTATTGGTTTTGTCGACCGTTCACGGAGAGTCGTGATCTCAAGGAAGCGCGTCAACGGGAGTCGTAAATTCCCGTTACGATTTTACAATCGACGCTACGAAATTGATCGATCCCCTATTTCGATTAGGATAATAGAGGTAGTTTAATGAGTATAATGCTCGATTAACAGTTCAAAGATAGTATATATTTCCAACAACTTTGTAGAGAAGATAGTTACGCTGGTACGTAGGGTATAAGTCAAGTAGGTGAATGATTGAAGGGTGGAAATCCGATAAAAAGATGTTGACTGTTCTAAAGTCGATGGACCAGTGAATTCCGGTGACGATGCAGAGGAAAACTATTGCTGGGTGTTGGTCGCCCCACCATCGGTTGTTTGCAGATGAAAATCCTGGGAATCATGGGAAAACTCATGTTTCCCCACATTTCACCTGATGGAGCAATAACCATAAGGTTTCATTTTGATTCGAAGGCGTTTTATACCGCTTAACGGTCTTAACGGTCAAATCGAAATGCTTAATTTTAAGATAGTTCCTTATGGTTATTACGGTCCAATTAAATATATTGACGTGGCGAGTGGCTGCCTCGACCGAGAGACAGATTTCGGGCTAGGCAAAGAGTCTCTGGACGAAACAGTATTTTATAAAATATATCTTAATATCTTGCAACAATGTTAATATCGTCAATAAACCAAATTAAAAAATATTGACAATATTATAAAACACATAAAAATAAATCCTACGATAATGTTACTTTGTAAAGTATTATAAAAACAATTGACGATATCATCGATAGTGCACGAGCGTTTTTAGAATAATCTAAAAGTAATTTCGTTACGCACGTGTTACCTCGAAAAAAGGATTTGGCCTATGAAGAAATTTTCCATCGACGTTAGTTTACAGCGTTTCATGCGAAGACAATTCCCAACAACAGGGATTAATTAATTTGATCGCGCTGTTTTATCAGAGCGACTAACAGAAAGGTCAACAGAGATCATTACGATCTGACGGCAGAGTATCTTTAAAATATTTCAGATACGTTTTGTACTTTATTCTTCAACCTTCTACAAACAATTGAGCAGTTTCATAATATATACCGCTTCGATGGGTGAACATCAAAGTGGCAACGGGGAAAGGTTCGATGATTCATAGCGTATTCGAAAAGAGCGACAAAAGAGGAACAAAAATGACACGTGCCGAAACGTGTCCCGTGAATAACTAGGCACGTGTGTACGTCTGTTTTCCAAATCAATTTCTAAAGATATCCTCGCGGACATTTTTAATGCCTTGTACTGACTCATGCATTGATAATGTTCGTTGCACGTTTAACCTTTAGGTAAATGCATAATTTTTCCAAATACGATAAACTTGTTTGAAAATGAAATTACAAACATGATATTCCTTAAGAAAAAGAAGAAAGTAAGCAGGGAAGAGAATTTTCGTATATGTACAGTGCATATCGATAATTTAACAACCGGAAAATTGAGAAAGAGTCAGGAACCGAAAGAATTGTGGATCTTTTTAATAGATTCTATTTGAAACATGGGTCGTGGAACTTTTTCAGAAAACGTTCTCACATTATGAAAGTCGTGGAAAATAAAAGTTTTAATTTGAATAGAACTCATAAGATATAAAGATAAACATTTTTCCGTAACAGTGACGATGCTGTTGCAAAGGAAAACTCTTACTCGGCGGTGATCGCTCCACCACAGCTCGCGTGCGAATGGAATCTCGGGAAACATGCGATAATCCATGTTTCCCCAAATTTTATCTGATGGAGCAATAGCCATAAGGAACCTCTTAACTCGAAGGTGTTTTATACCATCTAACGGTCCTAACGGTAAATAAAAAAGCCTCGTTTTATGACAGTTCCTTAGGATTATTGCGATCCGCCGAATTCTATGTGCATGCTGATGGCCGCCTCGAACGTAAAGAGTCACCGGACCTATCAGATATTTTCTTACGAAACATACATGTTTGAACGAAAGAATTTCTTTTAAACGCGAAAGATGACTATTTATTTCGGTCGGTGGAAAAAATTATATATAAAACACGGACGAGAAATATGTAAACCTGGTACTCATCGCAAGAAAGGGGAAAAGTTCACTTTCTCGATCTTCCGGAACAGAATTCTTCCGTCATTGATAAATCATTCGAGCGGAAAATCCGCTACGCTTTCCTGCAAACTGATCGCAATTCCTCAGAGAATAACAACGAAATACCGCTTAATAGAGGTGAAAAGAAACGCGTTCGATTCGATTCTCAAGAAAATACACCTGTCATGTATGAATATCATCTGGACTATGGTATATTCACTTTCTTGCCATTTATTAAAACGAAACTATATTAACGACGAGGCACATGATTAGAAAAAAAAGTGGGTGTCGTATTATCGCTACTTTTCCTGTCCTCGATTTATAATATAGGACGAACATTATCCTCGTGTTCTAGCACATTCTCCCAAGCATTTTTACCCTAACTACTTTGAAAGAACCAATTCCATTCGTTGGAGCATGAAAGCAATAACTTCTTGCAAAAACTAAACGTTATTACATAATAGATAATCGATGATCCGCGTAGTCGCGCATTTACCCGGCGTTAAAGTCTCCGCGCACGTAATTTCTCCAAAAACTTGCGCCCAGGCTCGTCGAATTTACAGTCGGAATTTTAACACGTCGGTTTCCTCCCTATTCCTTGAAATGACTTTTCGGCCGTTAACATGACGCTCGGTAGTACGTATGAGCTAACAGTGTATTTGGTGCATGAAGAGTGAAAGATAAAGAGCGTGTTAGTGAGCGATACGCGTTTGTGTTGGAGCAGCTGTTACGATTGGGGCACGCGTCTCAACGGTCGCAGCAGCTGCCCAGAAAATTATCTATAGTAACCTCGACTGAAGTTCCCTCATGATGTTCACGTGATGAATTCACCGTATGTCTTATATAAGTTTACGACAAATATTCTATTTCTAAGAAAACAACGTCGGTTTAACAAAAAAGAATCAAATTTCGATTTAACAAATGGCCAATGATAAGTAACTACTTCGTTTCATGAATGATATTATTTTTCGTAATCTCTTACGATATATAGGTACCTTAAAAGATTAACATAATTCTACATACAATAATGTATGAAACTGCAAGAGTACACTTCACAGAGATCATCGAAATATCATATTTGAACAGGTAATTACCTGTTACATTAATAAGTCGAGAAATTTATAGTTTGGTAAAAATCCTACGTATGTGGATCACCGTTCACATTGTGTACTAATTTTCTACTACACATATGTTCATAGTAAATAACTCGCAACCTCTATATGCATTTCAAGATTGGTTTGGGACGTTATCAATAAAACAATGATATTATCGTACCTCGTTGCGGTGCTCGTAAAAATGTGCATAAAGTAATGTTCATAAAAGTTACATCGTATACATATTTCGTGAAATGCATCCGAAGGGAAAGCATCGAAGAATTTCATTTTTAAACTACCGAAATTAAAATATAGAGCGGTATTTAAAATTTAAATGTCGCGGTAGAGGTGGAAAGGTCGTATAAATTCCGCAACACACTATCGGGGGTAGTAGCGACACAGAAAACGTTAGAAAGAACTATAGGCGTCAGAGTCCCCATCCTGTGATGCGACACCACGTTCGCATTATGTGAACCCTCTGACAACCCCTCAGGTAATACGTAGTACACATACACGCTTGTATGATGGAAACGGTCGAAGAAACGCCCTTCGTATTGTACACATCTGCTCTTGAGGGAACTCATGTGGCAGTTCGTTGGAAGCAACCGTAGCGTACGGATCGAACGCATTTCACCATTGGACTTTGCTCAACGAAGTCGTCGACTTTTCGAACAAATTACGAATTAACTTTTTTACCATTACGAAGGAAACTTTGGACAAACTATTTCTTACCATTTTTGTGAATATTGAAAAAAAATGATTAAGAAAGATTGAAGATCGGAGTGTCTTAAATCGTGAAAGCAAGGAGAGACAAATTGAAAGAAGAAAATGTGCAGGGCACACTATATCTCGAGCCAAGACATCATCTCACCACCTAGGCAAACAGTAACGTTCTCCCTGGAAACTTGGATATCGCCTACCTACGTCAGCAGCGCTTTCCTGATTCTCATCAAACGAAGAAACAAATCGTAAATCGGAGGATATAATCCTCCGGTTTATGATCAAACCGTAAACGACAGCCACTAGAAATACTAAATGCGCGTGACGATCGTCGCGCGCGTCTCAATAAATACTCGTTCATTTACATCCAGTGTCGCACGCGGACTGTTAAAGATAGCGTGCCTCGTGAAACTAAGTGAAACAGGCACCAAGCAAAGTTGCAACCTCGAAAGGATAAAATGATGGATCAAATAACGGAACTAGCTCCTGTGCATTGTTACACGAACCCCTCGTTTTGCCGCCAATCGGAATACATACCCGAGGATCATTCCAATGACCTACCACCACCACCTCAATTTCAAAGTGGTGACGATTTACCACCACCACCTCCGCCATTGCAATTGCAAAGCAACGTCGGTCAAAGTAACCCTGCGTTTCAAGAACCTACCGAGAGTAGAATCGAAAACAGCGACGGTAAAGACAACAGATATTGTTACCTCGAAAATAACAGCAGTGTTGCGCATCGAAGATATGGAAGCGTTCCAGTGGAGGGACACCGCGCGATATACAGCCAAAGGTCAAGGTACGAGTACATACAGGACGAGCAGAGGGATCAGATACAGAGGAGGGGTTCTTTGAGGTACGAGTTCATTCCACACCAGCAGGTGCAACAACGTTCTGCACCGGCGACCAACCAAGACGACGGGAGGGAACTGCAGATGCAAAGTTGTCGGAACAACGGCGGCAGATACGCTGTTGTACCGGGTGATCAGGATTATCAGGACGAAGAAATCGAGTGGAACAGCGCAAAGCACGTGTCGTCGGTGCGGAGTCATATTAACACGCCACAGGGTAAGTTTGGCGAGATTAACAGGCGTACGAAGCCTCGAAATCCTATTGCAATTTTCTCGCAGCCATGGCAATAAAATAGCAACACGTGTTATTAGGTCGTTATACCAGAGTGCCTTTGCAAGAAGAAGACCCGCCAGCTCTACCGGAACGAAACGCCCAGGAGCTGTCGGTTTCCCCGAGAAATAACTTGGCCACGCAAAAACTGCACGAGATATTGACTACTCCGAGGAAGCCTCGATCCAGGTCCGAGGAGAGGACTCTATCTCCAAAGAGACAACAGTCGTTCAATCAAACCGGTACACCACAAAGAAGAGCACTCACACCAGGTGGTTCCCCGACTGGTACGCATACCTTTGACAAGTATTCATTTCGCACGACTGCGTCTTAAAAGATCGCCAGTTTTTATCAATAGCTGTAGATATAAATAAATTTGCATTCCACGGAAACGTAGGTCGAACGTTCAGTCCTACTCGTTGCACGCCTCAAGGAACTCCACAAAATCGTACGTTCTCTATGAGACCTCAAACATCCACCCCGAACAAAGAGCCATCGGCACGAAGATGTCTACCGTTATTGGAAAACCCGACTCGACAACAGGAACTCTGTCCAGCCAGCAACTGTGGAAGACTACGATACGTTAGCACGGCACCGATCGACCTTGTCACGATGGGTCACGGTGATCCACCGCCTCGTTACGCGTACGTGGAAAATGGACCGGAATCTATGCCAATGGTGTCCGGTTCACCTAGGTATCAAGTGATACCTACAGGACAGAAAAGGAACGGATATCAAAGCGTAGAAAGTGCTTTTATTGCTAGAACCGCGGTGGTGAGTAAAATACGTTACCGTTTGCATAACCACGTAATAGAGAATGACACGATCCTGTGGTTTATTTATACAGGTACCACCACTGTCACCACCCAACAGTGACGCAAATACAACCTTGGCCAGCGGCTTGGAGAAAAACGACAGAAAAAACGCGCCACTCTTATTAACTTTGGTTGGTATTTTAACCTGCGGTTTGGCCCTGTACTTGTCTTGGACGCAGGGAAGAAGGTAATTAATCACGGACAACAAATCCCAAGTTACAAAAGTGTTTGCACATATCCTTATTCTCCAGTGAAGCAACTTTTTCTCAAATTTTACGTTTCACCTTCGTAGTATCAAATTTTTCTAGTCATACGAAAGTATCGCTTAACGATACGCAACTTAATGTGCTTGAACCTAATTAAGTAGCATACAAATACTGGAATAAATACAATGGCGTTGAAAGAGTTTTCTATAGCCACTGCATATCGAAAATGTCGTAAATATCGTCAAGTTCTAAATGTTGACGTTCATTCGCAGATATTATTACGACAGTGCCGCGGGTTGCGGCATGTGCTGTGCCTTAGCTGGCATCTGTAGGACGCTACGAAAGACTTGGACAGGACTCGGGCTTGCAGGATTATCGGCACTGAGCTGTGCAGGACTTTTGCTACTTGCTGCCAAATCCCCTAAACCTGGCACCCCTCTCCACGATGTCACGGCCGGTGCTTTGTGTGGAGTTTCCTTACTAGGTGCCATTTTGGCGTTATTCGCGCTTCTGTCACCAAGGTGCAATTTAGGACGACACAGAAGGGTGCATTCCTGGATTCCTCGGCTTTCACCCTGATTTTCGCATTCAGATTGTCTAATCGCGTATATATAGAATATGATACGCCTGGCGAATTTCAGCAATTTGAAATTATGTCAGGGTCAAGGTCTTCGGTGATTTCACTAATAGATGCAACCGCCGCTTGGCCTTAGTTTCAATGATATACGTAAAGGTATTTTCGATTCTACATATATTTCTAAGGTTTGGAATAGGTTTACGGTAGATTTTGATTTAAAATATTTGTAATTTAGGAATATGGCATGCAATATTCAAAATACTTTTGCGTAAATCTTTGAAACTAAAAATAGCTATTAAATATATTGGTGAAATGTACCTCAAAGTCACAGAAATTGTTGAGCTGTAGCCTGTTCTTTATTCTGTAATTACAATTATTTTTATGCAATGAAACGTTGTCTGACCAGGCATAGAAATCCTAGTCTGCTGTTTTGTCAAGAATATTCTATAGGTCTAACGTAGGAGAAATATAATGTAAGAAAACAATTCGAGCTCGTTACGTATCGTTATCTGAAGTGAAACAAATTGATAATATGTGCTCCCAACAATTACCTAAGTACAATACTTTGTATTTCTGTAAAAGCCTGTATATTTTCTACCGATTTTTAAATAAAACAATTTCTACATCAAATTTCCGACCATTTTCATATTCATCGATGAAATGACGATCGAATTGTGGCACGGTTCTCTGAGCGCACACTTGTTTTAGCGTCAATTCAGCAAAACCGTTTGCTGAACTGTGCGCTGACGAAGAAACGGTAAAATGAAAAATAATCAGTCTGTTTACGACGAGTAAAGTAGTCGAATCTGACTTCTCCGGTCTATCTCTCCTTGCAATTATAATAATATCGCTGCTTAGCATTGATCATAAGCCAATTTAAAAAATGCGAAAGGATTATTATTTACTATAATTGCACTTCGACGCGAAACTGATGGAATTATGAATATGCCATTTTACATGATAGACTAGCAACATAATGTAAACGGTCGTATTCAATAAAAGCAAAGAAAAATTCGTAAGTCCTGTCATGGTATTAGTAAACTAAAATTATTAGTAAGCAAGCAGCGATATGTAGGTACATTTATCTCATTACATCCGTTATAGTCAGAAGTTATCGTACGAGTCCAGTTATTATCGCAATATCACCAACAGGAAGATGAGTTACTTCGTCCCTCTCAAAATCTTATGTTTCAAACAGTTCAAACACAGCAGTGGTCCGTTATGACAGATGCATTAACAACGCGAAAGTGACAGTGTCGAACGTTTATTTCCTATACTATAAGGTGTAATTTTAATGTTTCGTTTCACTAAAGAAGAAAGAAACGAAAAATTATTTCATCAGTTCGAATAACACAGAACGATTTATGATGAATGTGTTAGCCTTATCGTACCTCATGGTACAAGCAGTTGTCATTTGTGGATGGTCGATACAGGAGCCAATTCTCATATACCAGAATGAAAAGGGTAATAGGAAACTAACGTGCGTATCAGAGGATGATGGTAGCGGTTTATCCTGGAACATAGATAGGGACATATTTGATAGTACATCTAGTAAGTTTCTAACGACAGTGTCTTGAACAAAAGTCGTAGTTACTTTATAATATTTGGCATATACGTACAGAGTTCCAATTTCACAATACGTACAAAGGAAGGGAGATAGATTGTGATCTAACTTCGTATAATAGTTGCATGTTAACGTGGAAGACCGAAGGTTGGCATCTAACAGATTCCAAAGAAACACCCATGGGTCCAGTGTTTGATCGTCAATGGGAAGGTTCGATCCGATAGTTTCAACGTAAATTAGTTAATACTACTTAACAAGCTTAAATTACTGACTAAGCTTTTAGATTTCAGAGAGTATGGTCGTTTTTATACACCACACGATGTCCATTCGATTACTGAATTTCAAAGTTCGGGAGCGTTTGTATTTTCTCTCCGTGGTTGTGAAACGTACTTTACGATGCTACTATGTCGCTCTACAAATTACGAGGAAGATTTATGTTATAAGATGACTTTCGAAAAACTTGAATCGGCATTTAATCGTATAATAACGGAATGTACAGTGGGTCCGTTCAGCTGTGATGAGAAAACATACCACATAGTGCCAGTAATTCATTATGCGTATTTATTTAGTAACACGATTCCTTTTTATAAATAATTATAGCCTAATTATATTTATTGCGGCATAGAGTCCAATATGTTCCCGGGATGAGTGGAATACACATATTCTTAAGTGGACTACAAATGATACAAAAATTGGTATAAATTTTTATACTATGACAGATCGGAACACCGATCCACCAAAATTACTT
Source organism: Bombus pascuorum (assembly GCF_905332965.1). Lineage (NCBI taxonomy): Eukaryota > Metazoa > Arthropoda > Insecta > Hymenoptera > Apidae > Bombus > Bombus pascuorum. Next base: position 10,977,885 of record NC_083497.1, on the reverse strand, counting down.
ATGGATTACCGTCATGATAATAAAGGGCGAGATTCAGCTATTTCCTATCACTTATTTTTGATAAGTGATGAAAAAATGCATTTTCGATTTCATTTATGTTAGTCGGTTCACCTTGATTAATCAGAATTAATCGATGAATAGGAAATATCTACGACCGTGTAATTTTATTTTAGACAATTTTCTCCATACAACCGATTCAAAAGCAATTTTAACGAGTCCTACTTTACATCTGGACACAGCGAATCTTTGTATAGAAATGATAGTTGGCCTGTGTGGGGAATGTCAAATGGAAATAGCATTAGTCAAATCATCTAACGAAAGTAACAAGGAAACTTTGGAAACAACCGATGGATTTACAAGAGCTAATAGCTATAAATTTCCCATGTGGCAATATGTTCGAATTAACAAGACTGTTTCTTCTGACATTGGTAAACTTGTAAAACTTAAGCTAATACCAAAACTTAGGCAGAAAAGTCAGAGACCATCGTGGGCTGTAAGAAATGTTCGCATGTGTCCTCCAGTAGGTACGTCTGTGACTAATAACTTCGACAAAATGTCAATGATATGCATATTACATTTAAATTACCATCGCATCTTGTTCATAGATGCTATACGATATAGCGTAATCGAGAATTTCGAATCAAGCGTTTCTAACAAACTGTGTCAAAAACTGATACCTTACACGCCGAACTATTTGCTGGACACAAAGGATCCCGTAGAGAATTTGCATTGCCCCGAAGGCAAGGTGGGGCCCTCTTGTTCTATAAGTTGCCAACATCATTTAAACGTCAGTGTGGACTGCAAAGGAATTAAAATTTGCGACGCAACGAATTGTAAATGTCCACCAGGATTTATGGGAAGGAATTGCGAAGCTAGTAAAGACTGCGCATTGTAATGAGGATAAGTAACGAGAGACGACAATTTTTCTTAATGGATTTTATTTGCAGAATGCCCTATCGGTCAATATGGATATAATTGCAAGGAATCCTGCGGTTTGTGTTCTACAGGCAATTGCAGTTTTATAACGGGACACTGTAAATCTGGTTGCGATAATTCCATACGATATCACGTGCCACCCTTTTGTAAAATAGGTAAGCGATTGATATTTGCAATGTGGCAACGATATAAATACCAATGAATTCGTTCAAGCCGTGGACTATCCTCCACCACCTAACATCGAATTTGTCAATGAAACAACCGTGCGCGCGACTCTGCCAGTGCCACAGGCGTACAAGTTGATAATTTCTAGATATCGATTTGCTATATGGGTAATTAGAATGGTTTCGAATGTACTACGCTTTCGTTTTAATTTAAGATAGGAAAGCAGTAGAAAGCATTTTGTTTCTGTTAGAAAGAGGGACAGACTCATCCGATCGGAAGCTATACCGAGATACTTAACGATACATCAACGATGGTTGGCTACACCGATGACTTAGAACCCGGCGTTTCTTACAGAATTTCTTGTTCATTGTACGTTAACGATGATTTCACGCCTATAACCGGTAAATGGAAGAATTTCACAACACGTTGCATTTGTGAGCTATCGTTGAATTAATACACCTCCCTCCTCGGCAATTATCGATTCAACAATGGATAATAAATCATGAAATGTTTCAGGGGCTCCCACATTCGACATAGAAATAAGGAATACTAGTTTCATATTGAAGAACCATCGAGAAGTAACGTATAATATTAATTGTATAATATTTCAGCTGTTTCTGAAACAAAGAAATGTTTCGTGCGAAATTACGTTTTCACAAGAGTTTTTTTACATCGGTGAATTCTCCGTTCGATTCAACGAATTTCTATTGGAAACATTTCTTTTTCTTAAGCTATCAGATTGAATGAAAATATCATGTCATTGAGCATATACGTGGATCAATTACCTGACAAATATGCTCGATTGATTGAAAATGTCTTGTGTTACTGATTCTTAGGAAACGTTGTATCCTTGCCCAAATAGTACACAGTATTACGACTACCTACTGACAATAAAGAAAGGACTGAAACAAATTAATAAAGGAAAGCTACCCGAATTACCCTACGAATTTACAAAATTGACACCTCATACTAGTTACGAAATTACAATCTGGTATGAATCGGATCTTCTTTTTGCACGAGTGATTCAGACCTCTGACGGAGGTAATTACAGTAATTTCTTTAATTTCATTCCTTCCACGCTATTGCTTCTATGATATCTCTATTTACATCAATAGTACCGTCACAAGTAAGGAATGTTGAAAAGACATTGTTATCAAACAAGGAAGTGGCACTGAAATGGGATCCTCCTCTATACGCAAATGGGATCATAAGGAAATACGAAGTTGTGTTACAGGTAACTAAAAGACGCAATTCTAGATAATTAAAGACCAATTAGCAATGTGATAATATGTTTCGAGGTCCAAACATACTTCGGCTGTGAAAATTTGAAAATTCAGTCGCTAAAAAAAGATACTGTTTCTTCCTCTACTACGTCCACCAATATCACGTTCTCTAATCTGACTTCTTACGCGCGTTATGTTGGAAAAATAACAGCCTACACTTTTTATCGTGGCCTAGAAACGCAAGTCGAGTTCTCTACGAATCAGTCGGGTAAAAGAAACACGCTATTTCTGACGAATTTCAAATTTTTCAGTTGCAAAGATAACGACAACCTTTCACTTTCAGTCACTCCAAGTGCAGTGTACAGCAATTTAAGATTCCAAGATTATACATTGACATGGGATGCCCCGATAGATTGCACTACCATTTCCGGTCCTATCATCGCAAAGATTCTGGTCACTGGTATTAGCAAAGCGGTATCGAGCTTCAGAATCACGGAGCAAACTGTGAAATACTCCCTCAACTTGGAACATACGTTATATGGTGGCGAAGTGTACGAAGCGCGAATTTACGCTATCAGAAATTACACTATAGAATACAACGGATTGCGTTATGAGAAGCTTATATTTATTACTCCACCGAAAGGTTAGTTTATCGCGTTTCCACAAAGCTTAACTTAAATTTTATGCCGCGAATTCGCACGAACATTTCGTCCTAACAGTATTTTCAAATAATAATGATAATCAAGATTAACTTCAAATAGCCCCGCCGTCCGTAAAGCAATTAGAAATCTATGAAATCGACTGGAAATCGAAGAACGTGCACTTAAGATGGCTAGAACTAGAACCACCGACTAATGGAGAAATACGACATTACATAGTAAGCATTTGTCATACGAATTGCGAGGTCAAATTGAAGATACTGCCAACGGAGCATTGCAAACTGTGGGATAAATACATCTGCGCAATCATCGATCAGTCCCATCAACCAGCTGATTTCATTACGGTATGCAGAGATGCCACCTGTTGCTCCGTGATTAATCTCGACACGATAACAACTGATATGTTTTAGGTTTCGGCTGTGAATGTAAATGTGTCAACTCCTAGCCCTTTATCATCCGTATCGATCATGTGGAACGAGATTAAGCCAGAAACGCCGGAAATTATCGTCGAAGCTCTCGAGAAAGGAGCGGTGAACCTGACTTGGTCCCACCCTTGGAAAACAAATGGGCGTATCCAGAAATTCGTGATAAGCGCGGAAATGATATCGTCCGATCTGAGAATGATAATTGAACGATCACAAAAAAGCACGCTTTATGAATATCATATCGTAGAATATCAATTATGGTACAACAAGAAACTGCATTTGTTGCCCTCGTCTACTTACAAAATTTCCATTCGAGCTGTTACGAATACAGGGACGTATGGTGAGAGAAAAGTGATAGACGTGAATACGTCTTTAGCCATGCGATTCGAGAGAGAGTTAACGATGGAAGTGTCTAATACAGACTCGACGATCTTGTTGCACATTCCTGCCGTTCTGAATGACACACGTGATAGTATAACAAACGTTGTTGTAAAAGGTTCACAGGCTTGTCAGAGTTACGTAGAATTGAGTCCATATATACGTCAGAAAGCGGATATCAAATCTAACGAGATCGCGTGGTATGCCGCCAGGTTTTCTGTAAGTATTCGACTGTTTTATCGTAATGCTTCTTCCGTCTCCATAAAACCAATCACACGTACAATCATACTAAAACGTATTTTTCGTCGAACAAACTTTCACTGCCGCAACAGACCGACGAGTTTGCCAATAAAGAATTCACGATAGGGGATAACAAGCTTTACGGTAATGTCACAAATTGTCCACTAAAGCCACTCCAATCCTACGTAATAGTGGTTATTGTATTACCCGAAGAAGGATGGACGAACGATCAGATTCTAGTCGTAAAAACAACGTCGATTTATATCCGTGAAGTACCGAAGCGATACGACGAGGCGTGGCTTATTGCTATCATTGCAATATTTCTTGCCATTGGGATTTTAGAAATCTTCCGAGTTTGTCGAAGGTATGATCAACTTTTCTCCCGATATTTACAGATAGATTCATTATTTGCAATTTGTTGCGTTCCTCTTAGGAGACGAAGGAGATCTTTGAAGAAGCTTATCGTACAGGAGAAAATATCCTTCGTACAAAAAACCGGAAATCTCGATATAGAGTCAATGTCGTTGGGCTCTAAACAAATTTCAACTAATACGCTCGCTTCGAATGCTAAACACTGTATATCGCGTGGAAGCACACCTTGCGCTGACGACGACACGGTGCATATCATCGACACTGATCAGAGAGAAGAACAAATGTCTCTGGTAAAGGTAGAGGACTTGGAGGATTACGTGAAGCGGGCGATAGATTCTGGATTGCTCGATAGACAATTCGATGTAAGTCTTTCGATATTTTAGATGATTTACGATGACTCTCATTAGTATTCAGACAGCATGATTTTCAAGGTATTATTGCTCTATCGCTTACAACAGTCTTATTGAATTAATCACGACACCTCTCCTAGTTGGTAGAAACATACATTTTATAATATTTATTTAACACATGTAGTTTTTTAAACGATAATTCATAAAGTAAATAAAGACGAAATTTAAAGTCCCGCAAATATTTGAACAACGAGTAAATTACATCGGATTTGCATTAATTTTATGTCGAACATCATGGTGCTCGAATATTAATAAAAATCACTGTATAAGAGATGTAACAAATATCGTAAAGATATATTTAAATTGCGAGAAAGATGCTTCCAAGAGGTCAAACAAGCCCGTCTGAGTACGGGATGTTACCGCAGAACAAATCGAAGAATCGATACGGAAATCTCATAGCATGTACGTAAAGTGTTCCGACATGTTTAACCAGGCTAAATATTTAACTGTTTAACCGAGCTAAAATGCTAATCAATACTGGTATTCTGCAGACGATATAAATCGGGTGATACTGGAAAAACTTCCAGACGATCCTTATTCGGATTATATTAACGCCACTTACATCAAGGTAGCAAGTTTTGATAAGATAAAAACACATGATTTTTACCTTGATAAGAAATTCTAACGATAAACATTGAATTGTTGTAAAAGGGCTGCAAAGAGAAGTTTTACATAGCTACGCAAGGTCCAAAGCCGAACACGGTCATCGATTTCTGGAGAATGATCTGGCAAAAAGAAAGCTACATAATTTGCATGGTTGCGAACTTATCCGAAGAAGGAAAGGTAAGATGTGGCAAAACTGAAAGGCAGTCTGTGACACACGAAGACTACACGTGGAAAATATGATGAGTCCACATTTGTTGATTTTCTGGCTTTCATTTCTTTTAGTGGCTAAAGATAGAATTAGGACCGTTCCAAATTTAATATATTTCATTTTTTTTAGTAAAATTAAGAGCGAATCCTAATGATAGAATTTATTGATCACTAAGGCTTTGTACATTTACATATTAATAACTTGTCCCCTCCCTTTTCCTTCAATTACAAATCATATGCATTTCAACATGCTCCATATCATAAATTCCCACAGACAAAATGCGAACAGTATTGGCCTGATACTGGGAAAAGGAAAACGTACGGTGATATAACTGTTTTGAACGCAAGACAGGATGTGTTCGCACATTTTACATTTCGTACCCTATACGTGACGTATAGAGACGAAGCCCGTAAGGTAACAAACGATATTCAACGAAAAGATCGATGTCTTAGAAATCTATATCTCGTTGAAATATTTTCGAACGATGTTAACAATTAGATCCAGCATTTGCACTACACAACATGGCCAGATCATGACATACCGTTGTCCACACATTCTATGATAACATATCTAAAGAAACTCTTGATAACACCACCCGGAAATGGACCAGTGGTGGTCCACTGCAGCGCAGGCGTCGGAAGAACTGGAATTGTAATTTTATGCGACATTTGCCTTCGTCGTGCGATCGCAGAAGGGGTAAAATATCTTTCAAGAATATTCTCGAACCTGTCGGAAGCTGAGCAATATTTTTGAAAAATATTTTCAGGCTGTAGACGTGTTCGCCGAAATGAAGGCTCTCAGGTCTCAACGTCCCAATATGGTAAACAACAAGCAACAGTATTTATTTGCCCATTTAGTACTCGTCGAATGTCTGCTTTGTTCTTCAACATCTTTACCATGCGACGAATCTCTACCACTCAAAATTAAGAAAGTTAAAGAACAACTGGTGACTCAACGAGACAGGTATTTTTCAGGGTCTATGTCTGCTACAATCCAAAGTAAAATAATTATAGTACAAAAATTCACATTTAAGTTGGTTTAAGTGATTTTGGTCTGAAATAACCATTACAAATGATTAAAACCTTTTTGATTGCTGTTAAACGGTATTTTAATATTGGTAACAGAAATTGTTTTTGGTCATCTATAACCATTATTAATGACAAGGTTTTATTAAGTTATCGATAACCATTATAGATACTTTAAAGCGAACATTGTATAATGAAAATCTTCTTGATTTTGATTTCGAGCATCTTTAATAACGTTACTGAATAAGTCATGTTTCGTTCTACTTAAAACGATAGCTAAAAATTTTATTAGAAATATACAAAACCTAATCAAACACTGATTTAAAAAGGTGAATAAACGTTGTGTATAAAAAGATTGTAAAAACAGTTTAGAGAAAATGGCTTGGCACGACAAAGTCCTTCGATCACCTGTCAATCAAACGTTGCTATCGGAACGCAATCTTGCCAAAAAGAGATTCCCAGAGTTACTTCCAGGTTTGGAATAATTTCATCGCTTCTCATACATTTCCATATTTTCTTAACCCCTGAGCAATAACGCGACAATTCTTTCACAGCGAAAGTCAACAGAGTGTATTTAAAAAGATATCCACCGACAGATGAGAACAGCGATTACATATCCGCTGTTTACGTAGACGGTGTAAGATTACAGAATCAGTATATAGCTACGCAACTACCATTGCCTGGAACATTTAGCGATTTCTGGAGAATGGTGGCCGAGTATAAGGTGGAGCTAATCATCATGTTACAGTCGCCAGATTTGGAAGATACGGTATACCATCGGACTACTAAAAAGGCACAGGCGATTAGTCAGAAATTATATTGAAATTAACTCTTTTATAGACGTGCTGTCCCATTGTTAGAAACGGTGAATTTAAACCAGTACCATATATAAACATTCGAACGAAGGAACTCGATGAATTTGAGCACTACATATTGCAGAAGTTGACACTCGTCGATAATTCCGAGGTGGGTTGCGCTATTGTTTTTAAAATCTTCTATCTACCATCTCGGGACATCCGAGAGAACTGAAGATCAACAGATAATTTCTTCACGCTGTTTTCGCTTTCTTTTCGTCCGATTTAAAATAATTACACGTTATTTCATAACAGCGCATGGTCGTTAAAAATAAAAAGATACTAGGTAGGATATCTTAATTGAGTAGAACGATATAGCACTCTGAATCTGAAGCGAAACGTATCAACTTGTACATCATTTCATTTAGAAACCTGCTATCGAACAAGAGATAACGATCTTGTGCTCCACGGAATGGCAACCTGGCAGAAACCAAGATCCACCTGAAACCATAGCGTTAGTGACATTGTGGCAAGCAGTGCAAAAAATGTTAAAAGGAGACGGACCTATCGCTGTTCTTTGCCAGTAAGACTATATCGAAACTTTATAAATATCTTTATAAACATATGTCGATTATCGTGAAATGCGCTAAAGAATCTATTTGAAATTAGCGACGGCGTAACTGGCTGTGGGCTTTACCTAGCCTTAAGTTTCCTTTTGGAGAGAATGACTATAGAAAAGGAATGCGACGTTTGTTTGGCAATTCGCGCGATTGGAACGTTGAACCCCGATTTTATTAAATCTTCGGTAAATTTGTTAAAAAATTATTAAAGATTACCATCTTCTGATGAGGTTAGGATTGCAATGGTATACAATGTATATTTTTGTTCTAGGAACATATGAAATACCTGTACGATGCAGCCACGGTATATTTAAAGTACTTGTAAACCTATGCGAAGCGTGAATAGCCTTACCATTTAATCGAACACAGTAGATTCGATTTGTTACATAAATCAACTCGAGTAACTTCTACAAGACGTAACCGCTTTCCTAACATGTGTATCGTTCAAACTATAAATTACATCATTGTGTAATTACTTAATACTAAAAAGTCCTGTCTTTTAATTTTCACATTTTCACATACTTTAATGTCCAAGGCAAACGACTTTCGTTCTTACGAATGCTACCATGATACATCATAATATACATCAATATCAATGACCTCGTCATAAAATGATTTCTTCCATGTCGTAAATTACATATATCCTTTATTCAAAGAAGCATCTGCCTCTCGTTAAATAATCGCAATAAAATAATCGTAATTAATAAAAGTTTGACAGATACATTAAATCATCGATTGAACAAACGTTTACAGAGAAAAAGATGACTGGCAATTATTGAAAATGTACTTACAAAATTCGAGGAGTGAGAGTCACCTTTCACTAAGGGCCATTAATCTGCTTCAATTTGCATCGTGTGCAAAATATAACGGTGACGCCATCATGCACGTTTTCGCGCCAAATTTCAGCTAGTCGAAACGTTCCGTTCCCGCCGATATTATAACACCGCCAGGTATAACATTCGAACTGAACGATAAAATAACAATCTCATAGTTTCTTTTCTATTTCAAATGCCACATACGTGGCGAATTATTCGATCAAATTAATGTTTAATAATACAAATTTCGATTTTGACACTATATAGAATATAACGTAAATAGAAGGCTATGGTAGAAACAACTTACATTTTACTCTGAATTCATTGATCTTGTGACAGGATTAGGAAAAATTATTCATTGTCTAATTTGTCTTGACGATAGTATCAGGTAAACAGTACGGGATATCGTAGAGAGAATGGAAAAATGTGAAAAAAAGAAGAAAGAAAATACGGAACGTGGTGTGGTCGTGTTTCCCTTCCTCCAGTCGGCAGCTTACACTAATGGCCGACAGAGGGTGCGTCAGTAGCGCCGATAACTCGTAATCACGAAAGGTATACGTCGAGCTGCTGTAAACGTCGATCTCCGCGGATATCTTCACGTGCGTTTCTGTGCTATTTGTGTGTCGTTGCTGAGTGTAAAGCATCGAGAGCTGTGCAAGGTGTGGCTAACAGAGATTTACCGGTTTATCGTTCCCGGAAAGAACCAGGCCGAAAGCAGTCGTTGGAACGTGTACTCTCACAGCAGCAGGTAAGAGATTTTCATCGTTTTTCAGTGGTGGTCGTGTAAATAATGTACGCGTATGCTTGTTTATCATGATCGTGTCGCTCTTTTGGTAATACGTCTCATCTTTCTCGATCAACTCGATTTGTTTTGTTTGACAAGCGCGAAAGATGCGGAGCACGCGTGTCATGTCTCGATTCAAGGCCAGGGAAGACATATTGGCACGTGAACAGAACCCATTAAAAAATAGACCTCCCCGACCGAACGAAATCGCGACGTTTAAATCAACCATAAGTTGCTTTACAAGTTTGCGTTAATTAAGTAGCCGTTTCATTCGTCCAGTGCATTCGCCTAGCGAGTTTACGTTTGCGTGTGCTGCGTCACTCGAGCTTGCTTGTTGTTCCTTTTACGTTATATAAGGAACACGCTTTGCACGAATGTGCCACCACCATCTTTGTTGACGTAACGAAGCGCGAAATTTAACTTATTTCTGTCGCCGACGAATACAACGCACTCCACGAACACGATCTCCAAATCGTCTAAACTTTGAATATTTCTTGATTTCTCTTGCTTTCTATATATTCGTGCAAACTAGTTTCTGTGGAAAGAGACTATCGAGATAACGAATTAAATGAAATTCTTATATAACGTCTGGCTATAAATTACATATTCGTATGTGTATATTTTTCTTTCAACGTATTTCAATAAAGCTCAATCGTACGTCGCGTTCTTTCACCGAGATGCATAATAAAATTATCAGTCGTCTAATGATCATCTTTAACAATAACCTCGTATTCGCGACACGCTATTACGCTATGAACGTTTTATAATTTAATCTGTCCTGTCCACTCATTTATCCATTCACAGAACATCCGACCATGGCATATTTTCCTCCCGCTGGTCGGTTAATACGCTTTAAGATGTGACTTCCCAAGTAGCATTGTCGAATCACGTTTTCGATACTGATGTAACTCGTTTACCGATTATCGACCATAAACTTATATTTATGTCGTATCAATTAAGAGTTCCCATCGCTGTGATTTAAACTCTGTTCGGACAAAAGAGACTGCATTTCTAATGGGTCTTTCATCGAGTACCGTCTCGTCTCGAGACCTATTTTACACGATATCTTGTCCGCCTGATAAAACGATACGATCCAAGGCGTTAACAAATGAAGATCACAGGAAAAAACTTGATAAGTACGTTCTTGTTCATTTTTTCATTTTAATTTCATCTTATGATTGAAAAGAATCTGCTAGGTCCAAAGGTGGAAACTTTTTAAAAATAACTGGTGGACTAATTTTTTAATTATCAACTAATTATAAACTTTTTATTAAAAATCAAAGGTGTTAAGAATTTTAATATCTTTGGTACTTTATCACTGCTACATATTTAAAATTTCAAACAGGATAGGAAAACATATGTGTAGCCTGGAAGTCGAATAGGAAACTAATTTTGATAGCATGAGATTGGATTTCAGAGCTGCTTTCTTATAAAGGATGGAAAATGTGACTTATCGTGTTCTTCGCCTGTACTCTTCAAATATTTTCCCGACTTATCCTTCTCGTTTTTGTAAGTCTCTCTCATAGTTTTATATCATTGTCCAATCCCCATGACAAATTCATGGATATTCCAAATAATTTGTTGGTCGTTCGATGGCCCAAACTGACGATTCGTGCCAGCAGTCATTGGACATGTCCACGAAAATCAGGCAACTATCGTACGATTTCACGACGGTCTCTCGTTACCGTTCCATCCGCAGGTTTCACGTTTAAACTGGCAAGCGATCGTCGCAGGATCGGGATGGCGTGGCAACAAAGACCTTATTCCTTCTGTTCGCGGATCGACGTCGTACAATTGCGTCTAACTCCGACAATCGATCCGACCGTGGCCCAACTTGACAGCAATTTAAAATCGCTTCTCCTCCTGTGAGCCGTACCAAGTGCACCGCCACAAACTATCATTCTCCCACGAGACGTTGTAGACCTTCTTCCGCTTCTTTTACCAGGCGTTATTATGCGGACGCGTTGCTACGTCTAATCATAGAGAATAAAAGAATAAGTAGTCGAATAAAACTTGAAACACACGAAACAGACGATTTATCGGAAAAAAAAAAGAACACCGAAGATATAGAATTCGAAAAAACATCGATGAAGATGAACCGACGAAAAGTGAAAGCACCATCTTTTCAGGAGAAATGGCGATCTCTTCGCCCAAATGCGCCAAGGGCAGCGAAATGGAAACGACGACAAGAAGTTGGATAGCGAGACCGATTTTAAACCACGACTTCATTGCTGATCTACCTCTTGAGCTTGTCTACGTGGGTTTACTTAAAAGGAAAGAGGACATCTCGATCGCGATTAAGAGTATCTCTTCCATTCTGCCAGGTTTCCATCATCTGAAACGTTGCTCCTCAAACAAGTTGCTGTTGGCGCCAATAGACTCTAGAAAATTATTAGCGGAAACGGAAGACTCCGAGGAATCCAAGGAAGAATTCCCTTTGACTCAAGACAAACTGAAAATGATATTAACGGAAAGAGGATTTAACTTATCCTTATTGGAAGATGACTTTCATACAGCGAAGGTGCCAGCGAGAGCAGCCAAAACGAAAGCGCAAGCTGCGCGGGCCTCGAGCATTTGGCCTTTGAACTTTCATCCAGATCCAAACATCGAACGACTGGTCGATGGATCGGTTTTCACGGAACATCAATTGGCCCTTATAGAGAGGTACATGAACGTTGTGGTAGAGGCAGCCAGATTAGAAGCTGTCGGCGACTCGAATTGTAACGGCAGCGCGGTGATCGTTGACCCAGTGGATGGAAGAATCCTCGCGATCGCAGCCTCGAAAATCGATCGGCATCCAATGTGGCACGCAGCTATGCTGGCCGTAGATCTTGTTGCCAAACTTCAAGGTGGAGGAGCTTGGAAATTCGAGGAAAAATTGGAACAGAAGGGTACCGATAATTCGGAAACGTCTGAATCTTCCGCCAACAAAGACGCAGAAAATAAAATGACCAAGGAAATGAGAATCAAGAGGAAATATGTCGAAGAAGCTCCACTTTGCTATCCAGAAACGCTATCGAAAATTAGCCTTCCAAAGGAAGAATGTTTGAAATCTACTGAAATTCGACGAGGACGCAGGAATAACGGTTCAACGAAAACGATGAATTCTAGGACAGTCGAACAAACTGAAGCAGCAGACACGAAAGAATGTGGTCCTTACTTATGTACAGGATACTGGACCTTCTTGTTAAGGGAGCCGTGTCCTCTTTGCGCTATGGCTCTCTTGCACTCTAGGGTTTTAAGAATATTCTACGGTGTGCCTAATAGAAATACAGGCGTGTTAGGGTCCAAGACGGTCTTGCATGCTGTACCAGGGTTGAATCATCGATATCAAGTTTGGAGTGGCGTTCTGGAACAAGAATGTCGACAAGCGTTGCAAGAAATCGAGCACAGAAATATAAATTGACTCACACGGTGTATTCGTAATGATTAATGGCTATTTTCTAGCAAGCTATGATTCGCGGAACCATCTAACATTGTCGCTCTGTTACAGACATTTTGTACATTTGAAGAATTAAAAACATTGAAGGAGATCCTGTACGTGTTTCGATACGATCCACCATGTACGATCATGATTTTTGTAACCTTTGGCAATGACGTTGACGAAAGATCTCTATCCTTGGCACTGCCTCGAAGTAAGTTAGTAGAGTCGTGATGCAGTGATATCAATGTACCAACCGGTTTATAATTTCAATCAAAAGCAGACGACGCAAAAGATCTTACACGTGGTTCGGACGTGCGTTCGTCCATTATGAGGCAGATATATGTATGACCTTGGTGTCTTAGTATAATTTGCAAGAACAGAGGTCTCTACTCGTGGTTGATACTAGACTCCTTCGTCTATTCGACGAGTTAATACTTACGTCTGTTATACAATCGCATGTTCCTAACCGAACAATCGTAAAAGTCGTTCTTTTTTTTTCCAATATATTCGCGTCGCTCGAATTAAGCCTGATTAAATATCACGATGATTTCCAGCCGAAGAATATAGAAACAACGATGATAATTTTTTAACATCTCTTATGTTCAATTTTTACAGATCGTACGATCGATAAATTTAGTATTCATAAGCGGCAATTACCTAGAGACAAGAATATTTACCTCGAAGAAACACGATACTTGTTCATTGATTAAGACGATTCTGTTTAGCGCATTGCGTCATGTGTGAAAAAAAATAAATTGTTCACAGCTTCAGGGAACTATTTTAAACTTCAAATCGAAATTATTAAGATAAATTACCACGGTATGCGCATTCCCTTGATCGCTTGCATAAGTGATCCTAGAAAGACGTTGAAAATAATTCCGTCGTCGACGCAAGTCTATTATTTCATATAGAGCGAATAGTTTGCCTGACGAACGAACAATCTTGTTCGTTGAAGGAGCGAAATATACTTCACGGTAGCAAGAGACAAGGTCGCGAAGTAATTCACCGTCGGTGGTCGTTGATCTCGTAGGATCGGTCGAAACGTCGTCATAAGTTCCTCAGAGAGTTCCTTGCCGCAGTCGTGCGGATCACTCGGGCTTGACGTGCTAGTGTCGTTGATACGACGATACTCGTAGTTCTGCGGAGCTTTCCTGCACAAGACACGCACCGTTTAATTTGTGTGGAACCGAGTAGCGCGTATAACAATGACCTCGCGGATTAACTTCAATCAGCGAAACTTCAGACGTCTAACCCCGTTGAGCTGGCCAGCTTTGCTGAACGGATGTACGTGCAAAGATGCGGAGAACAACGTGGAAGACGCTTAGGAGAAAATGATGGTACAGAGAATTAGGAAACATGACGATTCGTTTGTCAGTCGACGAGCAGGATGAGTGGCGCTTCAACGTAACTTGGCTGCTGTGCTTTCCACGAAAAGCTATCGGTGGGCAAGATTTCGTCGTGTAAATCAGAATTAAGCTAAATAGCGATAAACGAGACACTGTTAGTATATCTTTCGATAAAAGTGGACTTTCCTTTTTTCTTTTTTTTTTTTTTTTCTTTTTTTTTATGGTTGGAATATACCGATCTTGTGTGTTCAGCGTATTCGATCGTGTACAGAGTTGACATTTATGGAAAGTTCCCTAGACGACTCGGCCAACACCTGTTCCGTGGACGTATATTGATTTTGTTGTTTCAGGTTCTACTTCTACGATATTAGTTTATCTCGTCGATTTTCTGGGACGAAGCTTAGCGGCACTCTGAACAACCTGAAAGTTTAAGGATTGCTGTCACAGATCAGTCTGGAAGTTGGTTCGACGTAAAGGAAACGCTCTGATAAATCATCTTCGTCTAATTCTCCGGAATCTCTATGCAAACACATTTTCGCGTAGCTACAAGAAGCTCTAATAACGATTAACAGTTGTTCCACGTCCTTCGTTGCACCGGCCTGCACGTGGCTTTGATAACGTTACCCGGAAGCGCATCGACATCCTCTCGTCGCTCGATCGACCTGTGTGATTGATTTAAGAAAAAAAAAAAGAGAGAGCCAGAGAAAAGAAACTCCCTTTGCGTTCCTACGATTTCGTTGGAAGTTTTAAAACGAAAACACACTTCGTCTAAAGACAGAGATAACGTCTCGTGAAATAATTAATCCACGTGGCAAACAGTCATCTTTTACGACGCAACTGCTCGTCAAATCGATATAAACGTCGTCATCGTCATCTAAAATAACAGCGAAACTCGAGAGTCACCGTGGAGATAACTTGGCCCAGGATTATTCGATTGCAGAAAAATTGGACGATATTAGCTCGTCAGATAGAAAAAGCGGAATAGGTCAGGTATTAATCGAAATTCGAATTCGCTACGTGACCAAATACGGGACGATTTTACGAGGTAAACCAAGTCACATTTTGCTCATCAGCACTGAGTGGTTCCAATTGACGGTCGGGTCGACCCTCCAGCGTAGACACTATTGGTCAGCCTTTTAATACCGGCGGTCGCGATTGGATCAGATACCCAGATCGTTCTTAGACAGAAGACATCGCTGGAGCATTCGCTTGAAAACTTTTAACGTCGTCAGTGTCGCGCAATTTGCTGTCCGTTGACGTTCGCAAGGGTAGAGATCCGAGAGACATTCGCGCGTTCAGTTTGTTTCAGTCGGTTTAAGTCGGTCAACGGGTAGCACCGAGCCTCATAAAGATAATCAAGCAGAAGAATACTACAGCGGCAATTGTATCAGGAAATTGAGGCATTTGGTTCGCATTGCAACCGATTTCAAAACAAGATTCGTTTATCGTCGATATTATCAGTGGAAATTGGACATCGATATTTTCGAAAAGAAAGACGAGGAAGCCAGACGAGTATAGTTTTGAATTTTGATAACGCGCGATAAACGTATCTCGAACGATACCCGAAGTCTCGTTCGCCAGTTGAATGGCTCAAATTTACTGGCTTTTGCTCTTCGAAAGATCTTGATCGTTAGCATTTATCACCAAGAGATAGCGAAGCGAAACATTCGGAAGAAAGAAAGAGGAGTTAATCCGTACGGAAGATTCGTGTTCTTAGTAACCAACGAAGAAGACGTTGCGGGGTGAATTATTGGAAAGAGTCGTCCTTGGCCGAGTGGAAAGGACTTTGAGAAACATCGAGAAACGAAACACATTCGATTTGGTCTTAGGCCACGAGGCCTCGTCTTTTTCTTCCGGATCAAGTTTATCTTTCCGTCGGCATCATGGAACGAAGGATCCTGAAAATGTGGTGACGACGTGATAGGCGAAGGCCTTCGATTACCGAGACACTATCAAGTGGTGTGAGCCATAGTCGTTAGAAAGCAAATCGAAATATATTTTACGTGTCCAGTGACACTCGCTTAGAGCGACGATCGTTTTTAACGTATCAAAACGAAACGAATTCTTATTGAAGATAAAACAAAACGAAATTTCTGCCAGGAAAGCAACTCCCGATTTACGTTCTATTTTATCGAACTATAGAAAGTGTCGGTCGAACGTACAGCTTGCGATTCGTAGAACTTTTCCATATCGAAGAACCGAGGATACGTTGGACGAGAGGAAGAGAAAGAGAGTAGCTAGCAGACTGTCTTTTCGCGAGACTTTAAAATTCTCAAGAAAAATAATAACAAGATGCGTTGCAGCCAAGGTGTGGCGATGGTATTCGAGGACGCGTTCGTCGTCTTTTCGCGGTTTCTGTCCCTCAAGTCGCGGGGTTGCGCACTCTTGGAAACGCACCGGCAACGCGAGACAACTGGCATCAAGAAATTGTACAACAGCTTCTTCGTAATGTTCTAAGGATAGCTCTATCTCGAGGAAGTTCGGCCCTTCATCGACGGTGGTCGAGTGATGCACCGTGCACTTCCGAGATCATTGTCGATCTGGAAGGAAAATACGCGGAGGACGCAGAAAAAAGGAGGACGTTTTGGTGAAACGAAAGAATCCGAAAGATCAAGTGGAACGAGGGAAACGAACCGACGAAAGAACAAAAACTGGGAAACCTATCAGCCGCAGAATGTACGTTAGCGCTTAGAAAAGTCGAGCGACAGAGGTGCCCGAGTCCTTGTTGATCCGAAAAAATTTCAGCGTGGATGATTGTTCATGTTCTAACTAAACTCGGACTTATAGTCTTCTCTTCGAATAATAGGCGACCAAAGCGTTCTCCAAAGAATCTCTGAGCACTCGAACAGTAAGGGCGAATAGAATCGTGATTAGAAAGAAAACAATCGATAAAGGTAGTGTTACCCTGAGAAACAAACCCTGGTAGGAGTGTTTCGAGATTTAGGGTCGTTGGATGGAGCTGGAATTCATCATGGACGGCGGTGCAGATGCTTTGAACGGGACGATATGGTTTCCCAATACACCGTCGCCTCCGTACGAACAGCTGTCCCCAGTTCGTCAGAACAGGTGCGACCCCATCGCCACTCAGCATGTAAGTTTCACAATGTTCCTTCCTTCGAACAATGGTATCATCTCGTTGGTACTCGCGTTGAACGCGACGCTTCACGACGCTCGTTTTCATTAACTTCGCGAGAGGGTAAAAACGTCCCCCGTATTTCCAGCACGCGCGTTAACCATATCAGCCAATTTTTCTTCTCCTTTTTCGTACATCGCGCTCTCGTTGAACACGCGATAGAGCCGATTCTATTCGCGCAACTAGCAGTTTGAGAATCGCATCTCGGTCACGTCGTCGTGACTCTTCGAGCGAAATCCGTGAAGCTCCGCGCGATTCATCCCGTGAACTGACGATGATCAAACGTTTTATAGGCGTCAATGGGATATCACAGTCCACAAAATTCTTTATGGCAGGATAAATACAACTCACCGAAGGATTCCCCGGAGGACAGTGTCCAGATACGTTCGAGCAGCGAGTCGCCCCAACATCTCAGCCCGTCTTCCGACAATTCCCCCAATTGCCAGCAGAGCAGCCTGAAACGTCGAGCCGGGGAGCCGTTGCCACAAATTACGGAACTCGAGAAGAAACATGCTAGGAGAGACGGTTAGTACATGTACATGAAGTATTCAGTAATCGTGGATTGTATAGGAACTACGAAACTTATCTATTAGCATTTAAAAACGCACAATAGGTTAGAGTTCACCGAGCGATCTACCGAGATTGATTAGAAAATTGTTCATCAAGTGGTAAGATAAATAAATTTCCCCGTGTATTCGTGTCTCGGAGATGAGTATACGTAGAAAAAAAAAAATTCTCTCCATAGATTTTCCAAGTTGTTCCTCTATTTTTTTGATGTTCGTTCGAGTCTTTGAATGCACCAGCGTCGTTGCTATCATACAGTTCTCAATATAGACATATCGTTCGAAAGGTCGTGTCGAGGACCTCGGATACACAGTCGTAGGCACTGGCGATTCTAAGTTCTTATCCAGCTCAATTCAGTCACGTATCTACGGTGTTAGATGCTTTAAATTATCCGCCACCAAGTACAATTATAAAGTCTATGTACTTAAAGAGAACACCAAGGATCCGTGGTTCAGAAGAATTCCATTTGCTACGCAAAAATTGCCGTATAACGTTGCGCTTCACCAAACAAGATTCTGTCATTAGAAGCTGCCGAATTACCAACATCGCTTCGTAACGATCCTAGTTAAGTTCCAAAACCGAACGTGCTACGTCTTCGTTCAACTTGTGTCCACGAAGGATCCTCGTCTTCTTGTAGCGAAACGTCCAAGTTCGTGGTTGCATATCGGAGCAGATACTGCTTCGGAGAACGTCTCGAAACTGATTCACTAAAAGTGTCGTTCCGCGTTTATTCGACGCCTTTTCGACCACGTGGTCACAGAAACTGTGATAACTCCAGAGTACACAGTGTATCGCAGATTAAGTCCGAGGGAAGAAAGAGGAGAAGCTGATACTAGTTCTCCATCCGAGAGAAACTACGCGAAGGTACATGCGCATCGTTTTTATTTCGGTGGTGTTGCTACAAGTGTGCTAGCTCCGGTTTATCCCCTCGTAGAAAGATAGAATGAAGTGGTGTGAAGTCGACAGCGCCAGGTTGCCATTATTGCATAGTCGACGATATCCTGCCATAAGTTCCAAGAGTCGGCGACGAAACGCAGTTATGGCCCTCCAGGAGACCAAGTCTAGGATTGGCGCCATGCATCATCAGTTTTACATCAATTACGCTAACGCGCAAGGTTGTACGCTATACATCGATGTGATAAAATTAGGGAAAATATGTTGTTGCATTTAGAGAAGAACATTGATCTTGCCACGATCAAATACAGGATTGTTTTCGTCCGTTTTGCCTGAATATCGTATATTCGTTTATTTCATATTTGTAATTCGTATTTCCAGGATCTGTTGGGAACAATGGTTCTGGACAAGGATGGTCAACCCAAGTGGAGGAGCTGGCAGAACATCTTGCCGCCGATTTCGATGGATCTCTGTCGGCACTTGCGGCGTCCGACCTCGCGACAGCCGTCGCCTCCTATAACATGAGGTAAATAGAATTTTCTTCGTCCGAAGCGGTTTTATCTGAAGAGGTCAGAATGATAAGAGCGAACTTCGATTAAACAAAGGTGAGTAGTAGAGAAGGAGTGAGATAAAGCGTCGTCGTCTCTTTCAAATTAATTCTACAGTAGCAAACGGTTCGACGATCTTTCTGTATAATCGTCCACCATGCAGAACTATCTTTTTAGTTGAAAAAAGCAGAAGTTACTTGGATCTTTATTAAAGTTCGACCGATGGTCGATCACGAAGAATTTCTTGCAATATGAGCGAAGAGGTTCAAAGCCGATAAAGTAGGTTTCCGTGGAAAACCTATGTACAGTGCACGTTGCAGGAATGGATCGAATCTCGATTAAAACGTAGTCGGTAGTGGGAACTAGAACGTGGAGTCAGAAATCCGGTTAAAACCAGACACAGTTGTCGGTGTTTCGAGGCTTGAACATTCGTCGTACGCTGAGAAATCACACCGGCTGCAGACGCTTAGACGCTTAGCGAGTGTCCGCGCGTACAGGCACGTGCGTTTCCGTCCTGAAACCAATTGTAGCAACCTGTCAGAACTTTCGTGTCACGTCAAGTGAAATCAATTGAAGAGTTTTCTTCGTTCAACAACTTTCTCCATTCGCACTCGGACGAATCTATTCGCCGTTTTTAATTCGCTACTTATTTCACTAAACGCAATTAGAAACGCGTTTTGCAACGAGTCCTAGATAATTTTCTTCGTACATTTTTCGACCAGGTCGTTAATAAATTATAGATGACTAGTCAGATATTCGTTCATCAAGGTTCAACAAGTTTCAAATGGCAGTAGGATACTCGAGGAACCGAACTTCCGTACAATCTGCGTGAAAGATAGAATGTAATAACAAAAAGTAGTGGACGGACGAATGATTCAACCATTTGGAACTTTCCGATGTTAGATAATACACATTAAACGCACTTACGAACGTTTGTGCGAAAAACAGCCCGGACGACTGTTCAGAATCAGCTGACAGACCTGCTTTACACGTGGTACCTCCCTCGTTGTCGTCATAAAACATCTAGACGATTTTTCGGAAAATCATGAATGAAAACTTGTAGGTGACGGTTATCTTCTGCTATAAGTGTAAATAGAATTGATCCGTGAAATCGGTCACGAGCGCAGAACCAGAGTTTTTTAATTATTTTTCTATCTAGAATATAGTGTAAAAGTATAAGTGGCTCCGAACATGGTTTACGGTTTATCTATGCCAAAAAGAAAAGTAACTCTTTAACGTTAAGAAATGTTTAAGAGAAAATAAATGAGTGTAGGTAAACGGACTAAACGGTGTTTGTGGAATCGTTGAGTATATACAAAGGAAAGAAATTGAGCTCGAGTTCCGAGAACTGGAAACATGCATCAATATTTAAAAAGTAGGTGAGTGATTAAAGTAAGATTATTAAATAAATCATTTTTTATTCGTTTATTACTCGTGGTCCTGTTTGCTCTGCGGCTTAAGGACGACTTCTTGGTTGTTTCTTACGATCAGTTAAGTCCCTTTTTCATTTGTCAACAGAAACGATAAGAATATTGTTGTGACCTTGTTTATAGCATCTATAACGTATTAGTAAATTAAATTAAAGTATCAAGCGAGATCAGTAATGTCAAATTTGTTTTAGTAATTACATCAAATTTGTCCGACTAATTTGTATTTTCTTTGGTACTTTATCGCGATACTACACTGTGGTTGATATTAATGTCGCTTGATTCGCGAACCGGTACGTTCCGGTTTTGGTTGACCTTACTGACTCTTATCATATAGTGATTCTTATCATAGCGGTTCTCAAACTATTCTTTCGTCAATTGGCCCGCCTTAATAATTAAGGTACGTCACAGAGACGCATCTTTGCATTTTACAATTACAACCATTTTGGTTATATGGTGTAACGCTCGATAACTGTTGATCCATTGCTGATTTTACGATTGCTCGATTAGACGACAACACGAACGCGAGAAAATCCGATTTATCCGTTTATATAAGCCGCGGTAACTTCTTTCCAGTTCGCGCTGGATCTTGTCTGAGGATGAACCTTTCATCCGTAAGTAAATTGCCAAGAGGTACCCGGATATCTTCGTATATACAGACACGAGTGTTTCTGTTTTCACGATCGTAACTTACAAAAGGTTGAAGTTAATTGGCGAAGTTTAAAAGTCGATGACGAGTGGAGGAAAGATCAGGCAATACGAATCGCCTGTTTTTGTAAAAAAAATGGATCGTTATTTTATAACTGATTCGATATTAGCGAATAAAAACGCATACTCGTGACCGTTTCTTAGCCGCGTGCGTCACGAATTCATAATCAATAAGCGTCGATAGCGAAAACCGGAATCTGTTGGTTATTATCGGACACATCCTCCGATCGTAAACCTAAATCGATTTTAACGGCATTCGGTGGTAGCGAACGTCGCAAAAGCCAAACGTGATTAACAGAGGTCCAGTTCAATTAAGGAAAAAAAAAACTTGCGTGAAGTAAACATAGAAAATTTTCGAAGAAATTAAATTCTACTTGCATTTATCCACCTCGTAGACCACCGCACGTTATGTTTAATAATACGCGATTATGTAATTCGCTATATCGTTACAGATCAACGAATGTTAATTTTATGTTAATTTTAATCGTCATTCAACGAAAAACCGTCGGATGGAGATTGAAATCGTAGTCAGTGAATACGCGTGAAGAAGAAAGAAGGGAACAGACGTATAATCGTTTGAAATTTGTTTGCAGCGAAGCCCTGCTCGCGTTACCATCGTTGACGGTGTTCAAGCAAGAAGCACCATCACCAGAAAATCAGCAAAATTCCAAGTAAGTTGCCTTAGCACGGTGCAAAATCCGCTGAGCGTTTTTGTTCGTGCGTTACACAGGAGGCATTATCACCTCGTCTGAGCACATTCGCGTTCATTTCGTAACCGCACCGTTCGTCTATCGCGGCGAATATTTCTTCCCTTTTCCACCTACCTTTTCCTCCGCCTATTGACGCGAGATCCGACGATCGTCTAGCGATAAGTCGGTCGTTGGAAACGTCAGTGGCGTTCGATCAGTACGTTGATTAGAAACGGTGGAAACGGTACAGGAGCGGCGACCTTAAAGGAAGAAAACAAAGCCAACAGCGGAATTTGCCGCGAGACTCCCCCGCAGAGTCTCGAGACTGATAGGAGGCCTATCGTCACGTTTCTTCGCACAACTATCGGACAAATGGCACGCAGGTCAGACCTTTACTCTTACGAGATTTCTCGAGCGTTTTCTCGCCGCGTTACCCCGTCGGTGTCCCGTGCCAGTTCGTCCGACACGATTGTGCGAGAAACGTGATTCCTTTAAGAGCCTGCGTCCGTACGATCTCACGGAATCAATTTCGCGTTTATCTTCGTGGCAAAACGATGCACATACGCGCGCATCTGATCCCTCGAATGTTTTTCAGCGAGATTAAACTTGCAAGTTAGCGCGACTCGTGGAACTTATCCGGCGCTTTTCTAGATTTTGTTCTACATTTCTTACCCGTTACGAACAACGGACCAGAGAAAGTTGATTTTTTTTTTTTTTTTAATGTATTTTTGGATGTTCCGACGATTCAAGCAGTATTTATTTTTAACCGGGACTTGGTCCACCGCTGGAGATTCTGACTCGTGCATCGTACTAAATAACATCGACGCGCGCTGCGATGTATCATAGGAATTGTTTAAGCGAGCAAACTTTTTAGAAGAGAGACAACGACGCTTGGACGAACGTAGATGCACATTCGTTAGAATGGTTAAGAAAGAAAGAAATGGATACCATAAGAGCGAATTATTGCGAAAGCTGCGCGAGTAATGGATGAATTGTCTGCGTAGAAATTGCCCTTAATTAGGAACTCGGCGTTACGCACAACCCACACCGAGACTAATAGCAGTAAAGTATTTCGACGAACTAGTGAAAACTGTTCGTGACGACCGCGAATTGAGTGTAATTTCATTTCGTATGATACAATCGGTTTCCTCCTGAAACTAGTTTCAACAGCAATGAAAACACCGTCGGATTTAACGCTCTCGCCGTCGGTGTTCTTTAATTTATAGTGAGTGCAGTCTGTATGAAATTAATCGCGAATCGCGTTAATCTCGGTGAAGCACGACAATTGCTATTAGAAGTACATATACGCACAACCTTACAGGCCTCCGTGTGAACGTAACGAACGTTATAGGAATGCACATAGGATTGATGTTCTTTTCTCGTTCAATGTTTGCTTCAGTTTAAACCACGTGTCACAGAGAACAATTAATTCGGCACCAGCGAACAACTCGAACGGCTCCGTCGAGGCTGACAGTAACAATAATGGGCAGACAGCAGCTAGTCTTCATCAGTTGCTTTACTCCTCGAACGAGGAGTATCCTCCAACATCGTCCTCGGGAAACCACGTTTCATCCTCTCAACAAGGGAACGAGCTCAACGAGGACTGCCGGTACGTGGTTGATTCTTACTGCAACTTCCCAACAATACAATGTATAGTGTAACCGAACATTCTAAGTTAAAATCCTTATAAAATAAAACGTAGGAAATGTAGTGCGGTTTTCACGCTAGAGCGGATACGAAAGTCACGCGATTATATAGTAAGAGTTAAGAAGTTTGTCGACTAACAGAAGAGTAACGTTTCTTGTAGTTTCCAATACGTGCTTGCGGCTGCCACGAGCATTGCGACGAAAGTCAACGAAGAGACGCTCACCTACCTGAATCAGGGTCAATCGTACGAGATCAAATTGAAGAAATTGGGCGATCTGTCGGCATATCGCGGGAAGATTTTGAAGGTACTTGGTCACTCATTACGTGTTCCCTAGAATAGATCAGGAGATCGTCTATGTTTGGGTAGCAACATCTTAAAAAACGTATTAGTTTCTCAAAACGAAATCAAACGAGCTCATACTGGTTGCAGTATGATGGTTGCGATAATTTCTCGTCTGTCGTTGACGACAGGAATCATGTAACATGAAGACAAAATTTAGCAATTGTTATCATTATTATCATCATCGTATCACCGATATATCATTGACGAATTATTAATACCACCTCCCTTGTTCTTCACGCGTAACAACCCAAATGAGCTCATAAAGGTCCTGGACGTTCGAAAGATGTGAGTCACCCAAACGGTGCTACAACGTCTCTGAAGGGACATCCAACGTTTTTGTTTCAGTCGACAATACGCATTTGCTTCCACGAGAGGAGACTTCAGTACACTGAACGGGAACAGATGCTCGCATGGCAACGCGCAAGACCCGGTGAAAGATTGCTCGAGGTCGATGTTCCCCTTAGTTATGGGATGGTAGACGTTTGTCAACCGTCCCCGTCCAATAATAGCGTGGAATTTATGTGGGACCCCACCAAGGAAGTCGGCGTTTATATAAAGGTGCAGGAAAGGGATTTGCAAATAAAGAAAGAAGATCAACCGCAATTACAGCTAATTATCTATTCTCCTTTGTTTCGAAACGTTGCTCTTTCGATCAAATGATGACCCTTTTGCGGTTCACCAAATTTTTACGTCTCGTTACATGTACTTTCAACCGAGAAAAAGACTTTTAACGTTGTAAGAAAATGGAAAATCTTAGTGTATATTAGTATACAGTTTCCTAAAATCTTTGTATAGTTGAAAAGGCAATTTGTGCGGTAGTATCAAACTCGTTTACCAAAGGGTGCGTGAAACCAACCCTGAAACTAAAATAGCATTCGATTGTTGCATCTTAGGTGAACTGTATTAGCACTGAATTCACGCCCAAGAAACATGGTGGGGAAAAAGGCGTGCCATTTCGGATCCAAGTGGAAACGCGACTACCAGGAGGCCCTCGTTTGCACGCTGCATCTTGCCAGGTAAAGGTCTTCAAGTTGAAAGGAGCTGATCGCAAACACAAGCAAGATCGAGACAAGATACTGCGACGACCGACACACGAGCAGGACAAGTACCAGCCAAGCTACGACTGCACGGTTCTGTCCGACGTAAGTCGTCATTTCGTGCTTCTCTCTGCCAAAGAATAAACCAGGTTGGATGCTGTTTGATTACAGATTCCCCTGGACTCGTTATCGCCATCCAATTTGGTCACACAAAATGGAGGGAGCCCCTATGCGTCAACAGAGGCAGTGTAAGTGGAAACATTAATCTCGTTTTCATTTCATTCCTCTTGTGATCTGCGACGCAATCACGATGACTTTCTATACAATCTTTTTCGTAGATACGCACGAACAAGTGTGAACCGCCATGTTCGATTTTCTTTTTATTTTGTTTGACCCGTAGCGTCTGTCACTACTGTATGCCAGGATCGATGTTTGTTGATAGACATTTTTTTCCTGATCTTTACATAAGAGGCTACCAGTTTACATCGACACAACAAATCATATCATCGTCTGTTTTCCCTTTCGAATATGTAACATACACTCGTTGCTGTTTAGCTTTTTCCGGGTTACACGTTTATTTCATATCGTTGTAAAATATCATTACACAACGTGTCGGTGAATGTATGTTGCCATGTAAATTAACCGGCTCGTTCTGGATATTACGAGTTTCTGTTATTTTACCTAATTAAACAACAATTTGCATCGACCGACCTACTCTGTCGAAACTGAACAAAGCGTGACACGACCTTATTAGTACTGTCGTTGTTTCCTAAAAATGAAGTAAAACATAGCAAGTATTTTTTATGCAAACGACGTTCGATAATGCGACATTAACTCTGCAATGCATCAAAGTCCACGCGCTCTCAATGTCACTACTTTTTACGATAACGATGATTAAACGTAAATACGAGTATCGAGGAATTCCGTCGTACGATTGCCATTTTTCCTCGATTGTCGCTCTATTAATAACTATCGTGATAAGCGAAAGACAAAGAATATCGTATCGTTCGTGTTATTGAGCGGAACCGAGAGGGCCAGGTGTTTCATGGCCGTTCTTGACATTCGAGTCGGGAAAGCCAGAAACGGCGGAAAAATCTATAAAGGTCGCGTACGTAATAGACGATCGAGGAAGAAAATCGCGAGTAGAAGGATCCTCTCGAGAGAAAGAGCGATGCGCAGCCACGTTGCATGATGCAGCTGGTTTGCTAGCAATGCAGAAATGCAGCGCTGCGTTGCCGTTTCTCTTGGAACGAGCGTGGGATCGAAGGTAGGGGGATTGATGATGAATCGGAGGTGGAGGAGGTAGAAGTAGTTCGCAAAGTGGTGGCTGAAAGCGTGGCGATGGTAATGGCAATGGACGATAGGAGGCTTGGGATAAGGTGGTGGAAGAGGAGGTGCCAGCACGGGAGTCGCGAAACTGGCTCGAACTGGCACAAGCCGGCATCTGGTAGAGCCGACAACGATGCTCCGAGTAATAGAGAGAGACAACCTCGACGACAAATAAATTCAGAACGCTACACGATACACGCATCGCCGCGCAGCCGCTTCGGTTCTCCGTTTATCCATCAGCCTCTTTCGTCGGAATCGTTTGGTCTTTTCGCGATATACCGCTCGTGAGCCGCTCGTTCCTCTGCTTATTCCGTCTTTCTCTCCCACCTTCTTTTTACGTCTTTTTTTTTTTGCGTGCGTCGCGATACTACGCCGGGAACGGGACACGTTGTTGGTGCACGAGAAGATAATCGACAAAAACGGAACCCAGTGAGAATCGCAGACATGATCTACCGCTGAGAACGCTTGTTTATAAATAAAACGGTGATCGGTGACTATCTTTTCGTGTGATTCGCTACGTTCCACTGCGACGTACTATAGCTGGCTGATTCTACTGCGAGGTGATCGCTGGTCGCGATTATCCCCGCGAGTAATCGATACGCACTCGTTATTGCTCGTTTCTGCGGATCATTTTTACTCGCTGGTTGGCAGAAGCGGACGTGATCGAAGGTTTTCTCTTTAAGCAGGAAAGGGGAAGGAAACTCGGTAACGGAAGCGTGATACACGTTCAACGTGCAGAGAGTATTCGATCTCGCGTGGACTGGTCAGTGTCGTAGCGGTAATCCTCGGCCAGAGGTCGAGTGCACGATGCACGGGAATAAGTGCTACGATTTCTACCTTGTGAAATAATTGAACAACCGGTGAGATCTTGATTTTACGTTCGTTCCGGCGCACAGGTTTACGTCCTTCGACGAATAAAGCACCGGCAAGATACCACACGGATTACTGCATCGACCGTGAATTTAAAAATAAATTGTACACGAATCCCGGAACAGAGAGCCGTCCACGCTTCCTGGCGGAGATCCTGAGCATCGATCGCGAACTGAATCACGTCGATCGAGAACTGATATTGCGTATCGACGCGTAGTAAAACGAACGTGAAAGAGGGAAACTAAAGAGGCGGACAGACGCGATCGAAAGCGGACGTGTGATGTCCGAGGGATCGCGACGACGATAATTTTTGCTTGAAGAGGAAGTTCGTGGCTCGCATGCGTCACACACTGTGATTCGGCTACTTTCCTACGTAACCATAGCGCAACAACGAGCAAAGAACACTCCAGATTGGCGAAATATTATTGATCGAACATCGAATCGAGAGTGAAGCCGCTACACGCCGTTGGAATGCCCTCGTCCGGTGTAGAATTTCGTTTTCCAGCTAATCGTCCGGAATCGTCTCGCGCGTCGAGTATCCTCGATCTCGAATCGTTACGCGTCGACGATCAGAGCGTGGTTGTGCGTGAGATCCTGGCCAGTCAGGTGCTCCTGTCACGCCAGGATCACTTCCTTAGATGACGAGCAGCCTGGCCGCCGAAAAGCTGATGCCAGGGCGGTTCGATTCAGCCTTGAACTGACATACACCACCTACGTTTCCAAGTGAAACTTCCTTTCGAATCCGCGTTAACGCGGAATCTTGTATCTTCGATACAACTCGTCTCATCGCGGGCACGAAGACCAAAGATATCGACAACAGCAAATCGGATGTTGACTCACGATAAACGTTAGAAGGCCGTTTTAAAAGATCAACGAACGAGCAACTTGATTAAATCTCGTTCGATCACGTAACGCAATCGGGGAAAAATAAGAAGCAGAATTTTCGCTTACTCTCGCGATTCGGAGCCATTCGTCGTGTAGAGAGGATATAGCTTGCCCGATGGCAATTTGATTTCTAGAACAGTGGACGAGGAACAGGAAGAATCGAATAGGAATACGAACAATCGCTTAAAGATGCGGCCGAACGATTTGCCGGTTGGTTGGTGAACGAGAGAAGTCTTGGAGAAGTTGCCTGTCACGTAATCAGCCATACATTTCGATCAGAACGAACGCAGGTGGCTGCCGATTTAGTTGGTAGTTCGTGGAATTATTCGCGACTTACCTAACTCGGGAAAGAAGAAGAGCAGGTATAATAGGGGTCGCTGGAATCTTCGAGAGATGAAAGAGAGAAAGAAGGAGAGACAATAGGAGTACGTACACAGTTATCATCGAGAGAGAGGATCGAATTATTTTTTTGAAATTTCGCGTGACTGCGAGCAAAGTCGAAACTAGAGATATCCGGTTCGCAGCAGAGTCGCGTACCAATAGCGATCTGATTCCTAGCGATCGTATCCGACCTCAGCCTTCTCCAATCGAGACTTTCGAACGATCGATCGGATCTCAGTTGCGAATAAGGCTTAAAGCTGCCTACGTTTCAAACAATTCTTATCGATAATCGAGACACTGACGTAATTGTAAACCGTTCTCGAGAAATCGAGGCAACGGACGACGACAACGACGACGACGATAATAGAAATGTATTTGCCAAAGGACGAACGCTGTTCGAGGCTGAACCAGCAGGAAGCGATCGATTAACATTGAAATTTATACGAATGGGCGAAGAAAGAATAGGAAATTGGTCGAGCGTTCGCGTATTCAGATTGCATATATTCATGAAAGAGCGAATGAAAAGTCGAAAGAAATCTTTCAAGGGAACCGCGAATCTTTTCACGAGAATATATGCTTGAAGGAAATTCTTTTTTGGGAACGTTGATAGAATCGAAAAAGCGAGTAATCGAGATGACAAAGAGCTGTCCCAGTTGGAAGTTGAAGAGTTGCTGGGCAATCAGATCGACGGAGAAATTTCGCGGAAATGCCTCGGCTTACCTCCTGGAGCATGAAGTAACGGTCAGCGGTGGTCCTCTGCAAGTGGAAGTTGTGGCTAAGTTTATTCATTCTATTTCGGAATCCAGAACGAGAAGAGGTAATCTCATGCGCGGCGGATTAGTCAGCCTGACGATAAGAAAAGGCAGGAACAACAAAAGGATCGACGGGAAGGGGATTTCCAGGCTGATTTTTCGCTTGAAAAGGCGCGCCATGTAAGAATGTCGTTACGCGATTACAAGAATATTAGCGTTGAGAAAAACAGACGAAGAAATTTCGTTGGTTCGCGTGTGTCTAGCCATTATTCTCGCGTGCTTATGTAACTCGCCAATAAATTAGATGATCTTAAGGTCGGGAATTAAGTTACATTATTTATACTTTAGCGCGTTTCGAAAAGAAAACACTCATTAAGAATAATAGATGTACTTCTTCGAACACTGGCACAGCCGAATGACTTAATATTCATACAGTAGCGATAGGTTGCGGTGTCAATTATTACCGTGTTTGCTTTCATTGTGCTTAATGTCGTTAATTCACGTTCTACGCGGACAGCAATCTTCCATAGCGTCTACTTTGTCACCAGTTGCCTTGATCAATGCAAAAATACTCGAGTAGTTAAACCGAGGACATCTGTTTGGATTTTACGCTCGATTAAAATAAACGTAGAAATCGAAGAAATAATATTTCATCGAATTAAAAGACATAACTGTTATTCTTGCAGATCACCCCAAACCCGCACTATAAGTGGCAATACATCTCCGGTGGTAGCGCCTTTGGCACTTTCGGTTTCCAATCCGGGTATCGTACCTCTAGTTCCTGCCTCTGATGCTGTAAAGGAAAATGTGGGAACAGCACCGGCTCTACCATCGCCTGCGGCAATTTTGCCAGACCAGTCCTGCATCGAAGCTGAAGTTAGTTTACGGAAAATCAGCTAGAAACAATATCAATGGAAATCTTAAGCTTTTGCACTGGGAATGTCAGTTACGCGGATACGATTTTTTTCGATATCATGTACGAGACGATACACGAACTTTGTATTCGCGTGATCAATTCATGTAAACGCTATGGACAAACACAGCATAAGAAATGAAATATCAAACGTGTAAATGATACGATAATGACATGGTCTTAGATACTCGGTGGTTATCTTGATTTTTTCAATAAAAGTTGGTGAAAAATTTTCTTCAAGAAGAAAGTTTATCGTTAGAGTATGCAGCGTGAATCGGAAATTACAATTTCTTTCTCGGTAAACATAAATAAAATAATTGTAAACCTTTCTGAGTTTTCGTTACTCAGTTGATGGATAGAAATGTTAGAATGTATTCCGAGTGCAAACGATTAGGGTCTCTGTCCTTTGAGAACGTAAATTAGTAAATTTTGTCTCGCGTTACTTAGAGTAACATTCAATTTAAATATTACAGTAACCTGGAACTCGTAAAAATACAATTTGTCTGATTATATAGGCACCGTCGTGTTTGGCTCAATTGTCACCAGACGCAAACGCGGCACAGACAACCACGTGGCTCCGTGCCGGTCGTTTCAATGCATTCGAGTCCACGTTCGCGAGCTTCTCTGCTTCGGATATCTTGCGACTCTCTAGAGACGACTTAATCCAAATTTGTGGCCTGGCTGATGGGATTCGATTGTTCAATGCGCTGCACTCGAAAGCGCCAACCCCAAAACTTACCCTCTATTTCTCGTTGGAAGACAACGGTTCGCTTTGGAGAGTTGCTTACTTGGACAGTCTGACCAGCAGTGCCTTGATAAACAAGCTACTGAACACCTTAAGTTTGCCCCACGATCGACTACATTCTGTACTCTTTCTTGGTCCCCAAGGTATCCATGTAATAGTTACCGATGAATTGGTAGCAAACATGAAGGACGAAAGCATGTACTTCGTTGAAACTATCAAAGGTAAGGATGGGAAGAAGGGAAGGACGACTTCGAAATTGAAAGAGACAACTCCGATATTTAAATTGTATTTATTGGGGTAAAAAGAATGGAATAAGTTTCATATTCGAATGTAGGAAAGATCATTAGGAAATAATTTACAATGCTCTCTTCGATTTCTAGTCTAATCTAGTCGATAAAGAAAATAATTTAACATTGTGTTAATATCTTTCTTATATAATAATTTTTGTGTTGCAGATAACACGAGCGAACGCTACAAGCTGCTTCTAAAGCCTTCATCGCGTTCCTAAAGGATACAATCAATGAATTAATTACAAAATTACTCAATAGATCTCTCGTATGTTCTAAATTTGCCAAATGTGTCTGTGATTCGATAAGAAATTTACTACGTAGTAGGGCTTAAAAACAGCGTACTTTTTTTGGTTTAAATTATGGCGATGGATTTTATGAAGGAATATTTTTCGATTATTTATTGGCGAATATAGAAGGTGGTAAATTGATTAATTGTTAATTAATTTTTTAATTTTTAGCGGCTATTTTGTGCAAGTAGATAGGAAAGAACAAATAGGAACTTGCTAACAGATAGACGAGGAGATATAACCAAACTCTACACGCAATACTCACTAGAAGATTCCGCTGTAGCTATATTTCAGAAGCAGTCGTTGCTTCTAGCGATAAACAAGTTCTTTCAGCATTACAAAATATACATATATGTGTCAAATTATATATTTTATACGTATTATTTTACAGGAAAATTTCAATTATCATAAAAGTAACATACAGGTGTCTCAGATAATTCTTCTCTCTTCTTAGAATTTAAGTAAATTACTTAGTTTGAAAATTTATTTAGAAAAAACGCAAGTGGCGGTGGTTACTGCAATTACTCAATTCTTGTGCCACGGCATGCAAATTTAGTATGCGAATATTGTTATTGTTATGACTATTCATCAGCGTCGAACGAATTGTTATTTCGAATTTACACATTTTATCTAAAACGTTAATGAACGATGTCGCCGATGAATATGATCTCTATATATACAAAGTGTAATATTTTTTTATTGTCATTAATTATTACGATATCGAATAGCCACGACGCCTAAGAGGACGTAGATCGCATCACTCCTAACGGAACCACTTTGCCAAGGCAAAGGAGCAAGAATAGAGAACCAAACCAAAGTTTCTATTCTTCGATATTGAAAGAATATCTTTAGAAAAGATATAAGTGCCTTATTTTTTCTTTTTTGTTCATAGCAAAGTGTTAGGATTTATTTAATTAGAGTTTGACAATTAAGAGTAATAATGATTGCTTTGCCACGGAAAATCATGTTCACACTATATCGCAGTACAAATTAGAGGAAGATCAATATTTCCCTAAACATCTTCGTAAATCATGGACAACGTACCAAGTATTATAATTTACTACCAAATGTTAAATCGTAAGTTAGGAATCTTGCAAAGAATCAATTCCAGAATTAATGATAGATACGAATTCCTGAATGGATATCAATATTTACGATATGGCTATTAACATCGTTTTTCTATATTTTATGTACAATCGAATGTACCTTTAATATGTGAATCGAACCAGTAATGCATCTCAGTGCTCAATACAACGTGAAAACGCGTGTCGTTTACATCACTCTAATGAGTCACGTAACAATTGTTAAAATCGTGTTAGCAAATTGGGCAAAACTATCTTTGTATATTTTAATTTAGATAATGTGCGAAATGAAATTACAAGGGTAGGAACTTGAACTTCCACTGTAATAAATGGAAGTGTATTATTCGGTTGCATGCTATATACATATTTCGATAGAAATTTCGGCGAATATGATGTATGTCACAAAACGGCACAATAAATATCCTTTGTTGCCAAAATATATTGTCCCCTAATAAATGGGCTTCAATTTTTATTCATAAATATATTCTTTTATTTAACAAAATAGAGTAAGTCGTGAAATGTAAATTGTCTTTCATCGTACATAAAATACGATAAATGGATCAACGTAACGTATCGCTGTAATTCGTTATACGTTGCACATTCATATTTTTCTCGCCATATTCCATAACGCAATGCCCTCGTTAACCTCGTTCGCATTACTTTTTTTTCTTCATCTGTTTATTCTTC
This sequence comes from Bombus pascuorum, assembly GCF_905332965.1. Lineage (NCBI taxonomy): Eukaryota > Metazoa > Arthropoda > Insecta > Hymenoptera > Apidae > Bombus > Bombus pascuorum. The sequence goes on along the minus strand of NC_083497.1, from coordinate 10,944,244 downwards.
TTTTTCTCTTCCCGCTTCGACTGCCTCTCCGACAAGCACTTGAATAATTTGTAGACAAAGAACACTAAAATCATAAAAGTACAGATAAAACGATAACATTATCAAGTATAAAATAGAACGAGTCCTATTTAAAACATATAAATACTAAACGGTATATCTCTATAAATACTAAACGGTTTATAAAAACGACATACCAAGAATGAAAGCTATAAATAGCACAGCGAAAATAAAAATAGTGTACGGCTGAGAATAAAACAATGTATAATACAGTGAATATAAGCTCGAACTACTTTGCAATTTTTTTCTAAACATTTCGACTACTTCATCCATAAATTGTTGCTTTCCTTCACTGTCCAAATCTTGATATCGCTGAAATATGCTGGACAACTTTTCCTTGGCATGGTCTGGGAGAATATTGGAAAATTTATCCTGTATATCGTCGGTCAATATACCCTTCTCTCGCAACGAATCCAAGACTTTATCCATATTTCGTACACCGTTAAAGCAAAAGTCACAGAATTTTTTCTAGCTACGAAACCTAGCCGATAAACTGCTAATTCTGTTAGCAGGTGAGGATACGATTGATCAAATAATTGTTGGCGGGTAGTGGTGAAGTGGTCGATTAGATAACAGGTAGCACATCGAACTGAGTTGTGGCCGTACACGATGCAGAAATGACGATTTAGCGGCTTTTGTTATGCAATGCAGCTGATAAAACAAAAATATTTACCGAATCAACACCAGTCTGTTGAAGGTAGTCAGAGGAAAAGGAAAACAATAACCAATCTATAACACCCTACCATCGATAATTGAAAAAAAATTGTCTAACTCTCACATCCAATAAAAATAAGTTTTAGAAGCTCAAGTCAAGAAAATATTTACCAAAAATGAGAGCAACTACACTCAACAAAGATAAAAGGACCATAGTTTGCATAGTGATATCATTGCCAGGCATCGGTTGACTGCCAGATTGTGAAAAATCATCGCTCTCTTGGATAGTTTTTAACAAATCCTCCCTGAGCTTCGACTTCTCCTCATCTGTCAAGCCGGTCATCGAATCGAGCATCCCCAGGAGTTGCTCTGTCGTTGGGAGTTTTTCTTCGAAGCCAGAACCCACTTCCGGAGGAAGTATGGCTGCGTCGGAACCTGCTTCCGGTGCAACACTCGCTGCATTGTCCGAATTTGCTAGTGCAACAGCCAAAAGGCCACTTGCGAGTATCATCCACATCCTAATTAGAAACATTATTTGGTTATATTGGTAGATATCTATGATCATTCCAAGATGTGTACGTTTTCCTCGCAGATTAGATAATGACATTTTTACACGACACCGAAGACTAATAGAAAAGACCGATAATCATCAGAAGCTCGTCCACTAGGAAAATTTTAAATCGTTATTTAGAAATAAACGCAACAAGTACCATTGTGTTTGTTTCCCAATTCGATTAGCACGTCCGTTATATTGAAAGATTTTTAGTGAGTTATTAGTGATAATGTTCGAACTGTAATTCATTAGCGTACCTGTACGTTTTTGTTTCAATGAAGAACTATAAGAATATGAGGACACCCTTGGCCACGACGATTACGTACTTGATGAAACGTTTTATATGAAAAAATGGAGGAGATCTTCGGAGAACTGGGCGCTCCTCAAAAAGATGATCGTTTTACTGAAAAGATCGCTCGTGTTTGGCGGGAACGTGAACGATGATCAAATATGTGACCAACGATTGGTTAAATCCGAAGAGGATCTGTATGTTAGTTATCTTATTGGTAGTCATATGGACGTCAGGCCAACGTGGCCACTTCCAACGTGTTAGCTGTGAAGCCACGAAATACTACTTAACCTCGCCTAAATGACCTTGCAATGTAGATTAAAACACGTTTAGGCTGACATATTGCGTTTCTTATATTAAACTAACAATAATGTCAGACATTGCATTGTTGGTGGGGATACAAAGTCACAATTATCAATGATGACATATGTATTTCGCAAGATCTACTCGTGAAAATTATTTTTATCTTAGAAAATGAACGGCATACGTGCATTAACCGTTTATGTGATTAACAAGATTGAACGAACAGTTTCCAAAAAGTCTACCTTTCCTTTCTATTAATTGATCAAGGGAGTTATTCTAAGGCTAGGAAATAAAAGATAAATAATAACTTTCTATTTCAAGCAAATGAAAAAGATTAAATTTCGTACAGAATATTTGATTTTAACACATTATACAAAGTATCGGTTACAACATATGTACGTATTCATATTTTGAAGCATGGAAGACATAATTCAACGTCAATGCAATTCTTACAATAAAATCAGGTAAGTACCTCGCATTCGTTTTTTACCGATATCTCTTTTGGTTCATTTTCTTCTCAATTATAGAGATCATTTTAATGAAATGTTTTTATTTTATTAGCTTCATAGATCTATGTTGAATTAGATGACTATAATGACTATACATGTTATTATGATAGCAAAACCAAATATATCATGAAATCATGTGCCGATATACGACCACGTGACTGTCACGAGCTAAGCAATATGCGTACATCACACGAGGTCGATGCCATATCGGATTGTTCACTTAAGGGGTTAAGACAATTGTAAGTTTGAAGCATCTGAATCAATGAAATTGTATGTCTATTATGTCGTAACTTGTCGCGTCACACTAGGCTAGTTCATAAATCTGAATCACGTGTAACAGCTGTAGGTGTTTGACCTATGTATGTAACGGGATTCCGGCTTATTGACTTTAATGAATTCTCTTTATTAAAAAATTTGTAACTGTCTGTAACTTTACTATAATATATTTTATATAATAAGGCAGTAAAAACAACTATATGATTTGAAAAAACCGTAATTTCTGCAGCGTAGGACACCGCGCATTTTTAGAAATGTATCTTACCGGCGAGACCAATCACTAAAATTGCAGGTGTTATGAAGATAATATCGCTGAATCCATGTTCGATTGAATTGTCGAAACCGATGCTAAGGTCCACCATTTCGGGAAATCACAAATTTTCGATAAATTTTAAGAATAGATATGTACTGAAACAGGTCTCCGTTTAACGCCACCTAGAAACAGTCTGACGTTATTTTAAGGTTAAGAAATTGATCAGCTAACGGTATATTTTTTATAATTCTTTCTTTAAAAAAGCATTTAGTATTCTTTGTCTTTATTTTATTGTCAATTTATCGAACGATATTCATATTACATTTACTGTTACTTATATATACGTTAATAACATATATCGATTTTTAAATACAGCATCGGAGAATCAATTATTATTATTTCATTTATTATATCTATTATGGTAAAAATAATATCTCTTTAATAGAGGTAAATAGTGATAATGAATCGCTATTAAAAATGCTTGATTTAAGTAAAAACTGTACAAATCGGAAGTGAGATTCACTTACGATTGTTTTATCCTGTGTATGTTATTTTATCACAAGTCTTTCCGCTTGTAAAATAAATAACCATCTTTTATAATAACGATTATAAAAGAATTCATTATTGTTGACCATACCTACGGTACGTTCATTTGTATTATTTATTATGTTTATTATTATTGTACGTTTATACTAAATATTATTATAAAATTTCTGCATAATTTTTACATAATTTTCTGAATTATTTTACTAATATACCGTCATCCGAAGGGACTAAAACCGCTAAGTTACAATCGAATCAGTTATAACTTCAGTTACACTCCCTACATATTCTTGTATTTAACCGGATTTTTTATCATCTTTACATCTTTTCTCGGATAAATGATTGTTACATTTTTTATTATTCAGAATCATGTTATAGACAGAACAGAGCTTTTCGTTTTTGAGAAGTACAACAATTTTTAACATTGTCATTTATAATTTAATTAGCTTTTACAATCCTAAAATCACTTAAAATTTCGCGTTCTGACACAGTTTTGAATTTGAATCACGTAGTATAATACGTAGTAAAATTGGTTTATTTCCTGCTGTTTGTATAGTGTCGTTACGACTACGCGCTCGAGAAATTGAAATGGAGGGAAATAAAGAATCAGTAAAGGAAGAAAATAAAGAACCAGTAAAGGAAGAAATTAAAGAACCATTAAAAGAAGAAAATAAAATGTTAAAATTCGTAAAATTGTCTAAGAATGCGTATGCACCAGTAAAGGGATCAGAATATGCTGCTGGGTATGATTTAAGAAGGTATATATATTTGTGAAACATGTTCATAAATTGTAAATAACGTTTGGGATTTCCAAATTATCAGTTTGATATATTAATGAGATATACTAATTTTTTTTTAATAGTGCCTATGACTACCTTTTGCCTGCACATGGTAAGGTACTCGTCAAAACAGATTTGAAAATTAAACTTCCTGATAACACATACGGAAGAATAGCACCACGTTCGGGATTGTCATGGAAATATCACCTTGATATAGGTGCAGGCGTTATTGATCCCGATTATCGGTGAGTGTTTAAACAGATTATATATAGTATATAGTGATTATGAGACAGTTATGAAATGTATAAAATAAGTTTGTGAAGGGTGAGAGATACAATGGATGGTTGTGGAGTTGTACTATTTTTTCATCAAAAATGTTCAAATTCTTATTCATTGATTTTTTTAACATAGGGGAAATGTGTTAGTAATGCTGTTCAATCATTCTGATGTGGATTTCAAGATCGCACCAGGGGACCGTGTAGCCCAATTAATTTGTGAGAAATTAATATTTCCAAAAGTTGTAGAGGTAAAAGAGTTAGATGAAACTGAACGAGGAGAAGATGGATTTGGTTCATCAGGATATTAAGATAATAAGTCTATGTATTTTTTATTAACTTTTTTTTTAATAAAGGTTAATCACATCATTCTAAAAAATATTTTCTTCTACTAGTCTTGAGGATTTTATATTTATCATTATGCACAGGTACATATTTATCATTGTGATTTATATCTTTGCAAGAGGGACTAGGTTAGTATATTGCGTTGGTGTTCTTACCAAACTTTGAATATTTTTGAATTCCTTGTGTTTTGCATCAGCTAGTAACTTGAAAATAACATTTTCTGAAGTAGCTATATGGCACCCTATTTCTCTCATCCTCTGTGAAAGTTATACAAATTAACCACTATATAATATATAATTAACCACATTTATAATTTTGTTTCTTTGTAAGATTGTTATATTTTTACCTGTAAGGCCAATAATCTATCTTCTTGAGTACGAGAAGTACAGCAGTCTGCAACGGTGTGCACTTCATATCCATCTTGTCTTAAGTCGATTGCTGTATTCTCTATGCATACATGGGTTTCAAGACCAATAAGAATAACTGAATCTGGTTTTTGACCAGCACAAATTGTAGAAAGTTCCTTGTTTATCTAAAATTTATTTTTAAAATTATCGAAAAAGGTATTTTAACAGTGTCCTTTGTAGAAGAATAACTATGTAATGTCCATACTTCAGGAATACACATGCTAAATTGAGTCTTTTCAAATGGCCCTTTGGCACCAGAAATATCAAATTGGGAAATGGTTTTACCTAGAGCCTTTGGATTTTGCTCAGAAACGATTATAGGAACGTTTAGAAGCTTCAATGCATTTATCTGTAAATATACACATATATAATTTAATCTATATTATACTCAGTGATTTATACTACATAACCTAGAATCTTTCCAAGTACCGAATGTTAAGAGCCTAAGGTCCCATTAAGTCGTGTTATCTTATGTGTACATATATATTTATATCACATGCTATATCCATTACTACATATTTACCAATTTCACCGAGTTTTGTGTGATTTTATCAAATTCGAACATAGCCTTAGCGAATTTCTCTTGAACGTCACATATTAACAGAACACTTCTACCCTGTTTTAAAACAGCTTTTGCAGCGTTTGTTGCCATATTTACAATAATCCTTGAAAATTTGCGTGAGAATATGAAATAAAACGACCCTGCAGAGTTACAAAGCGAACCAGTTGGCGAGGTCACTGGTGCAATGTCGACGAATTTCTATATCGCAAGCTAACGTACTTTTATGTTATGACGCACGTGATATTATTCTGTGATATTCAAAGTTCACGGCCAGTCTTAGCATTACTAACTTTAGACGTGTTGCATTTAATCGATTTCGTACGAACCCTCTCGATGTGCGAGCAACATAATAAAGTGCATAAAGATATTACAGTAATTATCGTACAGGAGTGTAAATATATTTGCAAGCGCGAAAATGTTGCTTCGTTACAGTTTGATCATACATTTCTACAGATGTAGTTCATTATGTTGATATATCGTTAACTTGTCTACTTGTCACAAGTATATTTGTGTTTTTATGTACAAATGTTGCCGACCAATCAAGGTACGTATGTATATATTTGTACACAGTACATATGCATTATACGCTTTCAATACATTATAATGTTATAGTATTGTTTATTGTATCTGTTTAATTTTGACATTGCCTATTATATTTTGACATTACCTATCTTGTATTTTTGGAATTTCAATTAAGATTTCAATATTCTGATTGCTTAAACGTTTACATGTATAGTACTGACATAAGGTCAACAAAAGAGCAGTAAATGCAAATAATTGATATACAGTTAACATATATACACACATATACAAAACGTATACTAAATTATATATTTGTGTAACTAAATTATATACAAACGAAAACTTATTGGAATTGTAAAAAAAATTCTTTATGAAACGTACCGTAAGGAACTATTAGAAGCTATTGTTGATAGTGAAACTATTATACAGATGTGCAATTATAAAAGTATATTGCAAGAGCATCATAAAATGAAAATTTAGACGTAAAAGGTAAAACAAACGTGTGTCGTATAAATCTGTAAAACATTTTTAAATATGTATTCAGAGATATAAATTTAGTGATTTAAATCGACTGATTTCGCGCATGCGTGGTAGCGCTGCGACCCAGGTGCAAGTCGGATGTAGGATGGCCACATAGAAGAGTGGAGTAGCGATGTGCGGCAGTCAAACAATGATATCTGGCAAGATCGGATGTACGGATTCTTTTTGAGTATTATCAAACTAACCAGGTTGATCTAATCAGTTGGTATAATGTTTGCGTGCAGTTCAAGTCACGAATTGCACATATTTTAACAATCTGGAAATAGTATTTAATTAATTACCGAATCGTGGTACTTTGATCGAGTTTGTAAACAAAGAATGGCCGGGGAGCCTCGTGAAACCGGGCATACGAAGCCGTTGGTGCAGCTTTTCCCAAAAGCATCCGAGTGCGTGTATACGAGTTGTTATTGGTAAGTGTTTTCACGAAATTTGTCCGATTTTTCTATAAAATTATCGATTTGAGCAAATAAACGTGTCGTATTGCGGTATATCTTGCGATGGATCGATACGTTGCAGTAGTACAGAGACGGCAGTGCGATATGTTGCCGCCATCTTTAAAATGTATGAAATATCCACGAATCATGATACGCTATTGTGCACCGCTTTGAAAAGACCCGCGCGTTTCCATGCACTGCTTATTGGTAGAATCATGTATTTTGCCTCTTTTTTTTTTAAATCTTTGATCAACAGGAACATAGGAGTTTAATACGTCCTTTCGAATTAATCATGCATGCTGGCAGTTAGTTTGTTATGAAAGTCTATCGACAATATGTTTCATCCGTCTTTCAGCTTGATCGAATTCCTATGTTTATTTCATGACAAACACATAGCACCTACCAGCCGTACATAAACTTTCCTTTGCATATCCAGTAACCTTATTTCCATCATCTTCTCCAAAACTTTGAATAATATCGATTCACGGGTCATACGACTTATCATCTACATTTAACAGTATTTCTATGCGCTGTTTACATTTTTAGTTGCTTGCATATATATCACGAATCTTCATCGGAAAACACTACATGCACTTCCTCTATTTCTGTGCACTGTTTTTCCTTTCTGGTCGATTGTGATCGAAGCTAGCAATCCCGAGTTATCGTTTCCTTTTTTTTCTTGTTTTCTACCACCGTTCGTGTTGCACCGTGTTGCATCACATTTACATACATCTAAAAACGCGTATCTTTGATCATCTCGAACACGGTCGTCTGCAAGAACAAACTATGTTATTCTAGCGAGGAAAATGTATGGAAGCTCTGTCAAGATGTAGCGACCAGACACGGATCGGAATTACAGCATTGCTATGTTGCTTTCGTGAGCAACTCCTGGCGTAGCGTACCGCTTTGGCGACAACGTGCAGGAAAGGACGAGGATAAGCTCGTAGTTTGGGTCAGTTGGCAAAATCAACAGAAAAGAAAACGATTATTAACGTCGAAGAGACCACGATTTCTCATTTTCTTTTTAAGCCTGTAACTATGATAGAGCTAGCTCTGGGGGAAAAAAACGTGTTTGTTTGTATCCATAGGACTTCCACGTAATCCTTATCTACGCACCCGACGAAAGGGCGGTTGTTTACGATTTAGATAGCGCGTTGCCGTTTCCGACGCATTTCTGGAAATACGCGATGGAAACGTTTAGATCGGACGAGGTTCTACAGCCGGAGCATCATAGAAGATTCAGAGTGATCCCAGCCAATGTATACTTGCGAGAATTTGCATCAGATCGACATCATATGAAACGCGAGGATGGAACATGGATCAAGACGCCACCGGATTATCCGCCAATTTCAACATCAAGTATGTTTATCGAATAACGTTAAGGCATGGCTACGCAACTATAAAGGGATTTCTTTCTTTCCTTTCTTTTTCTTTTTCTTTTTTTCTTACTACACATGTATTCGTTTCTTCTTTTGCAAACATTCCAGCGTGCAAGGACAACTTGGATTCCTTTATTAACATGGATCCAGGGACCGGGTTTGGGGTTGTATTGACTTTAGACCAATTATTCGACCGATTTCATAGGCCGAATGCGATCCCAACGGCTCCTCGTACACCTCATCCGCAACCTACACCGACTTAAGTAAACTGCTAAGTAAGTTCCGCAAGGATAACGATTGTCTGCTTCGATTTCCAATTGTCAACAAATGAATTGTATGGCCTAAGGGAATTGGTTAAGTGCATGTACCTTTATGAACCGAAATTGGGTTAATATTCGATGATAACATTTATCTAAGCATTATTCATCGTTCAAAATCACAGCTATATCTCTGTGAATGATAAACCGATCATTTTATTTCTATCAACATTCTTAATTCGCTATATAACCTTTAACACTATCCCTGTTTATATGTGTCTCACGCATTTTTTTTTACTCCTATCTTTTAAATCAAATTTAAATATAAGGTGTTCCATGCGACGCACAGGATTTCTTTAAGTGCCGTTGGTCGAGCGCTACAAATATTACACAGTGTGAAAAACCCGTATAAAACCGTACATTTAAGATTTTAAGTATATATAATGGATATTCGTGTGGATCCGTAAATGGATCGTACAATTGGAACTTATTAATTCCACAAACAATATGATCTGAAAATCCAGCATGATTATTTCTCGATTTAATAATAACGATGTAAAACTCTTCTCTTTTCGATTTTACCCCATTTGACAAAACCGTATAAGCTACACGATGTACTATGGAAATTATTAAATATTGAAAACAGTGAAAACCATAAATTTACATAAAGACACTAATACTGATGTTAGAAATTGATTCTTAATAATAAATTTGTTGTATGTTCACTTGTCGAATCGCAGTTTCCTTTATGAAAATTTTACATCATATGATAAATGAAAGAAGAGAAGGAAAGAATTAATTAATACCTCTAAATCTATAAAGCCTTTTGTTTCTACTGTGATTTCAGGATTCAAACAGCAATGATTTAATGCAGTATATGGAGACTTTTTCAATTGAGTGTGTATACTGCTTTTGTCTTGTATGATTGTGTCCTAAGAGGTATATGGAAAATAAATCTTCACTTGCGATTAAAAGTGAAATATAATATAAACAGATAATATCGATACATTTCTATAAATAAATTACCTATCGGCTACTAAAATTTCACAATATTATACAGCTTTGTTCTGGTTTACGGTTTGGTACGGGTCTTTCCTACTATTATCGTTGAATGCTACGGTTCCAGCGATACTAAATTATGGGGTCGGAGCCTCCATAATTAATCAATAACAACGCAAGGAGCAGTAACAGCGGGAACAAAAGAGAGCGCCTGGACAAAACGCATTTGATCAAAGGGCGTAGAGCCCCAGCTTACCGTTGCAAAGTTAGAGATTTGCTGGGTCCTCTCGTTATTCCTCGGCTCCTATAGTGTTTGGATATTTCTCCATTTTAATAAAGAAATCAAAACTTACAAGAAAGATCCACGTCTTTAGAAAAACCAATTCTTTTATAACGATAGTTCTACTTATGTGTAAAAATGTACTTGATACGATTAGACACAAGTAGCAATATCGTGAGAAAAAAAGTGGTTTCTGCAAGGACATGCGCCTTTTCCCTATAGTGTCGATATCTATTTGCCTCTATTTCTAGGCTATGCTGATACGTTATTTGTTCCCCTCTTTTTAAAAGTCTTTTTACAGAACCTTGCCAAGAACCCCATCTCTCTGTGTTGTCTGCTACACATTAACTATCGACCATGTTCCAAGCTTTTGGGTTCTGACCCAAGTATTGGGGATGACTGTTCTCGTCTTCATACGTTTTATCATAACGCGTAAATCTTTATCGCGGCTTTGCTCCATTGGTGGTGTTATCGTTATAGTTATTGTGTCTAAGACTGACGTATTTACGGACACATTCGTTCGACAAAGTATTTACTAGCGCTTTTATTAGCGCTGATGCACAAAAAATAAGGAAAGCGCTTATTATTGTTGTGCAACCGAGATAGTAAGGGCGAGAACGTGATCTTTGCGATAATGTAAAATAGTTATTGTAATTCTTGTGATACTTTACACTTTCTACTTTGAATACCTACGTATATACTGATATTGATACTAAAAATTGATTCTTTATAATATGTAGTGTGTTTGCTTGTCGAAACAGAATTTTCTCTCTGAAAATTTGATCAATGGAAATCGAGGCTTAATTCGAGCATCCCACGCGACCAATTGTTGCCTACATCGAAATATTATTTTCGAATCAACGAATATCCCTCAGACTCTCGGAAATAAATTTTGACAACGAAAATCTCGGAATCTTTGACCTCCCTAAAACAGAGTACACTGTATCTACGTAGTGGATTTCTTACATTACTTTCCATTTACTTCCCTATTCACTTATTTCAATTGAAATACTCTAATCGTTCTTCCTTTTGAAACTTCGCGAACGTAAATTTGTATTGGCATGTAAATTGTTACGATTTCAATGAGAGTAACTCTACAATTGCAGCAAGACTATGTACTCGTAGATGTTTTAGCGAATCTATTGTTTTTAGCTGTAACACAGCGTGATACGATGCGACAGAAAATTTAATCGACAAGCGAATGCAAACGAGCTGTCGGTTCTTCGAGTAGATTGAGAATCATTGTTGAAAAAGGCGAAGAACCGACAGCCGTGTTTATAGTCTAAGGGTACGTCCACTCTTTGCCTTCCAACATCTTTCACTAGATCTCTTTGTCTTTATCATCGACATGTGTTTTTTCTCCAGTTCACTTTATATCACGTTGCTATTTGCATACATATTTGTAAGCAAACGTATCACCGATTGTGGGATAATCAATTAGTCACTGAATGTACATATATCATTCTTGCCAGTGTTGGGTAAATATCATTCTCACCGATGTTATTCGAAATTTTTTAACGGACAAGTAAATATTTCTTTTTCCAATTAGTTATATACATATATTTTTTATATATATTATATATATATATTAATTAAAGTATTGAATATAAATATATAAAAAATAATTTATAAATCTCTTGAGGTACATATTATATTTATTGATATATCCTTGGAAATACAACTTATATATATTATTATTATTATTTGTAATACGTAATATATGTATATATTATATAAACGCGCAAACAATAATTAATTTATATATTCCTCAGGATATATTAATAGAATACAATAAATATTTCAGGATTTATAAATTATTGTTTTATATATAAACGAGAGACTGAAATAAGGGTATATATGTATAATAATATAAGTTAATTAAATAACATTATCTTATCAAGGGATACCATAAATAATTCCAGTAACGAATAACTCCAATAGTAAATAAACTATTTATTAATTAACTATTCCCTTACTATTTTTATTTCATTGAAATTTTATTCGAACACATATCCAACACTGGTTTTTGTCGTCGAATGTGATCATCGCGGAAAGGTCTTGTCGCTTATACATCGGCATCGTATCGTATGCGAGAAACTCGGGACCGACGTTTTTAGCATGTAATATCTTCGATTACCAAAATACAAAATGAACAAAAAAAATTTGAGAAAAGACCTAATCTCTATCGTTCAAAGTATCGCTCTAAATATATATATATATCAGAAGGAATTACTATATTATCATGACAGTGATCATTATTATTATTATTATATATATATATATATTTATTAATATTTCATATTTATTATATTGATATTTTTAATTAAATCGTATCTATTTCGATACACCGATGAAAGAGAGTTTAAAATGTTGAATTATGCAATTTATCGACGTTTGACATATTCTCTTACCATTGTCGTTCTACGATACACATATAATACATATTGTACAACTTTTTGGAAAAGGAACAAATCACAAATCTTTTTCGCATGTTCACAAAGAATTATAAATGGGATAAAATGAAATCTATTTCCAAACTTCGTCCTTTCTATAATCAGTTTTAATAAATGGATGCACTCCGTTTGTCTCTTTGAATTTTTATCGATGTACTGTTTCGATTTTTACGAATCATTACCAAGATCCTCTCTCTCCTCTTTCTCAGGTCAGGTGCCACAGTGAAACAACAGAACCAAAATGTCGAATACATCCAAAAAAAAAAAAAAAAAAAATAATAAGAAAAAAGAATAAAAATGGTAATCGAAGTTTAATTCTCCAAATGATTCCGCTTTTCTTTTTTTCTTTGTTGGGTGCGATCGAATTTTTGCGTCCAAACTATTATGGAACATTTCTTAACAAACTTTTTTCAGCATAATCGAGTTTTCTATTCTCTCTGTTTAACATGCTTTGTCGAGATATTTGGTGTTTATTGAAATTATCTGTAACAAATATGTTGCTCAGTATGCGCATAGTATTTCCAGCGTACGTTTATTACGTTTATTATGTATCGTATTACACCGTTGAAGAAGAATTGTACAGTAGGCATCGGAGAATTAAAAAAAAAAGAGGCAATGACGCGCAAATTTTCAAATGTATACTGTATTCAATTTGCAAAAATATATAATATATAATTACAAAAGTTACATATTGAATTATGGTATTAGCACCCCGCAACGCAATGAACGCATTGTTGAGTATACTGTCCTATTTGTATATACTTATTCAGTATACCGCCCTTACGTTTCAGCTCGTTTCGTAAGGAAATCTTACAGTTTACAATGCAATTTCTACGTTTAAGATTGCTTAATTGTTAGCAAACTTTTTAAGTTTGTGTAAGTGACATTACATACATGCAATATTGCTGTCGACAATACAGTGATAATTATTTTAGAAAATGGGGATTGCAGTATGACGCACAGTAAAGAAATGAAATTGTTAGTAATTTAATAAGATTGAACATTTTCTGAGTGTCAAATTGCATCGCATTTTCGTTCATAGTTGTCACTCTATCGTGTAATATAAATAACTAAACGTAATACAGGTATTAACTACATAATAGTAAGGGGCAATCGTTTTCACGTTAATCGTTCGTTATACACCCTTCTTTTCTTAGGTCGTTAAAAAACAGCCTGAATATATTTTTTTTAGACTTCTACGAAGTATTTCGAGGATAATACTAGTACAATAAATATTTATAGAATAACAGACATGTAAATAGAAGTTAAGTAGTTGCTCGGATTGACTTACATTGATGCGATCAATGATACGAACGTAAGTAGGTGCATTGATTTCATTCTCTTATGTTCTCGTTTCCCAACGATTAATATTCTTTTCGTTTTATTGAAACAATTGGTATAAATTAGAACGTCGATTAAAATATCTAGATAAATCTGTTCTCTTTGTTCTCGTTTCTCACAGTACAAGCGTCCTTACCAATATACATATAACTAGGTTTTTTCCGGGATTTCACGTTCGATAGTACGGCCTGTAAGTAGACATCGGGATATTGTTTTTCGATAAATGGTGAACATCACCTTGGTCGTATTCCACGTCGTTGTAAATTCCGCTTTGATTCTAAAAATAGAAGCATCATTGAATATTCAAAGCATCCGAGCGTGGAAAATGACATATTGGAAAAACGAATATTCACCGCCAACGATGACCTGGACTTTGGCCTGGGAACATGAAAACCACTATTCTGAGGAATCAGATCAGCCCTGTCCTTATCTTGCGGCTCGGAATCCGAGCTGTCTGGATCTGGCTGATGTCTTTGTCGTGGTCTTGTCGGAGCTTGGAGTCGTGGCAATGGTACTGGTGGCAATGTTCCATGGATATTGAGAGGTGGATAACCGAACACAGCGGAACTTGGTCGAGTTGGACCCATAGGTTCCGTCTAAGATCAAACACAAATTTAATATACCTTTTATCGGAATAAATCTTTCAAATACAGATGAAAATATAATTTGTCATTGTTTTATCTCTAATCGTTTTATCTTTAACTAACAAGGAACACTGTCCAATCGATGATGCGATACACAGATCGTTTGGTGTAGTTCGGAAGATGTGAAATAGAGTTCACGAAATTTTGAACAGAAATGTTATCGACAGCTAGTTTAGGAAATAGGTATACTTTTATGAAAAATGGTCAGCGAGGTCTAAATTACAATTTTCGTGGCTTCGTCTATTCAAATATTGCGAAAATTATTTTTACGAGTTTCGTAGTATTTTCTCTTTCCCTAATTGAATAGTGTTTCTTGTAAGCTTGTGATATTAGTTAAAGGAATGCTGTTATCGTCACTCCTGTCGCTTACAGCGTATACATTGGCAGTTGCCATGTGGTCGCCAAAGTGTGCCCACATGTAGGGTGGCAAGTTGGTCGGTGGCCCTTGTTTCACGGAAGCAAGAGTACCTACAGAACCGACCCTTGCTAAAGTTCCTGGTAGAGTACCAGGTATTCCACCTTGAATGTAACCGTAGACTGGTGAGCCGACCGATTTCTGTTCACGCGACCACTTTCGACTGTAACACGTATAGAAAATGAATTCGTCAGCTATTGTCCCCTAAAATACATTTCATAAATTATATAAGAATATAATAAAAATGTATCTTCACCTCCACATGATCAGACATACTAAAGTCAGGACTATGATTATTAAAGCTGCTACAGACGCTCCTATCGCTACTCCCAAAACCTCTCCGTCGACTTCACATTGGGTACCATAGTAATTACCAGAACACCTTTCGACCAAAGCATTATTAAAAAAATGAATCATTTTTTTATTTTTATTATTAGGTATTTTCATTTACTTACGTGCATTGCATGTGGTCACCCTGGTAAGAGCACGACCCACGATTGTTGCAATAAGTCGAAGCACACGAAATACATGTTCTACCGGATTCATTAGGATCGTCCTTATGAGGATCTTTCAATCCAGGGTTACAAGCGCAAGTAAACCCACCCCAATTATTCGTACAAATCGCCGAAGAATGACAATCGTTCAACTCTGACGACGCACACTCGTCCAAGTCTATAGAGATTAAAAGGTATAGATTAACTTTTATTTTTTATTTAATGAAGTTCGTTTAAAATAGACAGTTATTTTTTTATGTTCACCTTGTAAATTTGATATAGATCCAGGTGGGCTGTCGACATAAAGGGCGCTGTTCCCTATATTATTGCTTCTTCTGTGAATAACACCGAGCAGATGTCTCTGTAGCTCCCCTGCTAAGCTTGGTCTAATTGTTCTTGGTTCATAAGTGAGTTTCAAGGTTGCGTTCACAAAGACACCCCCTTGCCCTTGGCTCACATCCCCTTGATATACTCCATTTATGAAGGAGCCCATATACTCGTCCGAAAATGGCGTCATCGACATAGCAGATTCGATCTAGGTAACAGGAAAACATAATTGTTTAATATTTAAATATTTTTCAAGATATATGATTGAACGTTAAATTAGCTCACAGCTCGATTTGCTTCGTAGGCCAATGTTTGATAGGGCTCGGAATCTCTATCGGTAAATCCTCGGTCCCACACCACTTTTCTATCGTAAATCTTATCCACTCTGATCGATACCACGATACTTATAATTTCTGCAAACAATTGATAGTTTGATATAATGAACTTACTTAAATTTTTAAAGAAAGTGACTTTTAAAGTATTTACGAACTTTTGCATGGTAAAGAATGCTGCAACCTCGCATATCCTGGCTTACAGTGGCACGCGGATACTCCTTGAACAGTGGCACAGGCCTCGTGCTGACTGATGTCACAAGTGCTCGTGTCACCTACGATACAAGTGTCAATTCTAACCGGAGGCTGAGTTGGTCTTCTATGAAACGTCGGTCTTCGAATAGGTGCGCTGGGTCGTGGAGTTGCTGTCGGTGGATCCGGCTGTGCAACTGCGAATCTGTGAGAGCAATATTGATTTTAATATATCTAAATCGAAAATTTAAATTCAAAAATTTGAGGTTTGCACTGAAACATCAAAGAATTGGGTTGAAAGATTTAAAAATCAAAATTGTTGAATTTGCCTTCAAACGCTTGAATTTAAATTATACACTGAACAATCTTTTTTATTTGATATCTGTATCGAAATTTGTATGAAATACTAACCCTGTGCCAACAATGGGGGGTGGTTGAGTTCTAGTGGGCTGAGGTTGCGTCTGCGCGTGTGTCGAGGTTCGATCAGAACTTTCAAATAGATTTAAGTACGTTCTCTTCCCGTCGATGCTAACGAATCCTTGGCCCTCTATCGCGGAAGTTAGGATCACGTCCGCGTTTCCTCCATTTACTGGTACTCTAACACCCTCTCCTGATCACGAAGGTCGTGAGAATTATAATTATTGATGGTTAGGGTTCTGCGTTAATAAAAGATGTCAGTGTTTACCCGAACCTCCACCACCTGGACCTTGAATAGCCGAGACCGTGACATCAAAAATATCACCGAGAGGTGGATGTCTTGGTGGTGCGTAAGGTCGTTGAGTAGCCAGCCCTTGAGTTCCTGTGTAATCCAAGGTATCGTCGAGGACGATCCCTGGTCTGGGTCTGTAAGCGTAGCGATCCGTAGGGGCTACAAAGGAATTTAATTGAGCATAACAGCTTGCTTGCCGTTACAAAGGAAATTAATTAAGCATACTTGTTCGTCGGAGCCGCACGAGGAATTCATTATAGACTGAATGCAATATTATCTTATCGAATGAAAAAATTTCACGGGACGTGCATCCGAGCGAATGTCCTACCTGAACTCTTCGAGAAGGTATTCGAGGCCGAATGAACTACACTTTTCTCAATGGCCGTCGGGGTCTTCGTGAAAGACGAAGGTAAATTCTCAGTCGGAGTTGGAACGCTCGAAGCGATTGTGCTTTCTGATACAGACATCTTGCTCGGTTCCAAAGCCACTGTACTCGATACACTTGCGGTATTACTCGAATCATTATTCGTGGGAACTGGAGTCGATTGAACGACCGGCTTCGTGGGTGTTGGTTCGATTACCTGAACCGACGAGATCGTTTCGATATTTAACGTTGACGTAGAATAAGATTTCGTCGATGTTTTGGAAATATTCGCTTTATTGTTAGGCTTCTCGTTGTTCGTATTTGAACTAGATCCTTGAGAGTCGTTGATCTTCGAAACCTTCGTAGGTTTAATTGGAACATCCAGTGGTATCACGGGTTTTGGAGAATCTACGTGCTTCGTGAAACTTGTTTTGTCACTAGACTGAATCGTAGATGTCGTATTTGCTTTAGATGGAACTTGATATTTAGTTTCTTTTTTGGCTGAGTGTTCAGGTTCGGCATTTCTCGTCGTGTTCTTAGAGATTGGTCTTTCCGTGGTCTTCGATTCCGTTTTAACTTTTTGTTTACTGTTCTCTTCTTGACCCTTTGTTATATGCTCCAAAGCGTTCGTAGAAGCTTCGGTCTGATCTGTTTCTGTCTGTTTCGTGGAGGATTCTTCCAGCGATGAAAGTTCAGGTTTCAGGTCCATATGCGGCTTATCCGAGGTCTTGTCGTCTTGTTCCTTCTCCCGATTCAAAGTGGAATTCGTCGATGGTGGTAGCGGTTTGTAGGGAGGAATTGGTCGTCTATTTCCACCTGATGATTCAAAATTAATTATAATTTAGCAAGAACAACATCAAAGACAACTTAGGCTAAGAGGATATTTTTAAGAAGTTACCAGGACGATTCCAGGTCCATGGGCGATTTCCTTGGGGAACAATCTGTTCTGGTAATGGAACTCCATTTACGAAAGGTCTAATTGGACGTTCAGGTGGTAGTTGATTAATCAGTGGTCTGTCAGGCGCTGGTGGTTTTTCGAAAGGATAAGGATGATCAGGCGGCGGGGGTGGGTTCATTCCAGGTGTGTCAAAATCAGGTGGTAATGGTGGAACATCGGATATTCTCGGTGGTCCTCTGTTATTAATTCTACAAAAATACAAATAACAAATATTGTATAAACAGTAGACGATATAATTTTATTATTGTTAGCTAGTATTTAAAAGATCCATTTATTCGAAAGGAAACTAGTGTAAAGAGCGTTGTAAAAGACTCGGAATATAATAAAATTGCGTTCTAATCAATCTTTTACCAGAATAATAATCATATCTCGATATTTATCAAAAATGTAAATTTGCATAACTATTCGCAATCTAATAATCGTATACAATTCACTTGTCAGTGTACCTGGTAGCCTGAATCGGCCTCAAAGGTCTCACCGTGTTGGCAGCAACGTTCACGTTCCCATTCAACAATTTGACAATACCCGTGATAATGTCCTGTATATCAGGATTTGCTTGCCGATAACCAGGAGAGGCAGTCTGCAGAATAGGTGGTGGAGCGTGATCGCTATAAATCCTCGGAATCTCTTGGCGAGCTCGTCTTTGTTGATCTATTGCCTGTAAGTACTGTGCCTGTTGGTTTGACACTCCGGTCAGTTGATGGGGCTCCGACAAGAGTTTTGATTCCTGCGGAGCCCCTAGTCCTTCCCCCGACATGGATTCACTGGTCGTTGGAGATATGCTGTTAATCATGGAAAAGATGTTTCTCGTGTACATTTTCATTTCTAACGAGTAGACTGAAAATGATTGTGAAAATGTTTTACTTGAAAAAGGTGAAAATTTATCAACCAAATCTACCGTAAATCCCTCGTCTGATCGTTAAGAAATTAATGACGATAATTTATTTTTGTATTCTGTAAACTTTTCAAGATTTATATCGACATATATAGTATTGTTATATTTATTATAATATTATTATTATAATTTATTATATTATAATATATTATTATTATATTATATTATATTATATATTATATTATATAAATTATTATAATATATTATTATTATATATGTATACAACAATCTATATCTAATACGTGGAACATATTTCTATTTAGGTTTGTTCCTTTAGTCGTCTGTTAATGATTTATAAGAATGTAAATTTGCACAACCAATAACTGTGATTTTCTCGATGTTTATCGAACGTTTAATCGACTTACTGGTAATATTCACCGGGTCTAACTTCGATGTTGTTTCCATCGATATGGTCCACGTGTTTTGAAGAAGTCAGTTCATCGATGGATTCCTCGTGCCTAGTATTTCTGACCTCGAATCTTATATCGTCTTTATCGTAGTTATCGACGCTCTTTGAGCTTTCCAGTTGAAACGCTGGAACAGTTCTTTGGAAAGTCGGCGATCCATCACGATGGAATACACTTGAGGTTCTTTCTGGTCCCGTGTAGGCACTGGCACTGAGAATTATGTCGTCTTGGGAGGAACGAGACGACGTTGGATCGTTCCGGATAGCCGAGACACCTGCGAACAATTAGACAACAGTTTACAGTCACTGACTCATAAATTATCTGCGCCCGTGCACGATGGAACGTTTCATGTTTTATCGTTAGCAAAAAGCAGCGATTATCCTGAAAGAAAATAGATAATTATACTTGGATTGAAGCGTGCTGAGAACTTTGTCGGTTGCGTGAGAAAGACGTCGCGTCGATTCAGCGAAGATGAAATAATTTCGCTACGAAACGGTACTCTTGAACGATTCTCTACGGTATTATTCGCTAATTTTTGTTCTAAACATCATCAAGTAACATGCTCGGAACACCTTTCAAAAGCAATGATCGATCGAAAGCGTAATGCGTAATTCTACGTTTCCTTAGACGTCAGATGTACGATCAATCAGGCATTTACTTAAATCACCTTGGTGATCGCAAGAAACGTCACGTTGTCGATAGCCATGGAAGGGTCGCGATCGAGAGTAGCAAAAAATCGAGAAGATCCTCGGCCGATCGGCAAGGAAAACGGTACTCGAACGGTTGACATTCTCGAGGCTGGTATCGAGTGGTTTGACCAACCGTGGACGTGACGCGTATGAAATTACTACTATCTCTTTCCTCGTTCTTCGTTCGTTCCTCTGACTTTCGTCGCGTCACGCCTTACGTCTTTTACGCATGCTGATGAAAATAAGGTTCATTGACATTAGATCAGTTCGCATATTTTTGGCAGAAATCAATTACGACATATCGCGAGCTATCACTTAACCCGCAGAAGTCCTTTAATCTTTGTTCACGGATTGCACAGTTTATGACACAATCAAGCGGTTTACGATCTCTCCCGCGGTGTGATCGTACACCGTGTTGTTTATTCGACTTTCCAGCGTTAATATCGCTTTTACTGTTCGTCATTTCGACGTACATATGTATATGCGTATACGGCCGTTTTACAATTTGGATTAGGAACAGTTGCAGTACATCGAGATCCTCTGCTATACGAGGCAGAAACAATGGCAGATTTCTATGCAACAATTCAACGGCGCGCGAAGCAATTTAAGTGAAACTACAACTGGTAGCTGGTATAGATCATCGTTGGTCGATAGTAGCGATCGGTAACACGTCCTGAATATGTCGTACGGAAACCTGGAATACTAACCGAGATAATCAACCGTTCCGATCTGGCTCCACAACGATCCAGTCGACAACCACGTGTTTCGATTTTGCCGAAAGCATCAGCCCGCGAACGACACGTTCGTCTTTGTTTCATAGAAAGTGTGCATATTATAGTATCATTTTCCTATGGACTTTTTCCTTCTTTTCAGACCTTTCACCGTCTTTGACCGACTGTTTCGAGAAATACTCGAGGCTCGAGACAGTTGCTGCTGTTAACGGGATAATAAGAACAACGATGTAACGGGGCTCGTTCGTTTCATTAAAGGCCGGATTAGGAATCGAAGAAGCTGGAGAGTCGTTTCATTCACGAACCCAAATTTTACTGCTTTCGTTCCCTCGTTACTTTACGCTTACGATGGACGGTAAGGTAACATTTGCATTAATTGTTGGTAGTTCGCTGAGTTTATTATGGTTCACCGTTGACGATTAATTATTCATCAGCAAAACAGTAAATTGTTCAGGTAAGAAGCACGTCAGGTGGCTTCTCCGTTGCTGACTTCATTTTTCAGATTATAGCGAAATCAATTCGAAGGAGATACGCCGATAGATAGTACCTACGTTATTTCTTCGAAGGTAGCGCAGTATCTTCATCAACACGAAATCTCGCCGCTAATAATGTTTCTCACTTCCTGTGAATCGCAATAGCCCGAATAGAAGATCTATCGCTAATTGCTCATTAGGAACTGTACGGAGCGACACGATTTTCAAACAACTGCCTGTTGGCAAACGCAATTAAGCTAATCGCTGCTTTCGTTCTACTCGTCGAGCATCATGCTCTCGATGCTCTCTGTTTGATATCTGCGGAAATGGTAGGAAAACGCGTCTACGATTAAGATCAGTTTTTCGAATTAAATCGGTGATCCAAAAACTGTGACGATTTAAACTACAGTTATTCTAATTTAATTGTTCCTCAACTGGAACTAAAAGATTATGTGCACTGTATTGTTTAGTTTATTACACGTTACGCGAACTGTTATTCTTTAGAATTACGCGTTATTGTCGTCGAGGGATTACAATTTTAGCTGTAACTGGTATCACATTAAACCAGCCAACTTAGAAACTAAGGTACTCTTTGATTCGATATAAGTGCAGTTCACAAATGTTCAGCCGCTTTAATTAAGATGTGCTATTTAAAAACTGGAGAAACCTAAAATTTGATCATTCTATTTGTGCCATTTTTGTGTTTCTTCGTTCAGTCTGAGATATTCACGTTTTTCAATTTAACACATTCGAAAGACATGTTGCGAAGTAACGCGAGACTCTACTTAAATTATAAAGGAATCTCTAAATTACAAGTCTGTTGTCGTCTTAACCGGAATAGCAAAGTCGATGAAAAGTTTCATTGAAGGGTTCAGGTAAAGATAGAACACGTTCGTGATTAAAATTATAGCGATTTCATTGACATCGGTCGTGCCGTCGGTTTGTCGGCTTACGAGCTGTTAATTAATCGATCGGATCGTTGAGATCGCGTGACTGAAACCGCTTGTATTTTATCCGATAGATCTGATCGGCGAGCCAGTTTACAAAGCATGCGTTACCGAGAGACTTTCGTTTCCTATTTGGATCGCGGCATCGCATAAATAATAATTACAAACGTGGCTTGCATGCTGCGAACGAATAACGGTGTTTACGAACACCATAACCTTGCTAACGTGAGAGCATCGGATAGGGATCCCGTGAGAATGTAGGTGAATTGCATGGTTGATTCTGTCGCAACGAACGGAATGCAGTCGCTTGGTCAAGTTCGGAACTCGAGGTGTCCTGAATCCTTCGGGAGCCTAAGGCCTCTCCTACCTTCATTCGCCGTGCCTCGAAGTCATTGCCCGAAATAATTAGCCATGCGTTCTCCTCGCTAATTACTCTTTTGCAACTGCAGCGTACTTTTACTTTGTTAATTAACTCCACCATCGGCATTTTTGCCACTCTTAACTTTTCATCTGATCGTCGTAAAAATAAGAGAAAATTTCGATTAGCACGAGCTCGTTTTCGCTGCTCGTTTTCGATCCTTGTTCGCGTTATATGTACAGTGGTTCGTGATATAATCACGATAGCAAGATAAAATGTGGTTACAGCGTTAATGAAATTTCAAAATCTTTCGTGCGCAATCGTATTCTACGAGCGTCGGAATTATTTCGCGAGCCACGTGCGCCAAGTTATCGCTAGACGACGGGACTGTTTCACCAAAGAAACTGCTTAATGTTTCTTAAGACAAGTAATTACGAGGAGATGCAAGAGTTTACAAGACGTTGTTCGCGGTAAACACAGCATGCGTTTCACCAGGTAACGAGGTAACATAGTTGCGTCTTATGTACAAAACGTTCGTAAAAAATATTACCGGTTCTAGATGCCTTCGATTACTTCGCGAGATATTTGTGTAATGATAATATTTACCAGCGAGCAGGTTTTGCTAATGGAATCTTACGGATGTAGGATTAACGATTCCCCATCTATTAATTTTAATTGTCAGTTTTGTTCTGCGTTTTATGCGTTTCTTTGTCTTAACTTGCAATAACACGCGCCTTGTCTTATACAAAAATAAAGCGAATATAAGCGATGCGTTTAGATGACTCCGGGGAATCGCAAGTTTCGCTGGGTAGCCAAGGTTTCTAATATGCTTAGAGCCGCATTGAATATCATTTGACCTCGTGACGCAATTCTAACAGCGTCTAACACGACTTAGGACAAAAAGTAAGAACCGTCGAAGGGGTTTATCCGTGGAAGCGTAGACCGAGCTATGCGGCGTCTCTCGAGGCGGTAACGGCAGAGTTAACGGTACACCATTCCAGCCCAATATTTATTCTTTTCGCTGGTAAACGTGACATTTGGTACCTTCACTGTGAGATTCGACAGGTGTCCAACAACCTATTCGTTCTTCAACGTATAATTTCAAGACGGTACTTAAATCGAAAAAGATTTTCGATACGCGAGTCTTCTAGAAGAATAATTTACTGTCTAATAATAGATATCGGTAGATTGACAAGTTACTGATTACAAGTTATAAATTTCGGTTTTATGATTTTTTACAAAGTATCTTACCGTATACTTTTTTAAAGGGGTAATCGAATGATTTGTAGTTGGTAAAATTTCATTGAGATTTGTTACTCCTGTACGAGAAAATTATTACGTGACTTGTAAAATTTCACTAATAACATTAGTTTAGTCAAAAACACTGTTATTCCATCTCTTGACTATGCAATTACTGGTAACATAAAAATGTTTAGTAATTGCAAGTTTTCAATTGTGCAGGAGGCCTCTGGCGTAATAGGATTTTAATTTTCTTTCTGTTCTTCTCGACGGAGTTGAATCAACGAAAGGAAAGTTTTCGCGACAGGATCGTTTCACCTTGTCGTGGAAAGCCGAAATTGCCTTCAGCGATCTTGGAATTTACGTGATTCAAGATCCTCTCTGACGACAGTTGGCAGATCTCTCGTGACGAATATTACCAGGAACTTTTAGTTCTTCGTTTAGGAGACGAAATCTCGAATGACAAACCAATCGACTTTCTGTTCCACCGTGCACAACGCGATTTCGTGACACTTTCACAACTAAGGTGCTTGGGCGAAAGTCGAATGACGAAACTCTGTGCCGGATACGTTCCTTTGTGTCGATGTCCATCCGCATTAACTATGACATCGGACGATTCATGTAAATTCTTCTCGTTACGTAAACGAGACGTCAAAGACGAAATATAAAATAAATCACGCTAGATCCGTAAGAGATTTGGTTAATTATACAGCGGACTCGGGTCGATAACTCGTAGACCTTGACGATCAACCGTACCTAGTCTCGAAAAAATTGTGACATTTGCATAAGTCGATGAACTGCTGTAAACCGAACTTGTTATTGGTTTTTAAACTTCTCGATTTCCATTTATTGCTTCTTTCTAATTTTATGAATACTTCGCGTTCCGTGTTATAATATCGTTTATCTACAAGATTACATTGGTAAACTGTGAAAACATAAATCTTCATGGATGCTTCGTGCAGACACGTTAAGATTGGGACGTGAAAATCTCCAAGTAACAGGTATATACGTGTCAGAACGCAAATGCACGTCATGCTTGCAGCTTTCTCCTCTGTCGCTTCTGAAACGCGTCTGTGACGTGTGCTTCGTTTTATAGGCGAGGCTACGATACAAATCGAGATTTCATTAATTTCTTTCTTTCTCTCCAATTAGGGCCGTGCATTATGAATGTGACGCATTCAACGGAAAAGATCCGATGGCTCTCGATGCATGCAAAAAGTTAATTATCCGAAACGTTACTTTTAAATATTTATAAGAAGCTTTGATCTTGGCTGGGTCGTCGAACTGCTGGTTTTCCTTTTTCCACGATATACTATTGACTCTAGTTGCAACGTCACGTTACATTCGCAAGATTCTCATAATAAATTGTTGATACACTTGGCCGTACCAGATACAAAGTTACATGCAACCGGATGTATAACTGCGTACACATCTGCGTCGTAGAAAAAGAAAATCGTCAGGTGTTTAACGATTTTCACTGTACCCTCGAAGAATCGATCGTACGATTTCTGTAACAGTCTTCCATCGTATTGTTTGATTATTTCGATGAAAAATCTCCAGTGTATCGTATCTTTATTTTTCTTTTTTCTTTTTTTTTTTTTTTTTTTCGATCTTGCCGCTGGAACGTCATGAAATTTTCGACAGAGGTCAAGATACCGGTTTAAAACTCGACCGCCGGCCGCTTGAAAAGCCCATCAAACAGGTTCATGCCTTAATTCGTCGAATATTTGCATCGTCTTATGTCTAAGGTCAATTGTCGAGGTAAAGATCTACACGCGCGTATCGTAATGCTAGACTTGCCGCAAAAATCTTATCTCTTACGATCTTTAAGCACCAGCGAAATATACGATTTGCCTGGTAGATGTTTCCTCGCCAAGGGGAACCAGAAATTATCTTGTTAATTGGAATTCCAAATTATCTCTTGTTGATCGTAAAACATTTCTCGCGGGAATTTGTACGATAATTACAGACAGAGATGTAAAATCTGAATTAATTATCGTGGTCCCTGTTCGCGCTATAAATTCATATTTAGGCAGCTAGTACGAACGATATCCATCTACTTACCTAATAATATTTGGATGGACAAGATCGCTAGGATCTTGGATCCCACGTGCCCTACCATCCTGATTCCTTTGGCGTGTTTGCGGTGGAAATGTGCCGCGGTTGCTTGTCCTGATCAAGGTCAGGTTTAATGTCAAGGACACTTTGAAGGACCTCTTCAAGAGTGTTGGTGGCTGGACCAGTCTTTATCGTCGCGAAACGTGCCACGGTACCAACCGATCGCCGCCATTTTGGTTTCCAAGGCTATGCCGAGTAAAAACGTCGGGCATCGTGGAAACTTTAATGCCCCCGTCTCACCATTCTTTCCTTTCCTCGTCTTATCCTTCCCCCGATGACTTTTTTCTTCTCTTTTATTCGGTCTCGCACTCTCGCGCACGCCGGTTGACCTACTTGGCCGCCGATAGGTCCGGTGTACGCGTCAGCTTTTCGGCCAACGTAGTATGTCTTCGGACCGTCACCTTATTTTCACTACTTTTTGCACATCGACGTCGTCTTCTATCCAGATTTCTCGTTACTTTCCGCTTATATCGCGTTAATATTTCACCATGACTCGCGATGCGGGCTGATGTCGCACGAAGATATACCGGCGTGTCCTTATTAGACAGAAAGTTTCACTTGAAATTGGATTTTAGAAACGCTCAACGACCTCGAAATCGGGATACCAGTTTTACGCCACTTTAAACGGCATACGATTATTTTTTATATTTTTCATAATGAACATTTTTCTCTTTTATACCGTGTCCTACCTTTGCTTTGCTATTTTTTTCTTTTTTTCTTACATGATTCTTACGCAGCCTCCGTCGATCACTTCACCTAGTATCACGAGAACCGCCACTGATCCCTCATGCACAATCGACCTTCGATCACACAAATCCGTTTGAACAGACCTTATGCACAGAATTTACACTTGCTGACAGTATTATCTGACTTTCTAATCACTGGACTACTAATTTCTAACGTATCTTTTATCATAGATCCGGCCGACGATTTGTTTTACCGGTCGAGCAATTCGTTCGGTCGACCCTTGTTAAAAGAAAGTGGAACCTGGAGCCGATCGAACGAAAACCCTCAAGGTTTGATCGTATTTCGTTCGAGTTTCATTCGAGGTTCGCTTCACGGTCGTTCACACGGGACTGGCTTACCGTGAGGACGGTCATACACGGTTTCTCCCACTTTAACTATGCCATACTACACCATGGTGCACTATACTACACTCTTCTAAAGTATATACGTCACGTCTTCGTTTCTCGTTTCCACCATGCTCGGCTCTACCGTCCACTCGACTCCTGTTCTCCCCTCTCTTCCTTAAAATTTCTCTCTCCATCCTGTTCCTTCTTTCTTTCATCTGACTCGCCTTCTTCAACTCGTTCCTTCTTCTTTCTCTTTCTTTTCCAATTTGATGGACCGGCTTTACCTCGACCTACCTTTCGATCCTTTCGGGACACCGCTCTTCCCGAACTTCATCCCGACTCGCGACCTCGCGCGTTTTTAACATTCGCTCATTCCTCTTTCTCTCTTTCGTCCGCTACCTTCTTCCTCGTCTGCAGCTTCTTCAGCGAAGCGAATCTACCTGTGCGACTTTCACGTCCTCGAAGCCAGACACAGAGTGCCCGTTTCCACCTGCGTCGCGTTTTCTTCTTTTCTTTTTTTCTTTTTTAATTGTCGTTTATTCATAATGTTAATTCATTTATTTCTCTTAATGCCAAAAGTGTACCGCCGAAAGAGAAGAAGAATCTGCGTAAATCGACAAGTACGGAAACGCAGTTTGGCTTTACGTGTAAAATTGACAAATTTTTGCCGCCTCAAAAGGGAAACGAAAGAAAATCCCATGAAAACAACAGCTGGTTTCCCTGGATGCGGGTAATTGTGCAAGATGCTGAAAGAATATACACGTGCGGATAACGGGATGTTGCAAGCAGAATGCGAAAAATTAATTGACCACCGGTGACATTTATTTTATTTTAGCAGACGTTTCTTTTCCACGCTCATTTTCCGGGATAACAAACTAGCCTGTGTTAACGTGACTGAGAAACAAATGTTTTGTCTAGTAATAAGATAAATGATCGTCAGATAGAAAGAACGTGGAGGCAGATCGAGTCCTTTTTGCGAGATTTTAAGAATCTGTTAACAACTTGAAAGAATATCGAGGAGCAGAGAAAGAAACACATTCCATGTGAGATTATGGCAACAATCGAGATATCCTTGTAGAAAGTTTTTCTGAGTCGTCTTAGGCATTCTTTTTGCTATGTTCTTCTCTCGCTAATAAACTGCAGGTATTTACGCAAATTGATATTTTCGTGAACGTAATTTAAAGAGAAAAGAAATGATACCACAGCAGAGATTCGTTTCGGCAGAAAATCTTATGAAAAAGATGAGTAGCGGTAATATACGTAACATCGAAAGGATTAAAAAGATCGAAAGACATAACAGGAAATATTGTAGGTGATTATCGTAATGCAACAAGAGAGTTGCGAATTCATGAGAGTTCAACACACGCACGAAGCTCATGGTGTGCCTTTGGAACGTCTCGATTATACTTGCAGACTCCCCGTAATGCTCTCGCGATACTGTACAGCTGCGACCCTTCATTTTCTTCTTCTTCTTCGTCTTTCTTCTTTCTCGGTATGGTAAAACCAGACTGGAATGCGCAGGGCTGCCCCCTCGATCAGTCGAGCAACATTGATCAGGCGACGTGTTGCAGCCGCCTCTGAAATTGCACCGTAATGTTCAATTTCATTCGCCACCGCACGTTTCACGCTACCATCGCGAGAAAAACTTGCCGCGTATCGAATCCGCGCAAATTTGTATCAAAATAACGAAGCCGGCACTCGTTGCGTTTGAACATGCTACACCATGGTTGGATACGGTGACTCGGCTGCGTGCCCAAAAGTTTCTCTCGGTTTCCTTTTTTCCGTCCCAAATAAAATCTTTTTAAGGTTTCGTTTAAAATTCTTGCGCAGCGTTCGCTCGAATATAATCCGTTTACCCATTGACCTCACGTAATACCGGGCGCACCTTTTCCTATCCACGAATTTTTCAGAAGCTCGGTGGGCTCGTCTTTGCATTGTAACACAACGCGTACGTAGAATTAAAATTGCACTTTTGTATAACGGCTAGCCTCCTGGGCAAGTGTCCATGAAATTAGTCGGTCAGTAACTCATCCTCATCCGGGATAGAATAATAGAATGAAAATGGTTTCATTATTCCTATCGGTTCAGAGAACTAGGTATAGTTTAAATTGCTGTGTTAGTTTACTTTTTCCGGCGTTTCAATGTTTAACTACACGCTCGAAATCGCTTTTATCCGTTCGAATGTGTACCCTGATTTTCCTGCCATAATTTTGTGAAATAATACTTTGAAACGCTACATAGAGCAACAGATACGAGGTGGACACATTTTTGTATGCACCTGATTTGAAATAGTCTTTTGAGGTCTTCTCGTTCGTATCATTTTCAGCTTTACCGATTCAAAACAGAATAGGGATATACATAATTCTGTGTATAATTGAAATTACGATTAAACTTACGTATTTCGATAAAAACTTGGCGTGGTATCGTTTTTCAAGAATTAAGTTTTCCTCGGGAAATTACGGGAATTGACATTGGAAGTTAATATTGCAACAATGATTCGTTCAATGGATTATGATAATATGGGGTACACAATAACAGACTACCGAGAACCGTGTGCCTCCCTCGATTTCCAAGTAATTTTGTACCTGCATATTTTGTATTCACCTCTTTAACGATAACAAGATTTGATCTATGGTGAAAAAGGTAGTTTGCTGGACAGCCTGTTACGGGAAAGACAGGTTCCTTCGGTCGATAATCAAACGAGTA
Source organism: Bombus pascuorum (assembly GCF_905332965.1). Lineage (NCBI taxonomy): Eukaryota > Metazoa > Arthropoda > Insecta > Hymenoptera > Apidae > Bombus > Bombus pascuorum. Next base: position 10,914,163 of record NC_083497.1, on the reverse strand, counting down.
CCTTGCAGTCGGTAGGTCGAAGTCCCAAAGGTGTTTTCAAATTTATTTCTATCTTTGTTAATCATAAAAGTACTTGGTTACAATACTCATAGCTTCTGTACATCTCCATACATTTGCCTTTAAAAAGACCAGTCACTTTCCACTTTTAAACATTCCATCGACGTTCAATTCGTTCAGGATGAAGATTCGAAAAAGCTAAGAATTAGAAGAAAATCCGATCGTTGCAAGATAACGCTGCGTTACAAGATGAGAGGGAACGATAGAAGCATGGAAATATGCGGTGGCATTGGAGAGTAATCGGGCAGCAGCTCAAGGACTGTTAATATACTCGTTTTATCCGTGTTTTCCTAGGGAACACGCGGGCCAGGATACGACCGCGTTCAATTCTCTATTTTCATTCCAAGCTGGGCCGAACAATGGGGGATCTAAATTGGGCAAAAACCAGTCTGCCGTCTAGTTGGGCGAGGGTAAAGGCGTTATGGCACAGCCGGTAACAACCGCATCGGCAGCCAGGGGTCCCACAATGAGGTACCCCGTCAAGGTAGCAGCCAATGCCTAAAATCACTCGTCGCTGGTCCAACGGTTCCTTTTCCGTGGCCCACGAATAGCTGTAGCACTGGGTGAAAGTGGTAATTAACGACGTGCGTCAGTGGTATGTCCCACTCCTCCTCTATCGTTCCCGGGACTCTGTCGCGAATGGTTCATCGTACTCTTGACCGGTTATGACACCGCTCGCCTTTTTATTTATTCACCGTCTTTCTTTATCGCGCAACTTTTCGAGCTTAGGGTAAGGCAGGGCTATTTCAGTTACCTACGCTTCGACATCTTCAGATTCTTCAACTTTGCACGGCATAATCAGACTCGTACATTTAGAAAGACGCTACGGTAGCACCTCGATTTTTCGAATACCTCGGCCATTACTAAATTCTGTCCTTTTTTTTTTCTTTTTTAACGTAGCGGCGATGAAAAGAAATTCCAAAGGTTTGTTAGGGTCGTACGGTTATATTTTTTGTATTCAAAGAAATCGAAGTGTCTATAACGTCGTGACAAGCTGCCGCTTGGTCCTTAATGATCGGCACGCAGGCGATCACGTCCGTCCTAATCATCCTAATCGTATTCTAGGTGTGAATTCCATGTACGCTCTAATTAGTTCTTCATACTTTCCATACTTTGCATTTTTTCCAGTAAAACTCGCAGGTGTTGGTAAAGAAAGGGGATGACGTGATAGACACGTAACGAAGTTTCGTCTTCTATTGTCAAACGTATCGATACGCTAATTTGTAACTGAATGACTCGTAAAATTTTTCACTACTGTTAGTTGAATCGTACAAGAGGGTCTTGGTATGCCGGTACCTCCCAACGAACTGCACCATTGTCTACCAGGAACTTGGCAATAATTCTGTTTCAATGTGCTAAACGGTTTGTCCAACCGTTTTATTGCGCGGATTGCCGAGGTAGTTATGACAGGCCATCTAAAAGGTCGGGATTATTTTTAGCGATTCGACCGACATGAATCGAGAATGGACGACAGGGTCGATACGCGCGATGTTGCAGCGCGGATGATAAGAAACCGAACTGCACATTTCCGTGCCATTTCTAAGTTTCCTCGTAGCTGTACAATCGGCTCACTGTGCTCTCTTTCTGTTTGCCTCGGAAATATGTACTGTGCGCTGGTTTTTAACAAGGATTTACCAGGTGTGCGTGGTTTCCAAGTGGCTGCGGTAGAATTCCAGGATCGATAGGAGGAAAAACGATTAATCTTCCGTGCATTCTGTAGATTGATAAACGCGTTTTCCTGTCTCTTGCTGTTAGTGTTAGTACGTTTAAATTAACAGCGTATTATAGAGCTGAAAGCTACATCTTTTGGTACATGCAAGGTATATACACGGTAGAAGTATTTAATTAAATACGTTCAAACTCTGTTTCCTTTGCAAAATAATCTTCCGTTGAAGATTCGTCTAGTCCTGTCTCTAAATTGGTCAAGTTTGGAAATATTTTATAAATTTTCAAACTTGATTTTCTCAGACGCGAAGCCTCCGATGAAATGTTCTGTTTTTTGTCTATTTTCAACTATAGAGACATTACGGCCTTACATGTGTCACAAATTTAAGCCCACTGTTTGTACAGTGCACTAAATTACATAGGTTTCTTAGTTTTTCCAGAATGTCCACAAAATATACGTTTGCCTGAAACAGACGCACGTAAAACGAGACAATAGTTACTTTGTCGGTTGACATTGAATTCTGGCTATATAGCATATAACGGAACCCGATTCCCTTCCATTTCTAATGTTCCACTTTATTTCGTGAAACATAGTGCCTTATTGCCTTCTCTAATTTCAGTGCCCGCATTAACCGTCGTATCTTAAATTCTATTATTCCTCCATCGAACTATCTTTATTACTATAATCCAACGATTTAACGGGCAACGTTGGCGGAAAATTGATTTTTGCCCAGAGTTTTCCAATTAGTCACGCGTTTGCCAACATACATGAAATCCAATTAAAAACGGTCATTAGTATGATGAGCGGACATTGATTCATCGCACGGTAGAGTGCACTTCGTATGCATACTACTATAAAATTCAGCTCAGTAATAGAAAATCATTAAAACGGTCAAAGCGAAATTTCAAGTCTGAGAATGCAAGATTACAAAAATAACATTCGATCGTTCTGTTTGTCAACATTACGAGTTTAATAAATAATTTTTTTTTTTCGTAAGCTCGCAATGATTACCTATCGGGAGGCGACCGGTTTGCAAAAAGAGTATGTTACTACCTTTCAGCTTGAAATACTCGTGAGTTGGCGCAAACCGCTTGAATCACCACTGACGCACATGAAAATGCTCATAATCGTCATACAGTACACCGCATTTAGTGACACGCAGATGCGCGAAATGATTTTTTCCTCTCCCTGCCTGTGTGTTACACGATCAGTGACGTCTCGTTTAATCTCGACGCCGAATATGTATCTCTTAATTAGAAAAACGTCGCGTCGATTACGCTCGAAGCATAGAACGTTCAAATGGACCGTGTTATTTACATCCGTCGAAGGATGCACGGAAATTTACCGAAATCAAAGACCAAAACTAACGAAGGGATCACGGTAAAATACGAATAAAATACAGGCGTAAAAACAACGGACACGCTACCATTTCAACCGGATTCCCTAATCCGACCAAACGGAATACATAATAAAATACGCTCCTAAAAGTCTCGCCAGGTCGAACAATCTGGCTTTTTTAAAATTCCTGGAATGTATACCACCGCTCATAAGTATTAGGACACCTACTTACATTTATCGAGAAGATTCCAACAAAATTTATTTCATTTGGTATTTTATCTGATTGTGTAATAGGTAGATCGAGGATTTCTATGCATTTATGAGAAATTTGAGGACGCAGATATGTACAGAATGCACATAATATCCAAAGACGTATAAAATATCCAAATGTACCTGATATATTCGGATCTGATTAATCAGTATGTAAACGCCACGATAAATACCATTTTCAGATCTTTTCTTCGCGCTTTACCAACGTAACCATGACAATCGGCTGTCGTTGCAGTCGCAATGAAATTTCTAAATGTTTCTCATATAACACGCAACGATATATCCATAAGAAATATGTACGAACGTTGGAATATTTTCCTCAACTACCGTATCTGTATTATTCGTAGCATTGGTATAGTCGCGTTGAGTCGCTGTACTCTGGAAATTCGAGCGCTGAAGGGAAGGGGCGTTTAGGAAACCAATGGCCATGGACGCCTGCTGCTTGCCCTACGAAGGGCACCGACCATAATGGCCCGTCCCTGAGTTGGAGAGTCTACCGGCCCATTCCATTCCGGAGTCGTCGTCTCTCGCGTACATCGGCCGCCGCAGGAAGCATTCCATTCATGTTTCGGGACGCGCAACGGACGCTGATCGGAAGACAAGAGAGAGGAAGAGCCGGATAACCGGGACTCCTCGCGAGGGTTAACGCTGCTTGGCGCCACCGTCAGGAACAACGACCTGCCGATATGTTGTCGTGATGACAATCGGCGCGTTAACGTGAGAAACCAAGACCACGTGGAGCAATCTTGTTATTTCCAGAGGTGGACTTGACCGTGTCTCGACGCAAAGGAACATTTTCGCCGCAGAAACGTTCAATCTTGGTGCGTTCTCTTTAATTAAGTAGCGTGCGTGCATGTTGGCGAGTGACAGTGACTCGAATTGAAAGTTCGTTCGACACGCAGACAATGTCGATTTCGCGCCTAACTTCGTGTAACTTCTTCTTTAAATTTCGTGGAATGTACGCTGCATGCAACGATCGTGATTTCGTAAGTCCTCGTGGCTTCGTCCCTCTGTTGTTCCCCGTTTGCTTCCCGTCTCGGTTCTTCCTCAGCGTCGCTTCCTCTTGCGACGGCTACCTCTCGTTTTCTCTTCCTCTCTTTCCCCGCTGTCCTCTGTCGAAACTCCAAGACAAGGGAAGTGCGCTGGAAACAAACGATAGATAGGATTTTTATGATCTCGTAGAGACGCTCGAACAGCGAAATATTCCAGCAGACTCGTTGCATCTACTTGAACGTTCTTCTCGAGCGTCACTAACGAGTGGCAAGCTCGCAATACCCTACTACGAACTCGTTGAAAGCCTGCCGTGAAACAATAATTTTCTACGAAAGAAATTCATGTAAACTATTAAGTAACGATAATATTACGTGTTTCTGACGCATCTCCTTCTGAATCGCTATTACGGAGAATAACGAGCATGAATCACGATGCATGTCCTGTATGAAACACAGGCGTTACGCGTGAGGTGTAACACGTTTCCAGGAAGGTTTCTAGTAATTCGTAAGCCGTCATAGGGGTGATATAAAGTCGAAGGAAGAGGCGGTCGTTCCGTCAATGGGTAAATTGGTGAGCTTCCCGACGCGCGTTGGGCATCCTGGTAATCGACGCGTTGCGACGCGACGCTACGCGTCGCAGCAACGTGTCTCTCTCTATTCCGTAGAACCTCCCTCTCCGCGTGCATACGGATAAGCCGATCGTGGCGGCAGGAGCGTTGGAAGGGCCGGAGCGGCAGCTGTCGGTAGCGGTCGATGGGAACGGGGCTCGATCGAGGTCCGCTCGAGAGAGTTGGGCCTACTTCCTCGAGGGCTCGGCAACGACTAACTCTGTCTGCTAGCCGTATGCGTGTCCGTCGGTCGTGTCAGTACTTTTCAGGTCGGTCCACAGTGCAGTCGTCGGCTTACCATCGAGTTTCGACTAGCACGGCCGCTCGGCTGCACGACGATTCGTCGAGTCGCCGTTGGGTTACGCTCGCGAGTGGTCGGCCGTGTGCTCCTCCTCGTGCAACGCGGCAACCGGAGTGTCTCTCGTGCATCCTGCATCGTTTCTATCGTACCGCTGTAGTGTGCAAAGCGAACCTCGTCTGTGTGCTCTCGCATCTCGTAGGACACGAGACGCTGAGAGAGAGGAACGTAGAGGGAGAACACAAAACAGCATTCGTTAATACCCGCTTCCGGCACGTGGAACCGCACCGCACTCTGTTTTTCTTCACAGCGCATCGCTGCCGTCGCTCCGAGCTTCTCTCGTGGGAGGTCAGCACCTAGCCGGTGGGTAAGTGAAGAATCCACGCTCTCGCTGGAACAGATAGTACACCTTTCTGAATAGATCTTCGTCAGGATACACATAACCTTTTCGAATAGCCAATTCGATTACGCACTTGTGCGCTTTAAGCCGACGATTTCACGGTGAACACACGCACGCGACACTTGTTGCACGTCGTTTTTTCTGTGATTCGTGATTAGAACAAATTTCATATGCCAGTTACAAGGGAGATTTTCTGACCTTTTAGATACATCGTGAGACATCATTTTTCATAGGGGATGAAAAACGTCGGTCAGATAGGTCGTTTTTATGCGTCGATTAATAACGATGCTGTTTCTCTTGATTTCCTCGAGGTTTTTCATCGTGAGAACTTTTGTTACCTTACGGTAGCATATCTGTGAAACGTGAGAACGTGGAATGTCGCGACACGTGAAGATAAGGCAAGAGTCAACCACTTACTGGCGGGGGTGGTTCCCCCGCAGTTCTCTTGTTTACGAACCACGGTGCATAGGTAACCACGTGCTTGTGCATTGCAAGCTTTTTCGATTCGAATAGAAACTATCTAATTTCGCGAGACTATCCCGGATAGAGTAGCTTTGAAATGTGAATCATTTCCATGTCAAGAATCGCGGGAAATTTTAACCTATAATTCGTAATCCTTCGCTACGAACGTAGTATATATACACAGGCTGAAATATCGAGCAACCATTTGCATTAGTAAATCACAAAGTCATATTTCTTTTCATTCGTAAATATATATCACGAATAATTATAAAAAGTATTTTGATAATTCTATATTTCTTCTATTATTCTATCTGTTATAGTAATTCTATTCCTTTTTATTATTCTTCTACTAATAAGAGCTACTTGTGCGATAAAATTGTCTATATCGGTAAATGCTGTATCGATACGATTATCGTGGAAAAATTCGAAACCATATCAGGAAGCACGCTCTATCTGGAGCACTTAATTTCTGTATACCACGATTTTCGATCGTTGGTCGTTTTTCTGTGAATTTTTTCGAAATCATCATCCGTGAATTGCTACGTTACACACGCCGTGACCAGTCGATTAGTCATCGTAAAAACATAAATCAATAAATGTGCTCGGCTCGAACGAGCGATTCTTCATACGTTAAGTAATCGACCGTTACTTTTTCGTGAATAATCTAGGATCTGAACGACTCATTCGTCTCATCAGATCGAATCGTAAATTCCAGATCGATAGTAGCGCTGTATGATTCTCGTACTTGACGCACAAGTTTCCAAGCGTTCAGTCTATTGGTTGGTACGGTTTAGAAATGGTAGTGAATGGGAGGGCTGACTATAAGTGTTGGACGCGTGAAAGACCCGACCAGATAGTAGTGTCAACCCCATGAATAATCTGAAATCTACTGGCGCCTTCGTGTTTACTTTATTCGTCTATGCGCCGTTTCCTGTCTCACCAAAAGTCTACACGGTATCTCTGCCTAATATATATATATATATATAGATATAGATATATATTTTTTCTTGTATCTAATTTTCCATTCATCGATCGTCCATGGAATCGCAGGTATTTTTCGATTAATCATATCTAAGGAAGTCTATTCACCGTAGTATGTAAATTGTTTAGATTACGCTGAAGGAAATGAGACAATGATAATGGTCGATTGATAAAATGCGGTTTCGTTTACAAGAATTCATTCATTCATATAATCGGCTGGCGATTCGACGCTCGTTTAAAAGTTAAAAATTCTTCCGAATTTTCGCGCAATTATGTATGTATCTTTATCGCCTCGTAACACATAGTATACATAGTACGTATAGTGTAACACGTGTAACAAAGTAGCATAGTGGAAGATAGGAAACAGAACGCGTTGAGCAATCCGATGTGCCAACTTCGACGTTGTAGCGTCATTCTGATTTACCAACAAAGCGAATCACGTGCCGTGTGTAATAGCCTACGTAACAGCTCGAGTACTATTCTTCACCTTTTCAGGAGATAATAGAAAGTTTGATACACGTACATATTTACTATTCTACATTCCTTCCATTTCATTCTACCGTATCGTTGCTTATCTTCTATCGAGCCGGATGAAGCTTTCGTATGTTATCGCTTCCTTCACTGGCCACCACTACGCTCTAGTTTTTCTTTTTGTAATTCCCAGAAAAGTTGATCGCGTTTGCATTCCTCTGCTTGTTCTTGGTTCCCAACGAAACACGAGGCACAGACGTTTCTCAAGAGACTCGCCCATCGCGTCTTTTTTTTTTCTTTTCTTTTTTCTTTCCTTTTTTTTCTCCCTCTCCTCGTGGAAAACATTTTCTTGTTCTCTAAGCCAAATGATGCATTGGAAACACGTGACTGGTCCGCTTAGGTGGTCTCGAGATAGTGTTACATGGTAACTGTTACGAAATTTGAAATTCGTCGCTGCTCTTCTTCTTACCTACGCACAGTTTTTATCTTTTAGCTTCGTATTTTTGTCCTGATATAGGTAATCAACAAAGTAATTAACGATTGAGAAAGTTTGACTTTGTAAAGGAAACTTCGTGATCGTTTCATATGATGTAACGTTTGTCCCTCTGTGCCGTTCAGTTCTTTTTTTACCCGGTCTTATCACAAAAGGAAGTTGATAAAAAGAATTTGATGAAGACGGCGAATGAAGTTGGCTATGAAACTCCCTCCACAAAGATGTCATTTCGTCTGTATTTATAGCGTTGACAACTTTTCGAAGCATCGTCTGTAGAAAAAAGGGTAATGCGCTATCTTTACATAAATTTACTCTTCGTTCATAAGAACTTTTGATATGATAAAATATATACCTTTTTCTGATGAAGATTATTTCGACCGAGACGTTCGGTTACATCATAAATATTATAAATGTAGAAACGATATCTAACACCGTATACTTTGTTACACACACTTACACTTGTCTAGATCTATGTAAATATTACGAAACCATAAATACGTACTATGTTGCCTTTCCATGGTCCTTAGGTTTTACCGTAGAATTTTTTTCCTTTATTAGACACGTTACAACGAAAACTAACTCTTACATATCTTTCTACGCGAGCCGATATTATCATCTTCCACGCCTTCTTCGTTCGTTATTAATCCATATGACGTTTAGTAACCCTGTATATGCTGACGAAGGCTATACACTGTATCTTTCCAACGATTCAACCTGTTACAATTTCATATCATTCTAAAATATTCTATTCTCATGTAAGTACAAAATACGACAGAACAGAATCTGATTATAAATATTCAAAATTGTACCGTTAAATTTAAACAGTTAAACTAAAAATGAAGAAGCTCGCGCGTAATCCAAGTTGTACTATAGTACAATTTCATTTTATTATATTTTCAGTTCAAGCTTTATCGAATGAAATATTTTGTTATGTTGGTTCTATAGTTACGAAATTGTGATTTAAAATATTATTTTAAAAATTTGACGCTAAAAAGAATGCGTTTTAAGAGACTGCTGGCGATAATTTCACGGAAGTGTAAACGAATGAACTTGGAAGAGAAATTTGCCCAGTAATATAGCCAGCGAACAATTTTCTTCAGGGCCGGCGGGTCATTGCGTATTACCGCTGGAGAAAACAAAGGATAAGAACCCCGGCTGTATAACCCCGGCCCTTCTTACTTCCATTTACAAGATGTTCGAAAGCCGACGATGAGGCCAAGGTTATTATACGAACGCAGGTGTCGATGCAGATGTCGCATAACAGACGGTGCAACACGACCGCGTGTACGGTACATGGAAATTTTAATGAAACTCCAAGAATCAGCAATATCTATCGTTCAGAGTTTGTCACAAGTGTCTGTTCCCAAGTATGTCGGTACATTGCACCATTTATTAATTTAGACTGCACGTACTTTGACGTAGACATCTTAATGTAGTCTTTGAAGACAATATTTGCGTATTGATAATTGTCGGAATTGGATTGAAATCGATGAATCGTCCGTGTCGTGGTTAAACAGGTGTAACACCGATTCGAAAGATCCTTTCCTAAACACCTGTCGATGTTATTCTTTTTTAGATATCTGTCTGTAGTCAATGTAGCGAAAACGATTGCATTGGCTTCCTCCTTGTTTCAGGTAGAAGTCAAAATGTTGTGATGGCTGGAACATCTCGACGTCCGAGCTCAGAGCTCGGACCTGACCTGTCGTCTCCAACACCACCGAAGAAGTCCAAGTTCTCCGAGACTTCGATCGAGGGAACATCCGAGAAGGAGCATGACTTGAGCACGGAAAAATTGGAGAGCGTGGAGAAATTAACGAGTACGAGTTCCTTGCCCAAGAACACGATCGAATTGATACCAGGCAGCGAGTCGGAGACGAATCCTTTCCAGATCAGCGAGGAATCTTTGGACAGCACCAAACAACTGATCCAAACTAACTTGGAGGGGCCGGCGAACGTGACGGCTGGCTCCTCGAAGGAAGGACAGTTTGGTAGCTTTGAAACGATCATACAAATGAAGTACAGTGGTCAGGAAGAACTGTCTGGTAGCTCTAGCAAGAGGTCAGAGTCGGATAGCGATGTACAAATTCAGACTTCCTTACTCGGCGAGGATGCATCGTATCAGGAATTGTCTTTGATCGGCAATGGAGCTTACGGTACCGTTTACAAGGCCAAAGACTTGAATACAGGACAAGTCGTAGCGCTAAAAAAAGTTAGGGTGCCGCTGACAGCAGATGGACTACCCACGTCTACATTAAGAGAAATAGCTACCTTAAAACAGCTCGAAAGATTCGAGCATCCTCACATTGTAAGTCGTAAAGACTATGTGCTTAAATGACATTATATTAGTATTTGCATTCACATTGTCTGTTATGCGTGCAGGTGAGACTGTTGGACGTTTGTCAAGGGAATTATCTACACTTGCCTTCCGCCGATGGGATGTCGGAGAGGCTAGATCGAGGGTTGACTTTATGGTTGGTGTTCGAACACGTAGAAAGGGATTTAGCGTCTTACATGTCCTCCTGTTCAGAGTCAGGTATCCCGTCTCATCTGCTGAAACAAATGTCGCAGGAGATACTGAGAGGAGTTGAATTTTTACACAGTCACAGGATCATTCACAGGGATTTGAAACCACAAAATCTATTGGTATCCCGAGAGGGGAGAATAAAGATCGCAGATTTTGGACTGGCGAAAACGTACGACTTTGAAATGAGATTGACTTCTGTGGTAGGTTGACACATTGTACAAACGGCGAACATTGTTGAAACGATACAGTGAGGTGAAAGAAAGCATTAAAGTAGGCTGACTGAATAATCTAACCGCAGCTAAATCAGTTTATTTCTTATTATAAATTAATTGCTATTATCAGTTCAACGATGTTAATCATCCCTTTTTTTTCAAGCAGATTGATCTATTCCGAAAATGCGTCAGATTATTCGTTGCAGTCCCTGAAATTTATAAATTTTCACTGCTATTTCAATTTTATCACCTCGCTGTACTGCTTCCTTTTATATCTATGATTGTATATCCTAGTCACTAAACCATTAAAGTTATTGACAATTATAGGTCGTGACGCAGTGGTATCGCGCACCGGAAGTCCTCCTGGGCTGCTCTTATGCCACCGCTGTTGATATTTGGTCTGTAGGGTGCATATTAGCAGAATTGAGTATACTCGAACCTCTTTTCCCAGGTACGAGCGAAGGCGATCAACTTGATAGGATTTTCCGGTAAGTTAGTGAAGATATCCGCCTTTTTTTTTTTTTTTTTTTGGTATAAGAAAATAGTTTAAATTTAAACATATTTTAATCGTTCTACAGAACAATTGGAACTCCGCCGTGTGAAGAATGGCCAGAAAATGTGTCCCTTAGTTGGACAGCTTTCCCTTATAGGGTACCAAAACCTCTTGAGTCAATAATACCTGATCTCAATGAGCACGGATTAGATTTAATTAAAAGTATGCTTATGTTTGATCCTCATAGACGATTAACTGCAGCTCAGGCTCTCAGACATCGGTATTTCGCTGAAGACGACTCGTGATGATCATTATTTCTGAGTATTTTTTTGTTTTTGGTATCTTTAGTAATTTTTGAAACGTAGACTGACGTTAGTATATCCAAAAGTATGTAAGCGTATTATTTTTTTAAGGACATCGTAGCATTTTGTTTTTAAGCGGATAGTATAGTTTATTACGAATATAGTACAATAGGGATTTTCGTAACTATATACGATTTATAAATATTCCTTTCTCATTTAGAAATTACAATTGCAAAATACGTTTACTACACTCTATGAAGTGTATTATCATCATATTTAAATCATACGACCATTAGCTAACTTCGAGAAATCGTCATAGTTTAATTATACACAGTCGTTAAATAATTCAAGAAAGAATCATTTTTCTGATTTATTTAAACGACCGTATAATTTTCATCGTTTATGTATCTAACAATAACATTGTTGACCTTATTTATTTAGGTAATATTTAAGAAGTATTTTTAATATTACTATTAGTTCTGTAATATCTATGAATTCAATTATGTCGACGTTCCATTTTTTTGTAAGTAAAGTAGAAGATACTTTCTTGCAAAAATAAATGGGATTTACATATATCACGCACACCAAAAATGATTTTGTGTAATAATTAATTAGGTGTGCCTTCCAAAGTCGTTGGAACGTTCACAACCTATGCCTTAATTTTCTATGTAATTAAACTTAACTGTAAGTACATACTATTAAGTAACGTTATTCTTATATAAGACTGGGGCCTACTGACCCGTTAGATTTGTCGGAAAGACATAGGATCTCCCGTAAAAAAAAAACCAGAAAGTACACTGCCATATATATGTAAAGTTAATAACGAATAGGAGTTAATAATGTATTTTATCTCTAGTATGTGTATAAATCTTAATATTAGGCGAATAATATATATATATACATGATTATGCAGTTTGTAAAAATATGTGAAAGACGCATGAAAAGACTGTACAGTAAAATAAAGATTTTATAGTTTTATATATCGAAACTATTCTTAAACTGAAATTGTATTAAAAAAAGAATAGTATTCGGTCGATAGTCTAATAATAGAATCTGTAAAAATATATGAAATATCTTTACTTAAATCCTCTTAATTGTGTTCATAAATATACGAATTTAGATAAATATCCACGGTCTAATAGCATCAAATTTACGATTCAAATTTACCGCCACTTGTAATTTCTGATATGGCGTGTTGGACATTGCCCTCTTTTTTGTCCTAAACTATTCCCGATTATTTTACTGATGTACATAAACGTTAAATTAGTGAATTATTCCAGTGTGAACTCGAAAGAACAACATATTAAGCCTATAAAGATATTTTAAGTACTTTCGAAATGAGACTGCTTTTAAGTCTCGCTATAAATACATGTAAACGTCTACCATATTTCAATGCTAATCTATCACACCATACTCCATGCTGGAGAAAAATGGCAACCGAAGTAGAAAAAGCCCAAACTGCAGCTCCCTCAGAAGATACAATTTTTGGAAAGATACTGCGTAAAGAAATACCTTGTAATTTCATTTACGAAGATGACCAGGTAAATCGAATTAAATGATTGGAAGAATATTGTTCCGAAATATCAAATATTATATTTGTCATGAGAATTTAAGATTATTTACTGGTTTGTATGTCTTCATAGCAATTAGTAATAGTTGTATGTATAATTAAGGTACATAATTTATTTTGTACTATATTATAACCGTAACATTAACGAATTAATTCAAATTCTCTATTTGTCAACTTACTGTATATAGATGCTTTCCTTAATTTCTTTCAGTATTTTTTAATTCCTTTTGCGAAATGATACTATATGTAACCGTTTAGAATCTTCGAAGCGTACTCTTACATAATTTACTTTGTCGTTAGAATTCTGCTAATGAAATAAATTTTTTAATGTGTTAGTGCGTTGCATTTCATGATATTAACGGCCAAGCACCGGTGCATTTCCTGGTGATTCCACGAAAACCAATTCCACAACTTTCAACTGCCGAAGACGGGGACGAAACTTTGTTGGGTCATTTAATGATAGTTGCTCGTAAGGTAGCGAAACAACAAGGTCTCAATGATGGATTTCGTTTAGTCATCAACGATGGCAAGCATGGTGCACAATCGGTCTATCATTTGCATCTACATGTCCTCGGTGGTCGTCAAATGAAGTGGCCACCTGGTTAAGGAATTTCGTTTCTCTTAACGTAACGTTATATCTAATTATAATTTTGGATTATAAAAAATAAAAAGTATCTGTTGTCACGAAAATTATGTTTGACGTAACATTCTTCATGTTCTTGATGAATAAATAATATTATGCTCTTGTCAGCTTTATTTGTCTCAGTTTAACACGTTTATTGTCGCGCGTGTTTTCAATGAAATCTCCTTCAGGCGACGAGTGTCGCTGTACCAAGCGTACTCTGCTTGGTACTCCCACCGATATTTTAGATAACTTAAAATCTCTGCCTTAATTCCTTACAATGTCGAAAAGAAAAATGGAAAACTTATTTCTTAGTGAGTCAAATCGCAGTGAAAAAGAAAACTTTTACGAGGCTTACGCAAATTCGGATAGTAGCGATGAGGAAGAAATCAGATTTACTAGAAATAAAAATATAAATAGAATTACATCGTCTGATTCTGATTCGGATATTAATAAGTGCAATCGTAGTGATACTGAATGTAATGAATGATAATGAATAATGTTGACGAGATTTTATAAGAATTGGTCATTGAGGAAGAAAGAACTGATGATACCGAGGAAAGAACAATTCAATTTGGTGAATAGAATGAATTTAGTGGACGGCAGAAATCATTTTCTTTTCCTGAGACAGACGGCCTCGTTAGGCAATTACCTGGCGATGTCAATCCATATGATGTGTCGAGCTGTTCGTTGATAACGAAATAATACCTGTATCAGAAAATTGCAGCAAGGGAGGACTAGAAGATTTAGAGAATTATTAACTGCAAAATTATTAGGGTTGTCTGAAAATACAAAAAATCCTTGTCTTCGACGGAGTCAGCCCAATATCGCCGTTCGGAAAAATGAGTCCGGAAGCGCATGCAAACTATGTTATGCAGATAAAAGACGTCGAACGGATCGATCAAGAACATGGGAGAATTTAAAGAAAACAACTTATAGTCCAAATTTTCCCGATCAAAGCTTTGTATAGAATGCTTCAAAGTTTTACATTCTAAATAATTTTCTTAATAAACTATTTTCGTATTACTTTTATAACAATTCAATAGTTTTATTGCTTCCTGTGGAATATCTTTTCAAATACCTACGACGATCCTTCGCAAGTAGTCAAATAAGTCATATAAGTCCACTGATAAATAGAAGATACTTTCATCTGGAAGAGAGAGATTGGACAATAATCTAAAATAAATAAATAAATAGAAGATACTTTCAAATAAAAAGTGCCCAAAGAAAAACAAAAACATTTTCATTAGAACATCAATAAAAAATAAATGAGAACATAACTTGCATCTAATAGTGCACTGTGTTAAAATACTGTGACATCCTGAATGAAACAGGTGGTTTCAGCGTGGCAGCCAAAATGTTAAAGATCAAAATTTCACATTTTTACTTTTAATTAATTTTCAGATAGAAAAATCTATTTTTTTTCATACACTTCATATACAAATTGTATATCATTTTCTTCTTGAACGCCCTGAGGAATGTTAGGATCGCTGAAGTAATGAAAAAGGAAACAAATATGAAATAAATGAAGAAAATGATGAAGAAAATAAAAAAAATAAAAATAATTGAGCATGTGGTAAAATAAAATTATTTGGGATAGTTAAGAAAAATCATAAGAATACTTACTCTATCAAAACAAAATTATTAGGAATAGCTGGGAAAAAGGTGTCACAAACAAAATGCTTTTTTACTCTTGTCAAATATAATCGGTGAAAGTTTGGAGATTCCATTGCTGCCTAAAATTTCAATTAGATCTTTTCTATGAAACTGTTTGTATTAGACTGTGGATATTTATGCAAATTCATATTTTTAAGAATACAATTAAAGGAATAGGACCTAAGCAGAGATTTGTATAAATGTTGTACCTTGTATACGGAACTTCCACCTATTACCCATATACCTTCGATTTGATCTTTTAATGTAGGTTTTTTAATAACTTCGAGAGCATGTGGAATACTTTTGCATACTATCGCATCATCCCCATAATCTCTACATAGTTAATTATTCTTTATAAATTTAAAAAATTAATTTAATTTCAAATCGTTAATAAAAATGAGTCGTTCTTACAAAGGCTGTGACGTAAGTACTATGTTTATTCGATTTTTTAATGGTTTGTACTTCTCTGGAATACATTCCCACGTCCTTCGTCCCATTAAAACAACATTCTTTTTATTTGAGTCTTTCGTATTCGTTGTCATAGACGTAAAGAATGCCATTTCACTTCTATAAGATAAGGAATAGATTACAATGCGCTACGTTATTTACATTTATAATATAACCTTAATTATTTCTTACTTAAGTTTCCACGGTAACGTTCCTTTTACACCAATACCCATTCCCTCACATGCTGCCGCAATTAAATTTAAATTCATCTTCATTAACAACTCAAATTTTTGTAGTACTTGTTTAATCAAGTAGCAAATGTGTCAACACATATTATTACTTTTTTCGTTGGAAAGTTATGTTCAAGAATAGTGATATGAAACCGTTATTTGTAGTGGACGCCTTAGAATTCTAGATTGCGCCAATTCTAGATTGCGCTAATTCGCCGCTAGATAGCAACCCAAGTATTAAAAGTTACTAGTTCGTCACTTCTTTTTTGATAGATGGCAGCGTAATCTATCTTAAGCATTGAATGGCATGCATGCGACATTGCAGCTTGAGACGTGCTAACCAAACTTTGTTCCTGAATAAGAGTATTCAGTTCTGATACGTTAAATTTTTAATACTAATTGGATTATTTGTCAAATTTTACAGTATTATAAGGTAAAAGATTATTACCATTGTGTACTTTTACTTAAATTAGGTTCATGTTCTAATTTATGCATTTGATTATTTCACACATTGTTCATATTAGTTTCGGTATAGTCTTAAGTTTTATGCGTAATATGTCTCTTGTTGCATCATACATTTTGGCCATATTAAATTGCGTGCTTAATCCATGTAATATTTTTGATAAGCTTAGTAACATTATCGATTCTGACATGAGAGAAACTTCGTAGGTTATGTTTTGCAAGAACGTTTTTTTTTTTGTAATTTGATGATGTTCGAAACTCATTATCTCATTTTAAACCAATGTTTTTCCTTTTTTATATCTTGATTTATATTATCATTTTAAGATAAGTAAATTGCAATTCATTGTTTATTTTAAGAATATTATATCTAATTGGGAATTCACTTTTAGAATGTCTGGTCGCGAAGGTGGTAAGAAAAAGCCCTTGAAGGCACCGAAGAAGGAATCAAAAGTATTGGACGAAGAAGATGTAGCATTCAAGCAAAAACAAAAGGAACAGCAGAAAGCGCTTGCTGAAGCTGCAAAGAAAGCAAGTCAAAGGGGTCCTCTTGTCACTGGTGGTATAAAGAAATCTGGCAAAAAGTGATGCAGTTAAGACTGAGAATAAATACAATTATCTTACACACCATGGTCTTATCAAGACATGATTTTGATATTATCAACTAGTATACCATCTGGAACATGTTTCAGATTTCCAACTCTGAGAAATGGTTAAATATTTGTAAATAAAACATTTATGGATTAAATCATAGCAATATACACATTTCATAGGTATTTGCATTTTTACTATGTTTTTGATATCACATTGAAACACAGTTAAAACAATTTCATATACTTCTAAGTTTGTAACAGATCTACATAAGCGTTAAGTACTGATAGTTGTGAAATAATAAAAATTCTTTTTAAACAATCCTCTTTTTAAATATCTTTCTCTAAAGGAGAAAGATAGTTAAAATTCCGCGATCGTTAATTTATTGTCGTCCGTCAAATTTCGTACATTTTAATTGCTTAATCTAATTCAAGTGTCAAATAATAAACCGTTAAATCAATTAACCTTGAGTTAAAATGCTCCCTTCAGAGATTTCAAACCCGCATAAATAATGCAGTCACGTGTATTAAATTGATATTATCATGCAATAACAATAAAATACGGTGTTACAGAAAGCACCATTAATCTGTTACAAACAATACATGCTAGTTATCTTTCTGGCCACTTATTTCATAAATGAGATACAAACATATGTCCATTGAAGAAACGTGAATTACAGCTGATTGCCATATGATCGACAGTGTTGACAACTTTCGCGAAAAAAATTTTTCGACCATATTTCCTCTACTTTCTTTCTTCCTCATACTTTCAGCTTTCGATCAGAATAATCATTTGAAATACATCTAACAACTCCATTTTTGATACTTTATTTAATTAGGAAGAATCCCTTGTACTCAAATACGTAATTAAACCTTCAAACAAGCTGAGAAAGTCTAAAATACATATGTTAATATCCTGCCACCCAAATCTTTATTGGTATATCATAAAACCTAATTGTAGTATCTTAACAAAGTTTAAAATAAATTCTGTAGTACGAATAAGGTTCCATAAGGTCCTGTAGCATTTAATAATACGGGTTTTCCAGGAAAATCGCGTGGTATATAGAAGAATTTGGTCATAAAAGGATCTACGGGGTTTCAGATCGGCATCGGAGTGGCATCCCAAGAGCTTGCGATAGTTACTTTATTGGAGGTACGGTGGTAAACGTGGTGGATGGCGAAGAGCTGTCACTGGCTGGGTCAGTTGGCAACAGACCTTCGAGGTGGTCGTAAGTGCTTGCGTTGGTCGAGTCTCGCATCCGTCAAACCTCTTTCGTCGAGTCTGCACGCAAAGAACGATCGAAAGGGTTCTCGTGTGTACCGTGACAGAGGAGCCAGAGCAGCGAGGGACGAATTCACGAGTGCGTCCGTAGTTCGGCAAAACCATGGAGCTCGTCAGGATCATTTGACCCACGGGAACGACTCCAGGCTCGGTGGATCGTGCTACCTCGCGTGATATTACAAATCGGTGAGTACATACGACCAATCTATGGCTCTCTTTCTCTTTCTCTAGAGTGACAGTTCGTTTCTGACGTTCCAATAGACAGAGATAGGAAATGTGTGTTTTCTTCTTCTCGTTCTACTATATGCGTCACGTAAACGCTCTCTGTCATGGACGGTATAATGCATGTGTTTGCGTATGACTACAAAGGGACACCATGTTATTCACCTGCATCACGTACCATATTGCGAACCTTGTGCTTTTTCTCTACCTTCTCCACCCCCAGAGGGTTGCGTTGTAACTACTAGCGAGATGATCGAGCGCGATTTCCTGGCCTGACATGTGTGAGTAACGCGGTGCTCGCATAAACGGCTTATTGTAGGTGTATTGTATCGCGTATTAAGAGGAAGAGAGAGCACGGTTAATGCGTATATCTAGTCTTCGCCACGCGTATATACATTGTCCATTGGACTTTCTCGTGTTGAAAGATTACGAGCTTTCTTTCTGATCGAACGTCTTTAAGATATTTAATGTACTTCGACTGATAAACTAGGTAAATGTTAGACGCGTATACTTTGTGTTACAAGATTACTAGTTTTCTTTCTGACTAAACATCGTGAAGATACTTAATTTATTTTCACTCATAAGTAGACTACAGTTTCTTATGTAATATTGTACTTTCGTGAATGTAAGTGATAAGACAGAATCCAAAGAACGATTCGTGTCATTTATTAAATATAACAAGTATCCTATTTTGAATATTTCATATAGTTTTGTACAGTACGCATATTCTATATACATTTGCATTTTTAAATTTCCTATAAACGTACAAAAGTCCACGATCTACTGATAAGTTAGGTAAATGTTAGACACGTATACTTTGACCATTGGGATTTTTCGCGTTACAAGATTACGAGTTTTCTTTATGATCGAGCATCGTTAGTACATGTAATTTACTCTGACTGATAAGTTAGATAAATGTTATACGCAGGGATACGTTAGGAAATTTACGCAAATGATTGAAAGATACCACATGGTAATTTTCCATTTAGAAATTTAGGAACTTTGAGAAACTATTAAAATAGGCTGATGTAAAGTTAGAGAGTCGTGGTGTCATCGTTACCTTGAATCTTTTTTTCATTCTAACGTCACGCTTTTCATCACTGTTTAGAAATGAGAATTTTATTTATCCGTTAATGGTTTAATCATCTTGCGAACGATAGATATCAATGTACGAGTGTTTAACTTTTTCTATCGAATGTTCCAAACGAACGAGAATCAAGTCTTCTAAAAAAACTGTAATAAATTATAAATAACCGTGAAATAGGTATACATTAATTTTAAGCTTCAGGGTAAATTAAAAAAAAAAAAAAAAACAATATCTGTAACATCATCGATTTTCTATACCTTTCAAGTTATGACATTATCGTATGGATCAACGTAGTTTTCGTACGACTGAATTATTTTAAATGTTGAAATCATTCGAATATAATGAATACTCGTTGGAGTGTTCACACTCAACACTTGTAAATTACACAACGCTCGTTACGAAAAACCATCTTTTAAATTCTTCGATCGAGAAGTGGAAAACATTGTTCGATCGATTCGTGACACGTTGCGAAATAATCGCTGCGACAAGCTTGTGACGCATTCGGATGCACATGTGGAAAACTAGAGGGTGAGCGGCGTGCCTCTACCTTAATATAACCCGATATAAATCATGAACGTGGACGAGATTAACTTTGACCTTCTGTTCCTTTTCGATCGGAGGGAGATCAGTGCTTCAAATCTTCCGTTTTCTTTATTAATTTCGATTACGGGTTGCGTCAATCTCTCGTTGCATCGAAACGCACGTGAATACTGGCCATTTAATAGATCTAACACGAGTCTTCCATACGTAAGATGGTTAGTGCGAAGTTTTTCTTAATCTTACGTTGATTTTTATTCAGTTTTCGTAATTTGTACTGGCTGTACTACGCGTCACGATGGTTCATTGCGTCAGATTTTTAATACGGTAATAAACACGTGTGGGTCTAGTCTGGTGTGTGTAGTAAGGCAATTACGAAAGAAAATATACCTACGTACTGAAATAATCCAGTCTTGATAATTACTCGGCTCGAAAGTTTCAATGTTGAAAATTTGAAAATGCAGATACTAAAAAGTTGCAACGTGTATATAACACGAGAATTTGAAAATTTGGAAGCGTTGTATTGAAAATTTGTCGCTGGAAATTTGTTAGATTGACGAGTCGAGGAATTTGAAATGTTAAATATTTGAAAATGTAAATATTGCATAAAATTTGAATATTGAAAATAATATTGCATAATATTAATATTAAATATTGCATAAAATTTGAATATTGTAAATAATATTGCATAATATTAATATAAAATATTGCATAATATTTGAATATTGAAAATTTGAATATTCACATAAAGGATTTGTAAATGCGAATATTCAAGAATTTGAAATTTGGAAAATTCTACGCTAAGGAATATTGAAAATTCGGTCATTAGAGATTTCGAAAATCGATCGCTGGACAACGTAAATATTCAAAAACATGTATCTATGTTTACAGGATTAAAGTCACTCGATTTCGGAAGAGACAATTAAGATTGCGATAGTATGCTGTTTAATCGTTCTTGGCGTGCTGATAAGCCGCAGCTTTTGCTTCTGATATAGTCGTTTAAAAGGAAGCGTAGTTACGTTCGATAAGGAAATGATGTAACGCACGCGTTTTTTCGTGTACGGTACGTGTGTTTCGTCTCGGTTGCCTGCGTTCCAGGTGCATCAGTTTCTCGTTGCTAGTTTTGGCCTCGTCATCACGTTCGCGTACTCGCTACAAGTAACCTTGTGCAACTCTTTAACGATTCGCACCTACGCAAACGACTAAGTCGTAAGAGTTGCGCAGAGCTTTTTGCCATCGGAATATAATCAAAGAATAGGATTTTTTTGTGTCGTTGAACGGATTCAACGAGCTTCCGCGTCAATTGACGCCAATCAGTCGCATTATTTTAAAGATTGCACGTAGGCATCACTTACGTCAGTTATTATTGATTTGATTTACTCCAGAAAAAGTTGCATCGTAAACAGTTTAACAGTCGTCGAATTATAAAAAGTCTGTTAACGATCAGTTTCTTTTACTTAATAATCACCATTTTCTTTCACTTAATAACCATAATTTCCAGTTTTTCGTTCCATTATCCAAACGTACGAGTTCGCGTCAAGTATTTCGTAATCACGTTTCGCAAGCTTCGAACCAAGCCCACAATCTACAAATATTCGAGTTTACGATCGTTCGTTGACAACAATAATTTGTAACACGATTCATTTCCATGCACATAATACGATATCAAAATTGATATCAAACGAAGGTCGACGCTTTGTTACACGTTCATAGTCGAGCGCGGTTTATGTACACGGGAACTCTTATAAGTTTCGGTGGTTAATTATGAACAGAAATCAGAATGAATCGGAAGCCACGTATAGCACGGTGAGTTTCGCTCCGGATTAATTTAAATTCTGCGAAACTTAGCACCAACGTACGCGAAGTTTACGAAGGTAATTGAACGCTTGCATAGAAAACTTTTACGCATATATGATATGTATTAATACAAGACATTTGGAACTTTCGTTAACATTAAAACGAGACACGATCGTCATGATTATATCGGTCAAATTTGGAATCAATCCGAAGATGTATAAAAATTTACATACCTTTACTAAATACTTGCATCAAATATCTAACACAGGTTTTATGTTTCGAACATTATCAACAAAATGATAGTAGCCGATGTTGATGGAATTTCCAAACGTTTCTACGTAAGACGCACCTAATCATCAACCTCGTCTTCGTCGAACGTGTCTACAAACGTTCGAATAGTCTCGCGAGTTTCTACAAAATCTCAACGCTATTCTCTTCCCCTGCACGTTGTGTTCCATCGATCACGTAGCAACAAACCTTTTTTCCATCTAACAAGCACTTGTAATATTGTTCGATAGAATTAATAAATTGCTTCGACGTGTATTTAAAGGTATTACGTAAAGACTACAACGCGTGACTGTGGCCAGAGGCTCGGTCGAAATTATCAGTCATCTCGTTCAATCTCGTTTAAATCCATCGCGTTCGCAAGTGCAACTAACTAGCCGACGTCGTCGTTTGTCAGTCTGTACGCAATGCGGTAACAGTGAAAACCCGGAAATCCCTTGCTCACACCTTTTAAATCTTAGTTTAGAGAACGACTCGACCACTTAGCCAGTGCTAATTCGGGCGTTCACTAGAATCGTCTCGGTTAAAAGGGTTAACGATAAACGTGCCAATATTCTCACTGCGTCGTAATTCGTGGTGTCGATATAAGTACCGATCCTAACGCATCCTCTATTCAATCCGGCGATAAATCGCCGGGCTACGACCGATGAAATTATACGATCTCGACCTCCTTCTTTCTCGCCCTCTTATCAAACGTGCACGTTCACGCCAGCAATGAGATTCGCATTAGCTTGGTGAATTGAAAATTCTTCCTCTCTGTCTCTCTGTCATTGCCTTTGTCTCTCTCTTTCTCTCTTTACTCTGTTCTTTTCTTCTTTTTTATTCAGGATATTTTTGCAAGTAGCTTACAGATACGAATAAGTCGTTGAAATGTATATGCAGCTCTAACAGCTAGATAAGCCGAGAGCCGGCGGCGTAAACGAGCTGACCCACATTATCGAAGAACCGTTCGTACGAGCAGGATGTGTACGTGTTCAGTGAGCGTTCGTATGCACCGGAACACTCGTGCGTTCTCTGACGACAGAATGCATCAATCGAGAAAGTCATCGCTGGCCCTTTCCGTTTTGTCTATTGTCGAACACGTACCGTGATTTATTGGTCGATAAGTTTTCAGGATTTAACCCTCCGCGAATATCTACGTCTCGACCTCGCTTCTTTTTCTTTCTAACAAGTAAACAGACTTTTTTACCATTTATAGCCCGTAAGAGCTGGGAATAAGAAGACGCGATCGGATTTACAACGATTAGAAGAACGCGCCGAGGTAAACATACGGCGCTTGTAATTCACAGTTATGTTAAAAATTAAATAGGAAAATTAAATAGAACGACAATGTTGCAACGTAAATAGAAAATAATTCTTTTTTTAAGTTGGACAATTTGCGTTTGTCCTTATCGATAATTATCCTATCGATCATCGGTGGCAATGAAAATTTCGACTACATTATCGCGTTTTCGTCATGCGAGTAGTGACTTGTATTTCTCAGTTTTTATCTCTTCACGTGTACCGAATTCGTAAAAACTTGTTTCCCGAAGACTAGCGTGTGTCGATGTTGCGATTGAAGCGAACACGTCAAGGACTATCCTACGTGCAGGTTTCTTCGTATCTAATGAAATAATTACAGTATCGCAGTGTCTATCATATTTTTGCGATCCTACAACTAGCACGATGATGACTCATCGGACTAATCGCAGCAAAGTCGTGAAGTTTCCTCGCGTGGCTCCACTTTCACGCGTCCAAGTAGCACATCCTTACTCTATCGTGTATCTTTGCGCTCTTTACCATTGCGCCTACCATTACCTCAGCGTACTCTCGTCTCTCGATGATCAATTTCCCATCTACAAAACGAATTAGTAAAATGTATAGAAGATTGAAGTAACGTTCGATGCAGGCGAGCGAATTCCGTAAGACGTTAGGCGTTTCAGCGGTTTATTATATCGTATGGAGAAATACGACTGTATGGGAGCACACGCGACACACTTCGTTATTTATATCAATAAAATTTGACGTAGTCTTAGTTTCTGGTTACCCGAGCTCTCATTCAAACAATCATCGAGTGGCATGAAAGTGACGATAACGTTTCACGACGCTAGTGTTACTTCAATTTAACACAGCTTGTAAATACACTACTTTAGAATAGTATACTCTGTAATATTTGTCTTTATATCGAAGTTTATGAAATTCTGCAATCCGGATCGTTGTCTATTTTATCCATGAAGCATTCGATTAATTTTGTATTAACACTTGGTTGGTTTCAAAATTTAATTTAAAATTCTACATTCATCGTTATTTCTTTTGTTCGGCTAACTTTACGCAGATTCTCATCCGATCGATCAAATTCTCAATTTTTGTTAACATTAGCGTCGATACATCGCGTCAATTCTTCCATTTCTTCAACTCTGCCACATATTTCTCGCGTTTTATTTTACCGCGACGCGTGCGTTACCCTTTTCTCGTAAACGATAGCTTGCAAAAAGAAATATCGCTCGTCTGTATCGAGCCTAGAAGATCGGCGAAACTACACACATCGAATATACTCGTATTTCGTTTACTCGTCTCTATATCCGCAGGCAGTTTCGTAACTAATCGCTTCGCGCTGCACCGTTGTCGTTGACAAGACATAATACCGCGGTGCCTTATGTAAGCTCGATACATGCGAGATAGAAGATAGCGGTGCACGTGTTATCTGAGAGACGAGACCGTTTACCGCAGCCTTGTTCGGGGACGATGCAGTCTGTGCAATTGCATTGCACCTTGGCCACGTCGCGATATCGCGTCTCTCTCGTACGAGTTCTGCTAGTCAAGGTTGATACGAAATGTCCATCTAGTTGGACGGAAATCTGCAATTTCGAGGAAAACGTGGCTTGGCTAGCTGCTGCAGGATTCGGTTGTGAAACGGACCGGTTCTACCTTGTAACTGTTTCGTCAATCTTTACGCCTGTTTTTCACCGTTTCGGTACGCTGATAGCGCTTGAAATAACGGATGGAATCGATGTTATCGATCGAATGAATTTGTATTATTTCGTTTTACGAATTAATTTAACCGGTGAGATACATACGCGAAGGACCAAGCAATGGAATAATATTTATAAGTTGTGCGAAGACGACATTGTTGAAAGATAATACGCTACCGTTCGTAAGTATTTGAACATGTGGCTCGATTCGATCGCAAAAGACTTGCACGTTGTATCTTGGAAATCGTAAGAAAAGAGACCGTCTGTCTACGACTATCATCAAGTGGTCTACTAAATTTAAACCGAAAGAATGTATTTGCGTCGCATCCATTCCGCGTTTATTTATAATGGATGGTTGAGAGAGAAGAAAATTTGCGCAAGTTTGTAGAAGTTTCGATTGCTGGAAAATCGCGATATCGAAGCGAGAAGAGAAGCAGAGTCGATACTCGTGCAACTGCCTTTCGTAGCCACGACGTTGGAAAACAGGATTAGATACCGTAAATTTACTGAAAATAAATTGCCGATCGAATGATCGGCCTCTAATGAATTAAAGAATCTTTAGAAATTTTTCTTATAGGAAATAGGAAGTAAATGAGCGTTGCATGAATCACAGATATTACGGTTATCCTTCGCCACACCAACCACCGTTTCGATAAGCATCGGTTTCGCTTGCTTTCACCGCGATTCTATTCGACCTGCTGTTGCGATAATTATCGTTAAATCGCAGATTCGTGAAAGTCGTGATAAATTGTTTGTCGTAATTGCAAGTCGGTATAGACGAGTAGTCGATTCGATTTGATCTTTCGAAATTCCCTCGAACTGTTTTTCGTACGAGCGCGACTATTTGAGAAAGAAGCGCGGGCAGACGCGCTTCGAATCGAGAGAGAGTGAGAGAGAGAGAGATTCGCGATAAATTTATTTCGAGAAACGAGAGAACGTTTTGTCGAGGATCGTACAAGAACCCTGAGTCGTCACCTTGAATTTTCTTGCACGCCCGTCCAAAACAGCGCGGTTCATCGTCCTCCGTTTAGGATTCAACGCCCCCGCGTTGTTTTGACATAATTCGCCCGCCACGTGTTTTGTCGTCCCATAAATGATCGTGGCAACAAAGACCGACCTCAGATCGTTATTCGAAGCCGCTGAAAGTCGCACGTGTTTCTTTGTCGAGGCACGAGGGACACTCGCGTGCCTGTATTATTGGGTCATTGGCGTGAAAGAGAAAAAGAGAAGAAATTGCTAGGAATCGTTAACGTTCGAAGAAGCGACGTACGTGCCAAAAGTACGAGACAAAGATATGAGCTCGTTTAAGGACCGCGAGGATACGTCGTTGCGCCAAAAATATTCGCTTCTTCTTAGTCTTATTTCGGGATTAGATCTTGGATTTTCCATCCTTGTTGTTCTCCGGTTTTCACGAGCTGGTTCCACTCGTACCTTGGATCTAAACATACACCGTCGTTCGTAAACATTGGTCATTTACACAGAGCAAGGTAAATCTCAGAAATGATCAGAAAATTATAAGGAACTCGAACAATGTTTATTATTGATTTAAATTGTTACTCGAACGTACTATTAAATTTTTTTATATTTCTTCCACTTCAAACTTTCATTCGGATTTCGTCGAAACTTATTTACCATTCAATGAAGATGTCATGGTAAAAAATACGATACAGATACACATAATGCAATAAATCTATGATCCTACTAAAAGTCGTCATCTTTAAACTTTTGCACGCTTTACTGCCAGTTTTTCGAACAATCCAATAATTGGACCCAATAATCCGTCTTGTCAAAAATAACCAAGTGTCTGGATGCTTGCGTGCGATGATGTATTCCATAAATTCTCGCGAACGACTGTTCCGTAATTCTGGAGATTTATGGAGTCCGTACGTGGAACGTGGATACGTCGTACATATAACATAAAGTTGATACGCTAATTAGAAATTGAACGGAGCGGTCGAAACACGGAGTCGTTAATGATCTCCGTGCATGTGCCTACGATTGCACGTGCAACCGCGGAATTGCAGTGGTGTTGGTTGCATAATATGCAGGTAACCTAGATCTGCACCCACTACTTTCCACCCACCGGCCTCATTACCCCTTTGAGATTCTCTCTTCTCTTCGCTTGTCCCCCAGCCACTCTAGTAAACCTTTGTCTCGCGACAAGACGCTCTTTGTACCGTTTTTTGAGGCATCTCAGTCCCCAAAGGTTCACCGAACGCGGATGCATTTTTACGTAATTGCGCTGCTAGCCAAGTCATAGTTATCGTCGTTTGTTCGAGTACGTTTGGTTAACGTCGATCCCTCAACCAATCGACCATCGTTCGATTAATTGGATCGTCGAGAAACGATGACTTTTTAATTATCAGAGTTTGTTTCCCCCTGCAGTCTACCTTATAGGGTGTGATTTCTTGCTAGGAGGAAACGAGCACAACGAGTGCACGCTCGTATAGGGTGCAGCATTTAGTACGTACTCGCGTAACTCGAACGCGAGAAGCAGGTGAAGTGGTCGTACGCTATAAAAAAAATCCTCGTCGAGCCCTTTTCCACCCTCCAGCGAATTGACGTCATGCCCTTCCCTCGTCGAGACATTCATCAATGTAGAAGGCGGCGCACCGTGTGACACGTTGCGGCACGACATGTCGTGCAAAACACAGCAGGCCTGTCGTTTATTCGCCGCGTAAGCTGGCTCGAAACAACGCGGCTATTCGTCGGTCTAGTTGCTGCCAGGCTCCATGGCACTTTCCTATGATAACGAGAAACTCGCTCCTGTTCGTGTTTCGTTACTTTCAACCCGTTCCGCGAATCTACCTTACGAATTGCGATATCGTTTGTGTGATCCGTTGAGAAGATATCAAAGTGCAGTGACGACCGAGAAAAATCGACTATCGTACTTGAGAGATTATCTCGGATGAAGGAAAAACTCGAACAGTGTTCATTAACGATCGACTTTTTTCGAGTATATCTTTCATTAGCAGACTGTAGATTTTTATGCAAATTGATGGTTTTTCCAATGTAATTAAAGAAATGGAATTCGAGCAAAGACTCGTTCCACATCACATCATTTTAATATCGTTACTCTGATATTACAATTTTGTTCTTGCAAACGTAGACGCGATATAATTTATTTTTAACAACGCTGAGCACGATATATAAAAAGATAGCAGTTCGTCAAGTAAATGTATCGTTATTTTTAAGAGAAGACAAACCGAATGAACTCTCGCTCGATGAACAAGTGACGCATGATGTTAGCGTAGCGTCACCGATTGTTGTCACTTTGTGAATCGATTTATGTAGCCGTCAGGCCATTTAAATTCGCACTGACTGGCGATACTCGAGTGATAAGTGCAGGAGGATGGCTGCGCGCACGGTCGTGCCAAAAACAGAGCGGATGTAGCGAAAAGAATCCAAAACGACACCACTGTATCTCGTTCGGGACCGTCTCGGATTTCGATATTGTATTCTACACTTACAGCGTTGATTATCATCGTGAAACTGGATAGTCGCGGTCTCTGTGTGTATTAGATGTACGAAACAGGTACGAGCCTCTTTCTGTTCTTCCGTAGAGATCTCGAAGCGTAGCGAAGATCGCCAATGCCTGTTTTCGGTTTGCACGCGATTCGATAGAAACGGTGAACGCTGTTTTCCCCAGTCAGACCATATCCAGCTGTTCTGCATTCGCGTGGCCGTGTTATCGCGATAAAGCGCGCCGCTGCGAATATCTTCCGGTTTTTTCTACTCCGATTCTAACCGAGGATACCGATGGAAACGCGAAAACGAGAGGCACAGCAGTGGAGAACCTGTTTCATCGGGAATAGAGAGTCGAACATTGTGAGGGGAAACAGGTATCGACTGTGTATAGCGAAAATCGTATCGTTGTATGAGTTTACGAGACCTGCTATTTATTAATTTTTGTTCTTAAAGTACAACCAGCTCATTTTCTACGTGATCGAAGTTTCCTATAATCGACTAATTCTGATCTTGTTAATTATCGTGGTGAAATTCGATTGGAAACCAGCCTCTGAAAGGCAACTGGCAATCAGCGATATCACAAAGAATCGGATACCTCGCTATATCCGTTCGCACAGTGAATTATTTGGAATTTCCTTTATGGAAACTGCCTGCTATTATATGGTGCGCGATTCTACTTTCTCCCGCCAATCAGACTTACGAAATTACACAAACGGAATAAAACCTTCACTTTGGTAATTTTACTTAACGTTACCAACAGTCTTCGGTCGGGTATCTTACGAAGCATTACATCTCAAGGCAGATTGTTGTAAATTAATCCACCGTTATTTCCGATAAAACAGTGTCTTACATTTGTCGTTATAAAAAGTTGGTTATTTATTTTCTATATCGTTTCTCATCTCTGCGAAATGAATACTTGTACCAAGTATCTCGTAATCTGGACATATATTGTGTTAGAAAAATGTGAACATAATTGTATTCGCATGATCGTCGAGTCTCATAGCGGTGCTAATGAAATTCCAAAATGTTTCCTATAACATATACAGTACATTTACAAGAGATTGGTCTAGGTTGCGAGTGTTGGGTTACTTTCGCGAGCTTGTATATATTAAGATCCCTGGAAAGTTCGTAGGTTAATTTTGAAAGCTATCGTCGGTGTTTGAGAATGTCTTCTCATCACAACACAGCTAGCCGGGATAGATTCGTCCGCAAACCGTGCACCCCTTGTTACTTCGGCCAGTCGACCCAGTTTCGTGGCTGTACTCCGCAAAAGTGGAACGCGGTAGGTCAATCGCGAGAGGACGAGAGAGAGAGAACTCTCGATTTTCGTAAAAACCGCCGTCTGAGAAGCGTGTTGGATCGTCGCGTCGTAGTGCTCCTTAATTCTCATTTGTCTCGTCTCTTACCTTCTCTCCCCCCCTCTCTCTCTCTCTCTCTCTGTGCCTTTCTCTCTGTCGTTCCGGTAAAAGTGACGTTATTATTTTCGCGCAAGTGTACGATAGAAAGACAGAATGGAGGAAACGAGAACAACGGGGTGGAGTGCGAGGCAGAAGCTCGAGAACGTGCCTTTTCGCCGATCTTCGTTCTGCACGATCTTTCGTAGTGAACGCTGCGAAACAGCGCGCAAGCCTACCGGAAGCGCGAGTTTATTTTTGGCTGGTGTTGGAAACGTTCTTTTGGCAGCACGATCACGGATAGAATCAAAAGGTACGCGACTCGTGATGTATTTCTAGCGATCGGCGTTACCATCTAATTCGACCAGCTTGCCATTGGATTCGCTAGATCGCTTCGTCTGATGGGCTTGGCCCTGCTTTCGAGTTAGAAAAACAGGAAGCCAGCAAACAGGAACGGGATAGGCTGACCGAATCACGAAACGGTGTCTGTACACGTACCAATCAATGACATTGTCAGTCTTGTCGAGATTTATTTTATCACAGGATACTACTACGTTGTTAGTTCCTCGTTCTTTGTTTGTTTATGTAACGTTCACGTACGATTCGCACGTTCTTACGGCCTCGTTTATAAATGTTAGGATATATACGGCTTTTATGCAGAATGTGGTAATTAGATCGCGAGTATTTATGCGCTTTCGTAATTCTGTGACTATAATTCAAAAGAATGGAGTTTACGTATCATACTTGTCTGGTTTATATTTTGTAACGGGCCCTTTAATCCAGATATTCGCTATCTTTCTAATTACTTAAAAGTGATTAAATTCTCAAGAATTTTAATAATTTTCATTTTCTGCAAGCGTGTTCTCCAATTCTCACGAACGGGGGTGCACTTACGAATATATTAGTGTCACTTTTGGCAAATCGTTCTGCCAAAAGTTTGGGAGTCTTCCGGTGAATCAATGGGTCTAGCGTTACATTCGCGAGCCGTTTCGATTCTCGTTTCTCTCGGTTCTGAAAGCGTTTTAAAATCGCGAAACGACACCACAGACAGGGTGCGGTTTCACGAGTTAGCAACAGCCGGTTGTGCCACGGTGTCGCACGGTATCGTACCACGCACTGACACGTGTGCACCGTTGCACTCGTGCAAGCACGTTATGCAATCGCGTGCGTTGGTTTTACGCGCAATTCGTAAGCTCCGTCGATGGCCGCGCGTGAACGCCACACGGAAGTCGCGGCGAAGCTCGCCAGTGTCTGGCCCAGACGATGGAGCGTATGAAGATCGATGTCCACGTGATCAAGATATAGCATGTTTTCAATTACTTTGCATTTTCTTCCTCGATAATTTAGAACCGTTCTGTATTTTTCTCGGAATACTCTTTGTTGGAATAATGCCTGTTTCTTTATGTAAGTGGAACAGGTACGACACTGCCGTTGATAAATATTTGATTACATCCATTATTGCAGATTTAAATAAAAGTTTTCAATTTATCTTTGACGCTTTGATCTCACCTAAGTCAGTCATAGTTTAAGTTTTTAAGAATTTACTCGTATATTCTGATTCTTAAAAGCATCACGTTCTTATGATTTGGAGGGTATAATGATTTTTTTATAACAATATGCTGTTCTATGAAAACTAGCGAACTGTCTAATGATGTTACGATTCTCGTCTTTCGTATACAGGAACCATCGATCCCAGATTAAATATAGCGAAAAACGAACAAAGCCAAGTTTAATTCGCTTCTACAAAAATACAAACCTCTTGACCAAGTTCCACCGATTGTAAATATTGAAATACCTATGGACAGTAGTGTATATTTATCGAACTGTCGTTTAAATTTCTCAATTCGATTTTTACCATCGATTTACACGTAAATTTCATTCGAAAATTCTGTGGAAAGTTCTCTTCGCTAACTTAATCCCTGAGCTGAGCCGAGCTCGTCAAGCCAAACAATTTGACTCGTTTCCAACAGGATGATCTATATCAATCCGTTGTCACTGGGTGAAAGGATTCTTCTGTGCGATTTGCAAATCGACCAGAGAACGCGTTACACTTGAATTTACGCAGTTTCACGGGGCTCACAGATACGCAAACCGTGTGCCTCATACCGTTGCAGCTCTGTCATTGACAGAGAATTTATCTAATCTCACAATCGCATCTTTATATGACACAAGCTACTAATGAGCGGCTCAGAGAGAATCGTAATTAACTCGGGCAACGTTCTGCGCAATAATCGATTGCACAAGCGATGAAGACAGACTCTGTAAAGTAGATCGCAAGTTCAAGGTAGTTTCTCGTGAAATTTAAGGTGCTCCTCGACGTCACGTTGCATCCTTAGCAACTGTTACAGCCGCAACATTTTTCTCAGCCTGCATTGAATTATTCGAGAGCCGCTGAAAATAGGTGGCCCACTTCTACCGTTCGAAATCCGAAGTCGTTCCCATTCGACTGCCCCGAAACTCTGCCGTCTATTCGGATACAAATGGGGTTTCGGTAAGGAGAGGTGCCGTGTATTTTACTGGTGGTCTTCGCCTGCTAATAGCTCGTGAGTACCTGCTTAAACCGTCTAGGTAATTCATGGCAGCTGGTTCGAGTGAAAGGACACAGACCGAGAAAGGACTGCTGTGCCTAATACGATCGTAGGCCACGGTTATCGTAATTCGGTTGAGTACAACGCAAAACCAGGGTATCTGGCTTGTTACTTTTGCCAACTCGTCTGATTCAACCGGTTTTCCAACATATTGCGTCCACGTTAAATACCGTCTTCCTTGGTTAACATTTCCTACCTAGTCTCTTTTCATTTTTCAAGGTACAATAGCTTGCATACATATATTTAAATTTCTTTTCGTAAGACATTTTGAAATGTCATTGACATTATAACCAGAGATTCGACTATCACGATTATATTGACAAAACTGAAGACCAATTTAAGAGTGTACATAGAAGTTACAAGATATTTATGGCACGCTTATATTACGTCACCGGATTAACGGTATCAGTTATTTGTTGGATTGCTACACAATGCTATACGTTTAAGTGTAAACCTAGAATTGAAGATTTCAAAAG
Source organism: Bombus pascuorum (assembly GCF_905332965.1). Classification (NCBI taxonomy): domain Eukaryota; kingdom Metazoa; phylum Arthropoda; class Insecta; order Hymenoptera; family Apidae; genus Bombus; species Bombus pascuorum. The sequence goes on along the minus strand of NC_083497.1, from coordinate 10,880,935 downwards.
TTCTCCATACTAAGTGTTCAAATACTTTTCACAATATTTTCAGGCGAAGGAAGATAAAGCAAAACAAGCAAAAGTGAGTCAAAGTTTCGAGTTTCTTAGAAATTCCCTCGAAACGGTAGGTGGTAAAACGATTTATTGAAGGAAGACGGAGGGTATATTTCCGATGCTTATTTTTGTAAATGATATGACCAAAACTGGCAACTTTATCTTGTCAAATCTTTCGGTTTCTGCCGAGGCCTCGAAGCTAATCCGGTTTTCAATAGAGTACGGTATTTGCTGAGCCAATAGATCGTCTTTCAGGAGTGGAAACTCGCTTGACAAACGTTCATGAAGATATAAAATAAAGCGAGACTTTCTTTTGAATTTTCATGCACTCGCAGAATCGATATAAGTGGATGGAGCACCTGGCCAGAGTGAAAGGACACGAACAGAAACGTCATGAACATGCCGTAATATCGCGACGATTAGTGTTGGCACAGTACCAACTGGAATGTCAGGCTTATAAAGCGACTTTTGGTAACTATTCCTAGCAACTGTGGTAGCATCGCGTTCGATGTAACCTCGCACGACAAATTCAAGGGCGGCTTCGCTCTACAAAACGTTCGACGAACAATTCTCTCTATGTTTTATCGACTGTAAGATACCGTTAGGAAAAGCTAAGCTCCTGGCTACGTTGATTAGCTAGGTGAAAGTAGTATTTATTCTAGAGATAGTGGTGGCAGTCAGACATCGATATGATAAAAGTTGCCTTCGATTCTGTGACCTCGTAAACTTCGCTACGAGGCCTTCGCGAAGTAATATCGGAGAAACTATCTGATCGATAATAGGGATAACTGTAGAAACTGATTAAATCGCTATTTTCTTAACTTTTACTCGATAAGCTCGGTAGCATTACCGTTCATTAAGTAGTTCGTGCTCCAAAACGAGACGATAGAGAATTCGTCCAAGGGTCCCCATTGGATCTTGTCTTTCCTATATCTAGTCATTGTTCGCTCGAACGAGGTAATATCGGGCATACTGTTTGATCGATAACAGGGATAATTAGAGAAACTGATCGAACTGCTATTTGTTCAACTTGTACTCGATGAGGCCATCGTTACTCGGTTAAGTAGTTTATGCTCCAAAACGAGACGACAAAAGATTCGTCGAAGGGTTCTTTTGCAGTTTTCCATTCATATAGTCTACGCGGATATAATTTCTTATTCGAACGAGACTACTCTAATCAAAGAGCTCCCTCCATTCGCGATGAAGTGGTTCAATGGAAAGATTGCTCGGCATTGTGCTTTCTTCCGAAAATAGTCTCATGGTCAAAGGGTTAGTCGACAGTCTTTGTTCCCTTGATGGGAAGCAGTCGCGAATCGAGCCATATGGCACGAGAAACGGCAAGCCATTTTCGTTCTAACCTGGAAATAGACTTTCGATATGTGACACGTGCGCTCGCCTGTATTCGCGCGGCGTCTGCTAGTCAGCCACGCTAGTGCGCATGTACGGACAGCCGATCAGCTGTTCGACGCCATCTTTTGCTCCCAGCTGAGGGCTCGACGCTACGCTCAGCTGACCTCGTCGTTGATACGAGCCCCCAGCACTGGCAGGAGCGTACCTAGCTGGGGCCTCTATGGTACCTATCTAGATATCGATGTTGCAGTTGAATTCTGACTATAATTACATTTGTTGCTTCATATTCTTTAATTTTTCTCGTTTTTCATTAAGTAAATGGAATAAATGGAAACATAAATTTAACTATGTTAGTATTATCAAGTAAAAATTCCTATCTTCCCTTCTATCGGTCTTTTTTGCATTCCCTCTTTCTCTGTCTTAATGAAATTGAAATTTGATTTAAAGTTTATTATCAATTAACATCCCTCTTGCCTTTGAATCTATTTTTGCAGCTTTTTCTTTTGTCATCGAAGTCTGGATTTGATCGAAAATCTTCGTTAAGTTACTATTAAGTAAAACTTCCCCTCTTTTTGTTATCCATCTTCTTTATATTCGTTCTCGTCGTGAGATCATATACTAAAGAAGTCAGGAGATAAAAACATCGTAAAATCACAAAGATATTCGCTTTTAAATACCAGCCACAAACCGCGACCACCGTACACACGCGTATAACTGGAATTCGATAGCTATAAATCACGAATCCGTAAAATCGTGTCGATCCTGGCTCGTTTATTACGAACGTACAGACACCTGGTTTCGTTGTGTTTTATTCTCAAGAAAGAGAAAGAAAGATGTAATAACCGCGGATTACCACAGAACGAATTTGTTTACGCAATCTTTTTGCAAGTGTTTTCCGCGAGTGCGGCCTCGCTTCAGAACGAATAAATTACACGCATTTCACCGTTAACCGCGGCAGCTGATTTTCGACGAAACAAAAGCATACACGGTTGCAAAACATCGTTCCACACGGTTGACAGTGGAAATGCTTGTGTTTGGGTCGACACTGGTAAACGAGAAAAGGCCTCGACCAGCCCAACCTGGGCAAGGAAAAAGGATACAGAACAGGCGGTGTGTGAGCAGAGTTCGATAAGCAGTCGACGCGTGTATCTACTATTCGATCGATAAACATTAGCCTTGACATGATATCCAGAGGACCGCTCTTTCACCTCGCCTTTTTTACTCGAACCTAGTTCCTACCGCTGCCGTTTCTTCTTCCAGTTAGCACGGGACCTGTAACTCCGAGTATAGAATGCGCGATCTCTGTGCTCGTGACTTGGACGATAGGATCTGAAACAGTTCGATTCACTTCGAATTTATATACATAAAATGGTTGATAAAAGTATCGGATTATTTGAGAAATTCGTAGTGTGTTCGACGATTAACGTTTTAAAAAAGATTCACTTGAAAATTCGAAGTTCGACGTCCTTGATAGATCATTATGGAATTTTGTCTAATTAAAAGACAAATTACATATTTTGCTTGATCCTACATTATGCCAATAAAACGACGAACGTTGAGCTACGACCCTAGTTGTATGTTAAAAGAAATTAACGTTAAGCCTCGTGTGCGCGCCAGTGATTATGAAAGCTGCCTAAGTCATATATTTTTCGTTTCAAGATATTTAAAGTTCCGCGTTTGACGCATCAACTGAATTTTGTTTAACGACGCAATAACCAGCTCGATACGACGGTTCAATTTCTATTACGTTGCGAAAATGCTTTTGAATAATTGTAATGTAAATAAATGCGACGCAAAATAAGCGATAAATTTAATTTATTTTAGACTCTAGACTCGGGCCACTTTCATAATCGCCTACACACGTACATTAACAAAGAGTAGAACGACGTTGAATTTTATTGACACGTTCGTTTCCATTCACCGGTTCTAACCTGGTTTGTCTTTTATCAAATTCTTTCGATTATGAGAAATTGAATAGTTCGAGGAACGAAGGGTTCGAAGGAATTTGAGAAAAATCCATCGTGATCTTTATGCATCTATGAGAAATTTAAAGCCGAGAAAATACACAGAACGCGTGCATCGAAATTTTCAACAACTTCAGATCGAAGATTCGACGCTTGTCGAGACTGTCAAGAATTCTAAACTTCAAATCACATTCAAAATGATCGTTCGGTCTCCCTAGAGACTTCCTAGTCGCTAAAAACTTTGAATTGCTTGGAAGTTGAGACGCCAAATGCCGCGACTCCGACTATTCTCGACTCTGTTCCGAGACACGTCGAATATTCTTCACGATGCCTGTTCACGAAATCTTAAACAAGCCACGCAATTTCGTCGATAAACCTCGCGAAGATATCGTGTAAGTGGTATCTAATTGGAGACACTAAGATTTCTGCAATAGAAGATACTGTTTCTGTAGATTGAAAATTGAGGTTGGATCTGGCAAAGCAATGGAACAGTCGTCTGCGTATTTGATCGCAACTGGCTACATTATATAAACGGAAATCTAGTACGAACGGAAACTTGAAGTTTCTCTCGGTGTCTACTCTCGCTGCTCCATTACGTCAGCTCGGTTCTACTATTTTTCATGATTTCCATTCTACCCGAAGGAAAGAGGGGTGACTGCGTTTGCATCATCCCGTTGGCTGGAAAACGATTAACCGCTTGCGTCAACGAGACCTTTGCTCGTGATTGTTTTCTCTTCATTTAACTGATCCTCTTACCGAGTGCTTCCTCCTAATCTTTTTTAAATTGCCGATTCAAGATTCAAAACAGGTTAAGAATCCGGGATTCAATCCGCCAACTGTAGCCGAACGTGGCTTTCGAGGAACACCAGGTATATTCTTGCCCGTTTTCAAACAAAGTTTTGAGACGTTTGACGAAGACGTCCTGATTCGAGTGGCGCGAGTCTCCGATGTCCACTGTGTGTCTCTGGAAATAGAAATAGAAGCGTGCTGTTAAGGTGGTGGATGCTCGAATCGCTGGTGGACGTCTTAGTTTAGACACTGGTTTTTCCTTACCAGACCACTGTCTCTCGATGCTCTAGCAAATACACGTTCCTCCTGTAACACGACCCGGGTTTTTATAGTTTTTAACAACGTTCTTTAAAATTAAATCTCCGCGTGCTATTTGAAACGCCCTGTACGTACATTTCTCTTCCTTAAGTTACACGAAGCGACGTTTAAACCACGAGGCGAGATCGAGTTTAAGAAAATCACCAAAACACACGTGCTTCGTCGTGTCTGTTTCTTTCCCTCTGCTATCTTCGTACAGCTACTTTCGAATGTGGATCATCGTTGTACGTATTTAAAGTACGCAGTTTTCGTGTCAGCTCAGAGTCATCGGCGACGCGTATGGTTTGCTTTTCCAGCGTGGATTTCACTCATGGCTGTTTAATATACATGACTCCGTATGTGCAACAGCTGTACACGCGAGACCCTCTAACGCTTCTGGAAATAGAAAGTCATTCGCAAGGTGTACTAAGGCTAAACCACTGTGCCATTAGCCGAGCTGCAATGTGATTCTCAATTTGTCATTAGCTGACATTTCGCGGATGAAATTTTCACGTTGCACAACCAATTATCTTTCGTTGGGTTTGCTTAATTTTTTACATCATCGACGAGCTACCTTTCAGACTGAACAGACACGAGAAGGATCCTTCTCGAGCGAGTCTCGTGGATTCATCCCTCGTGTGACGCAGGCTTTCGAGCAAGTGTTCCCGAGTGCATTGTACTTTGTTCTGCTGGTATCTGAACCTTTCCACTGTTTGCAATTGTAGCGAACGAAGGCCGGTCTTCTCTGTAATAATATCTTGCGAATGAAGATTGCATTTTCTTTGCCTGTTATCGCTCTGCCGTCAATATTGAACTTCCTAGCACTTATTTATAGCTCCAAAGGGAATATAACTTATTGTCAGAGGCAATTAAGAAAAGAAAGATGCCGTTTTGACGCTCTTAAGCGGCTAGTTATTACTCGTTTTGACGTAAGAATTATTTATGACTCGATAAAGAATACAAGATGAGGTAATTATTTAAAGAATGATGAAGTTCTCGGTACCTTAGGTACCCAGGTGTCTGCTACTAACATACCAGAATCTTTATATCTCTGTTTTTCCCTTGTGTTAGTGAACCAAAGGATTTTTAACATTTTAAAATATGCACTCAAATCGTAATATTTTCTTCAAATTTAGGAAATTTGAGAAAGGACGATAGAACAGAACAGAAATAAACTATGATTCACTATTAACGTTTGCGCTTCTTAATTTCTTTATGACTCAAAAGGAAATTCAATGTAGAGCTGTAGTTACTAGAAAAACGAAATTGTCGACACTTTGCAGGATGGTTCATTATTGATGTTTGCAATTACTTGCTCCGTGGAGAGACTCAGAATCAGGGAAATATTCGTGATAAATGTGAAGTAATTACACGAACGACGATTTTCTTGCAGAGGCGGAATATAATATCTTAATGGACGAAACTCGTCAGTTGGCGGATATCTTTCGATCGTTTGGTATTAGGTCCGCTCTCAAAACCCACACGATACCCGTACGTACCGTGTGGGCCATAAACTGCATAACAAGAGGGTCATTAAACATCTGGTCGTTGTGCCGAACGAAAAAGGAAATATTGTTTGTGAAGGCTTCCTTCGTGCAGAGAAATTTGGTATTGTGAGATGAGATTAAGATTCCCGTACATCCTCTGACTGAAAGAAACATATTTCTCGAAGCTTGAAGTTTCATCACGCGTATCAACGAACAATAATACGTAAATTTTGCAACAAGATATAAATCACGTTATTTGAGCAAGGACAGTTTCTTATCTCGGACGATCACTCTCTGATTTGTTGATCGTGTTGAAATAATCACGACAACTGTTATTGATTATTAGTATTTAGATAATTGATATCAGTTAATCGGATTAATCAGTTATTTAAAAAAAAGGAACATTTTTCCAGCCGATAAACGGTTGTTTTAAATGTAAGACAAATGGGAAATATAAAACATGCAAATTTTTATCTAAACGCCATTTTTTAATTATATATATTCATAAAAATACTACTTTGTATAAATATCCGTAGTCTATAGCCAAGTAAATAAAGAGATCTCGAGCTATTGAATTAATCCGAACGAGGTCGTGAAAATAGATTCCAAGTGTACGATTTGATCGGGTCATTGATTGCTGTTTAAGTTTAAAGTCTCATCGATGGAAGTAGCCATAACGTAAAAGCAAGATCAGTCGTGGGTGTTGTTAGACCGTAAATGCCATCATCAAAGCAAGCGGATCGGTGTTTTCGAGCGGCAAAATCCCGATTTTTGTCGTCCGCTTAATTACCTTCGTGTCACGTCAGTCGTTCTATGGCGAGCAAGGGAAAGGTATCGTTGTTTGCGCAGCGACAAGAAGCAAATTAGTATAATTAAGTTACACGGGCTGTACATGTCACGACTGAAAATGGAACGGAATTAAATTTACCGCGATATTCGATAAAGCGGAGCTGGCGATACGCGCAAGAATGGCCCTTTTCAACTTCGTTCGCTGCACGTACTTCTTCGGAGAAGAGCTCGGCTGCGAGATTAAGAAGATTATGCTAAGAGCAGTATCTGTTTCTCCGAGTTCTATGTCTGAAGTCCGTTCCTTGGCTTTCAACGTTTGATATTACCATAATATCCTCCCTGGCGTCGAACGAAATAAGAAGAAACATTGTAGTAGCTTCTCGGTAAGCTCGAAGAACACTATCGCTCACTGTTACTCGGTTTTTAAACAATTCCAAACGACGACTGTAATTTCTAATCAATGATATAAACAGTATACACGTTGTAATTTCCATTTTTCGTACAAATTTACCATTTATGTATTGACTTTGCTGGTAGACTAGTCTCAAGTTGTAAAAAAACATACCTCGATACAACTTTTACAATTTTTTATTCAACAAACCGACAAGCTACTTCGCTGCTACCATAGAAGTTAAATAAGAAATGCTCAACGTTATCGACACATACTTTACCGATACAGTGAAGAAGCCTCGCGTCGATACCGATTGTATCGGACGTAGAAATTGATTCGCTGCGATTGCAGCAACGTCGATAAGCAAATGATAAATTTACATAAAAATGTTGAATTAATTTCTATACCAAATATGACGAAGACAATACTCGTTGCTCCAATAATGCGTCATACATATGTATCGACGGCAACAAAGAAACTTTATCTTTTACGGTGACACAGGATATAAAAGTTGTATCATTGAGATAATTAGGAAGAGTGTTGTGGGTAGTAAAATTCGTGCAGAAATCGACGCTCCAAGTTTAATTGCCGGCATAGAGGGATCGGAGGGATGGGCAGATGCGTTCGAAATGGCTCGTACCATTCGAGATTTTTGTAGTCCCTTTAAATTTGTTGTTGTGTCACGTCCGCAGCTACAGGCTTGTATCTCCTTGCTGCACGTGACGAAAGAAAACAAGGTGCAGTCTGGCCGGTGCAGCAGGTTCGAGATTTCCTGAACGGTTAGTACGTCTTTTAGGGTCGGTGCTGTTCGCCTGCTCCGGCAGCCAATCAATGGAATGGCGCGATTCCTTGTTGACAGTTCGCGTTTCTCCATTATTCCCCATGAAAGGGGTTACATTTTCGCAACGGCCGAAACCGCCTGCGACTTTGCCCGGTTTCATTGTGAGCAAAAAAAGAAGAAAACGAAAACCGTCCCCATTGTCTTTCGAAGGTTACGAAAAAGAAACGAATTCGTCGTTGGTCATCGTTGTCGTCGTCGTCGTTGTTACGCAACTGTGTCAAGCTGAAAGGTAGAATTAATTCCGTATGTTCCTTGGCCCTTTCTCTCTCGTTCTTCGAAAGTTCTTCGTGAAACCTCACGAGGAATATGTATATCGCGAGTGGCAAAAGCATTCGTACAGTTTGCGCGTAGAAATAAGAAAAGGAGACTAAGAATATAAGAATATCGTAAAACGAGAAAAACCTAGTACACGTTTCTTCTGTTTGAATATGTAGAAAATGGTAGTATAGAAGATATTTGTCTTTATACTTTCGCATTTCGATTGTTGGAAAAATTTCTGTTTATTACCGTAGATCTCGCGACAAACGAATCACGTTCTTCTTTAACGCGTGAACGAGACATTTCTATTGCATTTACATACTTATCGTCACGATTCGTTTCTCGTGAACCGCGTGATTTCGAATTTTTAAAGACCGGATCGACTCCTTGCGTGTTGTATATCGTCGCGATAAACAGCGGAGTATCGTTAAGGGAAAGAATCTGCTAAATTGGCTGCATTGCACAATAGTTCTCGCGAAGCAGGAATTTATCGTCGAGTAAAAAGAAGAAGCACGAACGCGGTCGAAGTAGCGCTCGTAATTTATACTATCGAATGGGAAAAGGCGATAACTGGTTTCGAGCTTTGCGTAATGACCGTGAAATCGTGTAGGGAATAAAAAGTAGCTCTGTAGAGACGTAGAATCGAGAACAAGCCCAATCAAAGAGGGTATCAAACTCGTGTAAAAATAATAGTAGAATTTAAGGAACGAGGTCAGTTCTCGTTATTCTCGTTGCACGATCAATCTTCAAGTTTATTTTTCTCAGTCTGTAACTCGCATAACGAACAATCGAAGCATACGTGATAAATAGCGAGTCAAAATTTGCCACTGTTTTACCATCGACCTTGCCTGTTATTTATTACGCGATCGTGTTACTCTTTGGTTTATTAACCCTTGCGAAATCTTTCTCTGTTCTGTTGGTTAAAAAAGAAACTGATCTTTGGATTGTACAAGCTTTCTCTTATCGAGTTTCCCAAATAAAAAACGTTCAACAAGCGACTTATAGAAATAAACTCACACGCGATTGCAATAAAGGATTGCATTTTTTAACGAGTCGCTAAAAGTAATACGTACATTACATGTATAGCGATACGTTAATCTTAACGATAGCGATTGAACTTTTTTCGAATCGAGAGTACAAACAGCGTTATACATCGGTCCCTGATAAATCTGAAAAGAAGAGTATATAAATAATTGGAGAGAACACTCACACAGAAGATTTGCTTGCAGAGGCTTTCCGATTAATCGGAGACCGACTCCTCTCCATTTTCACATGCGTAATCAGCAGCTCTTTGTCTTCGTTTGGCTTTTTTCGATGCCGCCAGGGTTCTTCAACCTCCATGCTGGTAATTCCTCCGAAATCAGAGGGGTGAGTGGGCCGCGTCTAGACGCAGCAACCGACGACCCTTTTCTCGAAGGACGAAGGGAGGACAGAAAGGTTTTGTCACGATGACAGTGATCCGTTGTTGGATAAACAGTTGAGTTCTGCTTGAGGAATTATCCGTCCGACAAAAGGGTAGAGGATCGTTCAAGGCATAAATATTCCACTTCAGAGATGTTTCGTTTGTTCTTGGTTTAATCATTTCTGCTTTTGCATACGGTTTTCTATTTTAGCCAAAGATTCTCTCAGTTCGTTGTGTATTATGATCGATCCGCTTCTTCTCTCTGTGCACCAATTCTGAATTTGATTTCTCGCTGATAAAAATAAAGTTGTCGATGGTAAAAGACGTTGGAAAGCAATCCGCTACGATTTCGCTGAATGTTCCTTTTCCTTGCGGTCAGCAGACACCTTCGACTTCCTACGCGGTATCTTCCGGTGGCTGAATACAGCGTGGAAATAAGAAAATCATCGTTTCCAGTTCTCTCGAATCTACCTCGATGAGGAGAGTTCGACGACGCGTGACGTAGGAAGATTTATAGGATTGCCTGGCGAGGCGGTCCGCAATCGTTAGCCTTTTCAGTCTTTGCGACTGATTGTACGGTACATACGTGTTCGGGATTCGCTTCGAGTGAGCCGAGAAAATACTTGCGACCGTAAAAGAGAATATCCTGTTTATCGTCGCTCCCTTCTACCTCGATGATATTCCTGTTTCCGACTTGTGTGGGAACGAGTCTTCGAAATTGAACGCTCGCAAAATCCGCTATCCTTCAGAAACTTATTTGTCCGAATGAGAATCGAACTTTATTGTTCGTCGTTTCATTAACTACCTGTATTGTCCAAAATAATTAGAGGATCGTATTACGTGTCACCTTGAGTTTCATGTTGGCAATTTTTTAACAGTTTCAACGGATCTTTACGCGTCAAGTTAAACATCGTTACTATATTCCGTTAGTATACAAGAGGAAATCGTCGTGTAAACATTTGTCATTCGAAACATTGTTAAAGAGTTAGAACGATATAACGATATACGAAATGTAACGTTGTAATGCTAATGTGTGTTATTGTGGTACAAAGTACGAATAGATCAGGAATATTTAAATCTAGTAGTAGTAGTTAGAAGTATCGTAATACACGCTTCTGTAACTTCAATAAAAATTCCTTTTTAAAATGTTCAGCACTCACATACGATCGACAACAGTAAAAAAAATTGAATTTATTGCTCGTTGAAGTTCCTGTTTATTGGTCGTTGAAGTTGCAGCCGTAAAAATATTGTGATAAATTCCAACTACTGCTACATTTGAATATTCCTGATCTATTTATACTTTGTAGCGTAGCAACGCGTATTCATTATGTGTGTCGTTTTTTCGTTAGAACTTTTTAACGATGCTTATCACTCGTATCATTTTTATATCTCATCCTACAGAATATACCGACCGATAACGATTCCTCTATTTTATCTTCAAACGTAAGAAATTTTTCAACCATAGAAGAATACGATTTATTGGAAAATAGAGCAAAATGTGAACGGTAATAGCGCAGCAGGGTTAAGAAAGTTCTCTCAGCTTGCTACAGATAGAGGAATGTTGTTTTCCAGAGCTTAGATGGAATTGGATTTAGAGATGGTTTATTGGTCGGGATGTGCGTGTCCAGAGGCGCGGCCTTAGCGCATTGTGAAGCATGTTAACGAGCTAATTGGTAACGGACCGGTGGCAACAGAAGACGGCCTCGTCCTCATCAATGATTTCCTTCATCGAGCGTGTAAACACGAGCGATTAGGGAAGGAAAACGTGGCTTTACGTGCGCATTATGCATCCGGTTGGCCGGTGATAAGCTCGTATTGCTACGCCTTGGACTCGCGTTGCGAGATTCTCCAGCGGTTTTCGCAACGCCTTTGTCCTCGTTCGAAACGATTCGTCGATTCAGTTATCACGCTTCGCTCAAGTTACATTGTCTTTCTTCATTTCAAAACAGCTGACGCACGTCAAATCGAACCAATTTCGGTATCGTTATTTATCCTCCGTGATTATAATTTATCTATTCGCTTACTTTTTCCTGAATATTTTCTTAAAATCAATTATTCCGAACGCAATTCCAGCGACGATAACAACAACAGACTGACCATATTGACCTTTTTACACATGAGATGTAAATACATTAAAAACCTCGATTTTGAACGTACTACTGGGTAACGAATGCTTAGCTTTCCTTGCGTTAAACCGACTTATCTTGTTGCTTTTATTCATCCTCTTTCTACTTCCTTCCTTTTCTTCGTATTGTTATTATTTCTCTTTTCCTTCTTCGCTACTTTATACGACTGTGCGTGCGATTATCTTTGGATGAAACAGGATATTCAACTCGCTTAATAAGTTAAATGAATTAAAGCAAGGACACTAAGAAATACCACCGATAAAAATACAGTGCAAGGTCGCTGAGAAAGAAGTTTACAGAGATAAAAAAACAAATATAGCGCGATTAAAGGAGTTAGAAAGGAGTAAGGAAGCGGTCGAAAGTAATTCGCTCGGTTTCTTTTCCTCGATTCTAATTACTTGTCCGGTTAGTTTCGCAAAAATCCTTTTCGCCTGTCGGTAGATTTCGCGAAAAGCTTCTTCCGACTCGCGGTGCATAAATGAAAGGGAAACGCGAGCATACGGCTCGCCTTTGTGTCATTTGCTGCGTTTCAGTTGGTAGTTTGGAAATGGGAAATAAAACAGCGAGCTAGTTGGCGCGAATCTTCTGCATTTTTAATGCCCGTTGCCAGCTGCTAATTCCTCGGCTTTTCCTTTGCATTCGTTTCCAACACACGCTGAACGAACGCTCGTTGAATCGCGAGACATTTATTGCCCCTAAGAGATAAAAGAACGCTGATATTTTGTTAATGAAACGATAACGATGCACACGCTACTACCGATTTCGTCTATAAAAGCACGCTTTCTAATTCGACGCCGCTGACGAGAGCTCGAGCTCACCAGCAATAAGGCGTAATGACGTCGCAGACGTAACAAATTTTACTGTCACGCATTACGATGGATTATCATAGCCGGGAACCTGTAATTTCGTATTTTATTTGCTCCCTGGCTAGCCGGATGTCGCTGATTGTAACCAATTATTTCGGCAACAACGTAGAGTCGATTTATTTTCCACTATGTGCTCTCTACTTTGTCGGAGTTGAAAAGTATTTCTGCAACGTTTAACCTCTTGATGATCATAGAATTACGAAGAATTTGGAATGAACGATTTGGAGAACAATCGTTCCTCTGTCCCCGAGATATGCTGAGTTTTTAGTGTCAAAAAATCGGAATCTCCTCGTGAAATAATTTACCGATCGATAATATTAACGAGTCGACAAATGGAACAATCGAATGACCGATAATTTGTTAAATTTACTTATAAAATTTCAATCAAGACAATCGTCCTATTTGTCCAACTAATAAAAAATTGAAGCCGTACAGGGTGTGCACTGGTGTCATCGAAACGATTGTAAGAGCTCGTTTCGATTCCGATAAAAAGAGAATCTGCGCGTCAAAGAGAATTTGATATCCGCAAAATTAATATAAAAGATAATCGTCTTCGTTAATATAATTAGTAGGCAGCCCTGGGTGGCGTGTAATTCTGTTAATGCGTTTACGCACGCGTTTCAACCATAAATTTCACGGTTCGTTGTCCGGTACATGTAAAAGTTAATACGCACTTCGCATAACTTCGCCTGGTCTCTGCCAGTGAATTCGATCGAGCATAAAGCACGATGTGCTTTGTGATGTTCATTGAACCAAACTTGACTTTCTAAAAAAACGAACGCGTCTTTATCGGATCATAAAGCGTCGACAAATGAATGACAGTTTATCGACGACAAAATGCATATCGAAATGCGATACATGCAATAAACCAACAGCGATGACGAACCAGTTCTTTCCGCTTATTTTACGTACAAGTCGTGCACGTTTTTATGTTCTTACCTTTTACGCCAAAACACCTAATCTTTGTTTTTTAACTTCTTTTCTCGATAAATTCTATGGTTCGTTGCTTGTATTTGTACATCGTACGTTTGAGAACGCGATAGCTGTGCTGTGCTACGTGCTAAGCTTCTCGAGTTCTGCCTATGTTAAATGCCATACGAATGGTGATAATTGATAGTCGTTTAGTTACTAATAATCGCTGCTTGTTTGCTAGTCCATCGTCTCGCACAATCCCTGGCTGTCGAGTTAATAAATTTTCTTATTAGAATTCCTATTAGAAAGGGTGAAAAATATTGGAAACTTTGGCCCCAGTTCGATGCTCAGAGAGCGTAAAATCTTCCACAACACGGCTACAAATCTCGCGCAATTCTCGAAGTTCAGATTCTACATATGGATTTTGCAACCTGGTTGCTATTGTGTTTGCAAAAGGTTCGCTTTTGTGCGCTTCCTTCTCCACTTTCTCTCCCTTTTCCCCCATTGTTTCCTAAACGACCTATTCTTCGACGAATTCCCAGGATCGGACGATGTTTATTGGAAACGCGCGAAGGTCGAGGTAATTAAGAACGGATCGCGTTGGTTATATTCGACGACGAGAAAGTACGAAGCGAGTCGCGAAAGTATAAGTTTGGCCGAATAATTCTGAGCAGCTTGTTTACTACGCGCTGGATAATACTGGCGCCAACAAGCCGGTGTTTTCTCAGCTGGACCAGCCAGTGCATTCACACCGTGCTGCACCAGAAGCGCATCGCCCTTTCCCTCAGCCTCCCGTGTCGCTAACTATAATACATGCTTCGTAGCTCGCACGACCTGAGCCTTTTATTCTGTAACGCCAATCCCTTCCTCGCTGCTTTGGCGAAGGTCTTCTTCGACGTTCGAACGGCTTGCCCTCGACCAATGACCAAGCCAAAACCCTTGGCCTCCGCCGCTTTGATCGCGCATCAAAGTTTCGCTCAGGATCACTTTGGGTCTCGAGTCGAAATTGCAAGTTTTTCAAGCGTGCTTCTCAAAGCTCTATAGACTTGGAAAAGAAGCCAAGTACTTTGCACGCTTTTAGGTATCCTGCAATAGTAATCTTTTGCCACTTTTTTCATTTTACCATGTGTATCATCGACGATAGATCTGCTTTCTTTGGCCACTTTGGCTCCTGGATCGAAATTGCTAATCTTTCACGCGTGCATCGTGAAGCATCGAACCTTGGAAGAGGAAACGAGTACTTTGATCTTTTGTATCCTATCAAAGATCCTTTCTATCGGCCTTTTCATTTTCGTTGGTGCGTATCATCGATGAAAAATTTTCTTTCGTTCCTTGATCATTCCGATCGGGATTACAAATTCGTAATTTTAATAAAAAAAACAAAAATGCGCCTCGAAGAACCGAACGTAGGATAGGAACCTAATATCCTCTGAACTTTAGGTAACAGTAATTTTTTTATTACTTTTTAGCATTTGATATGTATCATCGATGAAGGATCTTCTTTTGTGATTCCATTACTTTGGATCTCTCATCGAAATGGCTAATCCCCACGTGTACATCATAAAGCGTCCGAGCTTGGAACAGGAAACGAGCACTTGGATCTTCTGTATCCTGTAATAAAATCTTTTTTATTATCTTTTTTATTTCTTTTGTGCTTATCGTCGGCGAAAGATTTTCTTTCGTCCTTTGATCACTCCGGGGGCTTCCAATCAAAATTGCAAGTTTTTCATGAACGTATCTCGAGGCTGCGAGCTTAGAGCAGTAACCTAATATCCTGAACTTTCGTATCGGATAACGGTAATTTTTTATTACTTTTTTTCACTACTATTTCACTATTTTTTTGATACTTATCACCGATGGAAGATCTGCTTTTGTTCTTTTCAAAGTAACTTGATGTATTACTCTTGGCAAGGTAGCGAATTTTCGACGTCTGCTTTTCATCCCTGATCGATCCTCGGCTTTAGCTCAGCTTCATATTCGTTTCATCATTCTGCCGTTTAAGAAGCTGCGTCTGGCAGTGCCGATTAAAAACACCGTTCGCCAGCCATCTTCTGGTCAACTTACTCTCCAGGATTTAGAGCGACTAATTATGCGAGTACGGTGCCGGGTGCTAACAAGATTCCAACAACGTATTATCGGACGATGCGATTAGAAGCGGTATAAAGCAACTTTTTCTAGCGACTAGATTATTCCAAGACTCTGACGCGACTCGAGCTTAAAAATACTCGATCGTTCCAAGCGATCAGTATACAGTAATCAAGGACTAATCCTTGACTCGTAAAGGGAACGCTGTTCAATCGATATCGATTAGGTCGCAAATCAGTTGGATCGTTTTTTCTTTATAAAATAAAGAGTATCTCGATAGCGCAGGTTACCTCCTAATCCTGGATAGCGTCTCTCGAAGGATTTCGCCAAGGGTTACGAACTTTTTGCGCATGACACCCGAGTACGATCACCCTCGTGGAGCCCCACAAGCTCTCCCTTGTACACAGACCCTCGACACACGTGAAAGACGCCAAGTGTGAGAGGCAGTGCCGCGCAGTTCTTTATTCAAATTCTTCATCGTGCGAGCGCGAGTCGCGCCAGCTCCTACTGTGTGGCTCTCGGCAATTTTTCGCGTCGCCTAATCGCAAGTCGAGTCTCAGTGCACGGACGTAATCGTTTCATTTGCTACTCAAACTACATATGTCCGCGACAGATCCGTGTGATTACGGCGGGGGAATCGTCGCGGGGGTTGAAGTTATCGTCGGTGAAATTTCCGTAGTGACAGCGACGTTTTTCTTGCGATCTTATTGATTTTTCTACCGTAGTTTTGTCGTTTTGATTTTTCCATGTATATATAATATGATCTTATCGATCGAATGATTCCTTTGCTTTCCTTGCCAATCGCGTTACGTTCTGAGAAAATGAAATGGACGTTTGTTTCACTCGATCGTTGGGTTTCTTTCTCGATGGATGGATAAGATTTTCTATAGTTTAAGAATATTTTCTACCTTTCCTACGTTCTACGTTTAATCTTAAAATACTCCAATTTCTTCGTATTTTGTACAATTGCAGAGTCCAAGCGAAAGGAATAGCGATACGATCGTTGAAAAGTAGGATTCAGTGGATTAGCAGGAGTCTCCTAACGTTGTCGCTTTGCCTTCGAAAGAGAAGTTTAACTTGCAATTAGTTACTCGAATGGTACAAAGTCCTGTGAAATTAAAGAAGAGTTTTTTTTTTTTTTTTTTTTATTTTGGTTATTTTACAATTTGTCCTTGCGGACATTTGGTAAAGTGTTATATCTTGTTGGTGAAGAAAAAAAAATATAAATAAAAAATAATATAGCATGTGGGCGGCTACCCCCAGCGGGGTACCAGCTTCGTTTTTTTTTTTCTAAGTTATATCTTTTCATTAAAGAAGAGTGGCGAAATATGCAATATTTTGGCTGGACGAATAGCAGGGAACAACTACTCTAAACATAGTTTCATAGTGCGAAGCATAGAACGTTTCTGGATGAGATATTTCTCTCGTCAAGCCATAAGCTTGTTCTCAAGTATCTTCCACGAGATTTATCGAATTTCAGCGAAAAGTGAGTTACATTTTCCTAGAAATTTTCGTGTTTTCCACCGATGAATAGCGTACAGCGTAGAGTATTCTGTGTTCGTTCGCTCGAATGCTGAAACGCTCGGAGGAAAGTGGCGAGGAAGCCAATCCGGTTGGTCGCTTTCGCCGCATATGGCGGCGGGCAAAGTTATAAATAATGCCCATCGCCCTCCTGCGTATTCACCTTTACATAATGACCGGCAGAAGACGGACGACGAAATCTCGGATCGGATGTCGGGCAAAAAGAAACGAGAAAAACCGTAGGAAAGCCTGACCATCATATCTGTGCAGCCGATATCTCGATGCCCTACAAGCGCAATTTTCTATGCTTCTATGCGTTTACATGCCTTGTCTTCACACGCCCCAGCGATTAGTGGTTTTTCCTATAGGAGACTTGTTGATCTGGAAGAGAAGCAGATCGAAGGAAACATTTTATTATTGCAGAACTCTGTAGAACAAAGTTTGACAGCTATTAGTATTTTAGTTTTGTAAATTCAAGCACGCTAAATGATTTTATATGTACATATTTGGATAGTAAGCTTCAATGAAATTGTGATTCGGGTTATTTGAAATTGGTGAAAGTTTCTCGAGTCTACAGCTCTTTTAGGACGTCGTTATTTGCGAGATGGAAATATTTAAAAAAGAATGACGATTAACAAAACAGTGAAATCAATAAGAGACGGTCACAATGCCTCACATCGTTTGTCAGACAATTGTTCGGTAGGTTTAACCTTTTGCATTCTCTCTGGATCATCTCCGACAGAGTCGCATCGTTGGAGAATTCCTTAGGTTTAAAGAAGATAAGAAGCGTTGTTGATATTGAAACGTTAAAAGTGCTCGATTAAAAGAGAAACGAGGTAGAGACATAAAAAATTGAAAGACTATAGTGGGATTAAACAATGGATCAATGGAGTACAGAAGAACGGAATGAACGTAAACTGTTGTATTCGTGATGATTCACAAAGAAACAAAAAGACAATGGTGACTCGCGTCAGTTCTCGCTCTAAACGCGGTCAGTTTGGACAGCAAAGTTCGTGTCTCCGATAAGAACATCGCGAAAAACCTACCTGAGCCTAGTTCGAAGGATGGTCCGTTGCGGTAGCGCGCTTAAGATTAACGATAGCGGAGGTCGTGCGCGAATCGTTCCAGTTTTCATTCCCTCGAGAGCAGCTCTCGAAAATGTCGACGATCCTATTGCAGTGCGTTGGAAATTGCTTCCAGAGAAGGAGAATGCGCACAGGTTCGTGTTCGCGCTGGTTTCCTCTGGAAAACCATTATTCCAATCTTTTACGATTTACCAATCGCGCATCCCTGTTGTTTCAAACGTTTAAACGTTCTAGAAATCTTTTTTCTCGATTTCTTATTCACGTTCGTCGCCCAGCCTGATTCGGCTAAGTTTCCTGCGGGGCCCAAATCCGACCGCAGAACGTAAATAGAGCGACAAGCAGGAATTCATTGTTTATCCCCTTCGATTTATTGTTTATCGCCTTCGATTCATTATAAAGAAAAGATTATTCATTTCTGAAATGGAGAAGAGCTAGAGTATTCCGAGGGATCTCATGGCAGATATCTCAGATCTTTCATACTTGTGAGACGTATATCAGTGATTTTTTCATCCTCAAAATGTTCAGTAAACAGCGTGAAAATATATTTGAAAGTGAGGAGAGTAGTGATAACGGAGTCTAACTATTTTTCGAAGTGCCCAACATCACCCCAAATGCGTTTGGAATGTTTTAACGAATACTATACGATATAGGATAATGTAATATATTATCCAGAATATAAATTAGTAAAAAGTATGGTATAATGTGTTTTTAATATTTTTATGTTGTATATCCTATATATAATATCGTATATTTAATTAATTAACTCGAACAAGAAGAGCGTCACCATCATTTGGCGACGGGGCCCCCACGGAAGTATACCCGTCGCATAGATATGTGCGACGTGGTGACGAACGTGTTAAAGAAACTAGATCGATGAAGAATTAAAATTTTTTTTTTTTTTTGTTTGTTTGAAAATTGACATAAAACTGTTGAGTAGTATATGGAAATAATATCGAATAAATTTCGTTGCGAATGACAAATTTTCGTTTTCTTTGCAGGTATGCACTGCCTAGGTGCGGTGACAGGAGGCATTCCCAGCCCAAATGGGGTTGGCGGTCGGGGTGGCATTCTTAGCGTGTTCCGAGCCCTTGGAGTCCTGGTGTGCGAAGGGAGGATTCAGGGCCCTCCACGTGGCTACAAAGAGGGCCCACATTGTGCAGCGCCTATGCAGTCGGTGCCTAATGACCACGTGTGCGAAGAAAATAATTACTTGGTAAGAAAATTATTCTCGTAATCTTTTCCACGGTATCTAAACTGCTTTTCCAAGAAAATACAGTGGCGAGCGTATAAATAAGGAAACAACAACTACTAGTAATCTTAATTGTATTATGAGGCATTCTGTTCTCATTCTTTATTGCAACACAGGATTTAAAAATACGTATAAATATAGAATGATCGTTGAACGTTTACTTGCAGTAATAATTAGAAATCACTTGTATTTCTACTTACTTTTATAGTAGAATATTTAAGAATACATTTTCTATGGCCTGAGACGTTGTTTCAAATGTTTATTTCAAATAATAATTACAGACCGAATTAAGTCAGGTTTGTAAAATAAACGTGTCCCCTATTTATGTGCTCGCCACTGTACCCTTTGTTTCGATAACGGAATGACGTCGTTAAATCGTTTCCTCCTCTATTGAAAACGTAGTAATTAAAATTTCTATAGACAATGGTTTTCTCATTTGCCTTTCTTTTTTCATATAATCTGTGCAGTGTGATCGATATCTTGTACTGGTTCGAGAGATCGCTGATCGTATTGCAATTGGTTCGTTCCTGTCCATCGAGGTAGTGTTGTGCAGCAACTGTCCATGCGGTTTGGCCAAATCTACGTGCAAGAACCCGATCTGCACAGTGCCGTCCTTATCAATCTCACCATGGCAACAAGCGTCGGAGATGCTGCTGGAGTATTGGTGTGTTTGCGTCGTTCCCAGCAAGTAAGTGTGCCAATCAGTTGCTCTAGACTATTTATTTTAACGATAATAGCATACGTAACTAATCCCTCTTGACAAACAAATTTTCCCTCGATTCGTTAGCGAAATTGATCGTACTTTTATAAGATAGAAACACCTTGCAACGTAAATTTAATCTGTTTATATATAAAAATTATAATCTATGTATAATTATATTTTCTACAAAGTGTATAGTTATCTTAGTATAAGAGATATTGTACCATGAAGATCAATAGCATTCAATTGTTGAAATAATTGGCTCAACTGAATGCAATTAAATGTAATTCATTTAACTTGGTACTTTATACGATAGACATATTAATGATTTTATTAAAGACTTTTTTTTACTAAGACTTTCGAACGTGGACGTATGACTCGGCGAGTAGTTAAGTGGATCATGTTCATTAATTTTCTATAAATATCTTTTTTTGCCACTAACAAATCGAACGAATAACAATGTTTAGGAGCCCAGAGACGATGAACTTCTACGGTTTATATCAGGCAGTCCGTTCACGTCTTCACTTCAGCCAAGTCGCTGCATGGTGGTCCAGGAGCAACGGCGTCGATCCCAGTTACATCGTGACAAGGGTGGTGCCATATAACGAAGAAAATCTGGGAAAGTTCCGGGAATCTCCTGTGGAGCACACGTTTCCTTTAGCTGGCCAAGGGGACGGAAATTCTATAAAAGTAAAAGAATCGATTCTTATCATTTATCAGCGTCGTTTTAAATCGTCCGCTTATACCATTAATCCAGGAACATTGTCATCAATTGGGAAACAAAAAGTTGAACTATCTGTGATATCGATTAACATATCCTTCTCACGTTCGACGTTCCTTTATTCTCACATTACACGTTTCATGAAAATCATTGTCTCTTTTATATTCGCGTTGAAACATATTACGGGCGAAAGCTCGTTGGATGAAGATAGATGCGCTTAATCGATCCAAGGATTCCCTGGCAAGCAATAGCTCGCTGGGAACGCTCGAAATGATGCGTTTGACTCACGATAAAGGCGAGGTCAATGTTCCTCGAACTGTCCATGTAATTCGCATGGTGGTTCTCTCGTCCACGTACTCAGAGTACCTTCCACGGTTCTATTCTGGTGGTTCGAGGACACTAACGAATGCCTACTTTTAACCAGCAGATGAGTCACCGGCTACCCAATCTCGTTCCAAGTACCGCGACTGCATTTAATGGAGCTGAAGAGGATTTCTCGTGTAAATTTTAGGTCACCGTGTGGGCACTGCCGAGGATGGAAGAGGTTCCGATTCTCACCTGTCCGTTGCATCCGATCAAAGAGAAAGACGAGGAGGGTGTAGCGAGGGCTTTGACACCTACCAAGGCTATCCCGGTTCCGAGCGCTGCGCAAAATCCCGAAGCCCTTGTCTTGCCTGGTAATGAGGGGAATTGCAATTGATCAGCGTAATATTTCGATGTTCGAGTATTACCTTCCTGAGTGTCTCAGTTTATGTAAATTTGGTCATACACCGAACTATCCACCTTCTCATTTTTTTATATTAAATAAGTGGGTAAACCTCATGTCGCTTCTCGATTCTTTTTTTCTTAAATCATTCGCAACCATGAATACGTACACGTGTATATATATCGCTGACTCGATATCATTGCGACCCTAAGATATCTCGTAATGACGACATCGTTTTACCGAGATATCTTGTCCCTAGTTACGAAAAGGTTAATCATATTACAAAGCGTAAGTTTCTTCTTTTTCTTTGCTTCTTTAAATTGTTATCGAATTAGCAAAATATGTTCCTTTGTTTTTGCTTTTTCAAATCGTTAATAAATTAGCGAAGATGATGCTCGAAATACGTCCATTACGATACTGAAGCTAGAATATGTCGTGAAACAAATATGTTTTATTGAAACAGCTCTGGTGGACGACAGGCTGCAAACACCTTGCAACAAGCCCGGCAAACATCATTGTCCTTGCGACGAGGAGGACGTTCCACCGCCATCACCAGTGATTCCACGACAGAACCGCGAGAGAAAGCGTCGTCGATCTCTTCCGTGTGGTCCAACAGACGCAAATTCCTGCGTTACGGTTCAACCGATGCCTCTTCCCTCGGTACAGGAAGCTGTAACGCAAGAATCGCAGAAAGACAGTCAGAGCTCGAGCTACCCGAAATGTTCCACCGAGATCTCGATCAATCGCGGTATTAAATTTGTGCAAGGTCAGAACTGCAAATTCGAGGAGAACAGCATCAGGAATAGGAAGAACTTAAACTCAGATAATCTGGAGCGGTGTTTTAAGACGCAGCTGAGCATCGACGGACGAGATGGAAACACTGAGAAACGGTACAAACGAACGATCGACGAACCTGACGCAAAATCGTTATCGAATTCTAATGATAAACAGTGCAATTTGGAGAAGAAGCAGAAAGAACGAGAAATAAAGTCGGAGAAGAATGGAATATTTGAGAATCTGATACCGTTCAATTCGTCGCTGCCGTGGTCTTTTGTCGAATCTTGGAATAATAGTAACGCAAATGGCAAGTGTGCTTTTCAGAGCTTGCGCGGAAACAAGGAAACTTATTTCAACGACTCTGAGAGAATCTGCAAAGCGCCAGTCAGCAAGGATTCGAGTATCGTGATCAATCCCTTTAGGCAACCCAGTCCTTTCCACGAATCAAATCCAGGTCCATCGACGAATAATCGTTTAAAGCAGGATTCCTTCAACTCCACTTGCATGGTGCATCAAAGCTGCGTCAAGTCGTCGTGCAAGTTGTCGAATTCTGGAGCGGTGTCGTCTGGACGAGAAGCTTTGGACACGGACTCGGACAGGGGTGTCAATAATAAAGGGAGATCCAGAAAGGATTTGAGTCAATTAATATCCAAGCTATCGTTTCCTGACGATAAAGACAGAACAAAAGAGGAAGGAGGTTTCTTGGATTGGTTCACCAAGGTTCCTGGACGAGTTCTCGGAGTCACGCCAAACATCAACTACATAGAGAATAAGGTGAAAGCTACGAATTTGAAGAGTCAGGAACAACACGGAAACGAAGTGAGATTTAAAAATTGCAATCTGGAGTTGAGCCAGCAAGAATTCGACGAAGTTCTGGCTGTTTTAAGAGCTAGAACACCGTCTGAACGTAAGAGAACAAGTGTCAGGACCGTAAAGAGACGAGAGAAGCCGGAGAAAGCAGTAGAAGATGGATCGACTAAGCCGGTAACGAAGTGCGGGAATGTAGAGAGTAACGAATGCTCGACAAATAATTTGGTGAACCGTGCCAAGTCCTGCGAAAGTTGCAATCACAAGTTATGTAGGAAAAACGACCAACAAGCTTTAGAGAAGACCAATTTCGCTGAGATCTATGGCAATAAGAACATTTACAATCCCCAGAAACGCGAGAAGTTGGATGGCGATGAGTCGAACGAGAATCTACAGGCGATCAAATGCAATAATTCTGAAAAGAGGAAGAACGACACCATGGACTGTCTGCAGAACGTGTCGAACAAAGCAGATATATTATTGGGAGCAATTTTGCGAACCAGCAAAGACCGAGGGAACCAGTCGGAGGTTCCTTGTGGGACCAAATCGAGGTCCGCGTTGGCAATGGCCACCAACGAAATGGAAAGCAGTCGAAATAACGTGGCCAACGAGAAGTATCAGGAACAGAAACTGCCAATGGAGGATGAGAAGTCTCTGCCAATGGCGTTCAACAAGAGATTTAATCGGTTCCGACAGCTTTTCAAGAAGGAGCACGAGAAGAAATTAGAGGATAATCCGCAGGATGCGATCCAACAGATCGTTCAACGTTCGTTCATGTACAACAACGTGCAACCAAGCTTACACGATCCAAAGAACTTCAGGGATAGTAAAGCGAAGAGAAGGATAAATTTCCCGAACATTATCGAAGAAACGGAGAAGCGTGACGCGAGCCCCGATCCTTCAGAGCTTAGTACAAATGGCGCACATCAAAACTCATGTATCTATAGTACAAATTCCAAGAAGGATAGCTGCGACTACGACGAAGTCGAGACGTCCAAATGGCAAAATAGACTGCATAGTACAAACGAAGAAGATAGCATAACCGAGCACGAGGAGGAGGAGGAAGATGAAACTGTGTCGAAGCTTTGCAAAGATTCTGTTTCGAATGTGGCGAAGAAGAATCGAAATTATAGT
This sequence comes from Bombus pascuorum, assembly GCF_905332965.1. Lineage (NCBI taxonomy): Eukaryota > Metazoa > Arthropoda > Insecta > Hymenoptera > Apidae > Bombus > Bombus pascuorum. The sequence goes on along the minus strand of NC_083497.1, from coordinate 10,856,633 downwards.
CTTGGTAAAGACAACGCCATCACGGAGGAGGACGAAACAGTGGACAAAGTGGTACCGACCGCCATCGAACAAGAAAGATTCCGACGATCATTGGAAAACGCAGCTTCGATGGTGTTCCATAGCAGAACCGGTTTACCATTGACATCCAGTCCAGCTCCATTGAGAAGAGGCAGCTGTTGTTTCGATTACGATAGTAGTCTGAATACCGTCTCCTCAAAAAGAAGGTACGAATCGAAGAAACAGGTGAAAAATAAGACAAATCACATCTTAAATTCTATATCTTCCTCGGTAGCCAACTCCATATACGGTACATGAACATATCGGTGAAAAGATTCCTTTGGTTAAAACGAGCTTTTTGTTTCAGTGCTCTGTTCGAGTTGAACACTCCACCAAGTCCAGGTGCAGTGTCTTTGGAAGAAACAGACAGAGAGACCGAGAATCTTGGGGAAGGAGAGGAGACACCAAAAAGACGTTCGACTTCTCGTAGTAGACCGCAGAGTCATGCTCTTTTAGGCAGCTTCGAGGAATCAGCTTTAAATGGTAGACTGGAACCTGTGTCCACCGTTCACGGTTTCACGGCGGAATTAGGTGCCAGCGGTTCGTTCTGTCCGAAACATCGAAAGCTTCCAGTCACTGTGTTCTTCTATACGCTCGGTGACAATGATAAAGTTTCTACGCCCTATCTCGTACGTACATCTTATATTCTTTACTGTATTTTTTCTATTTCATTTGAGTTTTGTTATTTGTTCTGCTTTTTTTTATTCTTTTTTCTTTTTCTCTGTTCTTTTAGATTAAAAGGAATTTTGTTATTATCATTGTTATGTTTGAATGATATATTCAGAAATGTCATGTGACATTGATGAAACAAACTTGTGTTACTTTTACATAGGCACATATTAATTTGGGCAAAAAGGGCTACCAAGTACCAAGAAGCGGTACTATTCAAGTAACGCTTCTCAATCCTTTGGGTACAGTCGTTAAGATGTTCGTAGTACTATACGATCTTTCTGATATGCCACCACGATCTCATACTTTTTTACGTCAGAGAACACTGCGGGACAAAACACTACGCTACCTCGTACATCTTAGGTGCGTACATCTCAGTACATCTTCACTGACTCTCTACCTATCAATATGCAACTAACACCCGCATGCATCCAGAGATCGCTCTACTGCACGTTAAAGTCAAATATTTCATTCCAGATTTATGTCCGGTAAGTCTGGCCGGATTTATCTTCATACGGACATTCGTATGATCATTTGTCGCAAGTCCGACGTTGATACGGCGTCGGATTTTGGGTCAGAGCCACCAAAGGAACTACGAAGCTACATCCATGGTCCTACCAATCCAAAATTTTCGCCAAGGTGCTGAGCCACGTGGCTCTTTCCATGGGGTTGCTGTCAGTCACTCCGCTCGCCTAGTCCCCTTCACGCAGAGGTTTAGCAGAGACCAGCTTTTGTTTTTAGAATTCTAAACAGATCTTCTTGAAACGATGCCTGAGAAATCTTTCACATTACCGAAGAATGATCATGAGAAGGAGTTGATAGAAAATCTTTGTGAACATGGCCTTTTCACGAAGAGGAAAGAAGGTTGTAAAAAAAAAAGAAGAAAATGTCCAGATGGAGAAAGATTTTTGTAGTAAAATAAGACCATCCTTCGCAAAAAGAAGGTATATTGGCGGTCCTTAGCAGGGCATTCATATTTTGAGATTATTTTCGCGAAGAAGATGAGAAGGCAACGTAACAGTTTGGAGAAAAATGTTTGCAGGAAGTTTCAGAAGAGAAGATTGTCGTCTTTCGTAAATGTAACGTTCCAGATTGGTAAGGAGAAAGGAATGCTAAGGGGCATATTGCGAGCCGCTTTAATAAGAATTGTTTTGCTTATTGTTTAACTACAATTTATTTTCTTTCTTCTCAAATTGCCGGTAATGTTATCTTCAACGCGGAAAAAGAAGGTGTATGTTAATTTCAGCTTACAATGGTTTCTTTCGGTTTTAGTTTCTTTGCGGATCGAAATTTTTAGTTCAATTGAATGAATTATTATTTTTCGTTGAATTGAATTTATACGCTGTATTCGGTCTCGGATTTTCGGCGATGATTGTCGCTTTGAATTTTTGTCTTTCATATTTCTCGCGTTCGAACGCGTTCATACTAATAGTATATTTTCAGACGGAAACGAATAAGGTTTCCAGTTGTCCCGAGTTCGTCGTTTTAATTATAAGATAGACGATCTCCTTGCTAGGCCATCTCTCTGATTTATTGTTGTAAATATAAGTCATATGTAAAAGTCGATTAAGAATTTTTTAAACGGGATGATACTGTCATATGTGTGTAGCACTCTACGTTAGAAAAAGAAAGAAGTAAAAAAAGAGAGAAGGAAGAAAAAATAAGTGATACGAGCATAGAAAATATCAAGAATCAGGTCTCTCGTTGACATTTAAAAGAATCCTCAAACTATTGTACAAATGATAAATAGAGAACTATGTGATCTAGGAAATCGTTTAAAGCGTAATTTAAATAGATACCATTTATCGATTCGTTGATATTTTCAGAAGAAAATTGAAAGACGGTTGACATCGTCGTTTATTTTATTAAAAAAAAAGCAACAAGAGAAAGAAAAAGAAAGAGAAACAGAGAAAGAGAGGGGGTGGAGAGAAAGAGTGAAAGAAAAATGTAAGAAGGCACTTTCGTGTGAAATGATGTAGCTTGCGAATCAACGAGTGGCTGGATTACACGACTTTTCCTGCTCGAAGAAAAAGAATCATTATTTACACATATAAACAGAACACAATCTTGTGTCCGTAGCACTGTGATGAATATTTTGATAGACTATAAAGAGTAATTATATTATAAAGTATCTATTTGAGTAGTGAATATGTCCTAGATTAATTAATAATCATACTAATGTCGTATGAGGAATGTAACCGAGCGTAACTACTAACCGTAAAAAAAAAAAATTACACATATATTTCGCAGTTACACGGCGCTCATTATTGTCTCTATATTAAATGACGGTACGTTTCCCTTATTTTTCTACGCGCATGAGAAAACAGAAATCAACAAGAAAACAGAAAGATAATTTAAGAAGAAAACTATTCGCATTCGCACGAAGACCGTTTGAAATTTCACGTGAAGGATCAACTCACTGACTTCTTTCATCGCGAAACTTCTTTAATTTGTCGTTTAACTTATCAGCGCCTTCTGTGACTTCTGTCAAATGAAAAATTGTCGAATTTTTTAGATCTACGTACGACCAAATTTGCTATTCAAATAAGATGTCAATTCAGGTGAATTTCCGGGCATTTATTATGCTCGCTCTTATTAAAAATAGAATTCGATTAACTTGACACGGTGGAGACACGTAGACGTAACAGATGGATTTTGTGATTCGTTCAAAAAAATTTGTCTTTCAGAACGAGAAATATGTACTCTTACGTATGCTGACGAGTACGTTTACGTTGATCCACGTCGATAATACTTCGCCTGAATCATACGAGAATATTATTTAAAATTCACTGGTCAATGAAGAATTAAGCTGTTTTAACGTTGCAAAAGTTTTTGTAGCACGTGTATTGTACGGCAAGGAAATATAGAGTGTGTAATCACTGCCATGCTGTAAATACATTGTAGCATAGATGAATCGTTGAATAACAATTTAAGGGGGTTTTAGCAATAGTTTGCCTGATCGAGAGATCCCATTTGAACAGAAGCAGAAAGAAAAAGCGGGGTCCATTGAAAAATATCTAAAAATCAGGGGAAACTCGTCTTGTTCTCTATGGTTTTTCCACTTCAAAATCATCACCTCCAAATTTTTTCCAAAGTATTGGATGTCTGTTGCCAACCAATTTAAGCGAATTTTTTTTCAATTGGATCTCGCTTGTGGGTCGATTAGAAAAACGAAGTGTACACGCTGCGAATTTTAATAGCATATTTTCCCAGATCATTGAAAAGTCGCTTGGTAGCTTTAACAGAAAGATCTCAACGATGCGTGTAATTAATTTTCATACGACGGAAATTGAACGAAAAATATGTGCAATTCATTAGTGTACCTTTCTTGAAAAAATTCATGAAGATAGGAGGAGAATACGAATATTGTATTTTTGGAATTTGCAATCGAGAGATGATTAACTTGTACACAAACTTGTAGGACATGCACTAAGAATTTTATTATTGTGATAAACTTTTGTCGGAATAATGGTTCGTAATTACTTCGAAGTCGAAACGCATTCTCTTGTTGCTGGAAAAAGGGGACGAGTTAAGTCGACGGTGCCAAACTTAACAACAAAAGGAAAATGAGGAAAAGATAGGCTTTTGAAAGCGCTCAACGACGCAAACGTTTCGAATCCAACAGCTTCGATCACTATTTTAACTTTTATTTCTTGGCCATAAAAAATTTTATTTTATTCTTCATAATTACTTCCATTTCGTTTTATCTATTTTCTCCAATGTCTTTTAGTTTTTGTTTTCATTCGATTACATTTTAAAGTGTTTTCTTTAATGGAAGTTATTTTTTATTGCCAATATATAATTTTAATTACCAAACGTCGACGTGGCTAGGACCTGATTTGTAAATTATCATCGATTGTTCGGTCTCTCGATAATTGAAAGAAAAAAGAACAGCGAGAAAAAGAAGATGAATGTTGATCAATTGAACCGTTCGATCAATGATAATTGTGAGCTTTATTTGTCAATGCTAATTGTAGAACGTTTTGTTGAGTCATTTGTTGAATCACCTGAACACATTGATGGACGCCAGACATGTACATAGGGTAGTGTTATTTTATAAATGAAAATTATTGTTATTATTAAGATATACTTTTTATTATTTTTAGCGAGCGAAGCGTGAGGTCAGAGAGAAACATTTGTCGAGAGCGAACTCACATATGGTACGCATGGCCAAACGTAATAAAACTACAGCAATGCATTACAACAATTATTCTGTGTGTTTACTTGATAGACCAGTAATTTCCATCGAAGCCTTGTATGCTGTATTGATGTCAAACCGAATTAGATTCTTCGAATTCATTCACACATAATCGTTTAATATTAGACTATGAAAAAATGACATTATCCATTTTTATCTTGTAATATATTTATTAACAATGTTTACAAGTGTTCACTCGCGTTACTCACGCGAATGCCCCTACAGTCTATAATTATAACTCGAAACTGTCTTCTAGGCAAACATTAATCCGAGTGCTCTAGAAATTTTGAATTATATACACGGGGAAACATACAGAGTATACTCGCAGCTACACTGTGAAATCATTTCATGAATCGAATTCCACAGAAAACACATTCGTATAAATGACGTCGTTCCTACGACGGAATATAATTCTCGAATCACAGTGTAACGAGTTTACGAATAGCTCGCAATTCTCTTTAAATTCTTTCCCTCTATGATAGTCATTCTCGTTTGAAGAAATAAAATGATAACAAATCGTAGAAAACGTGCAGCATATACGCAAATTATGCAGTCTCTTTACAGTAATCCTAAGAATGGTAAAGACTAAAAAATTGTTTAGTATTCTAAGGTATGAAGGTTGCACCTGTTTCTTTGTGAAAATTAAACGTTATCGTACTTTACTCTTTACAAACATATACAGAAGTCTTTATTACATAATTTCGGATAAAATATACAGGGGCGATGTTGTGTCGCTTCGCATTCGAAAATAGAAAGTTCACAAAGAAGATTCTACACGAACGCGACGATATTGTATCATTTAAAATCTTTTCGAATTCCTTCTTGGCTGAATTTAACACGTTCATGATGAAATGCATGTAAAATACCTTAGAATATAAACGAAACACGTACGAAACTCACGGTGTTTGCGAGGAAAGGAATTTATTGCGTGTACAAATCTTTGTTTTCGCTTAGTCTTATAAAAATTCCATTGAAAACTAGGACACCTGAAAGTGCTCCTTAAGAATTTCTCTGTTGCCTGTTACACGGTATACAAAATACTTTCCTGAAATTGAAGCTAGATATCAATATCATCGTTCATTATCCTTTTCAGCCAGTCGTTCCGACTCGCATGTCATTTTTATCTAATTCGCACGTCTAAGGAATCGTTAAGTTATCGATCTCCCTCTTCGTTTCTTTACACAGTTTAAAATTCACAGACGTGGATAACATCGTACATTAACAGGTTCGAAGTTCGCCTAGCTACATTTAACTAAAATTACGCATCAAATCACAGTTCACGTTTTGTGGCATCCTCTTATAAAAATTCCTCCTAACGAGTGGAAAATTCCTCCTCGCTTTCGTATCGATCGATCACGAAGTTCAGCCGAACGTACGTTTGCACATTTTCCCGCTCGAATAAAAGCGATTATATACAATAAAATTAATTATACAATTAAAATGCTGACTCAATAAAAGCATTAAACACGTATGTTTATAGATATAAAAAAAGAAAATGATTTTGATGGGGTGCCCAAGTAAATTCTATAATTTTTAATTTTTTTGCCTAAACAATTTGTCAACTTGTAAAATCCTCATTTAATAATTAAAATCACGTAATGAGGTAACAGAGCCGAGGAGAAAAATTAAAAATTAATAGAACTAACTTTCTCGGGTATCTGGGTGCTCCATACATTTAATCATTTTCGTCATTTTGCGTTACTGCGCAGAATGAACTGAAAAAAAAGTAAGAGAAAATAAAAAAAGATCAGAAACGCGCAAAGTGCAGTCGAATTTTGATAGTCGTGATATGTGGGCGTTGTACAACGAGCAATCAGACACTTGACATTCCTGACGAAGCAATAGTGCTATTGCAGCTATCACGGCCAGACATCTAGTTTTCTTTTTTTTTTTTTTTTAATTTATCTAGTTTGTCGTGAAAAATATGTACCGGATTACTAGATCCCTGCTACTTCTCTACAAATCGTAACGCGAAAGCCGCTTCTTCCGAATCACCTACAGCAGAAGCAGCTGTTCCGTCGATTATGTCAGTGCTCATTAGCAGAACGCCTCGTTAAAAAGGAAACACTGAAACACTAAGAGCGATTGCAATGCAGACACGAAATATCAATTTTTAATAGACATTTAACTATGATGGAAAGAGTGCGTGAAGTCATTTTAAAATTTTGCAAATAAAAACGCACTGCTCGCCTACGAGTTGCGAGATTGTATTCTAAATTACAGGAGAATAAATAAATAATAATAATTTACACGAGAAAAGAATGAAAGTCACATTTGAGAAGCGCGAAAAGAAAGTTTCTAGAAAAACTTCCATAGAAGTTTTCCATAGAAGATAAATTGCACATCGAAATTATATTTCCACTTGATTTCAGAATTACATTTGCGCCTTTCTTCAACGATAATATCTCTTATAAAAGTTCTTACGAAAGTATAAATAATAATGATAAAATTTTGCAACAGTGTAACAATGGTTTAAACCATCGGATGATACAAAAGTCAGAGAATCAACAAAAATGGTCTTGTCATATTTTTCTCGCGCACTCTTCAAACGTCGAAATCTGCGAATATATACTTACTTCTCCTCTCTTTGGTCCATAGACAAGAAATTTTACTAGCAATGGCTGACCTCCTTTCCACGTGGGAGTTTGTGCCCTTGGTCGTGGCTCATACGTAGTTGCCTCGTGGCCATTCCACCACCGCAATGACTGCTCCAGTCGGTAGTTGATACTTGAGTTCGATAAAACTTGGAGGAAGTCTTGTTGAAGATTGGTAACAGCTCGTTGGCTTCGTTCGACAATGCCTGTCGATCGGAACGTCGATTCAATGGACGAAGAACAAGACAATATTATACCACGTTATGAAATTACAATACACGGCTCTTACCTTAAGGTATATAATAGCGTCGGTACCATAACCATCGCAACTTTGCAGAACGAGATCACCATGGAAATATCTAGCGTATAATCGTGATACTGGAAGACCGTAGCCGTATCCAGCAAGTGGAACGGTGTGAGCATCGGTTCTGGTTGGCTTAGGCGCTGTACTGTACATGTACTTGAACAAATGGTCCATTTGCGAGCGTGGAATACCACCACCTTTGTCAGACATCTACAAGAATTTTCCATGTAATGTAATTAGACCGCGAACATTTATGCAAATTTATGCTTTTACCAAGATAATTAAAGATTTAGAACCTGGGTGGAAAATTGTTTTACCTATTAAACGTTATATAACGTCTACTATACTTTGGATATTTTATATATTTCAATTAATTAAGTAATTAACTCATTAAGGATTAATATCGCGATAGTGCAACATTTCATTCGCGATTTTTTTCTTGGATCAATCTACATTATCGAATTTTGCTTTTTAAAATTGTGACTATGGAAGGGAATTGTAAGAATTCAATTTCTACTTTCTTCGCCGCTTCTTACACCCAGATCTTACGATTGTTTCCACATTTTGATGATATTCTATATAGTTAACACGCTCTGATTGCGAGCATGTTTCGTATCGAATATCTGACACACCGATATTCGATATCAATGTTGGCGAAACGTCTGACTCAATTTCCACGCAGACAATGTTTATTGATAGATTCGATTGTCGTAATTCACGCGTCGCTCTGACTACATGCTCTAACTGCTATAATTGTTTGCAAAATTTAAAAATGATTCGTAAATCGTACTTTGACGCAAATATCTTCTTCACCGCGGGACACGATCACTTCTATCGCTGGGTACTCCTCGCTAGAGCTATGATGCTCCATAATAGCTCGCATGCTGTTCTTGAAAAGTTCGAACAGCATATGGAACAAATGGCTCGGTACGTAAACTATTCTAATTTGACTACATCGTTCCAGCTCTGAAAAGAAAAAAAAAAAATAACGAACAGTAAAACAACAAATTCTTTCATAGAAGGATTCTCCTTTTATCATTCTTTCTATGCCACTGTCTATATCAAAAACGCGATAATAATTGCCACATTGAAAGCTTCTCATTATTATATATCTTTCGCCTGTTCCGCGTACATTATCTTTGATCGCGAAGTTCAAAGGTTTCACCGTGGCAATGGTCTATAAACTATACCTACTATAAAAAATTGATTATGTTATACTACTTACTAGCAATACTCTAGTACAATCAACATTTTTCAAACTTGCCGTTATGTTGCTGGACTATCAATTCCGGACTAGCCAGATAATATTGATCGCACAGCAATCTCGCTTTGTCATACGCGTCTCTCACAACGCTGATAATCTCGCAAGACGGGTCTATGGATCCCACGTGTGTACTGTGCCCATTCAATTCGCTGCCAAACAGAAGAGCTGCAACAGAAGATATGCTTCTTTCAACAACCATATCGGTAACATCTCCGAGTACATTAAATAATACACAAAGATTGCAGGGAAAGATCATGGCAAAACACCTTCCCTTTTTTTTTTTTTTTTTTTTTTTTTTTTTTTTTTTTTAACACAAAAGCAGTTTTAAATTGTCTTTTCACTCTTTTTTAGAACTAAGCACATGTTTTCTCGCTCCTTTCAAAATTATCAAATCGTCTTAACAATTATACCTTTGGCATTTGCAAAACTTCAACCTATTAGGTATTTTTTAGAGATTTTCATCTTCGAACCTAACAAGTTATTTTCATTCTCAATTTTGTCGTATTAAAATTCACCTGTTTAATCGTAAAGTGTCTTTCTTCTATAATTCACACGAAATGCACCGATAAACTTACTGTGTTGATTGATGAGCATACGAATAGAGATTCGGGACATTAGAAATCTGTCCAAGAAATACTGGATATTGTTCTCCGTTTGAACATCAACGTCGTGGGCATCTTTCAATTCCAGCACACCCTGCGCCATCGTCTCGACGATATCCTTGTGTCTGTTGCGGATTTTAACCAAAGTCTGACAGAATCTATGAAGCAAAAGCGAACTTAATTTAACCATATTTTACTTACGTCCGTGTGAAAGAAAATAGTGATTTGTTTATCGAAACTGGACACGAAGAGCATTATCTTTATACGAGATATCGTAACGAACGAATGGAAAGTAAATCCCTCGAGAGATTTTTCTAACGTTGAAGACTCACTTGTCTAAAGTGGTCTCGTTCACTTCAACCTTCTCGAACTGCATGATATCTTCAAACGAAGTGGCATACAAGTTATTAACTATACTCATACTAGGCATTTTCAATAAATTCTCTGGTAGCAAATGGATCTCTTTCATAATATTGGCCAATCGGACAGGTAGCTCCTTCCTTAAGAATATAAAAGACTTCCTCTCACAGGCACTTAGACCTGAAAAATTCAATATTTTCTATAATTAGAAATTCAATAATGAATCACTTATTCCTTTGCTTTTTTTTTAATTATTCTGCAAATATATTTTGTTATTTCCAAGTTTGCCTGTCTCGTGATCGGTAGACCAGGCTGTTCGGCAATGAATCTAAGAGATAATCGTACAAAAAATCCGCGATAATGACTTGATATAAAATCTTTATCAAAAAGAAACGTTTCGGAGTTGTTTTGATGCATCGAAGAGAGGCGGAACGATGAACTCTGTAAACAGAGTCTCGTTGCGTAAGTTCGATTGCTCTATAGGAAAGGAAGGACGATTTCATGGAAAACGTAGCTTATTTCGTGTCAACGACGATACGCGATATCTTGCAATGCGTTTTGTTTTATTTGCGTCAGTCAAGAAGAAATTTTTCTCTCCTCTTTGTTTTTCCTTTTGCGGTTCGAGACATTTTGGTAAATATCATAAATTATCATGGCATATAAAAATAATTGGAACGTCGATTCCTCGTCGACGGAACAAAGATCAATATATATCTAGAAATTTGGATTAGGAAACAATGCGTCACGTTGGTAGAGAAAATTTATTTCTTCTCGTTTTCTCTTTTCGATAAATCTCATGCATTTACGAAATATGTGAAAATGGTTGTAATATGGATTCTTCGTTGGTGAAACAGAAATCATTTAGTGTGTTAAATTATCATAGATTAGAAAGGTATGCGAATCACTGGAAAAGGCATTTTGTAGTCATATCGCGTTTTAGGAAGCTATAAGTAGGTCGTAGATCAACCTTCCTACATACATATATTATACTTGCATCTGCGCTTACGTGCATGCGTTTCCTTGCTACTTCGATCGTGTGGGTAAGAGCCTGACAAAATTGATACGCTTTATCAATTCTGGCAAGGCGTTGGCCTCATATCACCGTGGTACAGACGCTTTTCATATTTCAGTTACGTGCACGTCTCTTTGGAAATTTAATTTATCGTTTGATCGATAGAATATAATTATAACTAAACTTGTTGTTATAATAGTCGGGATAATAAGAACCAAGATTCTCGATTACAACCAAAAATAACATTTTTAGATACGATTTAAGGAGTGGTATCTATCGATAGTAGTTGTTTCAAAGAAGTCGACTTATTGCGCCGTGTATTATCTGTGAAACGTCGTTCAATCGATCGTATTGTTTACGTAGTTTGTAGACTTAGTAACCTAAATAACAAACGTGTATCAGTATTGATAATACTAATTTTCACGTCTAATTGTATACATTGCCTCAAGTACAGTAAGGCTATCCTTGGGTTTCTCGTCACAACCGAGCCGCAATTGTTTAATTATTTAATTTTCAATTAAAGCGGGACTGCTTAATTACCATGGCGTTGAGTTGACGAAGAGCAATTCAGAATACGGAAGAAAGAGACTGAGATACGTCTGGGTAAATTTGTTTAGCCGAAGCAGCGGCTTTAATGGATTCCAAAAGTATCTTTCGGTTAAAAGTGGCTGACGTTTATTCCTGCAGGTATTGACTCTGATGAATAAACCGCGGATTTTTATATATTTCTGGGTTTCAAAGGACAAATATGCACATAAGAAGGTACATACCTTCTTTCGTAATATGCAAAAATACATAAATTATTCAAAGTATCGTGCTCTTTCTAATGTTTTATAGATAAAAGAATTTGCTGTACATTCGGTGAAGTATATCGACAGACGAGATTCTATTTTACTGTCTCTGCTGTTTGATCAAGAATATAAATATTTGTGATAAAGTAGTGGTCGGTTGACAGAGGTAGGATTTGACCAGCATTTACGTCATCGGCGATATCGCATTTCCATCGAACAATAACTTGATCTCATTGCTCAATTGGATTAAATTTGTTTCGTATTCGTTGAGTGATTTTACGAGATCGCATATATACATCACGTATACTAGTAAGTTTTATAATCTGCGCACAAGATTGTTCAATCCGTTAACGATATTAGAATTTTAAGCAGAAATTTCTATTATTAGAAATGAAAATTTAATAGAAATAAGCTATTTTCCAGGCTTATACACCCTTGGACAAAAAGATAGCACATGTGTGCTATCATTAATTTCTCATAGATAGAGTCCGAATTTCCCAAGTTTGACGAATGGCATATAAACAGTACCTTGTAGTAATAAGGTATATGAGCTTGAAACTGTATCTTCGCTATTCCTCTTGTATTTATCAACAATGATTGTGAAATCCGGTCGGCGAAATGATAGCACACTTTCAAAAGTTGTAGTGTTTATTATCTACTAAATTGTACAAAAATAAAAAACCTTTTAAAATTTAATAATGTGTGGATCCTCCCTTATTCTCCACCACCTCCAGCATTCGTTTCGGCAAAGAACGATATAGTTTTCTAATATAATCCAGCGATATATTTCTCCATTCCTCTTCAAGGCACTTTTTTAACTGATTAATACTTTCAAATTGCCTATTTTCTCTATAAACGGCATTGCTTAATTTACTCCAACAGTTTTCGATTATGTTTAAATCGGGGGAGCATGCAGGCCAGTCCAAAACTGCAATATTTTCTGTTGAAAAATATTCTTTCACAACCTTAGCGGTGTGAACTGCAGCATTATCTTGCTGAAAAATAAAATCTTGTCTCGCAATATGTGTTGCGTACTTTGCAATTTGATTTTGTATCAAATTACGATAGGTTATAGCATTCATCTTGCTGCGAATTGATATTAAATCAGTCTTTCCGTTATACCCAATACCTGCCCAAAGCATAATGCTACCTCCACCCATTTGACGCCGTATTTGTGACAATTTTTTTTTTCTTACATCATGATAGTAAAAATTGAATCCATCTGGGCCATCTAAATTAAATCTTTTTTTATCTGTAAATATAACTTTCCTCCACTTCTTGTTCCACCGTATATGTTCTTTTGCAAAATATAATCGATGCTCCTTGTGAATCTGCTTTAGAGCTGGTCTTCGTTTTAATTTCATCCGCTTTATGTGCGCGGATTGTTGTAGTACACGTCTGACATTCCGAGGATTAGTTTTTACGCCAACTTTTTCTGCAATTTCACGTGACGTGAGAAGCGAATTTGACGCGGCACGTAAAATTGCACGTTTTTCACGAGTACTAATCGCGGAAGGTCTCCCACTGCTTTTTTTTGTTCCATAATTATTTACATCTTTCAGTAAATTATAAATGACTTTCCGACTTCTACTGAGAACTTTTGCAATTTTAGAAATAGTAAAGTTTTCTTTCTTTAATTTCAAAACTGTTTGAATCTCTTCACTATTTAGCTGTTTTCCACGTCCCATTGTTTGAATCGAAATTTGTAAGGTTTCTAATGAAATTCTTCTACTTTTCACTACGTCTACACCACTCAGAATACACAGAAATACTAAGGAATGGAAACAAAATGCTTGGTGTGCTATCATTTCGCCGACCGGATTTCACAATCATTGTTGATAAATACAAGAGGAATAGCGAAGATACAGTTTCAAGCTCATATACCTTATTACTACAAGGTACTGTTTATATGCCATTCGTCAAACTTGGGAAATTCGGACTCTATCTATGAGAAATTAATGATAGCACACATGTGCTATCTTTTTGTCCAAGGGTGTAATACTTTCACATGCTTGTAGATTTTATATCAAAATATGGAGAGATCTTTCCAGTATCTGAATAATTCACCACTAAATGCACCGAGACATCCATTGGAATTCCTTTTAAAAATCCTTCAAATTTTAAAACCTGAGTTTCGACTATCAGCGAGATTAGTCGATAATAAAAGCATTTCTATTGAAATTTTTCAAACGTCACGTTTTCCATTACAGGAAATTGCATTTCTTTCTAATTGGATAGATTGGTGAGCAGCTGATATACTGCCAAGATAACAAATTGCCGTGAAATCACCTATTGGTTTTATCAGCACCGAGCAGACTGAACAAGATAGAGGGTATTTTTTATGAGAGTTCTCTATGATCGAAATAGATCAAAACAAACTGGCTTTCGTTGAGTTATCTGTTCACGCAAAGATTCGTGGGATAAACCATAAAATGATCCCTATCGATATCTATATCAGTATCATTATCATTCGATTGTAACATCAAATAACATTTAAGCTGTACAATATCTCGTGCAGATTATTCTTAAATCAATTACTAGGAATATGTGCGTTTTGTTGCTTTCGTGGATTAACTAAGAAACATTATCGAAAAGGGATTAGCAGAATTATGATAGATATATAGACAAAATAATTTTTTATTAATTATTTTTATGAAACTATTATTTATCTTACAGACATGAAAGGAATAAAATTTGTTAAGAGCTTCGTAAACTGGTTATAATATTCATACAGAGGACGAAAGGTTTCTTTGTAAATTGTATCTCGTTCATTACGTTTACATAAATATAAATTTGCATGAATATCAGGATATTCCACGTTATTCTAACAAATATAAATTCAACTGTAGCTAATATTAAAAGGAAAAGTAGAACCGAAACGCAATTTATTACTCGGTTAATTATTTTGTCTTGTATGTTTTTCCCAGAGAATTCCTTAAATTGAGTTTCCATAAAAAATCGATGTATTGCGTCTTTTAAGAATAATAATTTTCAAATATTGCAAGTACTCGCTTGTTTGGCAATATTATCTTTTCCTTTCTGGTTCATGTGTCTGAAAAACTTTCCAATTATCAACCTCTTTCGTGTTTTTTTTTTTTTTTTTTAATATGAGATCGCACTAATTAGGAAAGAATCAGACGATCGTAAAAAACCTTCTGACAGATAAAACCTCTCACATGAGTCGTAGTTAGAAAAAATAATCGCTACGTGTTTTGGTAAAAAGTACTTTCTGCGAGACTCGTTCCGTTCGAGATAAACAAAAAATGTTGGAAATTTTATTCAGCCGATAACGCGACCCAGACAAAGAAGAAAACCGTGCCTAATTGATACAGTATTGCGAAATCGGATCGACATGTTTTGAAAGCAAACCGAACGTGAACAACAACGTGAAAGAATCGAAATTGTTTACATATTTCGTGCGATTATATATTTCGCAGACGGACTCTGCACGTCGATCGTTCTTCTCATGCATGTCATTAATGAAACAGTGCTTCACCTTACGTCCAGAGGTGCACAGTACATTGGCCGATTTGCCAAGGAGTTCATCGCGATTGTTCGCAAGGTCAGACACTGCATGGAATTGCAGTGAAGCACGCAATGTCTCTCAATGGATTGTTCCCTGCCCGTTCGAGAACGTCATACGTTTTCTATAGCGTTCAATCGGATCATTGAGAACCTGCACGGACATTTTAAAGGAAAGAAGACGACAAATGCAGCTGCATAATACAGAAATGACAATGGTGATTCTACGATTGACGGCGTTACTTATTTCAAATGTCAATGTGATCGATTCTCTTTCCTTGGTAGCTAATTCATAAATGAAACCTATCGAATATGTTTCCGTTCAAGGAGCAAACCCAATCAGTAGACTGCGAGGATATTCATGTAACAGGTCGTAATAAACCTCAACAAACGATAAAAAAAAAAGAATGAAATACGACCATTTGTTATGTTCCTAACGAACAGTATGCCATAATCGAATGCACGTGACACGATTTTTCCTTGAATGAAAAGCGAATTAACTTCTGTTCAACAGCGAACAACTTGACCCATATGCGTCGTATCATTGAGAATCTTTAGCGAATTGAAGAACAGATAACGAAGAAGCGAATGAAGCTTAACCCAGTCGCCTGGAGTGAATCGCGTAATTAGTAGCTTTGATCTAATGAGAATGCGATGGATTCTCAAGCTTCCAAAGGAATCTTTTATTTCACGGAGCTCTCCGAGAATTAAAAGGATTATATTCAGCTATCGTTTCTTTTAATAGAACCGCATTGCTTTATCGAATAAGGAAATATCGCGCGAAAGCATTTCTGTAATTTTTTACCTAATGATTACCAGATGATACAACGCTCGTTTTAAAAGTATATCAAGCTCTGTCCTCGATTCATAAACTATGGATGTTTATGCATTTGTGAAAAAATTAAGATTCCAGAAATATAAGGATATACACAGTAAAGTGGTGAAAACATACGCAGTATATATTTTGCAGAGACATACTTCATACACAGTTTATATTTAGTATTCATTATGATATTTAGATAAAATAAATCATTATTAGTATATTATTTCTTTAATTTTCATAAGAAATGCTATTAATATGTATCTTCTATCGATAAGGTTCTCCTATTTTATTTCTGACGAAGTAGATCCCGACGTACCAGGTTACGAGTATTCCCTCCAGAATTTAGTATCTCGCGTCATCCCATGTCTTTTTTGTATCTCTAATTAAATTTGCGAATTTTCTACGATTATTATTAGAAAAATTAATCTGTCCGATGATTTACTGCGATATTAATTATTTTATTAACTATCTATAAAAATCGATCGCGCGAGTATTTACTTTTTTAAAAAATATTTTTATTTGCTAAAAACCAAGAAGAAGATACGATATAGCGTACTAACTAATTTTCCAATTTTCAGATAATGTTTAAAGGCTTTTAGCGTGACAGAGATAATATAAAAGTTACATTGACATTTACAAAAGTGCATACATACATGTGTACGACTTTTACATAGAAGCAATAACGCAGTATGTGATACTGGCAACGATAAACGTAAATGATGACGCATCGTGGTCATGTTTCAATACAACACGTTGCTACAAAGTCTCTCTGTCCAGACTCGTACATATCGATCCGCCTTTCTAATAATTTTATTTACATTCGTTCGTTGTTTTTCCGAGAATCAGAACGAAGCAACGGGATATCGAGAAACAGACATTTCCGATGAAAAGAGCGAGCTTTCAAACCAATCGCACTGACACCCTTCATCCGTGGAACATGAATTGAATCGCTGTAAATCATTCAGCCTACAAACGAAGATAGAAACGATTTTCTCCATCCGTTATCTATCTGCGGACCGATATTTCCATTTCCGCAGAAAACGAATTTGCACATGTACTCTAATTCACAAAGTCATTCGAACGCTTACGATTTACCGTATTGAGACGCGACTGTCATAATTATATCGGTAAAAATAGTCAGCCTACACGTGTATGTGTAATATATTTAATTAAAAATCACTTCATTAAATATCTTATATTTTCTACCTATAGTTTCAGATTTGTTTCAAGAACTTTACTGATAAATGTGTGAAATTTGCAGACGTAAAAATGCACAGGATACGTATAGTGTATAAAAATATTTTCCGCATATTTTATAGACTGTTGGAATATTATTAAACGTATACTGTGTATTATATCTGAAAATATCAAAAGGTACAGACAGTGCGGTAAATTACTAATTATATAAAAATAGATGAAATACCCAAAGTATTTAAACTTCATTGAAATATAAATTTGCTTATACTGCAGTTATCTTTCGCATGATATATGTATACGTAATATATTCATAGAATCATTTTATCTGTTTTCGAATAACTTCGTGAGTCATTGTAGTTATAGTAGAAAACTCGTTTCATTTCAGATAATTGGCCGTTTAACATCTACAGGATAAAACTGAACAGGAAACGTTACGTAAGATAGAAAACGAGCTTGCAACGTGCTGCTGAACACGCTTCGAGAACGTAATTATTGTTGATTAACGGCATTAACTTTGATGTTAACACCACACACACGCCTTATGTAATACGAGAAAGATGAAATTAAACGTTCTCGTTTTTGTTGGAAAACTCGATGTGACGAAGTGGAAAATGACTTTCCGACCAGGAGGTCGAGGTTCAAACGACGACAACGAATAAATGTATACACATCGATCGATCGATCCTGTGGGAATCGAGCATTAGAATTAAAAGACGCGAGCTTTTTCAATTCAAAGAAACAACTAGCATTATAAACTTGTTAACTGGCTTCAGAAACAGTATCTACGTCATATCTCGACTTTGTGCTATTTTGAATCAATTTCCTTCGGCGACTCGAAGTTCTCATTTTCGTTCTCATCTTCTTCCAATTATCTTAATCCTCGACTTTCAAGATATCCCAAGAGTCACATTACGACAGATTTAACAAATATACGCAAAGTCTGTTTATAAATACATCCGTACATTCGATTTAGGGCGTTCCTTCATTATTTTATTATTTGAAATCAGATTTAGTCACTTCTTTATTCATTCTGATTCCGTGACAGTAGGTACTTTATGCCGGTTTAGTTTACTTTACGAATCGAACGAGGTAGGTACTTTCGTAAAAATAGATTTATTTCCGGCGGACGTTATAAGCCAGTATCGTATAACAGCGACGCATTAATAAAATTGGAGGACGCGAAGTAGCGTCCGATTTATGTACACGCGAGAGTGTAAGGAACATTTTCTCGATGATAATGAAAGTGCAAACATGATACAAAGTGGCCTACGAGAAAGCTATCTTATCCATCCCAACGCATATGTCAGTCCCGATGAACTTGACCATCGATGGTTACCGAAATTTCATCGACAAGGACCTTCAAGAATATTTGATAATTCCCTCGAGTTGCTCAAACTGCCACAGGGGAAATAGAAGCGTACACGTTTCATTTTCAACTGGAAAATCACGTGTTACGAAATATTTTTAGGACGATCGATAAAATTAATTTCTATGGTTCTACAAAAATCGACAGCTTGAATGGTCGCTCAATGTGGAACTCGTAAACCCTATATTGTTGTCATCTTCTTGAATATCAATAGTTGCGTCGCTTCTTTTCGCAAAATGTGGCCGAGTATTACATGACTACTGATAACTTCAAGCGAAATAAAAATTTATCGAACAAATTTTAATTGCCAACTACGTGTTGCGTCATATTTTAACATGCCATGATATCTGATACTTACGTGTAAACAATCCACGTGTCGAGGGATTATATAAGCATAGCGGATAAGTCGTTGTTTGGTAACAACAGAGAAAGTTAGTCTTATCGTCAGAAAATAAATAAAAATATCTCTCCGTATTTTTTTCATTGTATGTATGAGGAAATACATTTCTATCATATAAGGTTGTACAGAAATATATTTTCTATTACTTTTATATTTTTTTTCCAAGTAATAACTTGAAATTGAAATTGATGAGTAGTGTAAGTAGTCCGGAAGAGAGAAAACACCTATTTTCTCAAGGCTAGACGTCGTTTACTAGTCGGATTTCAAGGAATGGATGAACGATACTTTTACCAGTGCAAACCAGTCTCGCAGTAAAAACTCGGCCAGACGGCAGTCCCAGTTACTCCTCTCGCGGAGAACTTGCTGGAAGCATCCTAATCATTTTTTCGGGCGATGTATCTCCCATGTGGGAATTGTGAGTGCAATGATTCACCATTGTATGTAAATTAACAAGTGTCTCGTAATTTTCCGCTCGTTTCAAAACAATTGTCTACTTCAACTCACGATATTTACTAAGAATCTAACGTAAACACATTTGCAACTTGAATCTAACCCGTTAATTGAGTCGCTTTTTAATGAGAAATTACTACAATAATGGAATTAAACTTAACACGTAACATTAATATTTAATAATGACAAATTAATTTCCATCAAGTCCATTTTAATTCTTGCGAATGTAAAATATTGGTCAAAAAGAAGAAACAAAAAAGAAGAAATGGATTTCAATTGCCATATGTTGAAAGGAAAATTTTTTAATTACTTTATTATCTAATATAATATATTTAATTAAAAAAATTTTTAATAATTTAATTCAACGTATTCTTGTCTCCTAATTTTACATCTCAGTAACGTCCTTCGTAACTCATATTTTCCAGTTAGCAAAGAAATAATTACCGAGGAATTTATTAACTTAATTTCAACGAATTGGAAGTAAATAATTCAGCATACCAACGAGGAAAATATTATTGTTGGTAAGAAAACAATTGTTACTCATCGGCTATCGGTATTTTTTTACTGTACGTTGTTGTACGTGCTAAGCACTGTCCCATAGGTAGTTCTAGAACGGTCGACGAGCATCTATAATCGGTCAGAGGAAGCAGCTGTTTAGTTTTAAAGTTTCAATCTCAATGTACAACAGTAGGCAACGTAGATACACGCGTTTCATAGGGCAACGTGCGTCTCGTAACTTACGCTGTATACATACAGAAAACACGTTCGCTAAATGAATTAGATAACGCTTGGTAAATGTCGAATTAATGTCAATTTATTTTAGGAGCAATTAACAACAAGAAAGGAATACCGCAAATTTGCAACGTTGAGCAATCAACCTTTCAATTCGAGTGAAAGGAACCGAAAGTACGACGAATAAATTGAAAATATTATGAAATCGAAGTAACTTGTTATTGCTTTAGATGGAGGCCGCTGATAACAGAAATTCTTGCTACGTGTTTGGCGTTCATAACGTTTAACCATTGCTGTTCTACAGAACAAAAAGATCGATAGAAAGGCAAATATCAAGTGGTAACGTAGGATATGTTGAATTTTTAATATTCTCACTTTACAGAATCCTAAAAGGAATGCGTTTATGCACGCTTATACGAATAAACAAAAGAACCATATTATGAAAGAGAAAATTCTCCGCTTGAAAATTTACCAAAGGAAAAAGAATAGATACAACGAGGACGAATATTTTACATATTACGACTTAGACTCGCGGCAAAAATCTTTTACACGTCGCTGTATATTTTAAAATGCATCCTTAGTTTGGTCCATTATTTAGTCAAGAATAGCAGTAGTAATATTTATTAAATTTCTTCCTCACGGCCGAAAAATTGTGTATTCTTTCGCACCATATCGTTAATGGGTCTACATTATTATTTACTCAAGAGTACAAATGGTAGCAGCAGGAAAATAGTGGACAGAAAATAAGAGTGTGGTTAAAGACTCAAATAACTTCTAGAAAGTTGATTTTCAGAGACCACGACTTAACACTCCGCCTGCAACTTTATTTTTACTTACGTCAATTGCATACTGGGTCGTTCAAGTACACGCAGTTTTCGTTAGGTTTTTGTATTTCTATATCTATAATCATCCAATAGCTTTTACTGCAACATGTTATCTTAATTTTTTTAAACACAGTAAAATTTAAACAAAGATACGAATAAGATAAAAAATTACTTAAAATTGCTGGTGGAAAGCGATACGATATGCAAATGGAAGATTGACGAAGCCCTCAAGCTCTCGCAAACTTTCTTCGTGGCATATCCTCAAGTTTGAAACAAAGAACACGACCCTATTGTTAAATTAAAAACTTCGGCATCGAATAAAGTCGACAGAGGAAAGAGACGATAAGTAATTTTCAAGTTCGATAATCAATTTCATATTATTAAGTAACTAAAAATATATCTTTGCATCTTGTTGCACATTTCATAATAATACCAGATATATCCTTAACTGTTGGCAAAATTTCATAGGACCATCGCTTATTTACAAGAATTATTATATCTTTCAACATGTAAACAATTATAATGACAAGCTTTCGGGAAATTAGTATGGAATTACGAACAATTTCCGGGTAAAAAATAGTAACAGGGTTCGTCTACGTGAAAATTGCGCTGGCGCGAATTTAAAGCGGGATGTATTGAAAGTTCAAATTCCAAAGGTTTTCGCGCCCACGTTGATCGAATGACGTGAAAAAGTGGCAGCATTCCAGCGTTCCATTCGTACTACTAATGTATACGTTGCTCTATTTTCGTGAAAGTCGCCAGAAACCAATGACAGTGGCCGAATTCGACGTAAGAATTGTCCTTTCGAAGTTGATTGGTCAACTTCGACTTTGTGTAGATTGCAACCTGTTCAAAATCTACGATCAACAATCTACGGCGTAAACACGCTACGAAATCATCAAGATACTATGATTTATCCTCTTTTTTAATTTTGTAGAAATACAATTTGTTATTAATTCGTTCATTAATTTGTATATCTTGAATAAATTCAAATATCGTTATAGTTATCGTTTGCGAATAGTGTACAAAATGCGAAATACAAGCGCAAGAACTAGTTTGTTCGTCCCATTGATGATAATTTGAGGAATTACAACGCGTTATTCATGGATCAAAAGACCCATAAATTGTTTGCTACGTCCTGAAAAGCGGCTTAAGCAGCTTCCACGTGAAAGAAGGCACTCTGACAGAAAGTACCTCTGTTTAGAGTACCACTTTGCTATACAGTGCAGTTAAAGCGATCTATGTGAACCAGATTCGCCAAGGTCTGATCTTAGCGCAACACTCAAAAGGCAAACATCGCGACAATATTTATTCTGAATTCCCGTTATCTGCGAGTCTGGGTTTAATTTTCATTCGATATTGGTTAAACTTATTTTCATCAGAAAACGATAAATACGCGCAGATGCGTGACTGAATACGCGAATAAAAAAAACAACGAATGAACATCCGTTAATTCCAGACTGTAGACGGTGCGGATAAAAAACGAGACAGGATGTTATTGCGCCTCGTGACTCGTGCCATTGGCATTATTTATCAGCCGCATAATCAACTTAACAAACAAAACGCTGCATAGAATTCTTGATAATAATGTAGCTAAATTGCTCGCCGCGTGAAACCGCTTGAGTCCTGATCTCTGTTTTGAAAATCAAGCGTCGTTACTAATTTTAAACAAACCAACCGTTTGTGATGACGACGGTAGCGGAGCGGACGTCAGAATGTATCAGCAATGTCAAAGAAAAATCCGACAACTTCTAAAAAAGTCGCGGATCTCGCAACAATAGTTGCTTTTCTAGAAATATTTTCATTCGGCGGTTAATCAAATATATTTTGCAATATAAATCATTTTTTATATCGATTCTATAATATAAAATATTCGATATTTTAAATAATGTTTATTTCTTGACACGAGTTCCTCAATTCGTATAGATCGCACTTTTTGTCATTCTGTTGACATACATGCGAATATGGTGACTGTACAGTTGTCGATTCATTAACAAGAATGAACAATAGCGTGATGTTGAAATACGAGACACGTTGAACTCTGTGATGTCTGGGCACGTCTGACAATTCGACAACAAAGTTAATCGACAGACGAAATATATATATACAAATGCAATGTTAACGAAAAAATGCAGTGGACATTATGTTTGTTATTGTTGAGAAAGATTTTTATTCTGAAAATAAACGCTGGCAAATGGAGACGAGTTTGTTTGCGACGATGTTTCGAAGTTTTCATTTCTTTTCTTGTTTATTTATTCTTTGTAAAATATAACTTTTGGGTTGGAAATATAACAGGAATGGAAACGTTACAATATTAATTTCGGGTTTTAAAACTTTTATATCATATCTTTATTCTAAATAATCCTTATAAAGGAGCGTTTCTAGTTTGGTCTTTTGTTTTGGTCTAGAACGACTCCCGAGTCGATTTTCGCATCGATTTTACAGTAATTCCAATCTCACAGGTTATTGATAAGTTATTATGAGTCTTGTGAACAGAAGTCCACGTATTACTCACTCATATTAAACAGACCCTTAAAGATAGTAAACCATGATATTACTTAAACTTTAACCTTCGACATTATATTTTACCAAGAATCTTATGTTTACAGATTTATGTGGTAGTATTTAAGAAAATTTGTTCTATTCGAATCTTCTTTTCCATTTCAGCCAGACATATAAAATTTAAAACGAGTGATTTCATATCTTATATAGAGGTATAAATGGAAGAGTAATTGATAATTTTTTCATTGCTCAATTATAATTATTATTTTATAATTTTTTAGTAATCTCACTAATAAATGATGCAAGCTTAAATTCGTACGATTTTATGGACTAATCTCAGCTTAATGCGACCTCGGTGACCAAATGATTACGATAGTGGATTCACTGTGCTGAAATCGATATCGCATCAACTAATCAGAGATGTATAATTCAAGAATCGAAGATATTAGGCGCGCTGAGATTAAGAAAACTGTTACGAATCTGACATTTGCACGAGTGCAGTGACATTTGGGGATCGATAAAAAGAAAGCCGAGAGTAACATCATCTTAATGTCTGAATTTCTTTCGAAATTTCAAGCGTGCGCTTTTCTTCGAATCTTTCGCGAAGGAAGCTCCAATTTATTTTATTTTTAGAAATTCGTGATACTCGTTAGATTGCTGTGGCTGAAATGCGTAAATATGGATTGTAAATGGCTTTTTTACTGAAAAATCTCGATTCTGTGTAACAATTTCGAGCCCTATTTTCTCACCGACCTTTAAGTACCTGATATCAAAAATATTAATATTTTTGATTTAATTTTATATAAAAAACAAAAACAAATTTGGGAAGATTACACGCAGTAATCTTGTAGCAAGTTATACGTACTTGACATTACTCTTTAAGTAATCGATCATTCAACGCTGTAATTAACTCAAAACCTAATCATCGAGGCTCTTGGTCGAAAAAAGAAGGAATTCACGTTGCGATGACTACTTTGTTTACTCGTATGACTATTACATCATGTCACATTTTCAATTCTATACTTTGCTATAAGAGCATCGATCACGTATAATTTGAATGACGCAGCTGAGTTATTAGTCGCAACTGAACAGAAATGGCCTATTCGCGAAAGTATCAGTTTTTGTACTTAATTTTTGGTTTGCATCAAGCCACGAAAACAAAAGGTGCAGTAACGCCATCGCTGGCATTCAATCGTCGCTGCTAACTGAGAATATAAACTAGCTACGGGGACGATGCCCCGAGATCGTTGCAAGATTTTACCGAAGCGACCCTGAAGATGATATCCCGTGCTCTATCGAGGTCGTTGTTCGATCGATTCCATTCTCGTCCCTTCTAACTAAACAACGACACGAGAAAACGAAAACAAAAGCGAGGAGTAGGTAAAAGGAGATACAGTCTACTACGTCTCTCGACACTTGAGGCTCAGAATTGGATGAGGTGTGTAAAGTTGCCAATAAAGCGAGCTCCTCACACTCACCGAAATCGATGAACTGTTTTATCGAAAGCGGCGAGGGGTTGAATTGCGAGTAAAAGTCCAGCATCTTGCTGATGTTCCCGAAACACTTTTGCGTGAGCTTCATCTCGTCGTACGTCGTAACACATGAACTTAATGAGCCGTCGACTTGGTTTTCCTTCGATTTTTTTCTCTCAAAATTCGAAAGCTTAGTCTGAGAATTTTTTGCTGTCGTTTAAAAGACACGGGAATACTGTCAGAATCTACCGCAGGCAGGTTGAACAGCGAGGCTACTTTGAGTAGTACGCCGGTACGTGGATAGGAGACACCTCCGACCGCAATGGTTCGTGGCAAGACTAGACACGATTACTGGCGTTTCAAGAAAGGGATCCTCTATATGTTCGCTCCCAATCGCGCGACTGCGTACCCCTTACATGACCTCTCTATCAAGCGGAGAAAAGTGGGGTTACCCGAGGCGCCACATTCAAAATATCCTTCTCCTTTGTCGTTTTTTTATTTCGTGATTTTTCGGTCACGAAAAATTTCTTACGTGACGAATTTTATAATAATACACCTTTGGCAAAATCAGTGATAAGAAATGAAAAATTGATAAAGATTATTACACAAAAGATATAATTTCAGCGTGTGATGTGAAGTCAATAATAAAGATTTACGTAAATAAAAGCGTGAGTAGATATACGATTAATATTTCCCAATAGAATAACACGTCTATGAATAGAAGTTGAAAAATTTATATTAAGCTCGTTGAATGTAAAACTCATCGAATGAAAACATTCTAAGGTATACTTTTTTAAAAATGTAGAAATTCATTCTGCTTCAGTTTTCCTTAAACATTTATACGTAACAATTATATAACATATAATCTGCTTAATCAGATAAATGATTTTTTCGTACTTTATTTAAATACGATATTATCATGGGAGATTCTCTTTTTGTTCACCTAGGTAATTGTCCGAGTTGAAGCGTCATTTCGTATTCCGGAAGTGGCGAAATAAAACACGTGGCGCCGCCAACGGTGCACGTCGTATACATTAACCGTGGATCAATTAACCTGTATATAAGTTACATTTTTAGTACATATTATCCCTTTCTACGATTTTTCAAGTCCCAATTTTAATTCGTAAGTAATCTATCATGCCAACTGTTTCTATGTTTCACTGAATAACTCGAACGATGCGATATTTTTGAAACACACGACCACGTTTCTAGGTTAGGTAACCCTTGGATTTTTTTGTGTTAGTCTTCTGCTAGACTATCAGCGCCACATATTCATCGTTGAGAAAAGTATTTCTCGGTATTTTATGAAGTTAAAACGATATACAGCGTTAAAAAGGTTATATTATTGATTTCTATGATTTCTTTGTGTATTTTCTACGGTGTAAATCG
Source organism: Bombus pascuorum (assembly GCF_905332965.1). Classification (NCBI taxonomy): domain Eukaryota; kingdom Metazoa; phylum Arthropoda; class Insecta; order Hymenoptera; family Apidae; genus Bombus; species Bombus pascuorum. The sequence continues at coordinate 10,830,105 of NC_083497.1, read as the reverse complement.
GCTCTTGGGAAAGTTGAGTCCGTATTTGGAAACTCTATTGACCTCGGAGTGATTGTCTGACTTCCGGCCAAGACAAGCCCATGTGGACAGCAGCAGCGGTGCCTCCGATCATTTCGTGCTGAGGCTGTCCCTCGTGTTTCTGTGGAAAAAACTTGTTCGACGAATAATCACGCGTGCATCGCGTAAGTCATCGCAGCATGGCTGATTTGGATGATTTCTTTGCGAAAAAAGATCGCAAAAAAGCGAAGGGGAAGAAATTCACAACTACGGAGGAGATAGCAAAGAAATTGGAAGAAACGGGCAAGCGGTTGGGGAAGAAATCAAAAGACAAACCAGTAAACCCGGAGGGGGAAGAAACTCAACAAACCGAGGTGAACATTCGTCCATTCCGCATGTGTATCTTGTCCTTCGTTTTTCGTTGAACTTTCGATCCTCGAATTGTGAACAGTCGCTCGCGAAAGTGCCGAATACGGTGTGCCATAGGTCGCTGCCATATTTGTTCTTGCAAACGTCATTCTTACTATTACTGAAACTAATCTGCTTACTTGGATCCTCCCAATCTAACATGATTCGCGTTGCTTCGTTGTCCGACGACCAGATTGTTTGTTACATAATTGAATTGTTACGCGGCTATGGATATTTCCCTTTGTAAACTTGCTGAAACAAACCAGCTGTTCTGGGGATTATTATCGTGCGCGATTGATGTTACTTTGAACAAAAATATGGTTTTTTGGAGTAAAAAGCTTTCATACGATGGCTCGTCGATATTTCTTTTTTTTTTTCTTTTTTTGTAATGCAAACCTGCATAAAAGGCTTCTATAGAATTCTTTCGTAATACATTATGAATTATGTAGAGAAATTTTTGTATTATTTTGCATGTTTAAAATATATTACTTTAGGATGAAGATGAGTGGAGAGAATTCGAAGAAGAGAAAAAAGACTATACTGGCTTGAAGATTGGAAACCTGACAATGAACGAATCCATAGATGCAGAATCTGATGATGAAAAAGGTACAGGAGATATTAGCTCGGATGGAGAATCAGGTGAAGGTGGTACCAAACATTCAGGACCTTGGAAAAAGCCAGAGCTCCCCCCACAACCAGAACCAGCACCAGAAACAGCACCACCACCTCCACCACCTGTTACTTCAGGAAGTAGTTATAAGCCTCCACATTTAAGGAACATCCAAACAGTAGCTGCTAGTCCTAGACAACGAGCAAAAAATATTGCGCCAGACATACATAGTGAAGAATATTTCCCAACGTTGAACTCCAAGCAGCAGCAAAGCAACGAACCCAGCGGACCATGGGGAAGACGGTATGTATCGCGAGTACTTTTGACTGTTTTAGAATAAAAAGAGGAAGAAAATGCAGGGAAAAAGACGGTACGTGTGTATAACAAATAAATAATTTTATTTTAGGAAACGAGACGAAGGTACGTTTGAAGAAGTGCGTAATCGAGGAGGAAGTAGATCATATAGCGTACAGGATGCGCAAGCTCAAGCGCCGAAGCTCTCTCTGGGTAACAAATATGGTGCCCTATCGCAAGATCAGAGCTGAAATCATCTTTGATTTGATCGAACGACAAACACAATCATTATTACGTCATCGCCTCTCTCCGTTTCGTGGCCCAGTTACGCTATTAAATATGTTTTCTAGGATATAGAACACACGGCGGAACGCATACGAGTAGGATGCATGATCGATTCACGTACCGTGCTCTAGCTTTCGAAAAGCCAGACGTTGATTAAAAAAACAAAACCGGGAAAAGAAAAGAAATCCTATTTCGTTCGATAGGAGATCCCGCCTGCTATCGTGAAACCGGATGTACCATTTCTTTCGCGAAAACGTGATTCGCGCTTACGATGAATTTCGTGAAGAAACGCGAACGTTTATTTTTCATACGAAGAGAACATGCTCAAAACACACATATATACACATTTAGTATCAGTTTTCTATTTAATTTTTTAATTTACATACTAGAAAGATGAAAGATTGTTATTGAGAGATAATGGTGGCAGTGGAGAAAAGTCGCGAGTTTACATAACGAACCGGAAATCGAGATAGAACTCTCGTAGCGCAAAAACGATGTTGAACTTCGCGATTAATCACGTAAGGCACTCATGTGGTCGCTGTATTTTTACATGGTGCTGCTGTTTTCATTTAGTGTGCTTGTATTCGCGTTAGTCAGTCGATCGCCTTCGAAACGTCTCGGGAATATAGATTAAAAACACTTGGATACTCGAACGTGACATCGTTTTAACGCAAAAAGGACTATATTACATTATTACGTGTGCATTGCATAAAGAAGGGAAGTCGATCAGTCCTAATCGGGTTCTGTCTTTTCGTGTAATAGTTTCGCTCAACGCCAACGTACGTCAACGAACACAAAAGTTTAGATGAATTAAGATATATGTGGATAAATATGTATACATAATAATTACATGGAAATAATTGAACTCTGGGGCTGGGCTTTGGAACGGTGCAGAAATACTGCTATACATGTCAATAAGAAAGAATTGCACGAAGGAAAGAAAACAGAGAGAACATATACACAAAGTATAACGAAATCTGATAAGTTTAATTCGTGGAAACTCAAAACATATGCAGAAGTAATACAGAAAGAAGAGACACGCACGCGTGAACGAACATACAATATAAAATAACAGGAGACGTATGTACGCTTTTGTCGATACTTGTTTAATTAGTTTTGTTGATTTAGGGATTTCTTTTGCAAAAAAGAAATGAAAACAGGGGAGAGGTTGTACGGAAAGAGAAAGAGAAGAAGTAGTAGAGTTTTTCCTGTGTGATATCAGGAATTTGGGGTGCTAGCGCTGCTATATTTTGATGGTGAACAAAAAATGAGAAACAAATAGAAGAGAAAAATCTAACTGGAAGAAGCAAAATGGAGAAAGTGAGCCATACACACAGAATCGCAGAAAAGAAAGAAATGGAGCCTTGTATAGTGAACTATATGAAGAAAAAAAAAGGATGTGATTATTTATAATAAATTTCCTAGGACAACTTATAAGTACTGCCTTAAGCATTTTAATTTCGCGAACCATCAATGATGTGTCGGTGATCTCGCGACTGGTTCACAACATGTGAAGAAAACGAAAAAAGAAATAAGTGCATGCTCAAAATGAGTGTGGTTGCGATCGTTAGTTTTCTGTTCGCGCGATCGACCGTCACAGTCGTTCTATCTCGAGGATCGAAAGCACTTTTCACGGGCATTTCCACGTAGAAATACGCAAATTCCATATGCGAGAGTCTAAAGTTGTTTGTTCAGTTGAGTCGATCAGTTTGTTCGTTTAATAAATCGAACCATGTAAGTAATTATTCCTTCATATTGGTATAAGGAAACATTTGTAAAAGCGAAATCAAATACAGTGACTCGTGAAAGTACTTAGACACTTCGCATAGAAAACTTTTATACCTATATTGTATGTGTTACATAAATCATTTCGAAATTTTAAAGGCATAAGACACAATTGTCATGATTATATTAGTAAGATTTAAAACTGATACGAAGTTGTATATAGAGGTTGCAAGATATATACCGCAGACATATGTTTCATATATTATCATGAATAATAAATTTGAACATACGTACAATACGTATTAAAGATTTCCACTAATATAAAAAATAATTGCCTGTTTAAATATTCTTGTGATTTCTATGAAATATATACTTGTACTAAATGTGTATTAGCTTCTACGTTCCACATTTGTTCCAAATTTTGCCAATATAATGATGATAATTGAATCTTATTACAGTGCTAATGAAATTTTTAAGTATTTCATATAATGCACATAATATACGTATAAAAGCTGTCTATAAGTATTAAAATATTATCGTGAGCCACTGTATATATATTAGTATGAAATAATTGTAAAAAATTGTCTATTGTTTGGCTTTTTCAATATCAACGAACTGATCGACCAACTTTGTATTGTATTAAAGATTACCAACCCTGATTTATCAATCGATTCAGATCAGAACAGTCAAGAATAAAGGCCTTGGCTAATTTTGGAAAAAAGTGTGAAGGGTTGGTGTCTGTTAATGCAGTAAAAATAGTAAAATCGAATGTCGAGAGAGAGAAAAAAAGATGAAGTCGCCCGACGACGATGTCGTCGTCAGGCAACGTGGACTTCGCCTGCCTTTTGTTACAGAATAGTTGAAATAATTTTATCGCGACTGTTAACAGAGAGAAATCGATAGAATGACAGAGAAAGTGAAAGAGTGCGCGAAAGAAAGAGAGTGGCGAATAATGAACTTGATATAATAAATAATAGAGGAAACCAGAGAGTGCACATGCGAAACTTTGTTTCCGATGATATTTCTTGTTCTCGTTTCATTTCTCATTATATACACATCTTTAACGAAACTCGCAATACTCGTGCCCGATTTTTGTGGAATGAATAATAAAAAAAAAAAAAAAAAAAAAAGGAAAGAGTAAAGGAAAACTGTTTTTTGCAAATAGTAATAATATATTACAAGATATATTTTCGAGATTGTACATAGGTATTTATGGAGACACTTTTCATTGTTATATGTACTGTCCAAATGTTTTTTCAACGATCGGTTCGCTTTATGCGAGAGAACATAGCGCTTGTTAACTCGTTGCGATGGAAATTAACGAGAAATAATATTTAAACCTCTAGAGTCTTAAATGTCTAAGAAAAAAAAAAAAAAAAAAAAAAAAAATTGAGTAGGAAACTTGCTTGTTGATGGTGAAAAGACATATTAGACTGCAGAGGATTAAATTTCAATGGTTTTCATTCGACGAAAAATCTTTTATTAACTATCACGATTAACAAACATGAAGTTGAAGCGTTCATGCGATGATGGAGGTAACAACATATTATGCAAAACAGCTTGATCAGAGTAGGTCTTCCGGCCTTACTGTACTCTCCTCGCTGGAAACAAATATATTTTGGGGATGAACTATCACTGAACTTCGCTTCTGTGATTGTACGAGGGATCGCGAACGTACTTTTCGCAATATTTGAGTCCGTGGCTTCCCTCGTTGCTGTACGAGCTGTACATGGGATTCTCCAACAAGGACGCCCTGAATCTTGGTAGAAAATATATCCAGACCTTTGTCAAGGTACTGATCTGAGAACAAGTTTGATAATAAATTGAGCAGATTAATTTAATAACAATTGCGTATATTAATTGGTGCAGCATACTTTAGCCTTTTGTGTTTTTAAATTATAGCGAAAGAGATACATATATTTCTTTTGTTTTCCTTTAGACTTTTTATTTAAAAAGGAGTAATAGGATGTTAATTTTGAACAGGAACAATAGTCGAGAAGAAATGAAATATTTTTAAAAACAATATCTACCTCTTCAAAATTATCGCTCGATTTAGCCTTGCTTTCTGGAGCAACCAATACGTCTTCCTCTGATCGTTCGTAAAACGTCGGATGTTCTTCTAGTTCGTCTAACTTTTTTAACATTTTCGTGTCGACATCGTATACTTCTCCAAATACATGCTGTTTATAAGGAAATATAAAAAGGTAGGTGAATTAATTTTACATGTAATTTTTCATTTAAAGTACCTTACAAGTTTAATTCAAACATCAAACATTGACAATTAGTGTTAATTTTCTAATAATAGATATTAAAATTTAAAGCACAGTCTCAAGTTAGCAACAACACTAATGCTAGGGCAACAAAATACAAACTCAGTTTAATGAATGAATTTAGTAACTCACAAATAAGAGATATTTCATTCGATCTAATATAAATTTGATAAATAATAATGTTCTTTGAGGAAAAACTGAGCCTATGACAACAGGCGGTAGACGTTGCTGCTTATGAATAATTCGGTGAAACTAGTTGGACAATAACATTATCTAAGTTGATAATATACTCATAGAATACTCACGTGACCAAAGCCAGGTTTCTTCAACAAAAATGGTATATTATAATGAGTGGCAATTATTAGCGGATACGGAACAGCGGTTCTTCCAAGTCCCAAGAACTTTGCGTATCCATTTGTAACATCTTGGATCAAACTGTGGTTGGGTTCTCCTCGCTTTAGTGTCCCGTATACGAAGACACGGTGTAGAGGACTCTTGAACAAGTGTTCGTACATTTTGAACTTTCAATCGTATTGCAATTATATAAATATACTGTGGAGAAAATAATTTTTCATCTTAACTTCAAAATGCAAGCTTAAAAACAGTTTTTTTTTTTTTTTTTTATTTCAATAGTTCACTTCGCTGTCGATAATGATGTACAAAAGGTTTCAACGCTTTTCAAAGAGATGGCGTTAGTGGATAAAGTCCACCTGACAATTTAACTTCACAGTCGATAACAATGGGCTTCGCGTTTTCCGAGAGATGGAGCCACTAGTATGTGTTAAAATTGTTGGTTATGGCAAACGAGAGTCGAATCGTTTCGTTTCTTTCTTTCTCGAAAAGAACAAATTGTTTTGTTACCCGATAGTGTTCACCACAAAGTATTAGCCTTCACGAGGCAGTTTCGTTCAAATAAAATCAAACCAACAATTATGAGAAATATATCAAACACTAATTACGGAGTCGCACCCGACAATGTTACGTATGTTTCGACGCACACCAGAGGTCATCCGTGCTCACTTGTTTCCGGATACCGATATTGTCATCGATTTATCGCACTTCCGACATTCCTTTGTGTAAAAAAAGAAATAAAAGGTACGGCTGAAACATTACGCACTGTTTTCTAAATTAAAAATAATTGTTGCTTCGACAAAACCATTTAGTCTTTTCCCTTCCATTCGTTGTGTGTCACATTCATTTACTTAGCAATATATGTTTATGTAATATAATTGTGGACAGTATTAAACTTGTATCGTTGTCAATACAAAGAACAATAGAAATAGCCAAATAATGTAAACTGATCATAACAGAGGAATTTAAAAAAATGTTAAATTTTGTAGGTTTTACCTCGTCCGATAGTAATTGCATGTCCACAATGTTATTCGGCAGTTCATGGAACGAGTAGATGTCCATAACCGCAATGTTCGTTAGCATTGCTGCGGCAGCGATATGAAATAACATTGTTGCAAACTGCAACACGGTAAAACTAGTGATTCCACCAAGAGTATAGTGCGTACAACCCTGATCTCGCTGTCGCATAAAAGGTCAAAAGTTGAAGCGATAAGAGCTTTCGTGCGACACGGATCACGCCATTTCATTTTTCCTTTCGATTAATTTCGCTCCATTTTTTCTTCAACGATCTTTGTACCCTTTTCCGATAAGTTAGCGATTGACAAAATATTTTTACTCTTTGTCGTCGTAATTATTATATCTGAAGAAAAATAACACCATATCGTTTGATTAATTTACTAAATTAGAGTTTTTGAAACTTCCGCTGTTGCTTATTATTATTAACGAATAAAAAATAATAAGCGACGTTTTAGAAATATAGTAATTTTATTCGTGTTATAACAATTAATTACTTTCAAAGACTATCAAAAATGGTGTACAATTTTTAGTTATATCAACGACACCTCGTTATTATGAATTAATTTATTATTATTGAATATTTTATAATTAAATTATTTCAAACATTCATTACCGACTTATAGGACAATAATTGCGTAGTAATAAAAACGAAAACAATTCTGGCTATAATAGTCAGTAGATAAAGTAATTTTCTGCTTAGCCTTCGTCCGTTTAATTTAACTTGCACGAGGATCTTCGGTGTATTTATCGTCATTTTAATGAAGTGGACGATAGGCTGATATTTTGTCGAAGGATCTGGCTTTCTTGTGACACGAATTGTCGAAAAGCATCGTTCGATAGACGTTTTCCACTTTGTCTTTGTCGTAAAAGTCCATCAAACGTATTCCAATTTTCGCCGCCTTCCTCTTTAATACCCTCACCCTTGAGATATAGATTTATTACGATAAGAGGAATTAATTCATTTCAGGCTCAGTAGGTTCCATTACCTCGACGAGGACGTACAAAAGGCCTTTGCTCCTGTCTCCAAGTAACATATAATTCTGGTAATAGAGACAATCTATCAATTCTTGTAAAATATTTTTCGTTAAATGATTGTCTAGATAGGAAAGATCTTATTTTAGAATTTGTATTATTCAGTCGTGGATGTTTATGCATTTCTGAAAAATTTAGAGATGCACAAAATGCACAGGATATTCATATAATATGTAAATACGTACGTATAAGATAAAAATAATTAATAATTTATTTAGGTTCTAGTCAGGTTCGTAAAAGCACGAATTTGCATAAAATATGTAATCTATTAATCATCTAATATATTAATAAATCGAAAGTAATAATCACAGCTTAAATCTAAGTACTGCAATTTCAAATTTCCTGTCGCCATCATCTCTCCATTCATCGGAAAGCTTTCTTTTCTATGAGGATGACACGTTTCATATCCCAGTGTCGTTCTCATCTTCTGTACATGTAAAACAATGGATATCGTCCATTAAAAAAAAGAAAGAAAATGGATATCATCGATAGCTGCAAAACTAAACAATTTTTTATAAATTTGTAGCTATTACTTGTATAGATTCTGAATCTGGAAGTGAAATTCCTTCTTCCTTCGTTTTGATCGAGGATTCCTGAAGATCTACAAATATATTTTATTCCATTCAATTACAATAAGTAACAAAAGTAGAACTTTGATTAAAATTATTAGAAAGGTTGTTAAAGAAATAGAATGACTTTATTCCTACGTGAGAGATGATCATTTATTTCTAACTGTTTTTAAATATTAATATTAAACATGGAAATAAACAATTCTGAATAAAAATGCAACAATTTTGTCCACGTTCTTTCTTACAAATGATCATCCCAAAATTCTCCATCGATCGATTAATTAATTAATTAGAAATATTAATCAACGTTCTGCTGTACTTGTAATTTGTACAAGTTACATTTTTTAGATCGTCTTGTAAGGCTCTGACGTGTTCGAGATTTCACATTCTTCCTCGATGATTCCTCGTTTATACTTTTGTCAATTTCCTCGTCCTTCTTCTTCTCCATCTAAGTTTTCGTAATTTTTAGTAATTTAACGAAACTGTTGAACGAGGAAAACAGACGTTTTAGATGAATGTCCGATGATTACCCATTCCTCCATTAGCGACAGTTCAGCGAACTTTCTGCGACGCAGCTCGACAATTTCTTCGTACATCAAGGCAATTCTAATTTTATGAATTATGAATGAAAATAAGTACGTCGAGTAAATTTACATATTAATCTGTTGTAACACTAATTAGAATAATTTATACAACGACAAACATACAGTAGTATTAGAATGCTATAATGAATATACTTAGAATTATTAAAAGACAATAATTCTATACTTCGAGTTATTGGAATAATTTATACTCATTTTTATGTACATTTTGAGCTCCTGTAATATTAAAGATGCGCCTTCATCGCATATCCTATTTCCAAATAAAACAAGACACCTCAAAGACCTGCAAATATGAAAGTACTATACTTTATAAGCAAAAATACCTAATTAAAGCTATGTAATTAAATAAAATGTGAAAAATATTTATATTGTTTGCTATTTCACATCCTTTCCCCTCAGATAAGTAAATATAAGGAAAGTTATTAACAAATTTATTAAATTCTGCAATTTGGAAGATCTGTGAAAAAGCAAATAGAGAAATCAAGGTAAGTAAGATAAGCAAGGTAAGTATATACACACGTTTGTATGTCATCTTGTTTTGAATTATTTCGAATTATATCTCCTGATGCAAATTCGCATATCTCGAGTTTCAGGAAAATATGTTGGGCCAACTTCCCGATTTTCCATCGGGAGAACATAATTCAGACGGAAGTAGTACGCGAAGGTTCTCCAACATTTTGAAAAATTTTTTACACGGAATTTCTCGAGAATGAACAAAGATTTTTGTCCCAAAATTGGGCCTCTGTATCAGGAGAATACGTCAGTACCGATATTATCTTTTTTGGGATACGAAATTTCATATTTTCGTGAAGTTTCCACAACGACGCACTACGTGTGGCATGCATTCGATTAAACGACACTTCTAAATTCACGTGCAATCGCAAAATACCATCAAAGGCGCCCAAGATGCAATTCTTGTTCCAGTAGAAGCCGCAAGACGAAGAAGAATAGAGGAATATAGAAATAAGATTAAGTTACCTGTTCGTTCGAAGCATTTTTCCCAAGTGGGCTGCACCATCTTTCGTTATATGATTATTTGCCAGATTTAGAATAATTAATTTGGGGCTATTCGGTGGGTCACGATATCGTAATTCGTGCGCAATTTTCCTCATCCCGTTGTCACTTATTTTGCACAGTCTCAGTGACAAATATTTCAAGCTAAACACGATTATCTGTCAGAGTGAATCCTGGACACGCCGCTTTATAAATTAGTAGGTTGTCCGAGAAGTTTCTTTCGTTTTATAAGATAACAATAGATGAACAACAATTTCTGTTTTATATTATTTTATTTAATTACGTACGATCCACTTCGTTGTATTTCTATTATTATGTTTGTGTATAATTTAATAAACTAATATAAAACAAAAAACATTGTGCGTCTATTATTTCCTTATAAAACGAAAGAAACTTTTCGGACGACTAATACTTGCCTTCCTCCAGGCGTGCAAAGCAAATGATAATTTTCTTGCGTGTTTGGATTCATGTCTAAATTCAAATCTTGCACGCATCCGATATTTGTCACCATTTCCGCAATTTGCATAACACCGAACGCATTTATATTGCAATTTGGCAATCTATGAAAATGTTCGATCATTTCTTTGACGAACGTAAACGTGGTACGTAAAATGTAAGCGAATAATTATTTGGTTTACTTCAATACTGTGATAGTATTATATTTCTGCATCGTAGAATTCAGTGCATCTAATAAGCAGATGGATACTTCACGGCGTGTAACAAAGTAAAAATGAATTCAAGGATGTGCGCTTGTTTCAACTTCTGAATTGCGGATTTTTATGCGTCTACGAGAGATTCAAAAATGCCAAACTGCACGGAATGTGCATAGTACGTAAAAATATATGAAATATCCAAAGCGGAATATTTGCTATAATATTTAGTAGATGGTTGTTTAAGTTTCGTTCTTTTATAGTTACATTTACAAAATTATTAATTTGCATAAATATCCGTAGGTTATTTAATTATATTAGGAAGAAAACTTCGTTTTAGAAGATACTTATCTTTGCTTTCAATTTTCACTGGAGTCACGAGTTTTCTATTTGGGTAAGTTACATGAAAAATTGGCGATCCGTCGTCCTCGAGTCTTAAAATATTCAAATTACCATGAAGATTTACAGCTATTCTGATTTTGATTCGAATTTAGAGACGATTACTTTTCGGATGTTGTCGATAAGCTATTGGAGACACGAAAATCCGTAAGATTCTGCTGTTTTCAAGATAATTTATTGTTAAAAGATGCATCGATCTTATTAAGAAATTATGATTAAGTTAGTGAATTTTAAGGAAACGCTTACTACGATTCTAGGCAAGGGATATACGTTATACTCGTGCGCGTGTTTTAAAAAGTCGCTCACAAAATTTTCATGCAAATTCCTTGTTGTGTCGCCTATTAATGTAACCATGTAACGATATATTTGCTAAATATAAATATAAATATAAATATTTAAATATTTACCTCCAATCGACGACGCTTTATCTCGAGCAGAAGCGGTGTATTTGCTCCTCTTATCTACCATGATTTTATTTCGTAGAATTCTTAACACGATGTTTATTAGCCAGGTTAAAACCAACTGCTGTCAAAGCCACCAGCAAGTGAACGTCGAATTTTTTGGAAATTTAACATACGTACGTCTGTAGTACAACAAATAATATATAGTTTCAATAGTTGTGAAGCTAAACGTAAAAATTAATTCAGTGTCTTTCTGTAGATAAATTTGTCATTTATTTATCAATTTCGCTCTTCGACCAATCCAGGTTTTCTTACTATTAATCGAACAACAAAAATTATTTGTTAATGCGTTTCGAAATTAAGTTTACACCGCACCACAGTTTAGAAATATTAAGATCGATATGGTAAAATCCTAAAATATATGGAGCGAGACGATATTTAAATTTAGAAAATTATTCAATGTAAAGACGCTGGATTAATTTCTATAGCTGAAACGATATTACGATCAACACAGAATGGATTATATGTCATCGTACAGTGTATTTCATCGAAGCGTTTTGTCTCAATATTTAACCATAAAATATCACGCTATAGTTAAGTGTTTTGTTTATTATTCTGCGGACGAAGCGACGAAACATTACACCAGGCGGTAAATCCATAAATGCTGGCGCCTTTAAGCCCTATAAGGCTATAGAATACCCTCTCATAAACCATCCACCCCATGATGGTTGTAATCGGACGCCAAAAGGATGCCAGGGTGACACCCTTGGTAGATGGAAAACGATGAAAAGCAGCGTGGACGAAAGTATCGAGCGATTTCTGGAAGCGCGATGTAATGGAAACTATGGAAAGCGGCGCTGACATCATGCTTAACAGCTTGTGTCACGATTTTATGGGATTAGGTTCGTAAACGCCAGGCTTTCGTTAAAAGGGTGATTACGATAATGTCTTGTTCTCATTTCGAAATATGCACAGGATATTAATCACGAGAAGTGCTCTTTTGTCATTAACAGTCCTCGTTAATTACAATCGCTTATCAAATTGTCCTACTTTCTTTTATCTATCGTGCGGTGCAAGCTATTAAATTTGCAGAATTATATCGTTCGTGAATATCAAGACGCTTGGATTCCAAGGATTGATAGAAAATCTATATCGTTTTTATAATATCGAGTATATAATATCAAGCGAGTTTAGCTTCCGACTAGGAGGATTCAAAGACGGTTTTAAATGGAAGTATTATTACCTAAAGATTCACAGAATCTGTTCATTCTTATCACGAGCCTGCTCGTCGTAGATACAAGAACTACGGATCGTAGAAAATCCGCTAGAATTTCACTCTCTTCGACGGTATATTTCCCCGAACCTTGCAACGAGTAGCGTAATAAAGTAAATAACACGAGGAGGCCCCGCGTCCCACCAACAAACAGGTCTGCGTTCACGATCGCCACGCGTTATAGCGGCGATCGCGAGCCGCCTCGGGTTCAGTTCAGCTCGGCGCTTTGACCGCGCAGCTCCGTGTCCAGGAAAAAAGCGTCGACTACGCGAGGCCTTTGACAGGAGAAACGGCCGCTTGACAGTTCCGTTCTCGACCACGAATAGCCACTGACTAATAAGTATTTCCTCTAGTAACCGAGTGCGAACGTTCGTCGCTATCCAACTTTACGTTCAGCAGGAAACGGATCGGAGGTGAGTGAAATTGCCCTGAGATTTATTTGTTTGGATTTTCGTTTCATTGAAATTCACGCGACTTTGCATAGCCGAGGACAAAAGTGGACGATACGTGTCCGGTAATTGAATATTTATTCCTTTTACACTCTGTTGGAGCTGAGTTATCGAGAGAAGCGAACAATAGAACGAGCGAGTCCTTTGCGATGCAAAACGGACCCATTGATAGTCGGATCTCGAATGACACGCGATCCCTTAAAGCCAAACGCAATTGACTTTGCTTTGGACGCGAAACAATTGGTACAGCCCCTCAGCCAACTTGGAGATGCTTTAACTATTTCCACACGAGATTTCATTTAATACAATCGTTATTTTAATTTGTTATACAAAATATAATTTGTTGTACGATATGAAACTGTTCGAATATTTTCGATAGGTTCATAGTCAAAATTGGACTTAGGATAATAATAATAAAATGAAATTGTAATAAGAACTTAATAATCTTTCGATGAAGTTTGATTCTTTGACTCGCATAATCGGACTCTAATCTGGCTGTATAGGAATTGGAAATCTCGGTTTGGTTCCTGAACTGAATCCTCGCGATTAATAAATTTACGATATGATAAAATATAATACTTTTTTTGAACTTGTAACTCGGTAAATTCGGGTCCTTGATGTTATATCGTGATAAATAACAAATACAAGATAAGATATTGAAATACACTATCGAACACTATCGACGATACGGATGACTCTTAGAAGATGTGCTCGAATGCGATTTGCGTGGACTGTGTCTAAGACTGCTACGTGTCTTGAGGTTGTTCTGCAGGTTTTGTAGATAATAGGGTCGTGGATGAGTAGTCTACCTTTTTCTTTGACTTATACCTTAGACAGTCAAACGGTCTTACAATCAAGCCTCTCGGAAGATAAATTGATCGACTCTGCTTCTTATCGCTTATTTAATTTCGTTATGTAAATAATCGATTGATATTCGACTCTCAAGAAACAAATATTCAGTTGCGCAAGTCCATTCATCGCGAAAAGACGACACAAGTAATAGTGAATTCTGGCATAAATTTAAAAAGCAGAGCGTTCGTAACATCGCTTTTCTATACGTCTCTGATCATTTCCTTAATTTCATTGCATAAATACACGATCGATATTCGATTCCCAAGAAACCAATAAGTTTAATTCCACAAGTTCCATAAGTCTCAAAATGCCACAAGTAAATAGTAAATTCCAACGTGAATTAAAAATAAGAAACAGTGTTTATAATATAATTTTTCTGTACTTTCCTGATTGATGTGGCTTCTGCAGGGTTCAATTAAAATAAGTATAGCCCTTGGAAATGAAAATATTCAAATGACACAAACAATTTCGACAATATTCTGTTACTTGTCGCTAATGTTTTCTTTAACGAGTCGTTACGTCTCTTTAATGGGACCAATTACGTACCGGAAGCGGAGGATAGAGTGCAGAGAGCGGTGCAGGCGCGTGGAAGTTGTGCAATCTTTGAATTTGCAAAGTGTGGAAGCGCGAAGTTCACCGAACGCGATGTTAATGTATCTATTCCTCCATTTCTCTCTTTCTGCCACACACGTGAACCATCTCTGGCCAATTGCATTAATTTACGACTGTTTACATCATGAGGCATCAGGGTGTGCCATAAAGCCAGACCTACCACCATGAATTATGCATCGTAGGGTGGTTTCGGCTCTTCCCTCTCGTTTTTTTTGCTCTATCGTGCGCAACAGCTTCACGACGCGGCGAAATCATTATTCTGATCGTAATTTCACAGGAAAAAAGGAAAAAGGAAAAAGAAATCACGATCCAAAAGCGCTTTTAATTTTTCAAATTACGTATTCAACGTGTGGTCGTTCGAGTGTCGTTTTTCTTAATGAATTTATTTTGAGGAACAGCAGACCGTTAAATTGAGACGAATTACGCTTAAACGAAAGCGACAGGACAACGATTAATTAATCGCCTCGGTCATTCGTTTTTTGCCTGTCTGCGGCTGCGTCCCCCTGTTTCTCAAGTTCAATTTTTTTAAATCACCATAGCGGAACGGTTAAATTACTTCGTAAGCAGTTGGATGGTGCGTTCGACTGTCAGTGAAACGAGATAGCGAGGATGTTTCGCGTAACAGTAGTGTCAAATACCACACAGAAACCTGTGTAATCTTTTCCGTTAAAGTGCAGTTTCTTCGCGTCGGATCCTTCTTGGCTCGATACCATCGCCTTTCCGGCAAAAATTCCAGTCTCTTGCTTTCAAATCTTCAGCGTCTTGGTACCTTTGTTTGCTCATAAAATTGTAGTTTCCTAGTTTCAAATCTTTTTCCATTCGATACTCTAATTTTGTAGAAAATTACGATTTGCTTATGGTGGAACAAAAAGCGTCGCGGGTCTCGCTTTAAAATTATGGTTTCTTCTGTTCAAATATTCGTTGAACCTATAGATTCACCTTTTCAAAAAAGATTACCATATGCTCCACGTTTATGCTTATCGAAAGAAGAAAAGTATCACGAAGATCTTAGCGAACGTCTGTGCTGGTGTTTCCGTTTAACAGACGGCGTGCCATCGTGATAGTAAACCTCGAAATTCAAAGATCTGGTTACGATCTGGTAAACCACGGGGATTCTGGACCACGAGGACCATGTCTCTCGACCATACTGTACTGCAATCGGCTATGACAGTTATTACGTGCTGAACGAAACAGTCCGCAAAGGTATTTCTACGATGTAATAACGCCTCCTCCGAGACAGAGACATGTTCTCACAAAGATACAGTCTTTGCCATTCGATTTGCTAAATCGTCGAATTCGTAAACGTGAAAAATGCTAGAATTCTTAGCTGCAAGCTCGCTGAATGAAGTTATCTTTAAGAAGAAACGAATGATATCACACGTGCACCAAATCCTAGTAGTAGTTGCCTGTTATCAAAAGATTGAAATTACTATTAACATGGGAATTTCTTTGTAAAGCGAGACGCCCCGATAAACCGCAAAAATCCGCGACAGAAATTTTTCCTCGTGCAAGCTTTCCGTCTAAATTCTTCCCCATTATAAATACTTCTCTATACAACTAGATACAATTTGTAATAAATGTCTGCTTCCTTAACATGGTTCTAATAATCTTCCGCGATGGGATAAACTTCGCTAAACATATGCGTCAATTAAATTACTATTTTATTAGGATGTCCGAAAAGTTTCTTTCGTTTTATGAGGAAATAATAGACGCACAACGTGTTTGTTTTACATTATTTTGTCGAATTACGTACGACCCATTTTGCTCTGTTGAGATAAACACCGCGACATTTCACAGACTTGGTTTCACGTTTGTACGAAGGTACACTGTTGTAAAAAGCACGTTTGCGAAAGAAAGACACTTTTCGGACAACCTAATAGTAACTAGTTCCAGTGGCAACGAACTAACATCAGAATTTCGCAAAATGAGACGCTGGAATGGAGGATAACGATGATAGAAATTCCTCTGGAAGCTAATTCTCGATGAGAGCATGCTGCATAATCTTCTATACCATTAAGAGCACGAAACGATATCGAACCGTTAGAACGATCGAGAGAGCTGTTGCGAAAGCTCACGAAAGGGACTCGTTACCGAATCCGTTTTCGCTGTCACGATATGAATCGTAGGACAAATATGGTCGATGGCATAAAGTATGCTCGACGTACTCTTGGCCGTGGTCTAGCCATTAAAGCTTCCCAATAAGGCAGCTTTTACGCACGCACGTGAATACATGCGAACGCATGGACGCCGTTTAGACAGAATCGAGGCTCCTTCTCGCGTGGGAAGCGATAGTATTTCGATATTACCCTTGCAAGCGTGGACACGCGTGTCTCAACAGTCTCAACGTTGATACACACTCGAGTGTACGTGCTCGCGCGTTTATTCGAACCGGCTTCTGTGAGTACACAGAGATGCGTCATCGATATATATATATAGGAAGAAAATATGTACTCTGGTCATCAATCGTGTATCGTCGTATACGTGTGGTTAAATATACGGCTCGTTTGCAAATTGCATTTCACGCGCCTCCCAATCAACCTCTGATGGTATTCGCGTCTTGAGAGACGAACGACCAGTGCAACGTTTTCAGCAGTGTCTCACGGTATAATGATTTAATAACGAAACTACCGGAACGATTAAAGCGACCGATTTGTAATTTTTCGTAGAAGATTTACAGGTTTACAGAGGGTGTCTCATTTTAATCGACACGAGGAAGATTATTCTCAAAAGAGTTTTGAAATAAAACTTATTTCGTTTCGGAGGAAACATCTTGCGATGGTCACAAATCTTATCTATGTAGACGTGTCTTTGAGATTGCAAGGTGATTTGTAGTTTTCTTAAGTGGAACTATACGTTTTCTTTTTATACGATGCAGTTTTTAATTCTCTACAAAAAAGTATCGAAGTATCTGTATCTGAAAATGCCTAATCTAACAGATAGCTCAATGTGAATTCTATGGAATCGAGTGTACGAAAGACAAGCAAAGAACATGAATATAAAAGCACTACGTTATCTTTCCTCGTCTTTCATACGATAAGTTTTACAAGATTAAAGTCAGAATATCTTCCGAACTAATCATGTTCCAAGTATCTCGATACTTTTTTGTAAAAAAAATTAAAAGATGCATCGAGTGGTATATAAAAATATGTGTAGTTCCATTTGAAGAAACAAAGGTTACTTCGAGATCCTCGAAGCACGTTCACCTAGATAAGATTTCTCACCGTCGCGCGGTCTTTTCCTCGAAACAAACTAAGTTTCACTTTGAAACACTTTTCCGAATGATGCATAGTTCGTAAGATATTTGTATGGGACGATTAAAACGAGACACCCTGTACACAGAGTGTTGCAAGTTCAAACGACCAAGCTTCACTAAAACACGTTGCACGAGTAGAAAGAAGAAAAAGATGAAACGTGAACATATGCCCTCAAACGTCTTATTACACCGAAAAGAAAGTTGATTTATGCGTCCATTTCAAAATGCCATCCCCTTTTCGAGTGTAAGCTTCGCATCGTACGGAAATTGAGTTTGTCGCTCTCCGAATTTCATACTTATCTTGCTTCAGATCAACGAATGCGCCATCGATCCTTTCTATTAGTTCTTGTCGCGAATCGACTCTTGTACGATACACAATCGCTTTCACTGTTCCCTGCGGATAAAAATCCATAATGTTGCAAGATCTGGCGATCTCGCGGACCAAATAATAACGCGCCCTCTCCGACCAATTCGCCTTTCGTGATAATGTTCGTCCATAGCTTTCAGGTTTCATGTTTCTGCTATAACGTTTTTACTAAACGTTCGTACATTATAGTATTAGGTTGTCGGAAAAGTTTCTTTCGTTTCATAAGGTGATAATAGACGAACAACAATTTTTGTTTTATATTATTTTATTGAATCAGGTATGCTCCGTTTCGTTCTATTTCTATTATTACGTTCGTGCATAATTCAATAAACTAATATAAAACAAAAAACATAGCGCGTCTGTTATTTCCTTATAAAACGAAAGAAACATTTCTGACAACCTAATACAATATTTACGTTTATATAATATCATTTTCTTATCTGTAGTCGTAGAATATACCGTTTAAATTTAGACCACTGCGTAGATTTGATCGAGCGAGCACCGGTATTTAACTGGAAATCAAGGTACGTAGAGTTTTTAGAAATACTAGAAGCTATATATTGAATTTAACAGTAGCGATACTGAAGCGATTCGAACGAGGAATCGTAATTTTTCGTAGGAATTTTATGGATTGATATATACGTAGGTTCGCGTTGCTGACAGCTTCTTCGATGATATACCAATGAGATACCAAACATGGCTACATGTCAATGGTTTTAAATTACACGTATAGATACAGAGACGCACGACACATCAGCCGAGGTTTCTCCAATGAAGATGATATCACTCTGCTTGAATGAATTTGAGTTAAGTACACGTATAAGCATGGATGCGCGACACACGAGCCGAGACAGCTGTCTTTCTATTTCATTGAGTCTTAAATATTTCTCAGCCCCGTTTCCGATTTACTTAACAAGCGAGCGAACCAAAAACAGATAACAGCCAACAGTCGTCGGATTTCGTCGTCGCGTTCGTAGCTCTTTGGATATCTTCGGCCTTTGCAACGCTTGATCCATAAAATGCGCGGAGTATACAGCAGATAGTAAAATCGTACGAAATACTAAAACGAAATGTTTCAAAGCAATCTATAATTCGATAATATCTATGGAAATACGACGTTCGTTTCTGGCGTATGTAATTCTAACGTTAGGTGGATTTTATTCGAATAATTGAGAAATTTATGGAAAGTCAGATCGTTCGAGGGATCGGTAGACACATCGCTGATCGTCGCCACCGGTACGTTAAGAAATCTTATAGCGGCTTTAAAATAGAGTAATACGGTTGAAAATAGAGTAACGAGACGCAGAAAATAATTGCAAGCGGCGCAACATCCTGCAGCTCTTTGTAAGTACACGCTTCAAAGCGTGAATCGAATCGCGTCTTCGTACGCGAGCTCGCTTTGAACTGGCAGGCTTGACTACATTACGGCCACGCTTGCCTGTAAATTCACCTTTTCTTTCTTCCTTCTTTCTCTTTTTTTTTCCCTCCAAGAGGAGGGCTCTGGCCACTTTTTTTCCTGGTACGTACCTAACAGAGGAATGCGGGCGACTCGTGTCCGAGGAGGAGCTGCACGAACAAAGGGGAGTACCCCGATTTCTGTCGGCAGATAACGCGTTGTCGTTCTCGGTCTTAAACTGGGTCACACGCAAATGGATTTTCATGATAATTCTTAATTAACGCTCGTGACGATACGTCAATTAGGTCGCTAATTGACTAACACGATAAATCAGTCGTCTGGTTGATAATACCGACGTTTATCGTTAACCTTCGATCACTGGCGAATTTTCTTGATATATTTGCAACAACTTCCAATAGAGCTTGCTCAAGTTGCTTTCTAATGATAAATACAGGAAAAAGAAAGTCAATATACATCCCTGTTCCAAAGTGCTCGAGTCGTCGTCACCAGACTCTTTATGGGAATTCGTATTTTTACCATCACGATTTTTCTTGTTATCCGATTAATCAATTTTTCAATTTTTGTTAATACGAGAATTTACATAGAGTTAAACGAACGAAAGAAATAACAAACAAACGAACGAACGTCCAATTTTAAATTAAATTTTGAAACCGGTTATTTGTCCAGACCTGGTTAATGTTAAACAAACAGAATGGAAGGAGAAATTTGTTTCATCTGTAACTTGGATATTCTACTTGTTTTTATCGTACTATATGCATTTTCTGCGCTCTGCGGCTTTCGATTCTCTGTCGATGCATAAATATCACAGGCTAGTTACTATGTAGCTCTTATATCTGCTTCAAAATTGCAAAGAGTTAAGGGTTAACTATTAAAAGATCATTAATCTCTATACATTCTACCCGACAAAGCAGGCTGATATACGCTACTACAATTAGATCGCTGCTATAAGTAGTTCCATTGGATGAACCAAACAGATAGGCTTGATAGATCGGTACGTTGTTCGTATGGCCTTTCGATGAAGATTCGCTTTAAAACAACGATTAGAAGAACAATGTACAAACATAAAAACTGGGTATAAAGATCAAAGTCTTGGTTTTCATAGTTTCCAGACCCGACGAAGTTGGAGATTCCAGTTTCGTGAATTTAATTCCGGTCCCTGAATTATACGTTTCTTCGTTGAGAAATCTCTTTGAAAGACTCTCGCGATAGAAATATTTGAATTTGTTCGAAGCTCTCATCCAGAACGTTGTTCGAACAACAAGAAACCGAGAGTGATCCTGAGGCTCGTCGGGGACTCTGCTCGTGGCTCTGTTCGTGGTGATGGCAACGCGCGTGCAAGTCGTTCGAAAAGCGAATGCACGGTGCATTCTAATCTTCCAACCGGCTGCACTGATGCAAGCAGCGTTGTTGGCGGCTTCTACCGAGAAAACGAGCCCCCGTGGCAATCTCAACGATCTGGAATGGATTCGTAATCGCTCGTTAATGCGTTTCCAGGGAATCAGAAGCTATACGAAAGTCCAAAGAAAGATACCTTGGGGACAGAACTTGCGTTTCCTTCCGACAGTTTCCTACTTCTCGTTTATATATATATATATATATATATATGCATTCATTAATAAGAAAAAAAAAAAAAAGAAAAAAGAAAGAGAAGAAGAAGAAAGTAAAGAGGAATTTAAAATATCTGTCGGTTTTTAAATATTTCGATGCACACAGTGAGGTTTATCACGCGATTCGTTAGATTTATCTGAAGTTCCCCGAGTTCATAGCACTTTGCGCAGACGGGTTTATCGCGATCTTCAGGAAATGCCCACTTGCGACTTCCACCGAGGCAAGCTGTGATTATTACGCGCCTATTGCAATTTAATAAATTATATTACTCAGAGAGATGCATTTAAGTATTATGCAGTCGAGCGAATTTTGCCGCCAGTTTCAGTATTTCAAAATTAACGCGCGCCGACTGCCGTCTTAGTATGCTCGTATAATACGAAAGAGAGAATGCTTCTTATTAATTCCTTAATTTTATCGTACAAGTACGCGATTAATATTCAATTTTCAAGAAACAAATATCTGTTTGCGTGAGATCATTCATCGTTACAAAAATGCGACGAGCTGTGTGCTCTTGTTATTTGATTATACTCCGTGGGAGGTACTCGAAACGACCACTTTGCGTTTCAACGCAAGCCTGTGGACGTCTTAGGATTTATACGACCTATACATTCGATACACGACTGTCACATACGTTAATAACGACGAGGCCCATTTATTTTGTCTCCACGTGCACATCGTTTCCTGTTCCTGCACGGCGTATTCACGCTGTAACAACGTGCAGGAAAAAAGTCGCTCGAAAATGAAAATCTAGCCTCGCTATAATAAATACGTTGGCCCTCGAAAAATAATAATAGAAAAAAGAAAAAGAAGAAGTGGAAGAATCACAAAAAGGAGTAGATCGATAAAAAGTGACGAGTTAGTCGGTAAATTGGACGTTGCGAAATTCGTTGTGACAAGTCATTCGTCATTTTTGGCGTTCGTGTTCCTTCGCGGCGCATTAAGATTCCGAAACGTAGCTATAGCCCGCGCGTGTATGCCAACGACTTTCGCGGACGCGTGTGCGGCTCGCACGCAGTCCCATTTGTACCAACAGTACCAACACGTATCCAGAAATCAATTTATATTTATGATGTATCGAGGCTCGATGACACAGCGACTGGCTATGCTGGTCTCGAACCAGCCGGGGCTAGCAGGAACAAATGGGAAGAGAGGAGGGAAGAAGGAAGGGCAGGAAAGATGGGAACTGGGTGCGAGAGGGAATGAAAAGCGTCAGCCGCGAGAAAAATAGACGCATGAGCAGCATCTTTATTCTAACATCTTTTACTGGACGTGTTACCAACATTCTAAGCGAACCTTCCGCGTGTTGCGAGCAGCAAGTTAATGGAAACTCGATCGAAAGCGAAACAGAAAATCAAACGAAGCTTTTCAGTAGAAATATGTATACGATTGGTATCTTAGATCTTTCAGCGGTTGATAAGTTTTGGAAAGTCTAGAGAAACGAGAATTTGTTTGATCGCAAACGTGAAACGTATCAAATATCGTTAGTTACGCGTGTATTATATTTATATACCATATTAACGTTTATAAAATTGTGCGATGAGAGTAAGAAAGAAATGGAATACGAAGCGTTATGTTAACATCGGAAGTTAATCTGAATTTGTTGAAACTTTGATGCGAAGTTCGAAATTCCTGCTTAGGTATGTATATTTTGCTTCTGTGAATTTACATCGAAGCGTCTTAATCTAAGAAACAGCTGGTTATCTAAATATTTTTGTCAAACTCTGCGAAGCACATGTTCTTCATAAATATCTTCTAATTTTTATACACATCCTCAAACATCTTTCAAACTTTGCCAATAGGGTCGTATCTTGTCATAGGGCTAGCCATGTTTCGCTCGTATTCTATTTATCTTGCACACGTCTGGCCATGTCACTGGATTAATTTCAAATCTACCTGTGTTTCCAACAACCGCGACAGACAACGACGATATCGATGAAAAATCGAGTGGAATAAAAGTTCCAAAAGAATTCCAGGTATCGATATCCACGAAGAGGACAGCGTGACCAGGGAGACGCGTAGTCGGAGCGCGCGATCGGCGATTATCTTAATTGCCGGGCCTAGCTAGATGCGCTGGAAATCACCGTTAAGTTGGTCGTCTTGCTCGTGGTACCTTAATTATCCTGGCGGTCGTTCCACTGGAAAGGCGCCTAGCATCGAACTGTTATCGCGGTGCCGTCGTAAATAGGATTTCGCCTCGGAAGTAATATCGCCGACTCCGTGTACTTCCTGCTGATCGTTCTGATACGCGTCGATCATTGATCTTTAACCCTTTACATTCGGCAAAACGAACTGCTCGAGCATCCGGTAACCATAGCACGCGTGAATGGCCAGCGTGTGAATTATGCAACGATTCTTTTGGTTCGATGTAATCGAATTGAAATCAATAGAAGTCAATGAGAAAGGGAGGACAGTGGTTGGACGAGGTTTCAAGATTAATGACGATTAATTTAGTCGAATAGTGGAAGAATACCGATGAGAACGTTACAATACAGGCAACACTTGGTACTTTTTTTCTTTTTTTTTTTTATAAAGGATACATCGGACGTGGAATGCCGTAGCCTTTTCGAAAGAGATTCATGGTAATAGGCGTGGCTGTTCCAGGAACGCAAATCGTTCTACGGAACTGTAAATCTGCCCGTGAACAAAAGGGAATTCAGCTTGGCAATCCGCTATCGACGAAACCTTGAATTAAAAATCGACGAAATGGAAGAGGGACGCGCGAAACATGTACAGTGTACGGTAATGAGCAAACGTGAACGCATACTCCTTAAGATAGAATTACCTTTTTACAATTCCACCAAACGATTCGATTTTATTTTTCTCTTTTGAAATTGGAAGCAATAGTTTACTAGATACCGCGCAAACAAATTTTTGGAAA
This sequence comes from Bombus pascuorum, assembly GCF_905332965.1. Taxonomy (NCBI): domain Eukaryota; kingdom Metazoa; phylum Arthropoda; class Insecta; order Hymenoptera; family Apidae; genus Bombus; species Bombus pascuorum. The sequence continues at coordinate 10,805,772 of NC_083497.1, read as the reverse complement.
AATTCCAGTTGATCGAAATCGCGAAGAAAATAGCAAACGTCGCTTTTCACAATCTGGGCCCGGAATGAAAATTTAATCACAGCCTTTGCGACTTTTAGCGACCTAAAATCTATGTACAGATTCTTACATTTTTGTATATCAATTGATTTAGATGAAATTTTCAACATGTATGTGAATGAAACGAATGTACAAAGTGCGTTGTTCAAATTTTCATTACAGGCTCAGACAGAAAAGTTGTAAAAGTGTCCTTTACTTCTTTTTTCGAGATTCCGACCAATTACACTTTTACTACAATCTTTTTTCCACATCATTTAGTAAACTAATACTTCTAACTTCTCAAAAAAAAAAAAAAAAAAAAGTAAAGTCGTCTAGTCCAGTTTAAAAGAAATTGCTTTGTTTTAAAGGATGTGTGTCCAGTTTTGCTCAGGGCACTCTATGTGTATTGCATATATCGAAACATAATCTCCGCGTAAATTCCACTTCTCTGGTTGTGTTCACAAAAATATAACCTTGCATGAACATAAGCAATCTATCTTATGGCACATTCCACTGAATCTTCAAGAATGAATAAAACATCTCTTCGATGGACAAAAATCGATACTCCATTTTGCATTCTGTTCGAAGCGAACAAATTGTTGAATAGTGAACGTAAACGATGTCAGAATATTGGGAATACAATTTTTGGAGAAATTACAGCGAGGCTTCGCGGAATCGTTTCTCCAAAATATTTAATCGAACGCGATCGGCTGAAATCACGATAAATTACCGTTGGATAAAATCGACAGTGTGCATGCCAGGAGGATGCAGGTAAAAGAAAAAGATGAAACGAGAGGGAGTAGAAGAAGAGAACGAAGAAGAGGGAGAAGAAGAAGGTGAGCCTGGGAGGATCTGTCGATGGAAAGAGGGGACGAAAACAAGAGAGTGGAGAAGTAAGGGAGCACCTGTCCAACAGCTGCCTTGCAGATGGTCTACGTCGTCGCTGGATTATGCAACGTGTAGGTGTCTCGTGTTTCTGTAATCGAACGTTCGATTGTTTCAGATTTCGAAGAAGTTGTTAACGTGCTAATTTCTCAATGGATTTCATATGGTGAACTATAAAACAGCGGGTAATGTTTGGCGATGGAAAATGTTTACGACAAGTTCACAATTTATGATTACACGCGAGAAAGTAGAAGACAGGAAAGACGCAGAAGATTCGTATTTCTTACAAGGATATTTTTAAAAATAGAGGATTATAGATTCCGCCGGTTTCTCGTGGATAAAGAATGCTCGTAAAGCAACGTCCACGGGCCGGAAACGTGTGATTTGAATTTACGAGTGTTAAGTTCGCACTGGCCGTCGACTTACGCCTTTCTGATAACGAGCTGCCGGACAGAGGACCCATTGCTGGATGACTAATGGTCGGAGCCTCTCGTCCAGGGCCACGAGCAGAGAGAAAAGGAAAGATATCGCATTCCGTGATGCGCGAGGCAAGGAAGAAGCTCACCAATGTTACGGAAATCTTATTCATCTCTACTAATTCATCACTTTGCTTTACCTGAGTAAACTGAAATTGAACTGAGACTTCTAACGCGGTTTCCTCTGGTAATTTTATGGAATTTTAACACGTTCGCGATCACAGAGGATTGAAGCAGATGTCCACTATAGATCATGTTTCATTTCTTGTACTTCTGTATAATATATTTGATAATTCTTCTCGATATTCAACATTTCATAATTTTTCCTTGGGTCTACCAACGTGTTCCAGAGGTTCACATTACAACTCGTTTATAAAACTTACGTAACACGTATCTTTGTGTAGTTTACATTAATTTCTGGTACGTCAATTTCTTGTTCATCTTGTATATCAACTAAATTGAAATACCATACATCGTACATAGCTATGTGAGATCAAGTTGAAGCATAGAACTAAATGTAAATTAATTGTGAAGCACGTGTGCCTGGTTAGCGAACGTGTTATAATTCGATCAGAAACCTCGCTGGTCGATCGACTAGAATTTCGTTCCACCTAGTTTACAGGCCCAATACTTTAGCCTGATCCTTTCCAACGAATTAAACATCGAAAATTAATTCAGCAAAGGGGACTCACGTCGAGACAATGGAGCCCTACTGCATTCGCTGAAGGCGTGGCAACCAACAACAATGAACGCAACGATTAAAGTGGAAAAAAAAAAAAAGAAAAAAATAATAGAAGTTGACCGTCGAACGACTGGCGGTCTACATGCAAGCTCTGATCGGTCTTATCTCGTCCGTCCTTCTCCGAACTTCGAATGGCTGCAAGCCAAACCGCGGTTTATTAATGTCACGTGGCGGATGCTAAACATCTTCAACATCATAACAGAAGATACCTAATAACGAAAGAAGAAGAGGTTGCATTAATGCCACATGTTTTTTACAAATACGGCAGATGTTCGATGTTGAAACAAGTTGGAGCAATCCTGCTGCTCCGTGAGGTCACGAGTTTCTATGCCGCGGTGAATCAACGTGTTTCCGGTGTTAGGGATTCATTAAATCCGACGCGAAACTCGAAGACAGTATAAATACAAACAGCGATTAAGGGGCGATCCTAAGTAAACCCGGCCTCTTGAGTGCTTCTAGAGGAGGTCGCGCGCAAGAAATGATAAAAATAAAACTGGCAGATGTACAGCGTGAAACGAATTTAATTAAACATCGCTGCTTCTCCATGTTACTCCACAGGGCGACACAACGCAATTATTACTCGGCGTCTCTTTTCTTTCAATATTTGTTTTCTTCAAACTGTTATTCTATCAATGTAGATGTATAAATACTATCTATTTCAATTTTTACGACAGAAAAATCTATGTTATTTATTCTATCTTTCAATGCGAAGATCGCGAATCAGGACAAATCGTATCTTTACTCGTAGAAGGAAAAGATTGTAAAAATTCATTACAATCCTTCATACGAAATTCATGAATCCTAGAATTCTCTCCTTATATGGTTTTGGAATTATGTATGCGCGTTGTTGCTCGCTTCTTAAAATTCAGTCTTCCGACAGAATAAAAGAATAGCCCAGAGAATGGAGTCAACCAAGAGATCTTTTTCCATACAAAGAACACGTCACATCGTGGCCTACTGATTCGCCACGTTGCGGCTACATCAAAGAGAATCGCTCATCTGGCGCTGAGGAATGAAAGCGATTAAGTTTGCGGGTTTAAAGGGGATTAAAAATCTCAAGGGTCGCGGAGAACAGCATACCTTCAACAACGAAGGGCCACCGCCCACTAAATCATCCACAGGTCCCAAACTTAGGTCGATCTAAAGTTAGAAAGCAAAATAGGTCAGTTCTAAGGGAGGGGCAGGTATCCGATCGATCTTTCTAGCCTTGGTTCTTGGTCACATTAAAACACGAAAAGCCTTCGTCGAGTTGAATCAAATTTTCAAACAAATTCAAATGTATACATAGAGTGGACAAAAATTGCTTCGCTCTTTACCATGAAAATTTTTCTTCGTAATATTGGATTGCGATTCGATCATTCCGTATTGATTTTATGATGTGGTTTTAATACCATACTTTGGCAAGCAGCACATTTTTAATGTAATTTTGTTCAATACGATCATTTCCATACATTTTCAATTAGCGTTTTTTATTGGCCATAATCAATCACGCAGTGTCTTATATAAATCTTCTTAGTCTTCGAAGTTGAAATCGCCAATTTTAAATCTTACAAACTATTTCCCGACAGTCTTATTACAAAGATTTTTTTTCTAATGACAGATCCAACGAGAAACATTTGAAATAGGACGTGCCGGAAGAGTTGTCAAGCGGCCGTCAAACTGAAACAAACCGAGAATTCCAATATAACGATCCCGTGGCAGCTCGAAGAAACCTCTTCTTGCCTTTTTCTCCGATCGAAGTCGATTCGAATCAGCGCGCGAACATGCTCGTCGTTTTACGAGGGGTCGGAAGAAAAGGATGCTTTGTTGGGCGGGCTCGGCTTTACGATTCTCACGAAATCAGAATAAAAAATCGGAACCGGTAACGCGAGAGAAAAGAAACGAGAAAAAGATGTGTATGGCTGAGCTTACGACTCTTCACTTTTAATGCCGGCCTGTTCTTTGGTTCGCGGGAAAAGGACCATACGTAACGTTTCCCCGAAATATATGTGAGTGGCATTTATTCTTGAGCAGTTGCCTGAAAGACTCTGGGCCTGATCGCCGAATCGTTGACCCCTGAAGCCGACTGAATCGCGATAAGGGTGTCCACGAATCATGTTTTCAAACTTGCCTTATAGCACGATCGACTTTGATCCAATTTGCACCAAGTGCGCTCATAGTGTTAGATCGTCACACAAGTAATACGGTCGTTGATATACGGATGGTAGATAAAAATAAAAAATTACCTGTTAGAAATTGATCTGCGATGAATCTTCTTGTTTCTTTATAATTCATCTTTTTCTATTAAGCTTCCTACCCTAATTTGTATAAAACTTTGGTAGTATAACTACTTCCAGTGCTTTAACTGTGAGAAGAGCCGCATTACCTATGGGATCACTTAATAATTGATACTGTCCAACTATGAAGAATGGCAGTCGCTATAAAAATACACAGGTGCTTAAAATTCTGACGTTGTATTTGGCAGGATGTATTTTAATTATGAACCGTGATGTTGAAGATCGATAGCTGAAGCGGTAGAAGCTTATGTCGTTATGTCTTGCCATGAATTGGTTCTTTTAATAAATATTGCCTTTCTTCATGGGTCAGTATAATTCTAAGAGGGAAAAATGTTGCAGGAGGAGATTAGAGCTTGAAGGATGGCATAGATCCACAATTGAACGGCAGCATGTGCTATGTGATAGTCACTAGTCGTAGTTTGCTGTGGACGCTCCTGTCCCTGGCGGCGTTAATGGCAGTTTTATCGGGGCTCATCACTCCAAAATGGCTCATTGGACCTCAGATAAAAGACACGAGTAACTATTTTCTCTTATTTAATCCGTACGTCGTTAGTATATGGTCGAAGGGTGGGATATATTCAACGAAGTTCTTAACGTTGATTGGAATATTAATGACTCGTGTCTACTTCGATGAGACTCCATCACTTTCTCCTTGATATTTCTTGTACAATTTATCGTTCGTTCCTAAACAGAGAAATATATTAGACGAAGGATTAAAATCTTTTTTTTTCTTTTGATCGTTAGAGAATGGAACAGAGTTTTACGCGCCAACAGTCGGAATTTTCAATCGTTGCATCAGGCTACATGGGAAGAAGACTCACTGCGCAAATTTCAACTTGGATGGCTTTGCCACAGATTCCAGCGTATTTCCAGACTGCTGGAAAGCTTCTTACTTCTTCCTGTCTTTTGGTTTGGCGATTATGTCGATGACAGTGGTGGCAGCTTTGGTTGGCTGCTGCATGCAAAGCATCGGCAGAAAGAGCATCTTCAACCTGGCTGGTGTTGCGCAGGTTATTGCTGGTAATATTTCAACATGACACTTCAATTTTGCAACAGCTTATAACTCTGTAAGTTTCTAATGCTACTTCGCTTCTTGCCAACAGGAATATTTTATTTGCTGGGGATGATTTTGTATCCCGCCGGCTGGGGCGCAGAAAGGGTTCAAAGGATCTGCGGACCGGAAGCTGACGCTTTCTACCTCGCTGAATGCTCTCTAGGTAGTAAAAATGTACAATTCTTTACATTCTCAAGACACTTCGACGGTTATGCGGGCAATCAAGATGCTGTGTAGATTAAATCCTTTGCATAAAACTCGACTTAAAAAGATTCATGAATTTTGCCTTTGTAATTGTTGCCCACACTACGCAACATTAAGATATTTAAAATGAAAATAACAATAAAATATAAGAGTAACATAAATCAAGCGATAAAATGAAGCGAATAGAACAGAATAGGGGACGTCTCCTATTTTGATTGCTTAATTAATTTATTGTCAAACAAAAGGGTAAAGGACGTTTTATGTTCCAGGTTGGGCTTTCTATAGCGCCGTGATAGGGGTTGGATTGACGTTTGTTTGTGCGGTAATAAGCGGCCAAGCAGAAAAGTCCACAGCCAGTGATAAAGTTCAGGACAAGATGAACGAGGGCAAAACATTGATCTGCCTCGCGTGAAACTAGAAAAACTGGGGAATGTACGTCATTGATATTTTGGGAATATTTATATTATCTTTGCCGAAAGAGCAAAGAGTAAACCAAACGTTGACAAATGCGACAAGAGAATAGAAGGGAATTTATCGTGGGACCAAATCAAGTTCAAGGTCAGTGATCTTTGTTAGGGGGCCGTTGAACTTTTGCTTCATCGAGTATATATGTACTTATCACAGAAATGATTCTGTTCTGTGCCAATTTTTCCCCAGATTTTCATCTCTATAGCATTATGATTGTTTTAAGAGAAGTACGGTTCAGCTTACTACAGCCAATTTGTATACAAGTAAATGTATATGAAACAGATATTCGTAAGAAATAAGATATAAGAGAAGAATAATACTGTATAAGGAAGAAATAAATCAAGGATATTGTTAAATACTTGTGTCTTCCTACTTTCCTATCATTCGTTTTTCTTTTTACTAAAATAAATTTGCATATTTTTCTATTATTTTTTATTAATTCATTGAGAACAGGTGTATGGACAGCTTACTAGTATCTAATAAATAAATAATCGTAATTGTTTATTCGCGTAAAAAAGAGAAAGGGAACGTTCGATGATCGACGCGTTTAACAGACATCGATTCTTTTCCCAGCGATAAGTAAAAAATTTGCGCTTCCTGTCGTTTCCGAAAAGCTGTTTCGATTTCTCATGAGATAAAAACACAGGACATTTTTCTCTCAAGAACGACGTAATTTCAAATTCTGGTGAAATTTTCGGCGAATTAAAAAACAGAGACGATACATTTTGAGAAACGTGATGATTGTGGTTGTCACGACGATTATCCTTATATACGCTTTGGATCGATCTCTTGAAAAGCTATGTGGCATATGGGTCCCTACAAAAGCAACGGGGAACTGTTCTGAATATAAATTACTACGTGTGGATTAAGGTGAGCCCCTAAACAAGGACTGTACACAGTATATCGAGGATGCAACTAAGAACGAAGAGAACTAACAGAGTACGAAAAACGAGTTGTAATACGTGTGAATTCTGTCGTGCTGGCCAATGTACATATCGGTATATATCGGTTTCTGTAAATTACACGATTAATTTGCTTGTAATCGCTCGCTGTTTCAGCCACGCAATATTCTCTCACGCTTATTTACAGTCGCTAGCGGCACACGATTGATGCATTAAAAAAATTAATCGTTTCTCGCATAGGATGACGTTTTATAGAAAATTCTGATGGACTCGCTAAAAGTCTAAAATAAATCGTTACCAAAATTTGTTTTCGTCTTTAGGCAGAACGGATAAATGAGAACAAAACTATACGATCCTGATCTCTTATTTATCTCTCTGTCCATGATCGCGTATATTGTGCAAGAAAATTGATCAATGAACCCACCAACTAATTAAAGAAAGAAGCTTCCAACGTGTTTTCATTTCATTCTCATTTATCGACTCGCTTGTTGTCTTTCGATGGGTCTGTGGCACGTGCGATCAAAAGCGATCGCACGTGATATCGCGTCGAATCGTCGGTTGTCAGTCGATTTTATGTACACACGTATAAATAATCAAGGCACCAAGGGAATCAACAGTCAATAAATAACGCAGACTGATACGCGTTACTGCGTATTAGTAAGCAGAACGATGCTTCGAGAAATTTCCTTTCCATCTTTTCGCTTTATTCTTTATTTTATTTTCTTTGCATTTTAACGCGCATGGAATTAAACATTTGTCAGCATATTAGTCAATACCATCGTGAAAATCGCGACACATTCATCATACCGAGTATTTAATTAGATAGCGCGTGTTTTTTGGTTGGGCCAGCTCTAAATTATATCTGCTAACATCAGTTTATCTACCAGATATACCTTAAAATTAACATGGGAATTAAACTATCGGGTGTTTCGAGACCGTCTCTACGGGAATGTCAGTTTAGACAAACGTGTCCACACGAATCGGTCCACACGATTTTTGCGCAGGGACTCCTCTGAACAATCTTTCACCTTTTGTCTGTCAGGTAATTCGCAAGATCTATTCACAACTACGATATTTTTTCCGAAACCGATTTCCTCGTGAGAGGTATTAATGCGATCAAAATAACGATCGAGTTTAAAATAATAATATCAATTAAACGTTACGAGAGTTACAGAAACAGTATAGATAGTAAAAATAATAGGAATCTTTTCTGGTTTAACCTGCAACTCGCGATCTTTTCCCGATCCCGATCGTTTTGCAAGCAGAAATTCTTAGGCGAGCACGGATGATTGTTCGCTTTTTTCGAACGATCGTTAATATTATATACATGAACTACAAGATAAAACTTATACCTGGCTCAAGGCAACCAATATTTCTCGAGTATATCTTGTCTTGCAGTCCTTAAACCAGGTTTATTAAGTTCCTAAGTTTTGACTAACTTCCACGATTAGTTATAAGCTTCTCTATCTTCATCTTGCTGATCATTAATGTCTATCAGCGATCGTCGATCGTTCGTGCTATTCGTATAAATATAAGTTACTCATGATCGCTAGAAATACCATATAGAAATATGATCTGGCCGCCTTACTCGAGTAACTACTTTTCAGCTTTCTTGCAAAAAAGATTCAATGGACAAAGGGTAGTCTTTATCCCTTCCTTTCTACTATGAAAATTGAGAAATGATTTCTTACGATTCATCTTCTCCCCAATCACTTATTCCGATTTGCTTTTTTTTTCTCATCGAGTAACATTTTCTTTGTCGTAATATCTTACAAAAGAAACATGAAATAGAAACAAAGAGCCAAAGATGCTCAACTGTTACTGTGCTATTCCGTTCGTAAAGTGAACATTAAATATTGTAGAAATCGAACGACAGCGTAAATTGTTATAAAACGTAACAAGATTAGCACGAAACATCACAGCGTGTACAAAATCGAAGTGAAACGTTTAAGAGCGTAAGACGAGGAAACATCGTAATAAAATATCGTACATTTAAAACGTTAAAAACTTAATCTCCCGATCGATCCGGCTCTTTTTATATTTACTAAAAATCAATTCTTAAAAAAAACGATCGCACTAAATATTTATCAATTACATGAATCGCTCTTATTGCTCGTATGCTGTCCCACAACGCTCAACTCTATTAACGACATAAAGCGAGTTTGATTGTAGTTCGAAGCATATCGATAATTATTGTTTATAGTCAACTCCGTACCGAGCAATCTGATGCTTAATTGTCATTAATCTATTTATTAAGTGGATCCAGACGCAACAACGAGTATCGTACTAATCGTCAATTAAGAAGCTTTCAGAATTAATCGTCAGTCTGCTCGAGGTTCGAGTTGTTTAAGAAAATGCATACAAAATACCGGTTTGATTTGGGCTCGAGGCATTAAGCGTCGCCGGAAACGCTGCTACGAATTGCTGAATAGATCCGCCCCTCTTTTTATCGTTACGTATCGGGGGCGAAGATCTTCACGGTATTCTCGGAATTTTGCGCTTTCGAGCGCATCGCTCGTCTTCTCTCTTCGATCAGTTGCCTTCGAGCTTGTTCTCTTGCTTCTCTTGCCTTCTTGTTCGCTTCGCTGTTAGCTGTGGATTTTGGTTTGTGAATTGGCGTGACGCGACGTTTGGCAGTGGTGCCATTCTGCGGAGCTGAAGCAACTGTCTTTTTCTCTGGTACGGTCTGCAAAAGATATTACAAATGTAATGAAGCACTAGCAATAGAAAATAATGGTACCGTCTATGTTAAGGATTGATAGAAGTTAGAAATGTCAGGAATTAAATTGGAAAGGTGAAAGAAGTACAGGTGGAAGGTAAAAAAAAAAAAAAGGAGAAAGTGGACATTGCGAATATCTGTAAATGTTACATGTATCACATGCACTTTTGCACTTTTACATTTTCTATAGATACATAGAAATAAGGAAAACATACTTAGAGAAAAAGGATCCTTCTCGGATTTCTTCTTCCAGATTTTCTAGCACTATTTTCTTAATCTTCGTTACTTGGGTATTTTGACAAAAATCTAGGGAAAATACCGAAGGAGGAAGAAGAGGACTTTTATTCTACAAACGCAAGAGGCTATAGTTGATCGCTGCTAATAATGATTCATTTAGTACAAATTATACAGAATCCTAGGATTCAGAATACATGAGTACGAAGATTCGTCATACGTGATGATCTTTAGAAATATAAAAACAAGACTCAGAATACCGTACATGTACAAATACAACGATAATCGACAAAGGGTTCGATTTGATTTAAGAAACGTGCACATGTGCTTTACTTTAATAGGGAAACTCTTAGTATTTGACGAATTTGTATGAAATTTGATATTATTCGGAAATAATTTCATATATTTCGTATCTTCTAAATAACGATTCACGTGAAAGCCTTTTTTCAATGGCAGATAATTGTCGAGGTTAGTAGATATAATACTTTTTCCACTCTTTCGATTTGGTAAACGACGAGAAACGAAATTTGAACGAACGTGTTGCGAAATATCCATGATAACGTTTACATTGGCATTAGACTTGGATTTTATATTTTTCGTAATTACACCATAACTTAACTTTTTAATGCTTACTCGATTTTTTAATTTAGAACTGCTATGTTTCGTTACTTTCGACACAATCTCAGAACTTATGGATGATATTAAAGTAGAGAGAAAATTTCGCATCTCACCATCCTTGACTGGCCATGTTGGAATATTATTTGTAATATTATTTATAACGAGAGTCGATTTATTTTTATTGTTCGCCACACGGGGCACCCAATTCGTGAGAGAATTTATACATTGCATGGAAAAATCGTGTCTTTCGGGTATAGAATTTAGAGTTTTGCTTGCCGTCTCGAAATTATCCTGTAAGCTTACAGAATTTGTATTTTGGGTGTCCAATCGTTTTAAAAAATTATTTTCTGAACGACTATCCAAAAGATTAGACGTGATTCCGCGAGAAACTAGTTTCTTCAAAGATTCGTCCTCCACGATTTTGAAAGTTTGCTTTCTTTTCTTGTCGTAAACCTTCATTCTTTCTAGTTTCTCAGATTTGTTCATAGTTGAAGATAAAGAATTTTCGACATTATAGATTTGTCTTAATTGGCGTAGCGTTTCTGGGGACAATGGAATGAAAGGTTTCGAGTCGCTTAGTCTCCAAAAAATATTATCGGATATTACAGATGAAATTTCTGCTTCCTTTTTGATTTTTTGGGGGGATTCCTTTATCTGATCCTTTCTTAATTTTTCTACCTGCTCTTTTTTTAATTCTTTTGCTTGTTTTCTTACGTTCCATGTTCCAGCAAATGTACAATTTTCTTCATATGCATCGGATTTCCTTTGAGACTTTTTATTACTATACACAAAATCGAGATTCGACCAGACCTCGCTTACGACAGAGAGATTACACCTTTCATAATAATTATGACTCAATTTTTTCGCATTCTTCATTTTTAACATCTTTTTTGGTTTCGCACGCAATAAATTTTTTGCAGATGATTTTGTCATGTTCATAGCGTTGCAATTACCAGATGAAATATCTTTTCTTGTTGGCGGTAGTTCTTTAATGTCGTTTGAAAATGTGACGTTATGCCTAAGTTTTTTAACACTTCCTTTATGCGCAGGGAAAGATTTATAAGGAAACTTGTCAATTTTTGATGGAGTAGAAACTTTCTCTTCGCCCCTTTTGTGGGTAATGACTGGCTTTAAATTACAAGACTTTTGCTCGTCGCCGATACCTGACTTAATTGAATCGTTTTTTCGAGGCCTGTTTTCTAGAGTATGCGATCTTGTTCTTCGATCATTTTTTATCTGGATCTCTTGGTTCAGATTTCTCCCTGTGGAATTACAGGATTTAGCTTTCGGTCGAACCTTTCCCATTTTTTTATCGACAGATACAATTCTTTTACTGGATGAAGAAATAGTCTTCAAGTTGGTTGCATTATTTTCATTTTTTTTTATATCCTTTTGCGTATCTTTTACGAACGATTTTGAATAATTATTCTGTCCTTTACTGAAAGAATGATCATGCTTTTGCTGTTTCAATTCATCATCTTCTTTTCCAAATATCGCTTGAAATTTCGGTGAAATATTCTTCTCAATAAAGTCATCGCTAAGATACAAATCAGAAGACGATTGTTTACAATTTTCAAAGTAAAATGGACTTATATCATGCTGTAATCTGTTCACATAATTGATGACGTACGAAGTGCATGGTTTAAGAGGAGAACTATCATTTTCTATCGCCTGTATCTTAGTTATATCTTCAAAAAGAAACGTATTACTTTCGTTGTAATTTACTTCATAATCTTCGCAATGGTTCTCATGTTCCTCTAAATTTTTGGAAAGGGTTAGAACTTGAAACGCATCGTCGCATAAACGCATTTCAAGCGCTAGATATTCAGGTACTTGAGGGATATAGAAATCTTTTTTCACTTGATTCGATTCTTCCGGGTCGGTAAACGTTGCATCATCGAATCGCACACGCTTATTGGGAACAGAGTGCGAGTAGGATATACGGGAAGACAATTTAGGTGGCGTTACGTTATCGGTATTGTGGTGAGAATAAAAATTTTTCCCAGGAGGCTTCAAGGAATTGATTGTCTGGGGGTGAACAGAAACTGAACATACCTCTTGCCACTGAGAATTGCGTAACTTTTCTATCTGATCGAATAGCTCGTTTACTTGAACCACCTGTAGCATCACCATGTCCCAGAAGCCCGCCAAATCCTCGTTCGTTGTTGGGAACTCCTCGCCAGGCACTTGATTCTACAACAAAAATGAAATATTCGATATATGTATATAAACAGTATATATATATACTAATTTATGTTTCAATTTATCTATAATTTTGCAATTAAAGTGTTGTCAGAGATAAGAAAGTGTCCACATACTCTTAAGCGTTTATACATGAGTATTAAGCTCTGCTCGATTACTAATTTCCTTCGTAATTTACAATAATTTTAATAATTTTATCATGTTCTCTATGAAACCAAAAGACGTCGTAATACTTATGACTGGGAGTATATATAGTTGGTAATACGAGTATTGTTTATCATCTGAATGTTATCCTAAATTTAACAATCTTATTAGGAAAGCGATATATGAAAGCCATACAATATTTTTCTGGCACAGTCCCTCAAACTGTTGCATCTTCTGCGAAGTGAGCAATCTAGCTTTGCCTGCAGCTGACCGCAGTTTTCCGGCTGCTTCTTCCGGAAGTGCAACAGTATCGTCACTAGCCAATTCCGCTTCTGCTGACGCGGCTAACGAGAGCAGCCTGTCTGTCTCCTGTTTCAGCAGCTGCAACAATGAAGCGAAGAATGTGAGTAAACGTTTCTTTCGACATGCTCCATTCCAGTTAGGCGTACCTTCATGAAGTAATGCCCATTTTTCTCTTCGACCGTTTTCTCCGCCTCCTCAACCTGTTTCGCCACGTTTGTCGAGCTGGCGCTCGGTTCTAAGACAGGTAGGACTACTTTTGGAGCAGCTGGCTGCTGATCTGGGATGCTGGTCACGCTAGAATTCAGCTTTTGTGCTCCACTGTCCGCTAGATTTACGTCTAAATTCGTAGCTGCTGGTATTTTTGGTTTCTGCTCGACCTTCCGTGACACTGGCGTTACCCTAACGATGAAAAAATGCGCAATTGTATTTCCCTTGACGCTTCAACTCTGCCAGAGTTCTTTTGCACAAATGAACTGATATTATTAGCGAAATTTTATGTCAGCAAGTTATCAATGCTAATAAATTTTGTTGCATAACAGCAATACGTTTAGTAATGAAACAAGCAAAGTTCTACACGTCAATTTTACAAACTGTGAGCCATCTACTAATTGCCTTCTTCAATGTAAAATAGTAAAATTGGGCAACAGAAATCTATAATTTATAACTTCTCATTATTGTGCAAGAGAACCCTGTCTGTGTGATTATGTGCTGCACAGTCACCTTTGAAATACAATTTTATAATATTGCCTGGGTAGCGAATAGATGATAATCTAGTCAATAATATCATAAATCAAGAAGTCTGCAAATTGTATGACAATGATCGAATGATTAGGTAACATATGGATTTTTCCCGGTGAAGGTGAACCGGATTTTCTCCTGATTAATGCGAATGCGATGTCGAAAGATCCAGAAATATGAATGAAATATTTAAAGAAAAGTTACCTTTGCAAAGGCTTGAGAATTTGTTCCGAACCATCGGTAGGTCTTCTAGGACTAACCACAGGAAGTTGAGCTCGGAACTCTGGTCTCAGGTGTCTTAACACTGGCAAATTTTTCAAAGACTCCTCGGTATTCGCATTGTCAGCCGATACGTCGTTGTTGTTACTGGACTTATTAAAACTGCTGTCGCTAGTGTTCAGTCTGCTAGTGCTACGTTTGAAGAAAAAACCCTGAGCTAGAGCTCCAGGACCGTAGAGCCGTTCTACTCGTTGCTGAATGAAAGATTTTTCGCTGCTCGTGGTGCTGTTTATCACCTGACTTTCCACCTCCTCTGTCGCCCCGTTTATTATACTCGTATCGCTAAACGAAGCACTCGAAACTGTAAACAATTTTTGAATGAAAGTTCCAATAAAAATAGTAATAATAAAAATAGGGAATAAAAATTTTATTTGTCTGAGATATATTTGTCACTCACGGTTAATAGTAGGTTGCTTTGGAGACGACACTGAGAAATGTTTATTCTGTTGACTACAAGACATCATCTGCGATACTCCAGGGCTGCGTTTCGTAGGTGTAGAAGCTTGAACTGGACTGATATCAGGGAACGTAGTGTGCAATACGCCTTTGTCAACTTCGGAGTAGCCCTGATAGATTCCTATGGAACTTCTGGCTTCCCTGTAGGTCTCCACTTTACACTCCTCCTTCAGACCGTTGGAAAAACCGTTTTGTCTATCCATCGCTAGGGGTGAAATTGATTGGCTCTTAGGCGTATAAGGGTGCGCTGGCACGTTGAGATTTTCGTTTGATCTGAAATATTTTAACATCCATTGAATTTCCAGAAAACTTTATAAAAGTTTGTTCCAAATTATTCACCCCGTGACTGTACAAGTAACACATATGTTAAGTACAATTACTTAGGATTAATGTTAGTATGTTAGATATATTTTTTCATTTTTCCTATCAGAGCTAAATGAAATTGACTTATGTTTGTAAACTTTTAAATCTGTGACAGTAGAAGCGTTTGATCGAGGAGCAACTCAGTTAAAGTGAGAAGAAGAGATTAAAAAACATTGCAGTCTAATTGATAAATATTTTACCTGAAACCTGCTGGGCTGGTGTCTCTATTGATCAACCTGGTCCCAGGGCTGCTGTCCCTCGATCGAAATCCTTCCCTGAGCTTGCTGTCGTATCTGTTGATCCCCGAATAGCCACTGATGCTACAAGCCAGACCTAAGTAACTCGGTTTCTTCACTGTCAGCTGCTCTGGCTCTGGACTGTTTCGATGACCATTGCTGACATTTAATTTCTCATCTGGAGTTAAATTGGACTTTTGCAGCGTTTCACTGCTACCGTTTGCCAACTTCTCCGCCTGAGACGCCGAGTCACCGTTGCAAGATAAATTCAGACTGTGCAACGTTTTCTTCGATATAGTGTCTATGGTGTTCTCTGTAAAGCAGAAGCCTCTGTTGGTTTCGCAAGGTTTGCTCTAATTACAGCCAGGCCTATGCTTTTGTAATTCCTTGATACACTTTCTCAGCCTGCTTTTCACACCCTAGACGTCCATGTTTATTACGTCCGGTAGAATAATAATTTTGAGACGCGAGCACGCAATGCTGACTGCAATGGGGTCGCGTGTGGTTCACGCTCGATGCGAATCTTTCGCAAATCGAGTCGAACGCGCGATTCGAATGATACACTTTAACGCGAATCCCATGAAGGATAATGAAGAGAAACCATCGAAAAAATGGAAAAGCGTTTTCCCAGCGGAAAATAGAAGCAGATACGAGAACAGACCACGGGAAGGTTGAAACGTGCCCGTTCGAAACGCGACACAGGAATAACCCTGGAATGGCAAGAGGCTGGCCGAGTCACGATGCAAAAGAGACAAGACCGCCTCTCTGCATCTCTTCTCTGCTCGTCTGCTCCTCTTGGCACTGACGATAGAAAGAAGCTGTGCCCTGCACTTGCTGCACTCGCCTACGATCTAAATTCGATCGACACCGCGGGGCCGAGCAAAAAGGAACGATCCACAGGAAGGTGGAGGGAACCGGTAACCTTGAACGTACCAAGATCGTCTCGCCTAAAATTCGTTGCGCGAGAGTTGATCAACGTGTGATCGTTCTGCATGGCCTTCGATGCGTCAAGTGCAAGGTCATTGCATGATGACCCTTGAATTCCACAGATTTGTAGACATTCCGTGAACTTGACTTTAAAGTTACTCATCCTTAGTTCGTTTACGAATGCTTTCACGCAGTAGAGATACGTGTATCACGATATATGTATGACATACGTGTCCTCGAGTAAAATAAAAGAATTCGTGCGCTACAGTATCCACTTAAGGCTGTGGTTATGATGGATGCGTGTTCCGATGAACTATTTATTGTAATCCTTTCAATTTCGCATGGTTTCTGGTATTCATTATATGTACTTATCATATATCTTATTTACTAGTATCTATCATATGCATGTATATCGTGATACACGTATCCCTGTAGAACTAGCATGAGATTTCGTTGGCCGTAAATGTGACAAAGGACTTTTAAAACGAGGTACAGTATCATCGATTAAAGGAACTTCAATAAGAAGGCAGTTCTACTTTTCAGTAATTTGAATAATTCAGCAAACACCAGCTCAAAGTCGAATCAATTTTTCAAATGCTATAAATTCATAGTCAGCTAATATTCGTAGAACTAAATTTTACATTTATGAATATGAAAACAGTTATTGTCTTTCTTCATTTAATAAATACTATAAATACTGTCTCCTTATTGTCGCAAATCCTTCAATTGTTATCGTTCTCAACTACTGTCTTGTGACAGAATTTCTAGTACCGAAGACAAAATGTCCACACGCTATTTTCAATGAAACCTTACACCTAATTTCTCATTAATTACTCGATCTCCTGTAAGAGGAAGGACATATTCGCGTGACAAAAATTACACAGACCAAAATTTTTGTAAATGTTGTGAACTCTGTCCCTATTGGAAAACGCTAGACATCGAAGATAGCCAACCTGATCGGTCGGACGCGGATTGATCGACGTCCAGACTGCAGCTGCCGATGCTCTCCTGGCTAGTCATGTTAGGATGATGGCCGGTGACGATGTCGATGGCGATTTTCGGGTCCGGATCGAAGCGTCGATAATTAAGAGGTTGTACTGCAAGAGAGAGCGGCCTCGTACGGCGATTGGATCTGATGCCGGCGGCGCCTGGGACCGACGGCGTCAGCGTCGCGGCGCAGCAATCGCCGACGTCCTCCAGGCCCGCTACCTCGCTGCCACCACGTGTTTGCCCGCAAGCTCGTCGACGATCCTCGTCTCCGCGGTCCTCGTGCACACTGTTGAGTTTTTTGTTTCCTTTTTGTTCGCCGATCTTTCCCATCTCTATTTTTTCTATTTTTTTTTCTCGTGAACCTCAATCACGAGTCTCTAAGATTCTTTACGAGAAAACATATCGAGGATTTGCTTGTTTTTTCTCAAGATGTTTCCTTGCTCGTACGAAGATGATGGATGCAGGATAGATTCATTTATTTACCGTTGAAAACTCATAGCTTGGGTACGAATTTTTATTTTTTTCATTTATCATATATTTTTTCATTTATTTGTTAAAGAGAATATAGCCTATCCCGTTCCCGGCGGAATATTGTTTCTGAATATAATTTCTAGCATGGTACATCTCGTTCCTTGCCATGTTAGTTAAAAGAATTAGAAACTTCACAGAATATAAAATATGAGAGTTAGAAATTTTTAAGTGGTTTTGTAATTATAAGACGCGATGTACGTTTTTGCATACCAAGTGCAGCGTGTGCATTTCTACACTTTCAAATTTCCTATAAACATGCAAATATCCTAATCTGGTAAGTAAAAATCTAAAATAGAAGAATAAGAGTCCAATCATCGTGAATAAAATCCATCATCTTCGACGTGATTAATCCATGGAATTTCGTTGCTAATGATCCGATGCTCTCGAGTCGTTCCTCTCAATTCACGTGGAAAAATATCAAACGCGAAAAACGCGTCGATTTCACGAACTAAATGAGACATCACGACCTATCACGGAACGCTCAATTTTCTGTATCTTCGAGCAGGAAAATTATCGACGGTATGTAAACGGCAAGGATCGCGAGAAAGCGGAACGAGTTAGCATCAAGCTCGAGTCGTTCCGCTTGTTTCGTTCCCTTTTTAACGACAGAAACCGCACCAGTAGGTGAATCGACTGTTTTTTCCACGATGGAACGAAGCTCGAGGGCATCGTGGATATTAATTGAAAGCTGGTGCTATCTTGCAGCATAAAACCGGCTAATCCCGACGTTGACTTTCACTAGACCTTTTTAATCAACGTTAGAACGATCGTTTAGTCGCGTAGTGCACTTAAAAAGAAATTTCGTTATCGCGAGATCGAGCTTAAATCGAATTAGATTCACCGAGAAATGGTTCGAGATAAACGCTTTAAAATGCCCGATTGTTTCGAGGAAAATAGCGTAATTCGTTTCACTGCGGTGTGTTCACGGTTGAAAGCAAGGCGGAAAATCCTACAAAACAATTACAAGATTGCTTAACGAAACTGCATGCTCCGTGAACCTCGGTAATTTCGCGCATAATCGTGCCACTGGTTGAGCAAACAATTTTATCATCGTGAATCACGGAAAGAGAGAGAGAGAGACAGAGAGAGAGGTGCCGCGTGGCCCCGTGACTTTAAAAAGCAAATAACGCGTGTGTAAACTTTATTCGCGTGGATCTAATTTTATGAATCGACCGGTGGCAGAATACTGACGAATCCGTCGTAATAAATCCACGTATCTGTCGATATGTAGCACCAGCTTCCACGTTTTCTTCTCTTAACGTAAAATCTGCTACCTCTAGAACCCCGATTATCCGAACTAGCTTTTTTAATCCCCGCAGATCATCTATTTTGAATCGTCCTAAATAGGAAAGATAACTTCTGAATAAAAATTGTTTCCGTTCTCGTGTCTCAATTTCTCTTACAAGGGACCATCGTGAAATTTTACATTGATTGGTATTCAGGTGATCGAGGTTCTACCGTATGTTTTGTAACGCGTTTAGACGTGCTTGCAAATAGCGATGAAGACAAAAGTATAAGGAGCGATCCATGAATCGGTCAACACGATATCTGAACTGGTTCCGACTGGTTTTAACAAAAAAAAGAAAAAAAAAAAGAGAAATGAAAAAAGAAACCCAGATCAAATATCGTGGCGACCGATTCGTGGACCATCCTGTATAGCTTCGAATTTAGGATTGAAAGCGTAGCTAGGAAGAGTCTAAAAAAAAGAAAAAATGTAAAACTAGAAGTAGAGAATAGTGAAAGATGAGCTGCTGAAGTAGATGAAACGTTGCATCGCTATTTGCGATCGTTTTCTAACTGCCTGCTGGGTTGTTTCGGTTGAATTAACGCAGCACTAATTGCACGCTAATCGTTGCCGAGGCTTATACCGATTTTGCACGAGTCGCATGGGGTTGTGCAGAATCAGAAGGCAGTGCAAGCTGGTGCATCGATCGAGTACGATTCGCTTTCGAGAATCGCATGCATTATATAAAAGGAACGTAAGGTGGTCTGTGTGCAACGAGCAATCGATATTGTCGAGCGAGTGATTGGTTCGATCTATTTTAAATCATATTAATCAGACAGTTGTAATGTCACGCCAATTAATTTGCATATTTTACATTCTTCGTGTAAAGGACGTACACATTCACAGTGAAAAACCTTCGATTTTGTTAAAAACTAAGACTGTTAGTTGTACACGTGGTTTCGTATAATCACACTTTTCAAACGACAGGTTACATACACTGTACAGTATTAGGACACCTAACTCGTGTTACATTCGTTGGAAAATTCAAAATCTTGCTTTACATATAATAGCAATAAAATAACAGGTTTGTAATAAATCACATAAGAAATTCATCGATATACAATAAATTAATAAGTGTCCTGACACTTCTGGCCATCAGTGTATCTAATTTCAAACATTTCTATAGGACAATTTTAGAAGATTGCAGTTGGTATTGTTTCTTTATGTTTTTCTTTCACGAGTTGCATAAGTGCGGTTGATCGAGCGCAAGTTCGTCTGTATGCAAACGGTGTTACGGATTAAAAGAGCATTGCATGAGACGTGCAGCGAAGCAAAGGTATGCCAAGATAGTGCAAGGTGATCGGATCATGCTTGATCGTGAACGTATTGATGATGAATGTAGACGTACACGCGTGGGAATGAACGTGGTGGGGTACCATAGAAAATGTCAAAGCGTCACGAGAATCCTCGTGCGTTCGCCGATCGAAGAAATCGCGTGTCGTTGCTAGTTAGCCGAATTCTATCAAGATTCATCTCTTAATCAAGTAATTAAATTACAGCTCGTTAGCCACAACGTTAACGAGCACGAGTTCAGAAGAAACACTGGAAACTCGCTCGGAAAAGAGAAGATATCACGAGCCGAGTTTAACAGAGCTGTCAGTGGAAACAGTGAAACTGTTGTTGTTGGATGAATAAAACGGTTCGTTAAATTCGCGAGAACTCGTTCGCTAAAACAACTAATAGAAAAAGTTTCACCGTAAATTACGTGAAATGTAAATACTACGCTGAAAGATTCAATAGTTTATCGTATGTATTACCGTCAATAATACAACAAATGAGAGATTCATACACGTGATCAACTAGTGAAAAGGATCTGTCAGATAAGATCGGTGAAACTAGTCGCGCGAAATGGAGAGTAGGACGAGTACACGCTTGCAAATCAAAACGCAGGTTGGAATAGAAATTGTCATACCTCCTACGCCAGTGCTTCCAAAGGAGGAACTTGGAAACGTTCTTTTTGGCCACAGGGTTCACCGTGTAGGTGCCACTTTCGATTTTCAGAGGCATCTTCGACACGCTTTCAATCGTGCTCGACGTTCATCGACTACGTTTCTACGTCTTCGACTCTCGAATATTACGCCGAGATTGATATCGGAGCCGGATTACTCGCGTTTCTATCGATTCGAACTGTTCTTAAACCCTGAACTTCGTGAAATCATCCATTTACCAGTCTGTTCTTAACTTGGATACAAAGTAGCACCGATATTATTGAAGCGAAAAAAACTTGACGTATTAATTAAAGTGTTCTTAGAACCATCGTCTTGAGCTTTGTACGATAATATTTGCAGGAACAAGTTCACACTAATTGGATAAGGTGACACCACTAGAAGACTAAAGCGCTGTCGAAACAACACGTTTTCGATGAATCACGGGTCAGAGGAACTTCAGATCGGCTAACTCGAGATCTTCTTCTTCTTTGACGACCTTTGTCACCGGCAAGAACTCGCGAAGGCACGTTGCTAGGATGACTAGTTACCGAAGACTGGCATTCCCATCTCATCTCTCTCTTCTAAGACTGTAACGCACTCTCTCCCTCTCTTTCCTCCCTCTTTATCTTTCGCTGTGCCCTCGGCACGAGGATATTTTGGGAACACTCAAAAAACCACGAAAGCACACGAGTTGCTTCCTCCGCGCCCCTTGCTCTCCCCTTTTTCTCGGTCCTCCGGAATAAGCACCCACCATTCCTCCCAGTACACAGATTTTCGAATTCTTCGCACGCTTTCCCATCCCTCTCGTGCGTATAATTTAACATTTAGTGCTACCGACGCACACGTCGCGTCGATTCGTATATATTTATAAGAATTCCAATATAATATTCATTGTCAATGTACTTTAAATACTGCATATATCGATTCTTGCATCTCAGTTTTTCTACGTTTCGACATAGTAAATTAGAGAAGCAAACGAAGTGATGGAAAGTGTACTGGAGCATAGATTATTGCCGAATATGAAGATAGAAATGACACGCATGTACGATATAACGAGATATCCAATATTGGACACTTTGTGAAGAGCACGCGTATGACGAATAGGTGTTATTAGTGACGGAAGCAGGGTAGAAAAATACAGGGTTAGTGGCTTGAACACGTGTCTGGCACGCGTACCGTTTCCACAGAAGTTCACGCGTCGGAAGAGAGACTCGTGCGTTCAATTTCACGTTCGTAAGAGCGGCAAAATATCAGACGAAGGAGTCCCTAGGGTTAATAACCCTCTCTTTTCAGAGGGATTTCCTAGGATTTACTCTTTAACGTGTCCACAGTTTGTCAGCAGCTGGACTTTTCTAAAATTACTTTTTCTATCGTTGGAAATCTCTCTTTGCTGTCTTTTACTGTTGCTGCTTGCATCGCTAAACCGTTATCGTTCACTTTTTCATCCTTCTTCTTTATCTTGCGTTCTTTTTCTAATTGCTGAAATCCCCCTTTGCCTTTTCCTGTGTCTTCCTAATTGCTGGAATTCTCTTTCGACTTGGTCTGTTCTTTTTTAATTGCTGCAATTCCTTCTCTGGTATCTTTTTCTGTTTTTATAGCTGCAATTCCTTCTTTGGTATCATTTTGTGTTTTTATTGCTGCAATTCCTTCTTTGGTATCTTTTCTGTTTTTATTGCTGCAATTCCTTCTTTGGTATCTTTTTGTATTTTTATTGCTGCAATTCTTTTCCCGGTATTTCTTTCCCTTATATTTTAACTACTTTCTTTTTACTGTTACAATTCCATCTTTGAAAAACTTAGCTGGATCCTTACCGTTGAATTTCTTCATACAAATGAATCCTTCGCGTGACAGAATTACTTCTCCAAATAGCAACATATTTTTAGGTTCCAATTTTTTCGTCGTACATCGTATTCGAGAATATTTATCGTCCAAAGGAAACTCGTCGCCTGACATATTACCTTTCTTCGCTCATACAAAATGGATAATGTTCGGGAAAGCAGTTGGTAGCACAAAGAAGTCCTCTGAAGTTCACAGAAGCTTTTTATAGAAGTTATTCCAGTCTATTTCTAGATACTGAATTACTGAATATTCTATCTTTGAAACTAATCCCGGATATCTCTGCCAGACTTTTCTATTTCCATAATCACGAAGGTTAAAACAGTCCAAATTGTATTCTTAATCGAAATTTAAATATTTATACGATTACTCGAGTTTCCAGGGTATCGTGTTGATGCAGGGATCGTTAAACACAGACTTGACATTCTCCAATCGGCTAGTATGAGCATGAAACCCTTCACTTTTCCCTTGCAGTGACATACTAGACCTTGTCGGTTTCACTTACCGAATCCATAAATCACGCGGATCTGTTTCCTCGGATCCAAAAATAGACGAACGATAGACCGGATCTATGACAATCGAAAAACCATCCATCATAGGATTTTCCATCACCCTAACCGGATTAGAAGTCGAAATTCATTAATAGAAATTGATAGATTGCATAAATTCAATATTCAATAAGATACTAATATTATAAAAATACATCCCTTTTTAATTTCTCTTCAAGAGCGATCTAATAATAGTAAGCTTTTGCATTTTTCAATGAAACATGTTCTCTCTCTTCCAATAAGTACAATTTAAATATTAGAGTTGCTTCCTGGTTGCACTATAGCCTTCAATGGCCGATCGATTTCGAATGGCGTAACATTTTCAACGAAACGATTAGACACTTCCCAGACGTGTCTGGAACGGGTTCATAAAAATTCCTCGCGTTGCTACATGTTTCTCGCGCATCTAAACGAGTCTACGTGCGTTTGATCCGAAACGAATGTATCCTGGTCACCGAAAAAGTTGCTGAACGACATAAATACGGACGGCAGGCACGTATGACTAGCGTGAAACAAGAGCTGCCGTCTGAGAATGCAGAAAGCGCAGCTATGAATTCAAATGCAATATGGTGCGCTTATGGTGAAGTTCCATTCGAAAGGTAGGGCTGAACGAATAGAAAATTACACGGGACAATACTCAAAGCAAAGCACGGTGCGCGTAAAGCCTGCATATTGTCAATGGTTCTACGCGTTGTTCGATCAATCGACCAAGTGGAGCCCTTGAACTGAATCGTGGAGCACGTTGAATCGAAGTACGATCGTTTTCACGAGTCGATTGTCCATTTACGAGTGAAGTAGACTCCCTATTTCATTGGAGATACTAATACAGTCACTCACGGAAGTATTTAAGTATTTATCAAATGTTTATACCAGATGATGTAAGCCGAAAATCAGACCTATCTTATATATTTAATTAACACTGTAACGAGACACGATTATCGTGATTACATTGTTAAAATTTTAAGTTAATCTGAAATTTATATATTTTAGAAGTTACAAGACATTTATTATAAGCATACGCTTATATGCAAAAATCTCCGAAATACTCAAATATTTTTATGAGTCATTGTATCGATTTTTACTAAATATATGTCTGCAACAAATGACTCACATATCTTTCTATATGTACATTCCTATTGGATTAGTTCCAAATTTCACGAACATAACCACGACAGTTGTGTCTCGTTACAGTACCAATGAAATTTCAAACTGCTTCGTAAAAGACACATAATATATTCAGAAAAGAATTCCATTATGTAAGTGTTCAAGTATCAATTGATTGGAGTAAACGAATGTCGGAAAGGAATCGTTATCGGTTCCATTCATGAATATCGAGTGAATGACCAAGTGGTACGAGCGAGTAAATATACCGCACGTTGCCTTCGAATAGCTATTCTTCTCGAGGAAACGTCGAAAGCAGCATACGCGAGGAATAAAAACACTCGGCCTTATCTTGTTGCGGTTAAGTAATGATTCAAGTCGCGAACGTGATAAGGTATCAGCAACTGGGCGCTTGGTAGCTTGTGTCACTATTGAAACCAAACAACGACGGCTATGTAGGCAAACAATAGGTGAAATATTATGCTAGCTCGACGTACAGCTGCAACTCTGTCGATGTTGAAATAACAAGATTATGCTAAAAATAACAACATTCGTGTTAACGATTCATTTTATTCGCGTCTTGCTGCACGTGAAACAACCTGTATGAGTATATTACCGTGCAGATCGCGTGTACAACGAAGAAGATAGCAACAACTTATCACGTATGCCAAGTCGTGTCCTCCAGAGTTCCTTGCTCTTCAACACATATATCGTTTTCTCCTTAGTCTATCGTTCGTCCATTCTCTTCGGGAAATCACTTTCTATCAGGAAATCTCTTCGAAGAAAAGCGCAATAAAATGTTTCACAAGAAAAAGGGAATCAATTATTTGCTATTACGCACCGAGCAGTTAATTTTTTTTTTTTTTTTAGATTATTCGTATTTATCAGTAAGTGGTTTTTCGACTTTCCTTAATTGGAAAAATTGAGCGAATATTGGTAAAATTTTGTTTTGGACGTAGACAACACCTGTGCCTATGTGGTTCGAAAATGCAACTATCTTCAGATTCTTCAGGAACTTTTTGCACAGTTTGAATGATCCGACTCAGGAATTCTTCCTATCGTTTCTGTTTGCTGAGTGAACGGAAAGTTGAGCGGCTATCAAAGATTTTGCAAGTCATCGGTGTCAGCAAACAGGCTTTAATTGTAAAGATCATGCACTTTGCTTGAGCTCTCATGGGTTCGATGAATTCCAGCTAATTGCGAATTATCAACGCGTGCTGCGTTCTTCGAGTAATTTTCGATCCAATTGTATTTTTCTATCGATAACAAATTCCCTATGTTTGATAAAAAGTAAAACAATCGTTACGTAAGATAGGCTTAACAAACAAATCGTCGAGACTCTGTTTGCCGACGAGTTTCTTCGTGAAAAGTAACATAATCCGAGATACCTGTAATCTTGTTTGGTCACCCAATTAATGGCCAATTTTTATCGACGATCAAAGGGATAATGAAGTGCACTTTCTTGTACGTGAAATGGAAATGATAATACCAGGCGATCGATTTTAATTCCCATTGAAATACCTGTTTGTTGAGATACAATTGCAGTACGACGATTCGGAGCGAGTCTATACGACTTCCGAAGAAGAAGACGCGCATGCAACGTGGTGCACTAGGTAATTCTATCCTAGAGTCGTAGTGGAGAGCTCGCAAAGTATATTGAGTTACGAAATGAACGGTAAATTGAGGGGAGACGAGCCGAAAATAGAGAGCCACTGCCACCGCGACATGGTTTAAATACCGGCATTAAGACGATCTTCCGGTTATGCGTCCAAGCCACGAGAATCATGTCTGTCTACAGTATCTACGTTCGACCAAGAACTCGAGAAGCATCGATAATTCATTTCAAATCTTTCTGAACATTCTCTCCGTAGTGATAAATCTCTGAAACTCTGGCGCAAGAAAAATTACTTGTGTCAATTTCTAAGACAAACTTTGGAAAGAACCATTTAACAGTTTAAATTACCTTCCATATCATCTTCGCGAAGTCATTAAAGTCAGTTGATTTTCTAAAATATAATAATTACGCAGAATATCCTATCGAAGTAGTTGAAGAAATATCTTGTCGATCAGGTTAGAAAGAGAGAAGCTTCAACGTAACTTTTTTCGCTCAATATTCTGCAACCTTAAAACTTTGTAACAATTAAAAGAGAAAGATTCGATATTGAAAAGTGTCAGACTTGGTCGAGTCCTTTTCTAAATGACTAGCTGTAGCGAAATGAACGCGACGATTCTCTCATCCACGATGGATCACATTCTGGTGATCCTTCTTTTTGGGAAATCATCGGGCCCAAGTGTCGCCGGTAGTCAGGGGTAAGTGACACCGGCTGAACTCTCTCGTTTCTATATATAAACGAAAATAAACCACAGTGACATTTGAACCATACTCTCTTCGTCTTGCGTATACGATCGTCGGTTCCTCTGTGGGGCGCGACGACGCCTACCAAAAGGGAAACGACGTTGCAGCGTCGCGACGACCGCCGAGAAAAATTGTGTCAGCTAAATTAGGAGAACGCCGTTCTCTACTGCTTTCAGAACCGCTTTTTTTCGCGCGGTTTCGTTCACATTGGAAACTGGGCGATTAATCAATCCCCGCCAAGAAACTGGTCTCGACTACGCCAAGAGAGCGAGCTTTTGTTTTTTCCCTCTTCTTTGATCATACGACTATTCAGATAAAAAGGGAAACTGGGTAGATTGATGCTGGAGAAAAAGAAAGGATACGCACCGATAATGAATTAATTGGGAGTATTAAAAATTAGTATTTTGTCTAGCATTGGTATCGAACGAATTTCTTCTTTGACAAAGAAACCACTGGAAAATTACATCCTTCGTAGAACGTGACTCGTTTTACACGGTGCAAGTAGGTGGACGTGTCGTAGACTGGCAAATATGTGCACAAAGTGCACTTAACGTAAGAAAGAAAGTTTTTACTTTTTACTTTCCATCTCATGCCGTTTTAAGATCGTTGGACGTCAAACCAAGTCAATGCTCTTCGCTATCTAGCTCATTAATGCATTAATTTTAACGATACGGTGGTCTTCGCACAGTCCTTGGTCATCGAATTAGAATTACACGTAGAAACTTCACTTTTCTAACCACGATATGTCGCACATCCACGTACTCTCATGTAAATGGCAAATTGTCCTTCGTTATTCAAATTATTACCGAATACATAGACGATCGTCGTCACACGATAGTCGAGTCTCGCTACGGTGCTAATGAAATTTCCAAATATTTTTCAAATATACTTAAATATTTTCGTGAGTTACTGTACGTGTACTCATACTATCTTAGTAATTAGCTTCGCTATTAGAATTTGCTTACAATTATCAATTTGAAAAAATGAAAAATTTGTAATCGTAATCCGACGAACAGGAACTGCGGTTGGCACGAATCCTCGTAGCGGAGGAAGCGACGTCGATTCGATATTACCAAGACAATATATCGTGAGCGTTGCCTAAACGATTCTAATGAAGCAGCGCGCGGAAATCGCAAGCATTGTTTCGCTACGCGGTTGGAATAACGATTAACAGCAGGGGAGGACGTAGAGGAGCGTGCATTAACAGTCGCGGCCCGTAGCCCCGGAAAAAGACACGATTATTCCCTTCGATCTTCTCTCGTCGTATCTCAACGGAAGCTCAAACAAACAACTCTCTTCTGCTCGAGTGCGAGAAAAAATATACTTCCTTGACGGACGAGTAGCTTTTTAGGGCGCGACGAAACGCGGAAACAACGAAGCTCGATACCGATTGCAGCGATTTCATTACCGTTCGTTCCGACTTTCACCCCGATACTAAAATTCCGCTGTGTCGTTCGGATCGACAGCGAATAATTCTCACGAATACTCTTCTTAATGATAGCGAATAATGGTCGATTCAGGCGAAATTTGCTGAGTATTATGTGGAAAGAGATACCATGGATCTGAAATATTAGGTTGTCCGAAAAGTGTCTTTCTTTTACAGACGCATCTTTATACAAACATGAAACCTAATCTGTAGGACGTTGTGATCTTTATTTTGATAAAACAAAATGGATCATACGTAATTCGATAAAATCATATAAAACGGAAAATGTTGCGTGATCTATTATTTCCTTATAAAACGAAAGAAACCTTTCGAACCTAATATAAAACATCAGTATCGCTCGCATCTTTTCGATACTACGTAATTTAATCAGAAATTTGGCAAAAGATCCGAATTATCTTCTTCTTCTTCGTTATTGCGATTATATACATATATATAGCAAAATACGAAGCGATGAAAAATTGAATCTTAAAATACTTGCGAGCAATAACGTATATATAGGGATCTGCATCTTTCGAAAGCACGAATCGTCAAATCTAAGCGTTCCATATTTTAAATCCACTATCTCTACCGATGAAGCTATTCTTTCATTTTTTTCTTTTTTTTTCGAAAGTAGGACTTCCAATGGTATCGTATTATCGTGACAATAGCTCGTCACGGGGATTGAAAATAAGCTATAAATAGCGCGTAACAGGCCAAGAACCGTGTTATCTGACGATAGATATCAAGAGAGGGAGAGAGAACATCGTGGACAGTTTCAAACTGCACGCGATTCGCTGCAAAATGGCTGACCACTTGGATATTCCTCTTGGTAAACTTGATTTTAACGGAGATTTTTATAGCGGCGCATAAATTCCTCGGAGCAAGCTGCTAGCGACGAACGACGAGATAAATCCGTATTTATTTAGGGGTCGACTTTCGGGGTCAGTCACTTTTGGAAATCGGTCGGGGAATGTTGCTCGCGCGAGCTTATTTTTACCAAGAATCGTAATGGCGAGGCTCCCGTGGAGGTGCTCTCGCGCGAAATGCAGGACAGGAAATAAAAGGCATGCACCCGGTTGCACGTGCAACGGAAGAATGCATAACGACCGGCCAACACCGATGTGCACCGTTATTAATATGATCCGCGAGAGTTAATTACTTTCTAGTTGGTTCACGTTCGGAACGTTTGCACGTATTAGGTGAACATAAAACTTCTGTCTTGTCTATCAACAGCACTTTTTGTTTTTAATAAATTCACAGACAGAGTATAACCTTAACTGATAACATTAGCTTGTAAAGATTTTGAACATTAATTATATTTTGTTTTTTATATTTTAGCGATAAAAGCTATGAATAGTTATATAGATTGCAGTTACATAATTATACATGATTGTATAACATATGATCGATTAGTTTCTTAATAATCACGTACGACATAGAATAGAAATTTCGTTACCATTAAAAGATTAATTTCAAACGTGGATTTTGATCGTCGACTAGTCTACTTGCTTCGGCTTGATACGATTCTGACCATCGCTTTCGAAACGCTTCTTCCCCACAGGAGACACGAACTGAGAGGAATAATTTTAACGAAGACACTCGAAAAATTAGAGTCAATTGGAGCTTCTTTCCAGCCTCTGATAGGAACGTGCATAAATTGAGCGTGGGCTCGCGTTCGCGACCCAGAATCCAGTCAACAAGGCTATCTTCTTTTCAACGTACACGGAGATTTGTTAGACAAAAAAGAAAGAAACTTGCATAAATTTGAATCGGCTACTTTGCCCCATGCTTCACTCTGAACAAAACTCGAGTCTTTGAGCTAAATTTTAAAATACGGATGAGATCAAGCGACCTAGTTTAAAATTTCAAATTTCGTCAAGATAAATCGAGACCAGGCACGTGACATGGCATTTTATGATACTAATTCACGGAACTTCCGACGACCGGCTCTTAACGAGGAGAGATCCACGAAAGTTTCGATCGTTTCTGTGGGAAACGCACGCGCTCGTTTTCATTCCTTGTTCTCGCATGATTTATGGAAAAACGAAGGCTGGCTGAACGCCAATGGTGAATCATCGAGTTGCGATGAAAAGGTGCACAGGGCAATGATCACTTGTGTCATTTTGAAATTGCGTGCAAGTGTGTCGACGCGTCTCTTGTCGATGATACGTGTTAATGAATGAGAATTTTGTTATTTCGTGCGCGATCGTTTGCTATATGACGATGGTACTAAACATTGCGTGCAGTATCGAGCTATTAACTAACGATAAGTACAATGACGAGAATGTAAATAGGAAAAATCTCTATAATCAATTTGAACGCCGTCCTATATTTATAATAAAAATAAAAACAAAATTCTTCGCAATGCAAACGAATTTAGGTATTTCCCTATTTATATATTCGCCATCGTATAGGTAAAAACAAACCCTTGTATCCTTATATATGTTATATATATAATAATAATATAAGAACAATAGACAGCAAACAATGTGATTATTAAGAATCGCAGCTGGTTGAACAGGATAGACGACAGAAGGGAACACTTTGTTTTTACGATCCTCGAACGATTATAAAATATACGACGAGCTCGTAATCGGGTCATGATTGTACACTACACGAGCTATCCCAGCGTCAAATATAATCTGTAATCGTAAATTACTACCGGCGCAGCTGTAATCATTGCTCTTGAAGGCACCGATTAATTATCATTCATTAGTGCACATTGTCTGCAGCTGCGTGTTTCCTCGCATACCAGTTTGCTCTATACGAACTCATCACCTATTCAACTGAACTATTTTTCATCATTAGCAGTTTCTTTTCGATATTACGAACGCTTCGTATTCCTTAGCTTCTCAATTACATAAAATTTTAAATATATATAACTTCGTACAACTTTGTCCTTCTTGTACTTCGAACCATCTCTATTTTAACTTTCAAACCATTGGCTATTCGTACCGCCTCTTCTAAATTCATACAAGACATAGAGTCACAAATATTCTTCATTGAAATTCATTTGAAGACTCGTTTAAACACGAAAAATATCTCTAACTGCTCCGAAAACATGCGGTACGATTTAAGAAAGCACTCTTTAAAAAACATAAAGAGAAATGTATTGTTATCTCTTTTTTTTTTAATTTACATATCTACAGAAGAACTAATTTTTCATCAGTGAAAGTTAACGTTAAAAAACGAAGTTACATATAGAATAATTTACTATTTTTCTCTATTCTAGCGTTCGTGATTCGATCAAGATTGCGGTGGGCGACGCTAACGAGTCTACGTCAATCTTGTCGCGTTTCAATTAAAATTCTCGCCATTGAGGGCGGGGAAAATGCACCCCAGGGGATTCCCTGGAGGGCAGCGACGCCGGTATTCTATTTTCGTACGGGAAAAACGGGGCTGTTGAAAGAATATTCGGCCGACGAAAGAGCCGGATGTGCGTCGCAGGCTTTCCTTCTGTCGTCTCTGTTCTTCTTTCATTGGTTTAGGGCCAGGGGAGGGAAGCGGGCAGCCGGATTTCCGAAAAAGGGAAAGCGACTCGGGATGCAGGTTGCCTGTGCGTCGAGAGCCTGTATACGCCCACGCGAATGCGATAAATTATACGAGGAGGCGAGACCGAAGGGGTCACCATAAAAGAACCTGTTACGTTCCAGATATTAATCCGGCTAGCGGGCATAAAATCGATCAGTGTTCCACGTTGTTCTCCCACGTTTTCGACGGTCGTAACCTCGTGTAGAATGAACTTCGAACCCGGTCTCTTTACTGTGTTAAAATGTTAATCGTGCGTCGATTATTTTGCGATCGATTTGCTTGTCATCCAGTTTTGTAGATTGTAACAATTTTCTCTGTCGATGAATTTCATTTTCTTTCGTCTGGAGTGATATGCAAATTCGTATCGATAGATACGCTTTTGCGCTATTATGGGAAATCTGAATGTGAAAAAAAAAAAATTATGCAAAAATACGTAAAATATTTATATACTTTCTCTACGTAAGTTTTGGGCTAAATAACAATTCTTAAAGGTTCTTGCGCGTGTCATTTATTTATGAACGGAAATACATAACTACTACTGTGACGTAATATTCCACTTTTAAATGTGAAAATGCAACAGCAATGAATATTTTATGAAGACAGAAACGCAACAGTTGCGTCAACAGCGTTATCGAAACAATGCAATCTATACGTCAATAAGTTGTTGGCTAATTCGGCGAAATTTCGTTTCGATAGAAACAGCTTTCTTATAGAATGCACGCAGTCTTTAATGGCTGACTGTAATTCATTTTCTGTTTCCACGTGTATCGATTAGTCACAGCTAAACTGCTGACATTTATGCAAATTCATATTTCCACGAATGCAATTGAAAAATGTAACGTAGTTGGAAAATTGTTTCGCCTACGAAATATTACATCGAGTATTACATATGTTACGTATCTTCGTACGCATTTTTGTATCTACGAATTTCCCGTAAAAGCATGACAAATCCATAGCCCAACCATAATGAAATCTCTTTATAAAATCATAATTAAATTTTTTATTTTGAAACAACCTCTGCTACTATTTAGAATAAAAACAAAAGTGCGAACAGATCGTGAAAACGCGTCGTATGTCTCGACAGAAGTGAAAGTGTTAAAGGTAAACCATGTTTCGGCCCATCGCTACTTTTTTTCTTTTTTTTTGTTTGTCGTTTGCATTCAAAAGGGCCAAGTCAAACGCCGAAGGAAGTTTTGCCGTGCTTCGAATCCAGATGGCGATCAGCCTATAAAATCAAGTAGGCCTGCGGAATAGGGCTCCTCTGCCCAGGTTTCGCAGGCCAATAACCCGATCAAAGATAAAATGTGAATGATGTTATCCCACGATCTCATTCACTTAATCGCACCGCCGTTATCCTATCATTAAATACTAACGCAGCACGGTTGCCATGTAATAAAGCGCGTTCTTCACGACCGATAAACCTCGAACTGTACGAAATATCGAACAAACAAACCAAATGTTTGCTCGTTTGTACAATTAAAGTAGCCTTTTTCGAGCGCATAACTAACCAACGAGGTGAAGAAAACACGCGTTACCACGGTTACGACTATAATCCTTCGTGTACTTTTAATTGAATCATTATCCCGTAAAAGCAGAACACGTAGCATCGATAACTGCCAAACTGGCGTCTGCTGATGGAACTTTCTATTCCATTAAATTACACCTTTCAGCAAATACTTCGTCACGAGGGCCAGCTACGCTACAGTGGCTTGCATACAATGGCTCGCCAAGGTTTTCGAATATTTATTATCGGAATACTTTCATGCGTATGCTGTACGCGTTAAATAAAACATTTGGGATATTTCGTTAGCACCGTAATATGAAGCGAGTGGCATGATTATGTTGATAAAACTCGAAAGCAATTTGTAAATGTATATAGAAGTTACGTAATATTTACTACAAACGCATTTAACAAGAAATTAGCACAAGATTAACGACGATCCACTGAATACAGTGGTTTATTAAAGTAACGAATACTTTTCTGATATTTCCGAGATACATACTATGTATCTCGCTAAATATCACGTACGTTTTTAGATTTACTTCAAAGTATATCGATATAGTAGTAACAGTTCTGCCTCGTTATAGAGTTAATCATCGTTTCAAAATGTTTCATATGACACACGTATGATATATACATGAAAATTTCCTATGGTGAATGTCCAAGTACTTGTGTGAGTCATCGTATATATTCTCTCGTGGAAGAAACGGTAATACAATGATTCAAAGATAGAACGAAGACAATGAGTAATTTCGAGAACAGAACGGAGGAATTTCTGGGACAAAATGTCCGAGCAAAGTTTTTGTTCCCTCTTGGAGAAATGGTCGAGTGCGAACTATCTGCGGTTCTCTATCCTTTTTATCGATCGTCCAGAACCGGTATGTACCACGATTCGTGTGAAATGAACAGCTCAACGCGGAGAGCAGGGGTTCTGAACGAGCACGATGTCTGCACCAGGCACCTACAGTTTATTGTAATTATGAACTCTAGCAGAACACAAGATGCTGAAAAAAATAGACCTAGTGGACAAAAATGCTCGAGTACTTGGTTAAATGAAAAACAGAAAAAATAAGGAAATTGGAGCGCTCAAGGCTTTTCTGAGAGAAAATAGGTCGCATTACTTAACGTCACGCGATGCCACTTCTAATCTGCACAAGAGTAATGGCGAAACAATGTTCCCACGGAATTGTACGAACTTCCTGTATCACTCAGAAAATTGTAGACTTTCTGCTAATGTTTCGCGAACTTTCGAATCACCACGATTAAAGAAGATTAAAGAAGATTTGAGAACACAGATGAATCTACCTCACGATGAATCAATGTTTTGTGAGAATGAATGCTACGATAATTGAACTGATACTTGAATCACCGATTGACACATCTTTGTCGCTATTCTGATTTTAATATCATTTTATTATTGAAAAGGATGTTGTTTCGGTTATAAAGGCTAAACCACGAAATAGTTAAAAATGAGAAGAAAGCCTGTTAGGAACAACGACATAACATTAGTCTCCGGCTTTTTACAGAGTATGATGGTTTCATTACCTATTTTTAAAAGGTAAAATTTTTACCTATATTTACCTATTTTTAAAAGGTACATTTTACATATATAAAAATATGTAAAAATTACATATTTTTGAATCTAAGAACGTGTCTCCTTGTTCGACTATGTCGTATTAAAGTACTTCCTCTTACCTACGAATTAGTATTCAGAGTAGAAAATTAATCAATCATTATCACGTTGATTCGCAACAGCAGGATTGATAAAATCGAAGACCTTGTAGAAATTTCTTACAGATCCAAAACAATCGCATGGGACACCGATGCAGAAAAGAAATACAATCAGTTCGTTGCAGATGCAATGCATGAACTGAGAATGCAGCAGCTGCCTGTTCCATGGCCAAGTGCCTTTTATTGCATTCGTATCGACGATACCAGCTCGGCCACGCGGTCGATTCGACTCATCTTGAAACGATAAGAGTGCTTTCGTGATCCAAAAGTATCCTTGTGCTCTCTCATCGAGCCAAATTGATACTACGGAAACGACAGCAAATTGCATCACTATGACGTTTACGTAAAATAATGCGGTATCCTTTTGCCGAGCCCTTAAGCTACGACAGGCTTATATTATACTAACCGTGCACTGGCCATGGTCGCTAGAGGATCACCTACTCGAATGACCTCATCGTTTGCAATTACTACGGCAGAAAATTTTGATTCCGTTTTAATGATAGCGCGTACAGCTTTTTAGATGCTTTGCTTCTCCGACGAAACAGACTTTCTCGAACGCGTTTCTCCAGAAACAACAACGTTATAACTACAACTTTTATTTTGAAATATAATTAGTCACAGTTACATCAAGATTATATTAGCTTAATTAACATTTTAAAACGAAAACGCGGAGAAGAAATATTAACGAAGTTAAAAGATCACGAAGAAAGCAATAAAAACGTATCACTCTTACTAATTGTAAAACAAGAAATACAGTCTTCCAAGTATTTCCTCTTTCGACTTATACTCTATTCGAAGTATCGTATCACTGTTTATAATAACTCTTACGGATACGTGCATCGAATGAAAAATGCATGTAAATTAACTTGAGGAGACTAGTTTTTTAATCGTGAAACTTACATCATTGCTGGAACAAACGTGCTGTTTATAACAGGACGAGGATGGCGCTCCACTTTTTACAATACAGTTTTCTCTTGTACCGGGTCTGTACGATAATGGAGATTTATCGCGAGGAAGACAGAAAAGTAGAGTATACCGTAAGAAGTAAAAGCAAGGATTAGCGACGATCGATAGAGTCACGATGAGTTTCGACCACTGACAATGATATCCATTTCTTTTGACAACGCCGCGTTGTCTTCGATCCCGTCGTACTCTACTGACGAACGATGCCATAAGCGATTCGAGTGCCGCTATGTGGTGTTCTCTAAGCTGTAGAAAAGAGGAAACGCGCTTGGCATATTTCGCAGCGACCAACCACGTATTCGAGCGTGTCGCCGTTCCACGTCCTTACAAAATTATTATTACTGTTTCGCGTTACGACCGCTTTCAATAAACGCTACTCGATTTTCTACGGTTTATGTAAAAGCTTTTTTTTTTCAATCTTGAACAGATGCACAATCATAGCTGAAGGATAAATTGAAAATTACGTTCTTTGATAAATTGTAACCTCCGAGTAAATTGCGTAATTAACCATTCAACGCGCGTGTCTTATGTAATAATTATTAATCATATATATTAATGTAACGAAACGCGTGCTATCTGCATTTTTCGTAAAGATTATATAATTGCGATTGCTCCAATTTTAATGGAGTTCCTCTGCCTAGGTGAAACCAGTTGATCGAATCGAATTAATTCGATTCCATGGGAATAAAAACGATCTTACGAGGTCGATAACTGGAATTTAATGCCATGTACGTAGCTACGCGCGGTGAGTTCAGCGTGAGGATAATTACGCCAGTCACGCAATGTTATAATCTGTCCCGACTTACGCGCTCCAAGTCACCCCATTTAGAAGAAAAATATCAACGGGGTACGAGTTTACCGCTGTATGCTAAGCGCAAGTACATACAAACCTCAGGGGAAAAATCGGCTACGTGGACGAGGATAGATTGAACCTTTTCACGTCGATGAAACAGGTAACGGTTTGCCCGTATACCAGGTGTCTTGACGTATTTTCAACATCGCCTGACAGGATACTTCTTTCAAGAATTTCTCATTCTCTGGGAACAAATGATGAAAATCGACCCGCAACAAAAACCTTTCTTTCGATCCTTCGCATATTTTTCTCTTTTTAGAAGATCTTTTATATTTTAGAAAAATCTGGTAGAGTTGGTATCAATATATGTGATTTTTCATGTAGATTTTTTTGACAATATCAAAAGACAATGGTAAGTTTTGTTTAAACGGACGACGGTGATTGTTAAATCATAAAGAAATTTTTCCAAAAATGAAACGATTAAAAAATATTTACCTATAACTGTTACAATTAATCTACAAATATTAATAAAAATTAACGATCGACGAAAATAACCAAAGAATGATTATTTTTAATAAGAAACTATTTTCGTTAACAATAATGCGAACGAGTAACCAAAAATGAATTCTGACCATTTATGACGATTATTCCTAAGGAAAATAATTTTATCTAAAGTACGAATTCTTAAGCTATAACTTTTTAAATCTGGATATAACATATAACATGTAAATTCTGATTAAAAGTTCTTTTCTGGGTTAGAACGAAAGCTGGATCGAACACAGAATCGAGGATCTCATCAGAGTTGAAGAATATTCGGAAATAGAAAAGTTATAATTCGAAATCGTTAAATGCTGTCCAAATTAGACACGGTAAGGTGTTAAGCAGGTAGACCACCGTGTATAAAGAACATTTACACGGCAACATTAATGGACGTACTTTGAATTTAACAGTACACTTAATGTTGCGATCGACAAGCTTAGTGGTTCGAGTGGCGTAATCGTTAAACGAGCCACTTGGCATCTCGTCGAAGGTATTCCACCGAAGGAGAAAAAAAAGGCGAATGACCTACCTCATCGCGAGCAAGTCACTCGAAACTTCCACGATTCCATTTTATCTGAATGATTACTACTTTATAAAACATACAATTGTCACGTAGGCAATTGTACACCTGTATTTCCCAGTTTCATGAATTCTCAGTAATATAAAATTATATAATTATTTTTCTGCATGGTATTCCTTAAATATCTTAATTATTCGTTATTCGTTAGTGGATACAGAAACACGGCACTGGTCGACGAAAAATAAGGTATGACGTGGGAGAAACGTAGTTCCCTATGGCAATCGATAGTCACTTACAGACGGAAAGAATCTCGACAGATATTACATGATAGAAAGGAAACGTATAAAGTAAAATGTAAAATTGAATACAATGAGGCTGATGTGTAATAGAAACATTCCCACTTGACTCACCTCTGTTTCGACAAGCGGTTACGGATTTCAAAATTCGAAAGCTCCTTCACGCCATAATCGTTACAGTAGGGCACTAAGAGTCCGGTTCAAGGCCAAGATAGTAGATCGGGGGGATAAAACGGGAATCGCAGAAACTGGAATCGAAGATAGTCTTCGAACGAATCTTCGATGATAACACCTAAATATTATCGATCGAGATGAGATTTTTAAGAGCACTTTAGACACCACTTGGATAATAATAATAATAATATAAAACTGCTTCACCAGTAATCCCGGCACAACGTGATCTCGACACAAACAAAAGATGACTGAAAGATACTGAGTATCCTAACCGACTGTTTACATCGTCGATTTCAACCACAAAACCCCACCCTTTGATTATCAAGCTTATCGGCGGACGACGAGTAGGCAACGTGCATCTTTAGGAGGAAAGGACCGTGTGTTGACAGATCCCGAGGGATAAAATATTGAAAGGATGAGACTTGTCACGCTGCGTGTATGTGGGTTTCGCTCGTTACTCACGTATGCGCAAGTTGTCGTGTTATCTAGTTCCAGGATTGCCAGCGAGTTCTTTATACGAAGATTTCACGATGATCGAACATTCGGCCTGACGATATCACACTTTGTACAATTTAACGCTCAGGGTGTGCCCCGAATTTCCATGCGACCAACGGCATCCGTCAAACGTGAACTACTGCCGCCATCTTGATACGACCGTCCGTGGCGACACTGCTCGGCGGATCGTTCAACTACTGGCGCTATCGCGCGGACTATTTAAAATGTTTTAATTTTCCACGCGAAATTTTGAACCTCGAAAAATTACTGAAATCTCAAAATTCTTAAATTTATATAGTATTTTATATAAAAAACAGGGAAATTATATATAAATATTTTGAAATACGCGAAACATAATTGTTGTTCTTCATTTTAATGATTTTATTAAAATTTCGGATACTAAACTTTAAATAATTGCTTACAAATTGTAGATTTGATTCAACAATGTATTATAGCAATTAAATTATAATAAAATAAACGTGTCGCATGGCACAATAAGAAACAGCAAAGTATGTAATCTACAACAAATTAAAAGAAAACAAGAAAGTTACGATATTGATGTTCTCATATTTTTTTTGACATTTCACGATGTATTATAATAGGTTACAAAATTTATTCAGTGTTTAAAATCTATTAAATAAACTTTATCATACGTGTAACGTGATTCCTCGGTTAAAATCACATTAAATGAAAATTCCACGTAGTTTAAAGATTTTAAATAATCGCGGTATTGAATCATAGGAAATTTATGACGTCAGACGGTGTGAAATAAGGTTAAGTGCGAGTTGTACCGATTGTACGTAGTAAGAGAATAGTTTATGCCCAGGGTTCACAAATAATTCAGGACGTCCCTGGTTTCGATCGAATCAACGTTTTCCTCAGCGGTAGTAGCGATCCCTGGGCAGAATGCAACTGCGTGGTGATACGGAGCGGCAGACCTAATTCTCTAAACCTGGACACACGTGCAATTTCTGGTATGTAATTGTCGAAGAAGAAATGTAATTCGGTGAACGATCGTTTATTTAAAGAATCGATGTGATCACGGCGCAAGCTGGATTTTATTAATCGATTTTTCGACCGACTGCTTTCAGAACACGTGCGGGTCGAACGACCACGTGGGCCGCATGTATCGAAAAGCAAGGACCGCATCGTCTGGTGAGTGTATTTAGACAAACTGTGATATTTCTATCATCGACACTACATCTTAACGAAGAATGAAATATTAGCTTCGTAAATAAAAATCTAATTAGGACAATTACTGTTAGTTGATTGTTACAACCGAATGGAAATGCGATAACCTTCCAGGATAATGTTTTGAGAGAAATAAAACGTAAGATCCAATAGAATTTGTATTTTCCACAAAAAACATAATATCACAGACGATGAATGCACACAGTTAAAATATGTAATGCTACATATCTATCTATATACGCGGAAAAATGTGATATAGTTTACAAATTTTTAAAAGTATTGTAGGTAAAATTAATAAAAAATATGTATTGTTGATTCAAAGAATTAAGGGACAAAGACTGATAGAATAAGAATATATAATTAAGAATTCTCTAACTGACCGCTTCAAGGAAGGTACAAAGTAATGGCTGAGGAAGGACCGCAAGTGAAAAAGTTAAAGCAATCTATCATTTCTGATTTTATCTTTTCATCTGACTTCCAGCAATTATTTTTTGACAATTGGCACAACTGCATTGATCATAAGATAGAAAACCTTGAAATTATATCAAAGCCATTTAAAGTGTGCAGAATATCAAACTTTATCTGCAGCGAAGAATTTATGGATGAGATAAAGAATGAATTGTTGGATGTTAAAAGTAGAAGGAATTGCATGGACCTTTATCAGTTTGAACAAACCAATGACCTTGCTAACATAGACACAGAATATTTAAAGTTATTGTACCAGACTTTTGAAACAGATTTAACAACATGGATGGAACGGAATACAAAAATAGAGCTTAATCAGAAAATATCTATGTCAAGTTCTTGCTATTACGATACAGATTATTTACTATGTCATGATGACAATATGGGTGACCGTAGAATTGCTTTTATATTGTACCTTTCAAAAAATTGGTCTGAAAAAGATGGAGGTGCTCTGGACTTATTTGACACAGATGGAAATGGGCTACCTAGAAATGTTGTAAAATCTTTAATACCAGAATATAATTCTCTTGTATTTTTCGAAGTTGCAAATAATTCTTACCATCAAGTAGCTGAGGTAACTACACCTGATAAATCGCGTTGGTCGATTAACGGTTGGTTTCATGGACCAATTAAAGAAGATACTAGATCACCAAGATCAGACGTAGAATGCAATTACATAGAACCATTAAACGATCGAGTAGTTATGAAAGATTGGGTAACAGAATGTTATTTGTTTCCTGGAATAGTTAAAGAAGTTCACCACGACATAGAGAAGCAATCATACACACTTTTATCCCATTTTTTGAAAGACGATGTTTACGAGAAAATTGTAACAGATTTGTCATCTGACGCTATCGTTTGGAAAAAAATTGGACCACCCGATATTCGTAATTACGAAGTGGCAGACGAAGAAAGCCTTCCTGAATTATTAAAAAATTTCTACAATATATTTAAATCTATCACGATGTTCCAATTGTTAAAAGAATACACGGAATTAGATCTAGTACCAGAGAAAGAAACTATGAATCCTAGAATGTTAATAGAGCTTCAAAGATGGTCTGCAGGTTCTTATACGTTAATATGCGATAAAACATATGCGAGTGATACTTCGAGTGAACAAAAGTCTAGCACTAATGAACATTCAAGCCGAAACGAGGAAGCGCAAGAAGATTCGTTGGAAACTAGTAGCAGAGAGGGTCAAGAAAGGTCGATACCAACTAAGAGCACGGAATCAGGTTGTAATACCCCAGTGAGCACCAAGGAGGATGAAGACATTGACGAGGATGATATTCTGAAGAAAATGTCAAAAAGGAAATCACCACGCTTGAAGAAAAAATGTTTACCGCAGCAGAGCTTCTCATCGGAAGATCCATCGCCGCCGAAATTAGCTAGAAGTCTAGATACTGATGATTCTGACGTGTCCGACATTGGAGATTATCTGTCCGACCCTTTAGATTGTTCTTTGGAATCGGATCGGGAAGAAGACATTGATGATGCAAACACCTCTGACGCAGGAGCTCTCGATGTGATAATCCAATTTAATACGAGTCATATATCCGAAGACCATACCATAGACTACGTGGATCCTAAAGAGCAAGATGGCGTATTAATTCACGTGCCAACAAAAGACAACCATCTCTGTCTTGTTTACAAAAGGTTAATTACTAGTCGTGTTCACAAATACGTGAATCATTACTGTACAGATTATTTTTACAATCTGATTTGTACATATTATGAATAGTAATTACACGTACGATTAACGTCGTCTCGTATGTTCCTTGATCAAGTTGACAATTGTATAAGTGGCGGACAAAACGCGTCTGTTTACGACATGTATCATAGTATTCGTATTAATAAAATTGTCAGTATTTATCATCGAGCAATTCTTTTGTTATTCATTTCTACCAACTTGCTAAGTATTTGATAGACTCAGGGATGCAAGTAATCAAGGTACTCGTGCGTCTTACGAAAACTAAGGTGGAGATTAAGACCACAGTGCAGAAAACATTGTCAATTATTTATTGGGTGTGATACATCTATCGTTTACGTTTACTTACAAGCTAACGTTAGGTGCAATTAGGTCGCATGCAGGGATCTCGAAGTACTTTGCTTGTTTTAGAGCGTAAAGGGTTCTGAAGGAGAAGATTTTGAATCTTTTGTTCGATGCAAAAGCGAGGAGAAATTCTTCTAGGTATTATATAAGAGAAAGAAATGAAAATGAAATAAAAAATGAGGCTTACGATTGCGGTGCGTTAGTATAATCATTTTCTGGTTGTTGTACGTGTA
Source organism: Bombus pascuorum (assembly GCF_905332965.1). Taxonomy (NCBI): domain Eukaryota; kingdom Metazoa; phylum Arthropoda; class Insecta; order Hymenoptera; family Apidae; genus Bombus; species Bombus pascuorum. The sequence goes on along the minus strand of NC_083497.1, from coordinate 10,763,023 downwards.
TCTTGACCTTCGAAGAGCTTTGTTGTTCCTTGCCATCCTTAGCAAGTCCTTTCGTAGTGACCTAAGACGTAAAACATCTTGGTAAACATTACCCCATTGACCATTTACATTATGAGTAGTATTCGATTACAAAAGACTGTTAACCTGGGATGTTCTTGCGTCTTAGTTTTAAACAACTCAATAAGGAAATCATTAGCGGTCACGCCTTCGATTTACCTTTGTTCCACACGACTTAAAACAACGAGCGATCGTTTCTATCACACAGAATGCAATATATATATTGTAACAAATCACCTGAGAAGTGGTAGGGATTCCAGCCATGCGTTTCCTTAGTTCGTTTAGCTGCAGTTCTCTCTGGAAGCTCACGTCGTTTTCCTGCGAATCTTCTCGTAATCCATCGTTAATCGATTCTGTCGAGTACTCTACCTGCACCCAAGGACAGATCGTCGGGGAGGCTTGTAAGGAATTTTTGCTTCCTGGACGAGAAACTCGCGGAGACAATCTTCGCAACAACGAAATGAGTTTCGACCTGCGGAGTTGGTATTTTCTATTAGCCGCTATTTCTACGTCAAATACATGTAACAGAATGACGAGTACTTTGTACTGGATGTTTGAAGGTGATCAGAACTGATTGCTCCACTTCTCGAAAGCTGTTCCGCGCTACGCGTAGTGTCCCTCCAATGTAGCTTGTTGATAGATCTTCCTACTCGCCAATCAAGGCTGCTGCTTTGACGGGATTGAAAGCCTAGAATAATAATTTAGAATGCTGCTCGTGTAGTTTTAACGCTGGTTCGACAGTAACGGTATCACGCTACGATAAAGCGATCGCTGGAACTGAACAATTGCCTACCTTGCTCGTTTGTCGTTTGATTAACCCTCCAATCTAAGGAGCTACTACTTCTATTCACGTTATAAATATTATCACAGGATTTTGTTGCGAGATATGCCGCGTGATGGCGACGTCTAAGCAATTTCGAAACTGGTCCCAAGTGCCTGAAACGTCATTTTATCGTTAGTAAGAAATAAAATTGCCAGTATCAGCGAAAGAAAGAAAGGGTGATGTACGTACTTTTTAAATTTCCGATTCTGCTCAATAGGCGGTTTGCTGTCGCAAACTACCACTTTAACTTCCGGTTCCGGACAGTACGTGCCTACACGAACGTAGTTATAACTGCCACGACCGCCGTCTACGGATCGGAAGTTACCGCCGCGCTCGTTCGAAGGCACGCGGACAAGTTCGATTTTTGATCGTCCCTCCATGTTACTTTTCTCTCTCTCTTCTTTTTTTTTTTTTACGATACCACTTATTTGATTTGTATTATATTCACGATTACACTACTCGATCGTAAAAATAGTAAAAAATTTAAAACCTGTTACGCGGAGATGTTTGCTTTTCTTCCCGGTTTTTCTTACGCTGTGTTATTATCGACTATCGAAGATGCCCGGCGCGTGTCAGTTTCCACTTTTCTCTCAGAAACTATGCTCATCGACGTTCTTAAAATAGTCGTGGAATCCTCCTGAGCTACTTCCACCTAAAGTCTCCTCTCGCTGCTGGATCACGTCATAACGGTTGATTCCTCCAAGCGTTTGGCACGCGCAGCCATCACAAATCTTGGTCGATTCACGAAGCACGTGCGTCTACTCTTTATATCCGCATAAGAATTCCAAGGGTCACGTTCATTCATTCCACGAGAAAACAACGTCTATCCGTTGACACGGACGCGTCTGACGATGCACTCGTGTACACGATAATTAATCGAATTGTCCTGATAGAGACACCGGTCTTCCTTTCTTCTTCCCTTAGCCGATAAAATCTTGCAGTATTCAATGTAATTTCTTTTATTTGATTCATCCATTCCACACTCGCGCCTTGTTAAAATACCGTTTACAGAATAAATATATCGGAAAAAGGGTCTACAAATATAGATATGTTCTGGTATAAAAAACTTGGAGTCGCTCTATTTCGTAAAAAAGTTTGTCTTTTCGCGCGCTTCTCGCACTTTGCATATTCCAAGAGACGTATAGGAGAACCTGTTCCCCATCAGATTTACGAGCTTTTTGTTCCCTTTTTCGACGCGTGTAGTTTCTACAGTTCGTGTGCTCGTTTGTGCGGCTTCACTCGCGACGTATCTCCGCTTTCAATCGCGTTAAACTGCAACGATCCCAATTTCCTAAACAGAGAGCTAAACGTTAACGATAACTTTTCTCTGTGACACCCACCGTACTACGTTGTTGAGACGCCTATTTTCGAGCTCTGATTACGCAATCATCAATTATGATTAGAAGGAGGACAATACACGACCTGACTTACATTAGACAATTGAGCTCAGGCAATCGGTTCGAGACTCTTTTCGCTCGACAATTACGAGCTCGAAAATTAATCGGTGTATCTACAGAAGAATAACTTCTTATTTGCTCTCATATTGTCGTGATTGATATTCAACGTTTCAAAAAAGAAATATCATTCTTATCAATTTATTTATCACAAGAAGATAACACAAATAATGATAAATTTCGAAGGAAATTAAAAAAGATAATTATAATCGCCAGTCTTGTATGTACTTTAATTTATGGAGTTGATTACATGCCTTCTGAGCGATTCATTCAGTAAACGGAATTGAATATAATTAATGGAATTCTTTATAGTTAAAATCTAATATTTTATGTCTGCTCTCCGAACGATACACAAGATCCATTATTATTTTATTGAAAAAGGAAGTCTTTACGCACAATCTATTTCACGTATATATTTCTCTTTAGTTTCTTTTAGTATTCAAGTAGAACGAATACGCTGTACCATTTGTAACAATTATATATAAAGTAATATCATTGATGAAACACACTACGAATTTTTCAAACAGTTGGATGTTTGCTCCAGAAGCGTCTTGCTTCTCCAAGTGATTTTCCCTTGATTTTTTAATTTTCTATTGAAGGGTGTCGCTTTACGTTTCATACAGCGTTGCGACAATAGGTTTTTCAGTCTTTTGTAAGCACGAGGAATCGTATTACGAGTAGAAAAGCGTAAAGAAACGAGTTCGTCTGTTCCATTTGAGAGACGATACGGTTCAAATCATAGAAACTATTCGCATTGGCGAATACCTACGGCGAGAAATTAAATCGAATCGCGCGCTCGTGCTCGTTGTCACTGTAGAGACTAGCGCGTTTCCATCGGATGCACTCGAAAGCTTTCGTTACGACCGAAACTGGGGATTCGTCTGGCAATTAAGTCGCTAATTAATTCGAAAGAATACAGGAGCTTACGTCGAACCGGAATATGGATTTCCATAATTGCAAGGAGCACCGTCTGTGTTCCGAGACGCAACTTCTAATTAAAAAGAAAGTACGGAATAATTCGATGCTCCGAGAGGAGCATTATGAGACTACTTCTCGGTTTAACAAACTTTGTTCAACCCATTGGAGACGCACTGTGTCACGAACGAATAACCCAACGGTTACGTTCAAACGAAAATCACCTTCGTTATAACATTTTCGTTCTACGGTTTGTAGTAAACTAATCGCTGGACTTGCATTGTCAGTTTCGCTTCGATCGGCAAATCGTATCGATCTCGGTAAAAATAAAACGTTACAAGGTAAACGTTAGAAACGCTTGGGCGATTCAACTTGATAACTAAACGACACGCTTATTTATTTAATAGGAGAACTCGTGAGATATAGCACATGAATTGGAAGGAACAAAGCGTAGACGATAGGTGTTCGTTAAAGACTATAGTCACTTGTAAGCGTACTAGCAATGAACATTTTTTTTTTCTTTTTTCGAGAATCGTAACGAATTTGATAGTCACGTGGTGAAACGCGCGAATTAGACGCGGAAAAATGTAAAGAAGATTGGAGGAGCTCCTTTCTGCACTACCGTAGCGTATTCACGTGGTTTCGCCGCGGTGTAACGTCCGCGCTCTGCGACTCGCGGAGATTCACTGCCGGCTTTGACGTACGATCGTTGCGCTTTACGCGCGCACACAGAAGCACTCGACACACAAAAGACTCTATTACACATCGGTGGTTTTTTGGAGCGGCGAGAAAAAAATAAGTAATTAAAGCGTAAATACCTATACGCGACTATGTGCCGTCATGGTTTACCGAACGCTAGTCGACGGACCGATCTAAATATCGGTCGATCGTGAATTTCCACCAATTTAGCTTCTCTATTTCTTCTTCTCTTTTCGTTCTGGTTTAGATAAATTGTACTAGACTATCGTGTTTTGTTTTATTAAACTTTAATAAATCGAGCGAAGGTGATTGTTTCTTTTTTGAAATTTCTATCTGTCTAACTTTTCCATCTCCTCTTTTTTCTAATTTTAGTTCGGTCAAATAATATGTGGAGCATGGCACGCTACAACGATATTAATTTGTCATAAAATTGTAATAAAACAACTGGAAATATCGTTCATTTCTTAGAAAAGAAATATCTTGCAAGTTTCGGGCGTCACCGAAGGATTGCTTTAATTTTAGAATTCCATGTAAAAATAATATCGTAAAACAACGTGATTTAATATCCCGAGTCATGAAACATCGTTTCTGCTACGTTATAAAGATTCCTCTCCTTCATATTCTCTCTCATAAAGCTACATTCTCCGCATATTCTACAGAAACGCGTTTCAATTTCGCGTTCGACAATTATTTTATCAATAACCGATACGATATCAACACCAATCCATTACGCGTTCCCCTATCTCGGAAACCATCCACGCCCATTCAATTTGATCGGAGGATAATCGAAGCTTAAGGACGTTGTACACTTCTACGAGCCGGCAAGCCAGGTGTTTGCACGAGACGCGACTCCAGTCGCGGGGATTCTCAGCGAGCACGTGCGCGGCGGAAGCGTATAGGCGCGCGGTCGTCTCGTGAAAAGTTAATCAATCGGCTAGCCGCCTGTCTGGCGATGAGACGAGAAATGTGCGAGCCTGAAAGTGTCGCGCGCGTTTCTAGCTACCGAGCAACATTTACTGGCAGCGTATTTGTTAGATAATAGAGAGGAGAGGCCTTGAAGCTTGCAAAAGCTGTACGAAGTCTGCGGAGCCCGTATGTGGACAGCGTGGGATACGTACTACCTGAAAATAGCAACGACACACTTCGCGGTCTGCTGTGCTGACATCGAACATCGCCAGATCGGCGTCGTCGATGAGACGGAGGTTGGAGGCGTGCCAGGATTCCCTGTCCTCGAGAGCTTGCGGTTCGACCGGCCTCTTCAATTCCCTCGAATTAGTCGTTTCGATGGGCGTCGTCGTCCTCCTCGCGTTTACTCGACGAGAAAATCGGCCGACGATCAATTAAGAGATACGAATGGACGCACCAGAGTCCGGCGACTTTATCCGCGATCACGTGTCGAACGCGAGTTTCTCTTTTACGGAAACACCTACTACCTTCGAATTCGTGGTGGACGGACCAAGGAGGAGGGAGAGAGAAGGAGACAGGGGTTCCTCGTTGAACCCTCTGCTCGACAGCTCTCCCGCCCCTGACTGTTCGATCGCGACCACCCGCGGGATGCTGTCGACTACCGCATCGAAACGCGTCGAGGAAATCCCTATCCTCTTAATCCCCCTTGGCCGCCCTCACCTAGCCCGCGAACTGGCAGACCTGCGCTTTCCACCAGTGTACTCTCGCGTTTCAGTAATCACGTCCGACCACTTCCATAGACTGACTTTTATCGACCGGGCTCGTGATAAAGAAGGTTCGTGCACTGCGTTTAAAACGAGGCGATGTGATTTTCTTATTGATATTATTCTGCTTGTACTTTGTTCATTGGTGGAGAAAGAAGAGTTTATTTATTTTTCTATGAATTATCCATTGCTAATCGAAGTCTTGAATATCGTTGTGTTGTACGTTTTTACTTGAATAAAAAAATATGTTAACGTTTATACTTTTTTTTCTTTTCCTTGCTAAGTCACCGAGTTCTTTGGACTTCGTTCTTAATACCCGTGGAATTGTTGGATTTACAGTCTTTCCTTTTATGGTTTCCTCTTAAGTCCTCGAGTGATTCCTCTTATGTCATGCGGTTAGTATCTTTCCTGAATATTTCTGTTTGAAAAAATTAATGGCTCGAGGCTTTAATTAGTAGCGGCGAGTCGATGACAAGATAAAATTACTAACGCGAGAAGGATGACCCAGGATGATCGAATCGTCGAAGGTGACGCAAGATTTTGCCAATTGCAGCGTAGGTGAAACGCGACCGTCAACTGAACGTGGGTTTTCACGTGTATTGTTTTGCAATGTTCCAATTAGCTCTTGGTATTGAATATCCATATAAATCTTCCACGATGGATCCTATATCTGACTATCACAAGCAAGAATGTCGCTTCGATAAAAAACGCTCTTTCCAAAATAGTCTTTGAAAGAAAAAAGAGAGGCGTGTGCAGCCTTGTCCCCCCAAGAAATTTACAATTCAGTAGCATACATTATGCATTTATATCTTAAGTCGTTTGAATCAGCAACGAAGATAACATTCTAATTTCCATATTTATAAGGATTATGTATACTATGGTTATTAAATTTTTTCTAAATTTTATACACTTGTTGTTTTATCAATGATAAAACGCGGTTCAAGAAACGTACAGAGTGTCGTCGATCGTAATTTATTTGATCTTTATTTCGTATTTGTACACGCCCTTAGCATGCCACATATAATCAATATGATACAGTCCAATGCAGCCAAGGTAGAAGTAAAATACAAAAAATATATATATATATATATATTTATATTTATATATTTATATTCTACGTCGATAGGTAATATTATTGTTACCACGATGTTATAACGGTGAATATATTATGGATAATAGCTAAGAATATAATACAAAGAAGAGTGCTGGTTACAGTAGGACACGTAATTCGGATTGAACGTGGTGCAATTTATGATTATTCTTCAGCGCTTCTTTGAAATTGCTAAGAGAAACGGTAGCGATCTCTGTTTCTCGAATTTTTCATTCCCTATTGGCAAAAGTTAAAACGATCTTCAAAAATAAAATTCAAAATCACAGCTCTCTAACGATGATCTGTCGAAAGATTTACAAGGGAAAAGTAGCTTGAACGTTCGAGAAATGGGAAAAATAAAACATAAAAAAGAAAAGTAGAAAGGGGAACGTAAAAAGCTTCTTATAACGTTACGTATGGCTATGCAAAAATATAAGTAAAACACGATAGAAACCTCGATAGAAACGAGGTTTCGATTTGATGTTTCACGTGGAAATCTGCTTACTTTCAATCCGCTTTCAGCGGAAGTACGAGCGTGCACAAATTTAGAGAGACTCGCGATAAACTTGAATATTTCGATTCTATAATTCTTTAATAATTGGTAGCGTCTCTAAATAATTCATTCGTCAGTTCCGTTTTTCTTAAAAACGCTATCGGTACGTCTACTTGCGCTATCTAATTTATTGCTATCAAGGGAAATGAAAGCCATCGAACGATAATGAATGGTTGACACTCGCGTAGAACACGAATAATCCGCAGTGAACCACCCCTTCGAGAATTACAATTTATTCTTTTTAACGATTAGTCTGATTTGAATGTTAAGATCGACCGCTACGCCTCAGATCCCTGACGTTCTTTAAAACATATACTGCTTACACAGCCATACGTTCGATTCGCTTGTGAGGAATTAAAGCTATTAAAGAGGATTAAACGTTTTACGAGTAATATAATTTTAGATAAATTTGTTTTTCTTCTCTTCGTAGAATCGGTGTCGTTCGTTGCAAAAAGGATCGGAAGAAGTGATACGGGAAGATAATTCGTTGAAGTCTTTCGAGTTTTCTGAGTTCTTTATTAGAGCGTAGCCGGTAAGCGTTTATGGCAGCTTTATGAGGATGACTGGGGTAGCGACCGTCGTAAAAGTCATCGAAAAGAACCTAACCCAACGGTGAAACAACAATAAGACGAATAAATCCATAATATTAACAATAGAGTGTAGTGATATTAACTAATGTAAATTCAACTGAAGAATAGTAAAGTCCTCCTACGTATTTCTGTATGTGTATCTGTGTACGCGCGCGCGCGAGTATGTGTGTTTGTATGTATGTTTGTGTGTCTCCTCTTTCGATCTCGGGCCAGAAATAAAGAGTGAAAAACAAAGAAATATTATAGGCGGCAGGAGAACGAATCGGAAAAGAGAATAAAAGGGGGTGTGGTAGAGCGGAGATCAGAGGTGTTCACGTACTAACAATTATCTCGTTCGTCGTCGTTGACAATATTACAATAATAATTGTAGGAGTTTACGGCTCTTCCATTGATCGCCTCGCTGACTGGAATAAAACGCAACTACGTGATATTGTATTGCGGGCTTACGATAGTTAGGTCTCTCTCAGTCGCCTCTCTTTTTCTGCACGACTCCCTGTTAATTAATACTATGTTCTCGTTATAATTTTTACGCTAGTTTCCACCTTTGCGCAGCGCTAAACATTTTTTCGTATTTTCTTTCCTCTCGTTTTGTCGTAAATCGTCTCTCTCCTCTTACACACTCTTGTATTCCACACATACGCGCGTCCTCTTGCTCTCTCACTCTCTCCCTCTCTCGCACTCTATCACCCTCTCGTGCTTTTTCCTTCGTTTTTAATGTTCCACGGTGTAGGATAGCGCGCAAACGTTCCGTAGAAACGATCGTTCGTCGCAAATAGCTACTTCGTTTCGTTTGCGACTATCCTGCGTTAAAACGACGACTCCCTCGTTCTTGTTAAACCTTTCTGTCTATTCGATCATTACGAGGAATCTCTTCGTGTTTTCTTTCCATCAGCTTTTTTTTTCATTTTCTATATAATATACTTTATAAAATACATTAGTTTACAAACAACGTGGATTAAGTGCCGACGTCCCGCGGAAGTTATCACAGCTCAGGCTCGATCGTGGAACGGCTCGACTATAAGAACTCCCTATCCCGGATGAAACTAGTGGAAGAACTTTAGCTCAAGAAAAAGAAAGCACATTTTCGTGTGGTTCGCGCACTACCACTCGCATGAACTACTCGATCGATATCGCTTACATTAATTTTCGTTTCTCCCGAATTGGGTGTACGCTTCGGACGTCAATCATAAACGCATAAATTTTCTTGTGACCCTTGTTCTCTCACTTGTTCTCATTGTTTCGTTCAATTACGGAAAAATAGTATTAGAAATGTCAAGGTAAAACGGGATCGCGTTACGGAGCTGCGCAACCGACTGGCAGAGACGTCGATCGTTAGAACAATAAGACTATCTTATCGTGCTACATACATATTTACAAAGCCTCCGACATAGAGGCACTCTCCCTTCCTTCGATTTTATTTCCATAATCCGGAACGTGCACCAACGCAGGATGCAACGGGAAGGCATTTATTTAAAGGGCAGCACTTTCCCCTTGCTAACTTTCAAATCTTTCTCTACGTTGCTGGACTGAATATTCTACGGTTTAAAATAAATATCTTCGAATTTCTTGTCCGCTAAAAGCGCTATCTTCGAACGCGAATACTCGCTCGAAAGAAACTGCGATTGGCAACGATTCGGCTATGATGTCATAGTAAAATCGTAATGGTAGTACACGTTCCGATTGTATCTACAATGAGGCAAGATCCCTTCAACGAATACCCTTTCACCATCCATCGGACCACGGTTGTACCCTACGCTATATCATCCGCTCTTTCATGGTTGCGTCGATACCGAACACGAAGAACGTACAAAGAATCCTGAACGGGTGGTTGCACGATTTGCAAAAATATTTCTCAACTATCTCCTACATTTTTCTTGCACTTTTTTTTTACTTAATTTTTTCCAAATACTAACTTTTAACGATCGGGGGGAGGGGAGCTAATATCTTTTTAAAATTTAACGGTAACTGTTACCCTCGCGCGAGGGCAATTGGATGGTATAATTTTCTTCTTCTCTTTTTTTCTTTTTTTTTTTTTTTTTTACTTTTCTCTAGTTTTTTTTCTTTTACTGTAGTAGATAAATTTCTAAATTTTCTGCTCTGCTTTGAACGGAAAAAGTCGATATTATCGTTCATAAAATGAGTGAATTTTGGTGCGGCAAAATGTCGCTATAATATTTTCATCTCTCTATCTAACGAGCATTTCGCGCTGAATTGGACATGGAGACGGGATAATCGGATAAAAGCTACAATTTAACGAGCTTTTGTTGTCGAGTCTAGTCTCTGTAGACCGAAGGAAAAGAAAACGGCCGGGCCGTTGCAGCGACGTTCTTCTTCTACTCTTCTCTCATGCTCGGATCCGGTTAACAACGTACCGGCATCATACGGAATAATAACTCTGTTTAAACGAGAAATAACGAATCGTTACAACGTTAGTATGTTTTCGGACCACAATCTCTTGCGAATCCTCGCCCTCTCGCGTCCCTACGTATCCCTGAAAAAAATTACAACTTCATACTCTGATGAATAATTGATGATGCAAATAAAACGCTAAATACAATGACGTAGTTGTTAAGCTGTTAACCAATGAAGACGGATTAATTCGAATAATTATTTTTAATTAACTGTTTTAGGGCATACTGTTTTGAAGCTACAAAACATTTGCTGTAAATATACGCTGCTATAATGTTCAGTTTATCAGGGCTAAACTCAAATTCTAATTGAAATTCCTTTTTCTTTATTAATATTTCATTCCATGATCGTAGAAGATCTTAATCAAGGAACGATTTGGTTAACAAGTTAACAAACTACGATGATAGAAAATAATAAAAGAAAGAAATGCAATTCCTTTAATGCGATAAAAATCTTTGAAAACAGATAACGCGATTTACGTTGAAGCCTTGTGGCGAAGGGGCAAATTGCTAAAGTTTAATGTTACCTTAGAATTACTTTTTCCATCAGCATAAACAGACAACCCTCCGAATGATTGGCAGGAAGTAAAGACTTAAAGAGTTCCCTGATAAGAGCCTCGGTCATTCCTGGCGAAGTGCGTTCCGCTGTCTCGAACGCGCTACGTAGTTCCTCTATCGCGCCACCGTTCTTGCCAATGCCGCTTCCGCCCTCGCCATTATTGTCTCTTGCCGAATATTGATGTTTCCGTTGAAGCTGCATGTTACAATACAAACAATGTAGATAGAAGAAAGAATAAATTTCTGTATTTCTCTGTGCAATCTTTCACAAGCAAAAGGTAAGTAAAACTCGAATCTGTTATATTTAAGAGGCTTTCCTTCCACTTTTCTTTAGTTTCAGCTATATCTCAAAGAAGAACAGGAAACATTCGATGCTCCCTTAGAAGAAACATTTACCTCGGAAAGGAGAGGTAAAACAACACCGGAAAGAGCCGCGCTTCGTGGATGCTTCAGTTCCTGCGAGCTCCTTGGTCTCTGTTTGTCTTCACCGGGCCTATGGTCCACCATAGGTACGACAGGTACATCCGGTTTACTGTTCCTCTTCTCTTTCGCGCTGAATTCCCTTTCCCTGTCTCTGTCCCTATCTCTGTCCCTTTCTCTTTCTCGTCCTTCTCTATCACGTTCCCTATCCCTGCTGTCTCTGCTGTCACGTATCTCCTTCAATTCCCTCAACGAGGAATCCCGATTGAAGTCCCTGTAATCTCGGTCTTCTCGTTTTTCTCGCGTGTCCACGGGCGGCGGTGGCGCAGCCTCGTGCGGTCGGGACTGAAACACACGATTAAATTCCAACGATATTAAAAAACAGTCATCGATCGAGACGACTTCGCCTCGCGTCACACGACCAGATATTGCGTGTCCGCCGTAGCTCGTCTACGAGACGCTCTTCCTCTTTAACACGTCAGACACTCTTCGCCCGGCTATCGAATTCGATTACAGTTTCATGAAACAGAGGACACTCACCGGTGTGTGTTTCGCTTGGCCATCGCGTACAGAATCCCTTGACTCGCTTCTGTAATGATTCAACGTGGAATCTTTCGGTGGAGATCTCGAGGCACCGTTCGCGTGTGGCTTCGTTTGCTGATTGTGATTCGTGGATCTGTGATTCGGCGTGTGTGTGATGGTCAACGAGGTTGGCTGTTCGTCGAGCGGTAGCATAGGCACCACGGATCCTTTCACCCCGTGAGGGCCTTTCACGGTCATTATCCATGGCTCGTCCATGTCGCTATCCTGTTTCGACTCCTCCCTGAAATCGATAAAATCGCCGTATTTCCCACTCATGCTTCAGAAGTTGATGGACATATGGAACGAACATACGGACTGCAGTTATTCGTACAAATTCAAATTTTCATGTACCTAACAACCTAAGAAATTGGATAATCATCCTTCGTCCATCAGTCAAAATAACTGGTTTCAATCGCTTATTATAAGAATTTTCGTTTTAAATTTCATCGCGTGTTTTTCTCAACACGTTACACGCAGAAATGTAATTCTGTTGGTTGAAGTACAATTTCTCTCGGCCACATATCAAACCAGTCAGTTTCACAGAAATAGCTACATCTCGGTTTATTAAATATTACGATGAATGCTTTGATTTGTGTGTGTGTGTGAATATTTTGCATATTACAATACGAGTTCTGCAGATTTTTCTACATTTAAATTTCCAACAAATGCATAAACATCCACGGTGTAGCTAATGAATGATAACTGTCGGATGAAAATGGAAACTTACGAGTCCGAATTTTCGCTCTCCGTTTCCGATTCCTCGCTGCGCTGCGACTTCCACTTTTTGTATCTGTCTATGAGGTCGATCAGGTACGAGTTTTTCTTCGCCTTCCTGATGAACTGGAACTTTAGTAGTTCTTTCGCCGTTGGCCTCTGAATCGCGAGAATAGACAGAGTAATTATACGGAACAGCGTATGACGAGAATAAGTCTGATTACTGACGGCTGAATCTACTTAGAGATATAAGTGCCAGTACGACAGTTCTAGTTCTAACGAACATTCTCTACGAAGTACGTGCTCGTACAGCGAAAATTAGTACAGCGATACGTGCGCGTAGCTTCTGTTGGGCGAAGACATCGTCGTTGCATGTGAAAATCAACTCACGTTTTCAGGGTCCTTGTTGAGACAGGCCTCGACGAATTCCTTGAATTGCTTCGTATAATTTCCGGTTAATTGGGGCGGATTGTTCTTCGGTATGAGAAATAGGACCCTCATAGGATGCAGCTCGCTGTTTGGAGGTTCTCCTTTGGCCAATTCGATCGCCGTGATGCCCAGCGACCAAATGTCAGCCTGTGGAATAAGCGTTCTTCGTTTTATGACTCGTCAGGTGTTAATCACGCGATAATGACAACCTGACCGCTCTTTGCATCTTCCAGAAATTGTTCACGAGGACTGTCCAGGCATGGATAACGGGATTCTATGGTTTTTTTTTTTTTCAAAGATAACCTGCACTCGCGTTAATTTAATAACCGAGGAGCTTTCCGGAGGAATCTCGAGATAAAAGGAATATCGAATTAAATAAATTGTTACGTTTTAATACCTAAATCATATTTAAGTTACATTTAAATCGAGAATTGTAACGATCGTGATAATCTTTGTTCTTTTTGCGCTAACGAAGTAAAGGGAAATTTTGATGTACGTATTTAATTTTTAATAATTTGAAACCTCTTTTAAAAAGCTCCTAAATTGATTTTTTTTTACTATTAAAACGAATGTTGTAAGAAATGCTAGGTCTTCGGTATATGGTTTTTCTTGTACACAGAGCGTGTGCGGATAGAAAGGAGGTAAATTAAAGTCTGCAAGAGAGGCTGCGAAGAGGTAAACAAGGTAACCACGTTGAACCCAGGGATGGAAAGTCAGAGGCAGGTAATAAAATTAAATCTCCTGGGATACGTGACCGGAGTGTAGCCTGCGAGCAATGGCCTCGAGTAGGAGAAACAGCGAAGATGAAAAATATCCAGAATTCCCGGGAATATTATCGCTCTCCGTGGTTTTGCATGATTACCTTCGAATCGTACGAAGCCTGCTTGATGACTTCCGGTGCCATCCAGAATGGCGTTCCGACGAAAGTGTTACGTTTGCTGGTCGTATTGGTCAACTGTCCAGCTACACCAAAGTCGGCCAGTTTCACGTCGCCCATTTCGCTTAACAAAACGTTTGCAGCTGAAAGACAAACAATAATTATAGTCAGGAACAGAAATAAATATATTTTACGTTCTTCTAGGCTTTCGAAAAATCTTAGAAACGAGTCTCTACGATCGGTTTGAAAGATGTTTCAAAATAAATGCAATTTTGCTTCGGAGGGAGCACAGATTTAAAGAAAATCACGCAGAAATTCTACAAAAATTCATTGAACTCGTTGCTTTCAAGTACGTCGTTTGAAGTTACAAAATTCCATTTTTTTATTTGCAATTATCCCGCGACAATCAAAATTATTATCCCGTTGGAGTCACGAAAGATACCACTGTGCTATTTCAAGGTAAACGTTTAAATCCATTAATTCCCTTTTTCGTCTAGTTGTTTTTTCTATTTGGTAAATAAATGCACCTTTAATATCGCGGTGAAGCTTCCGTTCGCTGTGAAGATAGTCCAGCCCTTTGAGCACTTCACGCAATATCACCGCGATATGCATTTCCTCGAAGTTACCGGCCTTCATCAAGTCCAGGGCCGAGCCGCCACCCAAGTACTCCATAATAATCCATAGTTTCGTTCCCTGCAAACAGAGGAAGATCCACTTTGTACGAAACGTCCATGGCTCTTTGTGTCTGGGAACTTTGTCAGTCAGTCTTAACCGCGAGGTTGTTAGCCAATCTTTCTTCTCAATGCGCTAACGCAAGACAAGGCAGATTACAGGACGATTGACTCATGAAAGTATTTCAACAGTTATCGTAGGAAACTTCGATGTTCGTATTTTATAAGTCACGTGGAACGCTTTGCATTAGCATCGCAATGAGATACTGTCGCGATTATATTGGGTTGGCAACTAAGTGATTGTGGATTTTGTCATTAGATGGTATTGACAAAATCCGCAATCACTTAACTGCCAACCCAATATTTGTCAATTTGAAACCAGAATCAGAAAATGTATAGAAAAATTACGGGACTTTTATTGCAAACATATATATATACTAAAAGAATCGTTAAAATTTCCCATAAACGTGCGAAACTCCGTAGTTTATTAGCAACTAAAATTATTCGTCCTTCGAAAACTAATCGCGTTAAGATGGCAAAAATTTAGGAGTCATGCACGCTATTTGCAAACGATGTATCATCATTAGTAACGTTAATTTTTGTTGCTGTAACGTGTCGTGTCGGTGAATACCGCGCCTTCATCGATAATTATACCCGACATCGATATCCAATCCACTGTGCTCCTAGGCTTGTGCACCGGTGTAAGGATGATTCATCGGTTATCCGATAATCGCATCTTCGTAATCGACAGATTAATCACTGGCTTGCACAAGGATGTTCAAGATTCGCGCTCTTTGGTCACCGGCTTGTGAAGGAATCATTAAGCAAGCGGGCATCGAGATACCGAGGACAGGATGATGACTCGGTTATATAGCCGTGCTCCATCATCTCCGAGCGATGGAAAAATGATAGTCAAGGTAACCACGTGGAGGAGACAAATAAACGGTTCGGTAGATTCATCGATGATGGATCAATGTAATCTTTCACAGCTGGACTGGTTAAACCCTGATATAGACTGTCGTTGAAGTATCGAGCGAAAAACCCTGTTGTTTAGTCCGAATATACTGGTAAAAGATTGCTATATCCGTGCATTAGTATACCTGGTGTAATTTGACCAGAATATTCGTCGAAACGATCCATAAATTGTACGCTTTGTTTCATAATCATCGTCGGCCAATTTTTAATTAACTAGAGTTTATTGATCGTTGGTTTCATAAAAAGTTAATAAGTATTTGCTTTTAGACATTTCTTCTAATAGTTTGCGTTATCTGTATTATAAATATACTAAAAAGCGTAATATGAATATTGAAATTGACACAGGCAATCGATATAAACTGAGAAAATATTTTATGTTTATAACCCATAACTGATAATGATTTATATTACGGTATTGACAACATAGGCCATATATATAAAATAACAAATAACACTTCCGAACGAGAATATATTACAATAACACGAAAAAGATTTGCAAACGGAAATTCATTACAAGCCTAGCCAAAGGAGAAGCATAGAGCTGATAAATCAACCGGTGAAAAAGAAGCGCGAAGCGCTAACGTCTCGCTAGAGTACTTCTGAAGATTTCTCGATCGTGTTCTGGTCGTCACGAACTGCGACGAGGTTGATGGCAACCGACACTTTATGAGGTATAATTTTCACGTAGTAAGCACGGAGTGTCCAGTTCGACCAGAGGCTCTACATTCATGGGACGGGGTGAGCCCATAAAATGGCACCATTTATCATCGTCCTACGGTCAAGAGGCGCAACGCGGCCACGGTTGCGTTTATATTCTCATGTAGATCCGCGTCAACGTAGGTGGCCAAGGTTCGCGAGGGTTCGTTCAACCTGGTTTTCAACCAGGCCACATCTTCAGACGTAAAACGTGGGGTTGCTAAATCATTCCCCTATCCGGCAGACACTTCTTCCTCTCGTACGTATTCGCCTGCAGAACCTAAAGAGGGGTTGGCGTTGTAAATGCGAGGTACGAAGGAAGCCGTTACGAAGCTTTTCTTCGATTTCACTTTGCCACCCGGTTTGTAGTCTTGTTCTTTTTACGCCTAAGGATTTCGCCAGAACGTCACGCGTGCCTCCTCGTAGAGGGTTAGGAAGAAACGTTGCTTTTCAATTTCCCTTTCTCTTCTTCCTCTTCTTACGATTGTCTACGAGGCAGAATATGCCGCTTTCACTTCGTGTTTGCAAGTGTCATCAAGGTGGATTTAATTAAGGATCATAAAGTGGAGATTAATTACGGTCCCGATAAAAGCGTGAAGCACCGACCAGATAAAATGGCACGGTTCGAAGGAGTACTAGGTCTTCTCGTTCGAGAAAGTAGCGACGATCCGTCGGAGATTCGAATCGTATTCTTGTCCTTTTACGCGTGTGCGTCGCATCAAGATTAGGAAGAAACGTTACTTTTCGATCTTTTCTTCTTTTTGTCGTATTTGTTATTTTCTACAAAGATGACGTTCTTACTTTCGCCTGGTGTTTAGCGAACGAGTCAGCAAGATGGTTTTAATTAAGGAACGCAGAGTCGAGATTAAACACGGTCCTAATAAAAGCGTCAACTACTTTCCAAGTGAAACAGCACGGTTTTAAGGGGCACCACGTAAGTTGGCTCGTTCGGCAAAGTTGCGATCATCCGTCAGCGTTTTCAGTTTATTTCAGACGGACTCGCAGAGGGAACGATGAAAGCTGCCACCCAATAAACCGGCAATGGGCGATTAAAACAAAATAGAACGTTAATACTATAGTTGCCAGTGGCGTTTTTCGTTGGTCGTTTTCACTTGAAGCGGTTATTCTCGCGATTCTTTTGCCTCGTGGATAGAGATACTCGTTGAACGAGGGAAACGAAAGAAGAAGGAAACGCTGCTTTTCAGTTTAATGAATGTCGCCTGGCGTTAAAAACAGCTGCGTCACGAGTGTATGTCACGTCTGGAACGCCGCGTTCAGACGACGCTCTCGAGAAACGCTGTTGGCGCTCGCGAGTAATAACAAAAAAAAAAAAAAAAAAAAAAAAGGGGGAAAAAAAAAGAAAAAAGGAAGCGTCACCTGATAAACGAAAGAATTTGTCAAGTTTAATCCATCGTGATAGTCCTCTGTCGAAACTGCGCGACGATTAAAATATGTCTGTGGAAAGCCATGTTTTCAGCAGCTGCTACAGGGATTACGCGTTGAAACTTTCAACTTCCACGATGAATATCTTCGTTTTGGTCAGACTAGTTTGTCGAAAAATTATTAAATATATATATACAGACAATAAATTAAATAAAGTATCGTTGGAAGTTCAAAGTTACTTTTCTGTTTCAAATTTACGCTGCAAGTATCTTACAATTTCTGACGTGCGGTGACGAGGAATTAACGCGAACGCGTTACGAGTCAACTGGTATGCAAATTCTTGTCGCGAGAGAACGATCGGGCTGCTTTTGAATCGTGTAGAGCAGGCACGCTCGAACAGCAGCTGTCGGAGGGTGTACAAGCTGAAACAGACGCAACAAAAAGCAAATATTGCGCGATTTCCAGTCTGTCGCATCGGTGAATGGGAAGTACGAGTGAGAGCAGCCCGCTTGCAAAAGCGGAGTGTCGCTATGAAGAAGCAAAAGAACACCGGACGAACGTGTGATTAATGGCCGATTTTGCTTCTCTCTATCGCGCGTGTCCTTTTGTTCCTGCGTTTTACAAAAAGGGCAGGCGTGCCGGTGGCAGTGATGAACGATGCGACGGGATTAATCTTCGCGTGCACGATATTCGAGACCAATGTGCTTTCCTTCATTGGCTTATTTCGCTGGTCCCACCGGAAGATATAAATAATCGCCGATACTCCAGATGGTGTTTGAATTTTTTCACGTCCTTTTTCACATATCCGCGAAAACGTTTTTTTCCTTTGCGCCTTGCACGGTCAAAGTAAATTACCAGGTGTTAATATCGTAAATAGATCGAACGTTTATGTAAATTTATATTTTTATATAATTGTAGTCGGTTAGTCAGAGTAGTGGGATCTATGCAGAGATTTCTTTTAATCGTTAATTATGAAAGCAACATACAATTAAAATAAGATTATATAACGCTGACGATCTTTGACACTTTTTTTAAACAAAAATTCAAAGGCAAGCTTATTACGCAACCTAGTATTAGCGCAATTTTTGCAAATCACGAGTTACATGTCACTGACGCTGATTAATTCTCTTGCGTAACAGAAACAAGTTTGACAATGAGACGAACAAATTCCTACAATTTAATTTTACACGTATAAGCCATCCGATCGTAGTATTCCATGTAAAGTAGTAGATCTTTTGCGTCGCTCTCTTAATTCATTTACATTTTCCATAAAGTAAGATTTTCATTTCTTACGATGTTAATTGCTCTGTTCCTCTTCTGTACATATTCCTGTCATTTTTCTTTCTGGCCTTGGGCTATTTTTTTTACTCCTCCTTTGACGTTCTTGCGCTGGTATTATCACTGGAATTTCTTTTTTTTTTTGTGGTATTCCCGCGTTATATTTTACCAGAGGATTTCTTTTCCGCTTGCAAAATTGGATCTATATTGTTCCTCCAAAAATCTCCATGGTAGCGAGATTGGTCTCTGAACGTGGAAATTTCTCAAAGCCAGAATTTCATCAAGGTGGAATTCTAGGAAAATGCTGTTGAATAAAAACCGCTGGGTGACATTTCTTATCATTGACCTGGAAGAATATTGCTCGTGGAAGCAATTGGGGCTGACAGGACACTCGTAGAAATATCGCTTAATCGTAAATGGTGTCAGTGCGTGATGCTGCGACGTACAGTGATTTGCCATGGAATTAGTTTCACGTAGAAAAGTTTCGTTTCTTTTTAACCGCTACGCTATATCGTAAATAACAAACCGTTTCTTAGCTGTCCTCGTATCTCTTAATTTTACTAGCAAACTAAACGATACTAAGAGTCTTTCTGATGGTTGCAAAATCCTGACACCATTTGGGTGCTCCTGATTCGATGACCACGAGTTATCGTATAGAATTTTGCTACATTCTGAAAACCAACGTGGCAAAGTACAAGGTACAATTTTTGCATAAGAAGTAAAGGTAGAGGATCGGAGAAAGAAAAGAGAAAATTAACTGCGAACTCGATAACGATCGATAACAGCCGGCATTCGATCGAGAGTGAAAACGATTTCAACATTTCAATGGGCCAAACAGCGGACAATTAGCGATAATTGCTACGAAAATAGGGGGACGGGCGTGAGCCATAGCTAAACAGAAATTCGTGGTTTAAAGTAGGCGCGGCGATGCTTGGCTTATTTTTGGATCGTCGTCAAATCAGGCAAATCGGAGCCATTAGAAAATTGGTCGACTAATAATAGAGGTTTGGTTGCGAGGAACAGCAGCGTGTTACATAAAGTCATCTGCCTCAATGCGAGCAAGCCTTTTTCCGGAACTCCGCTCTCGTCCATAATTTAGTTTCTCAGAAGTCAAATTGATGAACATCGTGTTTTGAAGTAATAAGTAGGCATACACCGAGTATCGTCGGTCGTATCGTATTTAAAACATATCATGTGTTTGAGATGGTTATTTATGTCGCTAATTTTCTTGCTAGATACACGTTTACATAACTCGTAACTCCTGTACATATTACTAGACTGTTTAAAGTTTCGAGTTTGATATATATTGATTGTAATAGTTGTGTCTCGTTGCAGTTCCAATGAAATTTCTAAGTGTTTTATGTACACGTAAATATGAAGATTATAGCGTTCGATGATAGGTGCGTAGACGTGCTACAGCGAGCGTGTATTTAATTAATTAAAACGTATCGGTTAAATACGTTTCTGACGTATATAGCAAATCCCACTTTTAAAAGGAAGCAACTGACCGTTATCCTTATCGATTATCCGCTTAACCCACATACGCCATCCTCTGCATAAAATTCTGCTTAAAACGGAAAACGGAGCGAACAGAGGAGGACAGAAGCGGAACGATACTTTTCTTAAACGAGCGTAAGAACGAGATGATCGACAATTAAAAAAAAAAAAAAAAAAAATAACGCAAGGACGAGCGGTTCGTAATTTGGTTGAAAGGCCGGCAATTTACCGTTCGAGGCTGAACGGCTGCGTAATAAGCGTCCAATTAGATTTATTCATTCATAAAATCTGAGATGCTCGTCGCAGTCTGAGCCTAGCGTAAGTACGCGCCACGGAGAATCGGCTTTTGTTCGAGAAACAATGAACCGAGTATAATGGAGAAGAAAGGCACCAGCGGGGAATGCAGCAGCAGGATCCTCGACGCCTGGATGCTGTCTCGATGTACGAATCGCGCGAACTTGCCGTAGCATTCCCTTCCAGTCGATTACAAGATACAGAAAAATGAATTTCCCGACTAGGGGAGCAATGAATTATTTTCCAAGGAAAGACAGAGAATTGTAGTATAGAAGAGGGAGAACCCAAGCTACAGCAGTACGAAGCGGGAACAATTAAATCGAATAACCGAGGGTAGGAGAACTCGAAAAATCCTTGATTGTTAATCCGCGCCGTTTTGCAATTGCTCGCGGGGAAGGAACGCGAGAACGCATTAAATAACGACTCCCCGAAAAGACGAGAATAATGCTGAACAGCATTCACAGACCGAACCAACACACAGCCGCTGGAGGACAATAATAATCCGACGAGACAAAAAGAGAGAGAAAGGAGGAGAGAAGCGATGGAAAAAGAGGCAAGGAAGAAAATCACGACGAGACGCCCCTCATCAACCTCGATGCATCCGGATTGAGAAACGTTAAAGGAGTGTCGCCGAAGTATGATGACTGTTATTGCTCGCCTCGACATGCCTATAGCGTCGAAATATGTCTCTCGAGCGTTTTTCTCACGAGTCTGTGGAAAATGCTGCATCCCGAGTCTCTCTCGCTCTCTCTCCCAGTCTCGTTTGCGATTTCGAAACCAGACGGAACGCGTCACGGCTCGGCAACGAGAAAAACTCACGGCTACGCCCGTAAACTGGGGAAAAATACTGCCTTTCATTTAGCTGCTGCCTTTCTTCACCTCGCCCACACGGCTACCTGAATTAACCCTTAGTCCATTAGACTGATGGAGATGCTTGAAATCGATATTGGCGAGGTAGTCTTCGAGAGGAAAATCTAGATGAAAAATGTATCCAACTGGAGAAAGCAAGAAAGGAGAAGCAGATTTGTAGGATGACAACTGTCGTTTATCAGTTTGATCGACGCGTAAAACGTATAAAACGTACGAGCTACTAACTCGTCCATGATCTGCAGTTCTCCAGGTTGTGAATATAATTCGCGAGGTACAGCGATCGATTTCGTACACCTTATCAATGATACGCGAATGTTTATGCAAATCCATGTTTTTTATGAATGAAAATAATTTTCGTCCCCTAAGTATTACGAGTATTTGGATTTTACTTAGGAAAATTTCTGTATCTTCGTATATAATGTATATCCTGTACATTTTTGCAAATTTAAATTTTCCAAGAATATATAAATGTTCCTGGTACATTTATTATCGTTTGATATAAATAGCTAAATAATTCCATTTGTGTACGAGTGGCCGTAAAACATTCTGCAGAAAAGTAATTTTAAAGATTACGAGATGATCTTAAGTTTTAATTGAATTACGTAGCGCGTCTTGCTCACGGTCGGTACGAAATAAATATCGCATGAATGAGTTACTAACAGCCTCTAAACCGAGCAAGATCGAGTAATGGAGAAAAGAGATCCAGAGAGGTACAGACACATTCATTATACGATAACATCAGACTCGTACACTCCTGTTCATAAATATTACGACACCTGCGTAACCTGTATTCATACAAGCGAGCGATACAATAAAAGTAAACATTTGTTGAAATTATTATAGAAATAATTACACCAACGTGGTAAACTATAGTATCTGATACGTATTAGTTTCCACAATTTTCCGATTTAAATCGTAGTTAGTAAAACTCGAGATTAATTAAATCGGTTCAATCTTTTTAATCATGTGCATAAAAATATAAATTTGCATAAACACCCGTTTACTTGTAATCGTCATGGCGAGCAACGTGAACAGCTCTAGATTTCCTGTTTTAAAATCTACCACAGGCAAATACACACATTAGTCGACATTAAATAACTACAAACAAAATCAATATAACACAACCTTTTTTGAATTCTGCATCAAGATTATAGCATACTTAATATCATCGTATAAACGTGAAATATGATGTGATGGAAAGGCGTCACCAGCGAGAGAATTAAGATTTCATAAGCGTGCTAATACTTATACTATGATACTATAATACTATATACTATAAAAACGGTGATGCATATGTCCACGTAGGCGCCACGCATACTTGCTTCTTTGGCTAACAATTATAGCGAATGTGTCATCAATTTTCTATATACCCTTAGCGGGTTGAAAGGGTGGAAAGAAGAAGAAGAAGAAAAAAGGAAGGTAGAAGATAATAAAAAATTGGAAAGGGAGCATCTTTTGGTGCGAACGAGCGAAAGTGGGGGACAGTGGAAAATGAAATCTCGTAGGCGAGCGTGAAGAAATCTGCGGAAGAGGCCGATGCTTTTGTTCGAGCTCTCGCATCTCTTTCCGTGGCATCGATGGAGAATAGGTATCGAGAATGAGATTGCGGAGGATGGAGGATCCTTTTGTGCACGCGGCTGTGATTAATGGCGGCACAATAGCCGCGTGCCGTGGGATATAATCGTACGCGACACACGGAACGAGGATCGGTTTAACGCCGTTATTACCGCGACACGCTGAGCAATTCGAAAAAAAAGAGAGAGAGAGAAAAGAAAGGTAAAAAGGAGAAAGATCGATATTATCGCAGACATACCTAGCGTCTGACGTAACGCCGTAATCTTTCCCCGATACTCGACAATCCTACGGGATCCTCCGTCTAACGCGTCTTATTTCGCTCGGCGATTGGCAAACTGTAAAATGGTAGATTCGCGCTGGGAAAGAGAGATTGGTCGCTGGTTTCGATTATTATAGGATTAGAGATGGAAATTCCTATCTGCAATCTGCACGAATGGCGAGAAATTCCTTTCTTCGTATAATACGCTTTTAAAGAGGATACAGCTTTGCGAGGTGAAGAATTGATTCGTTTTATCAGCTTATTTAAATGTTTATAAGGGGAACATAGCGTAGGAATATAGAACGAAGCACAGATTCTGCGAAAGCTTCGTTAGAAATTTTTTATCAGCACTGTTGGTACGGTAACTGTGTCAATTTCCAATAATTTTGGTTAATTAATTTGCCGCTCATATTCACTCGCATATAACTTCGCCAATTTGTTTTAGATAACATATCGTGCGTGTACGCTCTTTGTGATAATAAAAGATTAATAAAATCAGTTCATCGGATAACGTCTATAAGATAAATTTCTAAAAGAACTCCATTCGTTCGTGTGCTTAAAGCTATTGTAACTATGCATATCCCTTTTAACTGTATTATAATGCACTTACACGTCTGTGACATATGTGGACGTAGATTATTTCTAGGCCAGCAGTTCTTAACCTATGGTGCGCGGAATCATAGAAAAAGTTCTCACACACGCAAGTTACTATTTTGTTATTCGAATAAAAATGTTCAGTATGTATATATTCATTTCATCTGTCTATTTATATTCATACTTGTATTTACATTTATTTTATTTATTCTCTTCTTTCCGTCAATAAGCGGTGGATGTGTGTTTTAATTATACATATTTGGCATATTGCCGATTTAAATTTTGAATCAAGTCCCGGAGGACCGCGACAACAAAATATCGTTTAAACAAGATCCGTGGCAAACAAAACGTTAAGAACCGCTGGTCCAGGTGATCAGTTTATTCAGTGATTTTCGCATAAGCTACGATATTTCACGTCAAAATATACTAACATGTAATACCTGACATTTGCTTTCTATCATACGAGAATTTAATCACGTTGATTAATAGGCCAAGGAAAGTTCTACGTATTAAGAGTCTAATCTCTTGATCTCAAGCATCGACCCTCGATGATACGCGTAATTTAGATGCATTAGAATGACGTAAGAACGATTAAGATCGCGCTCTTGACGACAATGAAGAGCGAACCAAGACGATCATTATTCAGCATTCTAGAGACGAAACGGGAACGTTAATTGCAAGACAACGGTAGAAACAAGTTTACAAGTCGATTTCCCACAAGAAGATCGGGAAACGAGGAAGCAGATTAGAGGGAGGGGTGGGGGTTCTGCTCGTTTCCGGGTTCGAGGAGCGGAAAATTAAGATGATTACCTATGAAATGAAGCGATGTCCGATATTAAGCTCTTGGAGGGAAGGAACTTTCCTTAATGACCGCGCAAAACGGTCATTAGCAATCGTTAATTACCCATCCGATTGTCCGCAGTTCGGTAGAAATATGCCCACGGTAACGAGATAAGATCTTCGAACGAACGGCGCTTAGACTGCAGATATCGACTCTTGCTACGTCCGACAGTCTCAAGAAATTAAATTCTTTTTCCTTTTTTCAGTCGCGAAATTAATTTTGTTATTTTACATCATCCGTTCGAAGAAATTCCACGTATAACTCGACGAATAACTCCTTTTTCTATAATTGCAACGTTAAAGTTGAAAACTAAACTAATATGCATCCAATATAAATCCAAGAAAGGTCCCAGCCTCTCGCTGCGTAATTGTTTATAAAAAAAATTCTCATGCTTTATGAAACTTCCGTCTTCTCCAAGTAACACGATGCCCCTTTATTGCTCAGGAAGTCATAAACCGACGAAAGTTATTCAACCATTTCTATACGCGTGTACGCTGATTTTTATTTATCGAAGAAACTTAATGGACCGTGAAATCTTGCGTTTCGTAAGATTCTCGCCACGCAGATCGCGACACGGTGCGATTAAGTTCGCTGCTCTTATTGCATCGACCAATAAACGGTACCATGTGTAGAGCTCATACGGCGATGAATCGCGCGCAGGTTTCCTGTCGAACTTGCATTTCGTCGTTCGCGTAAGAATTCACGAAAGTTGAATTTCCATCTATCTCGAGATGTTCTTATACCCGAAATTTTATCGAGAGAAATCGTAGAACTGGATTTAAGGTACAAATAAAGGAACACGGTGTAACGTTAGAACCGTGTCACTGGATGCAATTTTATTCCGCGATGCTTTCGACCGAGCACGGTGAAGCGGCCGCAGGAAGCGGAAGCGTCTATGCGACACTGTCCAGCCGGAAGCGATGGTTAACCGACCGTCAAGCCCTTGCCATTCTTCGCGTATGAAAAATGATGGGGGGCGTGTTGGTCGAGTGTCCGTAATAGCGTAACCCACCAAAAAGGGGTTCTTTCTCGCTACATCTCCGAAAATATTGTGAAAATTCATCGAATCGGAACGGTGGCAGAAAGGCGTGGCTCGTGGTGGATTTTTCGTCCATGATAACCCGCAATTCACCGGTTACAAGCTCTTTTTACGTTCGACACACACGTGAACCTGATCACGGTAATTTGTTCTCCGGTGCACACGCATCAACAGACTCCGATTAACCAAAGTACCTATGTAAAACAGCCCTGCCTCGCGTTCTCTTTCTCCTTTTTTTTCTTTTTTTTTTTTCAATCACGAGACACGTGTGTCGAATCGCTATACGTTTATCCATGCGGAAATAAAAATTTGTAATGATACGTTACAGTTAATATCGTCGGTTTGCTCCAAGAATGATACTCATTTGTTTGAGCTAGTTAGTTGGAAAAATTGTCAATTATTGGTTTGGAGGAGAATTATTTTGTAGGTCTGTCGAGTCGTAAGTAGCTAATGAAACGATATCATTTAATACGAGAAGACAATTCACGAAAGGAATGTTCCATTGAGAATTCGAAGGGATTAAAAGACGAGGAGCTTACCTTGAGATAGGACCCGTAATACTTGGTGACGTATGGACTGTCACATTGTGACAGCACCATGATCTCCTGCTGTATATCTTCGATCTCATCCTCTGCCTCTTCGAGATCGATGATCTTGATGGCAACAACCTGCTGGGTCCTATTGTCGATGCCTTTGAACACCTCACCGAAACTACCCTTCCCAATTCGTTCTTGTTTCGTGAATATCAGCTCGGGGTCCACCTTCTGCAACAGAAATAATATTGTCTCGCTTAATTGGAGAATTCGCTAGAACGAAGGATTTAACAAAGTTTACCAGGGCGCGGCTTTTTAACAAATTTCGCGGAGGATCGAGACACCGTAATAGTGAAAGTTTTAACAGACTTTACGGAGGTCTGGCTTTACGATTGCGGTACTTTTAGCAAATTTCGCAACGACTTGCAATCGCTAATACCTCGCGTTTTGGCAAACTCCTCGAAATTCCGGGACGATACGGCGGCGAAAGTTTTAACGAATTAAAAGAAATCGGCTAGCGCGCCGTGATATTCTCTGGCGAAGTAACGTTACTTTGATTCGAGCTTACGCCTTTGAAAATCATACAAGCGAAATATGATAAGTTTATTTCTTAAGACGTTACGATTTCCATGTTACTTGGCGAATAAATGGGGATGCTTTAATAAATTTGGGATAAAGATTTGGATTTTGTGTATCTTACATCCTTATGGAAGCGGTGAGTGCAATTTCGAAACGCTTCGCACCTCGAGGGAATTCTTTTGATCATCGTAGAGATGAAATTAAACCACCGACATGATTCTCTGATTGGCTTTCAACTTTGTCGATAGAATCTTGACAGCTGGATCTCGTTACAACGAATAATGTATTCGTAGAAGATTTCTACGAGCGTCGAAATACTCTCGCGAGCTACAGTGGTCGAATAGCCTAGCCTTGTACTCATCATTCGTGTCATAACTACGTAATTAGAAAATTATACAGTGCACTAAAAGTCACGAAGAACCGAGCTACTCATATGCAAATTTACGACGTAACGATCTTTACATCACACTGCATTATACTATTAAAAAAGACAAAACGCGAATACTTTAGAGGAAGTCGCCTATAAAATTTTTCACGTTGTTTCACGTTACGAGGTGTTAAAATTCTACGACATAGGAGACGTCGAGTTGTCTGGGGATAAAATTACGTCGAACGTCGTTCCCTCGAGGATTAAAGATTCACAGAGAAGATCCACGTGCGACTTTCTTCAACCATACGTCCTTCGATTGCTAAAGAATGCGGTTACGTGTCGGTGAGAAATGCAGTTCTCCTTGGCTCCTTTCTAACTGATGACACGCGATGTCACAGTAGATAGCAGAGAAATGTGTATACCACATATCGATTGACTAAATACATAATCCGTTGATTCGATTTGACGCCACGTAATCTTCTATAGATGTCTTGGTCGTTAAATTAGTATCACATACGATCTTACTTTCTGCTATTCGACAGCGTAACGTGAGGATGAGAATCGATGAACCATCCTTTCAATCTACGTGAAATGAATCATTCGTAGGTTTTTCTCTATTACGAAACTGGTACTTCTATTGAATTTGTTTTATATGAATCATTGTGTTTGAAACGAGTGCACGTACGACAGAAATCGAAGTATTTTTATAGAAGTATCTTTATATTACCAGCGATGGTAATATGGCTAATAATACGAGCAAAATATACGAGTAGAACGACCCAGAGTAACTTTTATTCTCTCGGGTGCTTATCGAGTACCTAGGTACTCAACGGGTCGGCTAATAACAGTGATAGTAGTAGTAGAGTGATTCATGATATTACGAAGACACCTTGACACCTTGATGATCGATGTGATTTTTCTATAATACATCTACCGTATCATAGCTTACTTTTTTTTCATGTTCTGTTACTTTTAATATATATCCGGTTATTTTTTTCTTCTGCCGAATATTTTCCTGGTAATCACATACTCAACGGATCGGCTAGTAACGCATACAAATTCAAAGATTATAGAATGATTCACGATATCGTGAAGAAACACTGGTCGGTGTTATTTTTCTGTCAATAAATCTACCACTTTACGGGAAGAACGCTTGGCAGGCAAAATAATTAACGAGCATCACAATATCACGAAGAAACGTTGACACGATGATCGATGCGATTTTTCTATAATATACCTGTCGTTTCGCCGATTACCTCTTTATGTGTTACGTTATTTGACACATCGGGATATTTCTTTGTTGTGCCGGATACTTTCAGAGTAATCAGATACTCAACGAATCTGCTAGTAACAGCACGAGCTTCAGAGATACATCGGACGATTGAGGATGAATCGTGTGGTTTTTCTGCCAATAATCCTATCGTTTCAACGGGAGAACCGTTCGTAGACAAAATAATTAACGAGCATCGCGATATCGGAAGAAAGTTACGGGCCGTTGGACGAGAAGGAGAAGGTTAAAAGCGCGGGAATAAAATCGATATTCCGTAAATTCATCGAGGCGTTGAAACGTTCTCGAACGCTGGGCGATTGCGGCCGTGTACGAGAAAA
Organism: Bombus pascuorum; assembly: GCF_905332965.1. Taxonomy (NCBI): domain Eukaryota; kingdom Metazoa; phylum Arthropoda; class Insecta; order Hymenoptera; family Apidae; genus Bombus; species Bombus pascuorum. The sequence goes on along the minus strand of NC_083497.1, from coordinate 10,734,122 downwards.
TTTGCAAAGCAGATTTTCTGCATTTTACCATGGGCGTCTGTCGCGGCTTTTCCTCCCTCGACGTCCACCCCGTACGTCCCTTTCTATCTTCAATCTGGCCTCTCCGACGCGAGCTTTTTATCTACGTGACTTTCCACGCGCGCGCCTTGCAAACACACCGCGGCGTGAGAGGATTCTGAAAAGGGGTAGAAAAATAGAGGAGCGCGTGCGTCTGTTTATCGCAGCTTTCATCTCGCGGCACGACGAAATTCTTCTCGTTCCATGGCTTTGAAAATAATCTGCGCGTAACCATCTCTCGTCGTATATTAATTTCGGCACACGCGATTCCGCGCCACAGGACGCTATCGTAAGAGAACTTTCCAAGGCTCGCTGATCCGACGTTTTTACTTAACGTCCTTCCTGGTGCGCTCTATCTCGCGACTTGCTTTTCCAATCACGTTTTCCGCGAACGAACGTCTCGCAACAAAATCAATTGCATCGAAAACAGGGACGAAAGTAGGAAGAGGAACTTCCTGGCGAACTTCGTAAGAAAATGGACGAACGAATAGGCTAGAAACGAGGATGATGGAGGAGGAAGGCGAGGCTTGGAGAAAAAAAAAAAAAAAAAAGAAAGAGAACAAATCGTTCCGACAAAGTTCGAGCGGCCTCGATTTCTTGCCCTCTTTCACCCGGGGTAAACCACTGTCGTTACGGCGATTAGAGCCGGCTGCTACTCGTGTTTCTCAGTGCCAAGAGGAAAGATGAAAAACAGCGGAATACAGTGGAGAAGGAAAGAAAATCGCGTGCAGGTCGGTACCATAGGCGACAAGAGCCAGGAACACGAACGACAAAAAGAGGAAGAGAGAAAGAGAGGGAGAAGCTGCGCTTGTTCGTGTGGCGTAGCTATGCGATGGAGTCGAGAGGCAGGCGGTCACATCTTAGCCCCTTTTCCCGCCTGCTTGCCGTGTGTACTGCATGAAACTTACGACACAAATTATAATTAGCGAGTGTCAGCGGTACGGAGAGCCGGCACGTAGGTGGTTAAAGTACCGACAAGGGAAGCTGAAGAGCACCATCGTGCGCCAAGGAGAACTCTACCGTACCGGTTCTTCTTGGTTTTCTCGGGATCCTAGCTCGATGGCGCCGCCTGATAACCGTATAATTAAAGGATAGACGGAGAACCGAGTTCTATCCGAGATTAGCTTATCGGAAGGATTCTGCTTGTTTTTAATTCAAAAACAGAGGGAAAAGGTGACGAGTACGATTTTCTTGTCTTTTCTAATTTTGATGTTGCAGGGTGTTTAAAAGGGTGTAGTTTGATATAACACAGGGGGGAGGAAAGAGGAATAATTTATTCGATACCTGTATTCATTTTTGATGCGAATATCTTTCCAGAGAAGTTTAAAAGTGATTTTAATAAAAAGCTGATTGACAAATTATCGGACTTTAGACTTGTGCTCGTTCGAAAGACAAAACACGTTACCTGTCTTCCTACAGAATGTTCGAATAATCAGTATGAAAATAAATTCAACGATTTGTTGAAGCAATTCCATTTACTTTTGCCTATTATATCGTTAAGACGCGGATGCGTTATCAGAATCCCGATTTGCGAATAGGCGCGTGGAATAAGAGCGATTGTCCTAAGGCACGAGAAAGAATATTAAAATTAATTAGCTCGGGAAAATTAATTCTGTTATTCAAAATATCGTGCAATAGTTCATTCGTTAATACTTTTGCTCTAGTAATAAAAATATTGAACTGACGAATGATCGCTAAATCATGTATACATAATAATATACTAAATATCGTATCGTCGCGAGTTCAAAGAAATTGTAAGGAAATTAATCTACGCTACAAATAGCCGAAGCTGATGAGAATCTTGCGAACGAGACGCGTCACAGACGGTGAATTATAGCGGTGCGTGGTCAGACAATTAGCGAGAAGTTGGCACGCGGACGTTGACGTCCGTTGTACCTAAGTTGGAACTGCTTCTGTGTTGCGCTCTGGTCTCCGTAAGACTAACCGGAATTCTGATGGGCAAGTTACCCGCCCCGAAACAGAATTATCCGGCAACCTCGTGTTAAAAGGGTCGTGTGTTACGCTTCGCATCGCTGCCAGCCCAGTTATGCTTGCTCGATGTTACATAATTGACAGAGCGATACCACCGTCCAGCAATCAATGTTTCCAAAGCGCTCATTGTATAAAATCACTACCATGTACGGTGACCTACAATGCTTCGACTAAAAGTTTGTTTTCTGTACGAAGTCGATGATGGAATTAGAATTAGACTATATACTGCCGACGACCACGGTTTTTCAGGTATACTGATTATCAGATATTTTTGAGAGTCGTATTCCCGAAATTAGATAGAAAAAATAAAAAAAGAAGGATAGAAAGAATATTCATCCGGCAAAATGAAGCTATCGTATATATAAAATGCACGACAGTCTGGACGTGGTTGTTTTATACGCGCAAAATATTTCAGTAAGAAATTTTCTTACACCATTGAATAGTATCGTAGTATTTAGGTCATGTAAGAATCTAGAAGAGTCACCGTTTGGTCGGCACTACTTTATATACACAGAATGTTCTACTAAAAAATGTATTTAGAGAAGCGAGAAATTTAGCAGTATTTAGGTTAAATAAGATAACGAAGTTAATTAAGGAGAAAAGAGCTACGGATAGTAAGATGACACGTGCCTCGATTGGTGTCGCGTCGACGTCGGGTCTGAAAGCTAAATCGAGTCAAAACAAGCACATCTATCCTCGAATTTGTTCATCGGAGCGTGCCAACTTCCTTAAGCTACTCAACATTTTCGCAACATTACGCGTCTATTTTAGTAACGCGGATTTATCATGCTTGTCGACTCGCGGCTTCCACGGAATTTGTCTTTAGGAACGCGAAATCGTCTTTTTTCTTTTGTTTCAGCACCAAGTTGTATATTTCCGGAAATTCAAAATTACCCGATACCGGTTGTACTTCACTCGATTGACACACCAGTAACTGGTCGAAATTAATGCTCAAGCTGCGACAAGATGATAGCGAAGCAAGCGATGGCAACGAGCTAACGCTCTGTATTTGGGCCCGACACAAGCGTTCTAGGGTCAATCAGCAGAGTCAACATCGGCAATAATAGAACGAGCAAACAAAATCTGGCGCCGCGGGATTACAGTGTGTAACCAGATCTCAGATACGGAAGAAACGAATGGAGTTCGAGCTGAGAGTCGGCGTTTTCTCGAGCTCACGAAATTGAAGTATTCCAACACTTTTATAGATATATTACGTCGTTGTTTGGCGTTAATAACAGTACGATTTAAAAAGTGTAAATATTCGAGAAAAGGATTAAAATATTTACGTTTTTAAATTAAATATTCAGTTCTACGACAAAATAAAAATAGGAAACAGAGACGATATAGCCCGTGCATTCGATAAAAACAAATTTCAAATTTTATAAGGTATGCCACTATCGAATTTAAACAACGGCACACGCCATACGAAGCATTTTGATATCTTGTTAGCACCGCTATGAAGTTCGATCATCGCGACTGTATTGGTAAAGCTCGAAACAAATCCGGAAATGTGTATAGAAATTACAAGATCTTCGTTGTAAGCATACACATCGTAGAGATCATCGAAATATTGGAACAGTCGATAATTCGTGACACAAATAAGATATTTAGTTCGAGTCTTCTACTAATTCTTACGTTTAACACCACTCTGTGTACTAATTTGTCAACTAGTATCCTGTAATTTCTTTATACATTTTCTGAATGGTTTCAAATATCGTCGATATAATTACGATAGTCGTGTCTCGTTAACAAAGTTGCAAATTATTTCCCATAACACGTACGATATAAATATCAGAGGCTTCTATGACGAGTATTGAGATGCTGTCGCATACTTTTTCTTCCGACTTACATTGGAAATCTCACGAATGTCACAGTGGTTTTGCTTGTACTAAAAACGTATCGAACATAGCAAACGTGATCAATTTTCGATAACTAGTAGTTAACGAACGACATTATCGTGCGAGTCGGGCGAATAGAGTGGAATTCGTAGCCTGTAATTTCGCAGCGAAAGTCATGAAAAACATTCGACGTTACGTTCGGTGGTGTTTTCGCAAAGTGTTACGCGATCATCGACCCGTGAAACAAGACGTAATAATATAGTCCCGTTGGATGGAAACGGAGGGACCAGCGACCTTTAACTTAGCGAGGAGAAAGTAACGGCCCCAGGAGATCGGTTCCGTATCTATGCAGACATCGGTGCAGCGCGCCACGTGACACAAGACGTATTTTTAATCGCGTCCTTGTTCCAACTTCGTCGATCGATTTCTTTTTCTCCCTTTTGATTCGTTAAAGTATCGGGAAAACCTGGTCAGATCTTTTGCAGCGCTGTAAATAAACGCGTTCTTGGAAGCTACGATCGAATTGAAATAGAGGAGAAGCCTGTTTGTATCGCGAGGAGAAAGAATTCGCGTTAATTCCACGAAGTATCGGGCAGAAGTGGACCAGCATGATCTTCTAACGGGGTCGTTAGGTAATTGTACAAGATTCTGTGACGTTGGCGCGCCGTTACAACGGCATTTCCATAAAAATTCAATTTACGATCGTGAGGAATGGTCGGCGCCGGCGCGGGAAACATCGTGGACGAGCCTCAGCTCGGTGAACTTCAACGTTCGAAAGTAGTTCAACGAGCGCGCGTTAGCGCCATGTGTCGTTCGACCTCGTTTGTTGCGAGAGTAATTTATCGCGCGAGAGGCAGCTGAAATTAAAGCTTAAACGGCACTTCAGGGCCCGACCAAGTGATTCCGAGCGTGGCTGTGGAACGCGCGCGAGCCGGCCCGTCTCGTCTCCAGCCGGCTTCTTTACACGCTGAAACGAATCGCGTGCGCTTCGTCCGCTGTGAAATAAACGAAAATCGCCAGGAAAACGTGGCTTTAGCAGCGGTGTGTTTGCCTAAGGAGATAAACCCTGGCTTCTCGCTCTACTAACGGGATCAAAACGCGCATTAAAAGGCGTAACGTTGCTACACGTTTCTAATTCCACGGGAAAGGACGTTTCTCGTTGGACGCGCTATCCGCCTTCGTTAATATCCTTCAATATCGAAATCTAGTGTATTTTTTGATCTTAACGGAGCGGAAAGCTGAACGCGTCCTGCAAAGAGGAGCACGAAATTGAAGTTTCTTAATAGTTTGTGGTCGCTGTTCGGTAGTTCAGTTCAACCGAAAAGCGGTCGGGATAAATAAGCAAAACCGTTTGCAAGTTTTTATAAAGCGCGTTTTCTAACTTTGTTCGAACGACAAGAAAGATACGAGAAATTTCAAATATTCGAAAATATAGCACGAAGGATGCAAAGATGCTGCACGGTGCATTGAAATTTAGGAAGACAGCAATTTTTCCAGCTAAATTCGCAGGAACGGCGTGACGCCCGTGATACAACCCTTGAATTTCGTGTTCTCCTAAACGAGTTGCCTCCACGATTATTACGTTATCCCCTAATTATCTTGAAAGCTGCGTCAGTCGCTCGTAATTCGATTCCTAACTTTATCAGTCTGGCATCAAGATTCTCGAAGCCTGGATTCTTTCTCCAAAGAGAACAGACCGTGTTTCCAGATCCGTGTTTTAAACTCGCGCTTGCAAGAAGCGACACGCTGGAATATTACGTAACGGATAACTGTTTCTCTGGCTACGCGGTTAACGCATAAATATGAAGAAACAATAAAACATCGGGATATTAATACCAGAATAGGCAGAGGCAGCACGCGCTATGAACAGCGCTAGACGAATATTTGCCCCGTGGACGTGTTTAAATACAAACCTCGAGAATCTAACGGAATACAAGTTCAGCGTGTTTTCCAATGCAGCGCACGCGCCTCGGTTAGCTTAGAACGATACTACTCGCAACAAACTTACCCGTAGCTGTTTATTTATGTATGCCGGCATACGAACACCGATACGATGTGGACAATGAGGTTCACAATGCAATGCAACAATCACACGCAGCAGATTGAAATTGAAGAAATATCTCGAAGAATCATCCGCACGTATATAAATCGAACAAATCGAAGATTTACGTGGCGCGTGAATCGTTATCTATAACGTTAATGGTTCTGAATGTTAAAACGAACGTTTCCTTTTAATGGATGGTCGGGTGTATTTCCTTTTAACGGATGGATCGAGGAAATTAGAAATTGACAAATTCGAGAGTGAAGTTGCGCCAGTTTGTTTTTTAAACAGGCGAAAAACATCCGTGGAATTCGGATGACGCAGAGTTTACATGGTTCACGGTCCATCGTCGTCCGAAATAAACTTTTTGGAGACACATAAACGAAGGAAAGGAATGGAGAGTCGACCTTGTACTGGCCTCGGCTGATCTCGTACGAAAGGGGGAAGAAAAAAGGAGCACACAGCCTCCAAGATATCTTACGGTCCTCGAGAATCCTGTTACACCGGTATTTCCTCGCTGCACCGGGATAATTTCTATAAGGCGTTCTTTTGTCGATATCCTTTCTTTGTTGGAGCCTAGTTTTCCAATTACTCTCGACGAGACGTGTAAATGAATAAAAAGAAACCAGCCTCGGGATAGATAATGTTTCATAACGATCATAATTAAATAACCGTTTAAACGACCAAGTCAAGAAACAATTTCTATCCTTTCATTTTTAAATATCTCCATTCGAAATGCCTGGCGTTTTTCTTTTTAAACGCAATCAAAAGAACGAGACAGACGATATCGGTTTTCGCTCGACCACAAATTACATACTACGGCACCGATTCTTCTCTTTTCCATTCTCAGTGGCAGTCCATCTCCGAAGCGTTCGATCGAATTGCTTGAAACGCGACACCGAGACCACTTTCTAGCATCTCGTCGTGTCTCAGGTTGCCTACGGGACTTTGAGGTTGGGGTTAAGCAAAACGAAGAAAACTGCTCTCTCGCCATCGAGTCTGTCCGGCTAACGCGTTTTCTATGTTTTGTATCGCGCGTGTCCATGATTCTAAAGATGTAAGACTGATATATAATCCTTTCGTCAAGAAAGGGCAGGACAAAGGGGTTAAGGGCAAATGGTAAGAAAGAGAAAGCAATGAGGGGCGGAAAGCAAAATATTGAACGTAGGGAAGGAATCGAATAGGAGAAAGAACAGTATGAAAGAGAGGAGCGAAGGAAGGTTCGATGTAATACCATAAGCTTATTTTACATGCAAAAGGTTGAAATTTGAAAATATTCTACAAGCGAAATGTATATGATACGAATAAAGGCGTGGACGCAGGAGGATGAAGGAAGAGGGCGAAAGTGTGAAAAGTAAACGTAAAATGTAATGCTGGAAGTTTGTTCTGAGTCAATAGGCGAGAATTGTGTAAAGTAAATAAATAAATATAATCCTTTGGTCACAGTAGAATTGGCCACCACGTAGTACGTCATCGATGTATCGGTCGCTGTGTTAAACTGCAGACAAAGGAACGTCGAATACGAGCAAAACACCAGGTAGATTTTGTGACATTCCTTCACGAATGCTTTTGAGCCTCGTATGGTATTCCACGCTGCGCTTTTCTAGATACCCGCAGCGCATAAGAAGATTCATGCTTCGCTTCCATGCCTTTCTCTTTCTCTGCTGCTTGTCTTCTACATTTATTCTCGCCGTGACCGATCGGTTCACGGTAACTAAAACCAGTCGAATGTAAACCATCTGACACTACCTGAGAATGACAAATCGGTTCCTAATACAGGTCTTCAATTTAAACATATTTCGCAACAATTTCGCTGCACTAATTACGAAAACTCTGAAACGAGTAAAATCGATACTATAAGGATACTATAAGCAATTGCATTAACGAAATTACTTAATCCCATTAACAGATTATCCCGAGTGTGAATCGTACGGATATTTCACGTGAGGACTATCTGTCTCTTCGCAAGTCGAATAAATGTGCGATAAAACGAGCGAAAAAGCGTGCTTCGCTTACTGCCTTTGTATAATAACAAACTTTCGTCTACGCAGAGATTTTGTTCCGGTGTAATTATTGACGCAAATAAGCAAATACACTCATACGCTGAAATTTCGTACAGTTCGGCATTTCGATGATTTCGCATTTCCGAGTTATTGCCCGCAAACTGAACATGACTTGCTAATGGAAAATTAGAAACCATACAAGATACTATTACCCGGGCTGTAACGATTATGTATCGCGTGTTTCAACATTCTGTCTCAAAAGCTACTCGCAAAACATGTTTTTGTATATTCTTTATCATATCTATCGTTTTACGTATACACTTTTTACCCTAACCGGAATTCGTAATTTTATCAGACTGTTAAAGGATCGAACGATTGCATCGACGCAATGTACAATAAAAATGGATAATAAAAATGGATCGATGAGACATGGAAAAATTCTTATCGCCTGATCCACACACGTGCTCTCAGATATCACAAATCGATTCGTCATCTTTCACGATGTTCCAAAAAAGGGAAACGAAAGGGAAGATACGAAAGAAATCGAGAAATATTTCTCCCCTTTTCTAGAAGGATCTGTCTGGAGGGAATAAAGGATCCTGTCTGAACTCACCGAAGGTGTGGTACTCCTGTGCGTTCCAGGTTTGCAATGCGGAAGAGACGTACTCTTAGGGTTGGCGGATCCGTTGCCAGAGGGTCTTTGGCTTTCCCTTCTGGAGGGTGGCGGCGGTGGATGTGACAGAGGTCTGGCCGTATTCCTGGGATGTTGGGGTCCTTGAAACTGCCCCCAGGACTGGCGCGGTACGTAGCCGACGTAACCGCCGGAAACGAATTGCGCGGAACCGTTCAAATGCGGCGGCGTCATTACCGCCGTCTGCTGTGGCTGACCACCGTTTCGCATTTTTCATCCGTACTTTTCGTCGCAGTTATGTCAAATCAGCACACACTCGCGGTTCGATCACTAGGTCAACATTCCGTGATGCCAGCTGTTCCCGACGGCTGCCTGCACAATTTCTTCGTTGCCTCGCTGCGCATTTGAGATCTTATTCTCCCCTGGCACGCTCCGTTCGCCACTTTTCTGCGGATATTTTGACCTTCTTCCAGTATTTCTCTAACGCTACAACTACCAAAAATCAATTGAAACGAACGACCGGTTTCAAATTTTCCTCCGTGTGGATTATCAAAAAGCGTAGAACGTTTTTGGCAAAATTAACGTCGATTTTTACTCAGAAGGAAATACGATTATACACAGGCTACGCTAAAAGTCGTGATTCGCGTTAAAACAGAAATGGAATAACGTTTTCTCTTTTTGTACGAAACTTCGAATATTTGAAGTTTTTTGAAGCTTTCAGCTAGTTAGAGATCGGTAGTTGTAGCGTTAATTCGAGGAAACGTAGATTTCGAAGGAATTCACGGAATTCCAGAACGACGAGTTACGACACAGCGTAAGATAATCGGAGATTACCATTCTATCGTATTTGGACGACCCAAAAAGCAAAGTAAGAGAAACGAGCGTGTAGGAGCATACGCGATTCGCATGGGATTCGCTGGAACAGTAGTCACGCGATTTTAATCGAATCGAAGCCGCCTCGAACGCGATTCTCTCGGTTGTTCACCCTGGATTGGACTCGATCTATAAGCCGAGAGCAGTCCTATTGATATGTCGTGCGTTGAATTTCGATTCTGTCGTGGTTTCGCCTGATCAATCTCATTCTCGGTTGACCCAGATTGTCGCCGATATCGGTTTATCTATTTTTACTAACATCGTCGTAGCGATTTCGTATTTTTCACTGATACTATCGTACGAGTCATGATCCGTAGCGAGAGAACACAAAGAATTTGTTGCCTTTCAATTCTTATTCTAATCGAACGTTGCACAGAGAGATACAGCAATCTCTCTGGAATCGTTGTTTCAAGATTTTCATTAAATCTACATACGCAGATGGAACGACTTTCGACATTCATATTTTAGTGCTCTTCGGTACAAACGTTTTTCTCGATGAAGAAACACGTTCCTCGCGTTCTATAAAACTTTCCAATTGCAAGAAAACGTATACACGCGTATGTAGTATTATAAATGGGACAAATGACCAAGCGTCATTATGTAAATCGTTATTAAATACGTAGATCATGTATGTATACGTATACGAGCCTCTCATGAGTCAAACTGATCAACATCGTTGTTCGTTCAATTTTTGAATCTCGTTGAGCAAGTACTCGATTGATAGTCGATTCTCAAGAAACAAATGACTTGCGTAAGCTCGTTCGTCGTAAGAAGATGACACGAAAGACGGTTAAAAGAATGCATCACATCGAACATTTTAAGGGATCCTGATTCAATCACCAATGGACTACGTTTTCGTAATGTTCGTCTTTAATCATGGGATCTTTGAGTCGCCAAGCACAACTTGTAGCGTGGACGTTGCTTTCAACGATATCAAAGACTACTTCCATTTGTTGGACATCAAAGTAAGAGGAAAATTAGAGCAGCTATCTATTCGGCAAATCGGCTGTTCTCGTAGCGTTTCTTTCGAATTTTCTCTTGTTCGTGATTCTATCTCGAGACTCGTTTCTTTCACCTTCTGGTTCCTGACACCGAGTAATAGCTACGTCGTCGTTCTTTTGTCTTCTTTCTATGAGTTATCGAGGTCAGAAGTTAGACAAAGGCGAAGAAAAGAGCGGCTCGTTCTGTTTCGTATAAAAGAAAGAGATTTATGCACGGCTCAAAGCTCGCCGACTTCCAGACATCCTACGTTTTACTAGCTTTTAGATGAAAATCGGAACGTACTGCCGCTTCTATCGTCGTTTTATGAACTACGATATTCGATCGTAAATCCGTGCGCAAAATTTCATTTGCATCGTTAACGTAAAAGGTCTGCGATACGCTGCTTCAAACAGATTCAGCTACTATTCCTGGTAGTAGTCCTTCGAGTATTCGACGAAACGTAACACGTAGTGGTAAAGCGACCTCAAAGTGTTGAAGTTTTCACGTGAGATAGGAAATTCTCTGGTATAAATATAAAACAGTTTAAATCGATGTGATTCGATAATATAATATTCACTCATATAATAATGTTTCACGTTCGTAATGATAATATCGTACGTCTGAAAAACTGTAGTAATTTCGATTAACCTGTGACCATCGCGTTTCGAAAGCTTATTTCCTGGTGGTAGGGCACGCTATTTTCGAGCGAGGATCATTGAAGAGTCGTAAGAGCGTGGAGAGTATTTTTGCTGATCAATCGAATTCCCGGCCACAGAAGTGGCTGATATTTAATTAAAACGATGCAAGTTCAGTGCCAACCGAATAAAAATAGGAACACCCATGGAGATAATAATCTGGGTCAGGTAGGGGCAAAGATTCGGCGCAGAGTACGATCAGATTGGATTTCTGTTTGCACTGGCACATGAACGGAATATCGATCGTCGAGAGACCGGCGAACACGGCCAGGAAAAAAGAGAGAGCGGTCGCCTAAAAATGGCGAGGATCTTTCATCGAACGGGTCAAGATCGGTATTGCCGATCTGCCACGAATCATTTCACGAGTAAGTCACGAATTGGTTTCTCGATCTTTTACCTCCCGCTCTCCACCCTATTGGCCGACTCGATTTAAATTCACCGAGCAAAGAGGTTTCGCCTTGATGAATATTCAGCATAATGAGTCGACGGCGTTCTCGATCTATCAACGTCGTCTACTGCCGATCTGCTTCGTAGATTGTCCGAGTAATGATCCTGAAGATCGTAAAGGAGCCAAAAAGGTGACGCACAAAAAGAAGAAAAGATCGATGAAATATCGTGGCGCTATCTATGCGTCTGGTTGACAGGGAAAATTTTTATTGTAATAAGAAAGAGGTATCGAGGAAAAAAATAAAGAAAAGAAAAAAGAAAGACGAAAGAAAGATGGGATGATTAATCACGAGAGTGGAAACGCAGCAAGCAGGCTCGCAACGTTCGAGAATTAACCTAAATTGCATTGGCCATGCGGAGAGAGGAAGGAACGAAGGAGAGATTGTTCGATTGAGGCTCATCGATCGAGACGAGAGAATAGACGCGTCACGTCATTCGTGATCACGCAACCGATCGGCCATGCTCGAATAATTTTCAGGGTGGCAGCTTCCGGCGGAAGCGTGCGTAGAAGATCGAGTTCGCTGCACTATCGACGCTTGCCACGGCTCTAAATCACCGAGCCGAACAAGCGATTAACTCGGGCCCGAAGATAATCTCCGGGATCGAAGAGAAAAGAAGCGTTTGCGGTCGTTGCGCCCTCTTTTTTCAGTTTTACAATCGCGGCCAATCGCGTCATTTGTTACGGTTCCTAGAAACTTTTTTTTCTCGAGATCGGTTTTTACGTAATTACCTACTGTCGATCAATTTAAACGCGTTTCGCAGTAGAAAAGGAGCGATCGTGATCAGACACGGTGCAGAACGCGACGCAGGTGCTTCAACGTATCTAATTGCCCGGCGTCTGTAAAGTTACGCAATGTGGCGCGTAAATTGCGCAAAGTATTCGAAGCATCTTTCATCTTGACGTTACTCATAGAGCGCGAAAGGCATTCGTAGCGAGGAACAAGGGCTCGAATCAGCTTCCACCGGTCGAAAGTTCTCTGTTAAACACTTTAACGAACGTTCCGTGATACAAACCAGGCAACAAACAATTCCGTGCCGAAGCACAAACCGATAAATTGAAAGTTTAAATGAATTCACGTAGCCCAGGACGCGGAATCCTTGCCAGGAAACGACTTTGAACTTCTCGTTAAACTGCCTCCTTGGAAGGGACAGATGGCGGGTTCGATAACCCGGCATCTAATTACTTTCGCATTGTTTCCAACTTCGAAAAGGCTATGAGCGACAGAACTCTCATTTTCGGCCGTCAAACGCGAAAACCTCCTAGAGGCTTTTGTCCCTGTCGTGAACAGTGAAAACGTGGGAGTGCACAGAGGCACAAAGAAAGGATGCGTTACGCACTCTCGAGTGGGGATAATCGTGCCATTTGCTTTGAATTAATCATGCGGCGAAACTTACCGAGAACTCGCTCTAACCGAGCCAATTTACCAGTAGAATGAAACTGCAATTGCGTCGTATGAAGAATAAAGTAGTATTCAGACACATACTCGCTGTATAATTCAGATTTTATCAGATCCTACGTTTCAATTTTATATTGTCAAATTTTTCTGCTCGTGTGAAAATACATGCTACTAAATGATACGAAATTTAACATACTCTAACCGAATTGATTAATATGTAAATGTTATGGACTGTGGATTTTTATATATATTCACGTAGTTACGAATACAGAGGAAAAGAAGAGGATTTAAATGGAGATTTTCGTTTGTGAAAAAGTCGCGACAAAGGTACTCCACTTTGGAGATTTTCTATATCTTTCCATCTTTAATTACGAGGAAAGCCCATCGCAGATACGAAGCGATATAACAGGCAGTCAGTGAAGGATAATAGGGAACTAAATTAAAGCGATGACGTTTATCGTAGACGTTCGTCTAAGTAAGAAGAACAGGGAAAAAGATCGACTGACGAGGCAAAACTATTGGCGTGTAGCATCGAACGGTTAAAACAGCTAAAGTATATAAAGTATGATGGCATCCGAGTCGCAATAGGCTCAAAGTGACGAAGGTGTTTTGCAGGAACATTAGGGTTAAATTTATCAATAATCTCAGGGCAAGCAATAAGGCCGGCAAAAGCTTTATGACCAAGTAAAACATAAGCTACCTTTCGATTATTCTTTAAAGTTGTAAGATCAACTTCCGATGACATTTGATCACAGTCGTGGCATGTTACAGGCATTGAACTTCCAACATATTATATGCATTCTATTTTTGTACAAGTGATAGAAATAGTCTAGTTATAATAAATACAACAGTGTACGATATTTTTCACATTCACTGTGGATACTATATTCTAACTATATTCTAACTAAAGAAGACAGTTTCTCACGAGATAGCAGGAAACTGTAAAGATATATCAAGTGGTGCAAAGAGAATTCTTAACGACGGTGTCTATCTATCCATCTATCTATATATATTTGGAAAAATGTGGGAGCATAATCAAAGTCACGAGTTCTTTTTAAAACGCACGTGCCTGTCGTATGTCGCACGTTCCTAGGTCGTCCGTTACTTGGAATAATTGGGGCTCGACTGGTTGCACGTGCGTTCAGGTGCTGCACGCGCTTTCCTGCTCGGGTTTGGTATTCGATAGACGACCATTAATTGTTAATCATGACGCGTAGGCGGATACGAAAGCGTGGCTTTATTAGGGTACGCGAGGTGCCGTGGGATCAGCCGTACCCCTGCTGAGTGTTGCCTTTTTATGACGAACAGTCAAATCGGGAAAGGAATCTCCCGTATACGAGATACGCTTCATAGAAAAGCAAAAACGTGTCCCCTTTGAAAAGCGTAAAACGATACAAAGACGCCAAAAAATTCATCGCGTCAAGCGATCCGGTGAGCGCGTTTCACGGTTAAGTAGAGTCGACCGTTTATGGCCAGGCGCGCTTTCTAGCGTTCCCTAAGGGCGTCACGTGAATTTGTGGCTACCTTCGTGATCTATCGATTTGCTAAGAAGCTTTTCTCCCTGAAAACAGTTTGTTGTATCGTTGATCTACCGAAAGAACGAGACGACTAAGAAAAGTAAAACTATCAGATTTGACGTAGAAAATTATTAACCCGTCAAAGAGGAAGACGAATCAACTCGTCAGTCGAGTTGCTAATTTCTACGAACTGTGGTGGTATTCTCTAACTAATTTATTTTTACAGATACTTCGAAATTGACGATTTTTAACAGGTGTCACTCTTCCATTGAACCGGCAAGCTTTTCCTTGAGGTCTTCGCTTCCATAGAATCACGTGCATCGTTCTTTGAAATATAGAAACCCTTTTCTCTTCGATCACGAGTTACTTCCCTTCCTTTGATTGTCACCTGTCAAAGTACCGGTCGCGGCTATCGATCAAGCTTTCCAAGAAATCCTCCGCCTGGCAACTGCGAAAAGTATATGGGTCGCTCGGTTCCGTGAAAAGGAATTCCCGATTTCAGTTGAAAATCGCTCCACTTCTTAAGCGACTTGAAGGAAACACCGAGCGACACATTTCGCCGTACAATGGAAAATCGCTCGAATTACACGTACCGTTATCGTGCGCCTCTGCCCGAACGAGAAAGCGGTGCTTTTTGCGATTGGACGAAGCGTGCAGCTACAAGAAAGAAAAAAAGAAAGAAGGGAAGAAAAGGAGAAGAAGAAGGGAGAAGCAGAAAAATTCCAGTTGCGCTGTCTAGTAGCTTTTTCCGCGTCGTTCGTCCGCGAAAACCTGGCTACCGCTTAATCCTCTTAATCGTTCTTCCACGTACACGGCCACGTATCTCTTGAACAGGTAAGTTCGTGTACACTGTCGCTCAAAAGTATCCGGACACTTGCTTCTTTTCGACAAGGTGTGCTTGAATTGAAGACCAAAGATGAAAAACACGACAGTGTCACAGAAGAGTGATCTTCATTCTCACATTTCGTGTAATGAATTCCGCTTCGAAGCTATTTTGCCATTCACCTGTAGAATTAAATACGCCTTTTTCTAACACTCTTGAATACTTAATACCAGTAACGCGGATTAACATTAATTAAGCGAGATTCACGTACCAGCCGTTTCTTGCGGAACATTCTACATTTATCAGCTATTTTCAAAGGATTTACGTAGACATACAATATCATAGATTATATTACGTTCGCACGATAGTACGTATGATAGGTAAATACTAAAATATATCGTTGCTATTTCTTTAATACGACAGATACTTTAGATTGATATACCTGGTGGCTCTAGGAGAAACGTAGTAATTACTGCTTGTAATTAGAAACCTGTTGTTAATTGCTACGCTTTGGACAAATTTCCAACTGTTCTTACTACGGATCGATCAAAATGTTCGAATACTTATGAGCTGTAATGTACGTACACGTCGAGTTGGCTGAATAGACGGACGCCTTTCTAAGCGGAGAGAAGGAACGCTAGACGGAATCGAGTCTCGGGCGAAACTCGGGCATTCTTTGAAACGGTGTCGTTCACGTTTCTACATAGAGTATATGCACGTTCGGTATATATACACGGGGCGGGGATGAAGCGGGGAAAATCGCAGGAAAAATTAGCGACTTTCATTACGGCGAGCACGCGTTCGTGATGCGCGGCTGCATTTTACAGCTCACAGATGGGGATCCCTGGCATTTTACTGGGGGAATACGCGCGGCGAATGCCGGAAATTTTTCGTTTTGGCCAGCGCTGGTAGAACAGCGTGGAATGCATCTGCCCACGGTGTACAGTACACACACGGAAGCTCCCATTACGACGTACAATAACTTCTTGTGTAACTTTTGAACGGCAGCTGGCATAACGGTACCGCCGAGCGTGCCGTCTCGCGAAGCGCTGCTACGATTAGAATTAACGTTTCTTCGGCCTACCGGCACCTGCCGCATCTCGAAATGGCCTAACAACCGGTCGAATCGACGCGTAACCGAGGGAAATTGAACGAGGAAAGCGCCGCTTTCTCTGCCTCGCGTTTTGCGAAATAACGTAAATTGCTTCGTTATCGACCACCGAGTATATTTTTTTCCGAGTTCTTTTCCAACACAGGATCCGGTTGAATAACGCGTAGAAACGAACAGGAGGCGACTCCTTATGAAAAAATAGGGAAGAGATATCGAGTACAATTTCTTCGCGTGACATGCTTTTGTTTTTGAGAAAATCGAGTTTCGAAACTTGTCAAGCTTGTACTTGAACTTGGCTAATTACCGATAGGATATGAGCAAATCATTTTTGACAGATTATTTTACATCCGAAAATAAGTAAATAACGTGGAATATAATTTCTTAGCTTGAGGCTTCAATTTCCAAAAAATACAGTTCGAATATGTTTGATTAAGAATGGATCTGGTATACGCGTACGATGATTTTCCACATTTGTTTCTCTCGGGAACGAAGCATCTGGTGGAAAAATGTTATTCTACGTTTTTCACCTTTTGTCGACCACCCGAAATTAACCAAGTTCGGATATGTTTGATAAATTTCGAAACTCCATCTTCTCGAAAACAGAGCGTTGTATGAAAACATTGTATTCGATATTTTCTTCTTATTTCTTCACAACGAATCATCTCGTGCTCGCTCGTACATGTTATTCGGACCCTGTACAGTAAGGTAGGTTTATCCGCGTCATCTAAATTGCAATAGCGTAAAACTCAATTTCGAACTTTGCCTATCTTCAAACGAACATCGGGTTAAAAATTGTTCGTAACCAAATTTAGCAAGTTAGAGGGCAAGTTACTAACAAGGAAAAAATCCCTATACATACATACTCATATATGCTGTATATATGTTTCCAAAGTTGCATAATTTTCGGAATCTGTGGGTCGAGGATGTTCCCTCGTTAGTTTGAATCAAATACGAACCATTCAAAAGGCACATTGATCAACCGCATAGAGTGAAAAGTGGAGAAACGCGATGATATAAATAATATAAAATTCAAATTCTTTACCTGGCTTAGAATTTCCCAGAGAATGTATGTAATGATATTAAAAAATCGATACAACGTGGAGTAATCGGTTAGGCTTCTAAGAAGTGCATTTCCGTCTGAATCGAAAAACCTTAGCTTATCCTATTTCACGTTTCCGCGTCGAATAAAAATGAGAAAACGTCGATGAAAAAAAAAAAAAAAAAACAAACAATAAATCGCGAGGCGTATTAAACGCAATAGGCGTAATAAAACGCACGTAGGAAATAATTGTCCACGGCGGCAGTTGCGATTCCATCGTGGAATGTGTTTGCACGATTATCGACGCACGGCTGTCGTTTCCATAAACGTGCATCGTTAAACTCGTGAAGCGAGCAACAGCAACAGCAACGCGCCTTTTTATGCATCGATTGTATCGTCTGGCGTGGTAGTTAATGTTGGCGAATATTAGCAGCGGAACGTCGAAAGCTCCTCCATTCGATAGGACACGTTTCGTACGTGGGTTTTCTACGTTCAAGCTACATTTCCTGCGTCAGGAAACGTTCTAATGGCACGAAAGAAAAAAGGTAACGCAAACACGCATGCACCGGTGCACACAGACGTAACTCGCTGTACAATATATACGTATCAGCCGATAAAAAGAATATCGGTCAGTGACTTTCGCTCGAGCCTTCGACTAGACGGCCACTGCTCGACCACGATCGTTCGGATTACTACTATTTGTATTCAGTCTAATTGCTATTTGAGTCAATGCGTCGCTTCACGGTGTTTCGGTGTTTCCTTTTCTTCTTTTCTTTTAACAGTCACTTTTCGTTCGTTTCCTTAATTTGCTGCGGCAAAACGGAAAGCAATTTTTCACGCCACGAAAACCAGTAAGGATTTTTTAACGTTAGTTAGACAAGCGTGACACACGAATGCTGGTATCCTCGGGGAAACGACGACACGGCGACGCGCACTACGATAGAAATGCCTAATTTATATAACGCGATTCGGCCAGGTCGATCCCTTTTCTCTTTCCGCGCGTTGCTAGTGAAAGTGAGCGAGCTGAGTGGCGCGGATAACTGGCGACGGATACGCGATAAAGCGATCACCTCGAACAAAACTCGTTTCTCTCCGCGATACCGTCGAAACCGCGCGATTTTTCTCCGCCATTCGATCGACACGCTTGCACCGTTTCGGAAAAGTACGAGCCCGATGAACCATGAAGCGTGTTTCTAAAAAGTCGAGGAAATAGTGCGCGGTGGAAAACTAGCAATAGACCTGTTTCGCCTAAATTCAAATGATCCAATCCCACAAATTACCGTGTTTCGAGTTTGGAACGATTTAAGCTTATCGACGAGGAGAGCGAATGGACATGGCGAAAGTAAGTGGGAAATATTGCGATGGTGTATGTGTTTCTCGCTTGTTCTCGTTATATCTGTTCTTTTCCCTGGTCGAAGGACTCGATACTATTTTTCTATTTATAACGACATTTTGTAACAGCCGAGATAAAATTTGCATTCGAATAGGGCAAAATTTTCTACGGATACCTAATTTTATTAAAGATATCTATTCCACGAGAATTACAACGCGGGTTCCAATTTATTGAAATTTATGGAAACGCCGTTGTATGTAAAGGATCATTTTTCCTCGGATCTCGATCGTAATTAGCCGACAACAGACCGTGTTCGTTTCCTTTACGACGGTAACGTTAATTGCAAAAACGCGCGACCGGCATCGCGCGATGCACAATAAAAGTCTCCTAAAAGAGAATACCGTATTTCACGTGCAGAATTTTATGTCAACCGGCGAACTTTAAAGCGTCCACTTTATTGCTTTTCCGCGTCTCGACGCTTGTTCCGTCGGCATTTTTCTTCGGGACTTTTAAAACGACAGTCAATGACTGCCATGTATATACACCAGCGTTGCTTTTTTTCCTCTCTATTCTCAGGGCACACGGGATCGGGGCTCTGTGTTTTTGCATTGCTAAACGAGAGACAGAGAGGTCCGCGCGGAGATTAAAAGCGTGGCCTCTGTCGAGTGAAAAAGGAGACGCCGCGCACAGCGCACAGCGATCCTTGAATATTTTCTCGGTTAATTACCGGTGCCGAAGGAGCGCTTTTCATTCGTCAGACGAACCAAGAGTTAAGTAACGACCACTTTCACTCATTTCCACTGGCGACCCTCGGCCTCGCTTTGCTTCTTTTTCTATGAAAATTCACAGGCTCGCTACGGAGCCACGAAACTCCGGTCGGATTCCTTCCTCTCGCAAGCATCTTCTCACGTTTTTACGACTTTCAACAGGAACGCGAGCGCGTCTCTTTGATCCTTTCCTCTGCCGATGCACGAGCACGACTACTGCTTTCCACGGATATATCTCCTCTGCCGCTACCGCGGATCGGTTTGCCTTTTCTCTTTTCTTTTCCTCTTTAACCATTTTTGGACGGGCAACGAGAAAACCTCGGACCCTCATCAGGGAACAATAATTATTTCAAGCAGTCTTTTTTTTCTCTTTGTCCTGCACGCGGGTTCTCTCGCCTAGATGCGCCAGGCAAAGCCACACAGGCCATTTTATGCTCCAAATAGTCCGGCAACTATAGGAGAATTAACCTACCGTGCCCGAAAGCATACTACCTTACTTATCCTGACGACTACGTCCTGTCCGAGACGTCGTCGGATCGTTTAACCGACTCTGCTCCCGCTGAAACAATTACCAGGAATCCGTTTGCTCGCGAGAGGAACGAGACACGGCGAAGATACCATCGACGCGATCCCTTTCCTCGGAAATATCTGGTAGCCGAAGCAACGGACCAACGACAGAAGCAAGTGTACACGCGCAAGAAGCGGTACGACGGTGTTTAACATCCTGAAACCGACTCACCACGGCACACGGCAAATGGCCTCTCCGCTGACATTTAAATGTCACATGCTGAGAGCGTGCAATAACGTCCACGAAATTCCCTACCACGTTTCTAGGACACTCGACTGTCAGAAACAGGGGGGATCCTGCGAAGAAACAACGCGTCACGGAACGGTGGAGGCCGTTTCAAAGAACTGGACGCAGAAATACGCAAATGGGACAGCGGACGTTGATAAATCGTGCGCGATTCGAAACGCACGTTATCGTCAACCTGGCGAGATAATCGGCCGTGTCTCTCGCAATCCTGATAACATATGTTTGCCCGTGAGCTCGCGCGTTTACCAAGGCGTTATGCTCCTTTTTTCTGTCTCTCTCCCGCCGACCAACCCGTTCGTTCTGCATTCCGCAACGTCAACCTCGAATCGTTCTTTCGAAATCGGACGTTGTACCTGGAAACGTAGATGCATCGATCATCGAGCCGCGAGATCGAAAAACCTGCTGCTTCCTCCCACCAATTGCTTGCTTTTTGTAAATGTACACGCTTGATTATTTATGCGATCATCGTACAACACTATCAAAACACCAGTAATAAACACCAAACTTATTTATTTCTATTTTATTTCTTGTTCACCGCACTGATACGCGTTTCATCCATTTCTTAGAGCTTTATACTTCACATTTTCACGAGTAGAGAACACGCCATATTTGCTACACTTTGATGGAACATAGGCGATGCTAGATTCGCTGGCGAGAAAGGAAAGGAACGCGATTTTCGCAGCCAGAACGGCTGGCTGGCTGACCGGTTGCTTGTCAGTTATTGTCCGCGGTTGCTTTCCAACTGACACGCGGTGCAGCAGCGCGAAGAAAGGCGCGGGAGAGACCGCTTCGAGCGGCTTGCCGTGGGACATCAAACACGATCGTAGTAGGGGAAACCTGGCGAATGGCTGCTGGACGATACGGACACCCGATAGATCCAGGTGTGACTGGGCAACAGAACAACACTCGACGCTAGACTTTCGTTCGATTTTCCTCGAGAAAATGTAAGGAAACGCGAAGCTTTAAGCTACCTGTGTTTCAGATGATCGTTCGATTTCTCTCGCTATCGACAGCTCTGTCATTTTATCCAAACAATCAACGATAATTTAACGCTAGAATCAAATAGCAGTACTTAATGTATAAACTCGTGGTACACGCATAATTACAATTAACACGTTAACGTGCGAGTTACTCGGAAATCATCCTGATTAACTGCACGTGTCGAGACACGGAGAGAAACGACGATTAGAAACATCGTCTTTTTCGGATTCATCTTTGAATCTGCGATTGGTAGAACTATCTTCTCGTGACGAATAAATTAATGAGAATGTGAATTATACGATGAGATGTCGGCAATAGTGACACGTATCTAATCTGGAAATCAAACAGAAAGAGAGTTTCGATGTGGAAGTAGTCGACGGTATATTAAAATGCGATTAGCGAAATGTGATTTATCGTGTTTTCCTGCCATGTTTTTATGCTTCAGTAGCAGCGAATCTAAGCTTCGCCTTCGACTTACGAAAAGTTCCTTTTTCTGTAGTTGACCTTTTCAGCAACCTGTTACAAGTGGTAACCGGAAGAGTCGATAACACGGTCGACTTAATAATTTTCTCGATAAGCAGAAAAGATAGCGTAGAGAGGTTTGCAGGAACCTGTTCGGGAATTGCTGATAGTTGCTAGAATTTACGATCACTCGCATGTACTGTATGCATAAGAGCGAACGAGAGTAAAATCCAGCTCGATCGAGTTTGTAGTTTCTAGTCTCTTAGTGACGCAAAAGGCGACCGGTTTCTTTTAATTTTGATATTGTACAATGTACGGCGTGACGATTCGAACGGCAGAATATTCATACGCGAGGCAACCTTGATAGAAACGATACGCAAGAGAACCAAGCCCCTCCTTCGAAGCCTTGAAAAGGTTGTGATCGGTGGTCGAGCTTACGGATCACCGGTTGCAACGATGACAATGATTACGAAATTACACGCCGACTAGCGTACGAAAGCACGCTATACCGAGCGTGAACGTAATCGATCGTCGGTGCGGATTTGATTCTGTACGAAGCTACGTAATCAGTGCTAGGTGGCGTAAAATTGAAAGAGGTCGAGTTCGAGTCGCCTTCTTCAGAGTCACTTTCTTTCGTTTGAAAAGCGTTTGCATGTTGAAGACGAAAGAAGGGCGAAGAAAATTGGCGAAAGTGATCCCTGTAATCGAATCTTGCCGAACCCTTACATAGTTCATTGGTCGAATGACCGGTTTCAAAATTTAATTTAAAATCGTACATTCATTGTTATTTCTGTCCTTCATCTAACTTTATGGAAATTCTTATGCTAACAAAAATTGAGAAATCGATTAGTCAGATGAGAATTTACATAAAATTAGATAAACAAACGAAATAACAACGAATGTACAATTTTTATTTAATGTTGAAGCTGGTCGTTTGACCGGGCTTGGTGAGGTTAACGTTAGACTATCGAATAATTAAAACTATGAGACGAGCTGTTCTTTTTCTATCTATTAGATCCTCGAATTTAGATAAGCCACGTGGAGCACCAGGAAAATTGAAACTGTTCGACCGTGGCAACTACGTAAATCGAGCGACGTTCGTTCAATTAATTGGATCTGGAAAAAATAGCGACTACTGTAGGAACGCAGAATCCTTGCGCGACGAAGTTAGTTCGAGAAAACAACGCTTAATTACGGTTCAAAGCGGGGAGCCGTTGGTTCGCGAAACTCGGGCGACGCAATTTTACGGCACGATGCCTCGGTTTATTTCCCGCGTGCTAAATATTTTTCCCTTCGAGCTCGCGCGTGGTTTGTCTCTCCTTTTCTTCCTTCGGCGACCGAGCTGACAAAAAAAGACGCTGCAACCGGGATTCCTATGTAAATTGTTGCACGAGGAGATCATTGGCGGCAATGCAAAATCGGCGATGATGCAAGGCAGCGGCATTTAACATGAAAAAAGCCACGGCGACGCGTAGCTCGTGCAAAATGAACGTCGGAAAAATACGATTCAAAGTAGCGGGATTTTCGCGATACTTTCCACCGGGATTTTCATTGTGCCACCGATGAGTACATTGTTAATATCGTGCCTCCTTCTCCGCCTTTTCGCAGCCAGCGTTATTATTTCTATTTAAAATGCACGAGGCTATGCGCGAGATAGCGCGCGGTAATTTCACCAGCGGCTACTTTCTTTCTGCGAATCCGAGCGCATCAGACGTAATAATTACGCGGCGATCAGGCTGATAATAGCCGGTATTACGATTACAATTAGGAGAAACAATCGGAAACGTGGCTCCAAACCGCAGAGAAAGTGACGAAATCCTTGCCTAATGGTAGCCAATGGAGGTGGACGTGTATTTCGTAATATCGTGGCAAGACAGTTGTGACAACGTCTATCTTACTGTCAGTATTGTAGGACATTATGTAACGCTGCAGATACGTTCTGTGTTAGGAGAATTCCGTGTTACGCTGGACCCACAGCGCAGAAAGTTACAATTAAGTGGTGTTTATTTCTAGTAGAATAAGAAATTTGTAGACGATAGAAACGTAAAATTCTCCTTTCTATAATTTTAAGCGAAAAGGAAGGTGAATCTAAAGTCTAGCCATTAGACGCGGTCAGAATCGCTTTCAATATCCACAGATTTAAATATTTAATAAATAATTGGGCAACAACGGTAGATGCTCGGAATTAAGCGAAAAAATTAACAAATTGATATAAAATATTAGGATAGGTCGCAAAAACCCTTTAAACTAATTCTACAAAATCTGTGAAAATCTACAAAATTGCGGATACACGCAAAGTCTGTAACAGGCATAAGCCTCGATACGATACAATACAATACAATTCTATTTCTAACATTGATGCTACCAATTCATAACGTTTAAACTATTAATTTATAACATTTAGGCTATTAATTCACAATATTTAAAGTATTAATTTATAACATTATATTCTAGGCTGAACTGCAGTTACTAGCTTTAAGTATTTATAGACAATCCTTGCCTTCCGTTAACTTAGGATCACTTCCGCCTTACCTTATTCCTATTTATACACTTACACATTCTATGCTATCTCTTCCACACGCTGGTATTACATTTGTTAATATTATGTATTTATGTAGCTGTATTCGAACTAATGGAATTTTAACTACTAATTATTTCTCACCTATCTTATATATCTTGTATTCTAGTTTGTTGACGCCTGTCTTTGTCGTAACATCGTTTTCTACTTTTCTTTCCACATCACTTCCTCCTTCTGTTCTGCACCCCTGCAGTTATTAGTTAATAAATAAACTATTAACACCCGTCGTAGGATGCGTGCACCATCAAGTTTTAATTATAAGATTCGGTTAAGATAGGACCCAGTTAAAGTCCATTGCAAACCCCATCTCATACAATGATACGCTTATCCGACTTAGAAGAAAAACCAAAAATCTCTTCTCTCTTCTTCCTCTCGCTTAGCACACACAACAAATTTTTCTCGCGGTTTATCGGTTCGCGATCGCCCACTTTCTTCCAACTACCTCGTGGCGTACACGCTCGCGCGTATTCCGGATGCGCGCGGGTCAACGTGCACTTGATAACTCCTTGTATTCATAAGTCACAAGGATGCCTGTGTCTTGGTGACTGCGCGGTGACTGTTGAGTCGCGAGAATCCGGGAATCCAGGCGAGGATCCGCAGTCCTGTCCGATTGGTACTTCGGTACTCAGACAGGCATAGGATTTGTAATTTGATATTCTTCGTAATCCTGTTCGGTGATTCCTCTCACCGGCAGTGGATCTCACTTGTTTAGTTGGGGGCTAGTCCTTCGTAATCCTGTTCGGTGGTTCTTCCCACCGGCAGTGGATCTCACTTGTTCAATTGGGGTGTATCAGATTACAGGATCCTACGCACGATCATTGGCTGGGCCATCATCGGTTCGGTTGTTTCGACCGAGGTTCGTGTAAGTTTCGAGTAGCGAGACAGGAATCGAACGATGGTCAATCTTTGGGCTGAAACTCAGGATTATCTTGTGCGCGGGAGTGTACGTCACGTAGGTTCGTTGATTCTTTGGTTCAGAAACTATTGAATGGAAGAACCGATTTAACAAAGCGTTTATAGTTTGATCTTGTAATCACGTCGTGGGTCACGAAAGGATGTTGCGCGTCACGTCGATTCTGTATCTGGTCTGTGGCGATAGAAAGTTGTAACAAGGTCTGCTCTCGTGCGATCCAGTGTTTCCAGTTTTAACGTAAGTCAACGATGAACATGCTAATGAACGCTTTAACAACTTTAACGGTACCAACCTGTCTCTTATCTGCGAATAATTAAGTCGGATTTAACGCGATTGCCTTCCATCGTGCATCTGGCGTTACGCTTAAGAAGAGTTTAATCCGAGCTTGGAAAACTTTTGATTTATGGTTCACAGTTGTTCCGAATAAAACCACTGGTATTTCGAGATAATTTATATTTATACGAGTATTAATTCAATTCGCCGCGTGATACGCAATTCGCGTGCTTGTAACTTGAATAGCATCAATTTCCTGACCCCTCGATTTTCTATCAAGAGATATCGGCGAAGTTTATAACAGGAAAAACTAAATTCGGTTTCCGTGTATGGATGAAAGGAAGCGAACGCTATAACAGGAAGTCGCATTATTCGATGCGCTATTGTTCGAAGATCACGCTCGAGCAACGTTCAGAGCCGAGAGCCGCTGATGAACGCGTTTTATTTCGATATTCTTCCGCGTCATCGATACTGCAAATACCGTGGCGAATTATTGAACGCAGTTCGCCGAAAGAAATTGAAAATCCATTTACTTTCATGGCTTTGGTCGTTATTCCATCGATTCAATAAGAATGGCTTCAACTGCAGCTACTTTGCTGCTCCAAAGTGAAACCACGATGATCGAGTTAGTGCTGACTTAATCCCTGTACTCCACTTCAATACCTGCTTTCTTTAAATGTAATTTGCTAACAATCGATAATTATATTACATTACATCAACTGAATAATTTTAACAAATAAGACTGACGACGACTTATCGTACAATTTGTCGTCGAGTCTATGAGAAATTTTTACGCCAGAAACATTCCAACGATCTTTCAAGGACAAGCCGATTCATCCTTGAAAATACCAAGTATCGTTTATAGCGGAATTCGTTCGTCGTTGACAGAGTTCCAAAAGAATTACTATTGAGCCATACGATTCTAAGGCTTCTATAAGCTGTTCAAAGATCTTTTAGCGAGCACAGCTCTCTGTGAAATATGCTGGCCTTAAATTCCCATCTACGTATCCATAAACGTCGATGGTATCAGCGAGAGTGAAAATATTTTTTCGAGCAGAACGACGGTACTCGTGAAGGATGTTGGGATCGATAGGTCGTAATCGAAGCTATCGAAGTTATCGGTCGGAGTAGAGTCGAACGGCGCCGAGGAATCGATAATGCGGTCAAAGGGAAAAGAAGGGAATACCAAACAAGCTTGCTTCGACGTGAACTGGATTGTACGCGAACGTCGACTCTTATTTTATATACACTGGCGATTGGTCGTAGTTCGCGTTTCAATTCCACGTCTTGAAACCTATCCGTTGTATTTTCACTCGTAGAAACTTCACTTTTCCTCTGTCCGCCACCTTTCCTTATTCTTCTCTTCTTATGGTGTTACTTGTTGTTTCAATTGCTGACATTCTTTTTCCGTTAGATACCGTTTATTGCAGCTTTCCATTTCTGGAGTTATTTTTCCTTTTTCATTGCAGCAACTTCTTTCTGGCGAACTTGTACCGTACTTTTATTGCTGCGATTCCTCCTTTGGTATCGTTCCACTGTTTTTTTACGAGCGTTTTTCTTCACTGTCTTTGAAAGTTCTTCTACGGTGTTCTTAATTGCTCCTTCATTGTTCGAATTATTTTCTTGAATTTTCCTGAATTTCTTCAATTTTTCGAGAATTTTTCTTTCGGTGTCCTCGACAGTTTTCACGTTGCTGGAATTCCTCCCCCTTTTTTTTTTTTTTTTTTTATTCTTGGAATTCATTCCTCGACGTCACTGAAATTCCTTCCCTTCCTCCCTTGTTTAATCATTGGAATTCATTCCTTGGTATCTATTATGACTTTTTTATTGCTGACATTCCTTTCTGTCTTCGATGATTGCTTTTATATTTGGAATTCTTCCTTCATACGATTCCTTTGAGGACATTCGGTAGTCCGCAAAATTACTTCAACAAACGTAGAAAATTTTCCAAGTTCCAATCTTATCATAGCAGATTGTATTCCGAGAATCTTATTATCAAAAGGAAGTCCATTATTTGGTAGCCTATTTCTTTTTTTTACCGTTAATATAGAATGGTAATGTCTACAGAGATAGTTACGTGCAGGAAGATAGCCAGCTGTCAAAAATAGCGATCAAGCAACGATCAAGCAATGCTCGGACAATTTCGAAGTTCAGGATCATAAGCATAATATTCGTCGAGAATATACCTACACTGCCACTGTATTCTTCAACTACGTTATTTTTTATAGCCACAGTATATGCTTGAACGTCTTGTCGAACGAATGCACGAAAGTTTGAGAAAAAATGAGTTATTATACGTACAACCTCAGTCCATTGGGCACGATATTGCATGCAGCCCTGCGTGTCGCTAAACTCGATACTTTAATTTAAGATCACGCTGTATCGCGAAGGAGGCTCGTGTGAATCGATCGTTTCGTCGCAGATTACCAAGGAACGGCAGCTACCTTATAAATTTTAATCATCGCTCGAACCTCGTGATATCGTCGAGGAATACTTAAATGAATTTCTGCACGGTCGAAACGAGACAAGAGGTACTTCGGCTTTAGGACGGTCGAAGCTCGGACGAGCTAAATTTCGCGAGAGGTTGGCCTAAAATGCCTCATCGATTTTCGCGATCTGATTGTCAGCTTCGACGGATTCCCGGCCAAAATTTACTTTACGGCCAGCTGTTTTGCTACATTAAAAACAATTATCAGCTTGTCGGAACAACCAATTCATAATTGAATAATATATGTAAAAAAAAGCACCTTGTAAAAAAGGAAACCTTATGCACCAGCGCAATGCAAATTTATAAGAAAGGAAAGCGTATCTGTAGAAAAGCCAGTACGCGTCGTCGCTTAGTTGCAAAGAAGACTCAATGCTCCGATTCGTTTGGCACAGAGACAGAGGCCAAGAAACAATGAAATATATTTTATTGTTTATTGACGATGATTCTTGGACCACGATTTATAATCTTTCGTACAAGTTCCATGGATCGTCGAAGAATAACGTGTCCGACGCTCAACAATGATCCAGCGTCTATTGGAAGAATTAAAAGGCTACTAACGCAGCGGTGAAATAAATTCTCGAATTGTCCAGAAATATTGGCCTCGTCAAATGGCGGTGCAATGCATCGCGGTACATTCACAATGCGTTCGTTTCGGACGAGAAAATCGAGAATCATATTTCTCGGAGGATTTATCGGGATGCAAGCGTGAGGGGGAGAAGGAGGGATCGAAGGGGAGAGAAAGAGTGGGCTGTTCGACACAAGGGGCTGAATCAGAAGCGCGTGCGCCGGCCAGCTATTAAATTTTAATGGTATCGTCCGTGCGGAATGAATTTTAATAGTGGCGCGTATGGACGGATGCGATTTAAAATCCGGTCGACGCG
Source organism: Bombus pascuorum (assembly GCF_905332965.1). Lineage (NCBI taxonomy): Eukaryota > Metazoa > Arthropoda > Insecta > Hymenoptera > Apidae > Bombus > Bombus pascuorum. The sequence goes on along the minus strand of NC_083497.1, from coordinate 10,705,187 downwards.
TGGACGTATTTTTGCGAGGTCGGTTGGCAAATAAATCAGCCCCCGGGTTTTATGGTCGTTCTGAATAAGACACGACCATCGTGAATCGACGGGCTCCGACTTTCCATCGTAGCGGTGCTCCTTCACGGCTAAATGGTTCATTAGTCGCGAGCTTTGACTTACAACGTAGCTGTAAAACAACGTGTAAGAGAACGGGGCTCTGTTCTTTCGCGTTCATAACCGATGCTGAACGATCGGCCAATGGAAACCGACAACCGACCGGTGCAATCTCCGACGTTTCTCGGCGCTGTTACGTGAAATTACCATTAAATACCGATCTTTGATGATTACCCGACGACTCCGATAACTGGAGGAATACACGAACATCGATCGATTAATTGACGATGATTAGATGATAATCGAAGATGTCTCGATTTTATTCTATTTTAATTGACGAAAATATAAAGAGTTTTTTTTTTCATTCGTTTTCTGCATCGATTACTACGATCTTTCGAAGAAAATCGTTGGTCCGTAGATTTCATTTGATCCACTCGAGATTTCAAGGACTTGGATCGTTCGCCCGTTTGTTTCTTACAAAAGAGTAACGTTAAAAATCAGTCTCGTCTTACGAGTTTATTATTATATCTGGTGTATTTTAACCACACCCTTTATTTGGTATCTCTGTCGCTCTTTTCAATATTCAACTTATATATTTGCACTTAAAGGATCGTTCCCTTCCAATGATATATTTATATAGGATTGATAGCTTGCTTGTATAGAGTAAGAGTAGCGCGGAATTTATTCAGCAACCTAATACTTGGCCGTGATTGACGATCGACGAGAGAAGAGAAATACGCGATCGATGACATCGACAGACATTCGGAGATCGTCATTCATCCGGAGTAACTACGTACGAAGTTTATCATCGAATGAGATGGGAATGTCACAAGATGGGAGTGTAACGGTAACTATCATACGCGTTCATGTATGTATATATTTATACACGTTCGTTTTGCAATGCAAGAGAACTAAAATATCGTTGCGCAACTCGCGGCTGCACAATGGCGCGAAGTATAGCCGAGTGAAAGGCGACGAGATATGGCGAGGGGCTTGCAACTAACACGAGTCAATCGTATATATACGTCGTCGCATTTACAGTTACATATTATACATACACAGATACACGTTTGCGAGCTAATTCGATTCGGTTTCATTTCTGTGGTCTTCGAGGTTGCCTACTTTTTAGCCCCTAAGATTTTTCACTTATTTCTTAGGATATCGTCAAACCGAGATATTGTCGACAGCTGAGAACATCGAAGCGAACAACGATATTATTATATTGGGTTATCTGAAAAGTTTCTTTCGTTTTATAAGGAAATAATAGATGCAGAACGTTGTTTTTTTTTTTTTTGTTTTATATTATTTTGTCGAATTACGTACGGTCCATTTCGTTCTGTTGAGATAAATACCGCGAAATTTCACAGACTTGGTTTCACGTTTGTACGAAGGTGCACTGTTGTAAAAAACACGTTTGCGAAAGAAAAACACTTTTCGGACAACCTAATACGAGTGCAACACGCTCGGTTTCTGCTGCTCAATTTTACGGTACTTAAACAACGGCTATCGAACGCCACAAAAATGAATACGAAGTTTCTCCTTTTGACGAAATTTCGGTTAAACGTTACTACATTCGTTCCTTTACTTGCTTACTTAATTCTTTCACGCAACATCGTTCCTCAAAATGTTACTAACTAGTCCATGCATTCGCTGCTATTGAAACATGGCTATTCTCTGGAATACGAAATATGGTGGAAGAGCAATTAATATCCTTTCACGAAGAATTCTGTGAAATTTCTATGGAAGGATTAATCAAAAATTAACGGTTTCCACGAGATCGAGAAGTTTTAATTGCAAAACATGCGCAACGTATAAAGAAATTTACCGAACGTATCAAAGGTCGGTGCTGCGTGCAGAAGAGGAAGAAGGAGGAAACGAATTCTTTTCCGGATGATGGAGCAGAACGAGGAGATACGAAGCACCGTGCCAGAACATGGGTGACATAATCGCTGCACGATCGATATACTACTTGTCTTATCGAGTGTCAGAAATACGTTCATGGGGTCGACTACGTTAAGGATTTGCCCCAATTGTGTCTCCACTGGTCACGATTCTCCTTGTTCTCGGATGATGAAATTTTCCATGTCGATTACCCATTGGATAAAGACTGGGATTGTCAGCGTCGATAAGTCTCGTCGATCGGCTACGTCCTAAATTATATTTCACGTTATCTCGTTTGATATGCCCACACGTTTGGTCTAATTTCCTATCCTTCAGCTTGACGCAACAACCGATTTCCAGAAATTACCAGGTTTCTGCGATATTCCAACAACCTGTGATAACGATCGCTATATTTCGGTATTTCGTAGACACGATGAGCGTGAAAAAGCTTTTTCCATTGCTCTGACCAAAGAGCGTTTGACGTTTCGTTTTAACTGGTTCATACTTAATAAGTTACTTTCGAAACCTGAATGCATGATAATTTATTATACTAATGATATGAATAAATATCTGAGCTAGAAATTCTAGATTATACAGACTTCTCTTTTACGGTTTCGTAATTTCGCTGTTAAATACGATAGCGAAATAATTTATAAAATATAAAGTTCGACTCGTTCTATTAGCAAACTTGTTACTATCGTTGAAGGTTATTCGTTAATGTTGGCAACCCGTAACTTATGGAAGGATTTAGAATTGTGAAGAATCGAGCGAGGTACGGTTCTCGTAGATCGTCGAGTTTAGCTCGACACAACGGAGGACCGTAAAGAGTTAAAGCGAGAGCGTGCTGAAAGCAGTTGGCATTAAAGAGCGCGTTTCCCTTTCGAATGCCGCTCTGACATTTGACGTGGTTGGGACAGTGCGTGTAATGCAGGCCAGAGTCGACGACGATGCTTCCGAAATCGAACGTTCGACATCGCGTTCGCAAACGAAGATAAATGAAATTTCCGCGGAAGTTGGCAGACTCGTCGAGCAAAGGAAACTTCGCGTGTTTCTTACGAGCAAGTTTCTCTGCTGCGTCGTACCAGAATCTTCGCAGACATCGCCAAGTTTCCAAGATACATCTATCTTAGGTGGGAAGACGATTGTATATAACAAGCATGCGCGACACTACTTTTAAAAAAGTGCCGTACTAGAACCTCGGAAACTTGCCTTGCTAAGCAATAACGATACGCGCGATGAACACGACTTTTCATTTATTTGAGTGCACCATACGACCTCTCTCGTTATTTGTCTTCCTCTTTTTTATGTTATGGGAATATACCGACATACTGCGAGCAGTTTATTGAAAAGGTATTTTTTTTTTTTTTTTTTTTTTTTTTCTTTTTTTTTAAGATATTGTTTTGGAATTTTTTCCAGAGAAACCACACGACTTTTCACATCAATTTTTTTCGCACGGTTGTTTGCCAATGTTCGGAGAATATTGACCATTCTTTTTCAAGTGAAAACAATCAAAAGCCAGCTTTCGGTTTCATCTTTCATACAGAGTCCGTTGGGAAGAAAAGTCTCGCGATCTCTTTGTAAAATAATCCGTAGTGACAAAAGGTTTATATAATCTACCACTATCTGGTTCATCAAGAGATGAAACAACGCGTGATTTACTTTATTCGGTGATAAAACGACGTTACGATCTAGTTCAATTTGCAAAACGATAATATGAATTTACTCTACGCGAAATAGACGACATCGGGAACCGTCTCTGGGAATGTCCAGCACGCTTACAAGTTCGGCAAATACTATACAGCAGTAATCAAACTTCGGAAGCTAGTAATTTGCTATAATTTACACGTTAAACGATGCTTGGCAACTGTTAACGCAGATACGCTATTTACGTTAGACGATAAACACCGATCGTTTGAGCGTATTGCAATCGCGAAAATTTCGGTCATTCGCGCTGTCACGTTGTAATTTTCCATTATGTTTACGGTTCTGCGCTTAATTAATTTCCCAAGTGCTTGATAATAATAATCAGGCAAACGAGTGGCTCGTATAATGAAAACCATTTTGGCTGAATTTTTCGAAATCTTCTCATTTCCATATAACATTTAAAAATATCTCTAATTTAATGTATTTTCAAAATTTCCATAATATCGTATTTAATTAGGTGTAATTCTTCCACATAATTATAAATTATACCTACGGCAGTTACACAGAAAGATAAAACCTATCGAAAGAGATAAAAATCGACGAGAATAACTTTTACACGGACCCTTTGATCTCGTATATCATTTGGCGTCTGTAACATTTAAACTATCGATCGGAAATTGACCAATAGACGCTATAAAATATTCGAGGAATTTTCATACACAACAATCCAGAGATTTGCTTGCTTTCCGGTTCTTCGGCCGGTGAGTATATTTATGAGGCACGTGAAGCCTCAATCTTACGCGAGTCAAGCCACGATTTAGGGCGTGTTTCTAGCAAACGAGATTTATATCCACAGGCGGCCAGATGAAATCTACCTTGCCGAGTCCCACTTCGAGTTTATCATCCGAAAGAGACCGAGCTTCGATTTCTCGTGTCGTTTGACCAGCTCATAAATAATAGATCCGAGGAGATGCGATCGTTAGTAAATACTTGATGACAAGCGCTTCGGGGATGGAATAAGAATAAGGTTGAAATCCTGCCTCGTAGTGCGAGCTTCTAGAAACTTTGCCAATTTTAGCATTACCAGACTGCAAGTAGACAGGATGACTGACAGAGGGAGGAAAGAACTGTAACGTGGGATAAGGATCGGCGGAATATTCGATCTTTCTGCAAGGGTTGCGAATAGAGTGGCTCGTGAGAGTATTCCAACGCTCGTCGTTCCTATGATCGTCAATTTCCCAATTTTTATGTGTACATAATGTGTGTTATGTAAAACATTATGTAAAACAATTGTGGTAATTACATCGGTCAAATTTGAAGCCAATTTGAAAATGTATGTACATAGGAGTTATTTATTTAAAAAAAAAAAAAAAAAATAGTTATACGGCACGAACAGTTACCCGAGGCGTATAATAAGCTTCGAAAATGGTCCTTTAGAATCTGTTTCAGATTTGACCAATATAATCACGACAGTTGTGCGAGAGCCAATGAAATTTCAAAATGTTTCGCACGGCACGCATAATATATCCATAAAAGTTTCTACAAGTTTGAACACTTTCGTGAGAAACTGTAGGCGAAAATGCCTCTTCACAGGGGTTAAGTACGCCACTGAAAGAAAGTTTCAGCCGCACCAACATCTGCATTCGATGCTCCAGAATTGGATGGAGCTGGAGCGCTCGACAACGCTGACATTTCTTAAAGTTAAGCAGTGTGAAATAGCGGCGTGGTCGAAAATCATTGCTCCCTGCAACCGACGCGACGTCGGGAAATAAAACAGCGTCGACGTTGAGCACTCTGTTTTATGCCAAAAAGTCTGATGGGTGCTTCTCGCGAAGAGCCGCGAAAGAGCACGTCCCCAGGAAATACGGGGGAAATACAGCAGCTTCGAGCGCTACAGTCAAACACAGTTTCGAGAGGGAATTAATTAAAAATTCTCGATGGAACTAGAGAAAAAGTGTCCTCGAAGATAAAAAGAACAAAGAAGGCAAGATGGTAGAGAGAATCTATGTCGCAGCGAATTGTATTATACAAGGGAATTGGTTCTTGTGAGAAAAATTACCGAGGAATTGTTGTCATAGGAATCCACTGTGATCCGTCGTTGTGTCGGCTGAGAAAGTAGGTAACGGAATGTCTATTATTTCGTCGGCCTTTGATGCACTACGCTCTTAATATCACAGGGCTGATATGTAAAAGCGGGACATTAACGGCAAATTACACGGTGTATAAGAATTTCCACGTGGGAAGTCATCACGACAGTGAAACGTCGGCTTAAAAACGTTCGTTTCGCGAACGAGGGTTTACGTCGTCCGACGATTATTAAATCGTTCTTCTACGCCTCTCATTAAAAAATTCAATTACCTGTGTGCCACGCCTGCATCGCGTAATCTCTGTAAACGGCACCAACGCCGTTAACAACGAGCTTCCAAAGGGCGCAACTATAATATCTACAGGGTGTCACAGAATATTTGGGGATATTTGCAGGACTTTTCTATCAGAACGATGTAAAAATTTGATACGTTGAAATACGCCTGTATCCACGAATCAACTAACGAATTTTGCCCTCTATCTGTCTGTGTGTTTCTCCGACGATAAAATTTGCAGAGCTAAATAAATGGCACGGGATATGGATAGGATTTCGACTGTAATATTAAAATGTTTTTCCTTCGAACGTTGAATTGTAGCCATTTCTCACAACCAGATCTTATTACTTACCGTGTCTGTTTTTGTATCGCATTTGATGTAAAAGAGCCCATAAATAAACGAATACCTCGAGAAGACTATGAACGAGACACGAAATTATCGCGCGACCTCCTAATATTTTCATTCGAGACGAGAGAAAAGGTACGCACCAACCAGAGAGAGAGAAAGAACATTGAAATTACGTGTCTGTCAGTGTATCTTTCAAAATGTCGAAGAATTATTTATCATCTCGAGGTGATTGGCCTTAAAGTAAGCGTAAGTTTCTCCTGGGATGGTGCAGACAACCGATCATAAAAGGACTGGTGCTGTATACGTTTTTCACGGCAAAAGTTGAGCTTTTACGATCGGACCTGCTCGTAGCTGGCATCAGGAAACTCGTAACCGGAAGATACCGCGACAGCAAGGCCGTTACATAGTTACCATTAGACGATCTGGCCCCCTGCTTATATTGGGAGGGTCTTCCTGTTAGTGGCCGCAGGGGAAATGCGCGTGGGATGCATTAATGGCTGCCACCGTAAGTGTTTAATAGCCTAACTACTTCGAAGCGAAGCTGGCTAATTGTTGAATATATAGTCGCGTCTATTACAAACATTTTTTAAAACTCTCACTACATAATACAGGACTCTGAAACGATTGCTTTAACGTGAAAAAGTTATCGAATTCTGTGTAGATTAACATCGTCCAGTGTTTAATTCTTCCAGCTACTATTGCATTGTAAAAGTTTAGATACGCGTGTCTTTGTTTTCTTTGAATTTGTTTAACGCTCTTGCAAACGCATACCAGTGAACGAACCGACTACTCAATCCAACGTACGTATTTATCGTTGCACGAAGAATCATTCTCTTTATGATTCATAAATAGTCTGTGAATATATTAGATAAAAGAGTATTAGATAAGAAACGTATGCTTTAAAAATTTGCCTTCTTCAAAATAATATTAATCTTCCAATAATATTATACTATAATATTAAGCAGTCTTCTAACTATATCGAAGCAAACCATCTAACCAGCTATATCGAGCTTATGATAAAAAACAGTTATTTTAAAGCATCGTGTGGTCAACCGAGCCGTGCAGTAGAAACGGAGCGTCAACGACGGACACGAGAGCTTGGAAACTAAATACCGGCGCAACGTCCCACAAATTTGCCGTTATTTCGAAACCACGTGGCAACAAAAAATAAACGTCAAACAGGGTTGCGTAAAAAATAACTTTATAAAGAGCGGAACAGGCGGGCAGCGCAAAAACATCGCGTTTATCCTAACTCTGGTCGCTATTTGCCCGCTCGAAGCCAACAGGGGAAAAACTACACGTAACACGAGCGAATGGTTCGATCGTCGAGCCGAACATCGCTGAAATCTATGCGTTTTGCGAGCAACATAGGAATTTCCGCGGCGCATCCATCGTTTACGGAGCAACGATTCCACCGTTCGCTACCACCGACCTTTCTCATGCGGACGATTACACAACTCCTGACACTGGCACTTATCCCGTTACACGGTATCCTCTTTCCTTTCTCATTTCGTCGTCGCCACGCTCGTTCCTTCGCTTGTACTTAAGCGCCACCTTATACGGTGTAATTAAATTCTTCCTTCCAACGATTACAAAGTCGGTCGATCGATCGTTCGCGTTCGGTACATCCAGGTTCTGTACGGGACACCGGGTACATTCCGATGATTCTCCACAAGAGAATCGTAATTGCACGGTACACCGGATCGTTCGACCCCCGAAGCACGGTCTTTTAGCAATTTTGCACCGTTATTATTGCAAATTGCAATCGTATCCTTCGCTTTTCAGAAACGCATCTCCGCCAACAATTTTAATTTAATTTCTCACGAAGGAACGTGCTCAGTGTGGACGCGGTTTAACGTTCATCGATCGAACCTCTCTGGCTGGCTGGCTTTTAACGAAAACCCTTCGTTTAGCTGTCCCGCGTCGTTGGAACGCAAAAATTGCACGCCCTTTGTCTCAACCAGATCGATCGCGAGGTCGATCATAGGCTAAAATTGTCCGTATGCCGGCCGATTAAACATCGGTGGCAAAAGAAGAACACGAATATGCATCAGGGACCGAGAGAAGTGGATTTTCCAACTGCCCAACTAGTTTCCCAATGCTTCGACGTGTTGCGCTCGATTCTGTTCTGTTTGCGAAATCCTTCATTTCCCAGCAGTTAATGACCAAACGAATCAGAGGAGGAATTGGCATCGAAGAATTTCGGTAAACAACGGAGGAGCGTCAAAATCTGCCTCGAAATCGCTCGTCAAATATTCATCGTGCATCGATAATCGTTTTCGGTTCCCTCGCGTTCATTATGGTGTTTTCCTTTACCCCGTAATATTTCGATTTTCCGTTTATGAAAGCGGAACGGTTAATTTGCCGAGAATTAACGACATTTGCTGGGAGTTAAGTGGGTGGCCAGTGTAATCGTGCTGATTACGACCGAATTCTGTCCACTGATTGTCCAAGCACGTTCTAGGCAACGTAACCAACCAACGCTGTCAGCCGGGGTTGCTCCCGACACGAGAATATCCGTGTAAACCCCATGGAACGACGACGAGGGTGAATTTTCGGATAATAGAGACGTCTCGAGTGGTCGGCGTTAATTAAACGTATCAACGTTTTGATGTTCTTCGTATCTGTACTCGATCGAACTTCTAATAAGGGGAGTGCTAACAAATTTGATGGAACTTTGTCGTAGATAAGTGGACAAGTGAAAAATCTTCTTTTCCTGACTCCCATTTTTCGATATGTTTTAACTAGATCGTGCACGTTTGTTCAAATTTATATTTTTTATCAAGCGTACTGAAAAAAATGATACTTTGACAAAAAGTTGTCTCACCTACTAAACATTGAAAATGGTCTGTTGTAACTTTTATATCCAATATACAATATGAACATCCGCAGCCTGGTTATTAGTTAGATTTGTCAACGACTCGGTTTTCATTAATTTTGCGTTTTACTAATATTCGTGTATCGTAATAAATCGGTTTAAACTATCGAATATTTATAAACACTAGTTTATATACCGTCTTGTTAACAACATCTCTTCAGTGTTGAGTGTCTTCTCTATAATTACCTACGATTTTAGTTTATTGTTACTATTCGCTCTTTCTGTTATTATCATTGTAGTAGCACAATTTATATTGTGTCATGTACCATCACACACTTTCACTTTCTTCTCTCTGTTTCAATAGAACAACTTCGTACACCGTTGGAGACAAATTAATCATACGTCTAAAAACTAAGGTACGTACCAAATGTCTTCATAGCGAATGGTACACGTTCTTCTCTACACTGATCGTGACTATTACTAATCGTGACGAGAATAAAAATAAAGAAACATGCTGAAAATTGGATTCGACTGTTCCTGAAGCAATTTGCGTATCGACTAACTTCTAAGCAGATGGAGGCTGAAGAACGCGAAAGGGTCGAGAGTTCGATACCTAGAAGGGTGTCTTTTAACGAAAAGAAGCGTTAATCCACTTCTCCTCGATCTATTTAACTGCCTTTGTTCTTCGCCACGTAGCAACACTTTTACCCTCGGTTGGACGCGTTTAATGTTCTCCCCTCTGTCCTACGCCTCTTCTTCCCGACACCTTCGATAGAGGAAATGCAATAAACAATCGCCACCCCTACGATATCTATTAAACGAGTAATTTCCATGTTAAAGAGAATATACGATTTACTTGGAAATCGGAGGGAATTTTATTGGCAAACGAGCGATGGGCCTTTTGTTTCTAACGTACCGTGAAAACCTCGATCCGGATTCTATATCATTCGGACTGATTTATCGCGGAGATTTCGATCGCGATCGAAGGCTGCGAATGATACGGGTACGCGTCCCGCTGCATGATACATAGCTTCATCCAGTAGGCGATTTATAGCAATTCGAGGCAGTCATTTAACACGTTCGTTATAACGAGCGATCAAGTGCTTAATCCTGCAGCTTCATTACTGGCCGTGTTTACCAACGTTAACGAACAGATTTACTTTAACGCGTAAGGATAACCTGCGCGTGCGGTTCTTGATTATCTCGAAAATAAAGGTCTAATTGCGGAGCTGCTCGTTCTCCGAGGCTTAACAATCGATTATAATTAAAGCCCTTTTTCTTACTAGACGTAACGCGAGACTGGGACGTAGAGACAATGCGTAGAAAATTGTATAGCAGAATATCGCCGTACGATCTTTTCGATATACAAAGTGATCAACGCGTCTTGTTGCAAATTCCTCGATTTCACGATATACGTAATATGATTAACGTTATTTATTATAGTGTTTGAAAATCTTCGCCGAATTACAAGTGTGTGAAAGCTATTGGAAAAAGAAATAGCTTGAAGGAAAAACCGGTGAAGTTATAAATGAGAAATAGTCCAATTTTATCCGAATCTTTCTTAACTTTCTCTACGACTTTTCTCAACAACCTAATGTAATTTTGATTACATAATTTGTTCGATAGATTAGAAAGTTAGAGACCTAGAGGCGTTCGGTATACGATTTTACACCGATAATTGCGTAACTTTCATCGATGTTCCTCTTTCAATTAAAGGTTTTAAAATAAACAATAAATAGCAGTTACCGATCGCAACCGTGCCGCGTGTGTTTGAAAGCAGATCCTTTGGAATGCAAAGCCGCGTGGCGACGAGACACGGAGACTTCGGCGATGGACAGTTTAATCTAGTTGTTAATTTATAGCGTTTCGGGCGAGTCCTTTAACACGTTCGTTATCAGAGCCGAATAACACAAAGGACTTAATCTCGCCGGTTCATTTGCATGCAAACCTCTTGAAGCGGCGACCGGAACCGAGACGGAGCCCCGATAGATGCAATTAAGTTATTCGTAGTCCTCCACCCTTTCGTCGTCGAAAAATAAACCGACCGCCTGCCAGCAAACAGGATGCAAATCGTGCCACAGGGAAATTACTTGGTAGGGATGACAGAAGGACAGGAAAAAAAAAGAGAAGAAAGAGAGGGGACGAGTGAGAGGGGAGAAGAAATATTCAAACACGCAGAGAGATGAAAAACAATCGAGCAAGTTTTAGAGTAAAAAGACGTGCCTCTGCCGCGGAACGAATATCGATGGACCGTCTAGTCAATTCGCGACAGAAATTGAAGCGAAATTGGATCGCGAATGAAGTAGTAGCACGTGATAGCCATTTTCTGATACCATTCTAGGAATATAGAGTATCGACGATCTTTCTCCGTACGAGCATTTTAAAGGGGGAGAAAAAGAAAAATGCAAGAATAAGAAAGAAAAGAATTAAACGATTCGTCGAAGAAAGAGACGTTCAGGCAGCCGTTTGCGCATTATCGGTCGAACATAAATCAACGATCGAGTTCTAATGGAATCACAGGGTTGTTAAAGGCTGCGGTAAATGCACTACATTGTCGCGCAATCGCCTTTTCGCTCGTAAAAATCCTCCACACAGCCTGACAATCGGAGAGGTATACGTCCGAGCCAATGACCCATGCGCGCTCGATAATTCCAGTGAAAACGATCGTCGCGGTTTTTCTTTTTTCTTTTTCTTTCTTTTTTTAACGAAACAATAATGTTAACGTTGCTATATGGGACCGTGAAAATGATAGCGATTGACCTATCCATCTGGTTGTTCGACCAATGTTGACCCATTTCAATTTCAAACACGCGGAGAGGGTCGTGATTCTCATCCATCTATTCGTCGATGTATCTAACCTGAATACACACACGAAAATTGAAATTGGAACGATGCGGCCCGTGCCAGTGAACCAGCCAAATGAAATTCATCGGGCTTGCTGCGAGAGATAACGCGTGTTAACACTTGGACCTTGGGAGAAACCAAGACGTTACGATATAAGAATAGTTGATAAGTCGAGCGGTGTGCATGTTTTAATATTATGCTGCGTGTATGTAACGTCTCTACGTTTGATTTTCTTTTTAATTTCAAGCGAGGAAAAGATACATGTTTGTCAGGAAGATCAAATGAAAGGGCAATTTTGAGATTTGTTAGTTTTCTTCTTGTTGAAATTCTGTTGCTAGTTGTATGTTGGAATTAACATTGAGCTTACCAGGTCAAAAATTATACATTCGTTGTTATTTCTTTTGTAAATATATAAATATGTAAATTCTTATACCAACAAAAATTGAGAAATCGATTAGTCAGATAATACGAGGATTTACATAAAGTTAAATGAACAAAAGAAATAACATGGAATGTACAATTTTAAACTAAAGTTTGAAACCGGTCGTTTAGCCGCGTCTGGTAAGGTTAGCGTTAAACGTACCGTAATGTGAAATAAAAAGGAGAATCGGGAAGATCTTGATAGAAAATAGTAGCGAAAAGGGAGGCTGGTACATGGCGAACAAGATGGAAACGAAAAGATAAAATAAATTTAGAAGAGACGGTAACGACTGCGTGGCAAGGCGCCCAGCACCTCTGTCAGCGAAATCGTCGCGTTTTCATGCGGTTTCTGCACCGACGAAGATAACTTCCCTTTGCATCGCAAACGCGATTTCCTATCGAGCGGAAAAATTTTTCTTTCCTCGACGACTTCAGCCATGCGAAGAGGAGCGTAGCAGCCTTTCTAGTCGGCGATTGATACAAATCTTTCTGAACGGTGCCAAAAAGAGACCGCGTTTTTCCCCGCAAACTTATATCTAAAGTGTCTCATTTCTTGTTCTTTCAAAGAACGTTGCAAAAGGAAAAGGCAGGCGATTGGCGTGACGAAAGGTTGGCTAAAATCGCACGTAAATATGAAAAAAGAAGGTTGAAATTTTGTCGATTGGAATTACGTTTTGTAAGAAATAAGAAAATATCTACCTTTTTCGAGCGATCGTGTAACAACTGCGATCATCGATGGAAAAGTTGGAGAATGTTAAGAGGAAAATCGTGTTTGCTACTCGAAACGTTCATAATCGATCGGACACGGCTGCAAACGTAACACGGTGAAAAATTCGTTTTACGTTCTCGATGTCGAATAATGGTTTTTAACACGATTTCAAGTATTACCGGTTTCGATGCTGTTCCCCTCAGGTGCACGCTTTATCGTAACTGTTCGGCAAGATTACTGTCACTTCGATTAATCGAACAGGTTTCGTTTCAGGCAGAAAGCAACAGGTGTATGCGCGAGATTTGTGTATCAAACTATTTCGAACGAAACTCGTTCTCTGCTTTTACTGCCTAATGATCGCGCGGAATTGCACAACCGTCTCACGCGGTACCATATACACGGAATTACAAAAGGAGCTTGATAAAACAGAAAATATGCAACGTTAACGCGTTTGTTCTCGCTAAATTGTGCAATTAATTTACCATTTGCGATGCATTTCGACACGACGGAAAATACCGAAATAACATACATCGTTGGTTACTTGGAAAATATTTTACATTTTCAAGACTTACCGCTCTCGTGTTGAGCGTCTCGTTCAGATTGGTGACGTTATTGTTGATGTGGTTGTTGTTGATATTATTGGTCGTGCGGGTTGAATTGTTGTTGCTCGAATGATGATTCGAGTTGTTTCCATTGTTGTGCTTATTGTGCTTGTGCAACACCATAGCGACGAACATTTTGGCCTCCTTTCCCGACCGGTTGGTCGTCAAACGATTTATCGTCCTTTCAGCGATCCGCAATTTCATTCGTTGTCACGGTGCATTCGCGTAAACTGAAACACCGTGAGCACCGATGCCGATTCGTCCTCAGGGATGCAAATGAACGACAGAGAAAAGTGGATAGATGAATATTACACGTCGTCCTTCTTTCCTCGCTGTTATATGTAAACGTAATGATACAATTTTGCAAAATGCGCGTCTCTTTGGAACGCGATCGCGTCCATCTTTCGACGCAACGGGAATAATTTCTAGCTATCAATTTGAATGATTCTCGTTGGGACGGCCGCTCGATGGAAAATTAAATCTCCAGAAAAACGATATTTCTCGAGGGCTGGCTGTCCGCGAGGATAAATCGCGACTCACGCACGCCCAGCTCGTTAATCTCGCGCACGACAAATCCATGCATCGTCCAATTAACGCCCTAACTTATAGCTGGCACGAACAGAAGCGATTATCTCGCGAGATTCAACGCGGATCGGTCTCAGCCACCTACCATTCGCCTAGAATGTATAATCAGCTCGGACTACGTAGTAATGCCGTTGCATCCGAGTAAATTCTGGCGTTCATCATAACGCGCGAATCGTGTCCTGGCAACCTGCAATTCACGGGCTCCCCTTTTTATCGTATCCGTGTGAAATGAACGAGGTTGCTCGAACCTCGACGTCGTTTTGCACGTGCGAGCGCCGAGCACGTGAAGAACGCGACAGCCGACGGCTCGTATCGATTCGTTATAAATAGCCGTGTGCAATCGACTGCGGCCTCCTTCTTCCGCGACTTATCCCTTTCGAACTGCTTGAATATTTTCCTTACCGGGAATCACCGACAATAGCATTTGCAGAATCCCTAGTTGGGTGCAATGGCGCGTAAAAATTCCGAAAGTTCATTGATATTAGAACGCGATACAGCTAAATCTCTATATTACACAATGTTCGAGCCATTCAGACGACGCATCTTGATCAACCCCATAAGTTGAGAAGTTACGGAAGAGCGACGATGCTACGAACACTGTTTTCCTAACTATTTTCATTTGACGATGTATCAATTATCGTCAAACTACGGACTATGCGTTTCTGAGGAATTTAAACGTACAAAATATTCGAGCCATTCAGACGACGCATCATGATCAACCCCATAAGATGAAGAGTTACGGAAGAGCGACGATACGAACACTGTTCTCCTAACTATTTTCATCTGACAATGTATCAATTATCGTCAAACTACGGACTATGCGTTTCTGAGAAATTTAAACGTACAAAATATTCGAGCCATCAAACGACGCATCTTGATCAACCCCATAAGATGAAGAGTTACGGAAGAGCGACGATACGAACATTGTTTTCCTAACTATTTTCATCTGACAATGTATCAATTATCGTCAAACTACGGACTATGCGTTTCTGAGGAATTTAAACGTACAAAATATTCGAGTCATTAAGACGACGCATCTTGATCAACCCCATAAGATGAAGAGTTACGGAAGAGCGACGATACGAACATTGTTTTCCTAACTATTTTCATCTGACAATGTATCAATTATCGTCAAAGTACGGACTATGCGTTTCTGAGGAATTTAAACGTACAAAAATGTGCCAGGATATTCAATGTCTAATATTTACCGATTAATTGACTGGTTTCAAAATTTCATTAAAGTTGTACATTGTTTGTTGTTTCTTTCGTTCGTCTAACTTTACGTAAACTCTTGTATTACCTGACTAATCGATTTCTCAATTTTTGTTAATACAAGAGTCTACAATTTTCAATGAAATGTTTTAACAATCTCATTAACACGTTTTATACGAGATCATCGTATATACGTTACTCAGAAGAGATACGAATATTTTGGAAGATAAAACGATGTCATCGCGGAGAATTACAACAGGCTGTCGTGTTCTGGCTGTTGTTAAAACAGCACGACGACAAATTACCGCTAAGCATTTGACTCGATTACTACCTTAGCAAACACCTGGCGTTCAAGATCATTTATTACCCGCGCTCCGGCTCTACTGGACCGTCCATATTTCATGCGGAATACCGCGATAACGGTTCAATTTTCCTTTTATCCTGGTTGTACTCGGCTTCGTCGGTGGCCCGGTGTTCGAACGGTTCCGTTTTGCGAATTACGCTCGCCGGAATTACGTAAGATACGCACACGGCAATCATCTTAACAGGTAACGCAACGGCGAATAGCGATAATTGCAGTTGGAGAGAGGTACGGGATCTGGGGCGACCCAATTTGATTACAAGGCAATGCTCTAGCCGCAATTATTACCTTGGGGCTAACCGCGTTAGATCGACTAGACAGGACTGCAACCTGCTGCTACATCGGCGTCCATCGAGCAATCGCTTCACCGACTTGCAACAACTATTCCAATTAACAGTAAACACCATGGTATATCCGAGATCGTGCATTCCCACAGGAGAATGCAACAGTATTGCACAAATTGCACTCGTGTCAAGTTCATTGACGCTGGAACATGTTTCGTTCTGTACGAAACTAAAGGCGATCGCGAATAACTGACGGTGTTCTATAGAGTGTCACGAAAGATGCGTGAAGCAGCTTCATAGAGTGACGTTTGGCTGACAAAGTTTAATCCTTAAAATCTGGGATACCCTGTATAGGACGATGTTAGTTGACTGGCTTCGAGAGCAGTCTATTAAAGCAACTGTTTCTAGTTAATTAATAATAGAAACGTATGTTTAAAAACAAATCTTATAGAGACGACATAATAGATTTGGATTTGAGACTAGATTTCTCAAGGACAGATACATTTATCATTGAATCGATTATTGACTTATTAATGAATAATAATTACGTGCAGGTGACAATGTGAAAGAGTTAAAATTTTCTAAGAAAAAAGCAGCTCCTATGTAATTCGTTAAAATACATACTCGTGGTAAGAAATAGCTATACCTCGCTATTAAACACCGTACGGTTTCGTCCATGGCGTAGATAAATATTCTCGAGTAGGAGCCACAGATATTTTCAACGTTCAGCGAAAATACTCTCCAGGCGAATAAAAAACCAATGATAAATGACTGTCTCCCGTTGGAATTCCGTCCATACGAAACCACGAACTTCCATTTTCACGTGATGTACGAGCACTTTCGTCGACTGGCGCGTACTTTCTTCCGCTCAATGGCTTCCGGTCGCTGGGATTTATTGATAATTGGAAAAGTTACTATCGGCGATCACGATGCACGCAGAATGCACGGTCCATTCCTAGCACGATCCTGTTTTATCCTCTTTCTTTCCAGAACGCTGCTGACCGGATATTTGTGCCGACAATTTGAAAGCAGTTAATGAAGTTACCTCGTTCAACTTCCCTATCCCGTGATTCGACGGCTGTTCAAACGAAATCCCACTTTCAAAGTTGCCTCGCGAAACTTTGCAATTATCAAGATTTTAGACGTTTCAGTTTCGAGACAAACTATTTATTTTCTCGCCATAAGGTACAGGTCCGAAGTGAATTCACGGAAGGAAAAGTAATCTGAAAGTTAACGTTTGCTTCTTGCATCGGAATCGTTAAATTCGTTGCAATTTCTTGATACTGTGACAACACATCATTGATGCCATGTTAGGGACAAACCACGTACAACGTGTACACGCTATTCCGCGACTCTTTACGAATTTATGAGAAATTGAAATGCACGAAAATAGCAAACAACTTTTCTCAGATTCTATTCTATATTTTAGATCATTATCTCGTACGAAAGTAAAAGTCTAATCAGTTGAATCTTTTTTTTTTTTTTTTAAATTATTTAATCTAATCTCGATTATCGCGTTTCATATGAAATCGGTAGCGTGAACAGAGTCATATCTGTAGATTTTCGGTAAATAAATGACAAATAATAATAATCAGCAAAGACTTCAACAAGCAACTGACCTCGGTTTGTAAAGATATCGAAAGCATATAATTAAAAGTCCATAATACAGTAGCCGGAGAAAATAACAACCGTATGGAAGAAAATACATTACGTCTGTCATTGGAAATTTAATTACGTGTATTACCATCGATTACGAACATTTATCAACTACTTTCTGCGTCAGATAAGATTTCAGCGTAAAATAGCCACTGATGTTTTATCGTGAGACAAGAGAGAAGACAGCTGATTTCTCGAAGCTTTTTCTTACGCAAACCTTGGCAAACATTGACGGTGTAATTATTGGACGACCAAAAACTGCAGTCTGGAGCAGGGGATCTGATCGTTTTACGAGGGTTTTACGTAGCCGTGAGCCACGAAACTGGTTCGTCGCGGTCGCTCTGTAACGCGAAAGCTTGACTGTCGCGAGTTAATTTCGCGTTAGTTCTCGGCCCTCGAAAACAACGAGCACCGTGACCCGGCTGTCCTGTAAATCTCGTGTTTTATGGTGTCCCGTAAATTATCGCGGCGAATTCACGAAACGCATTAAGAGTCCCGGCGGAAGGGCCGCGCGATAATTATTTCGCATACGCGATTACGAACAATGTAATAAATAACGATACATACGAAGAAGTATTTTCGCGCGAAGCAGTTTCGTGAATCACGATCTGCACGCAAGTCTGACCACGAACGGTCCGATTCTCCTGCTATGCGCTCAGCGTACGTATGTACGTCTGGTTCGCGTACCGCGAATTATTCTTCCTCCATCGCGTGTCCTTTATTGCTGCTCGTTAACTATAACATTCGCCATTCACTCATGCATTCTATAGTAATTCTTCCTGCATTTTGAAACGTATAGAATCATTCAAATACATTACCGTTCGTTTGTTTTTCGACATTTCTAAATTGCTTTAAATATAATGGGACTCGGTAACGCGATTAAAATATCGCCAACGCTCTCGTATAACGCAGTTTGGAAAATAACCATAAGATTGGAATGCTTCTTAAAGGGATAATATTAAAAGAAAGAAAAATGCAAATAAAGAAGATACGAATTCAGCGAAGCGAAAGAAAGTTCAACCGGTGAGCCAAGGAGTGATATCGATGGAACTTAATTTCAAACAAGTTTGAAACACACGCTTCCAGAATTTTGTAACCGAATAAAACCATTCCAACGAGTTACAAATATTTTGTGTTTATTACTTTTAAGAACGAACCGAAGAGATTCGAGTTGAATTCTGGGTCCGAGGAGTGTTGCAAACCGAAGAATTAGACGATAAAAATGTTGGACAAGGATTTGAATCTGAATGTGGTTTCTATTCAAACTCTTCGGATCCTTCTTCTCCGGTTCTCATACTTGGTGATAAGATCTCTATCTCTCTTTCTCTTTTACTCTCTCTATTACTTTCTGCTAAAGTTGATTTCAATTGGTAAAACGGTGCACAAAAGTCTGCCCGAGGGAACAGGATACGCCGCACTCTAAAATAAACTCGAGTAAGCCGCCGGTCGCAAGGACAACTGCATAGAACCTACTGGCAATAGATATTCCTACGTGGAGACTTTCTCTCTTTTTCTGTCTCTCCTCGAGCTTCCTTTCTTCAGCTACGCAGATTCACGCAGAACAATCCGTTGCAGAATTCCGCAAAATGTTCACTCGGATGCGAACCGTTTCCCCAGCAAATTTCGAGAATGACGTTTCACGATTCGTAGAGTATGTGGATGACATACCTCTCGTGGTTAGATACGCTCACTTCATAAAGGAAGAAACTTTTTCGTGGAGAAGTATCAGAGTTTCTCGTAAACAAACCGCGCACGTTTATGCAAGCTCGTGTGTTCGTTAATGGAATTAACTCTTTGCCTTGAAATTTTGTAATATTACCGTTTGAATAAATGAAATTTCATAGCAGCAAAGTAATTAATTCCCCGTTGCGGCCAAACTTCTCTTTGCTTCTCTATCGATACGAACGTAAGACAAATTTTTCAAAGATTCAAAAGTCAACCTATTAAGTTAGCGAGTTGAACTTAAGAATCTCGTACAACCTCTATATACATATTTTATACTATAATTTTCACATCTCCTCGAATTGATAATAAACTTTAATTAGAAAGCGTAACTGCGTTTCGATATTACCCTCGATAAGATTGATTAGTTTCGCGCTTTATCAGCGTCCTCTTATTAACTCGGGTACACAAGTTTCTACTTTTCCGTGAAACCATTTATCTGGCAACTAAGTTAATCGATACCATCTAATGACAAAGTCCGCAATCATTTAGTTGCCAACCCAATATATGCCCAATATATATATATCCGTCGTTGCTATTGTTTCTTTCGTAGCGGTCCACTGATTTCATTCCATATTTCAGTGTGATGTAGCGTCGTATCGTTTGCAGGAGTTTCCACGAGTTAGTGTGTTCGTAGCATGACACGTTCGAGGGAAGACACAAGCAGCTCGTGCGAGAATATTGCAAGCCACGGGGTTCAAGTGTGTATCGAGATCAAGGGAATGGAAATATTGGTTCGGAGACTCCTATTCTTTTTACGATATGTTTGAAGACAAATGGGAATATTGCGTAAGAGTATCGGGGATTTGCTGCCGATTACATTTGGCAGGAAGGGGTTATTGGATCGGTACGTCGAAGATTGCATTCGTTTCGTGATTTTCTTTGAAAAACGAGGAAACGTTATGTTGCTTTTATACAAACGCGTGGAATACGATTCACTGAAGTTTAGGATGGTACAAAAGAATCGAAATTACTCGACTGCTTTTTAACAGGCTAAAAGTTTCGTCATACGGAAAGCAGTTGCAATATTCAAAAGCTCTCGCTGAAAAAGCTCCATGAAAATCGATTATTTTACATTTGCATTATTTTGTGATCGAATGCCTTCGCGTAACACGAAAATGTAAACAATCGGCTTTAGCTGGCAGTTGTGCTCGTGTACCAGAGAGTTTTCTTTCTTGTCGACCTTGGACCCTACAGCCTTGAAATGGATCCTATCGGAGAGCGGATTTGCTTGAAACTCTTTTTCTGGAAACGAAATGGAAACGACGGAAGCGCAAGAGGAAGCCGGATATAGACTAAATAAAATAGTGACTCGATAAAAGAGGCGACATATTCCGGTCAGGTACTCGATACTCCACAGAAATTTTACATAGCCGACCGAGGTTGTCCAAACATCGACAAGTCTCATGTAATGCTAATGACGGTGAGTAGAATGGGCAAAAATAACAGGACCAGCCTGACGTGTTCCCAACTGGTAAGAATTCGCCGTAACTTTACAACGAAGTTTATATGACGTTCGATCGTTCAACGATCAATTTATTCTAATTTATTCTTTGCTTTAAAAAAAAAAAAAAAAAAAGACAATTGATGGAATCTCCCAGCTATTATCGAAGAATTGATAGTAAATCTAAAGATGCAGAAATGCACGTGATGTATAAAAATATATAAAATATCCACAGCAAAGTGCAGATTACAATATATATAGTAGGTGGATCAAATCTCTACTTGGATTTCTTTATTTGTAGTCGCAAAATTGTTAATCTGCGTAAATATCTGCAGTTTACTAATCGCAGATAAGATACAAAGATTCCTTAAATCGCTGAATTATCCGAACAACGCGAGAAACGCGAGGAATCCGAGAATTCTGGTGGAAGAAAGTTACGAACAAACAATCCGTAACAATACGCAAAACGAATTGTCTAAAAGCGAATTCCGCGAGCCAGTGGTCGGTCCATTTGTTTCTTTTTTATTCTTTTTACCGCCATGAGCCCAACGTGGAAAAAGCAGCTGAAAGAAGAACAGAAGCAAGCGGCCAGTAGAAGAGACAAAGAAGTACGCAGGCAGAAGCGAACTAGAACTCTAAGTTCTCGTCAACGGCGCATTGTCTTGATGCACATCGTGGTTCATATTCCACCTGCTATGCTCTCGGAACGCGCATCCAGTGTTACGTGTCCATTTACATAAGCCAACCTATGCTTGAGTTTCTGCGCTGATATAAGTGAGTGTGTGGCTGACATGTATGCACCGACATGTGCAAGCGCCGATACGGATGAGTGTCGCGTGTATCTCCACAGCCATCGTTCCATATACGATGACTACCTTTGTCAACCTGACCAACGAGTGAAAAAAAAAGAATAATAAAAGAAAGAGAATCACAAAGAGAAGGGAATAATATGGAGTCGAACATGGTCGACTCACGATTCATCGTAGCGGAGGCAATATCTCGCGCTATTGAGCAACCTCGATGAAACCATCGACTAAGGACAGGATAGACGTGGCATTAAATGGGACTTCCTGTTTCGCGTTCTAAAATATCGACCTCGAAAAAAATTGGAATGTTTGTCGTGCCTTTTACGATTTATAACGTCGCGTCGTCACGATTGTAATTATGTTAAACTGTAGTTGTATGATTCGGTCGGTTTATTCAGACAAAACTTTAGTTAGCGCTCGATTAAATAAACTTGATCGAATTCATTTGTCTGAACGTGAAATATTATTATACGTAGAAGAAAGCGTAAGTACATAGTAAGTATAATAACTATTTGTCGAGCGACAGGTTCGAATAAACGGAAATCTGTCGTACGTTAAATACGAATTACAGACGGTGTTAAATAAAACGATGTAAGTAATTAAATCAATAATTGAACTGAAACAACACTTCAACGTTATCTTATATTAGAAAGTAAAGCAGAATTGTGTGCGTGATATTAGATCTATGTATATAAGAATTAATTGTTGGACAACGGTATATGCTTAGAATAATGTTATAAAATAATCTTATAAAATATTATGACGAATCCTGCAAATCACAATTCTAGTAAAAAAATTGACTATTTTGATAGCGTGTAATGCTTTCTGAAATATCGTAGGAGGATAGAATTGTACGCTTCGTTGCGATTATAGAATAGAATCCTGTTCTATATTTTATTTATAATTTCATACAAAAAACTTTGGTTTTAATCCAAACCATTAATATACCGAATCGATAACGTCGCGTGTGACACGAAAATGGTATGGGAAGGTCAGGTGAGCCCCAAATCGTGAGACTCGAAAAAGCATTGAATGTCACGTTTACTTTTTTATCCCGTCTGTGGTGAAACTACTTTCAGAATAATTAAAGCGAATTTGTTAATCGATGCTCGAAACACTGGCTTCTTTCTGGTAATCAAATATTCCAAAAGCTTTCAATTCCTCTTCGTTTCGATCGAGGAAATTGAAACAACGGTTGCAATGGTTCCTAAAAGTATTTAAACACTTCCATTGAAAACTTCCACGCATTATATATTACACGTGTGTTGTATGAAACCTTTCAAAATTCCATTAGCGCTCCAATTAGCTTGGACCCTCATGATCATATCAGTAAAGTTTGAAGCAAATTTTGAAACGTATATAAAAGCTATAAAACATTCGCTGCTGATGTATACTAACTACAAAATTTTCCCATACAACGTGTATAATGACTTTAAAGATGAAATTACTGTTAATAGAAGATTCCAAATAAATGTTGTGGCTTAATATAACGAACAATTCGTTTAATTTGTTCCCATACTTTGACGACCTCTGCTCGGAGGTATACTGATGATGAATATTCCGTAATTTGTATATACATTTTCTAATGTGTTACAAATTTTACCAATATAATCGAGAACAGTCGATCGTTACAGCTGCAACAACAAGACATGTATCTCGAAATAATTCTAATCCGGATTGGCAACAGTGTTGTAATTTAATGTTACAAGCTACTTCTGGTTTTAAGTTGTCCTTAGGTTCTGTTGATGTTTACATAACGCTCGTCGTTACAGCGTTTCGTATGACGCACATAATATGTATAACATATATTCATAACACGAACTATCGTCGTACGTTTCATTGTTTTTCTTTTAATAGCTGCTATGGATGATTCTCTAACCACGAATATATCCAATTAATCGTATTACAAGGGGTATCGCAATATCGTTGTTTAATATCTATAGTCGACAAGACGTTACCCGATCGATTACATAATGAGGTCAATTACGGAGCACTTTACGATGATAGCTGTACACCTCGCGAATACCTGCACATCCGATAGCGATATTTCATCGGTGAAAAAGTTCGCGTGCAGGCCACCTGCTTCTCTGCATGATCGAGTTGCACAATCGCCGCAACGTTAATTTCAATTAATAGCACGGGATAATTGATTTGCAAGCTAACCGCGAACGTTCCACCACTTTAATCGTACAAAGGGATTTGGAAATCGAACCAAGTTGAAATACCAAATCAAAAGAATTATCGTCTCTGTTTCGGTTATAACCGAGCTAACACAACTAATAATCTATCCTATGCTTGATTAACTTGAATAATCTACAGTTCTATTGGCGTACAATCGTAGAGCAAGAAGTCGATTTGCTCGATTGAAATTCAAATACAGTAACTCTGATTTAATACAGCCACTTGCGTTCAATATGTGATTTAAATAAAGACGTGTGTTTTCACGATGAATTCATGTTTCCGTCGTGTAAGATGTTTTAGTGTTTAGGAGTTTGTAACGTTTGATAACTCATAAATTTTCATACGATAACAAACTGTTTGGCTTGTAATAAGTTCGCACAGTATTGGAAGGGAATCCAGTTATTTTAGTAATTATTGTTAGTTCATTATTATTACATTTTAGTAATTGAGTTAAGAGCCAATATTTTCATAGAAATATGGAATTCTATAAATATCCATAGCCCAATTCTGACAAAAACCGTGCTATTAACCACTGTAATCGTTATCAAAGTTATACAGCTGACATAATTCACACTGAATAATATAAATTTATCGTCACTCCGCTGCATTTCCTGTGCTATGTCGATGAACATGTGGTGCACGTTCATGTACCGGACACATGACACACGATGGTCTCGATTTGACAACGCGCGATTCCACGAACTGACTTGCATCCCAAGTACGCATTAAACGATCTACACAGAGTATGGCTAGTGTTTGTAAATTGTAGATTTTACGGGCTAGGAAGCTGCAAGCGATGCAATTTCTCTGGATCAAGGTAGTTAATGAATCTCGGATGGATCAGAAGCGCTTCGTTTGATCGAGTTTTTCCCGACTTCGTGTATATCGAATTTCGTGCAATCTCCTGTCAAAGTGGCTCGGAAAATCGCGTTCAAATAGACAATTTTCTAGCTTCTGAGCAACACACGCGGGCCTCGGGTATTACGCTTGATTCCTTCGTCAAATTCGATTAACTCGAACGACTAACGGAAACGGCCACGCGACCGTTTTACGGCCGGTCAAAATGTTCTGCTTCCCTAAAACGATTCTACGTACCTTACGTGTACCAAGTTTCAACATTCCAATGCATAAAGGTTTTATAAGTTTCGCCATAGGAAGAAACGAAACCGGTTCAGAAACAAAAGGTGATTCTGATCGGAAGAATGGCCATTCTGGACTTTAAACACAGATTTAAAGAGAGCCGCGTTTTAATAAATAGAATCGGGATAATACTGGCATAAATTGGAGGAGCGAAGCAATGCATCGAGCTCGATATTAACGTGGCCATCGGTAAAAACAATGCACAATGTCGTTTAGCGAGCATGATTGCGAATGGCGAGGGAGAATTTCCTGCCGTTACACGGTTCCAGTCTTTATGCGGTCGGATTACATGACACAGACCAGACACATTGTGCTTTCAAACATGCCACTGTGAACACGGCCTAATGGAACGTCCGAGATTAACGAGAGCCGCCACGCCAGCGAATCACATCGGTTTCGTTAATCCCCTGACTGAATCGATGTTCTCCTAATGATTTATCGTCGATGATAACAATACGTCGTTCGGCCGGCCAAAAACAAAGGCACTTTAAAATAATTGATTTTTCGAGAATTCCATTTTAATTGCACGACACGGGAACGAATCAACGGTCCTTTGTTCCAAGTTTTTTCGTAGGATACGCTTCGTTTGCGAAACAAGTGTACGAGTATTCAGGACATTTGACTCGTAATGATTCGCCAACAACTTTTTTAACGATATTAAAAAGTTGATAAATCTCAAGTTATTACGTTTTGTATTATATTATCAATGCTATGTAAGAGTATTGATCAATACTGACAATTTCAAACTCGTGAATTCAAAAATTTCGTTAATATTAGGTCGTCCGAAAAGTTTCTTTCGTTTTATAAGGAAATAATGGATGCACAATATTTTTCGTTTTATATTATTTTATCGAATTACGCATGATCCATTTTGTTCTATCAAAATAGAGATCACAACGTTCGACAGATTAGGTTTCATATTTGTATAAAGACGCATCGTTGTAAAAGACGTGTCTGTAAAAGAAATACACTTTCCGGACAACCTAATATAATAGGGAATTCTCTAGATCTCTTTAAATGTGAAGCAGTATTAATTTTTCCTTATTCGAATAGCTTCTACGAAGTTGAAGAATACGTGCAATAACTAGAAAGTGTTCAAACGTTTGCGCACGGTAGCATAAGCGGTTGGCGAATCGATATTCATCGTCGCGTTTTCGAGGAACGTGCATCACGTGCATCCCACGCCAAGACAAATCTTCTTTTCGTATTTAGTGATGTCTAAAGATCGTTCGACGAGTTACGGGGCAAATCCCATCGCGTGACGATTTCGGTGCCTCGTGTCTGAGCTCTGTGCCAACTTGTACTTGGCAATTTGTATTATTAGAATCATCGTTTGATTCGTTTCAACCGATCGATTGCTAAACCAATTTACGATGTTAAACTGTTACCAGATGTTCGGCAGAAACAACAATTTCTATCGGCTTGATATAAAATACTGCGCCAATGTCTTAGACCTTCTACTAAACAGAATTCTCTCGTTTTCACGAAGGAAGATAAAAATACTTGACGTTATTTTTAATCGTTCATTGTTCGTTAAAATTTCTATAATTTTTTAAGCTTTGTTAAATGTTTATCTTATTTTTCTCGTTTATCGATATATAGGAAGAATGAATAAAAGTACCGAAGTACCTGAAATAATTCGTCGTTTATTAACTTTGTCAAAAAATGTTTCAAGTGAAATTTATTGTGCTTGAGGAGCCTGGTCGGATGAGTACATTTTTACGTTACCTTACATTTTACAGCAAAGAACAACGCGAAGCGATATTCTTACGTTTACGTTATCTTTATCCTTCAAACGTTAAGTTTGACAAGTTCCACTTAAAATATCTCCGAAGAACCTAATGGTTCTTCGTTATAAACAAGTTAGTACTTATTTTTTGTAGAGAATATCCAGCTGACTGGACCAATGTTATAAAAAATTCCTAAAACCATTTAAAAAACACAAGACCACCTTTACATCTAAAAAAAAGAATATAAGATATTGGAAACTAAAGACGTACTCGTCTGACCAGGCTCCCCAAATACAATAAATTTCACTGTAAATATTTTTCAATAAGGTGAACAAATGACCAGCTATTTCAGGTGGTAGTTTTCACTGAATCACCCAATACGTAATTTAAACGTACAAACCATAACGCACACGTTTTATTTTATTCCCACTGTTATATTATAACTATACCTCGATCTATCTATGCAACAGATACGTTATTTTCATACACATTTGCAGCAGAAACACCGAGTTAATAAAAAGTTAAAAATCACTGTTCGTAGATGACCGAAAGCTTTTGGTGGATTTAAAATTGCCATGTTGCGAACCAGACAAATTGATTCGCCATGGTAAAAGAACGAGATACCGGACAGTTCGCTCGCGACTTTTTATAAAGCGAAGAACAAACGGGCGGATAACGATGTGGCTGGAATATCGCGGTAAACGAAGGGGAAACGGGTCGACGCGCGGATTATACGGTGGATTTAGCGTTCGTCTGGACGGCCCTTAATCGATGCAGTTTCGAGACGAGCGACAAGTCTAAATGAATCTGTCTCCCGCAAACAATACGTTTCCTCTGCGCGCTCGTATCAACGCGAACAGTGCAAGTCTGCGGAGGATTTCTATAGGCTAGTTTTCATGAATCCTATCGGCGGTCCGCAGAGCCGGACACGTTCTACAATGCGGTCGCATCCGCGCACCGAGTGTTGAAAACATTTTCTGCGACGACGGACGCGTTCCTGTTATCAAACGATTTGTTCGCCAAGCCGCATTTAAATCGTCCTCGAACGGCGATCGTACCTCGAAAACCAAGGAAATTAAAACTCTCGAGCGAGGAAGTGGAATTCTGTCAGATGATATAGCAACCACAATATGGAACATGCTTGGGTTTAACGGGAAAATTTTGCCAACGTATTCTATGGGTCCTACGATCAAATAAAATATGTTATATAAATATAAATCATTTAAAGCTTTCAGAAAGTTATTGTAAAAATACGAGAGAGAAATACGACAAGATCTCTTTCTTATTCTTAAAATTTCTCTTCTTAATATTCATACGCTTTCTTATCACTGATTGTAAGATTCTTCTTTCTTTGCAACCAGAAATTCCCTCTAGAGTCATCCGTAAAATTACGGCAAGATTGCTTCCTGAATGTGGAAATTTTTCTAAGACGCAATTTCATCGCGATAAAGAATAGCAAAAGAAAGTAGTGCCGACCGGAAATTCACCAAATGATAGATTATTTCCCTCTCCTAATGGAAGTGGACACTGACCACGGAAATAGTTGCAACTAGAAGGAACCTGGAAAAATAGCGCGTAGTCGATAGGGCAGGTAATTGACACAGTTGCTTGAGGCTTTTTTCAAATTAAAAATTCCGTTACATACAATAGCTTGTACAAAAATCGTTTCGAGTCTACTATGGTGTTATAATGATCGATACAACGCGAGGTACGTTCCATAATATAGAAAACCGTGTTACACGAATCACATTTTAATACTGTGCAGGTTATACCAATTCAGATATGAAAGATAAATTTGTACATGTTTTATACATTACAGTTATTAGTAGGCGTTTAATCATTAGCGCGGATGCTTCTGCAAATTAACGTTTTTAAGATTACAATTAAATAAAGATTTCTTCGTTCTTTACAAATTATAACGAGTGCTTTACTTTGGATATTTTGTATATTCTTGCGTGCGTTCTGTATATTTTTGCATATTTAGTGCTCATAAATGCGTAAATAAACGCCGCGAGCATATAGAATCGTGTGATAGGTATCGCGTTTGCGAAAAAGAGGGAAAAGAAATTGCAAACTTATTTAACGCGTTATACGAGCTTTATCACATTTTACTAATATTCCCCCTTTATCGCAATTACTTTACCTAATTCGTGTGTTACGAAGAACCATTATACTTGATATGCAATTTGCAAGTTTCTTTCCGCGCTGCATCTTCGTTCATATCGAGGACGAAAGATGCTTCAAGATCGAAAGAACATCTGCAGACCCGGAAAAAATGCAAAAGCAGTCGGTTATTTTTAAGATAGCTCGTCAGGTCTTCGCGTTATGCGAAACGCACGTAAAGTCACGAGACCAAATAGGCGAGCAATATTTTTAGAGAGTCTTTGATCTCAGCGTGCAAACAGTGCATCATCTTGCCCATCTCGTTTCTGTAAACAATCTACGAGCTAAGACTTCATTTTTAAACACTCGGTAGCTTGCTTCATACAGATTGGCAACTAATTTTTCAAACTAAATTCCGAATTAACGTCGAACGTCGCGCGAACCAATAGCAATAGGTTGATAAAAATCTGAATAAACTTTGATCGACAGTTTTTACAGTTGAAATGTTTCTCGCGTTAACTATATCCCCGATAATCCAACGAGAATTGATGGGAAAATCGGACGCTTCGATAGTCTCCAGAAATACCTAATGTATCGGGTCAGGTTGTTTCGGTAACCTGCTGGCTGTCAGGCATCTGACGCATTCACGGAATTCGGAATATCGGGGAAAGAGACTCGTCTGCAGCATCTCTCACCTGTCAGTCCAGAATCTAAAAATACGAGCGTGTATATACGTCCACGATCGATCACAGTGCATCGCACCAGACGTTGCTTTGTGAGCGGCAGCAACATTTACGAACGTAGCAGTCCGAGGCTGCAAATATTTTCCTTCCTAGCCGATAACTCTATAAAAACTGTTTTCTTTCCATAGAAAAGCGATAATTGCTCAAAAACTACTTACCATGTGTTAATTTCTAGCGATTTAAACTGCTCGTTCCACCCTTTGCCGATTTATCAAACGATAACTCGCGATGGCTATTCTCTTGTTCTTCTTAAAGGCAGAATGATCGAAACAAAACGTCGAGTTCAGCGTCGTGTATAGAAAACCGTAAAAGGTTAAAGCTCCAGACGTAAGGTTGTATATTTTTCTTGAAATATTACTTGAACGCGATCGACTCGTGTTGCGTTGTAACGGCGCGGAAGGATACGTAACGGCGCGACATAGGAGAGAAATTTTGAAGAACCAGCAACGAGTCGATTTCCAGGCAATTGCAACTCGATTGCTACAGTCACGAGGTTAGTGGCTCGCGTGTTACTAATGGCCAAGAAAGTTCCACGCAAGAAAAATACCGATCCGGGGTGGTCTTACGGGCACACGTCTTACAGAAAAATCAGATAACACCCACACGCTCTACATGAATCGGCCGATACGGACGACATTATGAATCACAGGAGAAAATTGCTTGGTGAACGTGCTGCTCTAACGTCTACGGATAATTTAGTACCACTTCGATCAATTTCCTCCGTTGATAATTGAGCCTAGAATAGAATATCTCACAAATACCTGCGTATATCTGTTTGTATTTTATAAATGAGGAATTAAACGAAGGAAGGAAAAAGAATTAATAAATTATTCGAACGTAATTTAAACATCTATCTAGATGTATCTATGCTCGTGTTGCAACCACTCATCTTCTATAAATTGCATTAACATAGTGATTATGAGAAACATATATCCACTATGAGTAGATAGAACCGATACGAGAGGAATTAATTTAACGATATTAACAAGAATAAAAGTTGATGTACAGTTGGCCAGAAAAATCTACGTACACCTATCGAATCTTGCGTATTAATGGAAATTAAATCTCGTTTATATGAATTTTAGAAGACGAAGAAATAATTTACATAATTGGAGCTCATATAATAGGATTTCATTAATTCTCTCCATTATCTGTGATTTTTCGTTTACGTAATAGGAGTTTATATTATTCAAATAAGTGAGTTCAAGCACTGGGTGTTCATTTAACCGGGGCTAACTAAAATTTCCTTGAAATGAACGAAACTTTGCTGTGTAAACGTTTAGTTCACGAAACTGTTACAAACAGATCTCTGTTTACTTCTTAATAATAAATATGTGTCTCGGTTCAAAGAATACAAAATTTAATACCAAAATTGTCTTTGTTATAACATTTCACACTTAAGAAACATATGTAAATATTTTTGAGTGACTATATTTGCGCAGCAGAAATTTGTTTCACCTTTAGAGACAGGTAAACACGTGCATAGAAAGATATTCGGTCGACATGAACGAACAGTTTCTCCTTTCTGTCTTTCAGAACAGATTTAATCGGTATACTCTTAATAAATAAGTATATTGACATTAGATGGCCCGTTGTTAAATTATAATCAGCCACGGTACCTCGTCGGGCGACGGTTTTATTGTCAGACGCTTGACGATCCGGTAAAATAACTCATAGTATATTAAACGCGTGTAAATATTCTAAACGCGACGCACAAACTCGCGAGCATATTGTGTTTCGTTCGTTAACGAACTAAACTGACTTCCAGATTTTCTCTATAAATCCTGCAACGTTGAACTCGAATTTCTTCGCGACGCTCCTTGAAAACCACCGGGACAGACTGAAATATCTCTCTCACCCCCAAGAGACGAGGATAAAACGGTACGTCGCTCTCGAGAGGCTCTCGTTGCCTTTCCAGACGCAGAATTTTTCCAAAACGAGACACACGCTAATTCCCCGGAAGCTGCAGTTATGCTGAAAGGTCCAAAGAGAGGCAAACAATTTTCAGTCTCCAACCATTTCTTATCTTCCGGCGATTTTTCTTTTGTTTCCGCGCGGCTATACGTTTCTACCAACCCCTAGGAGAATCGTCGTGTACGCCAGCGTTTTACGAGTATTATCCAAACTTCTTCCCCATAGAGTATAGAGAGACACCGTAAATCTTGGCCGGTGGAAAGAGTCCCCATAGAAGGCGGTGAGATGAAAAACGGATCGTAGTAAGCCACTTTATCGGAACTTCCTAAGCTCGATGCAACGTCACATACAAATTCTTATATTTTATCGAACGCCGTTCCAACCTTATGAATCTGATCGAATCTCGTCCTTGTTGAAGCTTCAACAGAATTTGAAGAAAATTGACTGCATATACAAGACAGTCGCGCGAGCAGACTTGCGTTTTATCAAAAAGATATCACTCGAACATTACGAATTTGGTGAAATTTTGTCCTCGTTAAACTTCCAATAAAATTGATCTTCGATAGTACGGGAGTCGTAGCTTACGATTTAAATGACGACTGACTCTCGTTCTCGTCAGAGTTCGAATAAAATTCGAAGAACACCGAACTACTCGTGGTGTATAAAATAGTCGTGCGAATAAACTTACGTCTTGTCGAATCTCTTCCTCGTTAAAATTTCGATAAAATAGGGAGAACATTGACTCGATAGCTACGATTAAAGGAGAATTCAACGTGACTCTGTACGTTCGACGTCGTACTAACTAGTCGTACGAGTAAAAGCATAACATCTCTAAAAAGGGAAACCGCTGAAGAAACAAACAGGTGTCATCGGGATCCTTATTTTTCTCAGTAGCAAGAGGCGTCTGTCTCGTGACCGGTTCTTTGATCCACAATGGCGCTTCGACGCAACCAGATTGCAGCTCGGTCGAACGAACTGTCTGACTCGTGCACCGGGACGAATATCACTGTGGCTGCGAGAAAAACCGGCGCGTCACGCGACGCTCGTCAACAAGTTGGAAATTGGTATCGTCGTCAGGTAGCTGGCCGCCTTGTTCCTCGTCTCTTACGGGACACGAAACGGTTCACCGGTGGGTTTCGTGCCGGCCCGTTGATCCTCGCACTGGGTAGTGCTACCTACTTCTCTCGCAATGACTCGCTATGAATCTATAAATAAACTCGATATCACCGTTTCTTAACGAACTCGTACGCCAGACGATGATTTTTATTCGCGAACATCGCGTGTTCATCGATTAACGGCTGTTGCGTTTTGTTTGCGCTTACGTACCAACCAGGTACAAATACGTGGAACAATTTATTTTCCTTCGCGCGAAAAGTACTCGAGGGTGGTATGAGAAATCGACAAATCGTAGAAACGATTTCGTAGAATTTCGTAGAAACTGCTAATTTTCCACGGAGTTTCGCGATCCACGAATCTATAAATAGTCCGCAGTGGACGAAAGTTCGCGCGACTGGATTATCGATCGTAATTAAAGCAAATGATGCGAGGTACGAGAAGCGTTCCCGTCTGCGATCGATATCACGTAATATTCCGCGTTATGCCTGAGAATAAAAAAATACCAGGTAAATACGTTGAATTTGTCGCTATGAAACAGCGCACGGTGACTCAGTACGCTCATAATGTTACTGCTATCTTTATGTGCTTTCCAGATTTAGCTGGCAGGCTAACGAGAATCATCGCATGATAGGCCGAGGGTGAGCCCGGAATAAGAAAACGTATACGTTCTTCCATTGTGACGCAAACATTTCCTAAATGTCGACTAACACGTTTCCTTTATACGTTTCACAATTGATCTTTACCTGTACAAAATCTGTTCCATCCATCCACTGATCTCCAAGATCGCTGCATCTTCATTTATACCAAACAACCTCAAATTATACAAAACGAAAGGGAAACTAAAAGGAAAAATAACAAAATATCCTACAAATCGGAATTACCTCTTAGGACGAATCCATCCGCTGCTCACGCACTGCTGCGTACACCCCCCGAGAAAAAGGCGATCGGAGCACTTCACGGCGGGGGTGTTGCGTACTGAATGACGGGGTGCGCGTATACGTGTCTTGCGGAGCAGTCGCGCGTCGACTGAAGGCTCCCTTACGAGCAACGAATTCACATAGGAACGACAACGGCGACGCCACGACGCAACCAACCAACCCTTACCAGCCAGCCAGCCAACCAGCCGGCGAACCATCCAGCTAGCCAGCCAGCCAGTGGTTTTCTCTCGCTCCCCGCAGTATCGTCGCAACCCCCTGGTATTGCACGAACAACCCCCTCCACCAGGGATTGAAAACCACGCGGAGAGGGGCTGCGTGTATCGCCACGCGCCCGACAAACTGGAGGGGGTGTCTGCTGTTGGAATTACTTCGCCTGGCAAAAACTCACCCCCTGTCTGACTCTCGCGCTTTCTCTCTCTCTCTCTCTCTCTCTCTCTCTCTCTCTCTCTCTTTCCCTACGAGTTGTCCTTAGTTGAGAAGCGATGGAAGGGAGTTTAGGAATATGACGAACACGAAGTGAGGAGTCAGGGGGCGTCAGGGGCCGATGTACCCTGATCTGAAGGTCGCCAGGCACAAAGAAGATAAATTGGAATTTGGGCTTGTTCCTGGCTCTGGACCGACCGATTTTCTTTTATTCGTTTCTCCGTAACTCGACAATTCTTGCCGTTTCTAGCCGGAAGAACACGCAACAGCCAACGTTAAGCGCGTAATAGCAATTAAGAAGCAGAGAAACACTTTGCCACCCCTTGCTACTTTTTTTCGTAGGACAGGAGATGGAAATTACGGAGTGGAAGTAAGGTTCTCTCGTGTTACCATAAGACGGACAAGTTTTCGAGGGGTTTGTGAAGCGAGGGAGGCCGATGCACTCCATTACGAAGGTCGCAGTGGTGGCGGGACAGAGATAAATCGGGATTTCGCGATTGTTACTGATTCCAGGTCCTCGGGATTGTTTCGAGCGTTTAGCTCGGTCTCCCTTCCAACTATCATTGGAAACTTAACCATTTGAGGAGATTGAGTTTCAAGAAGTGAATTAGGGGAAGACGTGCAGTATAAACCAAAGATATTTCTTGCTTCCGTCGATAGATACTCACTGATATACTAATATTATACTTTATATGATGATTACGTGTGTGATGTATAGGAAATAAATAATATAATTCTCTGTACCATATTCCAGAGTCATCTTTGGTTTGTAAAAACAAATTTTAAATAAATGGTCGAATATCTTTCTTCGCGAATATTATTAGTCAATTTTTCGTTCGCCAAAAATTACAACATTTTTATATTTCCGAGTTGTTGGATTTTGTTATTGAATTTGAAAAAGACGAGCTCCTTCTATAAAATTATGAAGATATTTTAAACGAGTGAATCAGTCGTGTGCCTACGTATAGCCAAACTGAGAAGATTCAATCGGTTTCTCTCGCAACTTTCATTGAAAATAAAAACGTCGAGAAGCTGAATTAAAATCAAGTATTTAATAACCGTTTGCTATACGAAAGCTTAACGACTGAATAACGTATCTGAATTATGAATCTAAACGAAATAAAGGAAAATGAATATTGCATGGAATAAAAGATTAGAAGTTTCGAAAGCGAAGAAGTTTTTTCCCTCCCTGTTTTTATACGCGAGAATGAACTTCGAATGGAGCAGGGAAACAGGAGTGGAGAACTAGAAGACGAGGGCAATGTACCACGATCAGAAGGTCGTGGCACCGACATGGAAAAAGTAAATTAGGATTCGGCACCTACGAAATCTGTCGGGTCCTTGGACGAATAAATCGAACTGGGGGAGCTTAAGTTGACTCTCTGTAGATATCGAAACCCACCCTTTCGTTTATCGTCGGACGATTGATAAGACGCGGATAAACGTACAAAGTCAACCGGAATATTACATCTATCGTACGCTTTAATTTTACTTTTATTAAATGAAATGAAAAAAAAAATCGAAACTGATTCATGCTTCACGGATCGGCTAATATTTCTATGATTTTCTTTCATCGAGCAAAGAGAAAAGCTTGTATTATACGACGAGTATATAAATAGGTACCGACGCTTCTCAAGATTTAACTAAAATCATTCTTTGTTTAAAATTTATGAATCAGAAGAAACCATAGTAGATAAACAACTAGTTCCTATCATAAAATCACAAACTTAAAATAATCCAGGACTTTTGCATTTCGTAATGATATAAATTTCGAAATAATTAAAACATAGTACACGTGAGTTAAGAAAATAGAGTGTTCCTGGAACGATCAACGCTGTATATGTAAATATTCGCGCAAAAGTATCCAACTTTTACGAGGGATGATTTAAATTTCAAATACTCGGTTCGCGAATGAACTTTGTAGCACTGTCGCCGCTGAATTTCTCGTTTCTAAATCTTTATGAACGTCCGGCAATATTTGACGACTTACCGGGCGAAAAGACTGCGATATCTCGCGCCTCCAAACTAAAATTAAAAGCTTCTCCGCCCTCGTAATCTCATTGCCGGACAACGAAAAGATAATATTCAGTCGCCTGTGAGAGCAGACAATTCTAGAACGTTAACTTGTGCAATCGAAACTTTGCAGTAAGTTTGGTTGACAGTGTGGAAATGGCTCGCGACAGTCTCGCAGGTGGAATAAAAACCACCCCGGTGTTTAAGCGAACTTTTTTTTATCGCGTCGCGAACAACGGTGGAAGATAAATTCGAATCTGTCAAGATAGAAAGCGAAGAGAGCGAAATGAATTCGGCTGGCGGTGTTGCTTTATTTCTTTAAGAAAACGAGAAGCTTTCAGAAGGCGGAGGGTTCGCGATAAAAAGTTGATCAATAGAACGGAGGGTGCAATTCGTTAACTTACACCGACCACGACGCCTGATCGAAATTGACTTGTCACATTGATGGCAGAAAAAGAATATTGACCCTATAAACGATTCTGAAATTCGCGCTATCGATTACCACGATTCTATCAAATTAAAATGAAACGAAACCGCGATCAAGAGATTAAAAATGATTTTTAATGGAACTGATGTGAATTATAAAATGGAAGATCCACAAATAATGTCAACGTAATTCTATTGTTACATTCGAGAAACTTGAACCATAGAGACGAATGAACTCGTCTTCTCTGGTTAAAAAAAAGTTAATAGAACGAGAAATTTTTCGAGGGCAGAGGGTAGGATTAACTTATATTAATTAGAATACTAATCGAATAGTATAAACTTAGATCGAATCGTCGCATAGATAACACGAACGGGAGACTCTCTATAAACAATTCTGAATCTCGCACCACCAATTACAATGATTCTATCAGACTAGAATAAGACAGAACTCTAACAAGATGCATGCCAGAACGCATAAATTGAAGCTACAAATCATCCGATCGAACGATTACAAAAAGAATAGATATTTATCCTCGAGTTATCTTTAAAGCTGGAGGATTAACGACCCGATCGCTGCTTCCGTAAATTCCGCGACACAATTCAAACGTGTATCTCGAAAACATGAATATTCATCTCTCCCTTAAGCTCACAGCTCGCCGATGCATCTTCGACCGTGGAAATACAAATTCTGGGGCTGACGGGCCAGTTCGCGGACGCGATCACCGTGAAAAATAAGTTCTGTTGGAAGGATTTCGTGAGGATGGCGGCGGTTCAGGCTTCGATCGAGACGAGATTGGTGCACGAAGGAGCAAACCGGTTTCTCGGGCGAGTTGAAGGATGCTGCGGTGCCTGGAGGAGGCAAGGAACTTCAACGAGGAACGAGCGGAAGATCGATCATGTCGGCGTATAGCGACGAATCTACCGTATCGTGTAATTTCGGCTACTTAAGCACTTTTAAGAAAAGCAATAAATCCCAACACAGAGCGCAGAGTATCGGCAGAAATGACAAAGTTCGGTTATACCGCTGAGAACAATTGGAAAAGACAGGCGAAAGAATTTTCTCGTGTACTACCATTCAAAACTATTCTATTCGGAGATATCGGTAAATTTTTAGTAACAGTGTTTCAATTTGTTCAAAGCGTACAAATTAATGAATTAGCAAGTAGATCGCAGTAGATCATCGTTATAGAGTTAGTAGATCACGTTTATATATTTCTACCGTTTCAGATGATATTAGATTTTATACGAATTATTTTATTGAAGACAGATCTTTTAAAAAAGGAAACTCTGAATATTTTTGAACAATACTGCGCGATATATACATGTATAGTTTATCTCTCGCTTATATAAATACGAGCCATGTTTTATTGCTTGCACTATTCTTCTCGGCAATCGCGGGTCGCTAGTTACGAGGGAAACGTGCCACGACTGCGTCGAAATTCGACTGGAACTCCGCCAGATTTCTTTGATTAAAAGAAAAATATTGTTACGCGTCCACTCCGGCCGCACTTCGCTCGAATCTTCAATGTCGCAAACTCGTGCGAGAGTCTTAAACGACTTGGTTAAAAGCAGACCTACACGCTGTAATAGGTCGCGCGAAGAGCTGCAATTTGATCGGGTTCTTGGAAAATGTGTGTCATCGTATTTTACGGGATCTTCTCGCGGCTGTCTCTGAGTAAGAGATCAGATTATTCGCGTGTAATAAGGGTTACAAGCTTTATAGAGCGTGCTATATGTATCAAGGGTGTGTCTGCCCCGCACTACAACGCCAGAGTTTCCCCTTCGACACTACGGTCTCGTTAGTTTTATTCTCGTCTCGTGGTTTCTGTGCCAGCCAACCAAGGGCTGAAACTTCTCATCCAGAAACCGATGAGAAACAAAATAAATCTGGCGCTTTAAAGCCCTGTGCAACCTACATCTCCGTTACCGCGACTTTCTAAAAGCTGCTAATGAAAGGATGCTTCGGAAAGCTAGCAAAAAAAAAAAAAAAAGAAAAAAAAAGAAAAAGCAAGGCTGTGCCGATAATATAAAAAGAGATCGATTGTAGAATCGCTTACTCGTGCGAAACGTGATCGTAGCGAGATTAAACTTCTTCTTAATTATCGTTTCTTCTTACCTGAAACAAAAACAAAGAAGAAAGAAAATTAATGATGGGAAAGAGGCATTGCACAAGGCAGATCGCTTAAATATCGCGAGCCGAGCTTTTAATGTTTCGATGGCAATCCATTGAAAATGAAAAGCAGCGAATCGAACTGAAGCAACCCAGTAAACATATCGATTGCTCCGAGATGCAACCCGCCTTTTGTAACAGTCGACGGAAGAATGCATAACGAGTTTACAAAGCGAACGCTTACGAACGGATCGCTGTTGCAAGATTTATGGAGCAACACGAAGCATTAATTTTTCTCCGCGCGCTTCCATCGTTCTCCTAACCTCTTTTCCATTTTAAGTGCATTTTGTTCGCCGCCCATTCTTTTCCAATGGCTTGTAGTAACCCACGAATTATTCACTTCCACTCTCTTACCAGTAAAATCGTATTCCACTTAAGCTGTGAATTCTATAGAAAGTCGAACGTTAAATCGACTTTTCAGCTAATTCGCACGATTCACTCTTCAAACGTTTCAACTATGTTGAGTGTAAAGTATAGGAAAGTACGTAAGCCGAATATCTTGGAAGTATCCGCGTGAAAAGTCATCTTCTGTTCCCGTTTAGGCTAAACCGATGTAAATGGTGGCTATTCGCAAGGACGCGAGCTTTCTAACGCGAAATTTGCTATTCCTCCCACGGGAACAGTATCCGTAGCGATTACTCATCTTTCGGAAGAACAACCATAGAATTCCGATGATCGTGACACATAAGGAGCGAACACGAGAACGCGATAATTTAGGATCGTGACGTACCTACTCAGAAGGATATTCGGATGGGCGAAAAAAGAGCCGAAGAAATTGTGCAAATCGACGCGCACTCACGTCACTCAAAGTATTAACATCGTGCTCCTATCTCCTATATGTTGTTTGTATCTTATACCGAATTGAAACAAAGTGGCGGAATAAACAGAAATATGTTATTGACCATGCGTATTAGGACACTTACTCGCGTCACATGTTTGAGTCACACGGTAGCGACCAAATTGATCGATTGGTTGATATTTGATAAATTAGATAACGATAGTGTACTTTGATACAAAAGATACAGAGAATTGATATAATCAGTTTGATCAATCGTAGTGGTTCATTTATTAGAATATTCTAACAATGTTTATGTTACTTTATTTAGCATCGTTCGTTTATACGATTATATATTTATACCTATTATTTATTACCTTTTTCCAATACTAAATGACTCATGATTCGTAAAAAGAAGCGTTCATTTTTGTCCATTCTATTCACAGTGTACATCGAACGATCGGCGTAAAGGCTGTCGTACGATAGCCGATAACGCAGGAATATCTACATTCTGAAAGGCAATGTTTTATAATGTATACACGATAGTATCGTATGACGGAAATCTCGATATCTCATTATGCCGGTTGACACGCGCACCAGCCTATTCTGCGACAACTTTGCCTGATGATCCGCTTCTACCACTGGACTATGACTCATGTTTGCCTCGAAATATAAGTACATACATACACATACGCAGAAACTGCGACCTACGAAACTGAAATTACACTGCCGGCTCATAAACACCTGCTGTGTTCGTACGGAACGTGATAATTAATCTGAATCGTCAAAAGAAAAGATCAACGTTTATCGTTTGTTAGAATGTTCTAAACAAACAACATCTAAACAAACGTGAACATTGCACAAAGTTTTCCTTCGAACTGGTTTGGTTCGAACTGTAAATATCCTGATACTGATATTTCTAAACGATGTACAGCGATGAACGAAAGGAACGTTTGGATAGCTGTTTCACTATCATTCGATTATAATCTTAGAGAACGGAATTTCATCTTACAAGAACAACGAATGGATGTAATATATGTCGCAAAATAGGTGGTCGTTACTCCTATAAAAGTGTCTAGTGCAAGATAGCTGATACTCGTATGCAGGTTCCAATTTTGAACTTTCTTTCTAAACTTTCGTCAGTCGGTAACTTCTTCCATCGATCGAAGTCTACTTTTTGAAAGAACGATATAGTCTACTCTGGTTCCTGTAATCGCGCAAATGCGTCGTATTTTAGAGAAGTTAAGACTGTGTTCGTCAAAGGACGTGTAGAAATGTCGAGCGAAGCTTAATTATGATAGAGAGGTCAGATGGAAATGTACCGTGCTCCGGAAAGTTCTGATTAACGTTCAGGGAGCAATTGAAAAATAGCGTTCCCCTGTGTACACAGAGCTTCGTCCCGATGTCCCTTTTCGACAGAAGGACGGACTGACGTTTAAGTATGTAAAATTAATTAACGTTGATTAACGTTGTTCACGATGGGAAAGCTGTGAACGAGTTCGTGGGCCGAATACAGGGCAGGGATTACCACCCGCGGCAAGAACCCATTAAAAACTGCCAAGACTATTTGTTTTGCCGTCCACGCGCGTACAGCAGCCACGTAAAACGCTTGTCGTTCGTACTAAAAATTCGATTTCGCTTCTCCGTGCTGCGGTTACGACCGAATGTAATAACCATCTCCGCAGGATTATCCTCCATTAATCTCGATCGTCTGAATAAATCCAGCCTCGCACATTTTTCTCGCTGCTTTTATGCAGGTAGGAAGAGAAGGTACGGAATAGAATGGAAAAGATGGCCGATGTGTTTCAAAGAGAAAAATTCGTCGAGAAGGAACTGCAGCCTCAGCGAAGACAGGTTTAAAGCTTTCGTTCTCGTTTCTCGCCGCGATAACGACCAAGGACACTTTAAATCGCCGTTCGAGCCTCTACTATCTCTCGAATAACATATCCACGCTTGATCTCGCTGAGTAAATCGCCTTCGTAGAAAGAACCAGTGCCAAGTTCTCGACTGCGCTGCGCTGCGTTGTCTGAGAAGTCGCCACCGTGGCTGGCTAGCTTCTTCGTTGCTTCTTTCCTCTCGTCTCGCGATGAATCAGTGGAAACGCATGGAACAATCTTGTTCCTGGAGTGAACACGCAAACGACGTACCAAGTGGGAGAAAAGAAAAGAGAAGAGGAAGAAAGATCGCAGGGATCAGGAGTTACACGTGTAAAATGGAGAGTCGTAACGATAGAAGAATTTCGAAGAGAAAATGTTCCAGGCTTTCGATCGCGTGTGCTGAACTTTACTACCTCGGATATATTTTACAATCTTTCTAGTAGGTGTTACATCGATGTCAAGCATCGATACTTTTAGTAGGCAAGGATACAATGAGATGATAAATTAAATTTTTCAAGCGGGCACATCCATTGATCCAGTCGCGGATAAGACTTTATGCTGCACGATGCGCGTAGTCACTTTATCAATTTAAAAAAAGAAGCGTATGGAGACAAAGCATGTTGAATTTCAGGTTGTAAAAGGTATTTGTGACTCTAATCCCTGTATTTTCTACGATTCGTCGATTCCAATTTTATCGATCTGCCGATACATATCGAATACAAATATCTGTCAAAGCACGAGATAGACTTTTATCGAGGTTCTTAAAACGGTTTTATCATTTCTTGTTTATACATATTTTTATACACGTAGACTGGCCTGTCGGCTTAAAACGAGCGTTTTAAGGTAAGCAGGTACTTCAAGCAGCTATATCGAGAAACCTTTCGATACCACTCTTAATTCTATTCCATTCCAAGAAATACCATAGAAAGGCACTAGCTATCGTTTGAAACAAGAATATCTAAATATATGTATGATAAAATGATAGAAAATCTGTAACTGAGACGTAATGCTTTTCTAATGATATTCTAAAAGCAATTAAAGGTAAGTCTATCTGAGAAATTTCAGGAGAAAGCTTTGTGAGAAGGAAAAGCAAGTCAAAGATCATCGAGTCTATCCCCTTTTTCATCCCGGTATACACACGTGGAGGCCTCCATGAATTTTAATCGCCAAATGAGCGTACACAATTCGCGGACCGTGTAAACAATGGCTATATTTTTTCTGTGTGCTTGATTAAAATATTAATTGCGCGACAGATGCGGCTGAAAATGTAGGAAAAATAAGAGCAATATGCACACAGACTAACAAACAAAAATATGATAGAAAAAACGTCCAACCTTCCATGAAATTATTTAATAATCAAACTTATCTTGTTGGAAGTAGCATCCTTTATTGCGTTGGTTTCTATGAAATGTCGATTTTTCAAAGAAAACCTTTACCACGCGTAGTTGTTTCAAACCATCATGTATTTAATTTTAATTTAATTTTCATATTGTTCAAAATACTTTCTCGGCCATTTCATTTCATTATTCCAGGTTTGGAAGAAATAATGTATATTAGTTTTTCTTAGTTTCTCTATTTAGAGATTTTTTTAAAATAATTCGTGAATTAGAAATTGTTTAGGCAAAGCAGAATATCATTAATGTTTTTCATCTCTTCTTAGAATACTTTTAATTAATGATGATAATTTATAAATGTTATTATGTCTTTTGATAATAATTATTAATGTCTTTTATCTATGACCGTCATATAATATTCTTAATTAAAGATGATAACTTATAAATGTTATTATATCTTTTGCTAATAATTGAAACCATAGAGGGAAGTGATCCATCATTTAAAAATACTAATGTTTCCTCTTCATATATCTAACAATGTAAACATCAATATGTGATAACCTTATCCGAGTAACATCGTTAAAGTTTATCGTTGTCGACTTTGTATATTCGTATCAAGTGTGATTCACATACACGTCTTGTGAAATAGCCGCGATAGTGAATCTCTCATAGCTATGTCACAGGTTTAATATGTACTTTTATTTTCTTACCGACACTTGAGAACTTTCTTTCACAAGATAATACATCGACGCTTTTCTTTATTAACTTGGAACATTGCGAAACCGTCAGAGTTTTGGCCGATTTTGCTATACGACCTTTTTTTTTTTCATCGTCGTAAACAGAAACTCGTAAACTCGTATGAATATAAACACGACAATTATAACGTTGTCGCGAAGGTAACGAGAAGGTTGCTACTGTTCAATAAATGTACAAGTTTGAAGCTTCGATATTTAATACTTTCGCATAAAACTTGATGAAAAAATATTCATAGAAATGTAAGTGAACTAAAACGAGAAAAATACAAATGGGAATTAAATAAAAAATATTACAATGGGGAAAGAAATATAGAAACGGAAATAAAATGGATATGCGGTTACACGTATGAAGATTGATTTAATTCATTCTATGACAAATGAAAGAAATTACAAACTTAAAATCAAATTCCTAAATGAACATTATACTGCACGATACAATTTTATTTCTACTGCCGCTACTTTCAATTAAATTCTATTGTGAATAAGCATAAACTTATTCGTATGATAAAGTAAACGTAAACAGATTAATGTAGAATTTGTATGGAAATTCATAATTGTGTTAACACAATTAAGGAAATGAAATCTAGCCAGAGAAGTTTATTCGAGTCATGAAATATTATAACTTAACGTTGAATAATTTGTGTACATTTTACATCTTCAACTGTCTTATAAATAGCTGTAGTCTACCTACATTGCAAAATAAAAGCACGAGAATGTAGAAGCAGGGTAGATTCGTGAAGCTGCATAGATCAATACGGACTCTGGTAACAAAGAACCAGGAACAATCTAAGAATAAGTTTCTCCAACTTGCCCAAAACTCCATTTAGGATATTTAGTTATTTAGACCAAACTAATAACGTACATGCTCTTAATATTCCTGCTGTAGAATCTTCGTAAAAGGAGAACAAAGTACGTAAGTAAGATATACTTGGCAATTTCATTGATAAATTATTAAGTTTCGTGACGTACGATATTTATCAAAAATGGCATTTTGTTAAAGTTGTTATACCATATGATAACAATGAAAGCGAGTTGAAGCATAATATGTTTACGGCGTTACGATGACACTGTATGGCGTTTCATTAGTTAGCAAGCAGTTTCACAAGCAGGTGAACTGCGCGATGCACTCACGGCTCGTACCGTTATGTCAAAAAGCCTGACACGACGTGTAAAAGTCAGGATCAATAGCCTTGAGGACTTTTATCGTCGAAATAAATTACGTTTCAGATAAGGCGACGCTTTTCAACCGGTAGCAGGCGAAACAATTGTAAAAAGTAAGCAAAAAGAATGCTGACAAAAGGGAATCAACACCTCGAACAAATTTAATATCCTTCTTTGAGAGACGCGTTACGCGGAACAGGAACGTAATTGAACAAATCGA
This sequence comes from Bombus pascuorum, assembly GCF_905332965.1. Taxonomy (NCBI): domain Eukaryota; kingdom Metazoa; phylum Arthropoda; class Insecta; order Hymenoptera; family Apidae; genus Bombus; species Bombus pascuorum. Next base: position 10,660,375 of record NC_083497.1, on the reverse strand, counting down.
ACTATACGCTACAGTTCCCTTTGATTAAGAAAACGTATCGAAGAAACAAAAGACTTCCTTTGATAAAGCGTTGCGATTTTAAATTTTATTCGTTTCCATTGCATGCTAGTTCGAGAACAGACATACATGATTGCTTTTATTAACAAATACCAATTATAGGTAAAGCACGTAACATATTTCTATTCACATCTTTGGCAATATTTTTATCTTACGTTCTAATTAATTGGTGACCAAGAACAAGGAAATAATGAAACCGACAAAAGTTTACTATAATATACTATAAAGAATGTTTTATAAAATAAACGTCTCGTCGTCGATGATCTTATATCGCATACCAGGTAATATTTAATCAGAAGGAGAAGGAATGTTGGTAACAAAACGACGACGTCGACGAACTTTGGCATGCCTTGTTACCTAAGCGAGTTAGAAAAGCACGTTTGATGCTTGCTTGACCTCAGTAGCCTTTATCGATCCGTCTCCCGAAACTATTTGATTAGAAATCGCCTTAATTAAGGGCGTCCGCCCTTTAATTCCGTCCCATCACCTTATCTGTTCCAGTCAAAGTGCTCGCTTTATTAAGATGAACATCGACAGTATTAACGCTCGTTCGAGGGATTTCGTGATCTTCTCTTATTACGAAAATAGATACAATTTTTATTATGAAAATTTATTATTGTTTCTAAAATATCCATTGGAATATCTCGATAGTTAATTGAACATTTCCATATGCCGTCGTCGTTGAAAAGCAAACGCGATTTCACGTACGAAACGTCGCGTCGGCGTGCGAAGCGCCGAGTTGCCTAAACGCGATACAGGAAATTGGGCATGAGATTGAACGTTAATCCTTAATTTGTCCTGGAAGCTATCGTTTCGGAATGGATTTTATTAGATCCAGTGCAGAGGAAATCGAATCTACAAACTGACGTATGCCGCTCTTGCGCGGATTGTAACGTAACTATATTGGCGCGTATTTTTGGTGCTTCTGGCATCGATTTTCGGATTGCAGGTTGCACGAACGTCTACAACTACAACCGTGTTATTTGCCACGAAAGGATGGATTACGCTTATACAATAGTAAGCTTTAAACAGATTTTCAGGGAAAATTTCGTCGACGGTCGATCATTTCTGCTAATTAGCTGGTTATTGCCCCGAGCAGAAAATAGAGAAGGGATTTACGTACTGGAAACAAAACGCGATTGTGTCGACGCAAACTATAGGAGGGTAGATGCACCCTTGGAGTCCGGGATACGTACGTATTCCTTCGGTTGTTAGTCTGGCCATCGACCGTCTGCGGGGCGCGTGTCCTAGGGCAAAGACCTCTGCTCCTCGTATATCCTGCCAACCGTTTCTAACGCTTCGCTGCTTTTCGAATGCGATCGAAAAAATATTTCGTGTCACGTTAAATTCAAATCGATGGTCACAAATTCTACCGTCATTTTGAAATAATAGATACACTGTTACTGAAAAATTTTGGGATACTTCTCTTCGGACAGACGTGATTTAATCACAGAATTATAAATCGGTTCTATGTGGACCAAAATTTTCTTATCGTTGCTTTTGAGGCGTAATCGAAAAATGTCCCGTGTCATTTTAGATTTAAATCACCGATAGTCAAACACTTGACAAGTACTTTAATACGCTGCCGCTGAAGAGCGTCAGGACACTTACTTTTGATAAGATGTGATTGATTCACAGAATTACGTGAGTCGACATGATCGAAAATAAAAATTTTATCTCGATAAATTAATTTGTACACTTGAACCAAATCTATATTAGATTGTCCCAAAAGTTTCATTCGTTCTATAAGGAAATAATAGATACATAATATTTTGTTCCGGTAGAACAAAATAGATCATACACAATTCAATAGAATAATATAAAAGAAAAAATGTTGCGTACCTATTATTTCCTTATAAAGCGAAAGAAACTTTTGGGACAATCCAATATACATTTGTTTCTATAAATTGATCAAAGTACGGAAATAATTTTTTAACCGTAGAAACGTAAATGGAATAACGCGACTCTTGTGAAAAATAAATGGCAACAGCGGAAAGTGGAGCTCGGAAAAATAGAAAAGGAGGGTAGCGTATAATTAAATCCGAGACGAAAAACACACGAGGTTGTAACGTTGCCACGTTTATTCAACCACCTGTTCAACCCTTCTCAATTCCCATCTACTCTCGAAGATAGAAGCACTCTCCTCAATATCTCTTTTCTTCCAGTTAATGCTTCCAACCATCTTTATTATACGCGAGTCGTATATTTTAATCGATTTCGTTCTGAAAATTGTCTTCTTAACCGAGTCTCATTTAGAATAGCAAAGAGACGTATAATGTTATTATTAATACAACACAAATCCCAATAAGAACACAATGTACATAGACACGTGATCATATACGTACATGTGGACGAACGAAGTCGTCAATGAATGATTCTTAATTCCTATATTTCCAGCTTGATTAAAATTTCGACATTACTCGCTAACGACAACCTTCCTTACAATTCATGAAAGTTGTCCAATGTAACAACAGACTATCTAAAGAGCTAAAGATGCACGTTAACGTGTGTAGCGCGAGCATGTTGCAAATATTTCGGAGACACATATAATATGAAATTTAATGAAAGATGAAAGATAATCTGGCACATTACGTACCTCGTTAATTTCGAATAATGCCAGTATTCCAGTTCGTAACTAAATGAAACCATAATAAGCTCGAATGTACAAAGAATAATGATAAAATATAATTACAATATATGCGCTTGGTATATTTTATTTATTTATTTACGAGTTTATTTTAAGCTGGTCCTTTTAACGATAAAGTCACTAGTGACCACCGATGCACTAAATATAGCAACCATTACTAACCAAGAAAAATTAACTCAACACTGTCAAGATTTAGCCCTAAGTGATTAATATATCTCGATTGAAGTACATCGGATTTAGAATTGCGCACGAGTCAGGTGTATGGTTATGTCTTCGGTGCATAATCCAATTCACAAAACGGGCTTTGCTGTAATGCACGTGTACCAGGAAGTTGCATAAGTACAGACGACCGCGTACTCGCGAGGTCTTAATATCGAGAGACACGAGGGGCGATCGTCGCTTGACAGAATGCAGCTGAAAACCAATTTAAACGTATTAGCGTAAATTATTATTGCCGCGGTTGCACTCGTGACGCGTGTATGATAAGACAACATGGAATATTCTCGTTTCTTACTTTACTTCGAATATCGGTTAGACTGTAATTCATGTAATTCACGTAACAAATGTATTCCAAGCTAGTTTAGTTGGCAACAGATGTGTAACTTTGTAGCGTCGATATTTAATGCTCTAGAATTTTCTATAGATATTAAATTTCGCTAACGATTATCATGCGTAATAAAACTTTCCTGTATATTGGGAATTTTTGTAACAAAATTAAAAAAAGATAAAACGACATATTAAGAAATAGATTGGAAATTGTAAGCGACGACTTAACTCATCCTTGACAAAAATATGAATCTGTATAAAAATACAAAATCTGTATAGTCTACTAATAATCCATACGAAAATAATCCAAAATATATTTCAACGTTTCTTAAATCGTATTCGATCTGAATAACGTGTATATTTCTTTCTTTTGATACAGTGCTTCATGAACGCCATTTATTCGATAGATAGTTCGATATGTTCTGGCATCTGGTTCGATCAATGTTTGCGAGATAACGGATAGCAAAGCGACGTCTCTGTCGATAGAAACCACTTCTTGATTTGCAAATGGCAGCGGTGAAAAGCTCTGTTCAATGGATAATGGATTTTTTCTGTGCTTTTTGCGAGGCCGATGGAGCTGTAAAATAGCAACGTCACAGTAGCTATAAAACAGTTCTCGGGGCGTGGAAACAACGGTACCTATCTTCTTGTAAGATTTCCTTATAAAGACAGTTACACTACAGACACCTACTTCGATGCCATCGTCTCAAAATAACAGGAATATCAGTGTTGCGCCATGAAACCGCGTTAGCTCTACAGAAATTAGAAATAATTGAATCGCAATGCGGATAAGAAACTCGTCTCGAAAAATGATTTTAGAATTTTGTACAATCAATCAGAAAAATGTATCAGATCCCATCGCTACTTGTAGGTTCTCTATAAAAATCAAAAATTTACAGGATCAAAGATTTCGTAACTTCTAGCACAGTTACATTCCCAGAATTTTCTCAGCCAAATATCTTACACTTTTTTAGTTCATTTTCATCAGAAATATGTTGATATAGTAAGCAAATTCCTATTCATTTTCTGTTCATATATATAGTGAGTTGCAGAAATATTTATAGCCTTAAGAATATTAAATGTGCGACGATTTGTTCAAATCTCCATTTATATTGTAACGAATTGCTTTCACAATTGATTTCCCAATGAACGATATATCAATCACAAGTTTAATTACGATGTTGTATATTCATATTGAGAAATATGGCAGGGTACATATCATCGAAGAACGTTAGCCATTTGTATTCATCTATGGATAACATATCGATTTAACGATGTCTATTAACATATAACATCCATTTCGAGCCATATAGACCAGAAGAGACCAGGACTAAAATAAATATACATTCGAGCTGAAAGTATAATATGTGTAAATGGTTAATTTATAATTAATATTAATAATTAATAATTAATATATTAATATTAATTAATTAATCGTATAACAAACTGTTTTTCATCTCTTCGGATAAGTCAAGTATATCAAATTATACGATTATATGTAAACTTTCCTGGTATGGCTAACTGTATGCATTAAATGATTCGAATGCCATACTATCGACGATAGTCTTCCTAGTTCTTCCAACGAATGTATTTCGTTAAGTCGACAGGTGTTTTTGTAATAGATAATTCATGCGCGTTTCTCAAATTCACGGCGCAAAAGTCTTCCGCGTTTCGCTAGACATCGACGATTTGCTAACCTGCCGAGAAACATTTCGGCTGGTTTATCACGGTATTACAACATTCAGAATCTTCCGAAGAATGTCCAGGAAAGTGGAACGCATTAGAAAGCAATGCGGAACGAAATGTTTTAAGGCACCTACACACGGGTTTACGAATTCTTTGAAACATCCACCGTGCCACTCGTTTGACGTACCTTGTTCCAAAGAGGGTTCGTTTCTCCTGCAAATAGATGTGGAACATGCTCTGCTTCACGAACGACGAACGAGTTTCCACGAGTAAAAGACACGTCATTTTCGTTCCGCCTATGCTATGACGTGTGCACGCGACGAATTGATGCTCTCTGTGAGTAAACAGAAACCTAGACCCTTTTTTCACAACAATTTTACCTAACATGTACGGTAGAATCTCGAATATTGTTTCCAATTGTTTTTATATCATAGTTTGTTGTTCATTTTCCAAATCAACTTTTGCTCGGAATACTTGATTTAATCAAATTATAATAAGAGTTTATTAAATACATTAGAACCTCGATAATTACAAAACAAGTATTTTGGGAATTTATGTATATTGTAATAGATTCGTGATTCAGTGTAAACAAACTTTGGATCAAAGGAAAATGTTCAACTCGATGTCTAAAATATTAGTCGGAATTATCATTACGATTACGATAATCAGTTCGATAAGGTTGTTATATAGACGATAAGAAATCGATTACCACTTCGTAATCGCGTGACTTAATTACACGCCACACAGGAAATAGATTAATATTTGGTGCGTAAACTGATAAAGGTAATTAGTTCAATTAATAAGGTTCAACGACTGTAGCATAATCGTTTGCAACAGACGATTTCGTGATCCTATCCTAGGAGAGTTCCTATGGTGCAGTGAGAACAATTTTCCAATGTTGAAGCAAAGTGAGGCAGAAATGGTGGAGACCGGGGAGAAGACAGTGGATATAAGAAGGGATTAAATAAAAAGAATAAAGAAAGGATGGTGAAAGTTAATGAAGAAAACTTACAGACGAAACTTACAGACTAAAGGAAATATCGAGGAAGAAAAAAGGAGAAACTGAGTGTACTATCGTTTACTTACTTCCTAATGAGACAATTTTTTTCAGGAGGATTCGCCCTGTAGAAAATCCAGGCATCAAATAATTCGACCAAAGAAAATTCCGAACAGATATCACGAATCCTCTTTCTTTAATCGTCTGTACGAATACAATGGAGGTAAGGCACGGAATTATTCATCGTTCCCAGGTCGGATAGCTCGCGATTCTTGTCACGATCGCGTTTACCATGATCAAAACTAATATAGTACGATACCGAGGAAAAATAAGCTCGAACTTTGGCCTTTTTAACAATTCAATTTAACTTGACAAATCCTAACGATCGATCGTTATAAAAGTGGACAGTTTGTTGCCTAAGATAATTGCAAAGGAAAAGCTGATCCGATGTCTCAAAGCTTTTCTGCCAGTACACAGTGTACATCATAATTGACGATTCTGAACAGCTCGATGTATTCATGGAAATCCACGTTGATCGAACATCATTGAAAATCTGTCAACTACACAAATGGCTCTGATACTTGACGTGTACAGGTTATTCGAGTCGGAACCACCAAGCTTGTAGCAGCAAGCTTTGTTGGTAATTCGCTTTACGGCAATGCAGAAAGTTCGAGCTGAAATTATCATGGAAATACGGACGGGACTAACATCGGCGGATCATTAGAGCGCGAAACCATTTCGTTGCTGGGTTCCGATAGCCGAGTCGATCGGTATAATAAATGTAGAGGAATTAAACATTCTTAAGTACACTCGAAGGGATTGCAAGACAGAATTAACGTGGAAAGAGAAGGAGAATAAATTTTTCATAAGATGCTTCGAAGCTCGATAAATTATGGACGCATTCTGATGACTGCCGAAGAGAATCGACGTCTGATCGAAAGGTGGTCGCGAGTTTCTCTCTCTCTCTCTCTCTCTCTCTCTCTCTCTCTGTTTCTCTCTCTTTCTCTTTTATTCTTAAGATGTTCGATGAGAAGAGGAGGACGATTCCCCGACACTCAGAAGTGGGTGAGACAAGCAAGGAAGGAATTCCATTATCCCGAAGGCTGGATCCACCGAGTTCTCGTCTTGGTATCAGGCTAGTACCTTCCACGCTTCCTTCCTTCCTTCTTCCTTCCCGAGTCCTATCGTGGCAAGAACGCAGCTCACTGCTCAGAATACCTCATTTCCTTTGTCCGCATCTTTCTCACAATCCACGCGATTCCTAGTCTGGCCGGTGTAGCTGTCTCACTGTTAGCCGTGCAGCTTCAGACAAAAGCGAATTGGTCGACGCAGCTGAAACTCGGTAAATTGCGCGTCCAACTTTTACGCCGATTTCCTCTATCCCCTTGCCGATATTCAATTGCGAACAAATCGAACACCGTCTGTACAACATCAAGCTACGAGTGTAGCACGTGATGGTATCTGAAACGCTTCGAATCGCTCCGAATGTTTATGGGTATCTTGATACAACTTGACAGAGGGTGATGGTTTCTCTTGGAGAAACAGGTTGAAAATTTAGAATAAGGCTTTTGTATATGAGACTTTCCATATATATATATACATAGACTTTGCGTATGTAACTTTCGACTTGATGAACTTTCTGTTGGAATTTTATTAAATCAGGAATGTATGATAATTTAATGTTTGCGTATAAAATATCATGTTCGACATTTGGAACAGTTCCTACGTTAATAAAAGAGGAGAAACTTTTCCAAATATCCTGTTTCTCGAGATCCATTCTTCTGTGTAGTAGCATTTACATTTAAATCCGTCAAGACGCTCGAAATATCCAAGCCTTCCAAGACTTTAGACATTTTCAGAATTCAAGACCAAATTCAAGACTTGTCAAAGCTTTTAAGAGTTTTGAATAACCTTCGAGCTGTTTCGGATCTCCATAGGCTTGGAAAACTTTAAATTTCTTCGAAACTGACATTCGTACGCCCATTACTAAGTGTATAGCTTAAGTTTAGATAGAGACGTTCCGAACTTTTCCTATTCCTCGATCGACTCGGTTACGACAACTCTTATCCAGTATAATTGCTTTTAAACGAATTCTTTCATCGTAGAGCCGCGTTTAATTTCGAGAGTTCTTCTCGCGAATCGCGTTATCCTTTGTCGGTGCGCAAAGCTACGAGATGCGCCGAGATGGTCCCGATCGATGTCCTGCATCTTCATACAAAAGATACTTCGGCCGAGAGCCGAACGGTGAAGTGTTACGGCCGAAATACCAATTCGGGTCAATAACTCTTTCCTTTCGCGTATTCACAAAAGACAGGTCAGCCCGACACCTCCGACGACGGTGTTGTTTTAGGATGAAAAAGCGAAGAAGATCGCGCACAGATGATAAATCAATATCTGCTTAACACTTCAGTAGAGCTATGCGGCACAGTAAAATTTCCACTGCAGGATACGTAATTTTTTCACCGACTGCGGTCAATTACCGTCTGTCTGACAGCTTTTCGCGGAATATCGTTCAAATAACGAAAGGAACGCAAATAGAAGCGGCGATTTTATCCTTTCCACTTCCTCGTTTTCCTTTTATGTTGAAAATTCAGTCGCGCTGTATTAACGAGAGAAGTCAGTTGTTCGAATCTATGTATTAATTCTACTGTTTCCTTCGCCTCTTCTTCGTTTTTGTATCTCTTCGGACATCTCGGGGCAAGAACGTGATAAGCAGATTTAGCCTTCAATTATCAATTTCATCTTACTATAATAAAACTGCCCTTTGATCCGATTGTAGAGTTAAATATATGTATCCTAATAATTTCTTGATCGTCGATTGTTAATACCTATTCGTAGAAGTTGTTCACTTTCTAACTATATTAGCCATCAAATGACGTCAAACTAAAAAATCAACAGTCACGTTTCCCCGTATACTGTGCATATTGTTAGCATCGAGCGATGAACACATTTAGCGAATCATATAACAGATTCTGCGTGTGTCTATTCGACGATAACCGTAAGCCCCGCAAATTTAAAAAGCTTCGTAATCCCTTAGCAAGATATTAATATGAAGGAACGATAAGGAGGAATAAAGGAACAAGAGATTGTTTAGTACATGGAAGAATAAACCTCAGAATCAGAATAAACATAACAGCGATCTTTTATCGCGCGTTCGAATCCCTTTCGGTTTTGTCCGCTGTGCAGCTTCTTCTTTTCTCACTTTCCACTTCTCTCCGTGAACTTTTGCCAGATCGTGCTTTCCAGCAGTTCAAGTGTACACTTGTCGAGCTCCCTTCGTGCTTTCTTACCGACGTTACAGCTGTTTGTAAGTTCCGCGGCAGGAGAATATCTCAAAGCTAAGAAGTTTCGACTATAAGACAAACACGACTTTCGAAATAAAACGAAATTACACGACGGAGATCAAGGACATAGCAATCGACAGAAACGAACTCCAGTAAATGCACTTCTCAACTTTTAACGATTCTATAACCCCTCCGGGACTGAACATTCCGATCGCAGAAGAAACATAGAAATTTATGTATTTAAAGATAGCAATGTTAAACCGATCTGTAAGTTAATCGCCGTTTTAAATTCATGTAACAGACACTTTCATTTACAGATCGTCTTTCTACGTGAGACTTAAATCGCCTTTACAACATTTTGCCACATTTCGTTTCAAATTGTATTAGCTCTATTTTATTTTCCAATGAGTATAATATTAATTTATATGGAAATACGCGAGTATCTAGAGTTAGAATGCAGTATTCTATTTTATTAAGAGCGAAGAGGAAGACCTTTTAAAATCAGCAACAGGATTCAACGTAATTTTTAATAAATAAGTGTTCACCGTTGCACAGTACAATATCGATAGTTCAAGGAAGTGACACATTAAAGGGATATAAAACACGAAAACAATATCGATGTATTTGAAACAAGACGAAACAAACGTGAAATGCGATTGAACGTGATGCTTCCGTTGCATTTACCTCGGATCGAGTCACCAGAGATACTTGTCCGAGGCATCCGAAGGCCTCGCCGCAAATAGAATCGAGTTTTTTCCGGATTAGACGGAGAATTCCATCTCGATTCTTCGTAGACGGGCGCACGCAACGCATCACCGCGGAATCGGAATTTCCTTTCACCATGAACGAAAACCAGTTGTGCAAGAGGCTTTTTTACCGCATCTCGGTGCTCCACGTGTCTCTGTCGCTCCGCCGATTGTATAACTGTTCTGTTATCAGGACCGGTGATTTCAACATAGATAAAAATTGATAAGGTGAACGGGTCCTGAAGGTATGACCGGGTTTATTACGCCAGATCGAACCACAGAAGTAAAAAAAGGACCGAAATTTTTCATACCTCGCACAAGCGTGGCGGTCGAACAGATTGCAATCGCTTTGCGAGGCAAATAAATCTGTGTTATTAGATCTTTTCCACGGATCAGGAGACATGGCGTAAATCGGTAGCCACGATCTTTAATTAATTTTTCGTCACGTACGCGTGCAGAACTTCGGGACCACGAATCGCGATCAACTCTGGTTTCTGACTCGTAAAAAACGAACCTGTTTCGCGGAGACGGGAAAACTGGATCCCCGTGACACTCGGAGTAGCGTTTCCTGCCTCTGAAACCGAGAAACACGTTCTCCTGACCTGTCACGGCTGTTTTCTTGAGAAAGCAACGCGAGCCGGGAGAATCGTGGCTCGCGTGCGTCGCTGTACTTCGTCAAAATAATCTACTCGATAATTATTCAGCCCGATTTCATTAGACTTACAAGGAAAAAACGAGCACGAATTTATTAATATTCTCTCTGACGAGTTCGATCGATATTCACAACAGTTTAGTTTCCTAGCGTCTTTGCCCGATTAATCTAAATGAAGTTCCATCGGTTCGAGATTAGCACCACGCCAGCCAATATCCAGCATACTGAAATACGCTTCTATCCCTACGCTAATTCCCTGCAATCTTGCATATACGATATACCGCGCTCCGATGTATTTATATACCGAGTGTTCCTACAATAAGTAGCGGAATACTCTGCCGTCGTCGAAAAATAAGGATGAGTTTTATTAGCTGTCGGTTCTATAATAGAAACGCTTCTGTGCCGAATTCTGTTGTGTCAGAACTTACCAACAGTGAGCACAAAGTTTGCGACAGTTTACAAGTCTCGGGGAAGCTTAACAATTTCGGAAGTATGCGAGAGAAGGGTGGCTGTAAACCGGAAGAGGATTGTTTCCAGACTGATATTCGCGCTTAGTCGTGCTTAGTTCATTCACGGTACAATTACACGCTAGGAGAAGTTAGAACTATCCTGTTACCATTACCATCGTCTATGGTTTTACAAACCTCATAAACCAACATCGAAGACAACAGAATTTTGTTTCATCCTTAATCTGTATACCAGAACTGAATTCTATTTTTGTTATTTCATGATCGTTATGAGAGGATCTCGTCTAACAAGTACATAGTAGGTTGTACGAAAAATTCGTAGCATCTAAATATTTTTTGAAAGAAGATTCCTACAGTTACGGACAACGAAACGTCTAATTCTAGTGAAATGTATTTCGACTTCCATCAACTATGTTTTTCCGGATAACCTAACCCACTTTTAATTACACGGCGTGTTTCGTATGTTAAAAAGTTGTTAACCTAAAACCTTAAGTATACGGTTTTGCGCTCCTATATGGCGGCAACACCCTGTACACCGTCTGTTTGAGCACTCGACTCGACGTTATCACCTATGCGGTGCTGAAGTACCGAGCACACGAACATGCAGACGGATGCATATAGGTGCACCGGTACAAGCCGCCTCGCTCAGGGCTGCACGCATGTAAATACACATACACAAAGGTGTAGAGTGCAAACATAGATGGACGCACACCGGCGCAGTACAGTGTACGAAGGGTGGACGAGCACGAAGCTATTACTCGCTTTACGAGGGGCAACACGTTGCTGACGTTTACGGGCGAGCGAAACCCACCAAATGCACCGCCACGATTAATTCCCGCGCGCCTTGTTCCAATCCGAAAGTTTTACGGAAAATACGATACCTGGGGGGAATGCTCGACGAGCACCTTGCCCTTCGGCAAGCACGGTATCAGTGTGCTTTCCAGGGACAATACCCGGGTCGAATACGATTTTCCTCTGCTTTACAACGCGGACACAGAAAACGGATAATTAAGGAACCGTTCTATTTCGGAGCGAGGTTGTCCGCAGAAAGTTGGAATTATGGTAACACTTGTTGTGGGATAGCGTGAATACGATCTCTGGCGGGCTTGTCTGTGTCGCTGCAATGGTACGAAAACTGGACGTTGTTTTCCCTTTTTGTACGAGTTTAATGTACAAGAGCATTAAATTGTACCGTTTACTTTTGTCGTGTTATATTTTATGTTAGTTACAGTGGATACCGAAAATATTGACACCCCTTTGTATTTATTGTAATAAATGCTGTAGCTAACATGCTGTAGCATGTGTATACTACCTGATTAATTAGATGCAGGTACTTTAAATTTCATATCGTTTAGCGGTACTTCCACGACTACAAAAATTCGATACTATGAAAATGAAATGTGGAACTTGATAAGGTCATATGCGAATACTTTCCGTAGCCACTGTGTTATATAGCGGAATATTTCCCTTCGAACAAAGAGTTATATTCTCCTATGGCTTGTTTAAATATCACGTGGCAAAGGTTACTCGCGGTTGTCTAATGTTTTATCGTGCAGGCAAAATAATGGGATCGCCATTATTCAGCGATTACGACTGGTTTCGGCTTGGCAGCGGTGCCAATTTTTAACGGCGTTTTGCAATGCGTATTCGCGCGACACAAGGAACGCTCTCTTCCTTTTTACCATGCATATTTTATCGAAAATAAAATGGAAAACAGCCAAGTACCGTGGCACGGCGCAGGCACGACTAGTAAAATCCATACAATCGTACCTATCTCTTTTTACCTTTACGACAGTGGTCACGACGCGACGATTTAGATTCACAAAAGCGGCGAACAGCGACTCGCGAAGGGCAATAAATTTCAATTTTATAACGTGAATTGCAATTTTTCGTCGCGAGCCTCCATTCCTTATGCTTCTTGTTGCGTCGTTCGCGCTCATAAGCCGCGTCCGTAGGTTGCTTCGTTATCTCCATGTTCTTCACGTATACTGTTCGATCAAGATCGACACAGTGTTCCTTTCTGTCGCGTAACGTCGCAGTCCCTCAAGGAATTGCGAAAACAGCCGTGCAGCATAGGAAGGAGCGACGACAGATTTTAATTTACCAGGAAGTAGAGATTACACCTGGAAACGGAGCACAATGGTGCATTGTCCGTGCACAAGCGTCAGCTTTAATCACGGATGTACCCGCCTTTGTCAATTTCCATAGTTCAATTCTTCGTTGCCTATGATGCTCGCCCACGGTTTCGTTCGAAACATCGGTGAATCTGGTACGCATTTGTCAGCGTGTACTTTATATCCGCGCGCGCCACAGAAACAGATATGCAGGCAGGCTGCATCGAGGCCACGATCAAACAATGTCTATTGTGTAACGTAAGCGATACCAACGACTATCCTCGTCTATGTTGATACCTCTATTATAGAAATGAATTTCACAAGTATTCGCGCTGTACGCGACCCTTTCGTACTTCTCCGCGAATCGTGTCAACATTCTCGACAAATTATTCGCCTGGCCTCCCCGGTATCCTTGACACCCACGAATCCCGGCGTTAATTAAAAAACATATACGTGCCCACGTTCTCACGAGTACGCGATCTAAACGCGATATCAATGTTTCAAAATAATAATAAAGATCCGCCGAGATGGATTCGTCGATCGCCGCCCGATATCAAAACCAACGATTCTTTGATGTAACCTGCTTTCCTGCCCACGCCTCTGATCTCTCAAACAGACCGAATGGAAAAAATAAGCGATCGTCGAAACTTCAGCCGCCCACGTTATAACGGTACAATCGTGTACATACGTGTGGCACAGGTAAACGGGGTGTACAGGGTGTACCAGTAATCATAGTACAATCGACAAAGTGGGGATTCTATGTGAAAAAATACGTCGAGAATGCGGAATAAGATTCTTCACATAACGATTCGTTATCGAGAAAATGAAATTAACAAGTTTATCAAGTACGTATGTACGTGTACGTCAAACCAATTCTTAAGCAAAGATGCTGAAACTTTATTTTCTCGAAAATGAGAGTGTTAAATAGAACGATGTTATCTTACATTTTTGACTCGTTTCTACGCGTGGAATAACTTCTTGTTAATTGTTTACTCATATCCGTCCACTAATTAGCCAAGTTCACGGTATCTTTAATAAATTTTCAAACTCGATTTTCTCGACAACAAAGAAAATTTTCTTGTATATTTCTCATTGATATTTTCGCGTATAATCTGCGTCTTCTCGATTGTAGCATGATTACTGAGGCACCCTGTATACGTGTACACTTCTGAAATTGCCGCGTCGATAAACTTCACATGGAGCAACGCAGCGATATCTATGCGCGTATACATGTACACGTTTGTACGTTTGTTTATGCGCGTCTCGACTAACCGAGGTGCAAGCTAGACTTTCCGGAATACGATAAGAATAACGACGTCGATAACAAACCAGCTATATACATAAGTGTGTGTGCGCGTAGACACATACGGTGCTATCGTTCCGCGAGCAACGAGTTCCTTGTTTTCGTAATGTTAAGCCACGTAATCGTTACTGCAAATGAGATTTCCGTGCAAACTCGTAGCCCATTTTTCCACACTATTAATCAGTATCGAGCAGAAACTGTCTCGTTTGATAATTAACTTTTAGGTCGACTAATAGCTAGGTATATATGAATATTATAAATATGTTGGAAATCTAGGTGTTGTATTTCGATAGTCGACAGCATTTGCTTCCGCCGTGGTTTATTCGAGAAGCTCTAAAAAGTTTGTGGGGCAACTTTTCCGTATGAACATAGTCAGGAATTAACGTTACGTACGCAAGTATATTTTCACATTTTACTTGGGAAACCTGGGTCGTTCGTGTCTAATTTGGTAATTATATAGCTTAACGAATTCTTCCAATTTTCATCTATGTATATTTAATTTTGTTACTCTTCTAGACTTTCGAAATATCCGAAAAAGCTCCGAAATATTTATCGAAGTCTCTGCTACGTCGAATACAATCAAATTCTAGACCAAATGTTTAAGGAAGTTTGAAGGGAAAATAGAAATTCGCTATGAAATCAAAGTTATCTGATTCGTTATGATTCTACTTATTATTGATTATTCATATGTAATATTGTAATAATATCGATGAATCGATACGTGGCAAACCGTAGACTGTAGACATAAACTTCTATTTTGCAATTCCTACAATTTCACGATATTGCATCGAATCTACAGCGTGGCAAAATTTTGAAAATAAGAATTCGCTTCGAAGAAATTCTCGAGTGAAATTTCGACGAGGTGGTTAACGAATCAGGCTTGTCTACAGAGTGTTAAAAACGTATTACGAGTCGACGAGATGCAGGAAGATTTAAAAGGGCAGAGAAACTAAAATCAAACGTAGGATCGGTCGGAAAACGGATAGACATGTTATCGTAAAGGCGTAAAGAACACGAAGGCTCGAGATGGGAAAAAGAAGCCATATGATCGTCGACAAACGAGTGGGTGCCATAGAAGGGAGAACAACGGTGGAATCCCACTCTGACTACTTGTATATTCCATCTCGATCGATATGACCCGGTATAGCAGGTGCTGTGCTCGTAAGGACTACCACCTTCACCTCTTTTTTGTGTACAGTGACTTGTACACCTCGGTTGATGTCCTTTCGTATAATCGATCGCAGCTATGACGACGATTGTATTTAATTTTCAATGAATCGACCGTGAACTTCTGACGTAGTATGTTAACGTGACTCGAAGTAGTGTAAAAAATAGTGAATAAATTTGTTTTAACGGATAAAAGGTAACGTAGCTTTCAGTAAAGTTAATTGTTGCAGAGCAATAATGAAAATAAAGATTGCGGACTGGATAGTAGGAAATCGTAACAAATAATACGCGTCGTAGCGTATGAAGATTAATGGTAAACGCTGATGCGTCCTTTCATTAATTAATTTCTCATTTAAAGAGCGCACGTGAGACGGATGAATGATCCACGCGCAACCTTCGCGTGTGTACGTAAGCGTATATGTACACGTAATGCTGTAGCAACATGCGTCAGTGGCTGACAAAATATATTATATATTATAAAAACGCTGTTCTTCTCCCACTTTTCTCAAAAGATGCCATTAAATGATTGATTATCTTTAGTTATCCATTAAATTACACCGTTGACCTAAATTCGTGGTACCACGCAAGCCAAAGAAATTCTACGACTCTAATAAAACAAAACTCAAGAATAATAAAAAAGATTGCAGAAGAATCATCGGGTTTTAAAAAATTTAGTTTGAGAACTTGATAGGTACACTTATATGTGTTTGGTTACTTCAGCCATTGATTTTTATTAACACAAAAAGTATAATATCTAATGTAAAATATATATCTTATAGAAAATGTATTGAATATCTTTTGCATTGTAAGCTGTTTCTTTCTTAGAAAAATTTAATTCATTAATAAACTACAATTTGCGCATCAATTTGTCCTATGAAACATTCTTTAATTTTAATATAAGATAAAAAATTGCGCCTTGAGGGTGTTAGTATTCACCGGAAATCGTGACACGGAAGTATAACGCCACATTGTAGCGTGTTAATTTAAAAAAATCAGCAATCACGCCTATGGTTACAGATCACGGTATAAGTTTTCTCCGTTTCGTATTGCACGGTACGACTATGTCGATGAAATTAGATCGTGGTATATTAATTACTGGTCAGCGCTCTTTTCGTTCACCGAACAGTCAGCAAAAATAAATAGTAGCACGTGATAAAAAGCTTATATGATTGCAACCATGCGTCACTAAAAACGATAGGAGGTCGGCGAAAAATAATCTTAAACTGTTCGACCAGATTATCGAATAGATAACACTATTTACCATATGTGTAAATACATTTTTATTCTACCGGTCTACACAGTTCTTTCGTTAACGATATCGCCACTCTGTTGCGGCTCGGAAATATGCGCCGTTCTGATGTATCATCTTACACAGGAATAAGGTACATTGGAACACTTTTTATTTCCCTTCTTTGTCGTGGAAACCCGTGTTTCTTTATGGGTATGGTTACGCAATATCGTTAGGAAGAAATGTTACGGCGTAAACAATCGGTGATACGTCATCGAAGTCACAATGTGTATGTAAGTAACAAATTCTCTTTCGTATCTAAACTATACTATGATGTAATTGTCTATGAAACGTTAAATTAATAACGCAATCTCTCGTAAGATAATATTTTTATACGATACACAATTATCAATGTTATTTATCATAGAAATGCATATTTTGGCTATTCTGAATTAAATGGTATAAACATCACGTGGTATTTTTTTATAATACGTATTTTCCAAGAAACATTATCCACAAACACGTAAAAACATCAGAAATTACGACATATCAACGTTTCTTACGAGTCACGGAAATGTATTAATGTAAAAATGATAGTAGTTGATAGAATTAAATTGAAATTTAAATAAAAGAACACGTTAACTGTATTTTTGATAGCACGTACAAAGTACAGGGTCGACCAATCGAAAGGATTACCAAAAACGTGTATCGTAACGTTACTATAAAGTATAACCGGATTGTGGGGATTTTGATCCATCTCGTGATCGTTTAACAGTAGAACGGAGTACAAAAGCGGCGGGCATGGTGCCCGAGAGGAACGAAGGAGAAGAAGGTTAGAAAGAGAACGAAAGGATGAGAATGAAGAGATGCAAGAGAGAGGAAGGGGATAGAGTTGATAACATGCCAGCTGTGCGCAGGAACGGAGGTTAGGTTAGAATTGGCGTTTGGGGGTCGCGAGGTCAGCCCACGGAATCGAACGACCGAGCGAAATAGGAAGATAGAAGATATACATATAACGTCATACAGAAATGAAACTTACCTCGTTGAAGGCCATCTTCTTCGTTATGCTTCCGGACTCGCGGCTGCTTCCGGTACCTCCTTGCCCCACCGCTCCTGTAGATGAGGATCGTCTCCCAGAGCCGCCGGACTAGTTGTTCCAGCAGCAGCTGATCTCGCCTGTCCAGAAATCCAGGGGAGGACGAGAGCACATCGAAGCCGCGAAAAACGCCACTCGCGGCACACTAGACACGAACACGAGTCGGACCACGACGACGATAGCGACGACGGCGACGACGGTGACGACGACGACACTCGCGACCGACCTGTCTTACAGCCCTCCGCGACACACATACGTCACGGAACAAACACGACCGTACACCTTTCCGGGGGACCACCTACCAAAACACTTTCGATCGACTTACACGCGATCCGTCACGCGATTACCATCTCCCTGCCAAACGAGTTGCTGCACCGAGGATAATCTGGCATTCCTCAGGTGGGCACCGACAGCACCTTCCGCCAATCTTCCAAATACCGCAGGCGGCTTACCCGGCTAACCGTGCTTTATAATTATTGCGACGCGTTACCCAATCGACTGTCACTCTATAATACCGATATACGAATCGTCACGATGTATTCGATAACTCGTAACCGTTTCTTGCACTGTTTTTTTTTCACGTATTTATATCCGTCGCAGAACTATCCGCAAACAGAGGAGCGCCATCTTGATTTTTGCTGTCGCGGAACTAGCCGAATGAGATGCGCGCGCAACCGACACAGCTGTGAACGGGTGCCATTGCCAATGAACGCCGCGGCATTTCGGAACAGGCGCGAACCAATCACATTCTAGAATCGTTCATTTCATTGGGTCACTTTCTGCACGTCATACTTATACCATGCTATCCCATTTTCAGTTTAACCTTTTAACGATCTTAAGTATTTTGTGTTACACCACTCCCTTCCCCTGGTTGTGGTTGCTTGTAACTAAACGACACACGCATGGAAATTTATGTACATACTTTATTCTATATATTACGAGAAATTATAGTTAGAAATTGTAGAAATTACAATCCTAGTTGTGTACTCTGATTGGCGGAATACGACTGAATTTTAGCGCAAAATTTGAATGTTAGAATTTAAGATATGTATTTTGTAGTATTTTGTTGAGTAATAAAAACGATAAATAAGTAAGTACGAAAGTTAAAATGATGTGAAAATGTATAAGAAGTATAGTTTGTATGAGTTATACTTAGACATTACTTAAAATTTTAATATATTATATTTAATATAAATTTTAATAAATTTTAATATAATACATATTACTTAAAAGTTGGAAGAAATCTGTGACGGAGATTATATGTACTTCGTAAAGTTATATTGTAGTTATACCGATAGATTGCGCCTACTTGAGGAGAAGCTGAAAACGAAAATTGAAAAACGGATACAGAGATAGTTCGATCATTCGTTCGTAATGCTGTGAGTAAGAAATAAAGGGGACCAATTTTTTTTATTAAATAGTCTTTCTCGTGCGTGCACCCATATAACACTCAAATATAATTTTGTTAAAGCTATTATGTTCAGTCGCTTTTCTCGTTTTCTGGACTATCTATTCTCACTAGACTAAGTTGACTATCTATTGCTCACTTTATGATTTACGTCTGAAATTTCGTCTTGAGCTCCTCGAAAAGAAGGCGCATCTATTTCGATATTATACTCCATCTTGAAAACTAAGTTAATCGTGGCGACCAGAGCTTCGGTATAAGTGAGTCGTGCGGTGTACATGCTAGCAGTGATTGATTTGTTATTCTGTTGCGGTATTCGCGTAGTGTTCGGTTATTTTCATGTCTAGCTACATTCTTAGTGATTAGTATATTTATAGTTTTTTAAATAATTATTCGGAAAAGACAGTAAAACTTATTGAAATGGGCCGCTCTAGATCCAGGACAAAATCTCCTAGTAGACGGCGTCATAAAAGTAAGCATTCGAGAAAACGCTCAAAATCACGTGAGAAGCACTCGAACAACAAGTACGCCGACAAGCCGAAAGAACGTAGTTCTAAATCAAGGTAATATATTTTACTTTGTTATCGAATATATGCATATTGGAATCGTTTCGTTCTATTGAGTTTTCCGCCATTTTGTTATACACACATTCGATAGAAGAAATCTTTGGCTCGAATACATGTTACGTCTGATTAAAGATTTATGTCTTCTATCGTTGTATATATCTTAATACGTTGTTACCAACATTCTATTAATAAATGTTGCAATATAGTAGAAGGGTTTCAAGCCCATTTATCTTGCTGTTTTTATAAAATTTGAACGCATTTATTTATGCACACAGGAAACGATCCCATTCTGCATCCTCTAGTTCAGGCTCAGATGCTTCAGAAGATGTACACATTGTCAGTCATAAGAAACGTTCATACAGAGACAGGGATCGCAAAATGGATGAGGTAGAGAGGCTGGCAGAAATGGAACGTCAAAGGTAATTAACTATTATAGATTGATTATTATTTTGTTTGATTTACTTGCTTCTACTTAATAAATATGCCTTGACTAACAATAGTTATCTGTAATATTTTTGTTTTAAACAAAATATTATGATATTATAAAGGATAACATATTAGATTATTTTATTATTTCCATATGCACTTGATGTTAAGGTACTTATACCTAAGGATTATATTCCATTTTTTTCTATATTTTTTAGTCTTTGTATAATAGATAAAATATAAAAAAATTTTAATGCTTTTACTTAATTCTTAATTAATAAAAAAGAATTTTTTTTATATATTTTGATTTTATTGGTATACGTTTTTTTTATTTATAATTATGTTGTCAGGAAAAAGAAAGAATTATCGAACAAAATCTTCACCGCAAGTGCAGTTGGGTAAGATTGTATAACTATCTCATGGTGGTGGGTCAATTATGTCATATATGTACATACATAAGTCTCTGATATTTCAATAGATATTATATATTTTAGAATTTCATAAATATGAACATACATACACACAATTTACACATACAATATTATGTACTAGTATTTTAAATATATTTTTATGCTTTATTAACTAAAGTGCATTGTATTTGATTAAATCAAATAAATACATTTTATACGGTTATATTTATAGATTGTTAAATTAAATTTGGCAAAGAAGTAAACATATTTGGAAAGTGTGTGCTACTCATGTAGCATTAGAACAACAAAATATTTCTGTGCTTACAGAAGGCAGCGTGAAGTTGAACAAAAAATGGTTGAAGAAGAAGCTGCAAAGCGAATAGAAGAACTAGTGCAGAAGAGGGTGGAGGAAGAGCTAGAAAAGCGTAAGGAGGAAATAGAAGCTGAAGTACAAAGGAGAGTAGAAGAAGCTAAAAGGGCTATGGAACGTCAAATGATGGAGGAAATGGAATGGAGACAAGCAAAGCTTCGTGAGGAGGAAAAACGAAGAGAGGTAAGACCAATCCAGAGAAACATTGGCCAGTGTTAGCCCAAGCGCTGTTTCGATCAATAGGAAATAAGTCTGGTGCTCTATCCTTGCATTATTTTTATACATAAATAGATGATATATTTTGGTAATGCAGGACTATAATATGAATTAAATATATAATAGAGGAAATGTATTTTATAATTTAATAGCTTGACTGGTAAGATGCAATTTAATTTAAATGTTTTTGAAAACTATAAAGAGAGGTTAGGATACTATATGTTTGCGCGTATTGACGTAAAAAAGAATTAGAAAATTCTAATTGGACATTCCAAAAATTATATAAATATTACTAATTGAACATATCTATCATAAAACTAACATGTGTGATTGTAGCGCTATATTATGCCTCTATTTCGCGATCACAGCGTTTGGGCTTGAAGCATTGTGGTTGATAACTATGAGAAAAATTATTATTAAAAAGCCACATTGCTTCGACTTCCCAACATCCACTGAGGTCGCGTTGTTGGGAATGTATACTTTCTTTTGTGGAAAGAATTTTGCTATTATAGGCGCATGTATCGAATATTTATGAACAGAATATTGTATTTCTACCATGTATATATTTATATATTTGTACAACATTAATACCTTTCATCACACAATATTTCGATTGCCAGTCGTATCTACTATTGAAGAAGTTGCGTTCGAATGCCCTAGATGCGTTTTTCTCGCTACTTTTACAATCGTTGTACCTGACAATCTAGCAGACCTAATTACTTATTGATCTAGTTTATATCCGCGTGTCTGAATGTCCACATAATCGCATCGTTTAATCTCTTAAAGAGTAGAGAAAGAAGCATCCAATTACTTAAAGTTAGTGATCCCAAACTTTGTAACTTACTAAGCAGAAAAAAAGAATCGTAAGTTTGAAATAAAGTTATTTTTCTATGAAACTATAGGAAAGTGATATTTTTCCCTGAACAGTTTTTGCTGTCAGTGAAACAGTAGATTTAAAAAGTTGTTCAAACTTTTTTATGAAAAATCTCATCAAATTTTATCTTTAAGAATATAATTGCATAATTGTTTTTAACTTTATTTTGGCGGTACAACAATGATATTCTTACATTTATAGAAATAAAAATTGAGAATTAGATCTCATCCTTTTTAATAGATATCTTTTCTCACGTACGAGAATATTCTATTTTTTCTTTTAATAATCATAGAATCTTTTTAAAACATAAGATGAATAATATTGTATGATTACTTCTATATCTGAAAATTGAAATTAGTATACCTAGTTTTTTACCATTCTTGATAAAATGCTTTTTTGAGGAGGTTTGCATATTATAATGGAAATAAATGATAGAATTGCTAATAGATTTTAATGATAATAAAAAGAAACATTTATTCTATTCCGTAACTTTGCTATTCTAAGCTCTTCTAACAGCTTTAATTTAGTATAACCAATATTCTATGAATTACAAGACGGGGTCCTGTTATTTGATCTAATTGGCAATGATTTTAAGTACTTAAATAAAATAATATTTACATGCTCGTTTTTAAGTACTTATATTTCTTTAAATACGAATCTTCATTTTCCTTTAAATACGAGTAGGAGTTTTCTTCTACTATGTTTTTTATGTATATGCACAATTGGTTATTTTCACCCCCGGAAAATCAGCACGTTCCGGTCAAATGGACAGCGACCCTGATTACAAGTTGACCATACTTTTATCCTTATTGCTTTGCACATTGAGTTTGCACTGAATATGTGAACAAGTTTGGGAGAAATTTAATTAGAAAGGGAGAGGTAGACCTTAAAGGGCAGAATTAGAATCCCATAGCAACA